>NC_089979.1:36831774-38044274 GCF_036417845.1 Apteryx mantelli
ATTTCACATGACTAACAACTGACTCGCTAATACTCTACTCAAAGAAATTGAAAGAAGTTAAGGACAAATCTATGGTCATGGGAATATGGCTACAAGAGGCAGGGAGACCAATAACATGAAAAATCTATCTGCTGAATGGGTATGTCATCCTAGCACATTTTACTCTAGAGCTGAACAGCACCAGACAGTCTCGATACCCATGCTGCCCACTGTGTAAAGGGGGATGGATATGTACTTTCCACAGTGTCACTGGCATACCTCTGGAAGGGAGGAAAAGATCCGCTCTGTGCAACCAGTATTCCTCTCTCCACCTCAGGTAACTCTTCTCTTCCCACTGAGGCAATGTAGGTACTGCCCCAAATCATCAACTCCAGCCCAGTTCTCCTCCCTTCCCTTTGGAGCACACAGAGGATTTGGGAGCTGGATTTGTTACCTTTGATATTTACCAGGCCTAAGAAAGGCTAAAAAAGTGCCAAGGCTCTGTGCAAGAGTCCTGAATTACATTTTGTACTGTGACTAGAAAGAAATGTAAAATAAACAATATAATTTTATACTGTGCTGTATGTGGCCCACAAATTACAGGAGGAAGAATTACATGAAGAACAATTCATCTCCAAGATTCCAATTATAGGTGTGGGAAGAAAACAATATATTTGTGAGAATTTGAAATGCAGAGCAGTTGGCCTAGTTTTATTTTAAAATGATAAATATTTTCAGATTGAAGCGCAATTAGTAGTGAAAATGTCATGCAGTTTTACTATGTATGTTTGTTAATATGGCTGGTATAACTCACTTAAGAGGTTCCTGCAGTGCGGAGTACTGTACTACATATATCATAACCCAAAATACAGTACTTACATGTATATATAAAATGTACATAGAGACAACATTGCCGAACAGCCTTTCGGGACAGTCTAAAAGAATATCATTAATTTTTACCATATACTTACACTTCTGGCTTAGTTCCAGCACTGACTTTCTGTAAAAATCATTTCAAGTATAGAATTATGCTATTTGCTTGCAGCAACATCACAGGAACAGTAGTGAGCCATATGCTGCTACTTAGCAACTTAGTCTATAAGTCCCAAAGCATGTACTGATTTGAAAATTGAACAGAAATGATAATTGTTGAGGGACGCTGTGAGGCAACTTGTCTTGGATTACCAAGCTATGCAGATGTTTGATGTTATATAGAAAAAGGAACAAAACTATATTTTTTGTGTTCAATGGCTGAGCTTTTATTTATGTTAGCCTAAAGGGGATAAACTGATTAAAACCCTTAAAATAATACAAGGTGATGTTTTTTCTGAATATGAACATTTTTCAGTAAACAGAAACTGAAGTGGAAAGTTCAGCTTTAAGATCAACTGAAACATTTTTGATATCTAAATTTTTTATTTTGTTCTGCACCACACATTATTTCACAGCCCCTAAACTTCTTGAAATGCTGGACTCTAAGGAAAAGTTAGAAGGAGAAGGCAAAACAAGCAAAGCTAACTTTTCAGGGCCAGAGCCAGAGGAAGGAGCATGTCATCATGCTCTGTAGTCACATAATCCTGAAGACACCTTACTGGAAACCTCTGGGTCTCTGATGTTCTGTACTATGGCCCAGTCTGCCCACCTACCTCCCAACTAAGTTGGGTCAGACCCTGAAATCAGAAAATGATGCTCAGGTCTGACCCAGTCAGCACTTTCATCTTGGAGAAAACATTTTCTCATTTTTTCTTCCAGAATTGTTTGTTTTACGCTCAGTAAAAATGAGTGAAAAATGAACAAATAGTCCTGAGAACAGGGCCCAGAATATATGGCACCCTTCCCTCTCCTTCTCCCTCCCCAGTAAGTTACATAGTCTTACACACTCTGTTTTCAGGGTGGTGAACCTTGTATTCTTCCTGTATAATGATCCAGCTTCAACAAGCAGAATAAGCAGTATTCAAAAGGTAGTCAGTTCACCAATTTTTGGTGACCACTGTGTTTATATCTGAGATAGCAACTCTGCCCTCATTACAGCCAGTGAAGACCTAATCAGCATTGTCAGTGGAGAATGGCTTACTTCTTTTAAGGAATTACAGCCACCTACATCAGGAACAGCTCTTGAAAGGCTTTTCTTGCAGTCCCAGTGCCAGTTATCTAAACAAGAGAGAGGCAGGATTTCCAGCACACCCTTTCTCCTGTATTCCTTTGACTGGCAGGTCCACACTAGGGGAGAGCATTTGAAGGGGTTTTTTTTGTTTGTTTGTTTTCTGTCTCCCTTTTTAAGGACTTGTGGGCTTTCATACCTATTCACTTAACAAGCCACTGAAATGGTTTAAGGCTTCTCCAGCACCAGGAGAGATGATAGTAATGGCAAGGAGGGTGCAGCAGCCCAAGATTGCTGGCCTCTCTCAAATTGGCCCCAGAGGCTGTGGGACCTGCGTAGCTCCACTTCCTGATGGACCTACCTGATGGAGAAATGTTCTTTTCCTCCATTCAGCCAGCTCTCTTCTGTGTTTGGTAATGACCTAAACTACTTTGGCTGTTTGTTAAACTAGCTTTTACCATAAGTATCCCCCAGCACCGAACAGAGAGTTTAGACACCCACATCCGGGTTTTGAATTCCACCTAGGAACCAGAGACTGAAGAGAGAGGCTTTGCCATAACCAGCTTTTAAGTATGCAAGTCCTTTGCCAGTTCCAGCTCTTAGTAACGGTTCAGACTTTTCTATCATTTTTGAATTTGGAAATGTCACATTTGATAGATTTTTTTTCCTTGAAGACAAAATCATTTGCACTTAAAATATCTAGGCCCAGATCTTTTAAAGGTACTTTAAGCACCTTACATCCATTGAAATCAGTGAGTGTTAGATGCATAAATATCTCCAAGGATCTGGGCCTTGTTAGCACATGTAGAAACCACATAAAAGATTAAAACTTATACTCTTAATTTTTCAATATGCCATTTAAATTATTTAAACTACATGCATACACAGTACAAAAATATCAACAGAAGAAAAATAATTCTGATGTATAATGCAAATTTGCAATTCTTTTTCAAAACTATTTAAGACAGACATAATGATTCTCTGAAAGGTAGCAGCTGCCTTATAACAGCAATCATTCACAGAGTTTGTATTTCTACTGTTTCAAACAAATTCAATTAGCCCTTGCATTTCAAAACCCTTAAGGCATAAATGAGATGATACTAGGCTGCTTTAATCTAATAGTAATACTAAAACTTGTCAGTACAGTTTTTGGATTAATGGTTAGAGAAAAATTAATAATATAATTTTTCATTTTTTAATCAAACAGTTCTATTCTAAACTACCTCTGGAACTGGAGGGTTCTTAGCTGAGTAAGTTAAATCATATACAAATCCTAAATGCAAAGTACAGTTGGTCTCTGAAGGTATTTCAGAATAACTTCAGTGCAAGACTGGGACGCAACATAGTGGAACATTATTTAAAGATGGCCTTCTTGATTGCACAATATCCGTCATCATACATAAACAGTCCTTAAAGAATAAACTCCTGCTTCCCTGCCCCCAGATGAACCTGTGTTATACACTATACATTATAATTAGGTAGATAATCATGACTATCTAAAAACCCTACTTCATGAGGACATTTAGCTTTGCATGTATTATCAGTTTCCAAAGCTGTTGATTCCTAAATTACATTGAGCTCATCTGCGTACAATTACTATGCATGCAAACTCATTTCCCACCTAATGAGAGATCTTCACATAATCCCATTGGTCCTGTCAGAAAGAGGTATGTCAGACTGGCCACTGCTGGGGCTGAGATATTGCACTACCTAGACCACAAATCTGATCATTTATGGCAATTTCTATGACACAAGATAATCTAATTGACCTGCACCACCATCACTTACTAACATGGAATTGAACTGACTGAAACATCTGAAATAAATTAAAATTCTTTCCCCAAATACAACTGCAGCAGCACAAATCTCAGTAACATTTTTTTAAAAAATGTATATGCTTGTTAAGAAGTCATTAAAATCTTTCAGTCTTAGAAACCTACAGTAATTTAGGGTTCAGGTAGAAAGGGGAAAGATTTTTAAATATACATCTAATGTCACAATTCAGTAAATAAGACTCCCCAAAAAGGGGAAGGACTCAAGAATAACCTAGGACTCAAGAAGGACCTATAAAGAATCCACAACACATTAAGCCTTTTGGGCTGCAAGCTACCAAAGCCTGAGTCATTACCCTAACCCTGCTGCTATTGGTGTAACATTGACAATGTTCCTCAGCCATACGATTAGTGTTAAAAATGCAATTCTTCAACTACAACTGGCCTAAAAGTGATAATTAAAGCTATTTGTGACATGTGTAGCTTATAATGATTAACTTGTCTGCAGTCAGATAAACAAATAACCTGCACCTGTAAGGACTTTATTTCCTGAAGGTAAAACAACTGTTTAGGAAAAATCATGCTGGCAAAACAGCTGCTTGCATTCTGGAGAGGAAACAAGGTAGTATCTTTCAACAAACGCCAGCTCTGCTGTTTTATCAGCTCTATCTCATTAACTGGAAACAAGGCTTAAATGCTTTGTTTATAAATTATGATTATTCTTGATTGCAGCAGTTACTGATAGTGCCACTCATTTGCAATGCAACTCTTTGAATTTGTTTAATTACAATTTGAAACAAGGCAGAGAAGATTAATTAACCCACCTGGCTGGCTGGCACATAGTCCTGGCTCGGCTCTGTCATACTCATATACATGTTCTCACCGTCAAACTGCAAACAAAATAATAGTAAACATTCAGCAAACTTGAATATTTTTCTGCACTGACTGAAAAAAACAGTCACATAAAATAATATTACAGCCTGGTTTTAGAGACTTGTAATTGCATGTGTGCATCTTGTCTTTGATGTTCCTGTTCTCATCCTTATTGACCCTGGATGTCAGTGATTTGGAGTAATTAGCGCTCTAGTAATTACAGCTAGCAAGCAAGAAATGAATGGTTTCCTTTCATCTGCAATCTGTTTTAAAACAAAATGGCTTATTTTGTGCACCATGTATACATATTGCTGTTGGTTGTAATGAAGTACTAAGTGAATTGCAGTTACTGAGAAAAGGAAGATGAGAATGGAAAACACACTAGAATGCATCTTAATGGATTCCAACTTTAGCTTTTGAGCAGAAGAGTTGAGATTTCAAAACAAATTAAACCCCCTCCTATTGAAATGTTCCCATATCAGAAGCTAAGAAGTACATTTCCCAACAGCTTTCAGTCATCTGAATGTACAAAACAGTATACCTCCTGACCGTATGGTGTAAGAGGATAGTTTGCTTGATGTGTGAATAAAATAAACATTCATAATCAGAACTGCAAAAACACCCTTCTGTAAATGATAAATACCATTCCTGTATACAAAGTAATTTCTCTTTCTTTTTTCTCCCCTCACTAACATAAGAAATAACAGAAATGTGATAGAAAGGAGCTGACTAAAAATTGAAGGTCTACATGGAGAAAAACAGTCAGAATTGAAGTCTCATTCTGTATCAACACAAAAAAGTATAAAACTACTGCTTTCTTATGTAACCTGGAAAACATGCCTACAGAACTTCTGCCATGCCCATTCAAAAGTCAGTGCCAACAGAGTAACTTATAGTCCTGGTATCCATTCAGGAGGTAGAGAAAATCTTTGCAAACCTTTCCAATAGAAATGAAGAGCAGCAGGAATCCCCACCCCCAGTCATCAACCAACAATTTCCAGCTGTTACAAGGTCTGTTTGAAATAACTTTCACCTGACCCCTTCTGTGAATGCTTAGAGTGACATATTTTGGAAATGAGACATTATTTTTGATGGTGTGGCGGGATTTTTAAAAATCCCCAACACTGAGCCTGCTCTGCTTCTACAGGTGGTGGCAGTGAAATTCTCACGAACATTTCTAGACCAGGGTTGAGCTTTTCTGAATATCCTACTTACAAGGTGCAGTATATTCAGCTAGACCAAGGTAGACAAAGTCAAACTGTGGCTTTGGCACACAGCTCTTCTAATTTTTGCTGAGGCAGTTGAAAAGGTTTCGGCCTCCAGCTGTTCTTCCTCTCCCTCTGCCAGAGGCTACTAGCTTTGTAATAGTAGCTGTAAAAATGAACACGTGCCAGCTCCTGGCATACCAGTTGATGGTATGCCTTTCATAGCCAGAGTTATTTAACAGACAGTCACAGCCTATCTGTCAGAATTCCTAGTTTCATGGGAAAGATAGGATTATGCCACAGGCACAGAACTGCCAAAGCAAGTGTATATTTCCAAAGTTTGATAGAAAAGGGCTAGTTGGATTAGTCCTTAAAAACAGGGATTGATGGTCCTTTTGTTTATTTACTGTTTAAAACTGCCATTTCTATGAGCTTCCTCATTCAAGAATGATCTTATTTATTACCATTCAAAGTAGAGTCTGGAGAAAATTTTTCAGGATTGTTTGCAAACCGGAAAGAAGGTCAAGGCATTATTTCTTCTATTAAATGGAAGATGAAATTCTGAAGAGATATTTCACAGCCTACGGCTGAAAACCAAGTACTCTGATGTAAGGCCTACAGGGGTTCAGCTTATGCAGTTTGTTATAGAAAAGGCTGAAAGGTATCTTGATCACTGTGATTGGTACTTACACCCAGGAAAGATGTCTGATAGCAAGATGTCAACCATCCCAACAGTGGTATAATGAGATCTAATGCTGAGAAATGGAAGTTACAGAAATTCAGCTTTGAAATATGATGCAAGTTCCTACTTCAGAAGGTAAATAAGCACTGTATCAACTGCAAAGTCATGTTTTTTGGAGATTTTTAAAATGAACTTAGAAATCTTTTTTGAAAAAGATACATTCTATATCATATTTATGAGAAATATGGGCAGGGTAGGCTGGCTATGGTGGTCCTATCTGCCCTGGAAACCTTAACCCTGCAAGTCTTCCATTTTGAATTTCCCTCATTGAACTCATATATTTGCTGCATTACATTACAAAGATTGTTATAACTCAAATCTCAAGTTGTACATCTTTAGTTTGTTCACCTGCAGTGAACATGAAGCAATTTCTTTCCTTTGCTGCATATTGACAGTCCAGGATTATTTTAATTCATTTTGCCTTCCCATAAAGCCTTAGACTGTGGCTTGAGAAAAGAATCTTGTGGCTTGAGAAAAGAATCTTAATGATAATCTTTAAGATAATTCTCTCTTTTGGATGTTTGGTTACCTGTCCTTGCTCCCAAGCTTATAGTTCTCTCAATCACCAAATCTGCATTCAGAAAAGAATTTCTTTAACATCATATTTCCATGGATTTTGGAAGTTTTCTTGGATCATCTTCCTGCCTAATCAGTTCTTTGCTCCTAATGGTGCCTCAGGCATTGGTATGATTTTGGATCTCAGCCTTTCTGGTTCTTTACTTCTGGCTCTCCATTTAGTTTTGAAATTATTCAGTTCTACTGTGGTCTGTGTGCTTAATGTAAAGCATACATCAATGACACCTAAAACCAAAAACTATACCTAAAGTCAAACTTCTTGGTCTTCTTGGTCTTAAAGAAGAAATGACCTTCTGCAAAATTTTAGGTGAATCTGTTAGGGTCAATGCTCAAAAAAATATATTGATGTATAACGTCTGTAAAATCAGAGTGACCTGTTAACATCTACAAATAACCAGTAGCTTTTATTACTTGATTTCTTCAGTATTCAAACATAGAGTTTAGTCACTGCAATATTTTCCCTCTCTGCTTGTTAGAAGTATGTGTAATATATTGTATAGTTCAATAAGATTGGATGGAATGTGCATTTTTGTAGTCCTTATATGTGCAGGATGCAGGCTGTAACATATTAGCCAATGCTAACACTGCTACCATGTTATTATCTGTACTACATTTACAGCTATATAAATTACCTGCCCTCAGTCTAGTGCAGGTTGGTGCATAGGTGTCCCTAGGACATCAGAGGTGGGCCTACAAAACAGCTGTAAACTTGAAGGCCAAAGCATATACACTTGCACTTCCTACAGCAGATGTTGTCAGAAGCCAGCTCCCAAAAGTTCACAAGGTTTACTGTAATGTTTGTAAAATAGTGAAATTATGATTTTTGTAAATCACAAAAAAAATGTTTATCACAATGCTGAGTTGTTTATTCATCATCTCATGTCTCAGCTACCAAACAAGACTGGAATACACATGACCTGTTTATTCCACTCCACCACCCCTCCCCAAAAAAGAGTATGTAAGTCTTTAACAACCAAAAAGAAGTTCAGAAACCCTGATGCAGCACACTGTAGCCATGCCCCACCAAAGGCAACTATCCCACATTGACACAATAAACAGAAAAAATACCAACAATCTGATCAGCTCAAAAGTCCTACTATAAGGAGCTTTTATGACCTCCTTTCTCCTACGTGTAGCAGCAGCTTGCAAAACAAGCCCCTAAGCCCCAGAAATCTATGTTCTCTCTAGTACTGAATCATTTCACCTTTTTATATATTGCTTTGTAACATGCATGCTCTGCAGTAAAACATCTCTCAACAACTCTCCTCCAGAATAGCTTAACTCATAAGATAGCCAACTTCAATTTAGCTTTACGAGTAAGCTGACTCACACAGTCAGCTATCTATCCAAGCAATTTATCCAAGGTGAGACAGCGAGTCAACAGACAGCAGATATGACCCCAAGACCCTTCCAACCACAAGATTTTCTTCCAGGTTACACCCTATGCCTCCAAAATTGTCTCATTTTACTTATCGTCCTAGATCTGCTAGAACCTTATAGTTCCTAAACTTCCCTGCTATTCACTGTGCTTGACTGCAAGCAAACAAACTGTGAAGATGCACAAGCATCACGCATTCTGTGGGCGATTCATCCAAACAGAACAGATGAAACACAAAGGAAGACAGTTAACTGAACTGGCTTTTATGAACCTATATATGATGCATATATATCATATGACATTTCATCTAAGGCTTTCCCAATGTGTCTCCAAAATCCTTCAGCATCATTAAGGGCAGATTTCAAAATCTTTCATTTTAATCTATTAAAAGTGAATGCTAATACAATATTCTGATGTGTGATAATAACTACTCGTGACAACATTTCTTTTTGTATTAAAGTGTAACAGCATGAGAAGTTTGGGTTAGAGGAAACTAAGAATATGACTGCATTCTAATATGAAAAGATATGTAACAGGGAGCTGTTTTTTAATATATATTCAGAACTGCATTACATTATTTAAATGATTATTATAAATAAAACATATAGGCAACATCATGGCATGGCCTGTTAGAATTTCCATTGTGGGGTAACCCTTTTTCAGACAAGTTATAACTTTCAGCAAGCAACATGCACAAAATATCTAAGTGCTGTTATAAAATGGAAATTATAATTTACTTACATAAGTTAGGAATATGATTACATAAACACACTGCCTGATTGTTATTGATGCAGGAGCTACAACAGAGTTCTGCAAATATCCAGGCTGGTACAGCTGTTTTATCAGGCACGGGTCTACCAAAGGATCTAAAGTTGGTTTTTGTCACCCAGTAGTACGGCATGACATCTGAGTGACATGACGTACTTATGCCCATGAAGCCTGTTTTTACTTTTTTACTTAGGCTGCAGCCAGCTCTGCCAGCATTTATAATGATGATTATGAAGTAGCAAAGCTTGCAAGCATTATATTTTTTATTCATTCTTTATATATTTTTTTAAATGAACATGTCAGTTTTATGACAAGAAAAAAACCCTACATGGACTATGTCACAAAGACATTATAATCGGGTTGCATAAAAACAAATACAGAGCAACGTTTTCCATGGTGACACCAGCTCAAAGAAGTTTCATTATAGCCTATATACAGAAGAATTTGGAAGAAAAAAAGGAAGGTGCAACAGGGGAGAAAAAAACTGGAAGAGGCTGAAAGCAAAGGGGATAATTGGAAATGGAAGACTTAGGTATACTGCTAACTGTATGTATGTATACTTTGATTATAAGTGTACGGGCATACCTGTGTTAGCTAGGTAGCTAGTTCAGATGGCAATTGCCATAAGGAAGCATAGGTTCAGCTACATATCCTGCCCCTGCCACAGGCTAGCTTTCTCTGTGCCAAGCCACTCGGTCTTCATTGCTAGGGTCACCTGTGCTATCTGGATTAGAGTGAGAACGAATTTTCACCCATCTTTATCTCTGGCTTGGATTCCTTGCTACCCCATGCCTCTTTGCTATTGTTGAGAGAAGCGAGAGGTTTTCTTGCTGTTTTTACCTTTTTACATCCACGCTTTTCATCTTCTGAGGGGACTGCATGCTTGCCCTCTCTTTGTATACATACATGCACCCTAAGTTTTGCAGGCATAATTATATTAGCTAAGAGAAAGAAAGAATCAAGCACAAGGATCCTTGAGCTGACGCTGACCTCAACTTTTCCTAGTTCATGATGAAAAGCAGCACAATATGATCTACATCCCGTCCAAAAGCCATGCAGGCAGAGTAGCATGATGTATACTAGAGCAATGGCTTTTGAATCCAAACAGGTTTGGGGCAGGGGGAGGGTGCAACTTGGGACATTG
The DNA here is from genome assembly GCF_036417845.1 of Apteryx mantelli. NCBI lineage: Eukaryota > Metazoa > Chordata > Aves > Apterygiformes > Apterygidae > Apteryx > Apteryx mantelli. The sequence continues at coordinate 36,842,313 of NC_089979.1, forward strand.
TTTTGTGAACAACTGTATGTCAGCAGAGATCTCCTGAAATGGAGAGAGATTAAAGGAGAAGAAGCAAGGGGAGAGATCATCAAATTGTTGAGAGCTGCTGTATTTAATAGGTTCAGCTGTTGAGTAAAAGCACTTGGACCCATCATCTCAATTTCTTCAAAGTATGTTACAGATCTTCAAAGCCTGTGTTATTAATCACATAATCTAAATACAAACTTCTCCAATCTTAGATTTGAACTGGAAGCTAGATTTAAATCCAAACTTTAGTTGCACCTTTTAACCGGTTTAACTTGCTTTGACAGAGCTCCAGCACATTTCATTGTGTTTTATTTTAAGAAAACGTTGGAATAATGCTGTATAAAAAGATTATTTATTTCTAGTGATTTATACATCATCTTAGTGCTTGCAGCTTATAGATATTATTTGTAACTTACATTATCTAAAAGCCACTATTCCTAAAAAGCTTAAAACTAGGTAATTTTGTTTATTTTAAACCAAATGCCAAGAGTGGACAACGTCTCAGGTTCCTTGATGACAAACAGAGTGACGTTTTACTTTACTCAGAGCTGCTGAAATGAGACTAAAATAATGATGGGATACAACATAAATCATCAAATGGCCAGGCTAAAGAAACAGTTGATCTTGTTATGGCAACTATTAAAGATAAAAACAGAGATGTTCTGTAAACAGTATTACACCATGGAAAAAACCTCTCTTGATACAGTTTTTAACTGAAAAAAAAGAAAAAAGAATTTCAAAGGCAGATGTGGCAGAGTGGTATGTCTGTATTAAATTGAAACTCCATTTTGTCTCCTGAACTCCATTTTGTATTCTGTACTGAACGCATGTTTAAATTTGCCCACGACAGGTTATTGTAATGCATTCCAGGCAGGCATCCTTCCCAGGAAAGGGGCTTGACACCTCGCTGAAGGACTATCACAGGAAAATTGTCAAAAAACAATTCAGTACTATCGACTTTGATTGTGTCTGTTCTGCTGCCCTCCCTCTCTCCTTCCAGGATTGCTTTTCAAAAGAGGAAAGTACTGGAAGCCTATGAGATTGGGTAGAAATGCCTCAACGGAGCATATGGTGAAAAGAAATCAAACCACTTTAAAAAGCTGTATTTCCCTCCATGGACTGAGGAAGGTGATTGCTGCAGACTAGCAGGATTTGGAGCAGCTCTGTCCTGCCTGAAACACTCAGAGCACTCCAGCTCACAGAAAGGTTGATGTGTCAAGCATTAGAAAGGAGCTGGTGTCTCTCAAGATTATTGCTGTTATTCATTTTAATTCTGTAACTGGTTCTCAAGGGTAAAGTATTAGGAAAAACCTTTATCAAGCCTGTCTTTTCATTTTCTTGTATGTTGTCCAAAGAGTCTAGACTAGGAATGTGGCATATGATTTGTTTAATCTAGGTATGGTGATCCATAGGTTAGGCATACTGTCACCTGGGCTCCTTCTGCTGCTGTGGAAGGAGACAGGCACCCTGCAGTCTTGGACATGTGACTTATTTTTTGGATGTGATGCATCAGCTGCCAGAAGTGTCTGTCTTCCACAAGAGATTAAAGAGGTGACTTGGAGGCCCTGCTTAGACTGAACGTTAGAGAGCTAAAACGAGAGTAGGTGCTTTCTGTTCCTAGCGCTTCGGTGGAGATGGGAAGGGATCTCGATGGCTCTCTGGGAGAGTGGGTGTGAGCCACCGAGCTGTGGATCGGGAGGCTGCGCCACAGATGCCAGAATTGAGGGTGCTGCTTCTCAGAGAAACGCTGTCAGACAGCTATACTTAGACAGAGCCAGAAACAGTGATGAAGCTCTGCCCACAGCACCCAACGGACTTTGACACGTGTAGGACTCAGTGCTCCGATCAACGCACAGTAGGGCTTATAGACTAACGCTGCACCGTGTCTTCTCTACAGCCGACTTTCAGAGCAGACATGTTTTGAAAATACTCTGCTTGATTCTCCTAAAATTAGACCATTTTTGTCTCATTTTCCATTGATAAGACATACTATTGCTTCCGAAAGTATAGGCAGTGCTGTCAAAGTTTTCTTTCAGATATTATCCAGGTATCCATCCCAGACCATCTCCCATCGTGTTCCCCACTCACTATTTATTGCTCTTGCTGCAAGAAAGGGGGAAGAATCAGAGGGTTTGATGAGTATGTTTTCAATGGCTATGTTTTTGAGGTGGCCAACTTGCTGAATATCCAAATATACACTGGTAGTTAAAACCTGAATGATAGCACTAGAGCTTTTTTTTTTCCCCAGCTTAATTGAGGTTAATGTGGAACTGGAGAGGAGGTGAAGGGGGGTGTTTAGCTTCCCACTTGGAGCTGGCATGTGTCAATGCCTGACAGAGCCTTGAAGTTGTTAGCCTGCATGCAGAGCACCGGCTGAATGAGGTTACAGCGCTGAGCACAGTGGGCTAAGAGAAGCAGGATCAGACTGATGGGAGGAGTGGCGGAGTCCAGGCAGAGCAGAGCGTATCAAAGACAGCCCAGGGGAGGATGGGTACTGTATTAGTCCTTTGTGTGCATTTAAATGGCAGACAGCGAGCATGCCGAGATGAACTCTGAACTCCCTCAGCTGGGGTCCTGCTCCTTTTAACCCTGGGTGTTGAAGAAAATTTAAAAAAACACCCTGTAGTCTGGACTCACATGCTAAACTCTCCCTTGCATATTGAACACTTGTTAAATAAACATACTGAGATCAAAGTGGTAAATGCTTTTGTTATTATTTTACTCAATCCACACTACATTATGATGTAGCCACCCACTGGGAAAACTGGGTGATAAGGTGGAAAGGTTTGAACAACTAAGATTAGACCTTCCTTTTTCTGCCCACAGTGGCTGAGAAAATTTGTTTAATCTGGTAGACTTGTAGTATTTTCCAATCCCAACACACCTGGCTGGGTTCATGACAAGGTCTGATCCTACATCATGGAAGGCCCAGGGAATTTTGCCATTGTCACTTGAATGGGAACTGGATCAGGAACAATCATAGGTTAATAAGGCCCCTTCCTACTTTTAGATTCAGAGTCATTTTTGGTCAATGTTCATCTTACAGTTTTAAATGGGAAATTATATAATAAAACACAAAAATGTTTAATAAAAAGGATCTACAGAGAGCATGCAGATGACAAAAGAAAAAGCAGGTTTTGTATATCCACATGCAGAGCCCCCTATGTTGCAGTACAGCAGAAGAGAGGCTTCACAGACCTTAGTGAATGAGGTTTGCACAAAGAGGACAAAACTGCTCCCTTGCATGACTACAGTGGGAGTGGTGTGCAGAGACCCATGGACAGAATTTGACCCACTATGTTATTTATAGAGCGAATGGGGTATATATAGTTCCTGTGGGAAAGTACATCTGCTTCTACACAGCAGAAACTTAGAAATAAGGTGGGCTAGAGCAATAACAACAAAAAAAGCAAAAGCAAAACTGCAAAACACCACCACTATTCTGAAAATCCTGTGGCAGTTCAGGGAGCCTTGAGAAGTAAATCAAAGGGAACAATTGCTGGGTAACTAGAAGATCTTGCCTGCATACTTCTATGCCTCTTGCTTAAAAGGGTTAGGAAAAAAAATTGTGGCATACTCAGAATTTTAAAAAGTTAAAGAAAGGCCTGATCACGTAAGAAATTCTACGTTCTAGTCCAGCATGGCAGGTCACCTGAGCGCTTGTGTGATTCTAAGCATCAGAATTAACCTGCTGAAGCAGATGAGATTATGAGATCAGTGATTCAGGATCAAGGACTCATTCAAATCTGTGTTGAGATAAGGCCCAAGAGCTCAGAAATTTGCAGGAACAACCATAAAATGTGCCAACAACCATGTGCCAAACTTAAATGGGACAAATCACCTTAAATTTCTGGTAAACCAAGTTATTTAGCACAGTCTGATATCCTGTTGGGTGCAACCAGTTCAAATATGATTGATCATAATTGCAATAACATAGCAAATGACAAGTGTGTTTTAGGGCTGATATACAATTGCAATTTACCAAAACAGTTACAATGGCAGCCATGTGGACAACCCTACTTCTGCTCACAATTACTCTGGCACATGAGGAGCTCACCTAATTTCAACAGGATTACTTTAACGAAGATGTTATGCATGTTTAAGTCCACTTCTGCATCAAACAAGAAGACTGAGCCCCATGCATGTTCAAAGGGTGAATCTGAAACAACACTAGTTCTTATGTTTACAGCTTCAACAAGGATTCAAAAGCTTGACAAGGCATGCAGCCTTGACTTATTTCTTCACTAGTAGGGCATATGGGTCAAGTTGAGATTCACTGACATTGCAGTGTAGAGAAGTTTGGAGTACTCATCCAAGAGTAGAAGTGGTTAGAAATGTTCAAAATACTACTCAAAAGCAGGATAGAAAAAGTGGTTTGTTTTATTTTTTTGCAATCTACTTTTTTATCTTATTGACTTTAATTAAGATGTGCCCTCAATGTAATGACATCACTTATTAGTTCTCAAAAAATTCCATGTTGGTTCTCTACACTTTTTAAGATAAAATTTGACCTTCAAGACTACAGTTCATCTGATGACTAAATTATTCCATGGCAGTTTTCATCTTTTGTTTCTATTTGTGAAATGGCACTCACAGTCATTTTTCTTTAGATAGACTACACTAGAATTTCATTTATATATTTGATATATTTTCTTTTAACACAGAAGAAAGCATATCTGTGTGTAAATATACTTCTATCTTTCTTAGTTTTGAAGGTAAAAAGAAGTAAAATATTAAGTTATGGTTGTACCTCTCAGCCTCTTACCAAAATCCTTTAAAGATGACAAGTATTCCATCTCCTTCTCTCTCCCATTTAAAAAACAGCACTCCCCTCAGTGCTGGTTGCTATTTTTCCAGATCAGAACACTCCGAATCTATTACTGTTGTAAACTCCTCACAGCAAATCAGATAGCAGAAGTTACTCAAATCTGGCATTATCAGCACTGTGGCCGGTGCCTTTCCAAGAGGCCGTGCATGTCAGAAAGAGACATTCACAGGAGCGCTGGAAGGAAGCTCCCTGGGCAGCCACTTCCATCCCCTGGATAATAACAGAATAGTTTGCACAAAGCACCTTTGAAGGCTTACTTTCAAGTCCTGCCCTGGATGCCTTGCTTTTTTCCAAACACGGATACGTTCTGCTTTACTGATGTCCTTTTCACCATCTCCTGTGCTGTCCAAAATGAATGTACTGCTCTAGCTAGCTGTGGACAAACATGTGTTCTCATACATCAAACCTCTGTTCCCAGATATTTCTATTCAGCACAGTTAATTAGCCAGGGTACATCCAGACTGGGGTATACATCAGTTTCTTTCTCCCTATACACATTATTTAAAACATGCTTTGTTTTTTCCCAGCTCTGAACAAATGAAACCTCTGAAAGCTTCTCCTGACCTATAAGGTAGCATGGAAAGTTGTCAGATACTTAGGGCAGGTAGCATGATCTATGACAAATGCTGAAAGTCTAAGCTCTAAGGGTTTCAGCCCAAGTCAGAGCAGTATGATTTTTCAAATCAGCAAAATTTCTCAAGAATTCCAAAAATCTTATAAGGAAACTGAGATTTTTGAAAATTTTTAGATGAAAAAATGGAAAAGGCTCTATTCCCAGAACAACTTGGCAATTCAAGAGCACAGCAGCACAGTGGGAAACCCTGGTTCAGTCCTATCCTACTATTCTCACGTATACCAAACATACCAATTGAGCACCATAGCCACTGACTAGAGGATATTCTTCCAGTATCTCTTCTTGTGGCTGTTACACTTTCTAAAAATGCTTCATGGTATAGACTTGGATTTCTCTCTCTCTCATCGAGCTGAGTGCTCTAACTCTCAGGCTATTATTTTTCAGTATCAGATTTTCCACTTTTGAACAGAAATCACATCCTGGCCCTGAGAAGCTTTTCCTATAGAAGAACTCAAAAAATTGGTAATTATGTTTTTGTCGAATGAAAATTAATAGGACTATGTCACTCCAGCATTTCCAGCCTTACATACTCCTGATGTCCTGGAACGCAGCAAAACAGGCTGAGCTCTGTTATGCTGGAAAGGGTGGTGCATACACAGGACAGAGTGCTTTGTTTTCGCTACTTATCATGAAATAAGGTCCAGTGTGGGTTCCTTGCTGGCAGTCCAAGCCGGAGCAGAGGCATGATGCATTCACGGTCATTCAGCACCTGCAGTTGTGCAGAGGTAATCTACAGGTAATCTACGCTCCAAGGACTGTGATAAACCAAATGCTCAACCTGCCTCCACTCGGTTGGAGGGAGGCTCTGACATTAAACTACCAGCCTGTGAAAAGTGAGAGTCAGCTTTTTGGAACTGGGTCTTGACACTAATGTAACAACAAACCCCTTAAAATATGGAAGTGCTGCTTTTTAAAAGGATGATCCTCCCATTCACACAGTGCACATTCAGTGCACTGAAGAAACAAAACTTAGTATTTGCTAACCTTGCCATAATTATAACAACCTCTGTTATAACCACTGTTAATGCGCTAATATAATTTTTAAATAAACATATAACACAACGTGATTAAATGTAAACTACCTTGATGAAGCTGTTCTTATGCTTTTATGATATAAAAATGGCTTCTTTTTACCTATTGATGTTTCATTTTCCACACAGCATCATAGTATCTGCTTGTTTTACCCAATTGTACCATAACTGTTGTTTAACTTCAGCAATCTCATAATCTAGTCAGACTCTTTAGCCATTTTATTCATCAATGAAAGTATTCTACCACGTTAATGTCATAGAAAATATGCTTTATCATTTTAGTGCTCATATTATATTCTCTCACCTCTCTGTTTAAGCTACTGCATTATTAATACATCATCCTCCTAATTTGATAAAATCTGCTATGAAAAGTATCATAATCTTCCTAAAAACATTTAATGAGTGTACATTAAACTTGAAATAAGTGGCTTGAAAAATTTTTGGTTTAGAATGTTCTCTGTATTGCTTTGGAAGACTGAAATACATATGAACGGTTTTAAAGTTATGCAACAGTCAACTGAAACTATAGCTTCAGTGGTTATACATAAGATTATGTCTCTACTGCACATATTCACAATCCATTTTCTTCTCATGGCCAAATTCAGTTCCAAACTAAACTTTCCAAATCTAGAATAACTTAATTCTGTATTTATTTGGTCAATAAAAGCTAAGAGGGAGCAGAGAAAATCAAATGGGCAAATCATGCTCTGATTTGCAGATATGCAACAAAATCACAACAGCTGCATAAACATTAGCAAAAAGCATATTTAGTTCCTTCCCTCCCATGTTAAAAAGCACACAAAGCACCAGCTGAAATAATGATGTATTTGCAGATGGAATAAAATCTCCTTCATCAGAATGCAATTCAGAATGAAATACCTTTTCACTTCTGGGGTCTGTATCAGGGTACTGTTCGGGGTTTATGCTGGTATAATTCAACTGATTTCAAGACTAACTTTGAGTAGAACATCCAGGAATCAGGTCAAGGAGACTAAGCTCTATTTACATGCAGTTATTAGCAGCTCACTTTTCCCCCCATTTTTAGAGAAACCATTAAAGGGCTCATGCATTCAGCATGTAGTCTCTTTTGGTTTCAGCAGCAAATCGTTTGGTAATATTCTTCTAAGAGCAGTATTAAGAGGCTCCAGGGTTTTGCAAGGGTTCGAGTCTTAATAGCTGAATTCATAAATAGCTAGTCATACAGTATCACTGCTTCTTCCTGTGCTCTGAAGTTCTTGTAATACTCCCAACTTTCCTTTATGCCAGCACCTACAAGTCAAAGTTCAGAAATAATAACAGAGTACAAAAGTGTGCTGTGATTAGATTCATGTTTTGATAGAAAATTAATTTGGTGTTTTATTCACTCATTTGAAATAGTAACTACTGCCTTGGAAAATATAACGTGATTAATTTTCCAATATTTTCAGATCATATTAGTAATACATGACATAACTGTTTTGACATATGTGACTAATAGTTTTATTCATAATCAAGATTTTGCAGTTCAGAAGTTCTTTTAGCTATGTGAGCACTTACAAGCCAAAATAGTCAGAACATTGATTTAAAACCTGAACAAGTATTTTATGCATTACAGTGCATCACTGAAGAGCTTTTGTTAACACAGAGAGCAATGTGAATTATGTATCTGATTTTATTTCTTACCGTTAAACACAGCTCATTGGAAATGTATAACCAGCTCCTTTTAAGAATCTAAAGTAAAAGCAGTGTCATGTATTATGCTACAGCAGGTAATTCAGTGTCTTAGATAGGATTAGCCAACAGATTTATCAAGCAGCCTCTAAGGAAAGCAGAGTTCAAGTCTGGGCTCATCAATAATACATAAATAAACTGAACAATTAGGTACAAAGTGGCTATCTTGTCAGACCACTTATTAACCGATAAATGATATACTCACTGCAGACAGTGTAAAAAAGGAGAGATATGTAAAGATAGGAGAAGACTAGAAAAGAGAGAGAAAGGTTTGTGGGTTTTAGTGTATTTGTGGACGTAGCGGTTCTCTTTAACTCACTGGTCTGAGCCGAATACTGAGAACTATGATACCTTAGAGAAGGGTGGTGAGGTAGGATACAGCAACACTGCTCTGCTTAGAATAGCTTGGCCTTTTTCCATTAACTGAACACAGATTTATACCTTTGCTCTTTAACCAGTGCTCTGAAGGAGAGAAAACAATATATTCCACTTTTCCTGTAGACAGCATCAACTTTGTCTACTTAATATGCAAGTTTTACATATATAAACACTGTCATCCCCAATGTGTAATGCCACCACTGGACATTACTGTAATAAGGTCTGACTACTGAGACACACTGGTTCCTAGGAAAGGGTGAAAGCAGCCAAGTTTACATCTGGCTTATGCAACAACAATTTTGTTCCTTCTTACTAACTATGAACAAACTCAAATTTTATTTCCTTTTTTTGGGCTGGCCTGCACTTTTCAACATGGAAACAAGGAGACAAGGAGACAAGAGGTGGGAGGGGTTGTTGCTAATTTTTCCTCAGCTAAGCAAAACACAAAACATCTTCACTTCATATAGGGTCAACAAGTAAGCAAGCAAAGCTAGTGCAAATGAAATCTTTTCATATGCATATATCTACTTCAGCTAAGAAATTATAAACATTTGAAGTACAGATTTCAGGATTTAACTCAGAATGAAAATAATATTTACCTAATACGATGTCTTTTATGCCCAAGTATTCCAAAGTGCTTTGCAAATATTGACCCAAATTCTGCCCTTAATCTGTGTGTTCAAAACTCCTTGACTACAGTAGCCATTTTGAAGGGTATTTGCAACAGAATACTTTAGCCCTTATACTGAAATACACACTTCAGTAACGGAAATATAAATCTACCTGTGAAACACAGCCACTTCCATAGTGAAAAAGGGATACAGTTCAGCAATATCTTGGTATTCAAGGCAGTATAAAAGACAGGAATTTATAAATATCTTTGCCAGATGGACAAGTAATTTGGATGAACCAAAGAGGTTTGTGGTGCCTTTGCTGCATGATCATCATACCTCAGTTATGTGAAAAGAGGGATTTCTAGACTACTCCCTGTCATTTCACTCTGGTCTCGCTGTAGGGAACAGTCCTTCCTTCCCACATCACTATCTCACCCACGCATTCAAATGGGACCATAACAAGCATAGCTCTGAGTACCTTTGAAAATCCACTTCTGTGTCTTGTCCAAAGAAAGGCAGCACCAGAAGAATAACGTTCTCCTTCCACTTACAGAGGAAACTGCTTCTCAGACCCAGAAAGTCATTTGTGCAACTTCCTAAATCCCCTGTCATATTATGGTGTGACTCACCAAACTAGCAGATGACAGCTGCTGCAAGCACAGCACATGGAGAAAGACTAGAGTCCAATTTGGATAAAAGGAGAAGTACAAGCAGGTGGGGAAGACTGCAGCTTGCCTGAGTAGCAAAAGAGAAGATTGCAACAGAGAGAGGACAGGTATCAGAGTGGAATATCTGGCTGTGGAAGTAGGTTTCCATGACAGGTCAGCCGAACTGCTTATATGGCATGCTTCTTTCTTCCCACTAATTATAAGGGGATTCTAGGACAAAAGTAGCAGATTTAGGATGCCTAAAAGTAGTGAGATGAATTCTAACTGTTGTACACCACAAAGTGAATGGGAAGTGGAAAAAAGCAGTGTGAAGTGTGCACTACTTCCCTCCGCTCTCCATCCCTGAGGAGGTGACATGGCATCACCAAGGCATCACCGAAGCCCCAGCAAAACCCCCTTGCTTTGCTTCGACGTAAGAGCAAGGGTAGCGACTGAAGACATGCAGGGGCTGCTTTGCCTGATGCATTAAAGGATTCCCTTGCCGGAGGGAAGCACTTTTGTTCATGTGATGCTTTTGCCAGCAGTAGAAGGTGATACAGAATGGGCTGGACTGGGAGGAAGGATGCAGACTGAGCATCCAGCACCACCTGCAGCTCGAAGAGGCAACCCCAGCCGTGCAGGACTTTCCCAGGGAAGAAGTCCCACTGTTATAACAGATACACGGATAAAGCTAATGGCACTGCAGCACAAAACAAACGCACTTCCGACCACAAGTCTGACCTATTATTTATTAATGCAGGCTGCTTGTGAAAGAAGAAACAATTTAGCACAATGTTTAATAAGAAAAATAGACGCCTGAATTGCTACAGGATAATCTGTACCAAATTTATGAGGGTTTGCAGAGCTATGAGATCCCTTGATCTGTTTGATAGAAAACTTGGCTGAAAATATGTTTCTTAGAGTGAGGTATGAGGTGATAAAAATGTGATTAAGGTACACTGGCAATTTTACTTCGGCAACTTTATGCTGTGCTTTTGAATTCCAGAATATATATAACATTTGGCCCTTTTTTAGTTGATAGTGTATCAGCTGAAGTCTCTACATATACAAACATTAATAACCTCACAGACAATAAAAAAAAAAACACTCCAAAACTACATGCTGTAATCTCTCTTTAAAAATAAATGTAGGAAGTAATAATGTACAGTTTATAATTATGATATCCAAAGAATTTCTGTTCAGTGAAGCCAAAGGAAATTGCTTAATATTGAACTAAGAATGCGATAAAAAGAAAATTAGGCACTGGCCCTGAAGCTCAAAAAGAGAGTAAATCACTTATTTCCTCAAGCAGAAAGAGAGTCTCATTTTTCAAGGGGAAAAAAAAACTCACAATAATGTAGAACACAGAAGTCCAACTACAAAAGCAAAAAAGCTAATCAGAAGATGCAGATTAAAAGTGAAAAAAGTTTCAAAAAACCCTCAAGTGCAAACAACTTTCCATAGACCCCCCCTTGTAATGATGAGTCTAAAGCAATTGTGAGTCACTTTATAATTCTAAACTTGGATCTCTCTTTTCTGCTCAGAAAATTCATCCTGTCTAGAACACTGTTTTAATTAATGCAGCTGGCGTAACACAAGACATGTTTCAAAGCTGCTTGTCAGAATTTCCCTATAAAATGTAAATGAAAATTAACCTTCAAGGGGTTATAGTAAACAAATGCTCAGTGCAGGCAAAAAAAAATCTTCACGTATAAGATAAGCATTACTTTAATATCTGTATGTGTGAAAATATTTTATCCCCAAACAAAGAATTAATCCATAAAAGGCTTCACTGAACAATTTCTTGTTCTACTAACATTTATGAAAGTGATTTTTGGAGCCTTAAGGAGGGTTAATGCACTCTCAGACTATAATCAATGGAAACAGCATGATTTAGAGAATCTATGTTCTTTGTCAAATTTAACCAGTGTATCACTGCACAGGATCTTTTTCCTGACAGGAGCTTACTGTATGATGGAGATGCTGGAATCCTGCTTACACGGCTTGTACCTGGCATGCCTTGCTGTGCCTGTACAATGATAAAATGAAAACCTGCAGGACAACCTCAGGCTATCCATCTCTGTTGCTCAAGCTAGTGGATGTGGCTCACTGAAGGTGTGTAAAAACAGTTGTTTTAAGAAGTGAAATGAAAGTAAAACAAAATGTGACAGGCAAGGGTTGCAACAAATTATCTTACCTGAGTCCAAGAAATAAAATTATTTCAGTCTCTCAGATCGTTACAATTAAGTAACAACTTAGAGCTGATGAGCAAGTTCCTGCCTACTACCACTCTGTGCCTATAGTCGAAAATTACCATAATAAGTACAGCAGATCTACTGACTGCCAGGGCTCCCTGATTTAAAAACATACATTTAAAAAATCAGAGTATTTCACTAAGCTCATCCATTTTCCATCTTTGCTAGTGGAAAAAAATGAAGCCCATCCCCAATTGTTACGTTTTCAGGATCACGTTCTGCAAGTGCAACCTGCTGAATGCACAAATTGCATGTGTGAAATAGATATACATCGACAGCCCTACAGGCTTACCCGAAGTTAGTGCATCAATCATGCTTCTACCTGTCTGTGCCAGCTCACATTCTGAGTCCTCAAAGCACACAGAAAACCATGAAAAAAGAGAGGATACATCCTTGGAAAGCAGCATGATGCCAGAGAACTGATTGTTCTTTGTTGCCCCATCCTCCTCAAAACATGCAGAATTAGTTACGTGAGAAAATAATATTCTTATGAAAACTTCTAAGAAGATGTTGAAAGATGTTCTTCATAAAGAAAACTTATTTGGATATTATACGATTTCACACCAAACATGTAACAAATGACTATTTAAAGATTGACTTTACAGTCAATGAACTGTAATAATCTAGGACCTAAGCCATTACAAAATTTCCTGGCCTAACTATGAGGAAATACTGTATTCAAATTTAAATGTTCTGTAGTTTATTTGCTACCTATTAAATCACTGTGCAAATCTAATGGTTACCAAAAAGACATGCCTTTTGGTCACTGCACTCCCCTTTGGATCCTCTGTGTTCTCCAGCAATATGTTGTTATATTCCATAGTTGCTCCAATATTCAGATAGAGAGTCAAGTAGCAAGTACACATTAGGTAGAAGAAGGTTCAAAACAGAAGATAGCTTAGAAATTGTTGCAGAGACAGTTACTAAAAAAGGAGACAAAAAATGTAACTCATCATTTTTAGCAAAATACTGAGAAGGATTGGACAAGGGCTTGTTAGCAAGGAGATAAATCTTTTCCTCTCCAAGCTAGTTATTATTTGCTGAAAAAAGCCATAAGGAGATCTCATGTTTGGAGTTTGCACAATAGGAATTGTGATATCTGTTGTAGCATTTATTCTTGTGTGCATCACTATACAAGTTTAGTAAAGTAAATGAATAAGGGATTCTTGTGTAGTTTTATGGTGGGGATTGGGAATTATTTTGCTTGATGTCTCTAAACCATTATTTTTATAAATTTGGCCTTGCTAGTCTTGATGATTTATTCCTTAATAAGGGGCAAATAATGTTTTGGATTTCCTTAGAACACTGATTTCCACAAGAACACATGTAGAAAAAGAGATAAAACTGAAATAAATTGAATCATATTTGCTCTTCAAGTCTTAATAGAGCACTGAAAATAGGCCAGTATGACATGGCCAATGGGTCTGCATAAGTTCTATAGAGGGAAGAGAAAAAAAATCCAAAACAAAATGCATGAGTGGGAGAAAGTTAACAGTGAGGGTCACAGTAAGGAAAATGTTAATATCCTTTAATGAGTTCGGAAGTTCAAAAAGAAAAATACAGAAAACAGGAGACCAGACATCAAACTGAGCTTTCATATACTGTAATTCTCAGGTAAATCTCTGTCATGCAATAATTAAGATTCTATAAATACAGAGGTACATATTTGAGGTACACATTTTAGTGGTTGTATATCTGCTGCATTTCTCCTCGTATGCATCACTGCACAAGCTTAGTTGGTGTGTATGCACACACAAATTACAGGAAATATTTTTTGAATTGTATTAATGACTTCTACTGATTTTTGAGGAAATGCAGCAGTGTAAGATGACACACTTTTGTAGGATTGCATTTAGTTCCACTAGAAAATGAAGCCTTATCTGTCAAAATAAAATAAAATAAAATTTATAAAGGTTATATCATATTTATGCATTTACTAAATATAAAAGCCAACATACGGTGCAATGTTACCATATGTTTGATATTGTAAGAGCAGATTTCCAATGTGGTAGTAGAGTTCCCCACAACAACACATCATTAGCTTTGAATTTTCTTTAAAACTCTTCCTAAAGAAAAACAGCCAAAAAATATGCAAGTACAGTTGAGATGTATGATCTGTATGCCATATATCTACAATAAATAACAAAATGTAATACAGTGTGCATCTGCACAATGCAGATATAATACGTACTAATTACAACTTTAATAGGACCTCTTATTGTTCACAAGGCAGAAGAAGTGAACAGCTGAGTATTTTCAGATCTACTAGGTATGTAATTTAAAAAATGCATCAAAAGAGCCAAGGTTCTGGTAGGGAACAAGAACTATAAAAAGCCTCTTTTAGAACAGAATCAAGAGGAAATATTCTTTCTTATTTGCTCACTGAGATGCTATATGAAAGTCATAGTCTTGTTTTGGTCAATTTTGGCTTGGACTGCTGCCATGGATCAGCTCTAATGCAGTTTAGATAGTCCATAATAAATATAAGTGCCCTTTAAATTTAAGGATAAATTAGGAGATGGCAAATATTTTACAGAAAACTCATTATATCAGTCATTTAAATATTTCAGTAGAAGTACTGGTCATCTGTTGAGTTACACTGCTATGCACCTGCTTCTGGTTGCTTTTAAAATGCACCTCAGCTTCTTCTTTCCAAAGAGATAAATATTACTATTGGACAGCCAGTGAAAAATTTGGAAATTCCATTCTTGGTCCTGTTTTTGATTACACTGTGTGGACTTGGGTTATATACTTCTTATATACTTCTTGTATCATTACATACTCATGTAATGATACAACATCAACTGCTGATTTGAGTGTTCTGGGGAAGAATTATTTTTAAATGTGTTTTTAAAGCACTTTGATCTCAGGTACCAAGTTATCAGGAAAAGAAGCCAAATAAACGCAAAAATAAATTATTACTGTTTTTACTTTGGTGTTACTAGTGTCTAAAATGGGTGTATTTATCTATTCTGTTAATTTTTAGGAACATCTGTAGAGTATGATAGAGGAGCACATTACAGCTGATGTTTGAGAATACAGGTTGGTTAATTAAAGCTGGACAGACTTGTGTTTAAGTGGTGAACCAAAACAACACACGTTGAGACACTGGAACCTGTCATTTAAAAGGCAGAGCAGCAGAAGTCCAACGCACAGAAAAACAAAAGCAGTCTTGCCCAGAGAAAGAACAAGTCATGAAAGAGGTGAAACTTGGGTCTTTCTTGTGAGCGTCTCCCCTCTACGGTCCAACATTGTTTGCCCAGGCAAAGCAAGGCAAGGACCCACCGTGAGCGTACCACAGTCTGAGACCATGGAAGTAGCTGGCCATTACATATGAACTACCACGGGCATTTTAGGAAATAAAAAGGAAGAAGCCTCTGTCACCTCATGTGTGTCCTCACGTAAGCCTGAGATTTAGGTCAACTTCACTTTGGGCTTGTAAGACCAGCATTCTCTTAAGTTAAACCAGAAGCAGCTACGTAATAGTCTCAAAAAAAGGAATGCTGAAGACAGAGCAAAGATTGGAGAGACTTGACAACGTCAAGGATTGTCTCTTGAACAAAAGAATACTAACAGCTCCTGCGAAGCAGCTGGCATCATGTCCTTTGACAGCTGACTCCAAAATGGCCCCTGAGTCTTTCTGCTTGACTTCACTTACCAATAATTTATTTTGCAGATCATAACTGACAAGAGCTCCTTTACCTCTTGCATTTGAAGCTGTAACATTGGCTGAAATGGAAGAAAAGTCATCTCCAACTTTGTCAAGCATAACTTTGTTGGCATGGTTGCAGACAAGGCCCCTTAGATCTGGATCACCCAATCTACAAAAATATTTTAACATTTTTTTTAGCAAGAAGTGTTCAAATCTGCTGCCAAACGCTACCAGGGTAGTCTTAGATCATGAATCTGTTCAATGCTGCAGCAGTGAGAAGAAAATATCTCTGCATCTTGTGCATATGCTAAATGATTGGAAAGACTCCCACATTTACTTCTATGGACTTCAGATAAGGCCTCGAATGGAAAAGAGATTGGCCAGATTTGCTAGGGACTTATAGACACAGGAATGGACTGGTGTACTGTGTATAAGCAGTCTGTTCAGACGAAAGGGACGGCACAAGAAACTAAACCCAAACAACCGGGAAACAGGGAGAATTTATAGTTAAGCAATGAAGAGAAGGGGAAATAAGTTAAATTCACTAGGAAATTATACTGACAAGTATATGAAGAAAAACATTTGTGATGTAACTGCTAACTCATAAAAAGTAAGAAATCAAGACAGATTTACTCTTCCAAGAGTTCTGTTTATAACATTTGGCTTCAACTTACTGATTTCTACATTGTCAAGTTCAGGCAGGATCATGCATTTTACCACCATCCACTTCTGTCACAGATTTGTACAATTAACTCTGTTCAAAAGCTTACAGATGTCATTAAGCAGGCAACTGGCCATAAATCAGAAAACCCTTAGCTTTTATGAATACAGTCTGTAAAGAGCTAATACGTATATGCTCCCCAGTGTGTATATATATACATACCCACTAAAAAGAGCTAGTCGTATATACTTTTCTGTTTTCATTCCCATGTCAAATTTACTCAATTTACCAATCAAAGCAACATCTCTACTGTTTTGAGCCTGTAGGGTTAACAGAGTCAATGAAAAGAAAACTGTCTTTTGTCTGCCTGCATCACCACCTATGACAATCATTCCATATAATTTTATTCAAAAGAGAAATAACAATGTTCCAAATGAAATGAAAACTAAAAAGAGCAAAAAAAGAGCAAAAAAGTGTAGAGCTGCAAAGTCAGTGCTCTTTCCAAGCCTCCTTACATCCTCCAGAACAGTGGGCAGTATTAAATACTATTTTGCAACAATGCTTGGGCCTAAAAGAATCAACATTGAATGGAAATTCAAAGTCTGAATTATCCTCCTATATTTGCTGCATCCACGGCAGCTCCTGTTCAACTTCAGTCTCTGATCAAGAGCAGTTTTGCTTCCCATTCCACCTCCTTTCACATGGCACAGACAACTGTAGCAAACTGAGGCAAGAGGAGGACGGGTCAGCAGTTGAGACCTTGCTTGCTGCCTGTACAGTCCATTCTCCCTCTCCAAGAAAGACAAGGGAGGGTCTGATTCTCTTTTGCGTAACATTGCGTAACTGATTCTCTTTTTGCGTAACGTCAACAAAGGCAAGTGCAGGGTCCTGCACCTGGGGAGGAATAACCCCAGGCACCAGGACAGGTTGGGGGTTGACCTGCTGGAAAGCAGCTCTGCAGAGAAGGACCTGGGAGTGCTGGTGGACACCAAGTTAAGCATGAGGCAGCAATGTGCCCTTGTGGCCAAGAAGGCCAATGGTATCCTGGGGTGCATCAGGAAGAGTGTTGCCAGCAGGTTGAGGGAGGTGATCCTCCCCCTCTACTCAGCCCTGGTGAGGCCACATCTGGAGTACTGCGTCCAGTTCTGGGCTCCCCAGTACAAGAGGGATGTGGCACTACTGGAGCAAGTCCAGCGAAGGGCTACTAAGATGATTAGGAGACTGGAGCATCTCCCTTATGAGGAAAGGCTGAGAGAGCTGGGCCTGTTTAGCCTGGAGAAGAGAAGGCTGAGTGGGGAGACCTTACCAATGTGTACAAGTATCTGAAGGGAGGGTGTCGAGAGGATGGGACCAGACTCTTTTCAGTGGTGCCCAGCGACAGGACGCGAGGCAACGGGCACAAACTGAAACACAGACACTTCCATCTGAACACGAGGAAAAACTTCTTCACTGTGAGGGTGACAGAACCCTGGAGCAGGTTGCCCAGAGAGGTGGTGGAGTCTCCTTCTCTGGAGATATTCAAAACACGCCTGGATGCAATCCTGTGCAACGTGCTCTAGGTGACCCTGCTTGAGCAGGGGGGTTGGACTAGATGATCTCCAGAGGTCCCTTCCAACCTCAGCGATTCTGTGATTCTGTGATTCTGTTTTAAGGTGAACTGCATAACTGTTACATAGCCATTTAAACTTATGCTTTAGCACCCTCCCAAATCAGCTCTGAAGATACATGGTAATACTGGAGTCCCATGGAAATATATCGTCTTAAAGGGATCTTTAGAAAAACTTCCCTGTTTCTATAGCACTAGGGTAGAAACTGAAAGTGGAAGGGCTCCTCTTCTCTCTTCAGAAGGTCTGCCAAGCCATCAAGAGTCCACACTCATAACTGCAGCGCCTTCCCAATGAAGGGAGAAAAACCTCTGCAGTCCAAGAGGCAAGCAAAAGGATTTCTTCTCAGTAGATGTTAGAGGATTTCTGGACATGTGCAGAAGCATTATCTTTTTCTTGAGTTGTTTATTGCGCTACATACTTAGATTTGGATGATGTGGGACTTCCAAATTCCTCAAAACTGCAAATAAACAGTGCAGAAGTCCAATAAAGATGCTACTTATAGATTTCCTTTCCCTAAGAATATATTTCAGTTAGGGGGTCTGCATGGAGAAATAATATTTAACTTCTTTTCATACCATAATATTCCCAGGTTCAAGAATTAGAAATTTTCAGTTTTGCAGAAATACAGATGTGGAAATATGTCATGAGATAAATGTTCACATCAAAGTCCACAAATCACAACTTCAGAATCCAAATGTGTATTAAAAAGTGAACTGGAAAAGATTAGAGGCTGTATCTGATAACTGCTGCTTCTTAATACAAATTAAGATATGACAGCATCAATAGTTCAGGGTATCTCTAATGCAATCTCTCTTCCTTTTTACTCTCCAAACAGTAAATTTGACTCATCAGACCTCTAGTAAAAACAAGAGTCACCCAGAAACTCATCACAAACTTTGTTTTTTAAATAAAGCTCTGAAAATGAGAGGGTTCAAGCAGAAAGGCATAATATCTAAATCTGAAGAACCTTTTGCTTTTATCTGCTTGATATTTAACAAAGTATTCATTGTTTACTTATGCTTTTTGTATGGAGAGCTAGTAAATCTGAGTTGCAGTCCTGACATGCATGCAGTGTTACCAGAGATGAGTTATATACTATTGCTACATGCCAACAACATTATACTGGAAGTTTAATACCTGACTACTAAAATGTATCTGTGAATAAGGACACACACTAGTTTATGTAAGACATTTTTTCTGCCCTTAGAAAAGCACAGATATGCCTTTTGAAATCATTCCTACATATATGTGTATATGTATGTATATTACTTACATGTAAGTCCTTCTTCCTCTGGTTCTTTAAACCCTTTTTTTTTTGCAATACATCCTTTTTTTTTGCAATACATCCTCTAACAATTATAAGGAATAGGTTAGAAAATAATTTGCAAAAATGAACACACAAATGAAACGTTTTGAAAAATCTAACTTATATGGAGTTAAATTATTGAATACATTATTGATCCAGATGTAAGTTTTATGTGAAGAATGTTCAGAGCAATTGTTTACTCAGCAGTTTACTCATTCCATATACTGAATAAAGCTAAAATAACTTCTTTTGGCAATCACGACTTAAAACAATGTTCCAGGAATCCCTGGATTTTTAGCCATCACCCTTCTCTTTACAACAGGAAAATCTACTGACTTGACTACTCATTTGAAGTAGGACATCAGTGAGATGTCTAAATCCACTGTATTTTCTTGTTACCAGCCTCATGATTCTCTACACTGGCTGTTGGAAATGCTCCAAACTATATTTAATTATTCTAATTATTGAGGCTAATGTGTAAGATTCATGAAATCTTGGCAACATGAAATGTTGGTGGCAAGCTCACAGAACTTGTACAGGCTTTGTCTGGACTGGAATCACAGACTCATTCAGTTTGGAAAAGACCTCAGGAGGTCACACAGTTCAGCTTCTTGCTCAGTGTACAGTCAAAACCATACTCAGATCAAGTTGCTCAGGACTTTGTCCAATAAGGTCTTGAAAACTTCCAAGGATGGAGATTCCACAGTTTCTCTGGGTAACCCATTGCAATGTTTAACTATCCTCACAGAGATTTTTTTTTGCCTTTACAACCAGTCAAAATCTCCCATGTTTCAATTTATAAATGTTGTCTCTTGTCTACCCATCTTGCACCTCACTAAAAACTTCTCTCTGTCTTCTCAGTAACCCCCCTCATAGGCACTGGCGGGCTGCTGTTAGGTCTCTTCCCCAGGCTGAACAAGCCCCAGTCCCTTAGCCTCTCCTCACAGAGCAAGTGCTCCAGCCCCTGACCACCCTGGTGGCCCTTCACAGCCATCACTCCAGTTTATCGATGTCTTTTTTTTTTACTAGGGGGCCCCAATCTGGACACATTATTCCAGTTGTGGTCTAATAAGTGCCAAGAAAAGGGGAGTAATAACTTCCCTTGATCTACTGGCTACAGTCCTGCTGATACAGCCCAGGATGCCATTAGCCCTGCTTGGTGCCAGGGTGTGTTGCTGGCTTACATTCAGCCCAGTGCCCACCAAGACTCCCAGGTCCTTTTCAGCAGCCAGTCAGTCCCCAGCCTGTACCAATGCAGGGGTTAGTCTATCCCAGGTGCAAGACTTTGCATTTTTCCTTGTTGAATTCATGAGGTTCCTGTTGGCCCACTCCTCTGGCCTGACTAGGTCCCTCTGGATGATGATCCTGTTCTCAAGCATATCAGCTGGCCTTCCCAATTTGGTGTCATCTGCAAACTTGACAAGAGTACACTACATCACCTTCTCCAGGTCTTTGATAAAGATGTTAAATAGGATGGGTCCTAGGATGGACCTCCAAGTCTGTCAGCCCCAGACAGCAGACAGATTCTGCTTGCAACCAGCCTCGAGGTAGAGTATGAACCATTAAGCACTACACTTTGAGCCTGATGATTCAGCCATTCTTTTGCACATCTAGCAGTTAATCTAGGCTGTAATGTCCCAACCTGGCTATGAGGTTGTGTGTCTAAAACCTTCCTTAGGTCAAGGTAGAAGATTTCCAATGCTCTCCTGTCATACAGGATACACAGACATGATTTACCCTTTAGATCCATGCTGGCTATTCACAGACACCTACTTCTCTTTCATTTGTGCAGAAATGGCTTCCAAGAGGACCTGCTCCATGATTTTCCCAGGAACTGAAGTGACTCTAACTAGCCTGTAGTCTCTCAGATTGTCCTTCTTTCCCTTTTTGAAGATGGGTGCAAAGATGGGTGCACTGGCCTTTCTCCAGTCACTGGGGACATCCCCCAGTCTCTACAACCTTTCAAAAATAATAGAGAGTGGCTTCACAATGACATCAGCAAGCTCTCTCAGTACCCCCAGATATACTCCATCCAGTCCCATGGCATGAATCAAGATTTCTCAAGAGATCCCTGACTTGATCCCCTTCCACTTCTGGTAGGTCCTCTCCTCCTTGAACCTTGTCTCTGGGCACAAAGGCCCAGGTGACATTGTCAGTGAAGACTCAGGAAGGCAGCATTGAGTATCTCAGGCTTATCTGTGTCCACTTTCACTAAATCACCATTCAGCAACAAGACCACATTTTCCTTGTTCATTCTTTTACTGCTAGTACAGTGACAGAAGCTCTTCTTGCTGCCCTTGGTACTCTTTGCCATTTTCAACTCTAGGTGAGCTTAGGCTTTCCTGGCACCTCACACTTAACCACTCCCTTGAGATTGCTCACCATAACCTACCAAAGGCATCAACAAAATGCTACAGATGGTATAAGCAGCATTAATACTCAAAAAATGTTTATCTGGAAAGTCAATGATCTAAAGCACAAACTCTGGGCATTGCAAAAGGCCTGTTACAAAAATGCTGAATCAAATTTTTAACATTGCCTGTTTCTCTATTACAAAACCCAAATCCTTAAACACAAACAAGCTGCAACAATTCAAATAAATAATGGGCTGGGACAGTTTTTCCTCAAACAAATGCTTGTTCTCAAACAAATCTTTCTTGTGACTGCAGCACTGCAAGTCATACAGTTGATTAATAAGTCTCCTGGTAGCGGTTGCACACAACAGCATAGGGTTAAGACATGTTACAAGACAGCTTATAAGTAAGAGAGTTTGGAGCCATCCCATGAAAAGCATCAGGAATTCCCCCCAAAGCTTTTGAGCAACAAGAAAGAAAACATACATTAATTATGAGCTTCCCCTTAGCTCCTACTTCATCCTCACTGTTCTTCTCCATGGGCCAGCAATGGATTTGTATACTATGGTGTTTAATTCAGATCAGAAATGTATTTTCATAGAATAACTCCCAAGCATCCCAGTGTACTGTTTCCCAACATAAAGGTATCTTGAAGCACACAAACGGATTACTTCTGGATGAAACAAAACTGCCGGAGGTACTTCTACTGTTAAGGGGTGTTTGGTCCATGGGACCAGACAGATTTGAGCTGATGAAAGAGTAAGACCCCTCCAGCAAGCAAACAAGCAAAGAAACTGCAGTGTGCACGTGGGCTCCTCAACACCACTTGTTTCACTCTGCAGATCTGCTCATCCTACGCCGCAACTGTGGTTGATGCAGTTCAAGACTGAAAGCAACGAAATTAAGGTCCCTTTCTTCCCACCCATCCTGGGTGGCTCTGCAGTGTTATATATATGCTGTCACAGAAACATGGATTTTCCCTTACACTATCACATCTATCAAATTTAAGACCAGGCAATATGTATCCTGATGTAATTATAGGACTGTTTCAACATCAAATATTCTGAAGTAGGTTTTCTGATGTCTAAAAACCTAAATCTGCTTTCCACTTAATATTTTGTCTTAAATCACAGTTTGGGCAATGAAAATGGACAGTTTCATTTTTTGTTCCTTATTGCAGAAAAACAGTAGTGCTAGGGATGAAAACATCTAATTATTTAAAAATATCACATACATTTTTTGTTTAAATAATGAAAATACAGGCTTTCATGTTAAGTTTTGTTTTAGAAACAGCAATATGACAGTAGGTCTCTTGTATAAATAAAACATGCTGAAAAACAGAAGAGTATGCATAAATTTAATAAGATACAGAACCTTGTAAATCAGCTCATTTCACATCCCCAAGATTTCATGAATTTGATATGTTGGACTCAATAATACAAAATAACTCTTGGATTTGATACTGTACATTCAATCCTGAGTAACGAAGTTCCAAACTTTTCACATAATTATGCCAATGAAACTATGAGAAACATTTGCTTTCATGACAAAAACTTCTTCATATGAACATACTCGACAGATTTTCTTGTTTTCTAAATTTTTGTTAACTATTATAGAATTGTCAGTCCCTTTTTTGTACAAAACAATTATATTAAAAAAAAGTATGCAATTCATTTATTCATCACTTTTAAAACATGTTTAATTTAAACTGAAATTAAAAATAGGTCTGGGTTTTGCAGCTTTGTTTTTTGGAGTAGTGCAAAATATTACTTTTAATAAATAACTTGTGGAATGGGAAGAAGATACAAGTACAGTGTTGAAAACATAGTATATTCTTTTGATGAAAAAACTTTCCACTGATCTGGACCTGAAACAAAATGGAGCCCGAGGAATAAATTATGATTTGGCTAAATTCAGCATGCTCATTTGATCATCAACTCATTTGCAGCAGTATCTTTGTACATTTGCCAGTGCTATGCATTTGCATTCTGCTTAGAATTATGTAGAATGAGCTATGCATTTCCCTAGCTTAACACATAAGCTTGCTGTTACAGCTACTTTAAATGAGACCCATGTAATATTTTGATCCTCATTTCTAAACAGCTTTAGCAACTGCTGTGAATGAATTTATTGGTTTAGTCTCACCGCAAGGCAGACCATCCAAAGTTGTCATAGAGAAAAAAATATGTATTAGTTGGTGATGTTTTGCAGGACAGTACAGAAGAAGAATTGCTGATAGCTGGTTTAAAAATTGGCATAACAATATTTGTTTAAATTACATGTGAATAATGTCATTGAAAAGCCTTGAGAAGACTTGAATATAAACAGGGCTAAAAAGAGAAAAGGATTTATAACCACCTTCTAGCCCTAACAGTAATCTGCCTTATCTGAATCTAGCACCACTGTTTTGTTCACCATAGTATAAAGTGTAACAAGTGAGCATTTAACTTGTAAAAAAAGTAATAGTTATTTTTGTGCAGATCAACCTATAGAGGGAGATGAAACATAGATTGTAATACTTTATATGACTATCTGCCAAATGCTGGAGACAAAGATTTGGGGGAGTGAGTCTGAAACAAATTTAGTATGATTGTATTAATGATAGCTTTGCAAGCACTGTGCACCTAAGTGGCTGAGGTCTGAGTTGTAGTCCCTCCTCTGCTAAAAACCAGATCACACACCTCCTGAGTTATCCCATATTTTAATCTAGTGAGATTATACTTGGTCTGTTTTCTACAGTGGGAGGTCTTGCTTTTCATAGAAATCCTTTTAGAAATACTTATGGGAAAAGAAATCATAGTCCAAACTATGTGTTTTTCCTTAGTCTCTGCCTTTGGAAAACTTCAACTGCTTGAAAAAAAAAAAGCTAATTGGAAAAATCACTACAGTGATTAATAGAAATGTTTCCCAACTCCTGTATGGCAACTGACTTTCTTAGCTCGAAGACATCTCCCAGGATGAGCCAAGTCTGGTGAGGACAGAAAGTGTGTGATAACTTCAGAGTTGTGTGCTTAATGCACAGAAGAAAACAAGGTTGCAAAGTGCATTAATTATAACTGCCAGTTATCACCACAGCACCATATTTGGATTTCCAGGTATTCCAGGTATTTCTAGCTTTTTGGCAGAAATTTTTCATTCATAAGGACAAGCTTTTTGGTGAAGAAAATGAGACTTAGTCAAACACTCAGCTTTTCCCCATGTAATCAGAGAAATAAGTCCCTAAGAAAAGACAAAATTGTGTATACGAATGTTACTGCCATGGAATAGTGTCCACAGTAAGTTATTTCAATAGAAGTTTAGCATAAAAATCAGTAAAGAGTAGTTGTGTTACGCCACTGAACTCAGGAAACATGGATCTAGAATCAGAAAAATAATCCTTCAGCCAGCTCTTATTGCAGAGCCTGCTATATTGCATGTGCAGTGTGGCCAGGATCAAGCACCAGCTAATGACAGACACCGTAGGCAGACAGGGGAATGCCTAGCCTAGCAGAGGAAGCAATTTATATGTTCTACTTGTAGGGATTTGACACTTTCTGTGTAAAGCCGTATCACATTTTTGCCTGTCTGTCATGAGCACCATGAAGGCTGCAAGTTCCTCAGGGCAGGAACCTGTTAAACACTTAGCACAACACAGGAGCTCCGCAGTAATAATTACCACTGCTATTAAATGCACTGTGGCACAGCTGTTTCAGTATCCTCACTGTAACTCATATTTCTGTAAGGCTGTCAGTATAATAATGTTACACTGAATTGCAGCGGAGAGGTTTGGGGAAATGTGAGGAAATGCTCTATCAGTTTCCCTGATCTCCCGCAGGGCTAGGCAGACTTTTGACACCAATATTCCGTGGCCGTGCTGCTGCCAAGAACTAGAAAATGTGCTCATGCAATTAACATGTGACATCATCTTGCAATAACCCATCAGGAGAGTCCTCGGTTTTTGTGCGTACTGTGACAACGACTGAAAAGCATACACAATTGCTCCCAAACTAAACAGTGCCAGATTTTTCCTCCTGCAATCTAAATACTTTCAGTTCAAACTGAAATCACAATTCCACACTCTGTTTCTCCTTCGTGGAAGTCAACTTTTTGATAAACTAATATGGGTACAAGCCACCAGCTGAGATCCAGACATGAAACACCTCCTTTCCGCTCAGACCTTCCCTCGTGGTGCATACAGCGGAGACGCGTACTGCCTTTCCAGAGGGAGCCCTTGGTGCTCCCCGCTGCCTGCAAAGCCACACGGGGCTGCCCTGCCTGCCTCAGCAAACTGAGTCAAGCCCAAAGATCAGGGCTCAGACGGAAGAGCTGTAAGAAATGGTCACTAGTGAGACTCACTGTGAAGACACTGCTTGCATGGAAATACTTGAGTACTGGAGGTACAAAATAAGAAAAAGGAATCTTGCTGCAGAAAAGTAAAATCCTTGAGAATCTCAGGCTCTGAAAAATTCCAGATTACATTTTTCCAGGTGGAATGTGAGGGATTAGAAAGATGAAAAAAACCCACCTTTTTTCTCAAAGGTAATTCTTCAAGGAAAACTTTGACGTGTGCCCCAACACCTGCACAGATCAAATATGGCCTTGTTTTTAATACAGAATTATTAATATAATTCTAATAATTTCTATCCTTTATTTACACACAAATTCCTTTTTATACTGCTAAACTTTCCACATATAGAATTAAAACTGTTAAATTAAACTAATATATTCTTATATGTTTTTGTGAGTGTATGCCTACATAGACAAGACCCTCCATACACACACAGAATATTGCACATACACAAAACAAAATCTTAGGCAGGCTTTTTTTTTTTTTTAAGAATAAAATAAAAAAGGTTTTCAGATGCTAAATGATTGATACATTTTCCATTTAAATGCAAATTTGACTTTTTTTTTCAATGGGATGACAAGTACTTTTGCCCAAATTTTTCAGACAAAATCATTCTGAAATATTGGAGAAGGCTGGGGGGATGAGATCTGCCTAGATTTGCTTGGTATAATTCTTAATAAGACAACCTTGATGTATTTTCTTTTATCAATTCATCTTAGTTTTTGATCATTCACTTCTGAAAAGAAAAGGTAGCATATTATACACCTTCAAAATTAAACAGGGTAAGTAAAAGAAAAGGCAGTTTACCCATAGCTATTTGTGCTTATGGGGAAGAGAAGGGAAGTGGATTTTGCAAAATAACGATCTACTGCTAGTGCAAAATACAGGGCAAAAAAATGAGAGTTCAAGAGTAGCATTATAATGACCAAAATTCACTATGTTTTTTATTATGTCGGAAAAAAACTCTTTTAAGAAATGGAAATCACTACATTCTATTGATTCATGCACAGAATCTTCAGACATAAGTCATCAGTGTTGACACTTTCAAATACATAAAATGTGACATCTGCTCCTACAAATGCACTACACAGGCTGTAAATCATCAAACAGAAAAACAGTTCAATGTCATTTCAGCCACTGTAAGCTATGTTTTACAACTGAGAGATAAAAATAGTCATACTGTCTCTATGACATCTAAACCACTTTTCTATTGCAGTATTCTATGTTTTAATTTATCTTTGTGGTTGAACAACACACAATCAATTGTAAGCAACTAGTGTAGTTTGATTCCAGTCAACAGCAATTTTCTCCAGCTTTATCTTTTTTCCCCTTCACTGCACTGACTTTAAGTGCTCTCCCAAACCCACCCTCTCCAGCGCAGTATTTTGTGGAGACTCTGAGGACTTATATTTATCATTTTTTAAGTGTGAAAATATAAGAGCAAGACATAATTTAAAGGTTTCAGAATACTTATCAAATCCTTTTTGAATATCTGCATTCACACTAGTGAAGAATTTATATATGCAAGACATTTGTCTACATTGGTACCAGGGAGCACTTTACTAGATATTTTTTTCATGCATCATTCCTCACCAAAGAACACAATATCAAGTATCTTGATCTTCCCTCGAAAGAAATGCAAAACTGCCTCCTATAGCCACTTTGCCAATGTAATTAGTATTCAAACCAATATTCAATTTGCATAAAGTACTAAAACATTTTTTTCAAATCTTCAGTGATTCACTTCATTTAATTATGAAGTGAGAACATGACTATCACAAGTGGCGTATTTTGTTATTATTAGCACCTAAGAGATCACAACATGCATTAGGACTTAAATATTTTTTGTACATGATAAAGCCAAAGGAGGTGAATTATCTTAACTACTGGTTTTAGCGTTTGTGGTAGAAATAAAACATTTATATGGCTAACAAAAATGTAAGGAATAAACCCATCACCATGAGAAGTGACATAATGATCTTGTGCTGTACCACACAAGAGAGAACTGCTAGCCAGCAGAGAGCAAGAATCGAGCAATACATAAAAGAATCAAAGCCGAGGCTGAGCAGGAAGTAGTTTTTCCTATTTCTAGGTTGCAAAATTTTCCTAACCTACCTGACAACAAAACCACGTTCCCTTCAATTTTATTTTACTGTGAACTTCTATGAAGTTCCTTGAGATTCCCCTCTCTGCTGGGAAGGAGATTAACACTGGACTTGGAAGACCAATGTCCGAGTTCCCACTCAGTGCAATTCAGACCTCACCATTAGGCTGTTAGACATCCTGGCATCGAATTCACAAACACACACTTACCCAAGATATTAAGCCTTCCCACTCACACTTTCACTGCAACAGTGAAAGTTCACTTCCGCAAACAGTTTTAATACTTAGTTAACAGTTTTCCAGTGACAATCAGTTCTTAAAACAGTCTAAACATTGGGACTTTCATGTGAACGTTATGAGAGGTTTTGCCATCCTCCTTTCCCCTGCAATTGACTGTTACTTGAATTTTACTTCCTTAAGCCATTTTCCAGACATAAACATCACCTCTCACTTGGTCACCAGCCAGGTGTACAGAACCTCTAAAGGAGTGGGGAAGACACTCCCAAACTGCCAAAGTGAACAGCTACGTGTCAGATACATACATCTGTGAACCGACAGAAACACAGGCACCCACAGTTCACTTCAGGAATATTCCCGCAAGTACGCCCAAAAGCCAGTACCGCATGAGCAGTACTGCAGACCCGGATATGCTGTTGGAAAAAGCCAGTGGGGGAGAGACTATACCAGTAGAGCCTGCGCTGCCACACACGGCGCTGCGGACAGTATTGCTACATGATCCTCATGAGCCATGGCTATACCGACAGCAGGGTTTCGCTCTACCAGCCATTGATCCCAGAGACAGTCCTTGTGTTTTGTGGCCAGGTGTGCAATTTATTCTCCAAACCATATACTAGTGATCACAAAACATATCCTGCCGCATTAGTGATGAATATTGCATAGCACTATAGCACGATACTGCCTGCACGCTCTGTCATGGACGCTGCACACTGGCTTTGCCTCCCTCTTCACGTAACTTCTACAGACTTTGCACAATACAGGCACGGTGCTTTGGTTTTGTAAATCTCAATTCTCAGACACGTACTTCAGGAATTCAGCTGCAGTGGTGTCCAGAACTCATCCTATTAGCATGTCTTTCTTACTAAATACTTGCTTGTATATTCCCAAAATACAGTATGCTGTCAGCCAAGAAGCCTAGAAAGCTAAATCAGATTTCAGACATTTGCACCAGAGGTTCTTTCCAACTCTGTAACATAGTCATATGGTCTAACTCATTGCAAGATTAGAAAGGCAACATTTTTTCACACATTTCCACATAAAATCTTGATTTGTCATGTGCATGCGCACATGCACACATACATAACCATAAAGGAAATGAATGTGTGCATGTGTGTGTGTGTGCATGCACGCGTGCATATGCAAAAGCAGATAAGCGGATCTTATCTCTCTCCACTGAAGTGTCTCTTTTCTTTCCAACTGCTCCTCTGCTGAATGCTTCTTGAGGACATGCAAAGGGCTCTCAGTTCTCCCTGAAACTCAGTAAAAACTGGGGGGGAGGGGGGGCACTCAACAGGTTCAAAATATCTGACCCACAGACAGATCTGTAACTTTATACAGAAGAGAAGGCACCACTGAGTTTATAATTGTATAATAGTATGGATCTGTACCTGAAAATATTTATGAACCAGATGAATAGCTTGTCTGTTTGAAAGCTAATCTAATTATACAATTTATTCCAATAAAATATCTTATCCCTCCACATAAATCTTGCTTCCCTGTTTAGCTGCTAAGACTAAATAGATGTCTTATACGTTGTAACTGGATATTAAAAATATTCAAATACTAACTTTAGTACTATCAGAACAAGTAGGAGTATTGTAAAACTTCTTGTACTTTCACTGGAAAATCTTACCATATGTCTGGATGTTTGTTTCTATATTTGTCTGCATGGCACAAATGCATATTAAACATCCTCTTTCACAAGGGACAGTCCCAATGTCAGTCTTACAGTACAATACCTATGGTTTTTCCACTTTGTAACTCCAGAAACTTCTCCTAGCTTGATGAGTTTCAATAGATTTTATGTCTGCTCCAATAATTTCAATAAATATCCAGAATTTCACAAACTGAATAGTTTACATGCTTTAAACTGTAACACTGGCAAATATCTTCCATGGGTGCTGAATGACTTCCAAACCACCAATCTTTGAGACACCCCAGTGATTCTGGAAATCTCCATCTAACACTGGATCTGCAAAAATGCAAAAGCATCCAAGAATTCACCTACTTAGGTGACAAAAACAAATCCTGTAATGTCACAGACTTCCATAGTTCCTTCCTAACATGCAACATGAAAAAATTATCTCTGAATTGATGCAAGCTGAGGCAAAGGTACTTTTCATTACTGAAGTACATCATTGCTTGCAAACTTAGGTCTATGGCAAATTCTCCTGTATATAAAGTGAAAGAACAATTCTTTTATATGCTGCTCCACTTGCAGCTAGTTCTGGACATAAACTTGGGGGGTGAGGGATGGTTGCATCAGAATAAAAACAGAATGAACATATTTGCTACTAGTTCTCCTGCATAACCTGTGCAGCCCTATTATTCATGGGAATCTCCCTACCGCCTAAATAAGCAGGACTCAGCACCTTGTGACAAAAGGCTAACAGCTATACCAGGCAACCCTCTCCTCCTGGTGAAAACTACCTGATGCCAGTAATCCTACTGCAGCCAACGCGCTTACTTGCACAAGTAATTTGTTCAATGACAAAATAAAAGCTGAACAGCGAGCCATCATGAACAGGTGATGTGAAATGGAGGATAAAAAGCTAAAGGTATATCAAATGTAATTTATCTAGCATTACAGGTTATCTTTATTATTTCCATTTTGTTGCTGCATTGGTAGAGCTATCATATAACTGGAAAAACAAATTACTATGTGACAAATCTATTAGAGTATAAAAGGAGATGTTTCTTATGGTTCTTACAAGTACTTAGAGAAATGCACTGTCCTCGTGCTATACACTGAACTCCTACTGACACAAATGAAAGCTTTACCCAAACAGCAAATACAGAATATGCTCTTCAGTTTTCATACAAAAATCTGCAGTTGAGAAATATTTTACCTGTCATAGAAAATACTAACTGACTGGGAGCACCTGGAGAACAGACAACTCACACTTGATATACAAGAGCTGGTACGTAATACAATGCCTATTTGTTGCCAGTTCACACTATAAGCATTAACAGGCACTATTCACACTGAGAAGCATTATCAATAGACTAATTGTGACTCAAAATTAAATTTTGGTTTCTTATGAATTTGTTTGTTCCCTTATTTGGGTGATAAAGGATATTCCTGGTATTGATCCTTTATTTTTTCACAATAAAAATCCTTAGGCAGATGACTTAGAGTCTGGTTTTGCGACTAAAACAGATAAACTGAAGGTTTAGATTTTATGTTTATGTGGCTGTAATGTTCTTTCCAGAAAAAAACTAACTTCCTTCAGAACTTATTTATTATCTCAAATGATATTGTGAAAGCCAAACAACAACAACAAAAAGCTTATTCTGACAACAGTCAACAGTCAATATCTAACAAGCTTGTGCACTGAACACTTACTTAATTTTCCATCCGTCAAAACCATGTGGGAAAATGAAAGAAGGAAAAAGTTACATTGTCAGACTAACAGTAAGAAAGCTCATTCTTTGTTCTTTAGATCTCCACAACAGGCTCAAAAAATCTACATATACAGACCGCAGTAAGAAAGGGTATCTGCCAATGAAAGACTTGTCAAAGAAGCTCACCCTTAGCAATTTTTAGCCCATTTTCTCCGAAAAACCTTGGCACTGTCTTGCAGCGTTTCCTCGCGCAATCCCATATGGCCATGCAAACAGAGCTTTGCTCTTCTTGTAAGCTACAACCCAAGGTGAGTGTATGAACAAAAAGACCCAGGCTTTTCCTAATCCAGTCTGGTGAAACCACCCTTGGCTCCCAGGTGGTTCAGCCAGGCTGAAATGGGCCGCCGTGCCCGGCACGTCAGTCTGGTGTGCCGGTGCACAGCCTCCCATGCTCTGCGTGTCTTCCAGGCTGCCCCATGCTCTGTGGACAATGGCAGCAGCAGCATTTAATCCAGGGCTGCAGTGCAAGCTAATTCTGCATTTTGCTGAAACTGTCTGTAAACCAGCAAGCATGCTAGTATTACATTTCCTGGCTACTGTGGATGCTTTGGTTGACCCAAAGTATTTCTCGCCAAACTTGATGGGCACACTGTTGGCTTTTTGGATCACTGCTGTTCTCTTCCCTTTCTCTATTGATGCCCTACTGGTGTAGATGAGACACACGTAGTTCAATAAAAAACACGGCGATCAAACATCTGCTTTTGCTTGCATTAACAACTCTGTCTAGCTGTCAAGGCAATCTGAAAACCTGTTATACTTAATTCATTATTTAAAAATTATATGAGAAACAAATTCTAGTTTCATATGTGTGATGCTGACTGTGGTTAAGTTTGTAGTTGGTTCTGATGGAAAATCTAAGATCACTTACCAGGGAATATAAACGACACATCCAGTCTTGTAAAAGGACACTGGTTGGTATATTCTCATTCATGCATGGAAGCTCAGTTTCCATATAATGAGGCTATTACGTTGTCAGACCTGGGACTGAGTTTATGTCTGCTTAGAGATGCTCAGGGATAATTGGAGACTTTTTGGTGCGTTTTCATGATAAGGGGGCTCAGCCACTGCAAAAGTTTAGTTTAATTCAGTTTAAGACTGCATTCTGATAGGGGGTTTAATTACCTATTGATCTCAGAGTTTGATCCTGAACTGCTGCCCATCACGGTAGTAGACATCTTCTGTGAGGAATCAATAGCAACATTAAGTCTCTTTTCAGTGTAACGACTCTGACTGGATTGCGGGCTAAAGAGGCTTGTTTTCTGCTTTATTGTTCTTACCCAGTTTTTTCAGTTGGATGTTTCCTTGAGAACCGCACCCGAATCCAGAAGCTGTTATCCATATAAACCGTTCCTATTAAAGCCTCATTTAGACCAACAACACTCCTAAATGGGTTAGAATTTGCAGTTCTGGGCCTTACAGGTTCAGCGACTTCTGGCCCTGCGATGTCCTCGCAGCAAACCAGCGAGAGACAGAAATGTACCTATTGCTCTAGCCCAGCACCAGGAATCGCTCCCTACAGTCTCCGTGGTTTTGTGCCATCTGAAGGCAATTCCGAGTGAGAAGCATTCTTTACTTAATCCAATTTATTTGGTCAGACTAAGCAAGAAAAATTAAGTCATCTTGATTTTTTTTTGTTTGTTTGGCTTACATGATTAAGGAGAAAGGGACAGAAATGATATTCCTTTGGGGAGTAAATTCAATTCAAACTATTGAACAACTTTTATGAATTTCAAGATATCTTTTAGGAATGCATTCCTTCTACATTTTCATTTATCATTTTATATTTCCTTAAAACCTACTTTTTAAAGTTACAGTGGCCCAGAAATTGATTTAGACTAAAACCACATCTTTTATGACACTCATTAAATGGTAAAATATACTCTTCACTTTTGTTTGTAAAACTGATATTAAGTTTTTAGAACCGGTACTAAGTTGTTCTCAATGCCCAACAATATTTTACTGGATTTCCTCTGTATGTGAGCTATGAAAACCACAAATGAGTTCAGCTATGAGATCTTTGTTAAAGAAAGAGAAACTTTACTCCCACGGAGCAGTTTTACAAAAATTCTGATATTCTCAAAGTTTAATAATGTTCAAATATCTCATTATAGCACTTCTGACTCTACTTTTTCTCATATCCACAGATACTCATGCTTTCTATTTCCTGTCACACATACTTAAGAGTTTTCATACTCTTCATTTCTTAATCTTTGAGCAGGCCAAGAAAGCAAAAACACAGATTAATTTCACACAGGCTAAGATCTCAATCCAATTGATGGTACTTGTAAAAGCAACAGAAAATGCAAACATCTAGATTTCATCAAAAAATAATCTTATTTAAACAAAAAGCTTGGATGATCAGTGAAAAACAATGGTGAATAAAGAAGTAAATGACCCTGTGGCTGCTTTAACATTTGTATGACAGTGACAAATAGACACCAGGTAGCCTAGTCTATATTCCTAAAATTCATTTCACACTTGTATTTAGACTTTAGGATTATTATTCATTGAATGTGCCTAGAAAAAAAGAGACTTGTTATTACACATAACGGTTGCGTGGTGTGGATGAATGGTGCTACAGCACTTATAATTACACATGCACAAACATGATGGAAATTAGTATTGCTCTAGATATCAAAAGAAAACAGACCTAATTAAAGAAATAACTGCAACAAACCCAGATGCAACCGAAAACAAAAAAGGACAACTCCAAATCTAATGAATTCTTTGAATATTAATTACAGAATTCCTAACAATACACTGGGAAAGCTCTCTTGGAGAATTCAGTTTACTGTTTAACAGTTTCTGACTAATTTTATTAACCTGTACATCTGAGAGGATCAACCCCCTCTGGGTTTAATTAGAAGAAAATTCAATTTAAATCTAAATGTCAACAGTGGTTACTAATTATGGCAGGGCCCTGGACGAGACATCCAGTCTGTAATCAGGCAGTTCTCTGCTAACAATTAACAGTTTCTTTCTGAGTTATGAGTGCATTCTTTTTTTTTTTTTTTTAATAAATATGATTCAACATGGGACATGGCTAATATTAAGAGCACCTACTGCTAGGTGCAGACATGCAGAAGAGGTTGCCAAATTAAATTACAGAGATTTCTCAAAGATATAGCTGAATAATAAGCAGCTACAAAACTAGGTCAGGGTCACCAGCAGTCGACCACAGCCCCTCCCCCAGCATGCAAAATAAATATACCCACTATCGCTGAAGAGGAATCATTCTTTTGTTATGCCCTTTGTCAAGAATACATTATTGCAAAATGATATTTATTTCCACAGTCTTCACAGCTGTGAGCAGGGCTGAATTAATCTTTCCAGAACTGATTTCATCTTCAATTTCATGATTGCGATTATAAAATGTAAATGCATTACTTAAAAAAAAAAAGACAATGAAAAGCAAAAATACAAAAAGGCGGCTCTTTATAAACTGGGTTGATTTGCCCTATATTAATGATGTAAATAGCTGGCTAACTCTTAAATAAAAACAAGCATTATAAAAAATGTAAAAAATATGCAGAAATATGAAAACTAGGGAGACAGCAAAAAATGAAATCATTTGAAAACCTAACCTGAACAGCAAATATGTTACTTGAGGCAATAGAATTACCAAAACACACAAACGTGACCAAAAGTAGGGTGAGGATAAAGGGTTTAGTCTTCTAACTTTAAAGCAGCCCCCACATTCTCAACACTACTACTAAGGACAATACTGAAAATGCTGATCACAGCTGAGCATTCCTATTTCTCAGCTTGGTAACACTTTTGTCAAAAATTACAATTGTCTTTTTTGAGCCATTTTATGCTGATGACCTACTAATCAATTAAATCTATATCCATAAAGTAACAGTTCTGTTTTTTGTGGAAGTTATTCACAAATTTGTAGCCTTTCATATTGGGACTTGCCACCCCTTGTGCTCAAATATTCCAAACACATTTTGAGATTTGTTACTGGTAATTTCTACAAGTGACTGTTTATCAGAAAGGGAGCACAAATCAGTGTGGTCTATTAAGAGACAGTTCTTCTACGATTAGTTTTAGTTGATGTAGTACAACCATAACAACCAAACATGCTTGCCTTGGGCTGCACCTTGCCAAACAGGAAAACTTTTTTTCTGTGCTAAAAATCAAGCAAAAAAAGAAACTTCTGTTGTAAAGCATATGTTAGAAATTATATGTTGGACATCATTATTTTAATCATATTTTCTTTGCAACATGTTTAGACCAAAGACTACCAAGTGGCAAATGAACACATTAGCATCACTGCTGTTAAAAGCTTGTATAAGCTTTATATACTATAATTACAACTTCAGATACGTTCTTAGTAGGAAGACATACAAATCATTTAGCATGATGTGAATGCAGTTCTTTAATTTAATTTAGACTACAATTTATATTTTTAAATTAAACCCTTAACCTGAAGTCCCTTGTGCTTGACTTTAATCTGTAAACAATTCTATACCCTCCCCAGGGCTGCTCACAGAAGAGAAATTAGGTATGTATGTATATATATATGTATGAAACACTTCTAAGTGTTTAAGCAGGTGTGTATTGTTAAGCAAGCGCTTAAGACATTTCTGTTCAAGAAAGCACAATATTAAATACTGCATATTATGCATATTATATAAAGCTTTCTTGAATAACGATAAATCAAGCACATCTCAAAATTAAGCATCTGCTTATCTCTACTGCAGAACTGATGTGGTGTTTTTCTGATTAATGAAGGGATTGCCTACATTTTAAGGTGTAATGCAGAATATGGATCTTAAATCTTACTATGGAGCGGCTACAGGAGATATTTTACAAATATAACACCTGAACCCGACAAGACAATTTCACAATGATGACTCCATTCGGATGCGCAAGCTCAGAAGAACAGCATGTTCTGCATGCACTCAAACGCCTGTTAATATTGACACCTACCTATGCGTAAGAACTTCAGCGGTCAGACTGAAAGTGTCCATCTCAAGCCTATCTTTCTCACAATGACCTTTAGATACTTGATTGAAGTAGGAGCCTAATGGCCAGGAGCTCCCTCTGCAATCAGTGTGCAGGCACCCGCCTTCCTGGCCATGACCCTCTCCACCCCAGTTACCCTCCAAACAGGTGTCTCGTTCTCCACCAAGAAACAAGGGAGCTGAGGACATCTCAGCTCCTGATCTCATCATCTTAATAAGTGTCTAAAATTAGGCGGGATTGATAGCAAGCCTACAAGACGTATTTTCAGACTGACCTCTGAAATTATTACTCACAACTCTTGGGGATGGAGGGAGGAAGAGGGCTGAAAGGACAGGTGGTTCTCCTCCCTCCCTGTTGAAGCTGGGCCTAAGTACAGGAAAAAAAAAATTAAAGATTAATTGGACCCAAAAGGTCCAATTAATCTTTAATCTCTTTCACCATCAGAGAAAGGATGATTCTGTACTGCAAGTAGAGGACTTGGGGCCCTGTTCCCATTCTTCCACCTCCTTATGTACTTTACCCAATGCCTCCTTCCCTCTAAAATAACTTAGGAACTCAAAGTACAAGGAAAATTTCTAATTTATGTGATTTCCTTTTCAATTCCATTTTTTCTCAGCAAATGGATGTTTATTTTATGGAAAAAAATCAATTTCATAACAGAAGTCAGCCCCCCCCCCCCCTTCCCGGGGTGATTATTACACTTCTCGGGTGGTTAAATTCATGCATCCTTTAGCTTCATGACTTGTAATACTTCTTGAGGCATGTAACAATCACCCAGAAATGCTCTGCTAGCTGCGCTTTCTTATTTGGTTACAATCGTTGTGTGAAATTTTGGCCTCTGTGAAGTCAGCAGAAGTTTTGCTATCAACTAAAATGGGGCAAGGCTTCACACTTCATGTTTCCAAAATACTGCCTGTTTTCAGTTCTGCTAAGGTTTCTATTTTATACTACTCTTGCTAAAATTACAAACTGTGATTTGATAATCAATAATGTAAAACATTTCGTAAGATCAAAATTTTAACACTAAATCACAAGTTAAGGCATAAAAATAAACATTAGTATTTTCTGCCATACATACTACAAAGGATAATTTATAAAAAATATCAAATCACAACTGACATGATACTTTTTAGCCTACATTAAGCAATCAAGGACAAGTGCCTCTGTGTATTTTCCCATCCCTGAAAGAGTTTATTTCTTCTCCATGCTCAACTGAAGTTTTAGTTGAGATCTTTTGATAATACCAAAAAGGAAGTTCTTTTAACCACAGCTCAATAATAAGGTGAATGGAAAAACAGTTGGTTTCCTTCTACTTCAACTGTTTACCTTGATCTGTTTTAAGTAAAGAGAAGAGAAAGAGAGAGAGTCTGTATATATTCTTCATTACATAACAACCACAAGTTAAACCAAAAAAAACCCCTGTAAAATACTGTTTTGTTCTCAGGATTGAGCTTCTACGATTCTGATTTTTTCTAAGTAGTTCTACTTGCACCCCAAAACAAGAGCTTTAACAGCTTTAACTTAGCATCTAAAAGCATCTAAAGGACTGCTTAATACATACACATAAAATGTAGACCTAAAGTAAAATCATTTAAAAAAAAAGGAGAGTTATGAAGATAAGAAATTCTTCTGCCAGCAACAAGGATAATGAAAAAGAGAAATTACAAATTACAATTACATTTTGGTGAAAGGAAATCCAACATGATCTAGTAGGACTGAAACCTGGCATGATGATTTACATGACTGAAATCCATCAGTAAAACCTAAATAGGAAAGTCAGGCAGGAGAAGCAAGAGTGTGGGACCCCACATTAAAGACATCATTTACATACTTAAGACTTACAGAATAATTCAAGATAGTTGTGTCTGATTGATGACAATATCAGGTCTTTTATAGTCATCAAAAGGAAGCAATTTCTTAAAAATTATTTATAGATATGTGTATATATGTAGAAAAATCACAGGGTTTTTGAAGACATAAGCTGGTAGACTCCTGCTACTGTTGATAAAATATTTCTGAAGCTTCTAAAAATTACAGATCTCTTCCCAACACATAAGAAGTAAACCAAACAACATAACTCTGTAATATCTTAATATGATAGAAGATGACTTGATCATTGCCTAAAACTCGTGATTGATTGCAAATGTGCCAGTTCTCACAAATGAATTTCAAATACAATGTGCAAGCAGTATCATATATACTTTTTTTCTTTCTAAAAAGCCAATGTTCCAAAATAATTTTAAGAACAATTTCAAAAAAAACCCTGAGCAATTACAGTCTAATATCAAAGATTACTCAAAAAATTAGACTATAAAAATTACACAACTCTGCGGTCATGAAAGAAGGATTTTTTTGTGAAAAATCATCCTAGCTCAGAGGAAGAGTATAGGGAGCATTGAGCAATTTTTTTTCTTTAATATTTGGCAAATGGGAAGATGCGGAAACTTAAAGAAATAAATGCAAATCAGCAGTTTAGAAATACAGACAGTTGATTACAGAAGCTAATGGTCTCAACAAAAAAATCATTTCTGATATGGTTAAACAGAATCATAAACCAATGAAATCTAGATGACAGCACAGCCCTGGTCCCAAAAGCTGATAATAAGATGACCAGTCATGATACAGGAGCGACCTGAATCTAATATTTATTTCAGAAAGAGGTAGGGTGACATTCTTCATTTGCTGTGAGAACCCAGGTATTCTGAAAGAACTGGCTTAGGAGATCTTGGAGCCCTCCCCCACCTTTTTTTAATATACCCTGCAACACTGGAGAAGTTCCAGAAGTTCCAAAAAAGATAATATACCAATATTTTAGAAGGATAAATAGAATAACATCAGACAAGATTCACCATAACCTGAATCTGAAGTCATCAAAGCCTGTTAAGTGATGCAATAAATACTAAAAGGACAGGTAAAATAATGGCACTGAACCTGATTTAATAGAAAAAGGTCTTCTCAAAAAATCTTACTTTTTCATGAGATCATAAGCTTGGGGAAGTTGAACTGACATAATACAGTTAAATTTGTCTTATTCTTTAAATTTCATTTTGCTTTTTTCTAAAATAGTGTACAAATTCAATATAATCCATAATAAATTGAGCAAAACCTGGTTAACTGATAGATCACAAAAAATAAGTGCAAATGGGGAAATATCATTCAGAGAAATGTTTCTAGGGATGTCATGTTCTCAAGTCGATGCTATGCAGTATCTCTTTCACTTACCTAGTAAAATTTGGAGGAAACATAAGAGCTGATGAAATTGCAGATAGCGAATAGGGAGGATGAGCTATAGAAAATCACCTGGGAAGTGGACTCATTTGAACTGCACTTGAACACGGTTTTGTATAGTTCGCTTTTACAAATAAATGATGACAGGCTAGAAAACAGTCATGATGGAAAGACACCTGCCAGAGTAATGCCAGAGTAATGGTGTAGGAAGAGCAAGGAATGTCCTATATAAGCAAGGGAATAAGGAATACAAACATCTCTGCAACAGGTCATCAGTAAAACCAGTACTGGAATATTATCCAATTCTGGCATGTCTGCACTTCAAGTAATACCCTGAAGCATTAAGAAGCGATCAAGGGCCAAAGGAAGGATTCATAGTGTCAGACTACATAAATTCTGTTTTCAGTAATTTACTGAAAATAAGATTATGAGGAGCTTTCAACACAATCTACAAGTATCAGATTACCAACAAAAGGCTGATCTATTATCCAGGACATTTTGTAGCATCTCATCTGCATTGATTAGGGAGCAAAACTTGAATTCAAGGTGACAGAAGTTTTGCCAGGTGGACGCAACCTTAGCCGGAGTTAGAAAGCTAAACCTTGAAAGTTGCAATTTGCATCTTTGGAGCTGCTGATATGATAGGGTCATCCTAAAAAAGCTCTAATACCAGCCCTTCCCCTGTGAGTTTGTGTATGGGACTGAAGGCAATGAGACTAGTATATGCCTGATTTAAACTCCTATATTGTCATAGAGGAGGTAAAGATGTGACAGCTCATAATGCTCCAATCTCTCAAATATTTGTTCATAAAGTAATGGCTATACAGGCCCCAAGTGACCTGCAGCCTCTTCCACTGATGCAGAGCTAGGTCTGTGTAGAGGCTTCCTGACAGATTATCACCTAACCTATTCTTATAAAGAAACCCTCCAGTTAAGGCATTACTAAAATATTTCTAAGTACCCTGCTCCAGCATTTCATTAATCTAAAAAGCTTTCCCCCATATACAACTTAAAAATCCTTTGCTTCAAATTAAACATATTATCCTTTTGTTCTCCCGATGACAACAGAAAACAATGGATCTTCATCCCTTTTACAAACTGGAAGTGGTTATTATCGCTCTTCTTCATGAGTTAATGCTCTAGCTCTTATATTCTTGCTGCTTTTTTTCTAGATAATATCCCACTTGTTCTCATCCTTCCTAGAAGTACTCCAGCTGTGTATGGACTAGTGCTAACTAGGGCAGAAATTTACAGTTTTTGATGGGAAATGTCTTAAGAGTTAAGGAAACTTGGGGGCTCAAATCCTCAAAAGACACTTAACACTTCTTTAAATCTGTTAGCACTGGACACCTAATAATTTGAAGACCTAGAGTTATATGGAGTTTGGCACCAAGAAATAGTAAAAAATTTCTTTTGAGGTCAAGTCCCAGAACTCTATTTGGTCTCAAGAAAGACCACAGTGCAAAGATGCAATTTATCTGTAAAGCAGTTGGCTAAATTGCTTTAGCTATTGAGTAGAGCTAATAGCAGCTTTCACTATAAAACATAAAATGCATGCTACACCCACCACAATTTCTAAAAGGCATGACAAGGCCAGGAGGTCCTCCGTCCCTTCAAACTTTAAGTAAAAATACATGCTAGGCAATTACAAGGCCAGTATCCAGAAGACAAAGAACAGCTTTCTAGATAGGTACATAAGATAAAAGATTCTTCTAAGAAGGTATTGCCACACTGTCACT
The DNA here is from genome assembly GCF_036417845.1 of Apteryx mantelli. Taxonomy (NCBI): domain Eukaryota; kingdom Metazoa; phylum Chordata; class Aves; order Apterygiformes; family Apterygidae; genus Apteryx; species Apteryx mantelli. The sequence goes on from NC_089979.1 coordinate 36,884,018, forward strand.
GCAAAATGGGCAGAAGGGTCAGAGAAAACATCCAGTTAGTAAGCTTGAGAAGCAAAGGGTTTATCCCCGCACAAATGACAGATCTGATTGAATGTTAATTGTTTTGCTTCATGCAGGCAATAAACATCTGAATCATATATGGACTGAGTAACTGCCAACTGCCTCCTAAGACAAGCTCTGCAAAACAACAACAAAAAAAAACATGAAAATCAATGCCTTTAGAGAATCTACAGTTGGATGTGGTACCTGGTATCCCTCTTCGACATTCAAAGTGGTATCAGGAAAGGGCCTGCCTCGTCCAAGAACAATTTCACAGTACTTAGGCTTGAGAAAGACAATGATTTACTCGGCACTGTCAGAAATGAACACTTCTGGATTTAAGAATAAGTATAATTTTAGGCATCGGGGAACTTTAATGCTAAAAACTACATCAGAGCTTCCAAAGTGGCAGGGCAGCTGAGCCAAATCCTGGTTTGGGGCGTGTGCCTGAAGTGTTAGGTGGACAGGACTAGACTTAGCACACCTCAGTCCTTTAGCCGGTATGAAGACTAGTCCTCAGTCCTACTCTGGGCTCTTCCTCTAAGTTTAAGCAGTATGGTGGAAATGGTTTAAAAAAATTGTGTTTTGTACCACAGATGTGGTAGAACTTCATATTAGGGAAAATCCTGTAAGCATATGTGAAAAAACATTATTGCACTGCTCCAGTTTAGCATATTCTTGTTTGTGAAACCACAGAACACACTTTGTATCTGAGCTAAAACTGTAATAGACTTTACAGTGCAATATCTCAAACTGTTCCAATTTCTTTCGATTCTGAAATCACAAACAAAACAGCTTTATATCTATGTTTTCAAAGAGATGATGATGACTTTGGAGTTTTCAGTTAAGAAACTACCTTGAGATTATTACAACAGCAAGGGAAAACAGTAAATTGCACAATCCTGACCTTTTAAATGTTTTCTAATATATCATGTAAAAAATGTGCAGTGTTAAATAAGAAATTTGTTAGCCTTCAGCACAGATGCAGGTTTATTAGCAAACAACTAAGTGGAACAAAAAATCTATAACCCTGATCTTACTGAAATAATTACAGAATCTTTAATGTCCCTGTAGGCATATACGGAAAATAAGATGGAGCATACAGAAAGAGCACAGTAATGAAAACAGACAGAAATAGGCCACTCATCCTACCTTTTACTTAGTGCATACAAACCACTGTCAAAAGTATGAGACAACATAAAAATGATTAGCTGCCCCCAAAATAGTTAAAATTTCTTTTGTACTACTAGATTTTATGCATGTGTGGGACAAATTCATAATCAAAACTCACATTCCTAACAAGCAAATATTTTTTTCATTTGTCTGCATGTATAATTGGCACTTTTAAATAAACTTTTTTAACATTGCAAAGTCTATGATAAATCTATTTGAAGATTACTCATTTAAAATCAGAAAAATCTCACCATTTAACTATTTTGTATATTGCCCATACTATATCCCATGCAGATTTAAAATATACACAAATTCAGTTTGCTAAATGTAATGAAATGAACAAAAAATGCATATATATATGCATATATCATACCGAAAGCAACAGATCATATGAACTGGATAGCTGGAGGAGGCAAAACAATACAGCCAAGCTGGCAATCCTGCAGCAACCTACCATCTCACATTTTCTTTTTAATTTATTTGGCCCCAACTGCAAAACTTTATGACTCAGAGGAACTTTGAGACACACCAAGGCAAGGAGCACCACGTCGCTGGGCTTCCTCGGAGCAGACTGGAAAGCAGAGTCCTGCTTCTCCATCCTCTTCCATCTGCCCCAGGATATGTGGTGTTATTCACGGAGATCCAGTATGTCATAATATGGTCTGGGTGCAGACAGTGACCAGCTCTTTGGAAGACAGAGCCAAGATCCCAGCCCCTTTTTGCCCTTCTCATTAACCTGCATGCACAGGGGACACAGAAGCTTTGTACAAACTGTTTGCCACATGCTGCAAAATATGCACTGAGTTCTTGGTCTAAAGAAACAGGAAGTCATCTTCTTCATCCTTCCTTTCTTCCAGGAAAAACAAGATACTGCACAGCCCTGAAAAAAGCAACAGCATTTCCCCTTTCTTATCTCTCCCTCTATGTGCTAAAATTAGCTTCTTGATTTTTCCTTAACCAAATAGCCTCAATTATGCTTTGAAATTAACTTATGATGAGCCTTCTTCCCCCACTCAAAGAAATCCATAAAATGTGTTTTACTAAAGTGAATGGGATAGAGGTAAGTTGTGCTTCTAGCCTCACTGCCCACTGTGGCTAGCTATGGAAAGCCTTCTGCAACTTCTAGTTTACAGAATGCAGATTCCTAAACGTCATTATAATAAAAATAACTTTCCAACATATAGGGAGAGTAGCTACTGTTGTGAGTGAAAGGCTGAATTATACAGAATGCTTTAAAACATAATGCAATTGTACAAACACTTCAGAATTATTATGATCTTTGATTTAAATATCTTACACATTTCATTCATACCTCCATCCATTCCCTTCTTTCCCCCCAGTTAGGAGGATTTTATTATGCATCTTTCAATGAAATACTAACGATCTCACACGTAAAAACTGACCAAATATGGAAAGTACCCGACTTTTCAAAATAATTTCAACTCCTTTTGGATTTTTAAAGTTTCAATAAAAGTTTGCTGTTGTCTAGAGACTAAGAAGAGATATATTATACTGAAAAGGAGAAGAGTTTTGCAAAAAAACACCATGTCAGACTCATGTTCTAGAAACCAGTATCCCGGTATCCTAGGAACTCCTTTTCATCCCGCAAGCTCCCAGAACCGTAACCACCTCTCGTTCTTACCTAGCTCCTGGCCAGGTTGTCATTTGTACTGCGGCACACTTATACTCCCTGGCTACAGAGCAGAGTTCTAGGGCACATAAAATTCTAAGTTTACTTCTGCAGGGCATGAACTCCCCTCCCTGTGGGGAAGAAGTGAATTAACTGAGTCACAGGGTAACTGAGAATCAGACTACACCTTTTGTAAAGGTGTGGGGAGGTATTTTGGATTGTTGACTGTGAAACTCCAAAAAATTTGTAATAAGCACTTTTGCGGGGGAGAGGATATGAAAATGCTGAATGGGAAATGAATATTAACCTCTCTAAATGACACCTTAAAATTAACTTCTCTTTATTTACGGTGCTATAACAAAGCTTAGTGTTCTTTGCAGATGTTTTTAAATTTATGTTAGCAATCAAAACATAAGTTTTCACGATAAATTTTGATGGTACATTCAGAACGTGATTGTTTTAACAGAAACAAAGTGTTAATATTAAGTGTTATAATTAGAAAATACTATGTGTTCTCTCCAAAGAACTTGTCTTCATGCATTCTGAAAAGTTTCTTACTACTCAGTAACATTACTTTCAAGGATATACTATGCCTCTCTTGACTGTGAAGGCACAAACCAGAACAAACACATAGCGAAATGCTTGAAATTCATTATGCAGCTTCTCAAGTGCTCACAATACTCCTATTAAAAATGCATAACAGTGTTCTAACAAAGGGTCAACACTGTGCACTTTGATTTAACAAAGAAATTGCTTTGCCGAATGTTTTAGACATTTTTCAGTGCTGCAGAAGGGTAGCAGAATTTCTGCTATGTTCTGTCATCAAAAATTAGGGATTCATCTATATTTGGAAGATGGTCTAGTCTCCAAATATGCACTAATAACAAGGCAAATATTTACATGTTATTATAGGCTTAGCTTACCCTAGTCAGGCAAGGGGGTTTTGTTCAAACCTGATGGGGGGCAAATGACATTTGCACTGCTGCCCTTATGCAAGACACACTGCCAGGGAATGGGATATTAAAATTATAATGAATGCTCCATAGAAGCACTGGATCAATACGCACCCAGTTTCCCTGACCACAGTCTCTCTCCAGCCACAACTAGTCATTCTGCAGGCTATGCTGTCCATCCCAGGGTGCACCAGCACACCCAGTCTGCTTGGTCACTGTCCACTTCTGCCCTTTCCTACCCACCATCAGATGCTCTGCACTTTGCAGGATGTAGGTCTAAAACAGGGTGCCCTCAAGTTATTATCACACAACTGATCACACACATGTTTACTAGGTTTCAGTTAGGCCACGTCCTGCACATTCAAACTGTAGTCATCTTTACATTGAAGAGCTGCAGAAGTATCATTAGCCCAGATAAATGGCCATAAATTACAACTTAGTCCCAAAAGAGAGTGGGACTCATTAAGGACATTTTCGGATCGGGTCAAAACTAGAGGTATTGTAATACATTTTCATTACTACTATTTTTGTAGAAGAACTGTATGATGCCCCTTCACACATAATTCTTCTTACAGTGAAAACTCTCAAAGAACTATCACAGTTCACAAGCCATCACCCAAGAATACCAAAGCAGGCAAGAGTTTGTGCAGAGACCATTATCCTCTTAAGTGTTTCCTGATTTGCATTTGTGTGATCTAGTTTCATGTGCGATTTCACGTTGTGTTTGCACGAGCAAATACAAGGAAGACGTAAGCCAGTCATCACTGAAGGCGCAGGTGAAGCCTGCATCTCCACCTACACCTGTAACTCTACTGATTCGAACAGAGCTACTCCGAAAGGTAGCCTTTGTGCCTACCTTTTCACTTCCTCACTTGCTGAAGCACGATGGGGAAGAAAATGGTAGTGATGTGACAAAGTCAAGGGCTGTATTTTAATCCCAGAAGTCTCAGGCACCCTATGGTGATTACAGGGGAAGCTAGATCAAGTCAAGCATCAGCAACTACTATCCAAAAGTTCACCCCAGCCTCAACTGAGGTCTTGATTAGCAAACTCCTCAGACCAGTGACTTGGTCAGTGTGTGCTGTGACTCCTTCCTTTGGGATGGTGGCATGCATGAGAAAACAGGGAGCTCCCTAATCGTGCTTTGAGCTGGGGGCACGGGCCCAGCCTTGGCGCACACGCAGTTCGGAAAGCATTTACAGATTCCCCTAGTTTAGACACAGTCTTTGAGGATCAGGTTTCTAGCCATCAAACACAGAAGGGGAAAACAGCCAATTATTTTGTATTACTTTGGCTCCTAGGACGTGCTAAATCAGTCATAAGATCATCTGCGGTCTATTTTGAGATTTGACAGCTACGACATACTTTCAAGTTGATTGCTACCAATTTGGAACCTCTCAGAAACAAACATGGACACCCTGCAGATAGGGAGATTCACACATTTGGTGGAAGTGCATTCGAAGCTGAAGTTCGAAAAGAAAGTGCAAGTATTAAAATGCTATAAAAAGATACTATGGAATAAAAAAAACCATAGAAATACAGTTGACAAATTATAGCTCAAATTCTGAAAGGAAAAAGTTGATGGAGGTATGGAAGCCTATATGTAAATAAATGTGGATATATATGTGTATATATACAGTATGGATGACAGATTGGAGCAACTGATCTACATACCAAAAGATTTTGAGCAGATTGTTAATTTATTTTAAACTGCATAGTAACACGTCTAAAATACATTAATCATAACAGTGTAAATAATCTTTAAGATTGGTGAAACATACATATTCAGCTGATTTCAGCTGAGCCCCCAGCTCAATTTCATATTCAGGGATTAAAAATGCAGACATCAAAGCTTTTTGTATAATCTGAGTTCTTATCATCCATGCAAAAACTAGAATGGCATCAGGAAACTGAAGTATGTTTAGCGAGAAAATTTTCCCATGTGTATTCTTGAAATACGAGATATTTATATTGCACTGTCCAAATGATATGTTATCCTTAAATCAACTTGAGATAATATTTTAATGATGTAATTGTCAACTGTGCTTTCCTTTCAATTCTATATGGCGGGAGAAAGATAGTGAGAAGTGAGGTTTTGAGGATAAATAGCTTGGTCATGGCTAAGGACTGTGCTACACAAACTTGGATTAAACTTATGGCAACACCCCATGGATTTATTTTGTTGGTAGGAAACTATGTCAATGATCATGCAGTCCAACTAAGTCCACTCGAAAACACTTGCTTTAAGTTTTGCCCTTATTTAAACTTGAAACTCAGTTCTAAAGTTGGGGGGAATTAGAAGAGGTCTGCTTAATTCTATACAAACCCAGACACCTGCACCTGGTAAAAGCACCATTTCTTACTAAAGATTACCATGCCTTTTGAGATATGTGACAATTTATGAATTTCCAGACACTGAAGCACACATGTAGACTCTCACCCTAATCTTTGAAACCACATGCTCTTTGTTCTAAAATTTTTCATGCTAGGTCGCAACTCTGCTGCTTAAAAAATCTCAGAAAAACTGCTCTGAAGGCTGGAACCTAACAACTCAAATGCCTAAAATGGTACTCATGCGGATTTCAGAAAGGAGATCCAAATGTGTTCCTGAAAATGTATACTCAGTTGGTGCCTAGCAATGAAAGAATCTAGGCATCTCTCTATTTTATGTTAATACCTTATTGCCCAGATGTCTAGCATTTCATCTCTGAATACCAGAGGTCCACAAGTCTCATAAAGAAAAATAGCTTATCAGATAATTCAGATGTTTCTCCAAGAAGAATCCAAGAATCTGCTTAACACTTTTCATCATTTTACTTTTTCCATGGATTGAGATAAGCACAGTTTTTGTGGAAAGTTCTGTAGGAAAAAAACACTACTAAGCTGCAATTCATTATTTCTCTATCTGAATATGGTCATTAATGGCTATCAGTATTTGACACGGAGCCATGAATTTACTGTATTAAACAGTTACATAGAACCAATGTTTAAAAATATTCTGTAAAGTGTCTTCTCATTTAAACTCCACAAGGAATTAGTTTTTGTGGTTAAGTTCTGGAAGAACAGAAATAGTCTAAATAGGAAAAGGCATTCCAAGATGTTGCAGGCTCTGCCTAATTCGTAGATCTGTCAAATGAATAGTGGACTAGAAAAAGAAACCCACACAACTCTTCATCCTATCAGTTTCAGCTAGCTCTTGCCTAAGTTTCAAACAGCTCATTCATATCTAAAGTCCAAATGCAACCTGGATACCAGCACATCTAGTGCTTCATTCTCATCATAAGCAGCCCTGAGAGCCAAATGAAAAGGTACAGAAGAAACTCAGAGGCCACAGAAAACCAAAGCTGCAATATGAAGTCCTACTTGATACATATCTTTATGCTGAAAATTATTAGGCACAGGATTACAAATAAAAATATTTGCTGGTAAGACAGGCTTTAAGGAAAAACTGCTATTCAATAAATGTTTTTCACTATACCAAAAATCTTGACCTAAAGATCATCTGAAAGAATTATAAAACCAAGGGAAATCATTTGCTTATATGTTTGTAACCACTGATTTGAGAAACATATTAATAAACACTGTATAATAAATATTTCATTTTGAGATAATAACAGTGACTATTAATTTTATATTTAAAGAAACAATACCGATGTTCCAATTCTGTGTTTGGGAAAACAGTTTGATAATCAAATCAGTTAACAATACAAATATACAACATAATTTGATCTTCATGGCCAGGCAAACAATCTGTGTCAATGATTTCGAACAGTGATTCATATTAATATGACTTCTTTAATTAATAAGATATTGAACACTGTCATATTTTTTAATTAGATTATATTATATTGTCTATAAAGACTGAGTTTTTATTAAGGAAATGAGAACTATATAACAAAAAAAGTCTGCATTTAATAAAAGTAAAGGATCTAGTTATTTGTTTCCATTTTTAAATTCACCTATTCTAGGCTTTAGAACTCTCAAATATATGCTTAGGAAATGCAGCTGAGCATTGAAAAGGACAGATATACAGCTCCCAAAGTGAAATCCAAAAAGCTGCATCAGCCTCTTCAGTCCCCTAAACAATGCAGAGGAGAAGTGAGGAACCTAGAATGAAATTCAGAAAAAATAACAATTTGAGAGATGAAATCAAAATTCTGCTTCTCTCCTGAATTCAGGTGCATGTCTACAGCCCAGAAGTCCCACTCATCGATAGGCCTTCAACTTTCCTTTGGAGTAGATCTAAGGTAATGGTGTGGTTATATCACTTTTTGTACCGCACCCTACAGCAGAGCTTTCCAAAGGAGAGGTTATGATGTACAAATGGAAATGGGATATGACACCAGATATGATAATCATGAAAGCAAAAGTTTAGATTCCCTTTTCTAACAGTTACAGCCCTTAATCAGGAAGCAGCCTTGGGTTCTGGCCTCTGTTCAGGAAGCTCATGTTTGTTTTGCCTTAAAGGGCTAGGATGTAAAAATGCCTAGTTTGTAAATCCTCAACGCCTTAATCAGGAAAGAAATTGAGTTGTTCACTGAAACAGCTGCACTTACGGCTTTGAGTAATAAAAGAACTGAGCATCTCCCTGTGTGGATATTTTGAGATGCTAAAGACGCAAAGCAGCTAGGTAGCGATTCAGGGCTTCTTAATAGGAAATGCAGATTATCTCTTTGTGAATGTGGGCATAAGCTCACTACAAAACATATTATCTTGTGTTTATACTCTAGTAACCCCTACCAGAAAGCCAAATCCATTCAGTTATTCTAGATATGGTGCAAACACAGAATAAGGTCCCTGCCCTGAAGTTCTACAATATATATGAAGATCAACTACAATGAGCCAGTGTGACAAATTAACAAAAGTCTTGAGGGAGAGCAAATGACACTGGTGAGAACCCCTGAACACTTAGACTAGCTGCATATACGATGCATATGTTTCAGGCACTTTCTATTTAAAGTTATAAATAACCATGACATATTTATGATGTCAACAATATGCATTAAGTAGACACAAAAACAAGCCTGTAAAGACTATATGGAGTCTTGATATGAAAAATGACATATAGCTTTCTGTATTTTTTCCAAACCCACAAAACACTTCAGTCTCCAAATCCACCTCTCCATCCACAGAATCAAATCTCACCAGGAAAAGTCTTAAAGGACAGCTGGGTATTTCAGTACGTATATAGAGGTTGCCAAACTCAAGGTCTGATGAATTACAAGGAGAAAGAGTATTTTAAGATATATAATCAAAAGAAGAGTGACTGTAATGACAGTGTTAGCAGAACACTTCAAAAGAAAACTTTTAAGTCCCTCTCAAAAAAAAAGTTTGGTATGATGGTTTACCATGCAAAGGCTAGATATTTCTTTTTTCCCCAGTAGCTTCATAAATGAAGCATTTGAGGAATGGAGTGTTTACATAACTATAATCATGCATATTACTGTGCCTTTAGCACTTTCAATAATATAGACAGAAAATGGAGTTATCTTCCTTATGAACTTCCTATGGACAACTTCTTAAGTAACACTGCAGTTCAATAATAAAATGAAATAAAGATATTACTTAAGGCCATATTCAAACCTTATTTCCATTTTGTAGAGATCGAGGGTATCACAGGCTTTTATTTGTAGACCATACAGAAACTTTGCTAACAGAACTATGCATTCTTCCCCTAGCACAGTTACATGATCCATGAGCTTACGTATACAAATGAGCTTAGAAAATGTGTTTAGTTGCTCAAAGTTATTTCGTATGACTAGTTACCAAAGTTGGACTACATGATAATATCAGAAGACATTTGCTTTTTACGGGACCTCTCCGTCAGTAAAACCCCACAAGCTTTGGCAAGAACAGTATTTGTTAATGTAAGAGTGGCAATATAAAACAATTTGACTAGACTAAACTGTATGTCAAAAAGAAATGAGTATCAGAGTTATCAGCCATTTTCCTGATTATCACATGCATTTAATATGATAAGCAAATAGTATCTAAGTGAACTTTGAACTGTGCAGAGATGTAGGTTGATGAATTAGAGCTTTGGAGAACATGCTTTTTTTCTTATCAGCATACAAATAGATAATAGCTTGTTTTTGGCAGGGATTCTTTATAGCTAAAGTACTTCCCCCTCAGGGAACCATACTGTCATTTGTTTTTATTTTCAAAATGAAAACAAATGGCATTGTAACTCCTAAGGGTGAAAATGACTTCAGTCTACTTTTTCCTCTGCACTCCCATCTATACATTTTTAGCTAGATGGAATATAGATATAGGGTTTTTTCCCCCCATTGGCTTCTATTGCCACTAAATGTATTCACTAGCTGTACAGTAATTAACAGCTCTTGACTGGAAAACTGCCAACATGTACAACGTGACACTCTTCCTTTGAACACTAACAAAGTGCATAAGTAATTTATGTTGGATTAAATATCCCTAACAGGGACCCTTAAGTAACCCAATCACTTTAAACAGGCTCCACATGTACGCTCCTGTGCAGTGAAAATGTCAGACAGTGATAACCCACTAATAGCACAGTTCTAACTATATTCCAGCCATTAGCATTTTATGACATCAATCCTCATTAAACCTGGCAAGGAAAAAGATACAAATGTTTCCCAATTTTGCAGCCAAGGTGGAACAGAAATGGAGAAAATGTAGACAGGTGCTGTCTCCCAAAAAGGATTAACATTTTTTAAAATGTGGTTGCAATTTTCTGTTAATACCTTTGTTTGTATTGAAAGAAAGACAACAAAGAGGTAAGGGCTACAAGGACCTCGGTGGAATCCAGCCAAGAGTGAAAGAAAAGACTGGTATTTCAGCCATTGTGCTCCCTGCTAAAGCACTGTGCCAACTCATCTTCCAACCCATTATATGAAATTTAATTTAACCTGCTATGCAATTAATTCAGATGTTCAGCCTATTTTTCTCATGGCAGAATCCCTCACACAATGCCTTATTTAAATATTAATCAGTCCTCTTTCAATTAGGACTAATTTGCTTCACAGGGTTTCTCTCATCTTCTGATTGCAGGAAAATGGAGGTAACTTGCAACGTTTGAGGATAATTAACATGGTATTTTTATAATACTGATACATCAAATGGGACCTTAATGAACCCCACTGATTCCATTTAGTAAAGCATGCCTCAAAGTTATAATCAAGAGGAAAGCCATTGCCATCTGTTTAAAATACTAAGGAGCACAATTTAAACACAGAATAGTTATTTCTTTAAACTGTCTATTGTAGGGGTCTGCAAAAGTCATTTTTTTCAAGCAAACTAATTGTACAGTATTTAAATTTGAACCTTTTATTACATATATACAAACAGTGTCTTCCCAAAATGTAGAGGGCCTTCTTAATTAAATGTTGACAACCACAGACATAAGTAATATTTGTTAATGTTAATTTTCAAAACATGCTGTGCAGTTGATACAGAGGCAATACAGACAGATTTTATTCTATTCTAATGAACACAATATTTCATGTAATTTTGCACAGTACTTGAAGAACATACTCTTCAAAACACTCCCCCCCTAAATGAACCGTCATCTTTGCAAAATGAAAAATAAAGGCATATGTTGTTCATTTGCTGGTTACTAAGAAAGGCAAACAAGTTAACATTTACACATGACCAGTTGCTCACAAAATGTTCCATCTGCTACAAAGAAGGTCGAAGTTCATCTTTCGTATGTTTAGAATTGCTCTACTGTTCCTAGGTAACCTGTAGTCAAAACCCATGTGACTGAGATATCAGATCCTGACTTCATCATGAAAGAAAAGTCCTCAGCCCGAAAAAACAGCAGTGAAACATATAAGATCGGACCATTTGCTTCATTTTTACTCTCTTGTACATTTTAAAAGTTCATGATTAAGAATTGACTGAGCCATAAAAATTCTTTTTTTTTAATCATAAATATTTGTATATGTGATCTGTTAAAGATTCGGTATTTTGATTTTTCTTGTATAAATATATTCTCCTGAATATGTGACTACAAAAAAGGAAAAGTCAGCACTGTTAAATGTCAACAATTTACTATAAAAGAACATGGTACAAAAAAAAAAATTAAGTCGCAACAATTCTGAACTTTTGAAACCTTTTTTCCTGCAGCTGACTTTTGTGTGGATTCTCATGCAACTAATAGTTTTCTTGTACTCACATGAGAACCTGTGCCTCAGCTGTGGGACTACTAACAAATCTCTTCTCAAATGCAGGATGTACTTTCACAAAACTTTGTAGGAACTTAAAGATTTTGAGACTTGAGCATTAAGTCTGAAACTCTTCCTGGGACTGACTGACAGTCAGACAAAGAGACAGCATGATCTCATAAGCCTTCTTCAGAAGCCAGGCTAAATGGGTAACACCTCAGGACTGATCACTGGGCCAACGTAAATTATACTGGAATCCATAAAAATGTCCAAAGAAGAAATATGGGCATCCTGTTGTTGCTATGGATTTTCTAGGCACCTAAGTCTAGAAAGGACATCTCGAAGCTAAAGGTAGCAAAGAAAGAATGAACTGCTTCTAGAAATCTTTGTCTAGTAGAGCCATATCTAGAGGCCCATTTGAGCCAAAACAAAATTCTGCTGTATGAAAGTTGTACCATAGCCATCCCTGGGGACTGTGTGTAACCCAGATCACTCTCTGATGTGGATATACAGAAACAAAGATATTTTAAGCAACTTTCATACTGAGACTTTCACTATGTGGAAACTGTATTACAGCACAGATGTTTCTTTACTACATTTGTTTCTTTTTTTCCCTTTTTTTAAAAAGGGCACAAGTGTCTTTGGGATTTCAGTTTTACAGAGATCTGCTTTGGTAGCAATAATAGAGACACTGTATGAACTTATGGAAAAATGAAGATGGACATCTGGAGGACTATGTGGAATACAACCTTGACCTGGAAGTTAAGGGTCATTAAACCTAAGTAAACACAATGTCCAAGCTTAGGAAGGATCTCTGTTTATTTGTAAAATTCATGAGAAAGGGATATCCATTCTCCATTGCACATCCTGGGCTTAATAGCTAGTTTTGAGTTCTGCACACCCCCATCTGCTCCAGCTAGAGTTGTGGATCTCAGTACTTCAAGAAGAAGTTTAGATTTACAAATAAGGTAAGGAAGCCCCCCAGGTTGTGATCAATTATCCAGTAATCAAGAATTCTTCTGGTTCCTTAAGATGATCTTTTCATCCACAACTATCTTTGCCTGGTTGAACTTTAGCAAGCTTCTTTTCCTATCAGCTTCTATTTCTTTAAGGCAACTTAAAACTTTCAAAATCTGATGTTGTCCTTTTGATAATATGAATAATATCCTTTTAAGAAGGATAAAACACTTCTGAAGGTCACATTATCTGAACATCATTGGATATAGTGGTCCACACAATCTTGTTTCATCCGCCATGACAGGGAAAAGAATCAGAGACTCCTCCTGTAGTAAAATAGGTTTTATAACTCCTGTGTTTGTGGTGAACTCATGCTTTTAGATCTATCTGAAAGGATGTAGTAGAATCCCTTTGTTGTCTATTTATACCAGCTATGTGTTGTAGACAGCCAATAACATATTGCTGTCAGTTATTTCTGAGCTGGTAGATCTGTAAGTAGGTTACTATTGACTCTTTGCCATGAACATGAAGAAGCCCCCACTCAGTATAGTTAGTGCCTGTCCCATTGCATGAACAGAACCACTCAGGTTAAAAGACTTTTGAAAAGTTGCATTTTCCCTAAAGTAATTATCCTAGATGCAGTCTGTAGTAGTGGAGATGGGAAGACTGTTCAGTTTTGGAATGTTAAAATATCCCCTTGAGTAATGTTCTATTTGTCCTATTTTTGCTTGCCCAAAGGGTGTTCCTGGATTTCCCCCTCCCCCCACAAGAGATGTTGAAGACTTGGACTATAATGATATGAGCATACATGAGGGATTTGAATGTCTCTCACAGGGGCAGCTAATCATGCTTGCAAACTTCCACAGCTTCAGTCTCTGAGACTGAGCAAAACTGTGAACTATGGCTAAAGCTCTTCATAATATGCTTCACTAGGGTCTATGGTCAGGGACAAGACTTCCCTGTTAATTACATGGTTCTCGCTCACTGAGAGTTGTTATCCATACAAGGGTTTCTCTTGATTACTTAGACCTCTAGTTTTCTAAACTGTCCCATTTAATAATTAGAAGTTATTGTACTGCATCTATAACTGCCTATCAGCTAAGACGATTGCAGTGCTCTGTTTTGGCATTATACTTTATCAATCTGAGATATATTGTCACTGTATCTATTTTGTGCCTACTATAGTAAAGAATAAAGGATCACTGGGTTACATCAAAGATGTAACAGACTTGTAAAAGAGTTTCTTGTGCTACTGATAGTTGACATCCAAGTGTGTCTTGTGTCATTCAGTCGGCTGTTTTCTGTCTTCATGCTTCATCCGGCACAATTCATCCCTATCTATAGAGTATTCAGAAAAAGGAGGTGACAGGCAGCCGCTGTTGTGAAGAATGAAGACTGTAGTGTTTAATCAGCTATTCCATGGGCTGAGTCTAGGTTGGGTGAGATTTATTGCTAGCATCAGACACTTTGGAAACTTGCTGGGTGCATGAAACTTCGTTGTGGTAGATCTATTTTCCAGAGGGAATAATGGGGAAATTTTCACTTTGTAAGAAATGATAAAAGCAGATCAATGAGTTGCACCCTTGAATGATATAGCTAAGATGAATGCATCCAGCTGAGAGACTGAATAACTGAGTGACTGAGATAACTCAGAGGAAACCTTAGTGTTCTTCGAATATATATACCCATCTGTCAGATTTATTATCCAGATAATTTTTATATCTTTCATTATGGTGGCTATTGCATCTCCAGTTCCAACTTAATAGCTGTTCCATAAGTTCCATCTGGAAATCATTCAATAATAGGATGGACTTTATACTACCAGGTTCCTACAGCTGATCTGTCTCCACTTTCACTTATTAGCTGACACCTCTCAAGGGATAATATAACTGGATGTGCAGAAAGAGGTTTGCATTTATTTTAGTTTCCCAATTAAAATTTAATAACTAAATTGTAGCCAGTTAAAAGTGGAGCATGTTTGACTTCTATTTTAAACAGATTTATATTTTCTTCTAGGAACTGCTGCCCTAAGATATTGTAAATGAAATACTAAATATATTGTAACTGAACAACAGCAAGATACCCATTGTAACGCTAGAAAAAAAAATTGAAAGGAATAAATTAGGAAAAGTGGTAGCTTATAGATTTAAAAGATTCCCAATGTATAGAAAAAAATATATCTTATTTTGGTTACTTTTTCAGAGCAGTTTTCAAATTTAAAAGCATTCTTTTAATTAAAATAGACATATTGAGCACTGTGTGACTACTCCATAAAGAATGGCAAAGTGGGTAAGGTTCAAACCCATATATAATTCCTCTGTGTTGTGCCAAGCTAGTTTTGGGATCTAAGATGTCTGTGAGAGTGCCCCATAAAGTTTAAACTATACTACTTAGTTTTTGGACTATAACATGCTTCTTCCTCCTCGTTTCCCAAGTCCAGATATATTTTGTAAGTAAACTCTCCCTCTACCAAGATAAGGTTTCTCTTCTATTTTGTCTGACTCAGTTGCTCACATTGCAGCATTAGCAAACAATTCTTTATACCATAAGAAAATATAAAAGTAGCATGCTGAGAAAATAAAACATATTAAATTATTTCAGTGCAAATTTCCAAGGGATTATAAAAAAGTGAGTTGAATGTATGGAAAATACCATGGCAGGGTCCTCTTAAGCTTCAGAAAGCAAAAATTCATTATTTTTACCCAAGGCTCATCAAAAAGGGGGGGATCACAACTATCAACATTGTGCAATAAATGACCCTGCCAAAACTGTCAACAATTAGCAGATTTGAAAATATAAGTAGCTTATGCCAATCACACACATTTGGCAAAGGTGGCAGCTGCATATGTTACCTTGCTACTGTATCCTCATTCAGTGCTCCACTTTGGCCGGAAAAGGCAGCTTTTAAATCTACCAATGCTATGGACAATGGGCAGTTCAGAGCCTCCAAAGAGCAACAGGACAACTTACACTCCTGTGGAAGGGTGCAGTGGATTCCTTATACCACCTCTTTTCCTCCCCGCAATCAATGGATACTGATGTCACCACATCAGAAGGGATCTGGATACTTAGCTCTGCCTGCGCAAATGAGGACATTCCATTTCGGGGAAGAAAAGCATATACAATTTCATTAACTAAATATTTATAAGCTCACTGCTTCTTCCCCATAAATGGAAACTAACCAATATTTCATCAATCTTCCCATGCAGAGGGTAGCTAACTCTCCGTTTAGACATTGTCTCAGTTTGAAAACCTCTGAAAGAAGTGCATGCAATGTCTGAAATACAGAGCAAAAGCTCAAAGAACAACATAAAGCAGAGGTACCTACTGAATACTATTATGCTGAGCTTGCAATTTCATTTTAGAATTACAGAAGACAGAACCAGAAGTTCCATCAGAAAAAAATTACTACATCTCCAGAAACAGAATTATAAAAGACGACTGGTAATAATGTATACTCCATTCCTTTTTCATGAGGTTAAACCCCAGAGGGATGGAAACAGCATCTATAAGCCCTGGTTTCCACTGGCTGAGTAACATATCATTGGGGTTTGAAGGCAGCTACTGTGATGCCATCCAGAGACATGGTCCTCAGTCTTGGATTTGCCAGCTTGATGCATGGAGGTGACATGCTCCAGCAAAGATGCCAGTGAGAGTGCCATAGTCAGATCCCCAGGAATGAGATAGGCTCTTCTTCCTGGAACGGTCCCTGATTAGAAGGATTTGCAGGCTTTTTGCATCCATCTCAGTGTTCAGCTCCTCATCAGTGTGCAGTCTCATTACATGAGGAGAAAGTAAAGGTACCGCACACATTCTTTTTCACCATACTATTTCTAAGTGCAGTGGCTGAATCACTAAGTAACACCTCTTTTCTCCCTCATACTTACACACATTGTGTATCTGTACAACAAAAATAATGCTTAGAAATCATAACTGAATATTCAGATTTATACTCTGAAGAACTGATTTTGCAACTGCAACAACATTGATACAGAAAATATTTTATAATTTAAAACTGAGAATTTTGAAAAATTAGTCACTTCATGACTAAGTATTCCAAAATAAACACATAAAAGTGTTATAGTCATTGCAAAGAATTCAGAGCTTGACAACATGGAGAAGATAAATGTAAATGCTTATAGCAGTACTTTGTATGAAGAACATGAGTATCTGACTGATGACATGTCTTACCTGCCAAGTTCAGGAATTGCCAATCGGTTAACATATAAAGTAAATTGAAAATCATATTTTCTTTATCCTGTTACAGTAACTAGAAATCTTATTCAAGAAATGTTCTTAACTTTTGCCTGAACTATTATTCAGAAATATAGTCTGATAGAAAATATTCCAATGATTTTTGCTAATCAATTAAAATGCAGCAAATATACAAGACCACACTTAAGAAACACACTAATCCACAAAGTTTCATAAAACAAAACATAAAGCAGAAGTCTAAAATTATTTTGTTAAAAGCTTCCTTGATAAATCCACTACAGGGAAAATGAAAAGAAAACAAACATTTTTCCAATATCTCTGGGTACCTGAACTTATATCTTGAACATAATGAGGCTCAAAATCAGCTTTACTTTTGTTGAAGAAAAAGGGTTTTGTCTGTTAGGGATGCTTCCCTTAAACTGGTGACTTCACTGTTTCTTTCATCTTACAAAAAAATTTCTGTTTGTACTAAAGTATCAACGAAAGACTTAGAAAAGTCATTATGTGCCACCGTATTTAAACAGGCATATAGCCTGTGCTTTGCAGATGTTATGCCTTTCAAAACTGCTGGTACTATTTAAACCAGTTAGTTTAGGATTAGAAAGTATGATGGGCAAAACTTACTACAAATACTTGGACTTTCTTGGATACTAACTCTCACAACCTATTTCTCTGCTATAAGACCACGTTTGCAAGGATTTCTGCACCTGCAAAAATTCATTATTTTTGCAGGAAGAGGAAGCCAGTGAGTAAAGACAGGAGCAATGCCTCTTGTACTAGATAAAGTTGAATGAAGACATGCCAGTGAATGTGAACACATTATAAATCTATTGGGCCAAATATAGCATGGGTATGCAATAGCTGGCTATGTCTGCCATTCCCGCTCATATTCTGTTGCATCCCCTGACATTTAAGTACATACCAGTTACTGCATGTTAATGTTTGAAGAATCCATCCATCAATACTACAGGCCCTCTGAGTATTACTGGTGGCAAATGGCTCTTCTGCTCACGGACAAATCCAGTTCTACAGCCTATATTCAGGTTAACGAGCTCAAGTAATATCCTTGGACTTCACTGTCATCTCATACAAGTTTAATTCCACTGACTTGAACAGAGTTCCCCTGATTTGCAAAACTATGAATGAGGTCAGGCCCATTGACTTTAGTGATCTAAGTCACACAGGCCCTACTTCACAGGAAAACGGCTATATATAAACTACATATAAATGGCTATATTTAAACTTCAACATAGTGAAATTTTAAATTGAACGTGAATGTATTATGTGTGATATTTACCAAACAAACTAAAGAACTGTTAACTAATGAAGATAAAATACATTTTATTCTGCTCCAAAAAATCTGACTTAGTATTGGCCATAAAAGTTTTTTTGAAGAAATTCAACTCCTTTAAATCATAAGCTGCTTAAAAAGAAGGTAACTCAGTGGGACACAAGGCAGGCTAAACAGCAGTTGAAGTTTTAACTTCAGAAACGCAAAAGCTTCTTAAAACATACTTAGGAAAACAAACTGTATGTACTGATAAAACTGTATCGACTGAAAATTCCCCAGTATCCACATTTTACTACAAAGTAAAGGTATTGTTATGTTAAAAAGAAAAATATATTTCAGTAATTCACTGAAATTCTACTTCCCAGCAGCTCCTTCAAGATATATAATGTTACTGAAGTGTAATAGTATTTTCACAATGTTCGATTACAGAACTCATTTAATAAGAAAAACTAAATGGACAAAGAAACCGGTAACGAACTGCAGACATATTCATCTCTAGGTCACCAGTTCCCAAAGGTTAACAAATGAAAGCTAAGTTGTACCGTGCACTGACAGGGAGGTAGGATGCTTTTGCCCCCATTAGCACTGGCCAGCATGAGCTCTCCTATCAAAGCCATAGTGGTGTAGCTGTGTATCTCACAACATTAAAATGGTATCAGGCCCTCCTAGCAGGACCACCTTCACGTCCTGAATTATGCCTCGGTCAGGCTTGATTCTTCTTGCAGAAGATGCAGAAAGAGACATGCGAAACACAGACTCTTCAGGAAAGTTCTTTGCCAAGCCCAAGAACAAGGCTGCAAAAACACTCTTCCCAAGCAGCATTTACTGCATCTGTTGTCTGCCCTAAATACTTGTCAAGGAGCAGTTGGCCAAGGAGGTGAATTATGTTGCAGACCTTTGCAGGAGTTCCTCCAGAAGTACCGCGCTGAGCAAAGCAATGTGGTGATGTGCTCTTGTGCTTCTGCCTGTAGTCATCATTTAGCAGATGCTGTGGGAGGATTTAATTTCCATTTCTGTCAGTCTAGTATTTTTTATGAGACCTAAATTTACTTTATCAGAAATGCTGAACTGAAACAAGATTTGAATACTGGGGTGAAAAAATGAAGTTAATGCACATGTGGAAAGACCACAGTAAGCAAGTGTTGCTGTTTACAATTTTCTCTGAGCCTATCTCCGTGTGAGGATTTTAGTATTTGATACATTTATATACAGCACATAGAAAATCAAAATGATCCATGTATTTCAGTTAAAAGAAATGAAATGTTTATTATCAGATTAGGAAAACTGGTATTTCTTCTAAATCCGTAGTACTAACTTGCAAACTAGAATCAGTCTTGTCTTTTGGCTCCATGAATCCTGAAACGGTTAATTGATGAGTCAAATGTTAACAATTGTTACTCAGGCTGTGCCACGAGATTATGTACTCACACCGAGAATCAATGCTAATTAAGTAGCTGATCAATGCAAGCACCTTTTTAATGTGTACAAAGCTCCAAAACAGCAAGTGAGTTCCTAAAACTAAACATGAGGAGTAACAGTGACATTCTTTACTGAAAACTCTCTCTTCAGTGTGATGCTCAAAAATGTGCTCTCCCTTTTTGAGGTGGACTAAGGAACTCAATGAAATCAACAACCTAGCAAGGTTAGATTTAAGAACTAAACCTACCCTAGTCATTGTATCCTGCGGTAGGAAAAAACCTGAGTAAAATAACCAAAGTAGGCTAGTATCCCAGAAATCCTGGAACTGATGGAGAAAAGCAGCACAATGGACCATGCTCCATTATCAGTGTCTCTGATCTGTGCATTATTGCAGAGATCAGGTTGAAACATTTCTGGGGTACTTTACACAATAGTTTTGAAAACCTTATGGAAAGTAATTTCTAATATGATTCCAGTTAAAGCTCTGGCATCATATATGGAATCAATCTGCTTACTCATGAACAAATCCTTAAGGTGCAGTACTGACTGAAAAAGGCAACTGTTTTACCTGCACAGAGGCATGCACACTTCAATGAATGAAATC
Source organism: Apteryx mantelli (assembly GCF_036417845.1). Taxonomy (NCBI): domain Eukaryota; kingdom Metazoa; phylum Chordata; class Aves; order Apterygiformes; family Apterygidae; genus Apteryx; species Apteryx mantelli. Next base: position 36,904,443 of record NC_089979.1, read on the forward strand.
AAGAAAGTGTTCACTAAATTGACTGTAAATTGAAATGCAACTTACTAAATCAAGCAGCCTGTGTTACAATTTTTTAAACCTTACACTGATATTCAAATATTTAATTCACATCTTCACTATTAAATACTGTCAAAAGATTTTAAAAAAGCAAAAAAGTATTCAGAATTTCCCATACTCATAATGATACTTAATATAACTTTCCCAGCTTTCAGTGGATACAGTCACAACAAAGAATATTATATAAGTATAAAGGAACAGAAAATAAATCTTCATTTTTATATGTTTACATAAAAAACTTGAAATAGAAGAGGGCAGCTTTACAGGAAATTTCATAGAAAACTGTAGGAATTAAAATGTTTCCTCCCTACCTTTACTACATGACCCGAATTCTATGTATTTTATCCGATGATGTATATAAAACATAATACTAACATACTGAGCATTTTTCCTTTCAAATAACTGTACTGAATATTTTACCAGTGCTTCTGTCACTGAATATGGCATAAGATACCTCTGCACAGGATATCTGTGTAAGGTGTGCTTAAATCTATTTTTATGCACAAATATAATACTTCCATATAAAAAGGCCAAGATCTTTCTCAGTAAAGAGCATACAGGACTTTAATGAAATAAGCTCTGCACTTGCTATATAAATATAAGTCCTATTGATGTTAGGAAAAAAAAAAAACAGAAAAGCCTTGAAGAAAAATGCTTTGTAGATTGAAGAGGATTTATGCAGTGTTTAATTTAAAGCACATAATACTCTGATACCAACTAACATTAAGTTCTACTGAAATGCAGACTCAATAATATTCAATCACCAACTCTCCATATAAACTGGGACAATTTCCTCTTCTTCCTCATTTCTTAATATGTTTGATGAATAAAGATAACAAGACATCTTTTGTCTGAAAGTTCCTGTCTTCAGTCTAATGAAAAGGACAAAAATCAATGAAGCACATGGTATATGTTTGCACACACTCTAAAGCAACCATTCTCTTAGCCTTGCACAGCCTTCAGAATCTCAGCAGGTTTGTCTAGAAAATATATTGGCCTGCCCTAACTAGAAAAAATATAAACCGTAATTTTGACTGTTGTTTTTGTTCCTTTCATACTGACCAATAACTCAGTTGTCTTATATCTGGCAATGCGGCCTTTATAACATGGTTGGATTTGTACTGGCATTTTCAGACCATTTTTCTTGAAGTGTCATGTATCTCAAACAGCTTTACAGAATGAATTACTGTGTTCAAACAACCACTTCCCCAGTATGATATGAAGCACATGGATCAATCTGTAGGTAGCAATAAGAGAAGGAACATGATTGTTTGTATTTGTGGATTAACCTTTGGAGTTTTCAGATATGGCACCAACTGAAAGAAAACCTCAGTGTAATGGTTTATATGAAGGATAAAATCTGTAACAACATGTGTCACCTTATCGAGTTTGCTCTGAGACCCCTCTAACTCAAGTTTTAAAGTATGAGGTAGGTCCCAAGCATACAGTCTTTGCTCACATGCATTAGAAGCAGTTCTGCAGGTCTGAACTTCTAAATGTTTCCAAAGACTGAGTAACAAATGTTCTCGGGCTCAGCTATAAGAAATGGGCCTAAGCCAAAAATCACTGCTTTTGAGCATTTTCTAAGAGTTATGGAGTCTTACACTGGGCACTCTGAAAGATCGAGTCCAACACTTTTAATCTTGTGTCTCTTACACTGGACATTATTCTTTCTCCTCCTTCGAAACAGGACTATACAAAAAGAAAAGTCTATTTCCATAGTGCTTGGTTATTAGAATATTGTGTAATAGCCTAGTCATCATGTTTACTGATCAATATAGTAAAATGAATGTCAAAAAAAGTAGATAAACAAAGACATCCACATATAGCCCAGTGTTATTTTGAACTGAGTATTCAAAAGCTTATTTTAATAATTAATCGAAGAGCTGTATTATAACAGCAATAAATGATTTAAGATGTAATTAACTCAATTATAAATGTTTCTTATGAATACATAAAAGATTAAAATTCATTAGCATATAAAAAGCATTACAAGTTTTGGTCTACAAATATGCTAAAACAAGACTTTAAACTGCTGAATGATACCACTCAGAATTCATGAAAGCCAATACAATGATTTCAGAATATTACTTCGATTTCACATAGGCTTGCTTGCCGCCTAGCAATCTTATCAATATAGCTCATATAATTCTTGCTTTGATATAATATGAGCTATTTTCAGTCTCAAGTTATCTCAAAAAGCCAGCTACCGCTGACTCAGATAGTATTTCTGCCAACTTCAAAGTTTCTTGGTTTACGTAGTGTAACTCAGGCCAATATAAGATCAACATATTTATTACAAAGTTTTATCACCTAACACTAATGTTAACTAATTGCTTTATGCTAAGTGGAGGACACCGCAAGACTGAATGTTCCAGTAAAAGGCCTCAGTAATATTTTCAGGAGAGGGAGGGGAGGAAGAGAATCATTTCTAAGAAAAGAAAAAGTAAAAAAAAAATAGTAGGAGAAACACTTTAAAAATGGAAGATGCACCATGACCACAAAACCAAAAAATAGCTTCAAAAATATGGTAGCACAAAAAAAAGAGCGATGTTGAACTTTGCACAGCAAATGAGAGACACTATGAAAACTGATCTATAATATGATATTTTATTTTAAAAACTTATGGAGTTCAGGTTTTCAGTTTCTGTATACAGACTATCATAAAGTGCCTTAAATTTTGAAACTAAATAGCATCCATCACATTGCTGTCTAAGACAAGCATGATGTAAAATATGATGAATTAAGTATAAGCATGAGAATTTTAGTTACTTGTTGTGAAATCTCAAAAAAACCCCAACTATATCCAATTATTACCATTGGCAACAGGCAGTTTGCCTGCCCAGAAGGCTGAAGAGTTGTTCTTTTAAAATTTGATTCTAAGATTTCTGAACTCAGCTGGAGTCCTTCCACTGACTTCAGTGCATTGGTGATACTTTATCTACTTAATTTTCTTTCCTGATCTGATCTTCTAGAGTTAGAGTGTTTCCAGTCTTAAGAGATCTAGCATCTTAACATAATAACATGTCATTCATGAAAAAACATTGAGTCTTTTAAAAATATGCATAATTAGAGTAGCAAATGGAGTTAATAGACCTGTGGTGATCAGCATCCCTGTTCATTACAAAATGTGAATACACGCCAGAGACACTGCTATTCTTTCTCCCAAGTTTACCAGGTATTTTCTGTGAATTTGACATTTGCTGTAATTTATGACAACTGAATTCAAATTAAGGCCAGAAATAACCTTAGCCTCTCTCTGCATGTGAAGGGTAGTGTATAGCTGTGAGATGCCCAGGAAAGAAATGCTCTTCAAGAATCACAGCACCTTTCTGCTTCTCCCACAGTTTGGGAGCAGCAGAGGCATCAGTGAGATGCAGACTAATACTTTTCATGTTTTCCTCCCCGCAATGTCGCAGCTCCAGCTCCCTCCAACATGCCAGAGGACTCCCATAAGCTTGCATTCACATATTTCAACTGCTTTCCACATGCCCACTTGCATAATGCATAAACATCATCCCAGACATACCTGCCCAGTTTCTTTTAGCCGTACCATGAAAGGGGAGGGAATACATTGCATCTCCTTCTTCTCCCATGCAGTCCAAATTTGCCCCCAAGCAAATGGCATTCTTCCTCGCACTACGTAATACCCCAAAGTGAAATATCATTTGAACCACAAAGTAGGTAGAAAACCAAAAGAGGTAAGCAAAATGTTGCAAATTAGATTAAACTTAAGAACTACTCACTGCAAATTACCTGTATTGTGAGGATGTATTTAGGATACATAGAATTCAATTAGCATGAGAAATTTTTAGAAACTTAAGAGGAGAGAAGCTGAATTACATCACACCCTCATGTCATTTTTAAGGGTATATCAAATTAGAATGCTTAAGAAAATTCTGGAAATCTAAATGTGATCTTTGACATGTTATATCTAGGTTACATTTCAAAGGGCTTTTTCTCCAGTTGTTGACTGCCCCTTTTAATCCTGATAATAGAGATTCAGGTCTGGTCAGGTTCAGGCTGGCATTTGTCTTTGAAGACTAATTTCTTCTGTGCATACATATCTCTTCAGGCAGCTAATTTCTCATAAGGTTTACTCTGAAAAATGGCTAATATGAACAAGTAATATGAAACCAATCTAAATACATTTATCTTTCACAAGATTAACTTCAAATCATACAAACTAATCAAGCCTCTGTATTTTGCATAACTTCTCAGGAAAATGCCAGGGCTACCGAAAATAATAATTCAAATGGCGACATTCTTCCTTTTTGTTCCATGTTTTGTCATTCATTGATGGTTGTCCTGATCACAGGGTAGCGTATTATGAAAACTTTTCCGCTTAAATGGGATAACTTTTAACAGTTAAAGGTGATTTGTTTAGGGCCTTAATCTTACAATCCTTTCTCCTGCAAGCAGGTTTCAAATAGCATACTAACTAGTGTTTCTGCACTTGAAGTAAATCACTGATATGGGGGAGAAGGGGGCTTGATTTTATGTGAGTAAGCTACTTTTCAAGTTTTACAGCACAGCCTTGGAGGTATGTGTTTTGCAGAGCTTGAATAATGTGAATTCATATGAATTTTCATATGAATATGAAATTCATTTGTATGAATAGGAATTCATATAAATTTTCATATGAATATGAAAAAGAGTTTCATCTTCAGTTGAAGACATAATGATCATTTTAGAAATACAGTATAAAATTTTCTAAATTCACCAGATCATTGTGATTTAATTTCCTACTCAACAAAAAATGCCCTCTGAAACATCACCTCATATATTTATTACTCCAGCACTGGTAAATTGACACTGTCAAAACATGACTTAACAAAGTCTACAGTTCAGGGTCTGAGCTACCAAAGACTCCTTTATGTGAACAATTTTAGTAAAATGACCAGTCTGTATTATTCCAGACAAATTTCAGTTTTGGTACTGCAAACTGTTGGTTTCGAACGCATGTGATTGTCTCCATGTCTTAGGTGAGATTATTATGAAGTGTCAAACAACAGTTACATCTTAGGAGATGTGGCTGCATTTCAGTGGTAGCACAATGATTCCGCTTGATAATTTCCAGCACTTTTTTTCTTTCCACACAAGGGGCCAGAACTTGTACTGTCCTTTTAGACTGTGCTGAACCCAGAACACAATGGGATTTTGTCTTCAATTCTGCTGATCATATCAGACAAGTTCACCTAATGAATCACTGTTCACAACCAGCACTGGCTTTAACAGAGATAACATCAGCAGCAACACGAAAGGAAAAGAGCCAAGACTTGCAACGTAGGTAAAAATAAAATCGTTTTGGTTACTGCAAATAAAACTCGTGAGTCTTATGGCACTGTATTTATACCTCTTTAAAACAAAATAATTTAACGCTCACTTCCTGCAAAAGACAGAAATAGGGGAACTTCCGAAGCATGGAAGAGACAACTACAAGCTCACCTGGAGAGTCAGGGATCTTCTCTAGATATGAAGAATCATAATGAGATCAGCAAGTTCTTTTTACAGAATCTCCTCCAAAACACTGTGTTTTCTGGAATTACTGAATAGGTTGAAATAAGCAGTGCTGGAAAATAGTGGATAACACCCTGAGAAACCATTTGCCAGCTAGAACTGATACAAAAAAAACAAGAAATATGACAGATATACATAGGGCAACAATCTCAAATTAAAAATAAAATCCTCATTCAGAGAGTTCAGTGCTAATTTAACCATTTTTTCCTAACAACCATACAAATGAACAGGTGCAGGGTTGTATAAGTGCTCTTATACTGCCATTCTGACAAACAGAAAGAAGAAAAATCTTTCGTGAATGCAGTCATAAAAATGTCTAAAACTTAACCTTTAATCTTCCCTAGCTAAATAAATACACTAAATAAAAGATATAGATTTTAACTCTAACCAGACATATTTATAGTGATTGACTTTTATCATGTAGTGAATTTCAGCTTATCAGATCATATGTTTAAAAAGAGTATTATCCAGTACATTTAGCAATGCAATACTCTCATCAACTTTCATTTGTTCACAGGCATATGAAAGTTGATGAGCGGAATGTTAAGAACAATTCTAAAGGCGTGCAGTTGTTTAATGGTTCATGACATTTTTTTCAGTTTTGTAACATAAAAGCTAATTATTTAAGTTAGGGCAATAGCTGCCAGTTGCAAGTATTCATATTTTCTTTTTTTCTCCCAATCATTCTAAAAGTTTGAATTACCACCACCAGCTCATTCTATCATGTGCAGCACTATAAAACTTTCCTTCCTTCAGTATGAAAGGAAAACCTTAGAAAACAGTCTGATAGGGTAGGGTTAGATCAAGCTGTTAGGCACAACCACAAACAATCTAGGTACAAATTGTGCAACCCAGGAGTATTCCTGAGCAGCAGCACATTACAGACAACTCTGCTGCCTTTGCTGTCTACCTGCCCTGAGCCCATGGCTCATGGCAGGCCTTCATAACATTCACTAGAGCTTCATGGAAATTGTGGTATGTTCTCAGGGCTGCAAAAGCAATGTTTTGCTCACATTTAAGGTGCAACGGGTGATTACTCTCTTCTATGAATAAAGTTTCCATCACAGGCAGAAGTTGCTTATGCACTTTGCATTCACAAATCATTGATCAAATACACAAAAAGCAGCTGAGCATGAACTTAAGTTCTGTTCATGGGAGGCCACTTCTCACCAAAACGCATAGACTCCCTTTGCTCCCACTCCCATCCCTCTCCTGTCCTTTCTACATCGTGGCTCCACCGCCAAAAGGGAGGCAGAAAGACCCTCTCCGCCCCAGCCTAAAGCTTACCATGACAGTTCCAAAATGTGGGGGACTCACACGCTGAAGATAAGGCCTAAAATGCAGTCATCTCCTTCCCTGGTAGGAGCTGTAAGTACTAGTCTCCTATGCAAAGTTTGCATACAGCTGTACAGCTGCACACTGCAAGGAGTGTGCCTTGCTCAGTTAGCCTGGTCTTCAGGCATCAGGACACGTAGGGTTGGCAATGTGAACCCAGCCATCAGAGCTCTGATGAAAGCCTGCGTATTTCTGCGTAAAAATACTTTGGTATTTTTAATATCTACCTTGCAAACATTTGTAATAGGAAGATGAGTGAGTGAGAAATGCATAACCATTTGCCGTAATCAACTATATAGCCCTTGTCTTCATGGTGAGAGTTAACGGGGTAAAAATTTGCAAGAAAGCGAAAGTAAATTCTACCATACAAAACACAGACCTTGTCCTTGCAAAGCTTTTACAGCTATTATCATAAACACATAATTGCTGGACAGCAGCAACCTCCTACACTACACTTCAGTTATTTAGATTAGGAAATTATTGAGGGACTGGAGATGCTTCCAACCAGTGTCTCAGTTATTTTTAAAGTAGTGCAAGTCTGAAAGTCATGAAAAGCCTTGAAAATTAGAGTTTTGTTATCAGCTCTTGAAATCATGGGCTTAGTGGTATAGATACTGAACATCCCACAGAAACTAGAAGTCGAGGAAGTAAAATACAACTGAACCGGGCCCTCACAAGTAAACAATAGCAATATTAAATCATGTTAACAGCATAATTCTGAAGTACCTCTCTAGAAGGTGTTCAGAATACCTCCAAGATTTCTTGTTTTATGGAGGCAACTTTCGCCAGAGCTAAGCTCTCCAGAAACTGTGGAATTTAACTTCTTAAATGAGTAAGAACAAGAAAAAGGGGTTTTAAAATTAGAGGAAAAAGTTTAGAATTCATCACAAAAGGAGACAAGAATGATAATAAATCTTTTGGCTTAGCTGTTCTACCACTAATAAAAATATAAGAACCTTATGGAAAAGAAATGGATAAGGAACAAGAGATATGTAAAGGTAAAAAGGGAAACACACATAGAAGATGAAGGGGGGGGAGAGAAAAACAGAGAAAATAAAGGAAAACATTAAAGTATTTCTGAATCCCGCTGAGAAGTAGATCAGAAAATTATGTCTCAAGCCTACTGTAATTTTATCTATTATTATATCTTTGGTGACACTTTGATAGTATTGTGATGGGTGTCATTATTATACATACATAGCAAATACATTTTAAGGGACACGTTAAAATAGCACTGTTTTAGGAGCTTCATACTAATTACATAGCATTATACTCCACTGAAAATAAGAATCATTAGCATATTTATCTTACTCAAAGATACATTATGTGTTTTACCTGGTAATATACAAGTGTAATATTACCATATATCTTATCACAAAACTGACCACTCACTAATTACTAAAATTATTTCACCATACCGGGGTACAGAAACATTAATATTGTCAGGAAAGTACAAGGCTCTGAAATGTTGTCAAAACAAAGAATATTGATCTTCTTAAAACACTGCAGTCAGTATATAAATCAGCAGAAAATGATTGACAGTAATATGTGCCTTTTGTGCAAATGCACTTTATCATGTACCTTTCTGACAGTAATAGCATTTTATTATACTGTACTGCACCTTAACATACTCTACAGACAATTTTTTCAATTTGAGAGTTTCCCTTAAAAAAAAAAAAAAGTTGTTGAGGAAAAAGAAAATTAACTTTCTGTATTCAGTTTGATTTAATACCTTGTCAGTTTGGTGTATTTTTTACAATTCTTTGTATAAATAAAAAGTTGAAAAGAGCTATTCTAATGGTAATTTGGATCAACCTTACAAACATATGATTCCAGGTTTCTAAAAGAGGCCCACTTGAGGGGGCTTTAAAACTGAACAAAAAGAGCCCTAGGGCTCTACAACTCACATTTAACCTACTTACAAGAAAAAGGAACTGCTTTGGTTAAGAATAAACTTCCACAAGCTCAGGTTCAAACCAAACATGCCAGCATATTAGTGAGGAAATGAAACAGCAAATAGTAACTCCTTTCATACTTGTAAAAGAATACTGTATTTATTTAAACGCTTTGGCAGAAATTCTCATTTTAATTAAATTGCATTTACTGAAATAACATTTTCATAATTAAGAAAAAATAACCAATTCCTTTTAAAGACCTATGAAAATCATGGCAACCTAAAATATATGGAGAAAACATATAATTGTGAGAATAAATCTGCCTGATTAATTTGGGACATGAGTCAAGAAAAAAACTATAGTATATTTTTCATCCTGGGCAAGTCTATGCAATGCAGTCAGAGTATTGCATAGAAATTAAGTTCTATTTGGAAATCATGGTAACCACTATACAATTTAAAAAATGTGTTTGTTTTTAATATATTTTTCCTTCTGAAAGAAGCTACTTGCTGTCCTCATATATCGCTTTTTCTGTGTGTCCATCTATCATGAAAAGTCCTACAATATCCTTGCAGTTGAAGAAATTATTTATCCCACTCTGCTGTTCAAAGAAGGTGATCAAAAGAAAGAAGGGGAGATATTCCATGGAAGACCCCTGCCACTCACCAGCGCATCCTAGAAGTCAAAAAGTGACAACTAAGGTTTTTACTTAAGTACTTTGCATAGGCATGAGGTCTGAGACAAGGAAATAGTTTCATTGTGAACACAAGGGTGCGGATGTACATTTAAAATAATAAAAGCTGCTAAAAACAAAGAGAACAAAAAGCTAATTATCCCTGCGTGAAATGGTCATGATCATTCAATCCACGCCCTGGCAAGCTACCTTACTTTAAAATCCATGCCTAAATTCCTGAGGTCTTCTTCATGGGAATAAAATGTATCAGATCAGTTTTTGGCATGTGTCATTGATTAGTTTTAATACTTATTAAGAACACTTTTGGAATGGAAAAAATGAGACACTCTATAGTAACACTTTCTATTGCACACATTCACCATCCAACTGCTTTATCACTTCAATCTTATCCTTCACCAGGCCATTTAAATATACGTTTATTTGGAAACAATAGTGCAGCTGCCGCTTGTTTGCACTGTTTCTAGAGTTACTTAGCAATTTAACTAGTTCACTGCTTGGGGAAAGGAGAAAGAAGCATGGCAAAACCTACAGAAACACAGCGGCACAGAAGTGAATGTCCTTAGTTTCAGCCCATTTCATTTGCTCACCATTGCTGCTAGAGGACAGGTGTCCTGCAAGCTTGTTGTTCTGAGGGCTGGAAATTTATTTGTGGGCAGTTTATAACCATTTGCTCTTATCCCAGCATTGACTGAAATAGCTCTTCTCTCTCCCTAGCGTTTTTCTCCCTCAGGTATTTATGAAGAGCAATAATCTCCTTTCTCATCCTTCATTTTGCCACACTAAAGAAAAGCAAACTTCTCTGGCATGCCCAGTTAGCTCGGGTGTGGGGGACAGTCTGGACACAGCAGCGCTGAGGTCTGCATGGACTAAGCTGCCCTGCTTCCCCGCTTGCTAGCAGATACCATGCCCCATCCCTGGCTACCGAGGACTAGATCAAAACACACTTGTTAGAGATAGCTGGGGTGTCTTTCGATTTAGTTCGGCACAGAAATAGCCATTGTTTCTTCCTTCTACAATAGACTCTCCTTTCTCGTGGTCATCCTAACAGTCCTCCCTTCTACCCGTTTCATTCTGAACTCGTTTCCCTCGAATACAGATGATCAGAGAAGAGGTCTCACCAAGGTCCAGTATAGCATTGCTATTTCCCTATCTCTACTAGAAATCCCTCCCCAGAACAATCTTTGGATAGTATTTGCTGTCATTATTGCCACCACTCAACTTGGCAGTTCATACTTATTCCAGTCACTCCCCTCTTCAGCAGCTGATAAGATCCCCATTTCCAGCAGCGAGGTCTGTTATTCAGCTGTACATTAAGTGACTTTATGCATTCATCCTTCCATAGTGCCCCCGACACCTCCACTGACAGGCTCACATAACTTCCCCTTGATATGCTGTGACTTTTTATAGCAACAATGCCTCTCCATTTCTGGTTATCAGCAAATTAATGCACTCTTATTTCTATGACTAATCATAACATTAAATAAGAAAACACTACATAAGATATCAAAACCAATACAGCAGGTGCTGTGATTTCTTTTACCAGTCCTCTCGGAATTCTATTGCCTTCACTGCAGTACATTTAGCTCTCCTAAGAATTTTTTTTCAACATCAGTGTTTGTCATTTCCACACCATACTCCTGTTTCCAACTACTCAACATCATTTGTCTTGACTGAATATAATGTGGTTTATTTATTGAGATGCTTATAGAAAATTTGTACTCTCTACCCATCTATACTGCACAGCTGCTATATGTCTTTCCTTATTCTATTTTTATTTATAAAGTTGAAGAACTCTGACTACTTACTATCATTTGCAAAGTCTAACTTGCTTTACTTTTAGGCCATTTTTACCTCACTGATAGGACTTTAATCCTTATAGCTTCTCTGCTTAGTCTTAATGCTCTTCTTCAGTTGGTTATTCACTCAGGTCTGGAGTACCTCAGGGCTTAAAATTTTTTTAAGACATTGCTTTAGAAATAAAGTTCACTTTTTGCACCTTTGACTGCAATAAATTCCCAATTTCTCTTACGGTCAATTCTTCAATCCACTTGATGTCACTGAGTTTATAAAGGTCTGAGTTTAACCCTTCCAAAAGACCTTCCCTCTCCTATCAAAACAGGAATGAGAATGGCTGTCCACACACACTTCAAATATCTGCTTACTGATAGCAACACAATATTTTCCCTTTTTTATGAAAAAAAAAAAGCCAAGCAATTTAAGTTACCTGCTTGTAACAGCTCAACATACTGTGTTGCTTTCTGCTTCCTCCGGTCTTTCCTTACTGTTTGTTCAGCATCTTCGTGACTGTAAGTATTCTCTAACCATAGTTTGATTTCTTTTCCCAACAGTTATTCCATTTCCAAATTGAAAAATTTAAATTCATGAGTAAGACCTGGATGTAAGTGTATGCACCTCTAAATACAGAGGTGTATACATATATGACTACATGTACACAAATATATGCAGTTTCTTTATACTTTAAGTTCATTCTGCAGTTAAATGTGACTAGTTTTCTGGGTTATTCAAAGTTTCCTTAAAAAAATTAAGAACCTTCTTCTGCTGATGTTTCAATTAAATTTAAATTGACTCACTTTATGATGACTCAGTCAATATCATTGTTCTACTGTACTGACCTCCTCTTCACTGAGTTCCTTCCTAGACCTTGAGAGGATCTATGGCAGAGGGCAGCATTACCTGTCCCCAAATGAATGTTAGTCCATGGATTGCTTTAGCTCCTCCTATGTCAAGTCCATTGATTCTTTTCAAGAAGGAACATCCAACTGCATGTCATGCCATGTCAGATGTTGGTGCAGATCGCCCAGCAGTCTGTATCTTCTCACAGTTTCCTATCTTCCGCAATTTCTAGCTGTTTCTGGTTGCTGGTCCCCTCTAGTATCTCTGCCTTGCTTCTTGTGGAGATAGTATATCAAAAAATTGACTGTCCATTTCTCTTCTTTATTTTCCAGTACACCAAGTCTCTATCTTAGTTTTATTTCTTCCCAATTATTAGATTTCTTCCTCTGCTTTGTTACTGGGTCACCCTTTGCAGCCAGAAAATCTGCTCTGCTCCAGATACTTTTGTCCATTAGATATGTGCAAATCTTCAGATGTCCATTCAACTTCCTCTCTCCTTTTTTCTCTCATCACATCTTCACATCCTTATGTGAATTATCATGCCATCCAAGCGCACACTTCCATTCCTTGGGTCTTTTCTTCCATAGTTCTTACAAATAAGACTTTTCATTCATTTTGACCTTGTGTTTTCACAATGCTACGTTTAACTTATTCATTGTTAAACTAAACCATTTCTGAGTATTCAAATGCTCAGACAGAGAAATCTCTTAATTAGTCAATATATACATCAAAAATTTGTCTAATGTATTTCAGATGTTGAAATGTATAGTACAAATTATAAGGAAAATCCAAATTATACAAATTCTCATAGAAAATGAAATATAATTGCATAATATCTCTTAATGTCTGAATGAGCACACTTCAGATTCTGTGTACTGCAAGTTGCCTCTCATTTCTATCCAGAGAAATAATCTGCTAGGTTGCTTCTTTTGTTTATTTGAATTATCACTACGCTAAAGTAAATAATGCAAAAAAATGTTCATTTAATTCAGAAAATTGAAAAATATTTTGGTTAATAGAATATCTTGTTTTCCATCATGTATGCGTTTAACATATTAGAATTAATATTTCAGTTAATGAAAGTACTATATGTTAAAGAAAAGAAGAATGGTTCACAATCTACTGTATGGAAAAGAAAACACAGGGGAAAAACAATGCTATAGCCATGTGAAGTCTTTTTCCTTTCCTTTCCTTTCCTTTCCTTTCCTTTCCTTTCCTTTCCTTTTCTCTTTTCTTTTCCTTTCCTTTCTCTTTTCTTTTCTTTTCTTTTTTCTTTTCTTTTCTTTTCTTTTCTTTTCTTTTCTTTTCTTTTCTTTTCTTTTCTTTTCTTTTCTTTTCTTCTTAATGAAATTTTCTTCTGATCATTGGTCTATGTGTGGTAGAGAATCCTGGCTGATTCACTCAAGCTGTATTTCGTTTTCAGCTCTGGCAGTGTGCAATTCAACCCTCACTGCTCGGCAAGATGGAGGCTCTCACATTCTCACAATTTAGAAGCCTGCACTTTGCAGCCAATTACTCAAATGTAACATAGGCTCAAGTGTGCTTTCTACAGAAAGCACAATAAAAGGTAAACTGGCTTATGCCTTGAGAAAGAGAGTACTCTCAACAGCTCTTGGGTGCACTGAGACAGCTTTCACGGGGTGGAACGTGTTCCCTGTTTCATGGCAATCTGCTCAGCAGTAGGTAGGGGAGGGAGGTACCACCCCAGAGTCGTCTTGCTACGGCAGAGGCTCTGTGGCTCCTCGAACATGCGATGTCCCAGGGGTGCTGCAAGTGCAAGAACCAGAATTTCAGCTGATCCTACCCGGCCTAAGTAAGGCTCTAGAGGCCTTATCCCATTGCTACCTTAATAGCATAAATGCATAAGGCCAGATCCCAGCCCATGAGGATTACTATATTCCATTTTTCAAGTCAGAAAAATGCTGAGAATATTTTATGGCATATTTAGGACATTATTAATTTTTCATTTTCTATCAAGGAAGGGGTGAGGAAAATCATTAATTTACAGACAGCGATTGATGTGCTTCTCTTATATATTGCATCTTGAGCCTAGATATCATGGTGACAGCACATCTGCAGTATGAAAGGAATGAGAGGCAAGCACTTAGCTGAAAAAATTGTATTTATTAACATTCTGACATTTTATTATATACCCCATTTCTGTTAATTGTACTTAGCATGCGGACACAAAATTATATGCACAGTGATACGCAGGGATCTCAGCTAGCTCTCTACAGCATGTAAGAAATACAATCAATTAACCATGTACACAAATAAGAAAGTATGGTTCACTACAAGCAATGAGGGACTCCTCCTGGAGTTGTTAGGTATTATAACAGGAACAAGCCCATCGTGGAGAAGAAACAGTCCAGAAGAAACTCCCAGAGCTGAGCAGCTTTATCTGGAATACTCTCAACCGCAAATAGGAAAAGGCTGATTTTGGTGGCATATAATATAAAAAGATGTGCTTCACTGTGCACCCTAGTGCTGGCCCATGACAGTGTCCCAACTTCAAGATGGAAAAAGAGTCGAGTGTGACCAACCCCAGCTCATAGAAATTATTTTGTAAGGAATCTTACTGAAAAATGTAAAGTGGATGTTCCAACAGGTCCCTAGAGTACAAATTGGGTCTTCGGGCCCTCCTAGGATATGCTCTCTTAGGTAGTGTATGCAGAATCAAAACAGCAAAAGAGCCGTTCACTTTTAGTGATTTTTGCCATATCTCTCCAGCTTACACGCATAGAGGGCCTGGTGCTCAGAATCACCTCTCCCCCATACTCCAGTCAAAGTAAAAATACAAACAAAAATGGAAGGACTCAACACAAAATTTGACCCTGTAAGCTTGGCAGCTAGTGATCTAGACACCTATAGTTACAGTTGAGATGCAACACACATGAAAAACAACCATGTCAAAATGTACTGGAGAAAACAATGAAATAAAGTCTACAAAGCTTAAATTAAATTCACTACTTAGTGCAGAATAAGGCCAAAATTATTCATAATCAGCACACTAAATGTAATAAAAACAGAAAATAAATTCTGTGCCCAAAAGTTTGTCTGATTTTTCCCCAAAATATCAGACGTTTAGAAAAAAGATGTAATATCTCTCTACAAACTTGTGTTTTACATCATTAGTCCATCCCAGATAAAACAGGGCTACATGGAATTAAGACAAGGAGTGGTCCGTCTTCCTGAACAAATAGTTGTTCTAAACAGGTTATTTCAGGACAAAGGGATGATCGAGTAGTGGATATCTACTGATCTACTTGATATCGAAAGAACAAAAGAATTTAGACTTTATCTTAAATGTGATGCTTTCTCTTACACTATTCAAAGTAACCACCTCTACAATTTAGGGCTCATACTTAATCCATGAGGCTATGCAGCATAATCTGTCCAATACTTTGGGCTATCAACTCTGTCCAGCTGGTCATTAATCCCCAGGAAATAATCTGCACCTCAATTGTTACTGCTTAATTAAATGTAGCGATCCATCTGACGTACTGAATAAGGATAGAAAGGAACCTTAATAGAAGGTGACTTCTTCAGGTTTGGAACTCACTACCTTTCTCATGTAGACCTGACATAACACAATGTTTGGTTACAGTTTATATATGTTTCTATACATGAAATTACTATGAAAATGCTTCCACACAAATTTAACCAAGTGAATATTAAAAAAAGTCAAATAACTCTTTCCTCTTCTCCTGTATCTGTTCTGATCTGTAAGCTCCTCAAGACAAGATCTGCCTACTACTTTGGACTTGTCCTATGCCTGCCTTGCCTGTTCTTGGCCAAACACTGTGATGATTCCAGAAATATCAGCAAAGTGGGTAGGATTTGGCAATGCAGCTCAGAGCAGGATTTAACCCAACAGTTAAAGAAAAAGACTATTCTTTAGTTCAGACAGACATTAGCACATGTATACATTTCATACAAATGAGGAATTACTTGGCCTCTGTAGTGCCTCTTCAATATAAAGAGGATAACTTATCTATATGTCAGATCTTTCTCTAAAAGAAATTATGATTCATGAGTGGCCAGAACTATCAGGACTACACAAATATAAAAAAAATCACTATATCAAAGCTGATTCCTTAATGACTGTAGATCTTTTGCCAACTTTGCTCATATCACTACCATAGCTCTCAACTCAGTATTTTATTATTCACTTAGCTTAGAAAATAACCTTCTGATTGTGAAGCAGAATGTGAAGATGTGAAGACAGAGCTGACACGGCACCGTATTACAGACCTGCACTCTGAAGTCCTTTCTCTAGCCACATATCAGATAATGACACTAGCAGGAACAGATTAACATTTGCTACACAGACATGATGGAGCCTCTGTTGGGCATGGAAAGCCAAATCAGGCTGCCAGCCCATGCACTTGCTGGCCTTTCAGTGAGGCTGTTCACACCACTATAGTGGTGTTGGTGACAGTTTTTAGGATGTGTCCATCCACCTTGTGGGACTTAAGACCTCCAACCCATCTCACCTGTAGCACAAGTAAGATCTATTCTTTCCCCTTCTTCACATCCTGGAGGACAACTATATCTTTGCAGTGCACACCACATTTCTTAGCTGTTCTTCTTCCAACTCTAGAGTTATCAGACTGCAGTTCTTTTAAATGCCATGAAGTAAAAGCAACATTTTATGATTATTCAAAAGCTTTTTCAGAAAGGTCTTACATAACAAACCTACTTATTTTTCCTATGCAGCCCTTTTCTAGTATTCATTCTGAATGTTGTTTTCAATTATAATGTTGTTTATACTGTAATTAATAAAGGATAAAGCATTATAATTATTTCATTTTCTTATATTATTGTCTGTTAAGCAGTCATTAGGGCTTTCAAAACTCATATTCATTTTAGTAGAAATCATGTATTACTACAGTTTGCAAAAATACTTCTCTTCAAACTGAAGTACTTATATTAATAATAGTTGCTAAATAAATTTCACCTCAACTGACTGTCAAACATGTGAAAGGATCACTAGCATGTAAGTTATTTTTCTAGACAAAAGGAAAAAAAGTCTGAAGCAGGTCTCAGACTCCTGTTTAAAAGGATAAAAAGCTATGGTTTAACTATCACAGTGTTATAAAAGTCAAGCCAAAAAAACAAAATAATAAGAGATACAGAAGTTGAAACAGGAAACATTTTTGTCCTGCTTACACACAAAAAGAAGTGTCTTCTGTCTAAGATGACAAAACCAATCATTTTACTATACAAAATAATTCACTTAAAAATGTTAGAAACCTGACGCTATTTAGCTACTTATTTCTTTTTTTTGATTATAGTTAGTCTATAAATTACTTTTTGATTGCTAATAAGCTGATAAGCTCAATCTAAAGGGAGAGGAGTAAAAACAAACCCCTCAAAATGCCAGTAAAGCAAATGGAATCTTTTGAAATAGAATTTTTGAAAATGAGACATTAGAGCCCAAAGAAAGACTGTGGAAGCTCTAAGACTTTCATATAAAAGTTCGAAGCAATTTAGCCAGTCGGTTTCCCAACTTACAGCAGGTGAAAATCAGTCCCTTGGTACACACTCCCCTTAGAGAAACTTCTACATTTCTAAACATGAAAAAATAGTTGTACCATTTGTTAACAGCTGAAGAACAAACATCTGTGCCAATGTCGCCAGGGGACTCCACTATGCAAGCACAAGCAGATGATGGTGAGAAAAGCACTGAAACTATATGGGTAGTTTTTTTTCATCGGCAAGATGACTTTCCCTTTTCAAGGCGACTCTTGTTTCTATTGTCAGGTCTTCAAAATGGTACTACAATATCACTGGGACTATTCCTTTGGACAAAAATCTGGCCCAGAATTCAATGTTTTTTGCTTGCTGAGCAGGCTCTTATGCAGAGAACGTCAATCCCAGCTGCCTCAGGTATTCCTGTGGGTGTCAACTAACTTCCTGGGCACAGTCAGGCCTTGTTTGGTGACCTGGTCACCCAGCGACAATCCTCTTTCCTGTGCCTCACTGCCTTAATTTGGATCAAGCAACCACACTTGAGCTAGAGCTACCACCACAAAAACTGCTGTTAAGGATTTTTTTGTCCCCAGTAATGTACTGATTCTTTTCCAAGAGTTGGATTTATTAACTTTTTCCAGACATTCTATGAAGCCTCCTTTTTTCTATAACTTTTAGGAAATGGGACCATAAACACCAAGTGGAATGAGATGGCTTGCGTATTAAGACATTCTCCTTGCTGAATGGTCAATAATTAACTTAATGATTTAACAATGTTTAGTGATGATTTTTAGAGCTCACAGATAATGCTCACAGTCAATAATGGATACTTGCACCTTATTACAGGAACTCAAACATACAAATGAGGAGCTGTTTATACAGATATTTCAATATTTTATAAATAATAGTCCCAAATATTGCAATATGTTCCACTTTCTTAAACTTCTGTGCTAACCACAGGAATCAGCGGGAAAGTTCACAGGTACGAGAGTCTACTAAAAAGACAAGAGTCTATTAAAAAAATACCAGGCCCAATGTAACTCAATTTTGCTACATATTATAACAAAACTCAGTGACTGAGTGAAGAGTTTAACACTATACATTTAAAGTGAGCATTTTACAAGTCACTTAGCATTGGTTAAAGAGGGGTAGAGCAGGGAGAGGTATAATAATCCAATCTTGTGTGCCTCTCACACAAAAACAGCCAGGCATCCCAGTTCCACATATTTTTCTTTCAGGCTATGTAATGTCATCTGAGAATAATTTTTAAAGTAGAATATAATTTGTTAGGTGATAAATAAATTGCACTAATTTTTTCATATTCCCCAAACTTCTATCCAGACATCATTCACTATCAAATGAAATTTTGTACTTATTGCCCTTCTCCTAAAATGCATTTCTAAAACAAAACAATGAGCTAAAGGCCTGAATTTCTTCAAGCACAATCACTGACTGAGGCTCCTAAGATTTAAATGATGCCTTTGGAGGTGCTACATCTCTTCCTTAACTTCAGAGTATTCTCAATGACACAGTCAAATGACTTAAACACAGGTGGGATGAAATGTGAGCCAATGGGTACACAAACTTCAACCATTCCCACATACTGTCAATTCATCAGTTTCCCTACTATTCTGGGGGATGCAGTGTTTATTTTCCACAATGTAAAAGAAGAGAGAAACAGGTTTTTTTTTTTTTTTTTTTTTTTGGGGGGGGGGGGAAGGACAATGAATTAATAAAAATCAGAAAAATTGGCAAGATGTGCTACAGCACAGGTGCATAACCTAAAGCTATACTTGCTCATATTTTCAAAATGAATAGGTGTCAAGCTGGGAGTGTCCTTTTATCATTTCACAAGCATGATTTAATGCTTGACTGGTTCACCAAAATAAATAAATAAAATGAGATTGTTACTATGCTTGTTTGCAAATCTAAACCAATAAGAGCTTTTGCTGAGGTGAAATAAATCTGCATCACCAAAGTACTGTAAAGCACAATATATTAAGGATCCAATCAATTCAGCTCTCACTGCAGCCTGTAGCAGTATTTCAACTGATTTCAATAAGAGCTGAATCAGTCTCTAAGAAACCTTAATGCATGCTCTCTGCTAACCCTTCTCCCCACCCAAACGAAAAACACTGAACTCTGCTCTTGTCTTCTGGTTCAACATCATGTCTTTCCCCTCCCTCCTTCTGCTGTAATAAATATTCTCCCTCTATTCCTGTTACTGACAATAATGTAGGTGAACTCTGCACCACATACATCTGTCATTATTAATGACCATGGTGAAGAGAAACAATAGCTTCGCTCTTAGGAACCAAAAGGGCAAAATGCTTCAGAATTTTCCATTCACATTTTCTTTTTTAAACATATTTGCTTGGTGACTTTCCAAAGTCATGAGCATGACTCTAAGAAGAAAAATCTCTCAGTATTTAACCTTTACATAGAAAATTATTTCTTTAAACAGAGGGCACTTGTTACTTTGAAAGTCTCATTTGCTTATAATAATGCCATGCTCAGTATTTTGCAGATTACAATAAACACAACAAGATGTTTTAGTCCACATGGAAAACAATTTTGTTTCTAGCAACATTACATTTCTTTCAGACAAAAGGCTTAGATAACTGCAATTATTATTGAAACAAGGATTGTTTTCTTTGCCATTCATTTCGCTACCAAAGTTGCTAACCCAGAAAGCACAAGACAGTATCTGAACAGATTGTGGAAAGCACTGCCAGAATGACTGTGACCACATTACTTGTACAGCACCCTGAACTCTTTCAGAAAGTCTGTACTGGTAATAGCACTTTACTGGGACTGAACATAAAGACTAGTCGCTTACATGTGTCTGATGATATCTTGATTTTTCCTTTAAGGCAATGGGGACAGCAAACAAAAATTAAGAAGCTGCAGCAGTTTAAATGGTCTAATACCCTCCCACTAAGCAAGGATTTGCATTGCTGCATAAGCCTTTGCTCCTAATCTAATGATGTGCTCAGTGCATCAGGTGTTATCAAAGTACCAGAATGCACTGCTTGAAGGTGCTGAATGCGAGGGACATAGCATACGACTCTAGCAAATTTAGCATTTGGAAACACTACACTTAGTACAGGGGCCATTTATGACACAAACTATCCATGTCACTATAACTGGATTTTTGCTTAACACATATAGACCCAAAGGCCCTAAAATTTCTCTTTTTCTCTAACATTTACATTGTAAAAAGTTCTAGATTTTTTTCATTTCAGCTACTCTGACCTCAAGTAAGACTGCATAATAATCAGTTGGTAGTTATGCTAGATGCGCCTGAATGGACAAAAGTACTTAAGAGCAAATGCCTACTATAGTGTTGATAATGGTAAATACATACAAAAAAAGCATGTAAATGCTAGTCTTTATAAGGTGACAAAGATGTTATCCTCTGTTTTCCCAAGTCTATACTACTTCATGGACACATTATTTTATTTGTAACCAGTTCATGGGTTAAAACTTAATGTTCACACTCCACGTGAGCTATATACTATGCCTGTCTGTCACTTTTCTTTAGCATTTACGTCGATAAAACTTGTCATGAAGGTTATTTTGACTTACTGGAAATGGGCTTTTCCAGAATATAAATTTTAAGGCTTAAGTAGACTGGGAGACCTCTGTTAAAACCACTAATATGTTCTGCTAAGTCTCCCTTGTCTTCACTTAGCCTCCTTACAATGTTTAAGCAGTTTTATTGACATTTGAAATTCTGAAAATGTCAGCTCTTGGCAAGTGTTGCAGTCTAAAAGTGTTATTAGTAGTTCTCTCAGGAAGTGTAAAAGAATATTTTGTAGGAACAATTTTGTCTTTCAACAAACCTTTTGAAAATGATGTGATAACCACAAGTTCCACACAGAAAAGAACATAACCTGCAGATTCCTCAAATTATATTCAAGTAACAAATTTTTAGCAAAGTTACATTGTTTGATGACTCACTAGCCTGCATCCAAGTCATCACACCTTTTAACAATCAGCACTTCCCAGAGTACACTTACGTTCAAAAACAAGGAGAAACAATGTGAGAAGAAACCTGCTCTCTGACAGTACACGGCCTCATTGCTCCCTCTGTCTCTCATCTAGTAGGTGAGTGTTTGACCAGGTCTGACCTCAGACCTCCTCTAATCAACAGGCCCTCCAGTCATTTTATGTTAGCTCGCAGCCAAATAGGTCTCCCGAGTGGTTTGCTTCTATAATTCATCTCTAAGGAAACCGATCCTTCTTCTAGTATGAATGAGCGCAGAAATGCCCTGCACGGCACCAGCTCATCACTCGCGAGCGTCATCGCTGCTGCTGGAAGCTGAGCTGCGGCGGGTGTTCAAACAGATGACAGCTCCAAATAACCTGCTCCACAGGTGGCTAATTTTCTCACCCAATGCACAACGCATTAAAATCATCACGTGGCAGAGAGAGAAGAGACACGTACCACATACCTCAAGGAACTAAGCTCCTTGCATGGGGTTCCCGGTAAGAAATTACAATGCATGTTACAGTGCCAGTACTCCAGCACGGGCTGCCCACCAAGGGCGAGCTGGATGAGCTCGGTTCCTTGAACGCCAAACTGGCATCAGCCTCAAAGACTCTCTGGCCCCCTTTCTCCCAGAGCCATGGGGCCAGAAGAGTCCCTGAGAATCATGCTGGTCACTCTGCTCTACTCCATGGTAAGTTTTTTCCAGCCCCAAATGCCACAACGTTTCTTAGGGTTTGGGGGGGCATATGTAAGGGGAGGAAGAAAAGAGCGGCTCTTTCACTTTGTTTTGCAGCGCATCTGGATTCTAACGTGTTAAGAGGCTGAAAGAGTATTATTTAATTTTCAAGCCACAAAAACGGCGAAGAACTATCAATAAATACATTACAGGAGCATAAAAATCATTCATTCCACAAAACTGTTCTGAAACAAATTAGTGTGAATCACTTTATCCTTAAAACTGAGAAAACATTGTGGTATTAAATACTCGATATTATCAGCCAAGCAAATTGGCCCAGGTCAAATGAGCAAATCTAAAAAATGAGATCACTAAATTTTCTCAGCTTGATAGCTTAGTAATAAATAATGTGCTCCTATTCAATCTGTACATTAAGTCTTTCATGTGGCCTTAAGGCACACTCTTATGGCTGTGCCCATTACAGTGTAGCCATAGAAACTGACACATTTATTTCTTGGATTAGTGTGCCATTGAAAATATTAATATAATGCAGCAAATGGGGATTTAATCTAATCTACTGATGGTA
The DNA here is from genome assembly GCF_036417845.1 of Apteryx mantelli. Lineage (NCBI taxonomy): Eukaryota > Metazoa > Chordata > Aves > Apterygiformes > Apterygidae > Apteryx > Apteryx mantelli. Next base: position 36,927,309 of record NC_089979.1, read on the forward strand.
GGATGAAGTTACTAAAAGGTTGTATGCTCTTCCAGTGGAAGAAAGATTATATCTGTTGAGTACAGCTTCAGTAAAGCTGGAGCACTGCTGATGCTTTGGTTACAAACATCATCTAAACAACCTCCAACATTTCGCATACACTATAGATTTAGATAGGTTCGGTGAAACATATAGGTATCTCCACCAAGCAGGTATCTGTTTCATATCCCACGATTTCTTCCCAAAGCTAAAGTGTCAAAATTGAAAGTTGCAAGCAGAGAGAAAACGGACCTGTTCAGTACACTGTATAAGCAATGCAAGTGAAACACCATCTCTTCCTGCAAACATGCAAAGCTATACTTCACAGAAATGCCATTAGCAGCAAAGCCTGTATCCATATTACAACCAATGTTTTAAGGGCATTCAGATAATAGTTTCATGTCAAAAAGAGTAAGAATTCATGTAATAAAAAGATTAAAAATTCTTAATTCTTATGAAGCAGGATCTGTGGTTTTCTTAATTTGTGGGTCCCCACCAGGTGTCCACAAATATTAGGGCTTCCATTTCAGTAGATCATATTTGACTCAGGTTCCTTGTAATAATTCATAGTACTCAGGTTCTGACTACCCTTTACACTGCAGTATACTACATAAATTCAGAAGATATATTCTGACAGATGAAGCATTGTTGAAAAGAAAAGTACAGCACTTTGTCCTTGAAATGTTAACATGTAATGCCATAAAGTATTCAAATAATAATTTACTCAGTCTTTCAGGGTAATTAATTAAAATGGTCTAGGTGTTAGAGAAAATCACCTTGAGCTTATAAAATTGGAATGCCTCCCCTTTTCCTCTCTGCATGCAAGCTGCTCCAATGGACTTACCACATGCTTTCCCAGTTATGGTTTTTGATTTCAGCAGATAATAAATAGCCAGGATCTAATTTTGCCATGTCAAAACCGATTATGTTTCACAAGAAAAGGTGGAGTGCTCACCTACCAGATGAAGGTGAAACATAAAACCACTTTTATTTATGTGATGTGTCCAAATTCAACTCAACCTGGCACTAGGTACTGGGAGTATGTAGACTCTAACTGTCATACAAATTTATGCATCCCTGGAAAATGTCAAATATAAACATAAATTTAATCAAGGAATGGAAACCTTTATTATCAAAGAAAGAAACACAGGTTTTGACAACTAATGTAAATTATCTTAATGTGTTTTTCACTATTTTTCAGAAGGTCAAAAAAAAAATAAAAGAAGAAACATTGAACAGAGACATTGCTGATGAAAGTATTTCAGGCAGATCCTGGTCCAATTATTAATGGTGATGTCCCAAAAGGAATTTCTGCTCTTTAGCAACAGCATTGCATTCAGCCATGAGAGTTCCTTTTTCCATTTATTACAATGGGATAAAACAGAAGGCTTATAACAACAGATAAACAAGCACTCTGTATTATTCTGTAGTTTTCCTCAGTTGAGCAGTCTTTGAACAGCATTTTAATGGCTGAAAAAAAAACCCTGCACATGATGAATAAGGATGCCATTCTCAGTTAACATGGACAAAGGATCATAGCCATATTTGGCAAATGAGGTAGCTGTGGTGTAAGAAAAGCAGGAGTATTCACAGGCATTGCCACATACATCACTGCCTGCAAATCAAAACAAGTTAATGACATTTTTGTACATCTGCCCAACTACATGACTACACATTAGTCTGGCAAGTACTTATTAGCCCCAAATTAAATAGCACAATGATTATAGTTCATATTTACTAAATACAGTGTTATTAATTTATACAGCACTAAATATGGATGCTACCAGCATATAAATAAATTATGAGTGCTGAACCAAAGCAGGCCAAGTTACAAAATGTATTATCTTCATTAAATATATCTGAATTCTACAAATGGTACTACTCATAAAGTTTCAGCTAAAATATACAGCATGGAGGAGGAAGCACCAAACTGCCATCCATTCTCCAAGTATTGACAACACACATGCCACTCAATCCCAGCAGCACCCACGTATACATTATAACTCCCCTGCTAGCCAGTGCCACACGCCACATGAGCATACCTAATGTCACCATCACAGAAATACCAGCACCACTGCACAGGTAGGGCTTAGATGAACAGATCACAGTTCCACAAACATCTCGGATAAAGCCAGCTGCCACAAACCTAATTCAACAAACCCATCTGCCTTCTAAAATATGCTGAACATTTTAAACACAGATTCAATACAGTTTGCCTGTGCGAACTGAATGCGATTTCCTACTCCACAGAAGTTCACCCAGAAGTTTGAGACTGATTAGTGAGCAGTGGGGCAAAGAAACTACAGTTCAACACTTAATGGGATAGCTAATACATACAGGAGTTATCTCAGTCAAGAAAGGGCAGTAGTACACACTAGCAACTTTGGTTGTTGTTTCACATTAGAAAACTCTTTATCTAGAGATGTCCTTCACATGAATTATATGTATCATTCATTATACACAGGTTTTGCATGCCATGCATATACTTCACCATTTTTTAATAAGACTTTACACGAATTTTATAAGTTTGGAAGTCACAGGCTATGGCACACTCTGGCAAACCAGAGGAACAAAAAAAAAAAAAGGGGATAGAGGTAATATCTCCATGTCAGTTTTCACTGAGAATTCCCAACCCAAAGCTTTACCTTTATTTTAGCCTTAGAAAGCAATCAGTATAGCCTTCTTTACAGTCATAAATAAGTTTCTAATTTAAACACTGATATCAAGGTAGTTTTCTGAAGATTTTCTGAAGATAGAGAAAACTAATATCCTATTTCCTTAATCCAAAATTCTATTCCATTCATAGTTAATAAACCAACCTGGAGCCTGAAGGCTATCAGTGCTAAACTTGCATATTTCTTTTTAACACATCATTAAATATTTGTCCCAATTTATGTAAAGTAGTACTTGGACAAACTTTATTTCTGTAACATAAAGGTTCTGTTTTCATCTGATTTTTTTTTACGATCTAACTTTTCACTTTTATGGAATCAGTTTTCCAACTATGGAGCTTCTCAGCCACATCTGTACTGCTAGTAATTCAAGACCATGGCATATTTATCAATTCCAAAAAAGCTATTACATGATATTACTTACATCTATGTATTTGATTGTACTGAATTACTGGGGAAACTAACAAAAGATTATTCATAACTCAGCACAGAGCTTATATAGATGTCTTCTTACCTGATGGCTATTTGCTCCTGCACCTTTATTTACAAGTGTTACAAGTATGGATCATGTTTTGCACAAAACACAAGTATCAGATGTAATTCTATCTCCATTTTATTATTCCACATTTTTTTGATTTCCACAGTTATTGAGATTGTAGCTATCAAACATATTCTTCACTCATTTAAGAGAATATTAGTGAATGATTATGTACAGTTGTACTGATGAGTAAGATGTATTCTGACTGGACATCATCTAAATTCAATTTAAACCTGAGATATACATGTTAAATTATTCACTTCTTTGGACAAAACAAAACAAAACAAAAAAACACTGCTCATAAGTTTAAAACATGAATATGTTAATTAGATTTAAATTCATCCATTATAGAAAATATTTTGACAAGTATCCTAAGAACAGTGTTTCTAAAACAGTTCAATCCATTAAATACATGCAAATGTTGACAGTCAAAGATGCATACTGTATAGCTGAGATACTATCATTCTTCTTCACAATCACTGCAGCCTCTATCTAGATAGAGATTTTTCATGACAGACAGAAACATTTCCTTCTGTATATCTCATATTCTCAGACTTATTCTACCTTAAAATGATTCCTGAAACACTTTTAAAGACAGATTTAAACTGCTGCAAACTAAGATGGCTGTTATATACTTCAGTTAGCCAGGGCTGCCAAGGCCAAATCACATTCAATCTATTTTTAAGTAGAACTCTTTGCTGTCAGAATTGCATCCACTCTTGAGTTTTAGGATGTTTCATTCTTGTATTACTTGCAATAATACCGCATCTATAGGCTTTTCCCAAATACACCCAAGGTAGATGTATACATGTGATTTGCACACAAAGACAGATTAGTGCCTACAAAACTAGCATATAAATTTGAAGCGTATTCACTGTTTTGCATGAAATCCTGATATAACGTTAGGGCACGGTTTCAGAACTGGTTTAAAGCCCATTTAAAATTTCTTTGTAACTAAAAAGTTGCTTGTTTGTTAGACTTCATACATGGTAAACCAGACCAGCTCACAGATCCAGATGAAAACTTGCACTGAAGAAAGGTTGCCCATGAAATGATAATGTAAGACCACTTTCAAAGAGGAGTATCTTTACACAAAGGCACTCTATAGGGGCACGGAAGTGTCTGCATGGAAAGTTATCGTAGAAGAGCCAGCACGCCATAAATTCACATCATCCAAGCTGCACAGAAGACTTGTAGATTATAGTAACAAAATTGTAACATAAGACCAGGTCAAGAAACAGCTCAAAAGCAACAGTGGACAACATTCATGTACTGAGAAAATATATCGTTTCTTTAATTTTATGTATCTACTTAGGTAATGATGAAATGGGTTGAAAAGAAACATGGCCCTTTTTAACAGTAGGCCCTCAAGGAGGTATGGAGATGCCTCAGAGGCAGCCTGAATCAGACAGAAGAGCCTAGGAACGCCACAGCATCGTGCGAGTCAAGTGCTTCTGAAAGGGCAGAATGAGAACATATGGAAAGTTATGTGATAGCTTTACACAAAAGTTTTCAGGCATGACAGTTTCCTTCAACCTCTTAAGTTCTCTATCAACTATTAGTACTGTTTATCCTAGTTACTGGAAAAAGGATCTGCAGGGAATCTTGTAGGGAGTATTGCAGTGGGCAGGATTATCAGTGGGTGCATTTACCTCTTATCCCAGTTTTACAGCTTGCATGTACCTCTGTCTTTCTAATGGACAACCTTTTGGATTGATAAACTATCCAGGGAAAAATTAAACTAACATAATATTTTGAGGAAGGAGTGACTCAAATGAACCGTAGCCACAGTTTTTGCAACTGCAGGAGAGACAGCTAAATGTGTTATTTTGACTGTAATTGTTATCACTGGCCCTTTAAAACTTTTGCCTTTGATGGACCTTGAAAGGCATATATACTTACAGGAAAAGCAACACTCAACAAAAAACAAATTTATTGTTCTCGGTAATGTTTCTTTAGGGCCAGTACGTATAAAATGCAATAATCCTGAAAATTAAGCCCATGTGTATCATTTTGTTAATACAAGAAATGTGCACTGTATTTTAGAATGACAAAGCTTATGTAAATCTTTATTTAAGAACAAATGGTATCTAAGATAGGGTTATGTAGCTGACATAAAGCCAAATCACAGTCCTCGAGGAAGCAAAACTCCTCCGGACATTAGTGGCAGTTTTGCTAGGTTAAGGACTGCAAGGCCAAGCTTGTGATTCAAATTCTCTGGTACCACAAGACTCTAAAAGCCAAAGTAGCAATAAGGGCAGGAGAACTGTTATTTTTGTGCCATAAAAAGAAAGATTCTGGATATGTTATTACATTTAAATGTATTCTGATATTGCATTCTGCTTTTCCATCTCAGCAGACACTGTTCCATCTGAACAAGATGGACATAACAGAGAGGGTCTGTTATGACAGAGGGTCTGTTATCTCCAGAGGTCCCTTCCAACCTCAACCATTCTGTGATTCTGTGAGAGCACAGTACTTTATAATAAATATAGTTATAAGGAAAGAACAACAACCTTGGAGTGACTCACTCACAGGACCAATTCATAGGTTACACTGAGTATGAAAGGCAATTTCATAGTAGTGGTGGGAGAAAAGGAGTTTTATAACAGAGGTGATATAAACTAATTTAGAAACACAGATACATACAGAACAGAGTGCACAATGTACTGTACACACACTTTTTCAAGGGAGGAAATAATTGCTCCTCTTTCAAATACAGTGGCATCTCTGCAAAAAATAAAGTCTATTTCTGTTCAGTACTGTAATGAAATCATTATAAATGCTGAAACATATTAAAAATTTAACACTAAAAAGACAGTAGCTTTAAATTTGTGCGGCACTGAGTCTACATACAAGATACTAAGAACAGGAGACTGTAGTAAAGAAGGACTGGTGACAGACATCAGCAGTCCTATACAAGTGGTGTATGCAGAGTGTAATATGATATTCAGCAGTGTATTTCAACTCATATACTAAAGCACTGTGAGGGTACTCATGACTCCATTCCTTTTTAGGATAATGGGACAAAATAGTAAGAAAATACAAGATTTGTTGAATTATTTTGCAAACAGCTTGTCATAGTTCTGTCTCCTGGGTGATACATTGCTTTGTCAGGAAAAACATAATGAAGTTCACCTTTTGAAACCTAATGCAACAGACTTCTATTAGTACTAGGACTGTGTAAAAATAGCCTCTTCTACAAATGAACTGTACCATAAAAATTGGTGCTCATGAAATGTTATTATAATCTAATGTTGAAAACCACAAAAAGCAAGAAAATTCAGAGTTAAACTGAAACTTCATCCTTAGCCCACCCAAAAGTGTTTAGACACAGCAGGGCTTGCCAAAGAGTAATAACCCTATATACAAAATATGCTGCCATAACTAGAAATTTCAAACTAAGTATGGAATTCCAGCTCTAATTCTGACCTTTCTCTTTCCCTCTTCTGTGCGCATAAGTAGGTCCTTTCACTACTCCAGCACTGGTGTGGTTAATAACCTTGGGGTGATTTTTTTAACTATTTCTGTGCAGCAGAATTCATTTGCCGGCTTCTCAGCTATGCAGTCAACTAGTATTTGTAAAGCTGGAGAAGAAGGGGGAAAAAAACCAAAAAGCAAATAGCAAAATTTTCTTTATAGAGTATTGTGGAGTGGTCCTAAAAGGAAAAAAAATCACGCAAATGAGTGGTCTGCTGCTTGTACCCAATTACTCTCAACATCAAATTTGTCTTTTTCCCCCTTTTTTTAAGAGCTACAGGCATAAAGTACTGAACCACCATAAAAGGGCTGAAATAAGACCTGTTGCTGAGGAAGAATGAAGTGTTCATCCAAGTTAAGAGGTAACAAACTGGGACGCAGAGAAGAGCAGTCTTATCTGAGTTGGGGGGAATGAGACATAAGGTGTCACAGCAACTCATAGAGTGTTTCTCCAGACCTCCTTCACAATTAAGTTTGTGCTGAAGAACCTCTCCCTCTGTAGCTAGACATGGATCTTTTTCTCACCAGATCTACTTCTGGGAGGACATTTTTCTCCATTCCTCTTCTTACGTGACCTCATCAGCGTAACTGTCACAACAGGGTTTCCTGATATTTTCGGACTCTAGTTTCTTAAAAGACATTCCCTAGTGGGAAATGGTAAATCAGCTGGCAAAGAGACAACCTCGACAGTAGGACATCAAGACTTCTACTGAACAGCGAGTCAGGAAAGCAGCAGATGAGGGCAGTGATGGGATAGCTAACATGTCATTTCATGGACTGCAGAGAGAAGGTACTTTGCTCTTCAAAACACAAAGAAGCCTCCACAGCTTGGGGCTTGCTCTGTGAGCCAGCAAACACTGCTTGGAGTCAGTCTCCATGTGAGTCCACAGAAAGACTGACATAGTGCACCATAAAAACTCCTGTAAATGTACATTCATAGAACTTTTAAAACCATCGTAACTTCAGTTGATCAGTTCTAATCCTAATAACTGTGCTGTCATGTAAATCTGAATTTGGCTGCTTTCCTTAAAATAGGCCTATTATTACAGCAGGTTTTTGAACCATGGACTTCTGAATCACTCTGAAGAACTGCAGGTGAAAGTTAGTCTGCATGAGGCAACCTCCTCTCTCTCCTGAGACTATAGAGAATTTAAGCCCCTCCAGTGGTATCCCTTTTCCCTTACTATTTAAATATTTTGTGAGCTGTTCAGCTTTCCCTGATAGGTCAGGTGTCTAGTGGAAATGATGTCCAGCTTTGGCCAAGACCACTCAGGACACCTGCTGTCTGTGAGTTATCTGGACTCTGAGCTTCTCACCAACTCCCTCTGTCTCAGGAAAAACTTCACCATTTCTTCCGCTCTAATACAAAGCCCTAATCCTGAGGCAACAAGTACTTTGAGCAAGAATGCTCTTCATCAGTCTTTTCAAAGCTGAGCACAGGGAGAATACTTGAGACATAACAGGAGCTAGCAGAGAGGAGACTAACATTCAGTGATGGTAAAATGTAAATACATACTCGAACCAGGGCTCATGGACCACAACTACAGCTCTTTCCTTTATCTGAGTTTCTTAAACACTCTGTGGCCCTTTGGCGGCTCTCCTCTCCCATGCTTGACTGAACAATAGCTCAGCTACAAGAGTGAGAAGGAAAGTCCACGTTTCCTCCACCCAAAGTTTCATGCTTATCCAGGATAACAAGACCTTATGGTTGTCTTCTAAATCGATTTGTAACTCCTAACAGATAGGGAAATATGCATTCTACTACTGTTATTTTCAACTTTGTATGTGTCTACCACAAGTTCATTAGTAAGAATAAGAGAAATCCTGGTGAGTGAATGGCAGAAAATGAACTTCCAGGTCTAGAACATCAAGGTGTCCCACTGCTTCAGAATATGCTTACAGCTCTAATATAATGAAATGCTTCCAGCATTGCTAGAAACACAGACAATCATTTTTGAAGCACCAGGCTAAGGGCTATTTTTACCTCTGTTGCAATTAATTTCTTGTTCCTAGAAAGTCTGCAGTCTTCCTCTTACCTCTGTCCTCTCCCCTAACCAAAGATTTCCTAATTAAAAACTCTACCTATTTTATTCTGCAGTAAATATTAGTATTTACATTTTGAGTTTCTGAAAAGAGTGAATAAAAACAATGCCACGTTAGAGAATGCTGCTTTAGTATTTCCACTGTAATGTTTGAGAAAGTCCTTTGGAATAAGAGCCTTCTTAAAAGGGTAATGGATTCAACTGAATAATATATTTTTCCATTTCAAAAATATTTCTTCTCTGAGCTTTCATTATTACATACAAGGAAAACGTCCTGGTAGCTCCAAAGAAAAACATTAGAGGACAAACCAGTTTTTGTATACTAAATCCTCTGCTTTTACTACAACTAATCTAATTTATAGAAATTTAGAGAGTTAAATATGAACATACACTATACAGATGCTACTTCGCACATTTGTATAAGCACAGGAACTACGTATGATAATAAGGATACATACAAAAAGGTTTCTCATATTTCATAATTGCATGTTTAACTACAGTATATATTACTGTAATTCGGGCCACAATATCTGTATTTGGAGTTCAAGGAGTATTTTTAGTCTTAAAGAAACTCAACCAGCTCCATAATTTGCAGCACATCTTTGAAATCCAGCAGAAGAAAAGACATTGAGATAGAAAAGTTGCCTTTTATTTGAGGTTTTGTTTGAATATAAACAGTTGAAAATTACTAAAACCCTAACTTATGCTTGGGTTCCTCAGCAAAATGTAGGCATTGTGATAAAATAATAACCAACACAAGTATTCTCCTGTAAACAGGAGAACATTGAAATCTGTAAAACAGAAGCGTGCCTCATGATAGCCCGTATCAAGGTATCCATAGAAAGAAAGGATAGGTAACAGAGCTCAAGATTTTCCCAGCCAGAGAAAATCCTGACCCTACTCCCCGTGGCAAAACTCTCCTATTTCTCCCTGCTGCGAGCAGAGTTAACCCTGCAGCAGAGAAATCTTTGCAGCAGTGTTGAAGAGACTCAAGCATTCCTGATAGACAAGAGCTATGAATGTCATGGACATGATCCAGATAGTCAGTAACACACAAAAAAGCTATTTTCAAAAGATTATTATTTGTGTTACAAATTCAAGAGCTCAAAAGTTGGAAAATGTGAGATTTAAGGCTGTCTAAAAGCCTTAATAATAAAGTGGCAATGGCATGATCACCTGCTTCACATCCACTGTTTCATTCCATCAATTCCTGCCAATGGTGACATACAAAAGAGCAAAATCAAGACATCCTTAAATCTGGCATTCTCAGCCTTAAAGTGTTTGACTTCATAACCTAACAAAATCCTGAACAAATTAAGTCTTCATGATAGCAATGTTGTAATCTCCTCAACACTATTACAAGAGTTACTATGGTGATTTACAAAAATGGCCCTAGTGTTAATCCAAAATCACAGCTTCAGGGTCCTCTCTGATTTTCATCAAAAGCTGAGCCTACCTTTACCATGTTGCACAATCTAAATATTTTCTCTCCATGTCAATGAAAAAAATATTTAAATATTTTTCACTTCTGGCAGTTTTTTGCTTCCACTGTCATTTGGAAGGATCTCCATTGGAAGAGATTTTTTTTCAGTTAGGATATGCTTTAGGGCCTTCCATCACAACCACCAGGTCTGCAAAGCTCCCAAATCCAGGAAGAACGTTAGACATTCTTGCTAGAAAACACTTTATCAAGACCAAAAGAGCCAGAGGTCTCAAACTTGCAAAGCTTCACAACTTTGCCCAGGCACAATCTCTGCACAAACACCTTCAGATGTCCAGAAAGCTATGGCTCCTCATTGTTGCCTTTGCTCATAGCACTGCAACTTGAATGTGTATCATGTTGAGGGAATCTTACTGTCAGATTACTACCTTTTCCATTTGCCATTCCCCTCTATTTTCTGCCTGTAACTCTTGAAAATCCCTGGGAGTGTCAGCTCTTAATAGATCTGACAGCCAAGGGTTTGCTTCATTAGAAATAAAGCAAAGTAAAAGTCATGTTTTTCTTCTTAAGATATCCATTTTTTTTAACTACTAAGAGCTAATTGACATTCAAGACGTAACTGGGCAAAATACAGGTTAGCCTAGAGTTAAATCAAGAGTTAACAGGCTCGGTACAGGAGCTAGCGTCCCACAGAAGGTGGTTGGACAAGGGGATGTGCCCCAGCCTAGCAGCCTCATGATTCAACAAGTGGTTGGCATCCTCCATTCCCACCCTTTACACACGTATAAACTGAAACTGCAGTTTGGCCCCACGCAAAAGGGTAAAAAGGCAAAAGGCAGCCAGTTTGCTTTTCATCCAAGAGCACTGGCAAACAAAGAAAAAACTTTTTGACTAAGTAACAATTCCTTCCCAGGGGTCCTTCTGGAAAAGTGCAACTATCACCCTCCTTTAGATTTCAATGTCTCTGTACAGGCACAAAACCCTAATTCAGTTAAAAGTTCCCCGCAACTGTAATGCAGCTCTGCTTTCAGTTGCTGAGGCTTTATCATCTTAAAAAAAAAAAATGCAGTCAACGTTGTGGTTTCTGATGTAAAATGAAACTTGGAATCTAATTCAAGACATCAAAATATGACAAGTACTCATAATAATGAATCTTTGGCTTTGTCATTCTCACCTGCAATGGTCTTTGCTATGGAAAATGTTTAAGTGCCATTTTGCAAAGATGTATCATTTACTGTTCTTAAGGAAAAAAGAATATATATTTAAACTTCCATTACAGTTGATATCAAAACCCTGTCTTATTATTAGGCTCAAAACTGATGTATCTGCCAGTCCTTACCTAGTAAATCTCCCATTAAAGCATGAGTTTTGCCAAAATAGTGTGGCCAGTACGTTTAAGAAAGCCAGTATGTCTAAGAAAGCCTGTTATCACTCACACATATAAAGAACGCCTCACCATTTCTCCACGTCTTTTATAAAGGCGCAAGATTCAAGGGCAGTCTGCCTCAGTAAATTTTTCCATTTGCTTTTTTTTTTTTGACTGATTTTGTTCAAAGTACTCTTGGAAAAAAAGAAGTAGAAAGATAAACCCACTTGTCTTAGCAAATGCCACAAGAAAAATATATTCTAGCAATCTTTGGCCAGCTTACAACTGAAATGAGTTTACATATTAAAATACCTCTTAATTTTGTTTCTGAAATTCTGAAAACTTATTGCACACATTCTTCTTCTGAAAATCACAGAAATATTTTGCTTTATAGCTCACTTGCATGCACTTTTTATCTCTCTTTGGAAAATATATCAATTGTGTATTAAAAAAGTATTTTGGCATGGCTGACCTGTAGAGATATGGAGCTAAGCAGAGTCAGTGAATCCACTCACTCTGATATGCACACATGATATGCAATTAAAATCTCCATTCACATTCCTACGGGGTTGTCAATCAAGAGAAAAGCCTTTTTGACAACATCCAGTGAAGCGTACCAACTAACTGCTGAACAGGAACTTAAACAGTGACAGCTTTTGTTACTAGCAAGAACGGATTTTACCAAGATTGGGTTTAGTTTCTAAAGAAATCATTATGTTAAAATTTGGGGGGCTTTTCATTAAAAATGAAAATGTGTCACAAAGCTATTGTGTGTGAAGCTATCATATTATGTAATACATGAGGGTTATCAGATATATGTGAAAAAACCCTCTAACCTTTCTTGGCTGTAGGAAACAATTTAACCTTTCATATTTAGAACAATGAACAATGATTACAAGCTAGTTTATAGGGAGAAGAGGACATTTTTCTAATTGTATTTTGTCTATTTGGTAGGTGCTAAAGAGTATCTTTTATAACATTCTAAGATGCCTGGCCACAAAATGAACACTGTAAAAAGCCTGCACTACCAAAAATGATACAGTTAACGCTTTATTACTGAAGCACTGGAAAATTACGTGGAGCAATTATTTGTAACTCTGAAAACATCTTAGCTTTTAATTAATGAAAATAGAGTAAATAGTACATAAAAAAAGTCTTTGATAAACATTGCAGATGCCAACATTTACTTTTTAATACCTAATCAGATAACGTACAACTCATAATAGCATTAGCGTACTTTAAAATCATATCTATAAAGGTAAAACAGTAAAAATAAATAGATCGTTATTAATCTGCTGCTTGTGTTTTGACCACTAACCTTGAACTACAGTTTTCAAACATGTTAATATTATTAGATATTGAAATATTTGCCTCTTACTTATCAGGCTCTGTAACTGAAGAGAGAGCAGATGCATCCTGACTATTAACAGTCATGACAAATTGCCTTACTAATGAATGTTACACACTGAAAGTGCCATAACTGATTAAACTACAATTTCCCACTACCAGATAGAGAGAGACTTGGGAACTCCAGCAGTGGACAACTCTGATGTTCTGCCAACAGGCCTTCAGGGCACAGTGTGGTATTTAGAAAAACACACTGTAAATTCCATATGAATATATTCTGAAAAACTATGTGTATACAACAGGTTTGAAAGAACATCAGATGAAACAGCTTAGGTTTGTAGCTGATGAGCCATGTAAAATGGATGTGTTTTAACAATTTCTATATCTTTACAAGGCTGTGTTAAAGAATATTTCTGTTGGGTTCCTTTACCCCTCTCCCCACCTTCCCAAACATTGCTTGTGCTTTGCTTTCACATAAAATCTTTCTTTTGTCAGTCTCTTTGTTGGTGCAAAATTGGCAGCAGTTCAAATTCAAAGTACTCCTATTCATTTACTGACCATTAAACCAATGTCATTCTAGTTCACATCAGCCAGAGAGCTAAGCTCTAAAAAACATAAAAGGCTTGCTTCACCACTGACGAATAATGTGTACATTTTTACAGAGCTTAAACCTTACTGCTTTGCCTGAAACTAACAATACAGTATATCTTATCATTCCTTTTTCACAAGCAGGCAGCTGCTGAAATGCTTGCCACTTCAAAATATCAATTGCTTGCCAGAGTTGTCCTCAACACACCCTGTCAAACTCACGTATATTGTGCAATGAAAATGGTGCAGGACTGAAAGCTAGAAATTGTGTCAAATTCTGCTGTAAGGATATGATGTGCAAAGAACAACGTATGACAACCATAGAGACTACAAACAGTAGCAATGGAGCCAGACACTACATATATCACAACTGTGCCTGTACATATCTTATTGTATGCATTATATATTTAAAGCATGACAAATGTGTCATTGAAGCTATGTGCTACACCAAATAGAAACCCTTCAGCTAGTTAAGCTTTTTCATTTCTCTTGATGGAAGTGTAGTTGTATTCTTCTGCCCTCTGAACATTTGTTTGTAAATCACACAGCACAGAAAAACCATAAGGTTTTCAAAATGAGTAACAGAAAACAAAAGACAATACTACAAGATGAGAAAATGAGATTTTGTTCAATTAACACTTTTGCTTTTCTCTAAGGACACATAGCCAGGCTACCTTAAAGAATATCTGAGGCTATGCAAGAGAAATACAATGTCACTGTGCCCATAAATTACAGTATACCTAATTTTAATGCAGATAAGTGCTGGCCTATTGATTTGCATGTTTCCCTGGCAAAATGGAAATCCCATGTGAATATGTTCTTTGTCTGTAGAAAACGCATTTTAAAAAACCTTTATGAATACAGCAATCTATCCTAAAAAGGAAAACATAAGTCACTAACATAAAATTATGTATGAAGCCTAAAGGAAGTGTGCTTATAGATATATATACATATCTCTCTGGGTATGCATGTGTACATATGTGAATGCATGTGTTACACAACCACATAGTTTTTAGCACATAATTACATTTGCTTTAAAGAGTCTTCATTAATGAAAAAGAAAATCCAGTCTCTAAATACAATCTCAAATTAGCTGAGGAAAAATTGTAAATTGACAAAGTAAGTAACAAAGTAAGTTAATTACAAAGTGACCATGGAATACTAATCTTAAATTAAACTAAATTAAAGCAACTACAGAAGCTGCAACAAAACTGAAATGTTTAGGAGGCGAGCTTGGTACTACAAGCCACCACAGAAAGCAGGCTGCAAAACCTTAACACGCAAGATTCCAGGAGGGTCATTAACTGATATAATCCAACCTAAAATGAATAGATATGCTATTAAGGTGTTAATAAATATTTTGGAAAGAGAATAGGTGTTTTAGGTGCTTGGGGTTGCTGACCTTTGCTGTGTTTATTAGTGGGACAATGATGCATTATTAACACACAGCAGCTGTACCTGAACTGCTGCCATGAGCATAATAGCCTTTTATAGCCATCAGGGGAGTGAGATAGGAGGCCTTTATTAACCACTAGACATGATTAGCACATTATGTGAACTTTAGTAGGCAAATTATCTCTTATTGAAATATAACGTTGGTTATAACTAATTGTAAACATGATTTTAAAAACTTCTCAATGTAAAACTACAAGTTTTACTACCATTTAGCAAATTATTGGCTAGGCCACTAAAAAAAAAAAAAGGTTCTTTGCTTTTGTTTAATCTGCAAAAACAACCTCGCCTCAAAAAACTGATTGTACTATGATAAAACCACTGACGTGAATGACTTTCACATCATGAATATTATACTTCGGAACTATAATAAAACATAAATAGACATTTCCAACATAATTAAGAAAACTGATACTGAAGAAAAAAACTCGTTTTATATTTTTCTATAAGGAGTTCTTAAAAGATCAGTTTGCCAATACATTTTCAAGAGTTAACTTGAAAAAATAACACCATAATTCACTTCAAAAAGTTTAATTTTGGGAAGAATTATCCCATTAGCCTTTGCAACTGAACACAGCACTGAGAGTCCATTATGAGCAGTCTTTTATGCCCTAGCAGAAAGTCATTAACATAAAATAAATCATTATCTTTGATATTAAGCTTCTACTATATGCAGGTTTCTATGACTAATGTTCACAACTGTGTCCGCCAAATAAAAAATTATACTCTTTTGAAAGGTTATCTTCCGTTTTTACCATTATTTTTCCTTTTATTATTTATCATGACTTCAGGTTGATGCTAACATGATGATCATATAAGGAACAAATATTTTCTCTTATTCATGAACACAAACCTTGGCACTTTTGGTAACCGCAACCACAATATGGGTTCTAAGCTGGCTACTTATAATACAGGATAGATATTATGAATTTTCATAGCAAGTTCACTTTCTTTAAAATAAGCAATATGTAATGAAATAGAAATATATGTGTGTATATACAAATATAGTAGTATAGCTACAGTAGAAATTTATATGTACATATAATCTTTTCACTTTTCTGGCAGGAACTGTCTGGATAAATCTTTTGCTAGGTCTCACATTGTGGACATACTTCCCTTACTGACTATTTTCCTTAAGCACAGGTTATCACTTTCTGATTTCAGAGTTCTGATTTCTTGTTGTATATAGAAAAAATAACTGAAGTTCACTGGAGATTTCATTAATATAACAGAAATATATTCCAGCTACAGTAACTTCTGTTTAAACTTTAAGACCATACGATCATCAATAACAAAAGCAGGAGACAAAAGTACTACAACAGCAGTTCTATTTCCATGCTTAGCCAGCAGTACCTTTGAAAAAGCCACTCATGCCACTTTTGATTGGTAGAGAGAGGTTTAACAGTCAAGACTGTGAATGCTAAAACATTCTGACATTTCCACTAACCTGGATTTGTCAGATGCTCATGTAATTCAAGTATGTTTTGCAACTTAGAAGGTAGTGTATTTCTTGGGAGGAAACCATACTACCAGGGTCTATATCGAATCTAATATCAGCCTAGCAATAAATACTAAATGAACAGTTCAAAAACAGTGTTAGCATATGTGCATTTGAAAGATAAGATATAAATATTAGTAGACCCATATGAAATTCAAATGCTAAAAATAAATTACATACTGCAAACACAAGAAGCAAAAGAAAACCACAAACATTACAAATGGCAGTAGCAGCAAGATCTCTGCTGTAAAAACAATTTTAACTCTGAAGATTTAAATCAAGAATTAAGCATTTCCATCAATATCTTGATTTACTAACCTAAAACTTAAAAAAAAATAAAAAAGCAGATATTTGAGCAAAAGAGAGGGAGAAGAAATTTTCTTCTGTGCACTTGCTGCTGTGGAAGTCAGTGGCTGTTGCTGCTGCTGACACTAGGCAATCTGTGCCTAACCATAGAATAGTGCAATGTTGCCATTTTCGAACTGAATGCTGTAGGGAAAAATGTTATGACCAAGAAAATCTCATTTGAGTTAATGTAAATTCCATTTCTTAAAGTATTATGGAAACATTGCTATAATTAACAGTCTGTTGGCGTTTCCATTATAAACTATGTTTTAGAGCAGTTTATAACTTGGCATTTTTAATGAGAAATTACTCCTTGGGCAGAAAATTGGTACCTAGACTGTATAACAACAACAACAAAAACATTTGAATTTGGTTAAGTCATAGCTAAAATGAGTATTTTAGTGTATGCAACCCATGGTAGACACCCACAGAGCATGTGTCCACTTCACAAAAATAAACAAAGCTGCCACTAATTGCCACTGCTGCCAGTTCCTGAAGCTAAGGACTGAACTGATCCAGGCACTATCCTCTCACTACGAGAAGTGGTGCTTTCAGGTCACTTTTGAGTTATGCTGTAAGAGCAGTTAAGGGAAGCTTTTTACTTCTACGATCTCAGCTTTGTTATATCTGCCATCAATACAAGATTTAAATATCCAAGAATTTCGATCTAAATCCTACCATGATTTGGGCATTTCTTTGCTTAATAAAAATCATGTTATATGCAAATGTTATACACAGTCCATCTTCTCATGCTTCTGTGCAGTGTTACCAAAAAGAGAAAGTACTGCTAAAATGGGAAGTTGAGGACAGGAGGATGCTCAGTTCTTCCTGTTAAAGTGTGATCATCCACAACAGGCACCGAATTCAGTGGGCATTGACTGCCCAGTGCTCCACAGCAGCGAGTCCTTCCTATGAATGCTCTTTGGTTTAATGCAACCACCAAAGCTGCTGCAGGCATCTCACTGTAGCATGTTTCATATCCAGCATTCTTAATAGTTTATGGTTTTCACTTTTTTCAGTGGACCCCACCACAGGCTGGTTGGGGGTAATGCTCTAAAGATAAAATACAACATTTCTGATAAAACAGTAAAATCTAATTTTTCTCAAAGTACTAATGTTTGGCCAAAAAATCCCAAAAACAGAATGACTGTGAATACTTTGGTTTATAATACATCCATAGAAAGAGTTCTCAAAAGCACATCCATAAATCAGTTTCTATATTCCACTAAAATTGGGACCACAGCTTTTCTGAAACACTGGAATTTAAGGATTTAAGGCATATTTGAAGTTTGCCTGTATCTCTGAGACTACATTCTAAGGTATAGTAACCCATGAAAGAAAAGTTCATCTCACTTCTTTCCATGAGATAATTTTGGAAACTAACTAAAAGGCTTAATATTTTTAAAAATCAACAATCAACAACCAATGTAACTTTTTAACCCTTTCTTTAAGTAATGTAACTGTTTAATATTTTCTTAAAGAAACACCAACAAATTTCAAGTCTGATCCTAACGTAGTACGGGTTACGATAGTTATCTAAGGGGGAAAATACCAAAAATAAATAAATGCTGAATCTATTATGTCAGCATAATCTAAAATTCTGCCAAATCACTAACACAAGAATTCAGCACTCTTTTAGAGCACTGGCCTTCCCAAATTCTGTTTCTGTATTTCAGAGATACAGTGGACAGTAGCGAGCCCCTGGAAACAACGTACACTTTGTAAACAGTCATGGAACATTTTATGAAGAGTAGTTTCTATGGTGGGGTTAAGCTTACGCAGTAAATTATTCTAAATGTTGTATAAAAATATATGTACTTTTAGTCCACGGAATTCTAGTTACTAGCAGTATTACAAAGTACTGTACTGTCCCTCCCTCTCCGCTTTTGTCCAATATTACTCTGCTTTTTTTCATTTTGATGGGTTTTGCTTCCCCCTCACTCTTTTTTCTCTGTATCCCTCTGTTTAAAAACAACTATAGTCTATTACTTTACCTCTGCTGTCTGACTGTATTTTTCCACTGCATTGACAACTACCAGTGAGTACAAGAAAGATGAGTTGTAGGCTCCTTTATTTTTGAACCAGGTAGCAAATCACAGAAGAATCTAGTGCATAATTCTGCAAGGCTAACCATTGGGAGCAGTAAAGACCATTATTTTCTCCCTACGGTTGGCAGGGGTCAGCATCCCTGTCATTAGCTGTGTCAAACCATAATTATGTAACTGCACTTTATGTGAGAAGATATCTGAAAACACTGTAAAACTACAAGTATGAAAATATACCAATTCTTCTTAAAGTACTGATAGAAGCAATCTTTGGAGGTGACACTTCAAAAAGAAAAGCAAAAAATAATTGTATTTATTGCTCTCTGCGTAAACATTTGAACTTTTAATCTGACTTCTTCAAGTACTTCAAAATCCCTGACCATATTCTACTATTGAATTAATATACTATGATTATCAAAGTTATTTCTTTTGTAACATTCACCTCAATTAAGGAACGTGATCCTTCTTAAAATAAACTTCAACTGAGCAGACTACTCTTATTAGCCTGTACATGTCTGAAATGCAATTATGCTTCAAGTTTCAAGAGGCGAACAGTACTAACCCCAACTCTAAATCTGCCTGTCCAGTGTAAGAGCTCCACTGTGTTATTTCAAAGACTGACCTATATGCAGCAACATACCGTCCAGCCTGTCTGTTTATATAAGAGATACCTCACACAGTTGTCGTAACCAACATTGTTTGCATTGTTCTTTCACTTTTCTCCCTCCATGGGTAATACGAGAGAAACAAGGAAAAGGCTGCATAACAACATATGCACAGCATAATGATCTTTCACAGCAGAGAGAGAAATGTTAGGTTAATAGGCTTAGAATGTTATTTTAGGTTTATAAAATAAAGATCTAAGCAGTCTTCTGAAACAAAGACTGCCAGCTGAAAATCATAAGATAAGATGGGACTGTTTGAATCTACGCTATTGCATTTGACTACGGAAAAATGCACTGTCAATACCTCCAATACACATATTTGTGAACCCACTCATATGCTACGAACAATCATTTGATGAGGAAAAAAATCCCAGTATTAACAGAACAATTATAAAACTTAAAAGCCTAAGTATTTGTGGAATACACTCCAAATTATCAGCAGCTCAGGTAGACTTACAACATAGTTTACCAAAATCTTCCATATTCATCTAAAAGAAAAAAGCTAAGTATGAAAACAAGGGCCAAATCCACCAGTAAGTGTTCAAAGCAAGCTTTTACTAACTTTATAGGAAACAAGATCCAGTTCTGAATGAGTTCTGCAGAATTTAGTCAAAGGTAAACAACTAATCAAGACCAGACCATCACTCTACTCCAGAATATGGATCCACCACACGCCTGCAATCACCTCCTTTACTAGTGGAGATCAACTGCAAACAGCCAACCAAACTTCCTGAGCAGAAAATTCTGCAGGCCCCCTTGCAAACTTCCTAAACACGCACAGCATGAACATGAGTGACAGAGTAATACCGTAACATGACTACATGTTTAGAACAAGTCAGATAAGTTTTCACAGCAATGTTAATCATGCTGGGTGAAGGGAGAGAGTGAAGGGGGTGAAAAATGAAATGTTCAGTAAACGTATGCCTCTCAGGGCCTAGCAAACCTACTCCGTCCATTTAATATAATCAACGGTCAGTGGCAAAGACATCTGATAGAGACATTCATCCTATACTCAGTATCTTACATGAAACATTCCTTGTAAGTCTTTTCCAAGCATAAAACATATGTCTTATGACTGTGCATTTTTAAGTACATTATCAGTTCAGGCAAAGTGAAATAGAAGAGTTACAACTTGTCTACTGAATGAGTGTCTCATTTGCATTTAAAAAGAACAGTTTGCTCCCTCATACATGGCATGACTTAAAAGAAACTTTAACCGGCTAGTAAAAAAATTCTGAAAACGACTTTCTAAATTAATATATTTGATTTGCAGTGCAACCCACCAAAAATGATTTAAGGAACTTAATTGGAAAATGATTTAATATATTGAAGTAATTCCTGATTTTCCAAAGCATTTAACTTTTAAATTAAATCTGGCCGACTATCTCAAGAATGATGAGTGAAATGTGTATTCAAGTCATTACCTTCTTTTTGAAGCTTTAAATCACTGATAGGTTTAATAACGTTTGTCCAGTTTCATTGCCAAATGGGTCTTCAGACACTTCGGTGCTTAGGTCATTAATTCTACCCCAAGCTTCATACTTGGCAATGCTTTATGGTTACAATTCACAAAAACAGGCAACAGAGAAAATAATAGCAACTCACAGATCAAGGGTAGTAGCTTCATGATTACTAAAAGCACTTAAAAACTTAAAACACATATACATGCTTGTAGGCATCTGGACTCTCCCTACTGAACAAAGTTCACTCTCTGCACAAACTTCTGCTCTATATGGCAGGCTAGACAGATACTGCAAAATACAGCTACTTAAAACACTTGCTAATAATCATACCTCTGGGATCTCTCTTGAAATATCCTTAGGCATCCACCACAAAGGGCCAGATTTATCCCTGAATTCTATAACTCCATTGAGTGTATGTGAATTGCAGCCAGGATGAATTTGGTCCTTTCTGTTGTGATTGGTAGATCGGACCATGTGGGAAATCTTTCCTGAAAACTGAGAGGGTTTCATCCCAGTGCTGCAGCCTCTGCGCTTTTAAAACAGGCATATTCTATTTTGTTATTTATCTCTGAATCTAGGCAGCTGCCAGGAACGAAAGAGATGGCTCTAAATATCGTTCTGACACGTGAACCCGCCGTGACAATAGGCGAGTGCAAAACAATGCTGTTCGCAAACGGGTCGGAGCGAGCGGAGCGCCCCTGCCGGGGCGCGCACCGGGCACCTCGCCCCGCGCCCGCGCAGTCCCCCGCGCCCGCGCAGCGCCCCGCCGAAACGGCCAGTCCGCAAGCGAGGACCACGCGCGCTGCAAGCGGCGGAGCTCGCCGTGCAAAAACATCTGCTGCAGCCCGCAACAACAGACTTCCAAGACGGACGGGAAACAGGCGCCTAAACACGCAGGTTTAGGCAGATCTTTAGCGAAGTGCCTGCTCACGGCTCTCTCCCCTGGCAGGGGGGTGTGCTCCAGAAGTGCTCTGGGTAGCTCGCACTTCCTGATTATTTCCTCTGGCCAGCGTTTTATTCATGTGCAAAGCCCATTCCGTAACAGCAGAGAAAGTGCAGCTCATGCATAAAGCACCAGCTGGCTCAGGCCACAGAGGCAGTAACAATGCAACAACCCCGGCCCCTTGCTCGGCTGCAAAAGTAATGCGAAGTGTTCTGGGAACGCAGCACCAAACTAACGTAATCAAACCCAGCGCCTGGGCTAACGCGACTCTCCTTTGCAATTCCTCCTTCCCCAGGGCTCGGGGAACTAAAACTTGGCTCCTCGCAGACACTGACCCTGTTTGCAGCAATTTAATCAAGTTACAGAGAGATCAGTGAGGCAGTTGCACAGCCGGGACAAAGTCGAGCCCCTGTGCTGAACCAACTTGTCACCCTATTTTATTGTGCATATACACACACATGCACACACAAACGTGCTCCCAGCACCGCCAAGTACCGCTTTGACATATATGAACTGTAGGGCACCCGGTGGCGCAGAGAGTTTCGCCGGTTTGTGGCAGACGCTGGGTGGTTTTTTGTTGTTATTACTAGGAGACCGAGGGACCTGGAGATCCAGGTCTTCCACATGAACATCTCTTTCCACGCTGTTTCGCGGAAAGGGAAGATGTTACGGAAAATGCTCCCCACCACCACCACCACAGCCGCCCCCGAACCGCCCCGGGATGTGTTTTGGAGCCCGGCCGCGGGAGCCCCGCGGGCGCCGCCGCTGCCCCTCGGCTCCACCGGGAAACTTGGTGCGCGGCTCGCCAAGCGCAGCCCCGCGCATGCAAAGCACCGCGACAACAGCACAGACCCGACAGCACAGATAAAACACCTCGGACGACACAAAACATGAGTCACCTTGTTGCAATAGTAGGGGTCCAGGCAGGGGGAAGGTCCCAAACAAGGCGTATCAGGAGCGGCTGCAGGCTGAGGAGGTGGCGAATAAAATCTTACGTCCATTTCACTAAAACATCAAGCAAACTCCTTTCCTTTTCTTTTTTGTGTGTGTGTGTTGTTGTTAACGTTCGTGCAAAAAGGGGTGTGTGTGTGTGTGTGTGTGCGTGTGAGGGGAGGGGGGGTACACAACAAGACTGAGAAGAATAAAAAAGAGGTGCCTGACTTCAGTAGTCAAAGAAACACCTTCCCTGCCTCACATCCGTTTGTGGTTTGTAAAGAAAAAAAAATCTCTTCCAAAAAAGCACCGGTCTGCAGATGTCTGCAAGAGAATCAACAAACCCTCCTTCTTCTGCAGCAGGGCAGGTAACTTCGAGTACTTATTGTTTCCCCACACATCGGCACCGGGGCGCTAGCTCTGTGTGTGCCTCTCTTTATGGGAGTCTCGGAGTTGGTTCCTTTCTCCCTCCCTCCCTCTCGCTCGCTCGCTCTGTTCTTTTCTCTTTCTTTTTTATTTGTTTGTTTGGCTTTTTTTTTTCTTTTGGTGGCGGTGTATTTTGGTTGCCCTCCACCGTGAGGAGCGGGGCCGGGGGCAGGCAGCGGCCGCAGCACCCCCGGGGGCGAGGGGGTCCGCCCGGGAGGGAATGGCCGCCCGGCCCGGCCCGGCCCGGCGCGGCTCGGCGCGGCTCGGCTCGGCTCGGCTCGGCTCGGCTCGGCGGGGGACGCGGCGCGCTCCGCCGGCGGAGTCGCTGCTCCGAGTGTGCTTCACACAAAGGGGCTGGCGGGGGAAGAGCCATTTGCGGCCGCCGGGGACGTGGCTGGGAGCCGCGGAGAGGGGGCGCTGCCGCGCCCGCCATCCCGCCGCCGTCCCCTCCCTCCCTCCCTCCCTCCGCCGCCCGCCCGGCCCCCGGCGCCCGCCGCGCCGCGCCGCCCGGCCCCCGGCCGTTACTATGGCACCCCCGCGGCGCGGCCTGCCGCGGCGCCGGCCCGGCCCGGCCCGGGGGCGGAGGGCAGCGGCGCCGCCGGCGGGCGGAGGGCGGTCGTGGGCTGCCGCGGGGGTCGGCCCCGGGGCCCGGCCAGCCCCGGCCGCAGGCTGCCTCTGGCGGGCTGCGAGGAGCGGTCGGAGCCTCCGGCCGGTGTCCACGGCCGTTTTAGAAAGGGTGGGGGGCCGCTAAGGTGCGAGGGGCCGAAAGCTGTGAGGGACCGCAAAGGTGCGAGGGGCCGCCACGGTGGTGGTCGGGCCAGGCGCCCCGTGCCGCCGCCTCTCCTCCCAGGTCCGTGCGTCTTCGCCTGGCCTGCCGGGGCCGCACCGCGAGCGGGACGTTGCGGGTTGGGCGAGCGCTTCACCTCCTGTTCAGCGGGGTAAAAGCCATGGCGGAGAGCGCCGGGGCAGGCGTTAAGGTGTGATCCGGGCGCGCGCCTCGGCAGACGCACAGCGAGTAAGAAGAAGCGCTCATGAAAAGCTTTGCAAACTGGGGTCTGGCTCCTTATTTTGCCATGCTTGGGCCTGGCAGTGCTGTGGGCAGTGCTGGCACCAGGCACATCCTGGCTAAAAAAAGGACAGAGGAGTGAAAATCGAGATGGGCAAATAGGGGAGAAAGAAAAAGCAACAGAATGGGGTGATGAAAACAGGAGCAAAATTAGCTGCAAACGGGGTATTAACAAAGGAAGGTTGGGAAACCAGGCAGTGACATGGAGGAGAGGGATTGACTGGGAAAACAAGATTTAACAGACAAAAACAATGAAAGAAATGGTGACTTCAGGACACCATGAGCAATCCCACTGGGTTTCCTGCTGAGTCTCTCTGGTAGTTTTAATCACGACAGAAGGGGTGGAAGAGAAAAGACTCAGGAAAGAGGAAAGATGCCATAGTAAGCTTAAATGCCATACCAAGAAATTGTTTATGGAAAGAGTGTCTTTTCCTTCTCCATTAAATAAAAACAAAATTAGTGACCTCCAGCCAAGTAAGTCAAGATTAGTGGGAATGTTTACATCTACAAAATGAGCTCATGAACATTTGCATCACAAAACAATTGGAATCTGAAGAACTTTTAAGAAGAAATGCAATGCACATTTTCAAACAAAAGTCTCTCACAATTATTGCAAAAAAAACATTTCAAGTTGCCTCAGTATTAAGGAGGAACAAATCACAGATTTCAGGCAAATAAATCACTATTTGGGTGAGGATCTATAATCAATGTCTCAGATATTTTGATTTTCTAAAGAGTGCTTCAAGGCAGTGATTAAGTCATGTCTCTTCTCTACATCTAACAACCTAGTTTCAGTAAAGCTTAATTACCTGAAAAAATATACTTTCTCTGAAGATTTTTAGTTGTCAGTTCAACACAATCTAAGTCTGATGTGACAAAAAATGTTTTCCTTAAAGTTCTATCTCTCCATGCAATTACAAAAGAATCTCCACTTTCATTTTTCAATAAATTTTATATCCCTTAAGGCCATGGAGAAAAACTTGAAAATATGATCCAGAAGAAGCTCCAGAAAGCAAAGGGAAAGAAATTAACATAATTAAAAATCACATAATTTTTTGGAGTGTGACTCATTATTTTTTTTGTTTGGGATTAGACATTTTGAAAGTTTAAAAATCCTAAAAAGACTTTCCTTTGCAAGAAATCTGACTACTCGATGCTTGACAGATACATCACTATTGCAAATGGCTGATATGTGGACCATAATTTGACAAAGTGAATGGGAGACAGATTGCAAACTCTGTATTGAAAAGCTGCTTTTAAGGAACTTGTTATTCGTGGAGCATGGATTATTTTTCAGCCTTTTGTGGAGAAAGATAATAAAGATACTGATTCTAGAAAAGTTTGTCTAGATAAACATTCAAGTTTATTCACATGCAGCTAGGCTAATGCAGCGCTAGAGATGTCAATACCCAAATGACTAGGATGTATGACGTTAAAAAAACTACAGATTTAGATTTTTATTCATATGAAATATTGCTGACTATTGCCTAAAGAAAGGTTTCAAGTTCCTAGGAGTCTGTCTGTAGGAGTTTACAACTTTACCATTTGCTTTGTACAACACTTCAGATTATTTTCAGTACTTAATGGTGCAGGCTTTGAGCATTATAAAATTTTTGCTACTGCTTGCATAGATGATTTAATCATCAAGATGGTAAAAACACCTGGGATTTGTTGCAGTTACCTGTAGAATTGGTAAAAAATAAAAAGTTATATTTATTAATCTCTTAAGTGTTCTTCTGTTTTGTAGGAGACATTTTCTCTGGGGTTTTCTGAATAATGCATTTGTGAAGACTGGACCTGAAAATGTTAATACTGTTGTAGATTTTCTGCCTATGGACTGAGAAAGCAAAGCCATTTCCAGGATAATTCAGTGGTATATCAAACTTGGGCATTTTAGCTCATGTAGGTGTATTTTCTAGAAAAAAGTTGCAGTAGATTAAAGGGCATGAATCAGTTTTTAAACACTTAAAAGGAAAGAACATTTGTTCAGAAGGGCACTGAGTTTTTAAAGTTATTCAGCATTCAAGTGAACATCTCCAAAATAGTCTTGACAGAGGTTCGTATACCAGCATATGAGAAGAGTGTCACTGCTTTTCTCATATGAATAGGAACTAATGCCTTGAGAAACATGTCCTGTATCTGCTGATACTAAAAAAGTTGTAATTCTTTTAAATACTATCTTCTGGAGTGAAACTATATAGTATTCTCCATGCAGTGGAGAACTGTTCTGAAACCCTTTGCCAAAGCCCTTGCCAAACAATGTTGTGGATGCAAGAGGTTTACATAGCAGACAGAGAGGTATTTCAAAGAGACCTAAGGAGGCCATTAGTAAACCATAAATGGATCAGTAACTCCTTCGATCTGAAAATAGCTGGAGCTAGAGACACTAGAAGGAGGGGACAAGTATCCTACATGCTTGCCCTCTCTTCACTCTTCCACACTTAAGCCATTGTTGGAGGCTGTACGCAGCCTTGGTCTGAACCAGTACAGTCATTCGCATGTTCTCATGTAGGGCTGTAATGGTTAGAGGTTTAGAATTATTAGAACCAAATAAGTATGTCCAAGATGACAAGTCATTTTCTTGTCTGCCCTAATGTCTCCCTCAACAGCGCTGTCTACTCTACTGGGGGCTATCAGTGG
This sequence comes from Apteryx mantelli, assembly GCF_036417845.1. Taxonomy (NCBI): domain Eukaryota; kingdom Metazoa; phylum Chordata; class Aves; order Apterygiformes; family Apterygidae; genus Apteryx; species Apteryx mantelli. The sequence goes on from NC_089979.1 coordinate 36,954,277, forward strand.
TCATAAATCATGTTGTCAGCCAAAGAGAGGTGAAAGTATCTTAGTTTGAAAGAGAATCTAGCCCAATATTTTTTTTTTGTCTTAATCTTATGCATCTGATACCCAGTTTTATTTGGGATCTCCAGACAAGATGTCTGATCCTCTATTATAAAGATAATATTTCTTGGTTTTCCTCGGAAGAAGGAAATGTGAGACTGTCATGATAGTTTATTACTTTACATAGGTGCCCAAGATCCTTTTTATGAGGTTGGCTCTTCTTTAAAGAGAAGTTTTCTCCTACATGTTTAAGAACAGCTGGACTGGAAAATCTTTCTTTTTTTCTTCTTTTGTGGGCTGAACTTCGGGAGCTAGGAGGTCAAGATGAGCTAAAAGGGGAGCCATGAGATTTTGCTGGGAAGATCTCTGCTGCTGTAATTCTTGCCTTAGTTACAGACACAGACAACTATTTGAGAACAAAGCTCAGCACTCATCAATTTCTAGAGAGTAGTTAATTAAGTAATAATAGGATGAAGAGTCTATCCCTTTTGTGTATATGTCCTGTTTCATGCCCTTAAAGTGAGTATGACACGTGGATCTGGGAAGATACAAAAGATAATGATATTAAGATTATACAATATTTAAAACAAAGTAATTAATCTGGCCTTTTCATTAGAATGAACTCAAATCCTTTAAGAAATTGATTCATTTTAAATGTTGTTGACATTGTGGTTTTACCCTCATAAGTGAGTGTAAATCAGTATATTTAAACAGAAACAGTTGCAATATGGTATCAAAGCTTAATAGTGATATATATTTCAGAGTATTTAAATACAGTTTATAATGCTACCTAATACTCTGTCAAATCAAATACTGTCAGACATGTAATGAAAGAGGCAGCAATTCTATTATTTTAGCCCCTGCTCCTTTCTTGTTTATTCACTTGTGCTGAAAATGACCAGCCCCATGTTATCAAACTTATGCATGAAAATAAATTGTTCCCATCTCTGTAAGGAAGTAAAGATCAAATCTAAATAGTTAAGGAAAGTCCCTGACTTCCCTTTGTTACAAAGCAAAGAGAAAGCCAACATACTAATAAATCTTCATGTTACTAACAAATGATACACAGCCAATTTAATAGAGAGAGGAATAGGCGTGTGGGGTGAACCAGAACTATGTTTTGCATCTCACAAAAGGTGCTTAGCCCACTCATCTGCCTTTGCCTTCAGTAGGATTTGAGCACACAGCGTCTCAGAGAATCAACATCTTAAATAACCATAAGAGAGATACAAAAATGTAAAATTCACCTTGCATATTTGCAGCATAGATTCATGACCATATGCTTCAGAGACATTGCCAGCTGGTTCAGTTCAAGCTACCAAAATGAATGTGGCCTTACGGACATAGAAGAAGTAGGCCAGTCTTGAAATAAAACATTTCACTGGACCCTTAGAATCAAATTATTTTTCATGGTTAGAGAATCAAAGGGAAACATGAAGTTCCTCTTTTCGCCTTTCTATATTTCCTATCTTATCAAGTGATTTTACTTGAGATATATTGTCCACATGGTATGCAGGAAGGCTCAAAAAAATACATCACAGTACAGTATATGCTAGTTCTCAATTGCAAGATATACCCAAATGTTAAGGTTGCCAGTTTTCCACTCTTCCACTTACCTTGCTAAATCAATCATAAATCATCTAGAAGTACAGGGGTCAGGAATTCGAGGTTGCATTCTATTTTTGTCTGAAATACACTAGATGAGTGTACTGGGGATTTAAAATACTCATTTTTTTCAAAGAAAATTGTGTTTTCCCAAATAAAAAAGCCTGTTTAAAGGCACTGTGATTTTTCATTAAAAAAGTAAATATCCATGAAAACAATATTAATGTTATCTGGGGAGTGCATTATACAGATTACAGATGTCTTGCAAACAGATCGGTACAAATGTTTGATACTATTAAAAATGCACATCCATGCTTGTAAATATTTTACATATTCTTCAGCACAGGGTACCTGAATGGTTAGGAGAAAGGAATGCTAGAAGACAGGATTGGTCAGAAGCAGAGACAGGTGGCAACGTGAGGACTAGTCCATATCACTAGGTCTTCCATAGCATTGGGAAGGGAATTGTCATTGTTCAAGACAGGTACCAGACAGACGATTAGTCAGTTCTCAGTTTAAATCAATGATGTCTTCATTCTTCTTTTTGATAAGACTCCCAAATAGAGATGAAATTACACTGCAAGAGCTCCCTTGGCATGTTGAGCTCTTTACAGACTTCCTTAATGCCTCTTTCTTTCTATTCTGTGTTTTTTCATCTGGATCAGATGTCTTCTACCTTGCTTGATGTTAGCTCTGTCTTTTGCCAGAGAATGGTTTTAGTCTTCCTTTATTTCCACAAAGTCTCTGTGAAGCAACATCGCAGATGGTTCTTACACTTCCAGTCAAGGTGGGTCTTGCAACAGGAGAGTAGGTTATCTACTTTCTTTAATGTGTTTTTAAATAGTACTTCAAGCCCAGAATTAAAGATGCTAATAGAGATTCAAGCTCTGTTCTCTCCGACTAGAGTACATATAAATATAGCAAAGAGTTCACAGAGTAAAAATTTATTTTTAGGGCTAGAAGGTACAACAGTTTATTATCTTTTTCTTGTCATTTTGTTTTTGAACTAGAGAAAGCAAAATGCAAAACTAGTTCTGTGATTTTAATCTAGCCCCCCCAGGGGCTTATAGTTATCACCAGAAAATTACCACACAAGGTGGCACGGTTGGCATTTGAAGTGCAGGTCAGGACTGAGGCATAGCAAAACTATGTTGGGAGTTTCCGTTAGAGTTTCCTGTTGTAGCAAATAAATCCAGTCTCATTCACATTTGATGGGCTGATACACGTACATCATCCATATGTCAACCACCGTCAGTTTTTAAGGGGTGTGATAAATTGTTGGACTGCTGTCTTGAGAACAAAATTTCCTTCTTTGCTGAAATTTCAGCACTTTCCTGCTGGATCTCCAGGAACTTCAGACCACCTTTCTTCTAACTACATGGTTCCTTTCTCAATGGAGCTGTCACCCTCAAATCTAATAAAAACTCTCTATCATCCTTTTCTGGGCTTTCTAGTTTGACAGTTTCATGTCATAGCTTTGTTCCACAATAAAAATAAAAAATCTCTAGGTGTTAAAGAAGTCCTTGGAAAACTGTAAGTGATAGAGTCAGCATTTACAGAACATATCGCAACAGGTCTGACTGACCTTGGCAGCAAAAGGAGATCGCCATTTCTCATGGATGAGCTATTCCTGAATGTCTGTCTTTTATGCTGTATAAGGCAGAAATACTTTTTCTGGATCAAGGCTACTTCTTTCTGCTTCTCTTAGTCCTTAACAGAAATTGTCTATTTTAAGGAAATGTTTAATGTCTATTTTAAGAGAAATCTTCATTTCTATTAATTCCTGAAATCCTATGCCTTGTTCTGTGGTATCTTAAGATAATAATACACTGTGGGTGTTATTTTAAAGTCTTGTACTGTATATTGTCGATTTGCTTGAAGATTTTGCTTGTTTTACTTTCCTCCTTACCACAGTTGTGTGGCAAAGGTTAATGTTTGTGGATGTTCTCAAAATGATCTGCCTTTACTCTGGATATCAGTGTAATCAACACCATTTTCATTTTGGAATGTCCCCTGTTCTATTTTTAGGTATTTTACAGGAGTACTAGTTGAACGGAATGAATAGTCAGTATTCATTGTTCATCATTAAAAACAGCAGCTTTAGCATATGTTTAAACAGCAGAGTTTAACTTGCAAGTTAATCAGATGCTTTGAGGCATGTGGAGGGGAATCCCCAAGCCACATTTGAAATGATCAGGTTTCTGACTATTTGTTGAATGTACATAGTTCTATAAGAGCCCCATGGAGACAGTTGCCTTACTGCATAATGCCCTGGCAATAATTAAATAAAAACAAAGAATAGTTAGAAATAGAAAAGAAAAAGGAGAAACTCTGAATGGTTCACAGTTGTAGAACACACACACAAAAATACCCATTCTCCTAAGATACCCTTCCCCCTCCCCACAGTGGAATTTCCCTGCTTTGAAGTTATCTTGAGAAGACACACTTTGCAATTTGCCCACGAGGTCAGCAGGCCCAGACTATTACACCCCAGGGTAGGAGGTAGTTTCAAAGCATTCAAGAAGAATCGTCTCTGAGCGTCTTCCTTTCTTTTGAATGAAGTGCGTCCTCCACTAGTCACTGTTGTGTGGAGGAAAGGGAGCAAAGTCCAATATGGAAGAAGGTCCCGTGTCATTTTGTGGTACAAAATCTTAGGTCAGTGCAAAGCCCAAGACTCCTTTTTTGTTTGCTGGGGAAGTATGCAATGAGTATTTACATATGTGTAAATAAAACTGTGGCAGAGGAGGAAGGAGAGCTGAAGCATACGTTCACACTTGGAGAGAGTCATGTATGTTCTACATCTGTCTGCCTTTCTTTCATTAACATGAGATTTGTAAGCTGTATGTTAAAAGAACAAGAATTGGCTAGTCACTGAGGGTAACAATTATGTACTTTTGTTTCATTTTCCTCACTTTTGTGTTTCTACTAGCACGAAACTGCAATTATAAAAAAACATTCATTCCAGGGCAGAATTTAACCTGGGCCCACAGTGAAGATACAAAATGAAAGAGAAAGTACCTTTAAGAAGAAATGTATCATAAAGCAGAGGTGTAAGGAATCTGAGCACAACTCATTTGTGTTACAGTGCCTAGCCTCACTGCGGAATGTAAAGGGTAGGGAGACACAATATTTCTGAATTTCCATGTCTTTGTGGGTTTAAGTCAGACCCTTAACCTTATTTGAATATAGTATTTTTGTAGTTTAATATATTTCATACAGAATATATAAAGAAGATTTAATAACTGTCTCTTAGCTGTGGTTTATCCTTACCTCAGAGAAAGCCAAAATGAGTTTCTAGTGAAATGGCTGAAAGAGCATACACAGTAAGTCTTCTATCAAATTATTTCCAGTCTTGCTGATTTGTAAAAGATCTTTCAAAAAGATTCTGTCTTTCTATTTAAAATGTTAAAGTTTGATTCTGTGCCCCAAATTTATGAAAGGAATTACAAATAACCTGTGAAAGTCTAACCGGCCATCTTTTTCTTTTTAAAACTCTTGGGACTGCTTGCTGTCACATGGAATTTGCACTAGTGTTTAACCCCAGGTTTTCCCTCAAAAAGAAAATGATATTCTAGCTTGTCTGACTATAATAGCAATTAAATATCTTGGAAGTAACTAATCAAATCTTGGGGCTTCTGTGCCTTTTTTTCTCTTTCAGATGGTCTTCACAGTTATAGGGCCAACTTTGTGAACAGACTCTTAGAGTATTAAGAACACAAAATGAAAAATACTTATGTAATTAGTCAGCACACACGAGTGTCCAGGATAAGATCTTCTAAGGTGTCATAACAGAAATATAAATCAAATCCTTAATGTTGCTGTCATCAGCTATTAAAAATGCAAATGTTTCTGCAGCGTTTCACATTCTCTGTATAGCTTTCCATCAGACTAAGGTGTTATTGGTGAGGGGCCTTGCACAGGGGCAGTTAACTGTTTTCCTCCTCCTCCAGAAACAAACTAGCCCACTGGCACAATTTAGAGCAACAAAATCACTCTTTCAGGCCGGGTCTTCAGTAATGTGTTTGCTCTGCTTTCCAGGCCTTCGCCTGTCAATATTGCTTAACTTTGACTCTGCTGCAAGGTGTATTCAAATTTTAACACAAGCATTTTCCTAACTCTCCAACACAAACACGAGTGGAGCGAACTTGAGTTGAGCAGCCATCAGGAAGTATAGCCTACCAGTATTAATAAAATTAATATCACTATTAATGTGATCACTTTTGGTGGACAAACACTGTGCTGTACTGCTTGTGCAATACTGTGAATCTTCCAGCAGCTTCCCACTCCCAAAAAGGACAAATTCTCCCTTAACCTAAAGGGAAGGAATTCCTAGAGCTGCACACTTGGCTACAGACAAAGAAATAGACCTCCACAAATATTAGCATTGCTTATAAGGACTTAGGGTGAACATAGCATTTGGGTGTAGAGTTTTAATGCTAGCTCTGCTGTGGAAACATACTGTAATCTGCCTCTGTGCCATCTGGAGAGTCTCTGCGTCAGGGGAATCTCTGTATTTGTTTGTCCTCCTTGAGCACTTGAAATCAAGTGTTCAGATCTGTTCCTTTCTTTTGAACAGTTTGAATCATTCAGGAGTTTTTGTTCCTAGCAAAACAAAGGTGTGGTTTTGCAAATATGAATCTATGCTACTTCTGAAAAGGGTTGTACCGCTCTCCTTTCCTCCTTCCTGCAGCTGCATGTTCCTCCTCCCTCCCTTGGCTCAATTACGACTGCATGGTCAGCTGTGTCAAGGGACAGTCTGAAAAGTAGTGTGTGGCTTGCATCTCAGTTGGATTGTTTTTTTTTCTGATCTGGCTAACTCAGTGGCTGCATGAGAACTGCTGCTGACACAAGGGAAGAATATTTACCTAGATTTGAGATATGGCAGGAGAGAGTGGGTCTGCATCTTTTGGCATTCTTAGGTTAGCCTAAGCCAATAGGGCAACTGCACCAAGGAGTACTCTTGCCAGACTCAGAGGTGAAATGTGCTTCTTCTGTAAGGAAGACCAACATGGGAAAATTCCAATGCTTTCCTTTCCCCAGGATTTACTTTCTGTGTATTGTAACATTTTGAGGATTTGAGGTGGTACCATCCTACAGGGAGAATAAATAAGAATGGATATTGGGTGGAAACAATGGTAAGAGCTAGACAGATCACACAGATCTAGTCACTAGCCACTGGTCACTAGTTTTCCCTGTTGAAAACATTGGTGAGGAGAATGTTGAAAATACTTCTCAACACACTAAAAATTATTGAAAAGGTACACACAATATCTAAATCTTCATTGGGATGAAAACACATATAAATAAATTCTTCACTTGCCTTCTTTTTTTTTTTTTTTTTGATCCCATCCCTCTTCCTACAATTCTTACTATGAAATTCTTGCCCATGAAGCCCGTGGTACTGGAGAAGAAGTAATTCCATTGAGTTTTTATTGACATATGAATTGGTAAGGGAGTAGGGGGACTGTGAGGGGGAGGCAGGGGGAGCGGAGAAAACAGATGAATCCTAGATTATGCTACAGCTGAGATTGAAATAAAATTTCACCTTAAAATGGGGTGGCTGCTGCTTCTGATGAAACTCTTGGGGATAATTCATCTGCCACTTGATAAATTGGCAGGGTTTCTTTCCAGTTGTCTTTCCTCTATTATCCTTCAATGCTTTGTATGTGTATATATGTGTGTGAGGTATGTGTATGTAATTTTCAAGATGCCTGGTCCCTTTTTTCTCCTTGGCTAACTTCTGAAATAGAGCTGTCAGGAAGATTCCAGTGTTTGGAGCCATATTCCTTCTGACAGAATATAACTCTTCTCCACAGTTTTCCTTTTTTATGGCCTGAAGTCAGTGGGATATTCAATGCAACCTAGGATCAGGTTCTTGAATTTTAACACAATTTCCCTTGAGAAATAGAAGGAGAAAAATTCATTTAAGACTGGGAATGAAAAGTGGATCTTTAGCTGCCACAGTAATGTAGGGAGTAAAGACTTGGTTATGTTATTTTAAAAAAGCGACTTGAACAGGGTTCTGATTTGCAGGGATGAACTTTGGAATAGACTAGCTCTATTTCCTTTAATCTGTCCAGGAATTTAGCACCAATCACTGTGATAGTCATTTTTACAAAAGGGTTAAACTCCCATAGCAACTGGCCATGCCAGCAGTCCTGAACTTCAGTAGGGCAGCTGCAAGAAGGTACATCAAATCAAGTAATTTCACAAGCCTGTGTTGAAATATAGCATACCCAGTCATATGAGATGGATGGATATATGAGATAGACGGATTTTGAACTGAGCCATAATAATGGGGTATACAGGAATACAACCACCAATTTTTGAAGAGGCCTTTAAATATAAAAAAGGGTCAGTTATGAAATGGGCAGATGTGGCTAGTTCCTTTCTAGCTGATCTTATTATTATAATAAGCTCTAGCAGAGCTTATTACTTAGTATCTTAGGAGGTGGGGATTGTAAACATTAGTCAAGGAAGAATTTTGTCATACCCAGATTCTTCACTTCTGAATTTTGTCATTCAACAGAAATAGTCATACTCATTTAGTTTCTGCAAGGAAAGAGGTTTCATGCTGGCAACTGTCTCCACAGAGGGGAAATTCACAGGGATGTAGTCTTTATCTAGGTAAAGTTTCCTATATAGTAATTAGAAATTTTAGATCTCTCTAATATAGGCTAAACTTTAAAAAATCTAAATTCTCATGTTCTTCTACATATTTCTGGTGTCAGGAACCTTGTTTTTTGCATTAGTGAAATAGGATGAAGGTGTCGTTGTTTTCAAACTCTTTGAAGATGTAAGGTGCAGTATACATAGAAAGAATCATCATTTTATATAGCTTTGGAGGTGCTAAAATGCATTGTACAACTTTAACTTATGTTGGTCAATGATGGGCCTGAATAATAAATTTAGAGAAGAGATCTTACTATATATGTTCCATTAAGAAAGGCAAAATATGCTTTATTAATGTAATATATTAAGCTCTTTCACTTCCCCAAATGACAGCTGTCAAACTTTGTTGTCATCCTCAGTAACAGCTGCAAAATGAGACATTTTCCCATTTTTCTGTTTGGAGGGGCTTACCTTCAGATAATAACCCCATATTATCAATGGTTTAGAAAACAGATTTTAAATGGAAACATGGGCTAAGAATTACACTTAAACTACAGTGTAGCACTGCAGGGAGTAAGAGAAACTTCATAGAGTAGAACATGATGTAGGGAAAAAAAAAAAAAGAAGCTGCCTGGCCTATGGCAAGATGAACTAGGAAAAATCTAGCTTTCTAAGTGATGACCAGACCAATTACATTTAAGTGCTTTATGGAAAATCTGCTCTATAGGATGATATTTATGGTATTGAAAGTGCTTCTCTAAATTTTGCCGCCACTTAATTTTTTTCAGTCTTTCCATAACGAAATCAATTATTTCACATTCTGTTTTCAGGCTGCTTCACTTTACCTTGCCTTGGCTCCCCTTCACTCTCCCCCTCCTCCACACCCTTTCTCTATTTCTCATATCATCTCTGAGCTTTTAGAAAAAATACTGCCTTTCTGTGTGCTATGTTCTTGAGCTTTAGCAATTTTCCATTTCACTTCTTTCTCGTTACACTTTTTCCATTTAATATTTGGGGAGAAAAATTGTTCTATTTGAAGGTGAGCCAGATACACCGTCACGATGTTTTGCACCAAGTTAGTATTTTCAAATATAAAGTTTACTTACAGTTTCCTGTGTTTTCCATTCCACTGTTATTAAAGGAGGAGGGGGAAAAGAAAGGTCTTAGTTTTATCATCAGCAGCAAGTGTATTTTTTACAACTGCCAATGTTACTACTCCCTAGTCTGGTTTGCAGCAGCTTGCAAGCTCTGCAGGCTTGCAAGGTGGTGCAGAGAAAATACAATACTATTCTCAGGACAGCATAACTTGTTTGTGGGAAGACATTGGTCAGGATCTAAGATGTCCTGAGTATGTTTTGGGGGAAGGTACAATTTAAGTGAGTTGTAAGAAGGGAAGGAAATTGAATTAAGTACTGCAAAAAGTCATTAGGACAATTTGGCGTTGTGTAGGCAGAACGTGTGGTTATCCAAACTGGTTAGGAGGTAAAATGCAAATGATTTTAATTAGAATTCAGGGTTTTTGAAATCAGAGAAGCCTTTGTCAACAAAGTGTATTCTACCAATAAAGCTTCTATTTTCAGAGCAAATGAAAACCAAAGGAAACAAGACTTGTTTTTGATTTGTGTTTATTAGCATTGAAAGCATTTCTTCACGCTTAATACATGACTGTCTGTCCTAGTTAATACTTCCTTACAGTGTACATATAAGTAGCCATGTAAAAGTGGACAAAAATGATGATATCACTCTTATGATATACAGAGCTGGCAAACACTAAGATAACACAGCATTTAGGCACCATGGTGATAGATGCCTTAGAGAAAAATAGAAGAGAGACAAACAGAATGAGTCAACGCATTGCCCAATTTGCATAAAAATTTTCATAAAATAACTTGCAGTATTTGAGAAAGAAAACAAATATTTGTTTTTTTAAGTTGCTATGGTGTTGTGGTAGTGAAAAAAAACAAGATTATGAACAATTAGCCTAATCTGCATCATGAGATTACTAACCAGACAGTGTCTTCTAAGTAACAAAGTGAATACAAAAAAATGCTTTAATTATGTAGAGGTTAGATATGATACAAACTAGTGTAATGACAGCCTTTCCTGTCCTCTTAGCTTGTAAAGCAGATTTTAACCATTGATTTCAAGAACCTCTGAAGCAGACTGTGCAGCAAGTAATGTGAATTCTTGTATTTATTCCAATGAATAAGCCTTACTTTGGTCTGCCTGTTTTGGACCTAGTGAAAGAAAGAGCAGGTTGTGTCAGCCTCTGAAAGCATTTTGTGCTTTTCTTTTTAACTCGGATGAGCATTTACCCTGTTTCACTATGCTTCTTTTTGAGTCAGAAGCCTTCTTTTATAGATTCTTCAACCCAAGGGTGATGAATGATTTCCCTTGCATGTTCTTCTAGACTAATGCCTGGCTTCAGCGGACCACTTAAACACATGCCCAAGTGCATCTCTAAGCATTTTGTTGGGCATATGCCTAAAGAAGTACGATAGGCACATTAAAGAGCAGAATATTCTTAAGTGTTTTTTTGAATAGGGGCCTAACACAGAATGAAAGAGAATAATGTGCCTGTTATAATTGGGTGAATTAATTAGCCAAGTGTAGCCTTCATTTACTGACATTATCTTTTTTAGTTATGTAACTGTAAAGATTACAGAAAAATACTTCATCCAAATTTTGTTCAATATATATTTTTAATAAGTGTTCTTTCCCTCTCAATATAATTTAGCTGCAATGGTACTGATGAAATATAACTGCCTGCTTCCAATCAGCCACATTTTGCCAGGTAGCTGTAAACAAGCTTGCAATATTGAGAAAAAGAATGAGGGCGATGAAGAAAAAAGAAAATTGACTTAATGCTAACTTTTTGGAAGGTGCACAGTGTCTAAGAATTTTTTGCCTTTGCTACAGTTTAATTATTTTTGAATTAGCGTTCCTAACCAAGGAGGCAATGGCCTATTTTTCCATTAGGCATGAAGGAATGAGCAAATTTAAGAAAGAATTACTCCAAACAGAATAAGTATGCCATTTTGCAGTTCATAAAACATATGGCTCTGATAATGCAGCTCAAGGAAGTCATTCTGTTTTTTCATGGGTGAATGGCTTGTAAAGTGGAGGTGGTCTCCAAGTATGAAGAATTCTGCATTGTAGTTTGGCAAGATCAGTTACTTTATCTAATTTGTAGTCTATTTAGTGGGAGGCAAGGATAGGCAATTTAGGGATAACTTAACTCTATACCCTGCTTCGGAAACTGACTGGTACGCTTGTAAGCTTCCCTATGGAGGCGTGGGGAAAACCCTGAGCAGAAGTGGTAGCAAAATTAGACATCAGGATTACATTGGAGTTACTCATATTAGGGTTCAATGAAATAGGCACCTGGAATTTTTCTTCTGCTTAACTTTAATTGTGAACTCTCTCAAGAATGGCAGATTTTGTCAATAATTGTTCCCTGCAAATGACTTTAAGTAAAAGGAAATTATCCCCCAAATGCATACCTCTGCAGGCATTTGTAATGCAATAAGTACATTTTCATTATTACTGAGCAATTTCAGCTGTGAGTAACTACATAGCAAAAAATAAATACATCTTCAGAGGTAAATTAAATCACTGTGCCCAAAGAATCTGGATATGCCTTTTACAATTTAGACATGACAAAACTGAAATAAAAATAAAAGCCCAAACAAGCAAAATGGAAAGCAAGCTCTTAAACATTATGGATTCTGAGTTCAAAAAGCTAAGACTATCCACTGCTTTCAAATACCTTTTTAAAAATGAAACAGAAATGGAGTGTAGGCACTGACATAGCTTACAAACATTTTTATCTTCATTTCCAACATGTAGCCATCAATGTGTACTCTATGTAAAGACTTTGTATATAATTTGGAAAACATTTGTAAATGAAATTCACAAAAACAATGGAAAGGAACTAGGAACTAAAGAAAAAAATGATCTTATGCAGGACAATCATGTGTCTGTGGAGATGATTTAGGGAAGAAGTAGGGAAAAGGCAGTCCTGACAGTATTATTGGTAAAGTAGCTTTCCCATTCATTCCCTGAATGATGTTGCACCATCTAAAGCACTAATTGGATTGCATGATTGCATGACTCTCAAGAGTATTGCAACTCAGCAATAAAATCCCCACAGAGTCATTTATCATGTCAAAGGGTAAGTGATATTTTTGGGGTATGCATCCAGGCAAGACTCTGTGACTTGGTAACTAGGGGTCTCTCCTGCAGAAAGCGAGGGTTAGTTGTCATTTGGGCTCAATTAGGTATTTCACTATATAAAATTTATTGTTTATTTAATCAAGGGCTGAATCCTGGGTCTTTTCATCTGCAGGTTGCTAACCATATTGTTACCTTCTTGCTTTCCCTGCCTCTCCTTACAGGGAATTTTGACAGGACAGGAGCAGGAAAATACTTCTGCCTCCAGTATCTTTGGGGGGAAGAAAGTGTGTGAGGAAGGACTCATTCCCTTTTGCTTTCTGAAAAAAGTTTTTAGAAGTAGATCATTGTGAACCTTGGGTGGAAGGAGGTACTACCCATGCACGGTAAGGTAACTTCATTTTAGAGATGAAATGACTTTGGATAGTCCCTTCCCTTTGATATTTCCTATTTCTACTAATTCCACTGACTTTCAATGTGCCATTCCTAGCTCTCCCAAGGAGTTGTTAAGAAACTTTGGTACCTAAGTTGAGAGAAGTGAGTTCTATTAATGGTGGGTGCCCAAAAAAGGAATTTCGTTAGATTAATCCAAAAAGTGCATTACTGGATGTGGGAACGACTTAAATTGTTCTTTATGCTCCCTTTTCAGCATGTGGATGAACTTCAGTGACTCAAAATGATTCAAAAGGACTATTATCCAGAACTATAAATAGGTAATCCGGAGAGCAAAGGCACATCTTAAACCCTTCCTTCCCCAGGATTTGAAAGCCTTCCTTACATTCATTTGGGATTCACAATTTCCCTGGAAGCGCATCCAATCTGTGCTAAATAAAACAGAGCACAAGACGAAGGTTGGGAGTTAGAACAAGAAGCATTGAGCAAGAGTCATGGGGAAAAGAAATTCCTTTATTCTTTTGCAAAATACTTCCAAAAGAACATATTTTTAGTCAATAGGATCTGCTGCATCCCACTTACTTTCAGGCATTCCTTCAGAAAGAGACAAGCAACTCCAAATTCTAGACTGATAAGCCCACACCACCTCTGGTGCTCTCTGTTCCTCCCCCCACTGATTATAAAGGAAGCCAGAACAAATGAGATTCTCACTTAGGAACCAGATATTCTAATCGTGTTAAGAATCTGGCCTTAGAAGCCATATTTTCTAAGAGATTTTAATGCAGAAGAATGGAGAAAAGTACCTACTGGAATTTCCAAAAGATATTTAACTTCCAGTGATTTTAATGGGAATCCATAAGTACTTTGAATTCAATTAGGTTCCTGAGTACCTCTGGAGTCTAGGACTAGAAACCTGAGTTTCACTGAAAACAAATGGAATTTAATATCTTAAAACCTAAGTCACACTCGAAAATGAAGCTTCTGTCACTTCCACAGTTTTCTGAATTTTAACCTTTGTCCATTCACTACTTAGGGCAACTGAATTTTTAGTTTAATTAAGAATCTCTGGATGTACCGTAGGATTTTATGGAGAATAAAATTACTGATGACCACAGACTGAAGACAATAAACATGGACAATTCATGGAGGATAGAACGGCAAGTGACCGCTACTTACAAGGATAGAGATTCAAATTCAGCTCAGGAATCCCTCAACGCCTGCTTGCTAGAAGTGGGAAAGATAACAGTCATAACTTAATTTTTGCCCAGTTGCTTATATTCTTTTCTTAAGCTGTATTGTTTCTTCTGACACAACAGATTAGGACTGGACTTTTGTACAAAAAGTATATTTGTTCTTATGTTACTGCTATTTTTAAATGGGATGTTTCATTCCTCCTAATACGGAGCTCCACAAATCCATTCTATTTGGCAAGCTAAAGCTGGTCCTGCACTTGCGCAGAGCTCCACTGAAATCAAAAGGTTGCAGCGCTAAGGAGTAAAGACTTCCGTGTAGAGTAACTTGCAGGATTCAGCCAGAACTTGCATATATTTATTTTTCTTGCAATTGAAATGCGCTGCTTATCCTGAAATAATAGCATCAATACTCCTAATTAGAGTTTTACAGCAAGTGAACAGCTGTATGTGCTTTATATGCAGGAAATTGTATACTAGCTACTATAGTTATTATTTAACATATTAGAACTTGTACATGCAAACCCTTCAGAATTAAAATGAATAGCAGTTTCTGATCTAGCAGCATGTGTGCTAGGTGTGATGCTAATGCTTTTACTATTGTGCTAATAATGTTTGTAGAAGTCCTATATTTATTATTTACCTCTGTTAGATAGTTTCAACAGGAATAATTAGTGCCTTTTTATCTAAAAATGCTTGGGTAGAGTTAGAAGTCACTGGAGTGAGAACCAATATTTTTAAAGTGATCATGAATATATTTATTGCTGAGCTAATATTTTCCCCCTTGTCACTCTCTTTTATTTTAACTACTGCAGTATAATATGAATTCTAATATCTATTTCAGCAGGATATTTTAACAATAGCACAACTCTGTGGCACAACAGTATTACTGTTAAAAAATATTTATACATTGTAAATTGTGGTCCATGAATGCAACAGTGCCAGTGAGAACTTTGCATTAGATCTAAATATGCCAATAAATCCTGATTTGTCTGTAGAAGTGACATACACATCTAGTAAAATACATCAGAAATAATTATCCACTCAGTCTGAGTGCACCATGAAGTTGAAATTAAATAAGTTCTTTAAGGGGGACTTCTATAAAGCTTTATTTTGTCATCATATGGGAAAATGGAATAAGCGTTAACTTCCACAATGAATGAAGTAATTCATTTTATTCCAAGTATGATAAAATTGACTGACATTCTGGACACCTGATAAACTTCTTATGTCTATATCCAGGCATGATCATTCAGTTTTTAAATAGCTTAGTACTGAATTCATTAACGAATTCCAAAACTATCATTACTGGCATATTATTTGGCTAAAGCAGGCTGTATTTTGGCTAAACCTCCTACACCTTAAAAAAATTTTTTTTGATACATTTACCGAAAGAATAACTTCTGGTATTGCTTCCTATTAATGTGATAAAATGTTGATAAGTTTTAGTAGTTTTTGTTTTCTAAGCAGAGGGCATCATTTTTTGGTTTTCCTTTTTTTAGAATAAAAGGAAAAATCTCTATTGAATGTACAATGGAAGCAAGCATTTTTCCAGTTCAGCAGCTTCTGCTGAATTGTAAACAATTGGGTTGTTTCAAGAGAAGAGTAGCAGGGCCTGTAACTCCAACAGCTAGTAGTGGTTTAGTTTACTGCTTCTACCACCTGCCTCCTGGCTTAATATTGGAAGCAAGAAGCATGCAATTAAGTATGAGGAAATGAAAATAAATGACACTGTTCATTGCACATTACAAAGTGCCTGGCAGAAAGAATGCAGCTCGCCTAGACCTGATGACCCCTGGGGAAAACATGTCTCGTGCTTGGGAAAATGCCAGTGAATCAGACACCAATCCTAGTTTTATGGTTTTCTTCTTGACAATTTTAAACTTTTTTTTTTTTTTTTTTACTTACTGTCAGCTTCTGAAAAGCAGGGAGATACTATATTAAAATGAAACATGTACTGCCTGTGTAGAGTACACCAAACATGCAGGGATATCTTTTTAATGATTTCTTTAGAAAGTTCTTTGAATTACATTCATAATATGATCAACTTGAATGGATTTTAAAATTCTAAGTCATAGTCTAGAGGTGAACAGTTTATTTAATTGCATCTGAGCAGCGACATTGCATTGAATGTAATATTTTCAGGTATGTAACTCAGCCTACCCTGGCTCCAGAATCTGAATGCCTAGAACCTAATTCATTTTACGATGCCTGTTCTGTAAATGCTATAACTTTATTATATATATGGCTCATGCAATTGTTAGAACATAATAATAATAATTGGTTTTAGTCATTCATCCTAAATTGTCTAAGCACATTTAAAAACTGAGATTACTGATATTACAGAATAAGAAGAAACTGTGCCATAGAGAAATTTGGTGCCTTTCTCAAGAAGACATAGCAAATCATGGAGTAGTTGAAGGTGAGATACCCAGTTCAGCAGGAAAATAGAGAGTTTAACATAAATTATGGTGTCTGCTACAGAATTCAAATTCATCTCTTTTAGGTCCCAGCTGACTCTAAGGCATGAATTCAACCAATACTGCCTGATTTAGGTGGATAGATGTGGAGAAGCTTTCATAATGAAAGCAGAAGCAATTGGAGGCTTTCATGGCTTCATGATTGGCTACAAAACCAGAATTTAGATGAGGTGTGCCAAAGTTTATAAACTTTTCAGTGAAGCTAAATTGCCAGAGCATGTTGGAAAACAGATAATTTCAGGTAGAAGCACTGCAAAGACTTGGTGGTTTTTAATGACTTCATCTTGAAGAAAGGAACATCTTCGTAACTTGATGGGTATTGTTTTGAGTATTATTTTACTCACCCCATAACCCAAGGTAAAACTCAAGGGTGAAAACTCATGAGGAATTGAAACCGTATAAGGATTCACAGCCCCTCCAAAACAAAACCACCAACTTTCACATTTCTGGCTGTATGCAAGTACATGCATTCTTTCTTGCTCCTTCTCTCTGCGCCTTTTCTCTCTCTCTCCTTCTCTCCCTTTAGCATTGCATGCACCCTCTGTAGAAGGAAAAGTATTTTTTTTCATCCATATTTTAGGTAAGCTTTTCCTAGTCTATGACTTGTTAGACTCTTGATATAAAGAAGAGTATTTTGATGTCAGTCATTCAGTCTCTGCTAGTTAAAAAGCATGTCTTTCCAGGGATGCCTTCTATCCATAATCCTGCACAACATGAAATATGGTTGACAGCTATATTACCACACTGCAGATTGCAAAGCAATTCACACTCACGATTCTAAGTGCCTCTCCTTCAAGACTTATGGATGTTTGCCACATTACTTGCATTGTAGTATATGGCCTTCTATATGTACTTGATAGAATAGGTCTTTGTTTCTTTTAAAATTAGTGAAGCAGAGTCCAAAACAGCTTTTCTAAAGTGTATACTCGATGTCACTCAAGGTTTAAAATAAAATGTTTTATATAAAAGTACGTATCTTCAGCATATTTCAATGTTTATCTTTAATATGGTATTTTCTGTATTTAGGATGGAAACTCCACTACTGAGTTTAACTGTTTGGGTAGGTTTGAGTTCAGCTTTCAATTTTCACTGTCATCAGTCTGTAAAAAATGAATATATAAATTCATATACTACTTAATTCAAATGTAATGGACCAACAGCAGTTTAAGGAGCTTAAAACCCTTTGTTAGCAAAACCATCATTGTTATCTCAAATGAAATGGGAGATACCCTCCAATACCATCTCATGAAGACAAATTACTGACTTCGCCCTGTCATAATGCCTCATTCTTAATAACTAAATTCGCATATTTCATTATAGTAGTTCTTTGACAGGCACGTTTAAAAGGATGATTATCAGGGATATTAAAATCATGTTAATAAGGTTAATATTGATTATTAATATACTAATATAACTATTAATATTATAAATTAGACTGATAGATTATAAAAATATGGACTCATGACAAACAGTTTTGTGACAAACCTATTTTTTTTAAGAGGAGAGAAGAGACAGATACTTTAAAGAAATCTGGTTAAAAGCTTGACTCCAGTGAATTTGCTGGGTCTTATGCAAGTGAGGAGATGAGGTAGAAAAGGCATAAGAATGAGTATGTGATGGGGGAAGGTACATTGCTTGTTTTCATTTATTTATTTATTTTTCAATGGCATTATCAACATTTCCTTCAGGACTACTGAATCTAGAAGAAAGCAGCAGCAGTTTTAGAATTGCCTTAAAATTTAGAGGAGAAAAAAATCATGCATGGAAATTGATACCACTGGCTGTTGTCACTAAATGCAAAATCAATGAGGTTTTGTTCTTGTTAAAAGGATGTGGTTTACCAGAATGGGGCAGGTGGAAGGTGGGCTGGTGACTTGTGTTTCCGTATAGATATCCTTTTTTTGGTAGTCCAGAGTCTGTGGAGGGTTGAATTCTCTAGAATGTGAATGAATTCCGTAGTGTTTTTCACATTAATTGTAGCCTATGTAAAAACTCCTGATCAG
Organism: Apteryx mantelli; assembly: GCF_036417845.1. NCBI lineage: Eukaryota > Metazoa > Chordata > Aves > Apterygiformes > Apterygidae > Apteryx > Apteryx mantelli. The sequence continues at coordinate 36,972,769 of NC_089979.1, forward strand.
TGCCTCAGAGATGTTCTCTAAAGTGTGTTCTGTGATTATCAAATATCAGTACATAGACTTATCAAAATAACAACAAAATGATGGAGAAGAGGAAAATGAGTGGACCACAGTAGAGACATCAGATAATTCTTCACTAGTAAACTTAAAATGAAGCAAAATGATGCCTTTTAAAAATGTTGGCCAAATTAGTAAGACAGAAAGTACACTGGCTAATTTCAAAATAGAGAAAAAGTTTCTGGAGATTAAATATAGTGCATAAGAATTACTATAGTGGGTCGCACTTCCTCTTATCTCTGAAAATGACCCATGGAGGGCACTGGGAGTAGATTATAGCAAACAGTGCAAGTACAGAATGGTCTGTCATTTGATATGCCCACATACCTTCAGCAGTTTAGTAGCCTCTGGTATATCTAACCTCCATGAGTTTGTCTAATCCTTTCCAAGATCTTTAAGATGAAGCATGTCACAGCAGGAAAGTTTGTCCATTGAAGTGGTGGAACAGAAAAACAGAGACTCTCACAAGTGAGAACCTTTTCTGCTGTCTTCACCAAACTGCAGAGAATCAGTCATGATTATGTAAACTTTTTTGCCAGGGTTTTGGCAGCTCTTAAACATCGTAAACTATGAGAAAGGGTGGCCAAAATCAACAAAAGTACCCAAAGTGATGCTGTAAGCAGCATAAAAGCAAACAAAAGGCAAAAAATCCAAACATATGAACAAAGTTGCAGCTATCCTTTGTGCTAAAATAACTCATAAATTTAGAGAGCGATTTAAAGGAGGCAATAGTTCTTTGCCCAGACTATGTTTGGAGATATGCTTCCACTTGCAGGCCAACCAGATGCTGAGGATGAAGAAAATGTGGAAAAGAAGATGACCAAAGAAGTTTAGAACTGACATTAATGCAAGATGTGTGGTCCAGTCTATAAGAAATTACTTGGTAATAGCAGCATGCATTGAACAGAGAAAATAAATTTCAATTTAATACTATTGATTCTGCAATTGAATTGTGCCCAGATTGCTGGAGAAACCCTCTAAATATAGAGAGAAAATTATGAGACAACAGTGACTGCCACCTGCTGCAATCCCGAGATAAAATGTGGGTGTCCCGATACTATTTGCCAACCAGTATTGCTCACTGATGGCTCACCGTAAACATTCTCCAAGAATACTTAGTGAGCTGCTCTGGAGACTCCTTGCCAGATCCTCAGCTACTGACAAGGAAAGGAGGTATGAGTGTTAGGATAACATCAAATTCTCACTTAAAGTCCCTGGTCTCTCATGCAAGGACCTACTGCCAAAGTATGTTAGAATTGCTCTTTAATTTCTCTGCTTTTGTCCTTTGTTATTAGCCCTAAAGAACTGAAAGCACAGCATGTCCAGAATTGCAGTATGTTAAAATTCAATGCGCCTTAGGAGCCTAAGTTCCTAGGGAAGCCAGAAGAGAGTTGAAAACAAGCTTATTACTTATCTAACAAGCTTTGGAGACAGCTCTTTATATTTATGCTTTAGCTTGAAAGTGGAAAGCAAAGTCATGGCTGCTGATCAGGTTCTGCTAAATAATTGTGAGGCCACCTTGCAAAAGAACATAGTTGGTAAAAGCTGAGGATGCTGACATCTTCCTATAGTGCACACACAAGTATGGCCTAGCATGATGCAAAGTATACGTTGGAACATATCTACCCTTTGTAGTCCCATAATTGTGGGGAAAATTAAGCATCTGCTATTCACAAATGAGTGTACAACAGTCTTAAAACTGGGTCTGGAAAAAATAGTGGGGGGTGGAGATCATCTACAGTGGAAAAGAAAGGTCTCTATTCAGAATATATAAAAATATGATTTATTAGCGTAATACTGGTCTTGAGAATCAAGCATTATAATCTTTTATGTTTTTTCATTGGTGTTCAGTAAGCATATAACATAGCAGTTTCATATTTCAAATATATACATAAAGTCTTCCCACTGTGCATGTGCTCCATATATTACTCTTATATCTTCTGAGATTAAGTAAACACAGAAAGTAATGTACTCTACATAAATATAGCACTACTGAATCATAATAAATTTTTAAAAATATCTATTTACCACAAGAACTGTCTCAGAATCTCTTAGTGAAAATGCTGATTGGTTGAAATCAGAAGGTTTTTTTCTCTTCCCAGAAATGTACCAATTTCAACAAAACTTCTTCAGTTTCAGGAAGGATCTTCTGGTTAAAAATAAATTAAACTTTGAATACGCAGTTGGCCAGTGCATGGATGTATGTAAAATAAGAGAGACCCAAGGTCAGTTCCTTCCTCTGCCTGCTTTACATGGCTTGAACCTGAATTTTCCACATATGTGAATGCCCTACCCCTAGCTAGTAGTTTCAGTTTCCCTCACTGAATCTGTTCCAGTATGTTTACAGGTATAAGGAAGTGACCATTTGGAAGATGAAGCTACGGATTGACACAGGAACCCAAGAACTCAACGGGAATAGAAGATGCTCATGTTCTCAGAAAACTTTTGCATATTTCAGAAATTGTCATGAGAAACAAATAGGCTTTTGGCAAATTCGAAAGTAATAAAAATCGCAAAACTTCAAAGAGATGAATGTATTACTGAAATAGTAATATTTGGATAGCTAAACATAGCAACAGTAAGCAACTTTTCTATTTACCATAAGTGAAATAGCAGTGCATGCCAGAATTTACCTGGCAGGGAGAAAAATGTTGCCCATACTCATAATCTGTAGAGGCAGCAACAACTTCTTGTTATGGCTAAGAAGGGTATGAATTCGATTCTTCTTATAGACTTATGGAAAATCGTGCCCCCCTAAACCACCCGTAAGTGGGAACAAAGCTGGCAGCAGGTCCATGCCTGCAGTAGGCCAACTGAATAATCATGGCCAGTCGCTCATCTACCAAAGTAACAACGACCAGCTCAGTCCTGCATGTGCTGAAGCCAGTGCGAAAAGAAACAAAGCCAAACCCTCACTACATGCACTCCGGTGACCTTATATCTGCTTGTTATAATACCTTCTTACCCTGCATCTCATTTAGTGATCAGGCAATCTCCTGAGATATAAATCCTGTGCTTGTCCCATTGATACAAGATTTTACTTTACTTAGAATGTTTGATTTTATTTGCAAAAATGCATTTTATTTGTGCTATGAAATGAGAGTGGAGCAAGCTCCTGCGGGCAGGCTGCTTTGTTGAGTCAAATTTATACTCTCATTTTGAGTATGGAACTTATACCATTCTACACTTCACAGGAAAAGATATGTTTTACGCTAATATGTAGTAATCTCTGTACAAGTACAATCCCTACTCACTTTCTCTGCTTTTAGCCACTCACTAGCGGGAAATTTCCCTGGGAAATTAATGTGAGATTTGGGTTCTAACTGTATTTTCAAATGCATTTATCAGTTAAATTTCACATACTGTTATGACAAAGAGATTCTACTAATAATAGTAATAGATTTCTGATAACAGATAAAACCCAGACGCTGAAAACTCCTACATGTGGACTGTTTGCTTTTACTTTACTCCTAGTACTTTTTGAACATGAAATAAGTTAAATTACTTTTATTTTCAAAAACACATTTTAACGTGGAAAAATGATGACTGAAAAGAAATTTAGAGCATTATGTTCAAAATTCTGAAAGCTAAACTGTTTTTTTCTACAAATATTAACTATTAAGAGTGAAGTTGGTTATAAATGGTTTCTTATATTTTTCTTTTCCATGATCAGTATAATAGAGTGGCTGTATATAATAGATAATGCTAGCTATGTCAGTATGGGTGTCTTGCAAAAGCTAAATAAATAAAAAGTGACTTAGCTTTTATTTACCTTGCAGCAGGTGAACAAATAAGGTGACAGTGAAATAAATTATTTTTTCCTTCCAGCTAAGCATGTCATCAATCCTTCTTACTAAAGTAATGAAGCAGGGAAACAATATTTTTGTTTGCTTTTCACTGTGGTGCAGGATGTTCACATCAAAAGGGGAGATAACACTTCAACTTTAAGGATGGCTGTGGCATGGTATTTAGGCCTCCCTGCTAAGTCAGGTACTGCTTTCTGTTTTAAAACAATCTGAGGTGGCTCTGGATGATCCTATCGTGAATATTGCCTCCCAGCAAATCTTAGAATAACTTTTAAAGAACACCCGTGGGCAACTTGTTTGAGTCTCAGAGACACTATCCGTTGTGGAAATTTTATTTCAGGACGGCACTGGATTTTTTTAAAGCACGTATACATATATTCTGTCAATATTCAGATGCTTATAATTCTTACCTGCTTGAAAAGTGTGTTTGAAAAGTGTTATTGTAAAGTGTTAGTGCAAAAGAAAAAATGCACATTTATTCCTTTCTTCTCATTCATTCTTTCACTTGGGACCCGAGTCTCTGTTTAAACTCCAGGGGTGCCATTCAGAACAAAGAATCAATAGAATTAAGAAGACGGCCATTTACTAAGACAACAGTGAAAATGCTGATCTTTTGCTTACTTCCTCTGACAGAATTCCAGGGTGGCTTTTCTCCACAGGCTCTTCAACGTTAGACTGTTAAATCCACTTGTACTACCAGTCCTGGACATCTGAAACCATCTATCATATGTACATCTGACAGCTTTGAGAAGCAGGGGTAGGAAAGTGAGTGTGTGCAAAACTGAATCCTGTGGCAACTGGGCAAAATGTCAGTAAATTCAATGGAGCTTTTCATTAAATTCAGCATGTTTTATGTTAAAGCTGAATTTGGCCCACTGTCTACAGCTATTGAAAAAGTTATATGAAATTTTACTACGTGCAAAAATTCACTTTCACTTTGAATCATTTTAAACCCACTTGAAAAATATTTTTAAAGTATCTTTTGCAGAGTCATATGGTGTAAGGCTTCTCTATTCTCTGTCAAGATAGATCAGTTGAAGCATGCAATGATGGTTTCCCAGATACTTTTATATACCCACTTGGCAGCAACAAATGAAAATATGTATACATAGTCCATTTCTGTTTAAGAAAATTCTTTTGTTGGTAAGGGCTTTTTTATGCATGTCTTAGAATGATGCATCGTTAAGATTCTTTTCACCTTTTTCCTTTAAGTTTAAATTTATTTGACAATGGCCAACTTCTTCCATCACTAAATCAGTTTAAGCAAACCAATCAATAGGATCCATCAGGTCAGCATATCTTCACATGCAAGTAGAGTGGATGATGCTGAAGTGGATTGATGTCCAATCGACTGATGGCTTTGTGGAGTACACAATAGACTCCTGAACTAGGCACAATACTTGGGCTATCTCGTGCCCCACTTCCCATCTTTCCTCTGTGGCTAGTTATTATAAATATGATGCCCTGAAAAGGTGGTTTCTCCATATCAGAGAGCCATCAAAGGACCAAAGCAGTTCTTAGTGACAAGAGGTGTTGTCTGTCTTGTGAAAAGCAAAGGCCAGTAGCGAGGATCATCTCTGAAGCTGTCTGCCAAGCAGACACCAGACAGACATCAACTGATTATTGTTTACAGAAAAAGTAAAGCAAAATTCCTAAGCAAAATTCCTTAATGTTAAGACACAGATTAAATTGTTACTGTTAAATCATTTTGTATTTACAGAATGGGAGAGGATCCTTTTCTGAAATTTCAAAGCTAACATTAACAGTTTCTTGACCCCAGCAATGAGTTTTGCTGTTTACATTTTTCTTGCTTAAGAAAGTTGTGTTTGTTAGCTCCTAAGTCTCCAAACAAACCTGGAGAGGAATGAAGCTGAATGCACCAGGCAGGTACAAGGAAATGCTCTGAATGGAAATGATTTTTTTTCCATGGTGGATGCTTTACAGCTATAAAGCCTTTGGTCACACATTTGAGTTCTACTCAAACCAATTCATAGTTCAGAAGGCAAAATTCCCAAACAAAGTCTCTTCGCTGACTGCCTTTGAAATGAGCAAATATCATCCATTTATTCTCTTCTGGCTGGATGCCAGCAGCACTCACTAGAAACCTTGAGGACAAAAGGGGGCTAGAGGTTTCCTGATACTGAAGCCAAAGTTAAGTTCACTGATATTAGACCATTGCCATATCCTGTAAATTCATTCAGGGTTACCTGTTTCCAGTGCTGTCAGCTTAGTTTCTATTAGAAGCATTTGTATAAGAAGAAAAAGCTTCCCATGAAAAAGGTGAGCAGGATTTGGCTCATAACAAAACAGGTACAGAGTTACCCCAAAACACAAAAACAGTTGGCAGTTACCTAGGGTGGAAGTCCCAAAGGGTGCTCACAGCGCTGCTCAGAGGAATTCAGCTGTTCCATTTTGAACAGACATCCCCACCTCCTACATAACCGGCTGTTTAACATATATATCACAGTGGTTAGTCCTGAATGAGGCATGAGATGGCTGTTTTTCCAGTAACAGTCATAGTCTTCAACCAACAAAAACAGCAGGAGATAAAATTCTGTCTCTAAGTCTTTGCTGCATCTCCCTATCATAATTTAGATCCTTTTTCTCTCCCTATTTTGCCTAAACTCCATATATTTCTTTCTAAAAATATAATTTGGAAAAATATCCAGTTATATATTTTTTTCTTTCCATGGGTTTCCATTCTGTACAATCCAAGCACTCCTTTTCACTGCTGGCATTGCTGCCTGTAACGGGACTCCTGTCCTGTACAGGTTCTGCCCCATCAAAGTGGTATTCACTTTTAAAACTGCCCTCTAGTTATACTCACTGTTTAAACATATCCATGGTTATTTAAGCAATAATTCAGTAACCTTAAAAAAACTAGAGAGACAAGGGCCTGTAATCCTCAGTGTTTGTTTACTGTTTCATTTCTTTATCACCACAAACAGCATAGCTCAATTATGTATTTGAATTATTGATGTTTTTAGTAGTACAGAAGTCTCTCCACCAAATGCCTTTTGTTCAGATTTCTAACTTTATCTTCTTTTTCTATCAAACCTATCTAGAAAATATGTCATTTACTTTAGTTTGCTGTGTTTTATCAGTCAGCTTGCATGAACAAAGGAAACAGTGTCGTAGCTTTCAGTGACATGAAACATTATAGAAAGAAAAAAAATTATACAATGACAAGAACAACTGTGAGCCAATAGGAATATGAAACGTCCTCACCTTCTTGTTATCTCACAGCATTCAGATGCTCATAACAGTTTAGAAAGCATACCGCCCACACCACAGGATCTTGCTCCTCTTTAATTTTCTCTAATTTGTGTAGTGAATAACCAAATACTCATAATGCAATTAGAAGATAATCAGGCTTGTAATTATGTTAATTGCTGGAGACTTACATCAATCCTCCAGCAAAGTGATAGGATTTCAGGGGAACTATTAACATGGGAAGAGAGAGGAAGCACACATGAGAGAGAAAGAGAGAGATTGGGGGAGTGAGTAAATTGATGAACAGCTTAGGCTTGTATCATTGAGCAACAATGAGAATACAATGGTGCAACAAATGAAAAGGGCCTCAAGGGGAGAAGCTCAGAAAATGAGGTTTTAGGTACCAGCAACTCAACCTCTTTTGTCTATTTTCTTCCCATAAATAATCATGTTGTGCATCTATATTTATTGTAATAAGCCCAATTCAGAGAAATCAGATCCATAGCTGAACAGAGAACAAAGGGGAACTGTTCAGCTATGCAGCAGTTTTCCATGTCTCCCACATCACTGAAAGAGCCACTGTATTACCTTCTGTCCTGCTCTCCTGGGGGTATTCTTTTCTCATGGTGATGTCCAATATTACATTTAAGGCCATAATACTGCAACTGCAATGGCCTGTCTCAGGGACTGTCATGGATCAGTCATAATCTGTGAAGAACATACAGTACATAGTGGACTGACAGAATGTATAAAGTCATCCACAATGGAGATATTTTTTTATTTACCTTTTTGTCGGTACCTCATCTGGGTTGTAATGACTAAGCCTTTTGAAAGTCAGTTTTGTCAGCTATAGTCTGATATAAGTTATAGACCATGATTGTACATTATTAATGTGGTTATTCCTGAGTTTACAGTATAGTTTTCTGTGTTTAGACTATTTGCCAGAAATTACCTAGCTGACTTTAAAGAAAAAAGTATTATTATTAAGGTATTTGTTTATAGGAGTTTGAAAGATAGTTCTTACATTGTAAGAGAAACTAGTAAGGGTCAGGGAAGTCAGGCTCCCTTTTGCCTCATAGAATCTTTTTGCCCACAGCTGCCATGAGGATGATGATGATTATGATGAAGAAAAATATAATGAATAGTTTTCATGCAAAAAATTAATTATTTGACAACTGAGCAAACTCAATTGTTTTGTCTTTTTGCCTGTTTTGTCTTTTTGTATGCCTGTATGCACAGTTAAACCAAAGGGTGTTTTGCAACGTTTGATTAACTCTAGGAACGCACTTGGATGTAACAGTGCATTATTTTTTGCAATTCCGTGGAAAAGCATTTTTTTATGTTATAACTTATATAAGTCCAAGTTTGCTTACATATAAGCCCTCACCTCTGCGGCACTGTGCACCCCAGGTTTGGCCCACGTTGGTGTATCCTTGTTGCAGGTGCTGGGTGAAGACAGGCTTCTGAGATGCTCCATATCTCTTCTGGGGCTCTGCAATGTCTGAAGAAAGTGCAAGTGTCTGACAAAAAGACCAAACACATAAGATGAACAGGGGACATCTTCAGATTCGAACAGTCCAGGTGAAAAATTCGCAAGGCGAACAGCGCAACCTTCTTCTTTCTAGCTCCTGCCCACATGGTGGTACACAGTACCTGTCCTAGCAATGGGGACTATTCAGCAGTCCCTCCCTCCCCAAGGATGTAGCTACCTCCAGCTCTATTTTATACAGGATGGCACACTTAGGCCTTCATGGAGCTACAGGTTCATTTTACCTCAGTGACACTTCCAACATTTCTGAAAATGAGGTTTCACATGCCAACAGTTTCCACCCAGAAACTGATCTTCCAGAAAGAACGCTTTCTTTTTTTTAAAAAAAAAACACTATAGCTTTTCACTTACTTCTTTTGACTGCTCTTATGAAAGGTATTTAATGGCATTCCCCACCTCCTTGTTGGGGAGTTTCACTGTGCAGTATGTGCATAGCACTCTGAGCTTCACATGAATGTAATTATGAATATATCATTACATTGTTGTTATTAAATTTAGGATAGACATACTCAGTAAAACAGTATCATCTATTACAAAATTATGTTAATTACATACTGTTGTAGATGCGCTTATAGTTTTTAAACACTTTCATCCAACCTTACCCACAATGTAATTTTACTGTCTTCTGTTGAGGTACACTACAGATTCCCTCTAGTCTTAGCAAAGGGAGGAGTAGAAAGCATGATGCACAGGTTGAGAAAATCATCAGCAAGTAAAATATGGGTTAAAGAAGTGTATTCCAAATAGAAACTTGAAAGATATGAAGACTTCTTCAGTTATGGCTTCCTTTCATTTTTGTCTTGGAATTTTCCTTGGATTGTACCTGTCAGGCACAAGCTCCTTAAAATTGGGCTTCTGTGTGCTTCGAGTTTGGATTTGTTTTTTCAGGTGGGATAAGAGGTTTACTTATAAATCCCAGTGGCAGCATAAAGTGAAAAAGTCTTCAGGGCCTCTTGGCACTTTGTGTTGGCAACACAATAAGCATATTTCATGACATTGTCCAGGATACAGATCACAGGGCAAGGGAAGGCATTGTTATTTGCAAACCCCATATCCTAGTTCAATACCCCACTTTTTTCACCACAGAATTTCTTTTCTCTTAGCTGTCAAATCTCCCAGAGGTTAAATTCAAGGAGGTTTCTGAGATTCTTGCAGATTCCCTACAGCTGTTCCTATAGCTGTCTAACTTTCTCAGCCATTCATTTGCAGTGCAGCTATACAGTTTCTTATCAAAGGCCTTGAAAATTGCTGCCTGATCTGATCAGGGCTCTCCAGCTTATTTAACACTTCATGAAGCTTCCCAAGCCTGAAATAGGCTAAAATCAATGTAAGCAGTGTAACAGACTCAGGTTTCATTGTCCTGACTACCCCCACCCCCATTCCCTATGCAGTAGGTCCCAGTCTCTTCTAAATGAATTACATCTACCACACTTCTTTATAGGCTGATATCTGAGAAGGTTACTATACAGGGATGAAATAGAGGCACAACAAAGAGATAAAACTATCAATGTCTGCCTTTGTCAAGATGAAGAACACAAGGGAAATTTTCTTTCTTTAATTCTGTGGAAGAAATGAATATACCCTTGGCAGGACATTCTGTCTCAGCCAATGCTGCAAGGGGACAGTGGTCCAGTCAGAAAGAAATAACTGATTCAGGAAAATATTCTGTGAGTTGCATGAAGGTCAGACCACTGATCTATGTATCAGAATCAGGAGGACAGAAACAAGCAGGGGAAGAAAGACTTCATAACATCCATCAAAATGTATAAATTGCAAAAGAGCTTCTCCAAATCATTGCAAGCACACAAAACAATCTAATGGCGATGCATACTGAAACAGAGCATGGCATCAGTTTGCCCCATCGGAACATCACACATCTCCATGCCACTTGCTTTATAGTTCAACAAAGGCAGTGTACATATTTCTTGTCTTTGAACCAGCCCCGGTGATGAGAGGTTTGCTTATTTGTTTCTGAATCTGGAGGAAGTGAGTTAAATTCAGCATTCATTATTAAACCACATCATCAGTTGCCTTCAAACCTCTGTTACCTCAATCTTGACAGCTGGCCAGTCAGTATCGAATTTGTTAGCCACTAACTTGTAGCAGTTTGGAAGTAGTTTCCTTCCAGATGTCAGTAGTCACCGATTTCCGAGTAGGTAGATATGAGTTTCCTTGTGTATCTACATGCCCTGGTGCTAGATGGTCAGAGCTAGCTGTGCACGCAACTTTATTAAGATGTTCTTACAGTTTTGGAGGCATTGCTTATTACCACAAGTAAAAACACTGTTGTTATACTATCACTACACTTAGTTATTTGTCCTGTCTCAACATTTTCCGAGCTTACAAATAGAGAATCTGCAGAATTGCAAAATAATCAGTTTCTCGGCACTCAATTTATATGAGTAAAATCTATATGAGATCTATAATTACTATACGAGTAATATCCACGTTGCTTGCAGAGGGTGACTACTGGAATGTCCTCCAGTCTCTTCCACATCTTTTGTCTGCCACATGTATAGCTCCAGTGCACTTCTGCTCCATGCTGGATCCATGCTGTAGCATTATTTGAAAGAAGAAAAAAATGGAAGTAATTTATACTAGAAGTATCCAGACAGTGGCATACATATATCCCCAGTGACAGGCAAGCCACTTCAAAATACTGTACATCCTCAAAACATATGCAAAGATATATACATACACATATATTCCACCACATTTCCTCTGTAAGAGGAGAAGCTGATGATGTGTGCACGTGGACACACATCTACCATACATGGGAGCAGCTGCTCCAGCTGCTGCAATTACTGCCACTGTTGGATCAATATAGTACAACACAATTCTCTTTCTCTGATAGCAGTACCTGAGCAAATTAAGTTTGGAGTTGATATTATTGCTTTTGTAGAAAGGACATCAGCTTCTTCTATAGCAGAGTGTGAAAAAATATTCCTAGTGAAGCTCTAACAATCCTGCTAGAAAAGTTACCTCCTAATGCAAGATACCACACAGATCTAGGAGGAAGCTATGTAGATACAAATCAAAATGACCTGCAGTGTGATATTCAGTATCACAGAATCACAGAATGGTCGAGGTTGGAAGGGACCTCTGGAGATCATCTAGTCCAACCCCCCTGCTCAAGCAGGGTCACCTAGAGCACATTGCACAGGATTGCATCCAGGCACGTTTTGAATATCTCCAGAGAAGGAGACTCCACAACCTCTCTGGGCAACCTGTTCCAGGGCTCTGTCACCCTCACAGTGAAGAAGTTTTTTCTCATGTTCAGTACTGTGTTTGGAAAGCTTAACTGCCTATCACTGAGTGCCTTGCTCTAGGTAAGTTTTGTAATGAACAAATGTTTGGTGATTTTTTCTAAATGTGTCTCTTGTTATGCTCAGAGTTAAGTGAAAACCTCATTAAGGCTGGATTGTTGAACACTGCCACAACTCAGCTGGGAAAAATACTACATTTCTTTATGGAAATGTAGATAAAACTGTAGAAACTGTTTCCCAAAACATTGGCCATATTCAGAAAGATGAAATGAGAAGAGTTTGGGATGAGAGAGACATGTATAATTTCTTTTTTCCAGAGGAAGTTGTGTGTGGAAAAAAAATGCACCAAAAATTTCAAGGAAGAAGGCAGAAAAAATCTAAAGACAGTCAGAAAAGAATTATCCTCCAAAGGATTAAAAGAGAGGGTCTTTGGGTAAAACACTGCATTAGATAAGTCATAGTACTGTGCGTGTATACTTGTTTTTTTTTTGTTTCGTTTTGCTTTGTTTTTGTACCAAAACATTGTATTCATTCTTTGCACAGATAGCAAATTCCATGAAAAAGGTAAGAGGCTCCATCAATAATTCTCCTCCAATCTGTAAGACACTGATTTTGGCTAACTGCTTTATTAAGCAATAACACTATTTCCATTCAGTTTGGGAGACTATTTACCGATATAGTGAGACTATCTATGCCTTTACCTTGTAATTTATATCCTTTCAGATATTTTAACTCATTTTATGTGTTCTGTGCAAAGATGCTTGTAAAGTTAGTTTTAGGAGCATGTTTTAAAATAAATAATTTACTGGAAAAAAATGGTAAGTTCTTGCTGTAGTTTCTTGCAGGTTGGTGTCATGGCACGTGGTAGCCTGGCTTGCTGACTTGTTTGGATTCACAGCCTAGAATGAAAATAAAAGAAAGGCTATATAGAACAGAAAGCAAAAAAGAATTACCTTCAATAAAACTGGAATGAAACTGCTGCAAATTTTGCCAGGTCTATTGTCTCAGCTGCCAGGTTTCTTCATCTTGTGCCAGGTTTTCTCTCTAGATGCTGGTTAATTTTTCCATACATCAAATGCTTCACACCTGATTAGAGTGGCTTTTGCAGTGCGAGTAGGACAGGACATCGCTAACCTGCTGTGACTAGAAGCCAACTGTCTTTTGGAAACATTGCTCTGTTTGGAGGCTCACCTAGGGACACCTTGTGGAAGGTAATCAATTTCCATCAGGACAGGAACTGGTCGTCTCTCTTGTGACCATCATAATATAATTAAAATTCCCCCTCAAGAAATCTTACTGGATATTTCCACCAGCTGTGCCTGACTCCTTTCATTCTGCTCTTTGACAGCGGTAGTTTAGTGCATCTCGGATGGTATCCAGTGTTCCAGCATCCTGAAATAGCGTTGTCTTTTGTTTCAAGTGGCCTCCTAAAACCTTTCTGCAAGAATCCCCGTTCATTCTCCGTACACTGTTACATTCATTAGATCTACTTCATCATGAATCATTAATTACAAAATGTTTGTTTGTGGCTTTTTTTCCAGTAGTTATTTGTAACATAGAGAGGTTTCTTTAGTTCTCATTTTTCACTGTTCTTATAATGGCATATAATCTAAAAGCTGTGTGTAATATTTATGCTTGAAGTAAAGCCACTGTGTCAGGGACACTGCACAAGAGTCAAGTCACTGTGGAATTTACCCATCTGACTGTATGTTCCCAAACATTTTCAGTAAAGAGAGCACCTATGCTTGAACTGGAATGCAAAATGTCCTGCAGCTCAAAGTTAGGTTCACTTTATTCATTTTGATTTCCCCATCTCTATATCCCAGAACTGAATGGTCTCTTCTGACATGGCAAATTTGCTTGCTCTTTTCTTTTTCAAACACAGCTTGTGGCGGTGTTGCCCACCTTTTATATAGTTGCTTTGTGATTCTAGCTCTTGTTTAAGAAATAGAAATGCCAGTCATTTATTCTCACCCCTCACTTGGAAAGGTGTCATGCTGGAGTTCAAACCTTGCGCTACTATCTCCTGGACCATCAGGAAAGCAGCAGATGCAAAAGGATGGTCCACCATCTCCTCTTCAGTCCGAATGGAAGAGTTTCAGCCAAAACCGCAAGGTCCAAGCATCCAAAGAGACTGCAGAGGGAACATGTTGCCAGCCCAGCACTAAGGACACTGTTGGGATATAGCCTGCATTCTAAGCAGGATGAAATAAGAAATATAAGGATGTGAGGCAGTATGGTATGAAATAGATGGCACCACCACCACCAAGCTATAGTGTAACATAGGTGTGTCCTTCCAGAAATCAAATATGTGGGACTGGCTACGAGTCTTAATTCAGAGCTGCAGAAAGATGCCTACTCTGGAAGAGATATATAAGATTTCAGATTTGCTCATCCTGTCATTGATATTTCCCTTTGGTTAAATGAGGCGTCTGGTTTAGTTAGGGGAATCCCATCCCTTGGCAGCAAATCATCCTTACCCATCCAAGAGGTAATTTAGCATCAGGGCCCTGAGTGCACCAGCAGGCCCTGCAACCTCTGCCCCCATGCAGGGGTCTGACTGCCTGTGTTCAAAGGCTGCCCTGACACTGCGCAGCTCAGTGACCTCTTTTCGCAGACTGCTGCAAGAAGAGCTGTGAAAACCTCACTGAGGACTTCCCCTGCTTTGCTTGAGAGCTGCACATAAGTACATTTAAGCTCCTGCTTTTGCCCTTGGCCCTTGCCAGTGCTGTGCTGTTGGTGTGCCCGCGCCTGGCCATAGACCTCACTGCCTCAACGTCCCGGCCTGACCCTGGACCTGCCACGTCACTATGGACTTGCCTGGCAATCTCTGGACCGCAGCTGACCCTGGCTGCTGTCCCCAGCCCAGCCCTGCTCGCCTCATTGGGGCACGGAGGGATGGTGGGGACGGCACCCCGGGGTGCGGACACTGCCCAACCAGCTGGCTGTCACCCTTGGCTCTGGCTCACCTCCCCACGACGGCAGCCCCCTCCCGCAGCTCCCTGAAGCAGACATGCCTATTTATGTGCTTTCCAGGTTCAACCTTGAGAAAAGTCTTCTGCTCCTCTTAGACTTCACATCTAGCTTTTAAATGGTTGGAATTATGTAATTGTCAATTTAGTCTCTAGAACAGCTGCCTCATCAGATCCTGTTGCAAGGACAGTGTAGGTTTAGGACATTTGACAGTTTTCTTTTTATCTACAGGTATAGGTTCTCCACAATATGCTCACTTTCTCTTCCTTTCAGTTTATCATAAAGCTTTTGTTTGTTTTTTTAGTATAAAGCACATGAGGCAGGGGGAGATGTACCTGCTTTCTTCTTCCTTTCAGTGCATTAATTCTTTTTTAGTTTTGTAAAGGCATAAAATCTTTATAAGCTCATGGGCATGGAGAAAAGAGTTGCAATGATATGCTTAGAAATGAAACTCATGGGCTCAAAGTCTGAAACATGGTAAAATTTCAATGGTTCTAAAGCACTGATATGATTATTGCATTAATTTGATTACTGTAGAAATTTATCTGTCTGTTTTTGTATATCCCTACCCTTTCACCATGAATCCATGACTGCATGGTACAATATAAGTCCTATTTCAAGAAAGGCCTCAAGCATGTCTTTAAGTTCTTCCCATTCAGAAAAATGCTTAAGCATAAGTTTCAAGTTAAGTACATCTTTTAAGACCATTACTGTTAGTTTGCTTTACCGGGCTGATTTGAAAAGTTTGAATAGCCTGACTCTAAAAAATACAGTCACTCCTAAGCACTGAAATTACAGATAGATTATTAGGGTCATCT
Source organism: Apteryx mantelli (assembly GCF_036417845.1). Lineage (NCBI taxonomy): Eukaryota > Metazoa > Chordata > Aves > Apterygiformes > Apterygidae > Apteryx > Apteryx mantelli. The sequence continues at coordinate 36,988,448 of NC_089979.1, forward strand.
AGAAGGGGTACACAGTATTGAAACAAACACAACACATGTTCTGTAATGTATCTTTTTTCTACAGATAGACACTTTAAAAGCATGTAAATATTGTGAAACAGTTTATTCAGTTTTGTTTTATTACTACAAAAGTCAAGAGCCTGTCAGTTGCTCTTTCCAGGAACACTGAACAATCACAATTCCTTTCTGAGTCAAGCATCAAGCAAAGGACAACAGAAAGTGGGAGAAAACATACCCACGTATTCCAGAAATTTTCAAGAAACAACTTACATAGTATTTTCGACTGCTGAAAAGATGTTCTTAAAACTGACCTTACTTTTGAATACTTATTTACATGTTGAAGTTTGTATGTTCAGAACTGTAAGTTTGCTATAAAGTGTATATTATAGTGTATTCTTCAAGAAAGGATTTGAGGTTGAAATCTGAATAGGTTAAAATACATACTTAAAATAAATAGTTAAATAGAGGATATGTTTAACTTTCATCAGGAGCTGCATCTATCACACCAGTATAAATCAATGTCCTTTTTAGAACCGTGTAATAAATGCAAACTAGAGAACAGAAACTACTTAGGATTGTGCATATGGTTTAAAACAGAAAACAGAGTGAAATCTTAGTGTCATTTTATTGATTTGTTGAATGTGTTTAGTTTCAGTAGAGACCTCCTATGTTTCATTTTGGATCTAGGAAGCTTCTTGTCTTTAAGTAACAGCACATTAATTAACTTCAAACTATAGCTCAATGCTTGTGTGCACTTTTCTGCTGGATACTGCAACCAAGAGTCTAAGTTCTTCTTGGTGTAGCAAAACCGTGTCTTTTTAGACCAGATTACAAGTGTTATCTGTCTGTTTGTTTCTGTGTGTTTCTCACTGTGCTTCTGGTGCAGCTATGCACGTGGTCATGCCTAACATAATTCCCCATGCTCATGGACAGCCTTTTCCTGCTAGATTGAGATTTAAAAGAGGAGGGGTTCTTGACTTTGTCCTCCAATTTTCTGTTCTGTAAGAAACACGGCTCTATGCTGCTCTGTCCTGGTAGATGCAGTTACTTGTTCTATTCACAAAGCATATGTGGCCCAAACCAAGTACAGTTCCCAAAATGGGACTGTGTCATATGCATGGGGTACACCCCTAGGCTGTGTGTAGGTGCATGTGTAACACAAATCTGCACTACAAAGGGGAGGCTGAGACTGCTGAGATTGCTGTACCTGCTCCTGGCTTACACTTTGAGAGGAGCAGTAAGCACCCTAGAGAACTGTTGTTATTGTTTCCTTATGGCAATTCCCTGTATCTGGAACTCCCTCTCCTCTCTTGACTTTTGAGATGTTTTAAATATATCTCATGGCATTAGTCCATTTGTGAGTCACCAGCAGGTGACTGGTAAGGTCAGAGCTGTTGATATCTTTTGCCATATATCAGTCTTGGCACAGATTCATTTTTTCTTTGGAGACTTCTTTCTCTGGTGCTTCTTCAGGGTCTGTAACGCTCTGCACAAACTCTTAAATAGGCTTTAGGAAAAAGCATTCGGCCTCCAAGTGTGTGCAGTTTGGGATATAGAGAAAGGTTGCGTAGCATCAAGCCCAACAGAATCCTCATTCTGACTGTGGCCTTTTGACCCTTCTCTGCTACAAATGACCTCTAGGTTTTTTTGCCAGACATATTCCAGGGAAATGCATTAGCTCTGACAACCAGCCTGTAGGATGTTATACATTCTGCAGTGCGCAGAAAGCACTGTAACTTGGTTATGAAGAAAGACAGTTAAACTGGATGTAGAGTAAATAGAAGCAAGAGGAGAAGCAACAGGCAGACTTAAACTGCAGTTGTCCTAAGTACACACAAAATGACTTTATGAGCCCAGCACACACAGACAATGGCTTTTAAACACTGGCAGTATCCTTCGAGACAAATACTGAAGCTAAAACGTTATCTCCCTACTTTTCCATTCCCTGCTTCCTTTTCATCACTCTGCAGTCATAAAATGGATTGGGATAGAGAAGATGGTGTTTACATTACTTCATGAAGGAGTGAAAACAATCCCAAACCATATTTTCACATTTTACTGACGTCTTCTAACTCTTTTACTATTGTGCATTGAGAAACAAACTTGCAAATCAAAAAGAGGTTTTTCAAACAAAATTCATGCCTAATTCACATATTCATGTCTGATTAGCAGACCAGATAACTGTGAGAAGTGATTTTGTCTGTTATTATACCTTCATATTGGTGCGTGGTGGCAGATTACTTTTGCTAACCTTGTATAATTTTATCGCAGCATTAATGATATAAAGTCTTTTGGGGGAATAAATTATAGCTCTAATGTCCTGTCAGGAGGGGAAAGCAGACCTAACCTAGCTCGTGGCTGGCTATCTTTCCGGATTAGATGATTTAATGATTTATTTTGTTCTAGGAAGGCACTGTACACACTGCCACCAGATTTCTTTATGTGCCTACATAGGAGGTAGCTTTGACCAACCAATGAAGGAGTAAAGGGGCAATTCTGACCTGCAAGGGTAAATCTAGACCCCCTTTAATGCCAAATATGGTAATTATTCAGTAGTTCATTATCAGCAATCTAAGAAAACCTGCTGCAGTCCCACCTATAAACAGGCCCCTCTGACAGGGCTGAATCTTTACATAGTTCACATCAATTTCTATCTCAATAAATATAGTTCTTCTGATTTGGTGTCCCAAACACTCACTCTGCTATCAACTCTGTCCTGACTAAAAGTGTAGCCCTTTGATCTCTGTCCCTCTTAGAATTAATGATCTTCATCTGCCAGTAAGAATTCTCTTAGACTTGTAATATTTTCAGGATCCAGCAACGAGATTTAGAGCTATTTGGCCCCTGTCTGAATCCCAACATAATCCCAGTCTTAAAAGAAATTGCATGATACGTACTCTGCCCTGGATATCACCATAAGCCATTCAGCCTTACTGAGCTCAGTCATCTTCCTAGCCCACGAAACCCCTAGCAAACCTTCAACTTGTTTGCATCCTAAACAAATCCACAGTCTTCTCTCTGCAGGTATAATATGAACAGGTTTCCTTTGGTCCTTGGTTCTGTAGCTATGTTGGAAGAATCCAGCTACAAACTGGGTTCTTAAGTCCATCCTGTCCCAAACCCTAATCTAATTTACCTACTTAACAAGCTAGAGTGACCCACACTGGTCAGAGCACGAAAGGATAAGCAATTTTGACCAGTGATTCTAGCCCACATTCTAACTTTTAGCCTTTTGAAGACCTAGCAGTAGATCCAGGTCTTCAGTCTCTGCCCTCCTGAAATTTAACCTCAGCCCATCCATCAATCTATGGATCAGTAAACCAAACTCTTTGATGCTTGGTGTTCTGAACACCAAACCTAACTTGCCATCACTTCAGACCTACATGCAACTAAATGATATGTATGGGCTATTGTTTATAGCTATACTAGAGTCAGCATTCAGGAAAACAAGAGATTTAAGAGATTTGTCTCCTTGTCCTGAATGAGCAAAGAGACTAGGATGAGAGCTGGAACGAGAAGAGAAAATGATTAAGGATTAGCCCATGCTGATAACTGCAATGCAGTAATTGAACAGTTACAGTGACAGTAATCAAAGTGATTGTAGTCCCTGCTATCACAAACCCTGGTCCTAATTCCAGCCTAGCTCCATAAATGAAACATTTCTGCCAGAGACTTTAGCATGTGGCACTTCCCTTCAGAAACAGCATTCATCATAACTCTGAAGATTTCTCAGGATTTGTCAACACATCTCATTCCATTTGGCAGTCTCTCTTCACCACAGGCCTTGCTGTAGTGTTATCTGATACCCAATGATACAAAGGAGCCACAGAGAAGTCATAAAGTGTTTTATTCTGCTGGCAATTAGACCTATGCCGCTGAGGAATCAGACTTTAATACAACTCCTCAGCCTGTGAGGTCTTGAACCACAAACTTGGTATCAGCCCTAACTGTTGACTTAACTGTGGCCATATGATATACGTCCACTATGAACTGACTGCAAAACATTTGGACCTATTGATGAGTGAATGCGTAATCGTGTTTACCTGGGATTATCTTCAACTACAGTATGGTCCGACACTAAATTATGTGAACGTGCTTTCTCAGGTCAGAATTAGCTCTACCATCCCTACATAGCAGCCTGCATAGGCCTGCTCTTTTTGAGCAAATCACTTAGCATTTACATTCCTTAAATTGTTTGGGTGGGGACAGATGGCTGTGACAGACCTTGTATATTCTCCTCTTCACAGCTTCTCCAATAGTCCATAAACCCAATCTCCAACACACTATGATTTCAGTTTTTGGCTTTGTGTCACCAGAAATAGCTAGTTGCGCCAAATTTGGGAAGCAGGGTGGGTTTTGTAATATGGAAAAGTATCCAGTAGGGACTAAGCTAAAGCTATCAAATTCATTGAACAGATTATAAACCATATTTAAAGCTATTTTTCCATGGTTTAAAAGCTAGTTCATTAACAAAAGATTTGAACATTTGCCACTCCTCCACCTTGATAGACCAGGAAAAGATCTGAAAATGATACAACTCTGTACTGTATTAAACAGAATCAAATCCTTCATATAAGCCAAACTTCAGTTCTCTACTAATAAAAATCCTACATGCCACTTTATAGCACGTTTATTCTGTAGTGAAAATGACCACAGATCCTTAATACAGCATCAGTGCTGCCTATTGAGCTTTGTATTCTTATAAATGCTCCCACAGGAAATCTGAAGGTTGGCACTGGTAGAGTGTAGTTTTAAAATACCACGGGGAGGGTGAAACCCAGCATCATGTTGCTTATTACTCTGGTGATCTATCTAATGGTATTCCTTGCTGCTGAAATCTGATAAAAAGTAACATTTTTGAAATATTAGATATTGGATTAAAGCTTCTAATTGTCTCTTTCATAACCAAGAAAGGTCCATATTAATAATTCTTTACGGTGCCATTCAAAAGAAGACAACTGTTTAAGCATACATTGTGAAACTCAGATCTTTCCAATGGAGTTTTATTCATTTGTTACTTTCCATGAGCAAATGTGACTGCACATTTATTTAAATCTTTAGAAATGTGGATGAACAAACAGAAGACAAAGTAAAGTTAAACCTGAATTGGAGACATGCTGTTAAGGAAGAAACAGTTCCCTCCGCAGTAGGTGGTTACTGCCGTTCCAATAATCCAGTGCAGTAATTCTGGTATGGTCAAATTGTGCCTTCATATTCACTGCCTGAAAATGGACAGTTCCAAAAAGAGTGCAAAAATCTCCACTTACTTAGTAAAAGGTCATAGGAAAGAAAGAAGAAATGCCAGGCACAGAGACTGACCTATTCAGAATATAATCACACCTTCTTTAAAAAGACATCTACATTACAAAAGGGTAGGTATCTTACTGTATACTCCTTGCCTCCCTAATGCAGCCAGTATGACTAAGATTTTCAAAAATGAAGATGGAGTGGCTTAAAGCTCTATAATTCAGCCAGTCTATTTTAACAATTAAGAGTTTTTGCACTAGACTAGGGAAATCATATTTTCAACACATTCAGGAAGCGTTTTTCTGGATTTGGTCTACTAGAATAAAATGCAATGCTATTGAAAGGTATGAGAATGACAGACACAAAAATACTGTCCTCTGTTTGCTACGGCACTGATAGAGCATGACCTTTTTTAATATTCCCAAGCACAGTTTTGGAAAGACCACATTTTTTATGACTTTGATACAATTATAACTGAACTTGGTGCTTTTTGATGCTTAATTCCTAGGTTGCTATATTTACTAAACTGAAAATCTAATTATTTCTGACCTACCAGATCACATTAGAACTGGATCCACTGACTAGTGGAAAGGAAATGGATCCATAGAAAGAAAGGGAAAGGTAATAAAACTGGAAGAAAAGTGAAGGAGTATGTTTAAGTGACAAATCCGGAATGCCTGCACATCTCTTATAAGCACAAGACAGAAAGCAATGGCAGGAAAATAAGGGTTCCATTTATGTTTGATTGGGAAACATATTTTCTGTCATCTGAAGAGAACAGAAACTTACTGTCCTCTTGTTCTGCCAATATCTGTGCAGTGGAGGGGCAAATTTGGGGTCAAAATAAACCCAGAAGCATGAGAAGTAGATATGTGGGCCTAAGAGAAACCATCTTTTTTCAGTTCCAGCAAACTCAAGTCCAGAAAGTTACAGAGTTACATCCTCTTTCTGCTGACCGTGATTTAGCTACATGAGCAAGAGAGAGTAACAGCATGGGTTGCCAGATTAAAGAAGTGCTTGAAGCTTTCAGGATCTATTTCTTGGTGTATTAGTGCATATCAATGACAATACATACTTTTTCTCAACAACTTTTACTAAGTGATCCATTCTTGGAATGTCGAATCTGTTCAAAACCATTTGGATGCATACTCCAGCAAAATGCATCTTTATCATAGGCGAATTATGCTAATACTGTTTTAATTAAGTAGCAAGTGTCAGTGGTCACTGCCACCAAAATAATCAGTATTTTGTGCCCAAAAGCAGCTACTCTAAGTTGGTGTCTCCCAAACTGTAATCATGCTTTACATTTTTGTAGTGTTTTCCACCCCCAAATTTTAAATTTTGCATATACAGAACCTTGGACCTGGTCGGATATCTGGAGGAGGCATTCAACAACCAGTTGACATGCAAGATACTGCATGAAGGGCAAAGAAGGAAAAGGAATTACCCACAAGGTATTACCCTGTGGGATTCCCTAATGTATCTAGAGTGTTACTGCAAAGTTCAGGAAGTTGCATCTGTCAAGTGTGAAATTCTTAAGCTCCAAAAATTCCCTCTTAGAGAATTAGGAAACACCTGGAGATTTTCATCCACCAGAATGCTCTCATCTCTCCATCATATGCAATATATAATCTATACACACATTTTTTCAGGAGTGTTTTATTGCCCATTTGTTCAAATTCACATTTTACATTTTTATCCCTTCTAAGGTGTGAAAGCAATACTTGTTCTATATTAACAATATTTTTATTCATTTCCAGTGGTATGATTTTTGGCCTTTGAATGTCAATATTCTGATCTTGAATGGGATCATGATGAAGTTTTATGCACTCTGTTCTGTGTTTTTGTAAATATAAAAACAAGGAGTCAATGAAGGTTTAAAAGTAGCCTAAAAATGATTAAATTATTTGTTTCTCTGATGTTTTAATTTGTAGCCTTGGCCATCATCATGGGCATAAATTAATTTGTAACAGCTGTGGATGAGTATTCATGGCTGGGACCTGAATTTCATATTCAGAGGGATGTGTTTTAAGTTAAAAAAACTCATCAGGGTCACCTTAAGTACATGAACATTTCTGGTGCATTTTGCAGTTTTACAGCTTTGCTCCAAAAACAACATCATGAGGTTATACAATGAGACACTCAAACAGCCAAGGGACACAGAAACACTGTCAAAATCATTAGAGTGCAGTTACAGAGCACTTTTATAAAGTAACATGAGTAATTGCATGTAACTATTGCCAATATCCACAAGTACTAACAATGTCTGTAGTGCAGTATCTGAAGAATGCTGTGGCAGACTTTTAAATGATGATTATCTTCTGCAATAGTGGTTCATTCAAAACTAGCAAACTTGTCATTTTCCTACAGTTGTTTTTCCTTCTCTTATTGTATCTGGCCTGCACTACTGAAAGTGCATTGGAGGTGAGAAATTTTGCAAAATTACACTTTTTCAATCCTCACTGCTCTAGCTAATGTTCTCTTAATTTTGTTCTTGTTTACAAATGTCTGCAGAGACTTCTTTTAGCTGCCAGGTCCATAGTTAACATGAAAATGGAATAGGCTACTCAATTTTGTTTCATGTAAGAAACAAACCCAAGGCAGTTTGAATTTGTACACCTCTGACAGGCAGTGGTGGATTTTCCAAGCGTGTTTGTAAGAAAAGTGGATTAGAATAGTCTCAGTGTCTAGGAGTACCATAGTTATCTACTGTCACTGGAGTTTCTCACAAACACAACCTGAAAATTGAGGAGAAAGATGAAGAGGATGCCCTTTCCCAACTACTAAACCTAGATTTTATAAAAAAACAGCAAAAAGAATACAGCGATAAAGTTTTTGGTGCAACAGAAGGATGAACCAATCTAAGGGTCTTAAAATATTTGTAATAGCTTTCCTGCAAAATGGCTTGCTTCTTTAAACATCCTGCTTCTGTCCCGTAGGAATATATCAATAGTCATCATGAAAATATTGAGGCCTACAACATAACTGGAAATAAACCCATTTGCTGACACTGTCAGATGATCAAAAAGACAACAGCTGCCTACCAGAGCAGTAGTCGTATGGTCAGTCACAAGGCTGGAAGAGTTGATGCATAGGAAACCAAACAATGGAGACAAATTGTCAGTGCCACAGTAGCCCCTGAATCATAATGACAATCATTTTGGGTAGTGGTCTCTAAAGTGGAGAAGAGGAGAGTTGGAGAGGAATTAATTACCAACCTCAGAACAGTCTAATAGATGAGCAATAGTGGCAACATGTGGAAATTTCAGATTCATGTCTCAGTTCCCAAGATAAGAAATCAAGCATTCCACAGCAGAATATCCCGACTAAACATTTGTTAGCTGGTGCGTTTTTGAACCATTTTTTCATTTTTGATAAAATCACATTTTCTAGCTAAATGTCATTCATCAAAAAAATCCCAGCCTGCTTTATTTGGGACTAATGGGGTTAACTTTATTATGAGCGAGCAGAGAAAAAAAAAATCAGCTCTATAGGTGCTAGTGCTTGAAAAATACTCATGTAAATTGGGGACTTTGGAAAAATTGTTTCTTTACATCCTGAAGTGTAAATGCAGAAAGAATAGCTAGATGTTGTTCACAGTCATTTTTTTTTCCGCCAGGAATGAGAGACAGAACAGAAAATAATGGTACAAATGAGAAAGAACTTTATGCTGTTTGACATAAAATACACAATGGAAAACTAATATAGTTACATCAATAAATGTTTTAAATGCAGAGAATTCCCTCACTCCAGTGCTGCATTATGAATTCAGTAGCATAACACTTTGACAGTTGGTAGCAAAACTTGAACTCAGATTATTAATAACCTTTCCACAGTCTATCATTAATGTCAGTGGGTGCGGTTTAGGAGTTTTATTTTGGCAAGTATAGTATGTTAACATATTAACTGACTGCTCGTATAGTCAGAGAAGGAATGCTAGCCAGGGAAGGCATTTCACGCCAATTCTGAAGGCACTAAAAATAAACTGCTACTTACCAACTCAGACAACCTTATAAATGTCTGATTTCTCCCATCTTTGAAGTGCTACATGAACACTTAGTCTGGAGTTTAAGACACTTCTTCTAGCAAGCATTTACATAGAAGAGGACAGTTTGGCTACAGGACATTTAAAACAGACAAATTGTGTCACTGATATCTTGTCAAGTTTAACACCCTGTGAAGGCAAATAGCGTCAGTATGTTGTGCTGAAATAGGTCAGCCGTAAGAGTAGCCTGTGGAACCATCACATATTGACCTAGACCTTGGGGTATAGATACAATTATTCATATCTTGACTTATGTTAAGCTATGGGGTCTGTTTTTAGCAGCACTGTTGTGCTTAGTACCTCTGCTGCAGACTGTAATTGGTGCCATATAAGATGCCATTGTGTCAGCAGGTAATGGTATATAACTGTAACTCTTGGCAGCAAAAACTATAGGCTAGATGAGCACTTTACAATTTGTTTTGAACTAAGAACTGAGCGTGAGAGTAGGCTGGTAAAACTCCCCATTACTCTCCTTTGTTCCAGAAAGAATTACATTACTTTGCCTCTCTTTGGAGTACTAGTCCCACAGTGTATGCCTTGGTCAAGGTTGTCCAAGGCTCTCCTAATACTCCAACTGCTGCCTCACAGAAGACAGTATAAAGGTAGCATATATGTTTCTCCATGGTATGTGGACTCACAGTCTGTGTGAATGTGTTCTTCCCCTTTGAAGCCATGTAAAGAAGACAGTTTTACAAGACAAACCAGAAGTTAAAGAGAGTATGAAAAACTGGCTGGAAGTTGCCTTGAAGAGATCATCTAGGGCATTCCCCTGCTTCAAACCTGAGAACTCACACCTAGACCATCCCTGACAGACATTTGCTGTTTCTAAAAACTTTTATTGAGTGGGCACTTACAATCACTGTGTTTCACTGCTGAAGACTGGAGAACGATTCTAACACTTTTTTTTCCCTAATAGCTAGCATAAATGTCTCCTGTTACAAATTAAGATAATTATTTCTCCTCCTGCCCTCGTTGGCTGCTGAGAATATTGACCATTGTCTTCTTCGTGTGTCTTGGACAACAATTATTACATCCTCTCTCATTTTTTCTTTTCAGTCTAAACAATCATAAAATTTTCAACTTTTATTTATATTACACTTTCTAAATCTCTTACCATTCTTTTTGGCTGTGTTTATATTTTATTATTTTTTTTCTAAAAGTGTGATATAATTGCTTAATTGTCCTAGATCTGTCCTCCCAGTTTGATTTCTTGAGTTCCATTTTTTTTGACTGTTTGTCTTCCTGTCTTGTAATCTCTTCATCTGGGTTATCTTTTCTCTCATTTGTTTATTAAAATATTGTTTAGACAGTTTTAAAAGCTTTACTAATGTCAAGCTAAATTACATCTACTGCTTTTCACCAACCAAAAGAAAATTTTTCTCTCACAGGAGAAAATGAGATGGGCTTGACATGTTTTGTTCTTAAAATCTGTTGGTTGTTTCTTGTCATCTTGTCCTTTAGACATAGATTGTTTAAGAATAATGACAACAGCAATAGTTGTAGTATGCTCTAATGACTGTAGACATTAGATTATCTCATCTGCAACACCCTAAATCTTCTTTTATTCCCTTTTCAAGTTGGTTACTTCATTTGGCCATCCACAGTTCCTCCCCTGTGGATTCTCTGTGCATCTGTATTCGTTCAAAAAATATTTCTTTTAGTTCTTTAATATTCTAAATAAATAATTTCAGTGGATCTAATTAACTTAAACTTGTGAGTTTTTAACCTATTAATTTCTTTTTCTGGCCTGATACCTATCTCCTTGTTAAAAATAACTGTGTTAAGCATCTTGTCATATTTAAAGTCTTGTTAGAGCAAAATGACATTGGACACTTCAGCCTGCACTGCATCATTGCTTAACTTTCCCATTCAGTAATAGACTCAATTTGATTGTGTCTTTCTATTACTTTTATAGACCTATGCAATCTTTTTTGGATATTCATTGCTATGTGAAAATACAGCCAGCAGAAGTCACATTTGATGCTCCTCTCCTATTTAACATTTTGTCTGAGTGCAGACACAGAAGATAACTGTACAGAAAACAGCACAATTAGTACAAATTTTCACAGCTAAAGGTTACTAAAAGACTGTATCATGATACAGATGAAGTAGACAAATTTCTCCTTTTCTCTGTATAGGCGTTACTGTAAATGGAATATGGCATTCAGTTTATAAGACTTTTTTTTTCAAGAAAAAAGTAAGGATAGCTAAGAACAATAAGGCCTGAGTTCAATGAATGTTTTAAATATTTAATATAAATGCTGTAGCTTGCACTGTTAATGTTACTAGTCTAACTTAGTGAAGTGACAGTACAATGAATAGTGCATTACAACAAAGGATGTGTACAGTGACAACTGTATTTTCATAATAATGCTCAAGTTAATCACAAGTAATTTTGCCATTTTCTATTCTGAATCCCTTCTCCCAGACCCACATCTTACATCATCACGTACTCTAGTTCAAAATTGTATTTTAAAATGTAAAACTTCAAGTTCTGAAATGCTAAAGGAAAGTGAACTATTTTTGGACAATATGTGCTCATTTTCAAGTATATTAAAACCTTAATAAGTTGTTTATTTCTGAGCAAATAATTAAAAAAATGTTGTTTTGTGAATCACAGAGTGACAGATTGAGATCTGATTCTAATTGCAAACACTTCACGTATTGGTAATTCAGAATTTCTTTGCTTATGTGGTATTACTTTCCATGCTACAAGTTACACAAGGCAATTATGAGTAATGAGATAGTTCAATGTCAAGAAATAAATTCTGAGTAAAGGAGAATAAATCATTTAATCTTATTTTAATGCAAGTGGACACCATTCTGAAGAAAGGGAAATTTCATAAGCACTTTCTTTTGAAGTCCTCTTTAGAGTATTCTGGCTGCTATCATACAATGAAGTCTCTGAGTTCTAGTTGCAAAAACATTACCCTTCCTATTCACTCTCAGTAGCTGATAGGACAAGCTGCCAGAAATCTACAGTTTGGCTCCAATGCCAAGCCTGACCACTGCAGTGAGGCTCTCATCATTGTGTGGAGGCAGAACAAAATGTTTAAACCAACATTACGAATCATTCAGCTTCAACTGGGTGGGATATGAAAGATATTTCTCCTGATATTCTTCCTAGAGTCTAGGACATAAGGAGACAATATCACACATGGGGCACCTCAAAGACATCTGGAAAACTAGATCTGTATGGCATATATCCCCCATGCCATGCTGCCTGGGATGCCAGTCAGGTTCCAGTGCATGCCTGGGGCTCTCCTCTGGTAGGCCTTATAAAAATCCTGAAGAAGTGATAGAAACCCTTTTGTTAGAGACAGAAAACCCTCAGGGAACAAAGCATGAGGAACTAAATGGAAAGAGACAGGTGAACTATGTGGGCTTTTTTGTCTTTCATCCCTGTGAATAATTTACCCTGCAGTAGGTGTGTAGATATGCGTGAAATAATAAGTGAAACAATAATATAATTGTTTTAGAATTAGGGAAAATTCCAATTCTTTAGACTTTGAGAACTGGCAAAAAAGACAAGAAACAGCATAGGTTGTATTATTCTTGCATATAGTGTTCACTTAAAAGCACAAAAGAGTTAATCTTATCATCCTACACATGGTTGCATTTATAAAAGATAAAAATCACAAACAAGTAACGCACAGTTACTTGTTACATATTCTTCCCATTACAGTTGACAGGTTCATTAATCATACAGTGTATTTTACTATTAGAAGCTGTAAAGAAGATCAAATCTCTTGTAATTTTTCTTCTTCTTTTCCATTTGATAAGTGTGTTGTTTCAATGTGCTGATAAAATATAGTGTCAGTCACAAACAGTCCCAGGAGGATTGCAGCTCTCCAGTTAGAAAATTCATTCTTGTTTGCAATGTAAAATTCCATGGAAAATGCATCATTTCCTTTTTAACTTGGCCATTAGATTGAGTAAAATGCATATGCCTGGGTATTCACAAAAGAAGTAATCCAGAATGAAGTGCCTGTGGATATGAGCAATGTTTAAGTAATAGAAATATCGCTTGCTGCATGTTGAAAGCATTAGCTATGAATACCCCTATTCATAACATCACATTGATTCATAATTAAAGCCCCGTGAAAATTATAGAGAAAGTTGACATGTTTCACAATCTGTTCATGGTAAATGTAGCAAATTTTAAAGTTTGTTGTGACTTGCCAATAAAGAACACTCAGGAAGATAAAGAAGTGATTCTAAGATACTGAGTTTTAGCAAGTGTGACTAACACAAATGATGACCTATGCAGAAGGCATAGGCCTTCTAGGTTTTCAAAGAAAATTAAGAAAGTTCCCTACTTTAGAAGAAGCAGTCTTACATGTCTAATGAGAAATGTTTTTTGGTGGATATACAAAATGCACAATAATAAATTTTAGCTTATGTCTGAAGTCAGAAAGCCTCAAGAAATAAATGTAACTCAACCCTGCTACCCAAGGGAAGGGAAAAAAAAAAACAAAAAAACCCTGCAAAGCTGTATGCTGCTGTGAAGATACACACTGAAGGCTCACTATTCTTTTCTTTTCAAGGAAGAACATTAATAATTCTTAGTCCTTCTGCAATGTGTGATATGGTAATGTGTACATGGTCTGCTTTTGTTAAGATTTCCGCATCATGTGCCCACCTAAATATTTGGAAGGATGGTGTTTTGATCTATAGCAGCTGATAAAATGATGTGGGTGTGCATCAAGCTGGTTTTCCACAAGACATTTCATAAGGATCAGAGAATGTCTGAAGATCTGTGATTCAAATGGGAAGATAATTTATTAGCTGAGTGAATGGTTTGGAGCAGTCCTGGCTGAGTGTATGGCTGCTTTACTTTAGAATTGTTATTGTTTAGATTTTTAGTCGCCACTTCATAATGGAATGTACAACAGTGCTGTAAAACCACCTCTGCTAAACCAGTTCTGATACTAGATGAAACTCAGGAAGAATGGGAAGTTGCATTTATGGAGTCAAGATTGTTACGTAGGCATTATGTACAACATTGCAGATACACCTTGATTTTTGTTCCCTTTCATTTGAGATTTTAAAAAATTGTGACAATGAAGGAAGTTGACATTTAGCAATCTAAATTGGAATATCAAAAATAAAAGTCTTGCTTGGGTAAAGATATCAGTGTGCTTAATTGTGTACTATGACAGTTAACACTGCTTGGTGAGCTATGGCCATATCCAATGTTATATATACAGAGTTGTATATTTTGTATATATATGTTATACATACACAGTTATAACTAAAGCTACTCTCTTGTCCTGATAGTCACAATGCCTTTGAATTAACACTGAAATCTTGCTAATGTGTATAAAAATATATTTAATTTGCATCTAATGCAAATGAATATGCATAGATCACGTGAAAGATTGTACGTCATGGCATGTGTTCATGACAAATCAAATCAGCAGGTTTCTTAGTTGTTAATGTGAGAGTGTAGCTGTTGAAAGCCTGCATGGGTGGAAGGCAAACCAGCCAATGAACTTTGAATGAGGAAAAGTGGGAAACTGCTGTTGAGCTGAAAAAGAGGTAAAAAATTACTTTAGCAGATGTGAGCAAAGTGGTATCTATAAATGTTAAGCAGAAAAGTGAAAAGTATCCAAAGGGGACTTTTCATATGTTACTTTTTTTTTTTTTTGAACAACAGTAATGAGAGCATTGATTTCAAACAAAAAGCAAGGTGTGACAAACATCTTGAGAGTTATTTGCATAAATGGAGGCTGCAAGCAGTTGAATCTATAGCAGAAAAGACAACTAAAATACGAAAAAAAGGTGAAAGCGCTGTTTTCTGTGAGAACAGAAGAACAAACACCTCGTAGAAGAGAAGTTTGCTGATTTACAGAGGCTTTTTGTACTGCTAATGTTTCATTTCATGTTCTGCACAGCTCTGATATGGAAAGCTACTTGAAAGCTCCTTGGGAAAACATACCTTAAGCTGGTGCCATATCTTGTTTAGATCAACTGGGAAAAAGGTACTTATCAAAGCTTCTTGAAAGTCATGTGAATCACTGTTTCTCCATTGTTTCCATTAAAAGACCACTTGACCTTTTTGAAAAAAGCGTGTGGACAGTCTTGCTCTCCCAGGATGTTTCTCATGTACAGCTAAATAAATATTAAGTTAAACTTAGAATGCTACATTTTGTTTTACCTACTTTGTTTTCATGTGATTGTATGCATGCAAAATATACAAATGGATTTTTTAGTTTTTTTCCCTGTATCATTTTGGGGACCATCTGCTGAAATTTGTGAATAAGTGATATATATGAAAGAACTTGAAAGAACTATTGGGGAACTGTGTTTTTGTGTGTTGTAGACTGATGCACAAGTGCTGATGCCTCTGTGTTCATCAGCACCTTTTATATCAGCACCATGCAGGAAAAAAGAATTATACCTATGGGAAAGGAATCTAGATTTTAAATATCTTCTAATAGGTTTTTCTTTTTCAGAAAATATCACACTGAAGTGAAGGTACATAGCTATGAGAACCCCTTCTGAAATTTGAAACCTTTGTGCATGAGCTGAATGTTTTGTTAATCCAACGCTAACTTATTCAGGTTATGCTGAGTACTTTGAACACAACCAAACCAAACATGATTTGTATCAATTAATGTTTTGAATATGATTCCCATTTTAAAGACAATTTATTCACAAGGGTCAAGTCCAATGAGTTCATCAATGCAATTTCTGATGAGGTATTTAAACACTGAGATTGTTTTCCAATCCTGACTATTATTGCTTTGACAAGTGTACTACCACTATAGACTAATTTTTTTTTTTTTTTTTTTTTTTACAAGGATGTCTTTCAAAATGACAGACCAAAGAATCAGGAATGAAAAACCTCAGTAGAGTCTCATTGCAGATCAAAGTGGAGGTGCAAACTATTTTTTTCCTGTCAAATAAATTTGCAGCTATTCTTTTCCATAGTTATTTTAACTGTACCTGTTACTGCTGATGCCATTAATATTATATGCTTTGCTACTAAAATTTCCTCTATTCACTGGCTGAAGTCAAAACTACACAGATTGGTAACGTTAGAATGTTAATGGTGAAGAATTCTAACCTCCATCATAAATATCTTTAAATGTATCCTGCCAAAATCATAGACATAATTATGACCAAGACGTGTAAAGGTCAGTGGTCAGACAACCAGTGCATCTTCTAGATAACCTGTTCCAGCCTGTACTTTGATTTGCACTTCTCTGTATTGGGAGATATTAGCAATAAGATTTATTCAGACCTTTTAAATCTCTTCTATGAGAAAAATTACCAAAAATAAGTGTTCAGCTGGATATTTCTGCTTTTCTTAACTATCGCAATAATTTTCTAGGACAAAATAATACAAGTAAGCTCTCTGTGAGATTCAGAAGTTCTCATAAAAGTGTTCAACTGTCATTTATTTCTCAATACATGAAGTAAACAAAATATAGTTACTGTATATAAGAGCAGAGTTCTGAGGATAAGGATAAGTTCTGAGGATACTATGCTTAGTAAATACTCAAACGCTGTATACAAATAGATGAAAATCCCATTTCATTTAATTAGCTTATAAATATTTGGAAACCTTGTGCTCATTGCTAGACTAACTGGATGAAAGCACTGCTATAGCTTGAAATATTTTGATAACATCATTAAATACAATAGTAGATGCTCTTTGCATTGACTTAGATCACCCCTTCATTGTATTTTTTGTGTGGGATTAGCTTCTTGAAGTCAGGGGTGCCACCTGAGGATGAAGTGTTTAATGTGAAGAATATATGTTACAATTCATGCCAGTCACAAATCATAATATATTGAAACATTAACCATAAAGAAGACCTAATAAAGTCAGTGGTGGCAGACTTTTGAGTGTCTTCAGGAGTCTAGTTGTCCATGTACAACACTGCTTGTATTTCCCCTCTCTGAGCTGTTGAAGCAAAATTCCCTTATTATTTATTTATTATTTATATTATTTATTTATGAATTATTATTTTAGACCATCAGGTCTAAAAATCTTCCTTATGAGGCCTGACTTATCACTACTGAGTTCTGTTGTCTCCTCAGTGTATACCACATCAGATGTGTTCCAGTGACTCAATATTTGTGAAATAAATAATAAAGGGATTGGAATATTACACTCAGTGTATAGTTTGGCTACTTTTATGTCCATATAGATTATCCTTGAGTAGTTACCCCTCTGATTCCATAATCATCATCTTTCCCCATGTTTTTCTTATAAAACAAATAACTCTCAATCAAGTGCAGCTATTTCTAAAAAACACCAGTCAAAATACTTCACTTCTTATAGTGTGCTCTGGGAAGACAACTTGGAATCTAACTTCTACTGAAATCATTGGGAAGTAGAGCCTTCTGCAAATCCCACTAGGTACCTAATTACTATCTAATATCTAGTCCCAAAGAACCTAAAGTATCAGTGTCACTCATGCAATGTTACCCTTCAGCTGGAAAGCACACAAGTTATTTACATCAAATGTCATAATATCACCAGCAGGACATAAAAAAAAAAGAAAAAAAAGCACTTGCAAGCAGGTTATTTTACTGGTAACCTCTCTCTCCCCATCTCAAGTAGGAATTGAAATCATTTTCTACTAATAATGATGACAGTAGATTAATAGAATAAGAACCTGTTTTTCTAAAACCATGAGATTATCCAGAAACTCCTGCTCTTCTCTGTGCTTAGTGAGAGAGGAGGAAGCATCTCTTACAAATGCTGTTGCAGTAGCTGCCTTCACTGGTCATGGCACAGCAGAGTCTGATTTTTTGATTTTTTTTTTTCTTTAGGATAGATCACTTCCCTAATTTCCTCTGGGAGTTAACGAACATTGTTAAAATGAATGGGAATGTTCAAGCTCTTCTTGCTTTTGTTGGTAGAATAGGTATTATCTCCTGAATCCATTTTGTTGACTCTAGCTTTTATTGACTTTATTCATTCTTCTAAAACTTGAGAAAATGACAGTTACTGTCAGTAGAATATAGGCTATTTGGTCAAGTTCTGCTCTTACATATGCATGTCCATTGAAACTAATAGATTTACATAGATATAATTCAGAGTAGAATTTGGTAGTTAGTTTTCATCTCCTGGCAGGGGAAAGGAAACTCAGATACCTTAGCTGTGTAGAAGTAGGTATATATCCCAAGCAACTAGAAATATGTACTGCTTTCACTTTAAACACTGCAATATCTATTTTGTGCCAAAGCAGAGGTACTCTATATTATTATAAATTACCAGCATGCTACATTATATACACAGGAAATTCAAGTAGCATTAAAAGTAAAGGATAGTGCAAGTGATATAGTGATATAAGAAAAATAATATATAGCACAAAGTATTTTCTAAAACATGTACATTGTAGAATCTAGAGAACCTTTAACTCTGCTACAATCACACTGGCAACTTTAGCACAGCCTATGTAAAGTTGTTTGTGGCATGATTAAAACATTTTCATAACAGTTAAGTTTTTCCTGGTATGTACTGCCTGGTTAGAACTGTGCTGCTTTGAGTATTCTAACTGCTATTCCATTAGAATATGTAATCTATATTTACACTAATTAAATTTACAATATCTTATTAGCAAATTCCTCTTGAAACAATCCAAAAGAAAAATTCAACAGTCATTATTCAAAGATGCACAACGATGCTAATATAATAATTTTAACTTCATCATGCTCTCCTGAAAAGTTAGTTTTTTTATAGGATAAGAGTTATTTTAACCAAAGTATAGTTCTGGTATAAATATAGGGGATAGTTCTGGAATAAAAATAAACACACGAACTACTCATGAATGAATATAAGTTTGAAATCAATAGAAAGTCTATCAGAGGGATGAGCTTTGGGGACAAGCAACTAAGTTTTAAAAAGAAAGAATATATAGCTACATATCATTTTTGGGAATATGACTCGGTGATCTGCATCGTTTTTGGTCCTAGTCCCATGTTCCTACACACTGTGAAAATTATCTGATTCTTAGAATGTTATAAGCTCAAGATCCGGAATAGTTTATGGTTCAGTAATCCTGTGAGTGAAAATAGAAGTAAGGAAATGAGAATCTAGATTAACTGCTGAAGGACATGGCATGTGTTTGTGAATTGAAATTCTTAGCTTCTGGTGAATGGATGGTGAACATTTGCAATTTTTTTGCCTCCTATTTGTTTGGAGAGTTTCAAACTATGACAAGTTTGTAATGGAATCACATGTGTAACATCAGTGCTACATTACTTAGAGGGCTCATAAATTTATTGCCGCCCATCTCCCTTCCCCCTGCTGTTAAAAATAAGATCTTACTTGATCCATTGTGATTCTTCTCAAGTCAGAATTAGGTCATCAGCAAAGCTTTTTTAGTTAGTGTTCTTTTAGCTGAGTAGGCAGTGAGGCCACTTTACTCTGGCATTTCCACGATTGGGGGGAAAATTTCCAATTCATATCATTAACAAAGAGGAAACTCTTAAGAAAAAAAAATAAAAGAGACAAAACAAAAGGAGACAGTTTTGTTGTGCTTTGCTACATTGTAGCTGTAGCATCCTGCCTTCGGAGGTCTCCTTTCCTCTGGCTGACCTGCGTGAGACTCAATAAGGAAGCATACTGGCCATCAGCAATTACAGACAATGCTTTCATTAATCAAACATCAGTCCTGGAGGTTGCTAAGTCATTTAAAGTTACTGTACTTCCCTGAAAACCATAGTTCCCAACAACTCACACACAGATCTGCTGAGTATATACAACATGCTATGTCTGCTTACATAGTCTTAGAACAGACAACGTGAAAATGATCATGAATTAAATCTATTCGGACCTACTGTGTCATCTAAAAAATCATCATTGAATTAGATAACCTGAAATGACTAGGAATCATTGGTTACTTGTTAACCTTTGGGGTCAGCTGTTGTCTTTTCCTTTGTCACACTGTGAATTTTGTTCTCTTGAAAGGTCTGGCTTTAATTTCATTTTCTAACTTACCTGTTTGATTTGTGAAATTTATCATTGTAATAACATACACGCAGAATATTTTTCAGAATATGCATGTAATCCTTTGTCAATGTATTCAACACAACAGCTTTTTACCTGTATTAGATTGCTTTAGTTGAAAGCTTCCTACAGTCAACAGATTGAAATTGTCCAAATCCTATTTCTCTTATTTGAAATAAAATAGCTCAGAAAATTTTACTCAGTGATACTTAAGGTTTCTTTAACTGCAGAGAAGAAACACCAAAATGATTGAGAGTTGAAAATAATGTGTTGCAATGTAATATTTATGAAGTTCAACCTGCTTAGATTATCAAAGAAGATCAAGAAGTGAGTTGATTATGGCGTGCAAGTACCCACATGAGAAAAAAGAATGGGTACTAAAGGCTTTTCAGTCTGGGACAGAAAAGAACTGGCATAACAAGAACCAATAGATAGCTCTTACAGTTATTCAATTTCAAATGAAAAATTTGATATTCCTTTTTAACAGCAAGGGTAACTAAACACTGGAACAAACTACCACAGCAGTTGTAAGTTCATTCTCTTCTGAAGTCTTTAAATCAAAACTAGATGTCTTTTTGAAAACTATGCTCTAGCAGACACAAGCTATTGGGTTCACTTTAGTGTAAGAATAAAATTTGATTGCTCATGTTACATATGAGGTCAAGCTGCTGGTACAATCGACCTTCTGGCCTTAAAGTCCATGAATAGTTTAGTAATACATCTTCGTTTATTTTGCACACTTGTCACCATTTTGTGTTATAATGATTTTCTCCCTTTCCCCCATATTGCATTGGTTTCTGAAAATATGTTCTTTCATCAACATAAGCACAGAAAATACTTATATGCCTTTCTGTAGCTTATTTCTTTTTCCATAAATAAAGTGTGTTTTGAAGGAATGTACTATCCAAAGCAGATTCAATTTTGTAGAAACTAATGGATTTCAAGTTTGATTTTGAATATTAAAAATGAATTAAAACCATAACTTCAAAAACACTGAACAAATTCCTTGATCTGTACTTTGAAGTTCAGTACTTCAGCAAAAAAATCCAGGTTTGAGCAAAACACTTAACTCATATTTATAAAAATATGGCTGCCCTGAAGGCAGGTCATCCTGGGCATACTGTATATACAGTCTTATTTCCTTGACTGAACTCTAGAAAAAGCCATGAAGTGAGACTAGTTTCAAATATACCAGAAAGATTCAAATAAATCTTGTCAACTAAAGAAAAGGTTTTTTTCCTAGCAGTACTGAAATCAGAAGTGTGGAAAAATCTGTAGTAAAGGACTCAGAAACAGATTTCATCTGGGTCTATCATCACTGAATCTCAAAAACAATGCTATCTACTATCAAGGAGATCAGTCACTGTCCCTCAAAGCTTACAATGAACTCATCAAAATGTGAGTATTAGTAACAGCAACAGGCCAAGAAGTCCCTGTCCCTTACTAAAACACAGTCTCCAAACACTGTCCCTAAAACAGTGTTGCACAGAAGAGTAAGAGAGAGAGAGAGATGAATTCGCTTTGACGTGTGTTAGTCACATCGCTTAATGCGCTGTCGGCAATGGATGAGTATTCTCCATTACTGGAGACTGATATAAGAATGCCAGAAAAGTACTGCAACTTGTGCAGAGCTAAAGTTAGGCAAATCTTTAGCCTACAGACAGAAAGCATATCTTAAAATATTTTCAAAGGCTATTTTCAGTGGCTTAACAGACCATTGCACTTTTTGCATTTGAAATGTTTCCCTTTGACCTTAAAAGTATTATTTCATTGTATAATGTACACTTTACTGGGTAATAGCAGCTGAAAAATTAGCAATGTCTAGTCTCCTCTATAACACTACTGACTCAATAACTAATGGTAACTGAAAATGTGAACTGCAAATTTTGTTCCTTTCCCTTTTGGACAGATTTGGAGTTATATTAGTTATTTTTCTCCAGTGCAGGCCAAGAAAATTATTAGTTGAAAGACCATGCCTCTGTACCTTTTTTTTCTTACAAGATAGGCACCTTTTGGACAGCTGATTTGATGAAACCACATATTCTGAGAGAATAGCTAACTGTTCTGTGATTGTTTCATTTTAAGGATGGGAAGTAAATTCTTTCTTTTTAAGAGAACAAGCTGGACAACTCCTGACTACAGAATCCAAGAAGGGCAAAGTGATTGCCATCTAAGAACTGCAAGTCTAGAATGGCTTGTTTGTATTATTTCCCATTTCTGTTACAGCTGCTGTCATGAGAATGGAGTCATGTTGTGACATTTTCTCTTCTCTTTGCAGACTCTGTCACCAGAACAAAACATGAAAGTTTGAATAGCTACCCTTATCCATGGAAGACAGTTGAAAGCAATTCTTCTTTAACCTTTTATATAATCAGCACTGTGACTGACGAGGCATTCCAGTAGGCATTCCACCTTCTTCCCCAAATTGTTGAAGCTGTGTAGACAAGTTGAAGAATGCCAGACAATCAAATGGCAAAGCACAGTAAAGGGCAAAGGTACTGAAATTTATTGCAGTCTTTCACTGCAAGTATGGGACTTTTCACATTTCTAGCTTATTGAGACAAAGGTTGCAGGGATAAAAACACATCAGGACATGAGGATATTAGACCAGTCATGATTATAATGTTAATAGTGAAAAGTATCGTGAGCCTCAGGCACCTCCTTAAATTATCTACCCTTAATAAAATAAGGCTGGCAATGCATCTTTCATGCCATATTTCAGGGCAGAATCCTGCAAAGCTGTCCAAATATTGTTCCTACAGTATTCACAGAACGTTTGTATTACTGTTAGCTTCATGAATGTGATGTGTTTCGTGCTCACAAATCTCTGTGCTTTTGTGACACTTTTGAAAACCTCTGCTGCCTCCAGGGTTGGGTCAGCTTTGAAACCAAAAAGATTTCTGTTCAAGCAAACTTCATTTCCATGTAATGAAATCTTGCTCTGCATCCATGACAGTGGTCAAAATTTAACAAGCTTGACATCTGTAATTCCCCCTTGACTTACCTGCTTTACTCAAATGTTGGCTATTGAGTTCAGTTCAAGGTGATCGGGTAGCTTGGCAACTGTGGTTTTTTTTTTGCTTTATAATCCATGGCCTTACATACTTGACAGCATTATTCCAAAATATTTTCTAAAACAAAAGCTGTGCAGGGACAACCACCTTAACTGCTTATTGCATATTTCAGTAGGAATTACAAGTCTTTAAGGAGAATGTCTACAACAACCAGGGCACTGCTGCTTTCCAAATATCTCTTTCAGTAATGAGCAAGTACACAGTTCAGGGACTTGGGAAGCACCAGCTCAGTCTGGGTCAGATATCTTACTCAGCTTGTCAAATAAGATGTGCTAGATATCACCAAATGTGCCCATATATGAAATTTGATTTACAAATAATTTAACCAAATACTGAAATAATTACTTCAGCACTTCTCCCTTTAAAGAAGTGGCACTGTCTGGAGGCTCCCTCATGCTGCAGTAACTCCAGAATTTGTTTTTTTTTCAGTCCTGATGAAGGGTGGTAGCTGAGAATGCCTTGTTTAATGAGCTCTTAGGGAAGAAAACCCTATATCTCCTTTGAAAAACTGGGAAGTTTCTGGCAGGGTGAACTAGAACATGCCTTTAAAGTCCATAAAATGCATTTCTTAGCAATTCAGCCACTTACCACTAAGCTCCGATACTGTAAATACTTATGGGTGTGCATTACTGTATTGTTGCAAATGGGCCTTCTGAGTTCAGAGTCTAGGAGGACAAAGTTATGCATGTGTATAAGCATTTCAAGCATGAAAAGCGTCATTCCAGGAATATGTGAAAGATCAAACATTCAGTTTTTCTGTTCTTCTTTATAATTGTATTTGTTCTTCAATGGAGAATTATCAATTTCTTTCTGACATATTAATCTAGACAAATGAGAAAGTTTGATCTCTTTTTAAAAACTGCAAGTATATACAATCTCTTAAGAAACAGAGCAGTAGCATGGATTAGATTCTGGAGATACTGTAAAACAGACAAGAACAACATACACAATTGGGAAATAACCTGAAATGCATTGACATACCATGTACCAAACCAAAACAGCAATTAAGTAAGTAAGGAGACTGAATGAATCGTATTTGGAAGACCTTTCTTTAGCAGAGAGTTTATTTGCTTTTCCTTTCTGGCTAATTTAATGTAAATATATCATGAATGACCTTTATTTCTATTTTTTTTTCAATATGTTTCCTCTGAAATATAATATCAAAAAGTCTGGTTTACACTATAGCATTTTTAATGTTGACTTTATGCTCTAGGGAGATATTTGTTATGTAATACTATCTTAACCTACACAGCCAAATCTTTTTGTATTAGCACAACAACATGCTATCATTGGTAACATCCAACAGATTTGCCTTGGAAGCAGTGGGAGTGAAATGAAACTATGAGAAACTCAAAAAGCAATTTTAAATCTCTGATTGTGAAATCTGATATATTATTAACTACTGCCCTTTTATTTTTGTAATTACATTAAAATAAGTAAGCATAATCTTTCCTCATAAAAAGTCTTTCCTCCACTGGCCTATGTGTCAGTCTAGATACTTAGAATAACATCCTGTTTTCCACGTGTAGGTAGGTTTCAGGAAGACATTAGCTAAATCTTTTGCTATCCTGGAAAGGTGGTGATTTAGTAGTATATAATAAAAAATTGCAGGTGAGTTAAATATCCAGATTTACTAATGTTGTCTTTTGCGATTTTGAATATCCATCCTCAATGCTTTTAAGTCTAAATCCTGGAAAATAATACATAGTTGTGTGTGCTAAATTAATATTGAAATATCATCCTATCAGGATGCCAGTATTGCATCCAAACTTTCATTGCTTCTAACTTTTTTTTAACTTCAATTAAGTTTAAGACTGTGGCTTTTTCTTCAAACACACTCAGCCTTAGCCTTACGTATCTGAAAAAATGACCTACAGCCTGGGAGGAATACAAGGGCTGACACCTTAGAACTTTCTTGGGGACTGACCCTTGACACCGAGTTTGAAGTCCACAAGACTGAGTATTATCATCAGTCTCAACAAGTGGCAAGAATTTGTGTTAGATCTTACTTTTTCTAATATAAACATAAAGCAGCGAGTATGCATTGAAAACAAAACAATACGAATAAAAATCTTACCAAGCCAAAATACCACACTGAACACATTATTTAGTCATGGCAAGAGAACGGGAGGGAGAATGACCCTCACAGAGCTTGATTCCCTGGAACGCACCTCCTGGAAGGTGACAAAGCACTATAATATGAAAACAACATGGAATTCACTGTGAATTTTTCATTGAAGCAATCATTTGGCTGATCAGTACCTTAGATAGTACAACTAAAACAAAACTAGCTAACTTTACTGGGTGTTCAGCTCATTCCAGGAAATATATTTGGTTCCTGAGAAATATTCTGTTTTCTTCCGTTTTCATTACACAAATATGTACTGATAAATATTCTGGAGTGACAGATTCTGCAAAATTTCTATCATGTTTTTGCAAACTGTCCAGGTATGTTATGCATTACTATCTCATGCTAATACTCATGGAGGTACCCCCTGTTGGCTTCAGCTGGATCATGAGCATTGATGAATGCTTATCTGTAACTACTTATTTTTAAGAAAATATTATAGGAAATTGCTTGCACAAACTCCCTCCCTTTTCTTTGGCCCTTTGAGTTTCTTAAACATTACTCGTACTTTCTCCCTTCCTTGACTTGCCTCACCTCCCCTTTTCTCACCTCTCTCTTCATCTTTTCTTCCTTCCTTCTTCCTTTTTCCTTCCTTCCTTCTCTCCCTCCTTCCTTCCTTTCTACCTTTCCCCCTTTCTTTTTCTCTCCCCTCCCCTCCCCTCCCCCCTCCTCTCCTCTCCTCATGCACTTTCTCCTTTCTCCCTCCTTCTTTCTCCTTCTTTCCTTTTCTCCTTCTCCTTCTTTGTCTTTGTCTTTCTTTCTCTTTTTTCTTTTTCTTTTTTTCTTCTCCCTCTCCTTCTTTCTTTCTCTCTTTCTCTTCTTTGTTTCTTTCCCTCTTTCATTTTCTTTTTCTCCTTTTCTCTGCCTTGATTTTTATGCACTTCAAAGCAACTATCATAGTTTGTACTAAAACTACCAAAACTGTAAAAAAGGTCTCTTAAATAAGAATTTGCTTCTCTACCAACTGTGGTGAAGCCTGTAAAATTGTTTAAACCAAAAAGCTATTCCCAGTTCTTTAGGAAAACTGTTTATGTGATTTTTAGTAACTTGAATCTTATGAAGAATTTTAAGGAATTCAATCTTTTCTTACTTCAGTGTAGAGAATACACTTTTATTGGGAGTGCCACAGCTTTGGTCCCATTATGTGACCTGCTAATGTGACGCCATAACCTCTTATACAACCTTGTTAAACTTAAAACATCTCTGCATTTGAGTTCCAGGGAGTTCTACCAAATCACGTTGGAGTCTGAAGGTCAGACTCTGTAGTCCTTCCTAATAACAGCTAAGAGAATTTATATCATCATAGCTGGCTCTGCCTCTCTTGGTATTGAGAAGGTAACTGCAATACATTACCAGCTTGCACACGATATCAAGAAAAAAGGTAGAGCAGAAAATTCAGCAGTGTTTTGAAGAAAGAGGAATAGCTGGAAGACAATACTCATAATTGCAAAATAAGGTGATTTAGAAGAAAAGTTAACATGTTATTTCTTATAGAATACAAACTTTAAAACAATTCAGTCAGGAATCAATAGAATGCATATTTATAATGCTGAGTTATTTTATTTCAGTAATGTCAAAGATTTAGATAATGAGGTAAGAAAACCTAAATTATTTAGTTCAGCAGATTCCCATTGACTTTTTTCCCTTCCAGCACTTTGATTTCAATGAAACTACATTTTCATAGAAAATGTACTGTTCCTCTCACCTTACTTTGTTCTAAAATAGCCCAGATTTGTAGCCTTTCAGGTCATGCTGTGCAGTCTTTTTTCCCTTGGGAGTTTGAAAATGAGTTGGAACTGAAAGGATAAAAAGTTATTGGAAGAAGAAGAAATTTGATCTATTAAATTGCCTGTGTTATCACTGGTGAGTTTTATACTGAAATTGCATTTCTACACTTAAGGCTTTATTTGTGGTATGTTTTTGGCTTAAATCTAATGTGCACAGTCATGGGAATTAGGAGTCCTTTCTAGTATCTGTATAACTGTAATATCTAGGTAAATAACATTTGTTTGTTGCCATCTTGTCCTATCTTCTGGATCTGTGCTACATCTCCAAACAGGAGGCAAGGGCTGAACTTCTGCAGCATTATGTAACCCAGAAGCCTTGGCAGGAGGCACAATTTCCCGTGATAGTCTCTAATTCATTAAGCCAGCTTGTCATTAATTTTCAGGAAAGGCCCACGGTACTTTGTAACACAACAGCACCAGCCCAGATGCAAAACCAGGGCTCGGTCTCACTGGCAGTACGGGATGTTTCAAAGGCAATGGCTACATGGAGGGGATTCTTCGCAATGACATTCTTCAACAGACCTAAGTATGCTGAGATGAAAGGAGAAATACTGTGCATGTGGTGGCAGTTTGCTTTGCACATTAAGAGTTGTTGCGCCTGTGGTGTGTCAGCTGCTGCTGAGCCAGAGCACTTCTCTGTCTTCTGATGTCATGGCCTGCAGCTCGCACACTGCAGTGAAGCCTCGTGCTCTTTAAATGACAAGCCAGAAGTGCAAAATGGTCTATGTTTCTGCCAAAATATGCTATACTGTCATTAAACCTATTGACCAGCCTTAAAAAATGATTAAAAATGTAAATAATATCTGATATCAGACACTGAAACTTGAAGCTTTTTTAGAGCTTTCCAATGGCTAAGAACATCATTATTCATAAATCATTGAAAAGTACTTAAAGTGGAAGTCAAAAAGGAAAAAAAATGGATGAAAGCTCATTATAGAAAATGAACAACCATTTTCCACTGTTTCTGCAGCAGAACCTTGATATCTATTTACATACCATTTCTAATATTAATATCACTGTGGTAAAATAAATCACTCCCCACACTTTTACATTTTTAATTACATTTTACTGCACTTGTTCTTTTGTTTACAGTCATCCAATGAAATATTTATTGTTTCCTACATACAGGATGGGGTTTCAGTATTTTAATCAGATTTTCCACATAATCTTCCCCCCACCTTCTTTCACTGTCTTTTTTATGACCCTCAACACCACAGGATGTTGTTTTGTAGAAAATCTAATTATTTTTTAATGCATGGCTATTTATTAATGTATTGTGTGTATAACACACTATGCATTTCTTTGCATTGATGAATACATTTACATCCACTTGAGAATAAGAATTCCCTTAAGGGCCAATCTCACATTTCTTTGGCTATGCTGCCAAAAGACTATGCTTCTGATGTTTTCCTGTTGTTTTTTTTTATTTATTTATTTTTTGAGAGTGTGGCAAGAGAGAAAGAGGCACAATAGGTTTTTTTCTGATTTGCTAAGAAGGTCTTTCTACCAGTGGATGTAGATCGTTATTCATTTACTGAATACAGACCTGCATGTGCTGCGACAGAGATTACTGAACAAGGTACCCATATCTCAGCTGTGTTTTAATAAAGATGCTCTGAACTGTTGTTTCTCACTGTGAAAGAGGTAAATTGCTCTCAGATCCCCATGTTGCCGACACTAATATTTTGCAGTAGTAAGTAAACACTTTATTGGGATAACAGCTACCAAAACATTAAGGTCAACCCGATACCTTAAGAATATAAATCTTTAACGAAATCCCAGCAAAACCAATATGAAGCCATCATATGAACTCAATGAGATTTGGGCAGAAGACATCATTCTGTGGAAACGTAGTACTATATAACGTACTACTACTATGTAATTACTAAATTACATTTAGTAATTTCTGAATTTAAGATAACATACAATGGGTACAGATATTGATGAGCTTTTTTGTAACTCAGTGACTTATCAGAATTGAGTAAATAAATCTTGATAGTTTATTTGCATATTTGGACTTGTGGTTTTTTTTCTTTCTTTCTTTTTCTGTGACAAAATATGAGCCAACTGTAATTTTTCTGACATTTAACCATACAATATTTACTAAATTTCTGCAGACAATTCCTACTTTTGTTAATTATCAGAGAGTAGTTTTTCCTGAATATTTAATAGATGAAATACTTTAATTCAGCTCTCTCAACAGTCAACTGCAGCAACTTTTCACCCCAAATGAGTCGGACACAGAGAGCACTGCGTATCGGGAAACCTTTGAACAGTACCTAGAGAGTCATGAAGTATTCAAGAGCTACTGCACGCTACATAGAAATTAATACTTAGGGCTAATGAGTAAGAACAGGGGCCAAGTGAAAGAAATTCAGTAGTTCTAGAGGCTTTTGTCTCTATAACTCAAAAGCTTCTTTAATTTGTCGACCATAAATCTACAGTGTAAATGAAGAATAACATTTTCCCCTTGCTACATGCAGAACTCCCATAATCACATGGAGCAATAATATACCACTAGGTCTGTTCTGTTATTTTGAGGTAGCTATGAAGGATAAGGAAAGCGGTTCCCCTATTACTGTTTAAAAACCAACTCAGGTAATGCGCATGTGTAGATAATTTTTTAATCATCTAATGCACTCAAATGACTCCAAACCAGATTTACATGAGACATTATTATGTTCTGGATCCATGTAACTACTCTGCATGGAGCCTTTATGGTCTATTGGGTAAATAATACACATTTTTAAAATGATGTAAATACTTATGTACAAGGGAAATCCTAATGGTTTCAAAGGAGTGGTTATACTGAGTAAATACCATGCAAATTTAAAATTGTCCTCTTACAAATTTATGCATACTGTATCACACATTTGTGTTTGTGGGAGAGATTAACAAAAAGCTCCTCTGCTCTTGATATGTTCCTATACTTATCAGATGCTTTTTACTTGATTTAGCTACTAAATACACCCTTTTTCCCTCTAGATATGTTTAAATATTCCAATAGAGTTAGTATGGAGAATGAACGAAATACGTAGAAAGTAAAATTATGACTTAAAGCTATTCTCAGTTCACTCTTTCAAATCCTTTCAGTTTAAAAGATGTATAACATCACCTTATCCTGCAAAGGTATAATAATGAGTCCAGGATTTTAATGTGATTCTCTCATCAGTTTATGCATCCTGGGAATTTTTGTGTGGGTAGAGTTCATTTATGTTGGCTTATACTGGGAAGTCTTGGTAACTGGCACTTTATAAACCTGTAAATAAATGGAGTAGCATTTACACTAATATTTTCTGTTCCATTTTTTGGTATAATGTCCTGGGATTATTGTCATCAGCTAAGAGGCAAAAAAAAAAAAAAAAAAAAAGTTCTCTTGAGTGTATATGACTGATTCCTCCTCTGAATTTTGCAGGGCTGGCTCATTATAGTAAGGCCACTAATGACTCACCTAAAACAGCACTGGAATCCTTCAGCCCATGTGCCACATTCCTGACTTCATCATCAGAATAATTCTTCAAATCCTATTCAACATTTTTCATCCCTATTGTCCATCCTTTGGCCCTTATTTGAGTAATCTGTTTCTTTATTAATATTATTATCTCATTGTTATGTAAGGCCTGTTATTCTCTGCCTCATGCATTTTCCCATTTCTAAGGAAGGCTTATCAAGTTCCTCTAGCACTGGCAGCAGCAAAGTATTCAACAGCTTTTTGTCTCTGAGGAGAAACAGGGTTGATAAAGATGTGGATTCAGCAAAAACCAAACCTCCCAAATAATTGTACAGACTGTAATCCACCAAGAGAGGGATGGTAGCTTCCCACCAGTCTAAAATGATCTTGTAACTCTTCTTTAGCTTCTCCCCTGCAGGCTCTTCTCTCTTGAAACCTGTGCTAGGAGAATCACTGAATACAACACACAGACATCACAGATCCACTAGGCTGCTCCTTTTTTTCCTTTCCCTTTTTGTAAAATAAGAATAATGTTGTTGTGTATAGTTTATCAGCATGGTGTTAGTTTTAGTTTATTATCAGGATGTTTCCTTCTAAGCCAGTATTTACTGTGGCTAATAACTGATTTATTGGTGCTTCACTGGGCTAGGCATTTTATCAGGATGATTAACTAACAAATGAGAAATTACACACTGGTAACATCCAGCTTGTTAAGGATTTGTAAAGATTATTGTTGAGTAAATAAATATTAACAGCAACCATGTCGGTGGTTCCAAAAATGTATTTGGGGAAAGTTTATCTGGGATAAAACATGCTTTGTGACATAAACTATGTTCTGAAGAGCAGTATTGCTTAGAATATGATATGAAAATTATTTTTATATGATTCAAGGCACTAAGCAGCAACAGACAGAAGCACAAAATTGGGGATAATGGGCACATTTGAGAGTTTTCAGACTGAAAACACTGAAGCCATTTCTCTTCCTGTCAGCAGCAGGGATATTTCAGGATATATAACTTGTGCATGTGTCTGTGTATTTAAATTTCTAATTTTTACAGATTATCTTTTAATTATATGCTTAGTCTGATTTCACAATTATTCTGCACAAACATTTCCTATTGAGTTCAATCAGAGTGTAGATGATGGGTCAATAGCAGGATAGGGATTATTAGTCACTATTACACATACACGCAGGCACATTTGCCGATGCAAATAATTGGATATATCCAAATAACTAGTGAGGCTGAAAATTATTGCCATTTGTTTAGTCTGAACATCATGGCATTAGAGTGCATCGTTCCAAACAACATGTGAACCGTGCCAAACAAATAACAAAACCTTGCTCCAAGACAAATTGAAAGGCACGAGCAGGTAACTGTATAGTATACTACAGGATAAAACAGCATGTTGTCGTTACAGTGGCAGCACTTCAAGAATCAGTAGGTTCTCAGAATTTTTTCAGAGGAAAGAAAGAGAACTTAGCATACATTAGCTGAAAATTTGGTACATGTTTTCATGCCAGTTGCCACCTCAGTAATAATGATAAGTAAAATAAGAAACATTCAAGAAAAGTTTCATGATTATGAGCACAAGTTGGGCTGAATGAAAACATTTATTTCCTTCATGGTGCTAGAACATTTCTACTCAAATGCAACCTCACAAAATGATAACAAACTGTGATTACAGCATAATCTTTAAACTGGGAGATGGATCTGACATAGCTAGATATAGCCAGATATAGCCAAAATACTGATGTTTCATATATTCCATGATACCTAAACTTCTGCTTTTGGATGTGCCTAGAACCAAGCAAGACTTGACCTGAGAATTGATATTTAATCCTTTCTTAATTATCATAAAAATTCACAGTTTAGACAGGTGTCTGCATCTGAACAACTTTCCATCTTGGCAATCCATGAACTGGAAATATAACTTATCTCAGCTAACACCACGTCTAAGGCAGTAAACCCAGACTCCCTTCATAGGTGGTGGAGAGAAACAGTTCATTTTAGGAAGTTACTCATATAATCTATATGAAGCACTGACTTAAAAATGAAAGAAACTACCCCTATTTTTCTACATTGTTGATAAAAGGAATCTAGAAGATGAAAATGCATGGAGATACCTACACTGTCTATGTCTGTGGTGATGTTATGTTTGGTCAGCTACATCCAGTCCTGAGTGTCTTTTCTCATGGACCAAGCTGACTTGTCCAAAAATTATTATTTCATCCAGTTCTCCCAATTTTATCCTTTTTCTTTTTCCTTTCAAAGAGCTCCTTGCTCTGACTTACAGGAGATACTAGTGACAAAACAGGAAAAGCCACCATGTGACCCTTCAAAACTAGATCCTCCAACAACTTTTGACTGATTTCTGCCATAATTTCTTTCTTTTCACCCAATATTGTTGATATGCCAACACTAGCCCAAATTCTGCAAAACATTACACCATTTGCCACCCATATTTTTTATGAGGCCTGATCTGTTAGGCATGCTCAAAGAATTTTTTTCCTAGGGATGAAAGAAAGGGCTGGCTTGAGAAAATGAAGCCCTGGATTCTGGTTCCTGCTCCCAGGAGTTTTTCTCTCTTTGCTATTCATTACTCATAAGTACAGAAATGCGAATGTAGAATTGGGAAAAACTGGACTGTAGTGTCACTTTGCACACTCATTTGGCTCGGTGACTATTACTCTACACAAAACAGAACAGCTTCAGCAGGACATACTGAGAAACCCCATCTCTGATTAGGTAGCTTTCTGCTTTCATAGATTATATGGGGATCCACCGTACATGTTCTGGGACTTCAGATTCCACTAGGGACCAAAGTGACTAAAATGGAGGGAACTGAACGTCTCAATATCTAAACTCCTATAGCTTTGAAATCTCAGACGTCATTCTTTTCCAAGAGGCTTAAGCTGTACCTTTTAAGATGAAAGCTTGATCTCAGCGGGTCCTGCGCTCGTAACCTCCAGATTTACCACAAGTTCTGTGACTCTAGGAATGAAAATATTGTCATGCATAAGCTCCAATTAGTTCCACATTTATATTATGTTTTCCTGCCTGCCTACCTGCCTGCCTTTCCTGTTCACCTTCCACCTTTCTTCCTTTTTTGTTTTTCCTTTTGTTTCCAACTGGGAAGCAGTTCTAGGAGGGTATTCCTGAATAAAATTTCAGATTTTATCTACAATGATCTCAGGAAACAAATATGTTAGAGTGAATGTCTGACTATCTTAGTTCTTAAACTTTGTCAGCAGATATGGTGATTTTTGAACAACATGAGTATCACTCATATTGAGGAAATACAGCTTTTTGACTCTTGGTCTTTATGGATAGCATGTTTGGCAGATTATCACAAAACCATGTCAAAATTGTCACATACACTTTTTTATCAACTCAAACTGCATATGATACAACCTGTTAGTGAAGATCGTGCTCACACTGCAGACTAGGCAAGAATTCTGAATCTGAACACATTAAGTGCACTTATGTCATTTTCCAGAGAAAAGAAAACATTTGGAAAAAAAAATTAAATTAATTTTTTTTTAATTGGTTGTGGAGTACAATAAAACAAAATAAATATTGCATGTAAAAGGGACAGTTCCATATGTTCAATGCATATTGTATTTGTAAAACCAAGAGCACACTTATGTCTAATACATCATCTCCACCATCAGTAGAAGTGAAAAGAAGAAAGAGCAGCTGGCTGTTCTCCCACCTTTCATTTTTTCTCATTAAAGATATCCATATAGGCAATATTTCGGGCATATGATATGTTTGGAATGTGTACATTTTGTCTTATGAAGAACAGTACTTTCCAGATTTTAGTAAAATTTATTTTCGGAGTGATTATAATTTCTGCAGTAGTGAAAACTGTATTTAAGGAAAAAAACAGACTTCCTTTCTAATTGTAATTTTCCATTATGATAACTTCTGTAGGATTTTCATGTCAGACTTTTCAGACTTTCTTTCAGTCCCTCACTGAAGTTACTCTGAACCTGATCCAAAGCCCTTTTGAAGTTTATTTCTCTAAAAAGTTCAATGCAAAGACAACTTCTGCATCCAAAATTTCCTCTAAAAATCCAAAGGAATTAAAATGCAATATCGTTACAATGGGGTAAGCAGGAAAATGGAGATCTGAAGAAGAAGTCTTTAATTCACCAAGAGTGCACTTTGATCACTGTAGTCTTCTAACTGGAATTTGAAAAAGATTATGGACCGTACTTTAAGGGTCCTACTCTGATTTGCAGGTGAAACATTAGAGAGATTTATTTGTGAATATCAATGCAGCCCTTGATTTTGAAAAGTGAAGTTATTTTAAAAATCAAGTTTTGCCTGTATGAAATGTGACAAGATGTCCAAATTCCATTCAGAAATGGATCCAGAAAAGTAGTTAATCCTCTCCTCCAGCTTGTGAAAGGATTGTAATTTCTGGCCAAAAAAGGAAGGATTTTGTATGTTAGCTGCTCCAGCTGTATCAAAATATTGGATTATCCCAAATACAAACAAAATAATATTTATTACTAAATAAGAAGTGAAAGTGTTTGGCACACTGTACAGGCATGATATGAAGACACTTTGAAATAGTCTCCATACAAAACAGAAAAGAGAAGGATTCAGTTTTCAGGCATAGTGTAGAGTGGGCACATACCCACCTGCTTGTTATTCACAATTTTGGGTGGTATTATCCACCCAAAACGGCACTGTATGACATGTCATGTGCCTGAAAAGTGATACCACTTATATTGCACCTCTTAACTAAGATCAGGAAATGCAAATTATTCTCTAACCATCATTTCTTCCAGAAAGCTGTATTTGGAAACATCCATATTTCACTGAATCTGCAACAAGGTACAAAAATCTACAAGGTACAAAAAGGCCAATTTGTCCAAGAGCAGTTTGTAAGTCCAATATTTTCATTTCTATTAACAGTCAAATCCTAAATCAATGTTATAGTCACTGGTTCTAAGATAGTGCTGTATGGGGCTGAAAGTGTTTATGCTCCTTTTTGAGGACAACCTGCCTTAGAGATCCTTTGCCAATCCCCACACCATATCTAACACACACTGTATAATTTTTTTGTTGTTTTTAATGATGCCTAAATACCTACAAGTCCATTGTGGATTGAGGCCTAGTGCATGGAAATACTACCATGATCTACTGCATTTTGGCTTTTTTGCCCTGTTCCATGTTTTATTTCAGGTTCTGCAGTTAGAATCCATCCCTTCTCAAAGTTTAAAGCAAGAAATGCAAAGTGCTTTGTTATCCATGATATATGAAAAAACAACAGGTGGGGAAATGTGAAGAAATTTTATTCACATTATCTTTATGATGCAAATGATTCTTTTGACAAACCCTTTTCATTTTATGCAAAATTAAAAATGCATAGCTGGTGAAACCCGTAGACTTTTCAGGAGAAAAAAAATCCACTGAGTAATAATGTTTTGTATATCCAGGCTTGTTTGTGCAGTTCTAGACAAACGGTGAAAAAAAAAAACCTTTATAAAAATTCTTTGACCCTGCTTTTTGCCATCTGAGTGGTCATGGCTGATTGGAAAATCAATGAAGTGCTGTGAGAATTGCACCTCACTGTTGCAGAAAAGCCACACAAAAATCCAACTTTTCACATGAGACGAAGATTGCCTTTGGTTCATTTACTCTCTTAAGACACATTAAAATCAAATCTATCACCCCATTTGGCCATCTGTCAATTCTCACTACACAGTAAACGAGTAGACTTTGTTCCTTGATCACCAGAATTGGAGGATGTTTTGTTGTTGTAATAAATAGTTTTAGGCCTCAGAGACAGAAATAAATCAATGCAATTTATAAAGTTGGGGTGAAAATGTTAGATGCAGTTTTCTAAACTGCAGAGAATTATGTATGGATGAGTTGCAATAAATAAAGCACAGCTTCAGCAGCTTGCAAAAATAAATAATGAAGATGAAAGAAATTAATGTGTAGCCCTTTATTTTGGAACCTTTTAAAACATGGAATAAATACAAAACTAAATTGCACATCGAAGGTGCAACTATCTACACATTTCATTTTATATGTTCAAACAATAAATAAGAGAGCTCATTTCTTTCTCTTAACCAAAACTTTCCAAGTACAAACGCACTGATGATGACCAAAAGCACATTTTCTAGTGCTTCCTCAGTAATTGTTCTGATATTTATCACCAGGAGAATTTTTCTCCAGAACACTATATGAAGTTCACTGGAAATTTAGCTTTTGAAGAGTAGTTTATGTTGAACTGAAGAAGGGATGCTTTTAGAAAAAAAGCATTTGTAGCAGGATGGGGCTCCAAGCATCCAGGTGCTCCAGCTGTTAAAAGCCTGGTCTTGAGCTCCTGACAGCATAGAGTCTCATGCCACACTGCTTGTATGTGCTCTCTTTTTTGTTGGGTGGTAACAGTTTTGGAGAGACTCATGTAATGAGAAACCCACACTCAGCTTGATTTACTTGCAGCCATTCAAAGAGATGTGAGACCTGCAAAACAGAACTGTCTTATAGGTAATTAGCTCCAAAGGAAAATGTATGAAAATACAGAGACTAAACATCTGGCAACAGCTATTAGCCAAGCCATCAATTCCATATCCCAGCAGACTGCATTAGTATAACAAAGTTATTTTCAGGAGAATAAACCATCAGTTCCCAAATTGTGGTCTGTAGACACAAATGGTCTTCAGTGGTTTGCAGAACAATACCGCCTTTGTATAGCTTTTGAACTAAAAGTATGATGGCAAGCATGCATGGTTCAAAGAGTTTGAGAACAGCTGAAATAAATCATCAAAGCCACAGTTTCAGAACTAACTGCTGCAATAGCACATGCAGTTTTTTTTTGGGGGGGTAAAATTAGTGAATTTTCAAAACACCTATTTAAAAATACAACTAATTAGTAATACATGTGAATAAGCGCTTCCATTTAATTACTTCTTTTTCTTTTCACACAAATGCAGGTTTAGGAATTGTATTGAATGGAGGTATAAATTAAGCTCTCAGTTTTGCAAATATGACTGAGTGAACTAATTTCAACAGTATAGATTTTTGAATGTTGCTAACTATTCAGAAATTACTGAATCCAGTGGCTTCTTGTGCTATAAGCTAATCATTTTATATTGCATACACTTTGCTTTTAAGGTGATACAGGTGCATGTACTGACTCAAGGTACTTTCTGCAGGAGCCACTGTGATTGAAATGTAGAATAGAGGTATACTATTTCCAGCTTTAGAACTAAATAAAATGCGTGTTAAAATCTACCTGAAATAGCCTGAACTCAGCATACGCTAGTCTTCAAAGCATTTACCCCATCTTGGAAAGATTTTGCAGATGATACCAATTTCCAAAGGGTTGTGACTAGCCTGCTACCCACTTGAAAGCTAGCAAGTTAAAAGCAACCTGTGACTTTAGTGTAAGTCTATACTCCCGGTTAATCCACACTGAGTGTGATTTTCAGTCCGTGCCCATTTTATACACACAGAAAAACTCCCATAGGTGTTTAGAGTTGTTTTAAACATGCTTTTATTCTCACATGGCTGAACTTCACTGCAATTCTGATTGGGATGATCTTCACAGTATAAAAATGCTCATGTGCTAGAAGTCTCCCAAAGGTTTTCCATGTTTCACACGATAGGGGAACAGTTGTCTTACAGGTGGTGAATTTGACTGATTAGAAAACCTAGAACATCTCTGTGTAAGGAACTCATGTCCCCAGGTATACATGAGTAAATGCCAAAATGAGTGCACAGTAATGCAAATAGGACTTCTTTTGCAGAGACAATCTTGCTTAGAAAAGGTGCTGCTTACTTGGGCTAGCCAGGTGGTCTGGACCTACCTTTGAATGTAAGACTTAAAAATGAAAGGCAGCACTAGCCTTTGGTGAAAACCATTTTTGAACATCTTTATACCACCCTACTATTCAGTACACCTGCATGTGACAGAAAAGAGACTTTGTAATGGAGAAGCAGGAATGTGACATCAAAGCTAAAAAGCAATAGAACATAGCTTGTTTGGGAATGATGAACTTTGCGCTGTGTTTGCTAGCTTGCCATCATATTATTTAAAGTGTTGCCTTTATTCTTTGGAGATATAATGTTTTCCTTTAAAATTTTTTTTGACCAACATTCTTCAAGGAACAGCTTTTGTTCAGAGTGCTCACAGCCTTTTATTGACAAGAGTTCTGTCAAAAGCAAGACCAATGAAAAACATAATAAAGCACTGACTTTATCTTATAAAACTAACAGCTATTTTTCTTCTCGCACTTGGGCTCAGATTTTTAACATGACCACTCTTCCCATTAGTCTAGCACAGAGGTAGCTATTTTTTTATTGCTGCTCTCTCAGCTAGAATAGGGCAGGGCAGAAGCTGTGACCTTATCACTGAACCTGCTTTTGCTGTCTATCCAGACTTGGTAAAGCTTTCATTCTTTGGAGATTTTTGTCTTTATTTTGGGGGGCAACAAGGAGAGCTGGGAGTAGTAGAAAGGCATTACTCCACATAGGACTCCCCTCCATTTTCTTATAGAACTGTTTTTTTGTTTGCAATGAAGCTCCATTACAACACTAGAATGGTTGGGAGTCACAGTCCCTGCTTGTCCCCAACATTTCCCACAAGTCTCTATTTTGTTGCTGATTTCTATTTCTGTTGGTCCTATTTTCTACTCAGAGTCTCAAAATCATTGTTTCACCAGCCAAGAGAGTCACTTTTGTGACACGATTTGGCTCCCTGGGAGAAAGCAATGAGTTGCTCATGAGAACTTATTTTTAATGGTGTTAATATTACAAAAGGACTGGACATTACATTTGTCACTGCCATCCCCTGATGGTACTCCAGGAAAACAAGTAAACGAGCAGGAAATCAAAGGGGTCTAAGTAATCCAGAAAGGTACAGAGAGATCCTCTCTATTTGTTTAGTTGAAAACAAAGGGATGTTTTTGCAGGCAGCAATTAAAAACATACACTGAAAGCTTGATGCAGCAGCCAGCAATACGTGCAATAAGAAACACTCTGTTTTGTATTTCATTCTGGGCAACTCCACTAATTTCAGTAGTTGAATTAAGTTATCCCTGTGACTGCAACCACACACACGTGAAGGAGCACATTCCACTGTGATAGCTACCAAGATTACAGTATTCAAAACATCAGGAAGACTAAATAGATTTATGGCTTACATTAGCTATCCCGTGTATATGAGCATTAGATAACCTGTGTGTATAATCACTAGGCAAGCTGTGTATGAGCATAAGGACACAGAGCGCAGCTAACAGAGGCAGCGAACAGATGGAGCAGTTTGCACAGAAGTTCACGCAGAAGGGTGCAAGAAGGCATCTTCATTTCCAGTCCTAGTAGTGTATGCTTTCTCATATAAGGTCATGACACGCTGCAGGGCACATTCACCAGTAGCCACTGGAATTGCTGCATCAGCTGTGTCAGAGGCTGGGACCCAGATAGACCCTCCGACAGCAGATGCAGCTCTACAGGTCTCAAGCTGCAGGGAGTATTTGGGGCCTCTCCACGAGGTCTGGGCTGGCAGTCAGCTCTCCTGCAGGAGCTGGGCTGCTGTTAACAAGTTGTGTCGTCAGGTAAGGGAGTTATGGGAGGAGATCAGTAGGCTGCTTAGCATCCGAGATGATGAGCAGAAGATAGACAGGGTATTCTCAGAGACCATGCAGCTCCAGGAGTCCCAAACCCCCACAGCAGTGGAGTTGCCGGAGGGCTCTGTGCCATGTGAGACAGTACATCGTAACACTGTAGAAGAAGGCTGGAAACTGGTCAC
Organism: Apteryx mantelli; assembly: GCF_036417845.1. Classification (NCBI taxonomy): domain Eukaryota; kingdom Metazoa; phylum Chordata; class Aves; order Apterygiformes; family Apterygidae; genus Apteryx; species Apteryx mantelli. The sequence goes on from NC_089979.1 coordinate 37,028,926, forward strand.
TTCTTGTAGGAGGAGAAAGACTCCTACTCCTCCTGAAGACTTGCAATTGAGAAACAGGTTTAGTGCCCTCCAGGCTGAGGAGGAGCTGGGCATGGCTGCAAGGAAAGCAACTGGGCCGGCAGACCCTGTGCCATGTGGGAACACTGGGAAGAAGCGGTGAGTGATTGCTGTAGGGGACTCCCTGCTGCAGGGGACAGAGGCACCTATCTGTCAACCTGACCTCTTGTCTAGAGAGGTTTGTTGCCTGCCAGGGGCTCAAATACGAGATGTCATGGAAAGACTGCCAAGGCTTGTTCATGTGTCAGATTATTACCCTCTGCTGTTCTTCCATGTGGGCACTAATGATACCAAGGACAAGTTGGAAACCATCAAACAGAACTTCAGAGCTCTGGGGATGGTGGTCAAGGGTCTGGGAGCCCAGGTCATTTTCTCCTCAATCCTGCCAGTGAGGGGGATGGATGAGAGGAGGAGTAGACAGATTTTCCAAGTTAACAACTGGCTGCGCCACTGGTGTTGGCAACAGGGCTCAACAGGGCGCAACATGGTGCAGTTTCTACAACCATGGGACACTATTTGAAGATCAACAACTGAAGAGGAGAGATGGGATCCACCTCACTAAGCAGGGCACACGTGTCCTTGCCAACAGGTTGGCCAGCCTGGTAAGGAGGGCTTTAAACTAGGAAAGATAGGGAAAGGGGAGAGTTATAGTGCTAGGGTAGTCAGCAAAATGTGGCTCAAGTTGGGATGCCTCCAGCGGGTGAATGCAGACAGGGAAGTGTGCACAGGACATTATGGAGGATCCTCTTGCACCCCTCCTGGCAAACCTGCATGCTCGATCACCTCTCTGAAATGCCTGTACACCAACGCACGCAGCATGGGGAATAAACAGGAAGAACTAGAGATCTGTGTGCAGTCGCAGGTCCATGATCTCATTGCCATTACAGAGACATGGTGGGATAGCTCACATGACTGCAGTGCTGTCATGGATGACTACATGCTTTTTAGGAAAGACAGGCCAGGAAGGCAAGGTGGAGGAGTTGCTCTTTATGTGAGAGAGCAACTGGAATGTACCGAGCTCTGCCTAGGGGTGGATGAAGAGTGAGTCGAGAGCTTATGGGTAAGGATTAAAGGGCAGGCTAACATGGGTGACACTGCTGTGGGTGTTTACTACAGGCCACCTGATCAGGAAGAGGAAGTCAATGAGGCCTTCTACAGACAGCTGGAAGTAGCCTCACGATCCCAGGCCCTGGTTCTCATGGGGGACTTCAACCACCCTGATATCTGCTGAAAAGACAACACAGCCAGGCTCAGACAGTCCAGGAGGTTCCTGCAGAGCACTGATGATATCCTTCTGACGCAGGTGGTGGAGGATCCAACGAGGAGAGGTGTGCTGCTGGACCTTGTCCTAACAAACAAAGAAGGACTGGTGGAAGATGTGAAGGTCGGGGGCAGCCTTGGCCTCAGTGACCATGAGATGGTGGAGTTCAGGATCCTGCAAGGAGGCAGCAGGGCACTAAGTAGGATCGCAACCCTGGACTTCAGGAGAGCAAACTTTGGCCTCTTCAGGGACCTACTTGGAGGAATCCCATGGGTTAGGGCCCTAGAAGGAAGGGGCATTCAAGAGAGCTGGTTAATATTCAAGCATCACTTCCTCCAGGCTCAAGAGCGGTGCATCCCTATGAGTAGGAAGTCAAGCAAAGGGGGCAGGAGACCTGCATGGATGAGCAAGGAGCTCGTGGCAAAACTCAACCAGAAGAAGGAAGTATACAGAAAGTGGAAAGGGGGACAGGCCACTTGGGAGGAATATAGGAACGTTGTCAGAGTATGCCGGGATGTGACGAGGAAGGCTAAGGCCCGTTTGGAATTAAATCTGGCAAGAGATGTCAAGGACAGCAAGAAGGGCTTCTTCAAATACATCAGTAGCAAGAGGAAGACTAGGGAAAATGTGGGCCCTTTGCTGAATGGGGTGGGTGCCCTGGTGACAAAGGATGCAGAGAAGGCAGAGTTACTGAATGCCTTCTTTGCTTCAGTCTTTACTGCTCAGGCCAGCCCTCAGGAATCCTGGACGCTGGAGACAAGAGAGAAAGTCTGGAGAAAGGAAGACTTTCCCTTGGTTGAGGAGAATTAAGTTAGACATCATTTAGGCAAACTTGACACCCACAAATCCATGGGCCCCGATGGGATGCACCCACGAGTGCTGAGGGAGCTGGCGGATGTTATTGCTAAGCCACTCTCCATCATCTTTGAAAGGTCATGGAGAACAGGAGAAGTGCCCGAGGACTGGAAGAAAGCCAATGTCACTCCAGTCTTCAAAAAGGGCAAGAAGGAGGACCTGGGATACTACAGGCCAGTCAGCCTCACCTGCATCCCTGGAAAAATGATGGAACAACTCATCCTGGATGCCATCTCTAAGCATGTGGAGGATAAGAAGGTGATCAGGAGTAGTCAGCATGGATTCACCAAGGGGAAATCATGCTTAACCAATCTGATAGCCTTCTGTGATGCAATGACTGGCTGGGTAGATGAGGGGAGAGCAGCGGATGTTGTCTACCTTGACTTCAGCAAGGCTTTTGACACTGTCTCCCATAACATCCTCATAGGTAAGCTCAGGAAATGTGGGCTAGATAGTGGACAGTAAGGTGGATTGAGAAGTGGCTGAATGGCAGAGCTCAGAGGGTTGTGATCAGTGGTGCAGAGTCTAGTTGGAGGCCTGTAGCTAGCGGTGTTCCCCGGGGGTCAGTACTGGGTCCACTCTTGTTCAGCTTCTTCATCAATGACCTGGATGAAGGGACAGAGTGCACCCTCAGCAAGTTTGCTGATGATACCAAACTGGGAGGAGTGGCTGATACGCCAGAAGGCTGTGCTGCCATTCAGAGGGACCTCAACAGGCTGGAGAGGTGGGCGGAGAGGAACCTCACGAAGTTCAACAAAGACAAGTGCAGGGTCCTGCACCTAGGGAGGAATAACCCCATGCAGCAGCAGTACAGGCTGGGGTCTGACCTGCTGGAAAGCAGCTCTGTGGAGAAGGACCTGGGAGTGCTGGTGGACAAGAAGTTAAGCATGAGCCAGCAATTTGTCCTTGTGGCCAAGAAGGCTAAAGGTATCCCAGGGTGCATTAGCAAGAGTGTCCAGCAGGTGTGTGGACCTGTGCCAGCAGGTCAAAGGAGGTGATCCTCCCCCTCTACTCAGCTCTGGTGAGGCCACATCTGCAGTACTGTGTCCAGTTCTGGACTCCCCAGTACAAGAGGGATGTGGCACTACTGGAGCAAGTCCAGCAAAGGGCTACAAAGATGATTAGGGGACTGGAGCATCTCTCTTATGAGGAAAGACTGGGAGAGCTGGGCCTGTTTAGCCTGGAGAGGAGAAGACTGAGTGGGGAGACCTTACCAATGTGTACAAGTATCTGAAGGGAGGGTGTCAAGAGGACGGGACCAGACTCTTCAGTGGTGCCCAGCGACAGGACGCGAGGCAACGGGCACAAACTGAAACACAGACACTTCCATCTGAACATGAGGAAATACTTTTTCACTGTGAGGGTGACAGAGCACTGGAACAGGTTGCCCAGAGAGGTGGTGGAGTCTCCTTCTCTGGAGATATTCAAAACCCGCCTGGATGTGATCCTGTGCAATGTGCTCTAGGTGACCCTGGGTGAGCAGGGGGGCTGGACTTAGGAGCTCTCCAGAGGTCCCTTCCAACCTCGACCATTCTGCGATTCTGTGACTTATAAAATGGGTCTTCATGAGCAAACAACTGATTTTCTTGAAGGAAGACAGACATTCAGAATAAGGCAAGAGGGTTCCGTAGAAGCAGAACAGCAAAGCATTGATGATTTGTGCCAACACCAGGTAACTTGAACACATACATCCATTTATGAATGTTTAAATAAGAGACTTGCCCTCATTTGCAGAGGTTTCACCAATGACGCTCATTGATCCAAAAAGATTACTGGAAGCCAGACAGATACTGTATAAACTCTTAGGCCTATATAAGCTCACTTATACAACCTTTTTGACCACTGATCTGTATACAGGGAATTTATACAGTACTATTTTAAGTGATTCTTCAAGCTTATGAGAATGGTGATTGTGAGAAGAAGTGAAGGGAACATGCTTTTGTTTTTTGGTTTTTTTTTTAATCAGCATACATAACTTCTTTTCCTTGCCTATGTTATGAACAGGACAGTAAGAACACACAAGCCCATTGCAATGTTCGTAAGGACAACAGCCAGGATAAACATAACAGCTACCTTGTGCTGTTAGTGTGCTGTTAGTTCCACTTGCTCATATTTCCTTAGTAATCTTTGCAACAGATGCATTTTTTGTTTTCTTTTTACATATTTAGAGAGAGAAAGTAATGCTAAGGGGCCATTTTTATCAGTGACAGCAAACTCCACATGAAATGGGTGGATCCCAGCTGAATAGTAACACTTCATTAGATTTATTTTTCTCTTCTGTGTGTCATCGATGTGCTATTTCAGACTTATGTTTCTCTGCCATTCGCTCGGTTGGTGTCAAAATCTCCATGAATTAGCTATATCTGTGGATGCATATAGTACAGTTAGAAAATGCTTGATGTTATATTTTGGGTTCAATAACACAGTGGGAGATTTCTCCATTGAAATTTGTTTTAAAAAGGAGTTGCTTTAACTTGGGCAGAAAATTTCCTTGAGCTGAATGGATAAGGTTAATCCCTGAGTTACCAACAGGACAACAGACAGTTGCAGAGGGATCATTTGGAGTAACTGTGTCACAGAATAATATCAAGCGGGACCAGTACATGGGTCAGCAGTTTCCCATAACACTTCTCTGATAACAAAGATGATGGCTTGGTGCGTTGTCAGTAAAGCAAAGATGGGCTTCATCTAGAACCCAACCTTTAAAATCAGCACTGAATTCTGAGCTATTATTCCCAGTGGAATCTGACAACCAAAACCCATCTTATTTTGACCTAATTTCTTTTTAAAGAAACCTAATATGAAATAGTAACACTAAATATTAGATATAATGATGGCAATATAATTAGTTGATTGTTTCATGTTGAAGTCACTAACGCAGGACATGTTAAACTGACATCAGGAAAAAAAGGAAACATCCATTATATATTCTTTCTTTAAAGTCAGAGTCATATGATTGAGAGGGAAAGCAAAAAAAGGAGGTGTGCTGACTACTAAAAGCAGTTTGGTGTTGCAATAATGTGTCATTACACATGATAAAGTTTAGAGCATTATGAGAGAACCTTACAGGAAAAGGTGTCATAAAATTACAATTTTCGATTTGACACGACCCCTTGTTAACTATTGAGTGTGTAATACAAGGATGGCTTTCCAGAAGAAATACTTTTTCCTAGTTCATCCAAAAGTTTGGGTTGGCTGTTGGGATTACCAGGTGGTTGGAGTGACAAACACAAAGAACCGAAATGCTCATAATAGTCATTTCTGGGGTTTATGCAGTCATTTCACATCTTTATGCCTTGGTTTTCCTCCAAATGTTATGGAGTAATATGGTCACATTTCCCTTTTCCCAAGCATATTAAACCAGTTCTTACAGTTTTTGAGCACTGTTGCCCAAACTATCACAGACTAAAATCCTTTGCAACTTTCCTTTCAAGGAGCAAATTCAAAACAAGATGTATTAAATGGCTGAACATCTAGGTAGCCTGTTAAATTGACACTTAGCAGCTCTGAGTACTAATACAGTAAGAGGACAACAGAATTTTTGAGAAAGGTATCGTTGAGCCCTAGGTCTTGCAAATCTATGCTATGTCACTTTCAGAACCAAAAAACAAATGTGAAAAAACTCTAACACACTTGGAAATTATGTCACAAACATAATGTGAACATGGACTCTGTCGAATTGTCTAAATGACAACTTTTAACTGAACATGTAACCAGTTATAATGTCTGACTCTTAATGTATTTTGAGAACGTGTATAATATTGTTAGCACTTCCCTAGAGTATAATACTATTTTTCAGTATTACCAGAGCTGGACTAACACCTATATCTATGTCCAAAGAAAAATTGTTCATGAAAAAGCCTTTTTTACAGAAAATCAAAAATGTACAAAATTTAACTTTTTGAAAATTCAATTTTTTGGAGCTATATTAGTTTTCCAGTTATTTGATCAATAAATAAAAGCTGGTGAGGAGAAAGCATCCTCTAACCATTGCAACATATTTTTTAAATTAACAATAGGATTAACAGTGGGACATAGGTCTTTTATAGTGATGTGAGAAGGAAGAATCTTGAACTTCTGAAGAAACTTTAATTTTTTTTCAACCACTTTCCTGTAACTCTGTAGGCTTGTATGGATGGGACTTTGTAACTGCTTTTACTTTTATTATTGCATCTGGCATTCTATCCTTTTGTAGGACTACATGAAAAGTCTGCCTGGAATTTCCTAGATGGCTCAATTACAGGCACATGTTAATGTCATGGGAGACATGAACTCACTCTCTCAGGTGATGTGTAGTCTCATTTGAAATAGGTTATATGTAGCTGAAATTCCAACACTTAAAGAAACACCCATACTTTTGTTTTAAACTGGTTACAACAGTGTTACCGTGTGTACAGGAACCGTGTCTGTAGCACAGGCATGTTCATAAACTGCTACAAGAAAGGAGATGTTGGCTTGCTTTTAACTGTCAAAGTTAAAAAAAACAACAACACAGGAATCTGGCAGGAGGTTGTTTGTCTTCCTATATTATTGTTGTAAGCGTATTGACAGCTCTTAAAAATAAAAATGCACTGAAAAATCATTTGCAGGACTGTCAGCTTAAAAAAAATCTATTTGGGAATGTGGAAACATTTGCATTTTCACCTGATCCAGTATTAATGCAGCTTCTGAGATGCCGCTGAGTTAATCTCTCTGGCTGTACAAGCTGGGCTATACCTCCAATAAGGCACTGGCAGTCAGAACTGAGGAAAGACAGCAATAACCCTCAGAGAGCACAGTCTTTCCTGAGGAGACAGGGATAAGAAATACACAAGTTACAATTTCCTTGTAGGAAAAAACTTACATATTTTGGCAAAATAGATCTTTCTCCATGGTAAACATTTATCTTGTGGAAAGTGCATTTTCCATAGAGCATTTTCAAGGAGAATTCCCAGCCAGCTTCCCCTGGATGAAAGTGTCATATGGTTACCCAATATGTGTAAGGCCCAAGACCTGCTTAAGGGGGAACCATGGTAATAACCTGGGTAAGGGACAATCAAGTTGCAAATAAGATCCCAGCAAAGCAGTATTTGTGTGTCAGGCAGCCACTGTCTACAGCATACTGCACTTCCATGCAGTTACATTGCTTTTCATTTCAAGAGCAAACGTGAGATCTTCATTTCCAACGTGAGATAAGATGATGAGAAAAGGAAGAGCCAGATGTTCTTAGCAGCTATATAGGACTGGAAAAAAATTATCATCATCATCAGCAGCAGCAGACAATAGTAGGGGCCCTGTCAGTGACACCACAGGGTCATTACTGCTTTTCAGCCAGGCAGCCTTAAGGGAGTGGCAGCCCTCTTCCCGCTCACAGATTAGCTAGGTTGAAGTAGCAGCTTTCACTCCTCCCTTCTGCTACTTGGCAAGTTGGCATTACTGCTGATGAAAAATGAATCAGGTCCTGTGGATGAGATGTGAATTGACTGTGCTGTACGCTTGTTAGTGTTTGTGCTTTGCTGCTTGGATACTTTATTGATGAAGTGAAGTACTGCATACTATTAAATTATCATTTCATGCTACTTATGATAATAGGCAGAAGAGCATGGCAGATTATTATTACTTTCATTTATAACTGATTAACGTGTATTGTTGATAGTGAGCGTTCCTTTCTTAAGGAGGGTGGAGAGGTATGAAAGAGTTTGTTATGTGCCTTTATAGATTTACAGTCTGCAAAGAGAAGAAAAGGGAGGAAAACAGAAAAAAGACCATTGAGCAAAAGGATAGGAGTAGCTGTGTTATACAAGCTGAGATAATGTTGTAATAAACTGTTTTATGTCTCTGTGCATATGGTACTGAGCAGAATGCACTGAATCCCCTTAACAGTTATGTCTTTATGTGCAGTCCCCCTACAGTTCATAATCTATTGTACCTGCTCTTCAAGACACCTGGCTATTGAGTGCATTACTAAATAGCACAATGTGTAGCCATTTAATGAGGCTACGTAATTCTATTATCTCTTCATACTATTTATTCACCACCTGCATATTTTCCACTTCCGCTACAGGTAAGGTTAACAAAATAAATTCTGTCACTGGAGTTTGATAATCCTGTTATCTGTGCCTGTGACATGCATGTGATGGAGATTCTCAGATCCCCGTCTTGTAGTTTATGTATGTCATACTGTGCTTTAAACACTCAGAAGACAGCAAAAGAATGATTACAGAAATATTATAGAATAGCCACAAAATGACATTTTGCTTGCCATAGCACCGATTTGCACTAACAGCAAATGGAGTTTATCTCCTCTTGACCACATGTGAAACTGTGACCTGAATTCTCAGGCCCTTTGAGCAGAAGATAAAGCCTGTTGTGACATGATAGAAAAGAAAGTGAAAAGCAGCAAAGACAGACCAAGTGATTTGCGTAGGTGCTACAACAATACTGTAATCTGCACTGAATGTACACACTGTGCTTTGAGACTAGTAAATTAGATCCAGAAAAGCACATAAATGCTTTTTAGCTGCTTTTCACACTTTTTGAACCCTCCAAATGCCATTCTGCCCTTCTTCATCTATCTGTCCTTCCAGAGTATTCCATGAAACTCAATGTTAATAATTGAGCTAATTTTTTTCCATTCTGTGTTGAAATGACTGTAGCAGCCATGTTTAACAGATGTCATATGAAGAGTGTAAAACATGTCAGTACACAAAAACTGCCACAAACAGTGTTATCATAATATACACACAGACCACAGATGACAAAAGAGGGAGATTGAAGGTCTGCTGAGGATAAAAATGAGAGTGGCAATTTGATCGTGTCTCTAGAGTTGGTATGGAGATCTCTGCTATCTACCAAAGTGTCACTCAAGGTGACAAAATCTGGTACACCTGGGCAAGAAAGAAAAAAAACAAAGATAAAGATACTAAATATTTGTTGCTGGTGTTTTTATGTTTTTTCATGGCCTTTCATGGCCTATGTTTTTTCATGGCCTTTTTGCCATCGGATTTCTATAGGTGTTACAAAACATTAGTGATTCCTGCAACTGTATACTGTGAATGAATAGAAAAATAATAAATAATAGGTAATTCCCCAAAACATCAGAGAAAAATCGTGTGTAAAAACCTGTTGCTTGGTCTGCTGCTGTTCAGACTGCTGCTGCTGATCTGCCTTACTAGCCTTAGCATTACTACAACTTAAACAAATTGTCACACAGATATGGTACAGTTCCTTTTCTCCTTTCCTGCATGGACTGAGTTTGGGTGCCAACAAAATGCCATATGCTGTCTTAAGATTTGCTTAGGCTGTTGCTGAGTAGGCTACAACACTGATATCCCTTGACCTCTGCCATACACTTTTACAAGCACAGATTCTCTTCCTAGAGTCTATTAAAAGATGCGGCACCCAGCTGCCTCAGGCCCATGGAGCAGTGCTAATAGCCCAGAGGGCTCACAGGTCTAAAAACATCGCTCACATCATCAGGCTTATTGGCAATTCACAGAATCACAGAATCACAGAATCACTGAGGTTGGAAGGGACCTCTGGAGATCATCTAGTCCAACCCCCCTGCTCAAGCAGGGTCACCTAGAGCACATTGCACAGGATTGCATCCAGGCGGCTTTTGAATATCTCCAGAGAAGGAGACTCCACCACCTCTCGGGGCAACCTGTTCCAGTGCTCTGTCACCCTCACAGTGAAAAAGTTTTTCCTCATGTTAAGATGGAAGTGTCTGTGTTTCAGTTTGTGCCCATTGCCTCGCGTCCTGTCGCTCGGCACCACTGAAAAGAGTCTGGTCCCATCCTCTCGACACCCTCCCTTCAGATACTTGTACACATTGATAAGATCTCCTCTCAGCCTTCTCTTCTCCAAGCTAAACAGGCCCAGCTCTCTCAGCCTTTCCTCATAAGAGAGACGCTCCAGTCCCCTAATCATCTTTGTGGCCCTTCGCTGGACTTGCTCCAGTAGGGCCACATCCCTCTTGTACTGGGGAGCCCAGAACTGGACGCAGTACTCCAGATGTGGCCTCCCCAGGGCTGAGTAGAGGGGGAGAATCACTTCCCTCGACCTGCTGGCAACACTCTTTCTGATGCAGCCCAGGATACCATTGGCCTTCTTGGCCACAAGGGCACATTGCTGCCTCATGGTTAACTTGGTGTCCACCAGCACTCCCAGGTCCTTCTCCACAGAGCTGCTTTCCAGCAGGTCAACCCCCAGCCTGTACTGGTGCATGGGGTTATTCCTCCCCAGGTGCAGAACCCTGCACTTGCCTTTGTTGAATTTCATGAGGTTCCTCTCCGCCCACCTCTCCAGCCTGTCCAAGTCTCTTTGAATGGCAGCACAGCCCTCTGGCGTATCGGCCACTCCTCCCAGTTTTGTATCATCAGCAAACTTGCTGAGTGTGCACTCTGTGCCTTCATCCAGGTCATTGATGAAGAAGTTGAACAAGACTGGACCCAGTACTGACCCCTGGGGGACACCGCTAGCTACAGGCCTCCAACTAGACTCTGTGCCACTGATCACAACTCTCTGAGCTCTGCCATTCAGCCAGGTCTAATCCACCTCACTGTCCACTCATCTAACCCACACTTCCTGAGCTTGTCTATGAGGATGCTATGGGAGACAGTGTCAAAAGCCTTGCTGAAGTCTAGGTAGACAACATCCACTGCTCTCCCCTCATCTACCCAGCCAGTCATTCCATCATAGAAGGCTATCAGATTGGTTAGGCATGATTTCCCCTTGGTGAATCCATGCTGACTACTCCTGATCACCTTCTTTTCCTCCACATGCGTGGAGATGGCTTCCAGGATGAGCTGCTCCATCACCTTTCCAGGGATGGAGGTGAGGCTGACTGGCCTGTAGTTCCCTGGGTCCTCCTTCTTGCCCTTTTTGAAGACTGGGGTGACATTGGCTTTCTTCCAGTCCTCGGGCACTTCTCCTGTTCTCCATGACCTTTCAAAGATGATGGAGAGTGGCTTAGCAATAACATCCGCCAGCTCCCTCAGCACTCGTGGGTGCATCCCATCAGGGCCCATGGATTTGTGGGTGTCAAGTTTGCTTAAATGATCTCTAACCCACTCCTCCTCCACCAAGGGAAAGTCTTCCTCTCTCCAGACTTTCTCTCTTGCCTCCAGGGTCTGGGGTTCCTGAGGGCTGGCCTGAGCAGTAAAGACTGAAGCAAAGAGGGCATTCAGTAACTCTGCCTTCTCTGCATCCTTTGTCACCAGGGCACCCACCCCATTCAGCAAAGGCCCCACATTTTCCCTAGTCTTCCTCTTGCTGCTGATGTATTTGAAGAAGCCCTTCTTGTTGTCCTTGACATCTCTAGCCAGATTTAATTCCAAACGGGCCTTAGCCTTCCTCGTCGCATCCCTGCATACTCTGACAACATTCCTATATTCCTCCCAAGTGGCCTGTCTCCCTTTCCACTTCAGTGGAATTCAGTCTAGTTACACTCCATTTCTCAAGGATAGCTAAAACTCATAGACATAGAGGCTTTAAAAGTGTCATTGAAAGGTATCCCTCATCTTTAAGTAACTGAAAAATTACCTTGATCCAGAAAAAACACTCCCACCTCCGCCCAAACCAAACAACAAGAATCCTTGTTTCTCCTCTGAATCTCAGTGTATCTTTCTTTCTTGATTCTACAATTTCCCTTTCATCTGACTGATCTTGAAATTAAAAAGAGCCATTCTACTTCAAAAGCATGTTTCTCTGTTTCTCTCTCCTCTATCTGTCTGCCCTTGTATGCAATAGTACAAGTCCACCATGAAAAGATTCATTTAATCAACATATAGACATATGAACATCAGCAGAGCCTTAACATGTGCAGTCTGGAGCCTGTTCAGTTATTCAAGAATATGAGCCACACTTTAATGAGTTAGGCTAAACACTACACATAATTTTAGGCATACGAGTAATCTCATTGGCTTTCCTGAGTTATTAAAGAATTTAAATTTAGGAACCAATTTAAGTTCATTTCTGAATCTTGGTCTTTTTCTGTTCTCAGGTGCTATTCATCCAGTCATAACTCTCCTTAGGAAAATAAAGTAGCCACTGTGAAGAATTAAAGAAGAGTCTTGTCTAGTCCTTGGCTAGAAAGATGATGGTTTAAAGGAGGGAAAAAGGAGGGAACTTCTAGATTGAGTCAGAATAGGAGGACCCTCTGTGAAAAAGTATTTCTCACCATGGTAACTTTCAGAAAATTTCACTAAAAGAAGCGCACGTAGGTTTCCTTTAAACAAAAGAGACACTTATCATGTCTTTCTTGTTCAAATTAAGTGAAAATCTGAGCTATGCACAGCATAAATGAGGGAAGCATATGGCCCTTGCTTAGTAATTTAAAGGGTAATTTGGTTAAGAAATTGAAAGTGGTTCAGACCAGAGTACTATTATGTAATATCAATGCAAAGCAGAACCCTCCTCAGATAATCAGGCCCTTTTTTTCTGAGGCATTTTTTTTTTACTTCATCAGTCATTTTCCTTATTTCTCACACTTCTTCAATGCTGTTTTAAAAGATATTCAACTTTTCAACATAAGAATTACTACTTTATTTAAAAAACAGATGAGACCTTTGTGATTAGCCTATATGAAGGAAAGATATGGAGGCTTTTTTTGTTAAGTTTCAATCAAAAGATAATTAAAGCAAGCAAGAAATAGTTTTCTTATTCTATATATATATATATATATTATTTTTTTGAGGTTTACAATTTTGTATCTACCCACAAGGGAACTGACTCACAGTATGGGATTTTTGCTTGTGAAAAACTAGATAGAGCCACTCCAGAAGAGTCAGTAACAGTGCACTAGGAGATCTTTAAAACTCTTGAGCAAAATGGGCAGAGCAAGGACTTTTCTATAATAAATGAAGAATTGTGCAGATCAGTTCTATTCTGGACCTACTCCCTCTGAAGTTTTAACCAGAAATATCTACCCTTGACTTCTCAATAAAAATTTAGTCAAAGCTGATATGTATCCATGTATTTTCTGTTGAGCAAGTGTTCGACTTAACACTTTGAATTACTCCAGAGATAATCATAGTGCTTCCAGTAAGATATTGCCTTCTTACTTATGTGAGTGTAATTTTTCCCTTTTTTTTTTTACTTCAATGGGGTTATACTTGACTCATGACCAGAATAAGCAAAAGGAAATTGATGCCAATTGGCAGGTGATATCCCAGGTGTTGTATACTTAATGATACAGACCTAGTTCAACAGTCTTTACACGCATAAATGGAAGCACATAAGCAGTTCCAAGAAAATCATCTATTTAGTTGTTTAATAGAGCCAGGTATATCTCCTAAAAGTTTTTTGTACCTTGTTGGATAATCCATGATTTAATAAATTACTTAAGTAATTTAAGCATGCTTAAATACCTCTCTGTTGGTCAAACTGTATAAACATGTGCAAATATACTTAAATTCTGCTCACATTAGTGATTTATTGAATTTGGGCCCCAAAAATCCAGATTTATGCAAGGTTTTTTGACCTAAGGACACATCTGTCCTGATCTTTCAGCACAGAAAACTGAAGTTCAGTCTATGCCTTATTGATGTCAGTAGACACTTCTAGGGAAATCAGTGCTGTTATACCAGCGTTACACCATCATTAAGTCAGAATCATCCCAAAAAGCTTTCTGAATTGGGTTTATGTGTATGCACATGAACATGCTGAGGTGCAAACATCTACAGTAGGAACCCAAATGATGTCCTTAATGGAATTTACTCTCAGGAAATAAGAAGAATATTATTGAAGAGAGCACAGTCAGTTGACATATACAAATATATGGCAAGTTCCCTTTCATTTTTTAAAGACAAAAAAGAGTCATTTTTTTTCACTTGAGAATTAAAATCTTCTTGAGTTTTTCTCATGGGAAAATTGTAAACTAGTTAAGAGTTAAAAGGTATGGATCGTAACCTTTCAAACTTTCCCCAAAGCTGCACCACTACTGATAGGGTGACATGAAAAGCCATTTCCCTTATAATGAGATACCAAGCAGATCTGTCTTCTTTTAAAACCTGGCATTTAAAAATACATTTACTTCTATTATGTACTGGCCTAACCTGCACAGGCTATTGCTTGTGACATATTACCAAAGCAGATGTTTTAGACAACCTGCTGGCATAACTGCAAAGAATGAACAATGTTTTTTGGTTTTGTTTTTTTTTTTTAATTTTGACAAACTATTGCAAAAGTTTCTTTTCCAGTGTTTTAACACAGGTTTATCCCTGGATTTACTCTATGTAAATTGCCTATTATTTTTCTCCTACTGTGCAACTGAGTAGTGTAATGTGAATAAAAGGGGAAAAAATGGACACCCTGATGACTTTTTTCCACAGGACATCTGCTCACCTTACCCAGATCTTTTGCAGCCAATTTGTCTAAGCCCATATGGATGAGATCAGATTGAAGGGGGGGAGGGGGAGGATGTGGAGGAAAAAACAGGGGTGGAAGGGAAAAATAAAGGAAAAGATAAGAAAGAGATGAGCTTGAGAACTACATTTTAAAGAAAGAAAACCCCAAAAGGAAAAGGTTAGTTAAAAATGTAAGAAACAGGAAAGTTATAATTTTATTATTTTTAGTTATTGCATATCAGTTCCAAGTTAAAACTTCATGTTGTTACTGAATAACAAGCTACTTTGTTCAGAGTAGCTGTTGCAGTCTTTCTACTGTCATGACCTTTCCCATAGCTTAATAATAGGATCTCAAACTGAATCTGTTTAATATTTCATTAAAATGCTTAAAATATAAATACAGAGCATTATGTTACAGAATATATTTGTACATTTCTACCAAGAGATGGTATATTTCTGTATTCATGAAGGAATGACCTTCAGGATTCAGAAGAAGGTCTTCCCTGTTTTATACCATCCTATTCCATTTTATTAGTTTTTTTATGCTGTATGGAAATATGAAACTCATCTCATCATCTCTAACAAATGTATGATCAATCAGGGAGATGCAAAATCATCTAATGTTTATATTAGGTTGCTGGCACAAGCAATCACCTCTAATGACTTAGTAATGCCACAGTAAGCTGTGCATATGCTCAAGTATTTTCATTTGTGTTTCTGATATTTATCTTTACATGGCTATGGACCCAATCCTTCAAATAGTTATGCATATCTTTAAACTGAAACACCTTTGGCTTCAATAGTCTAGTTGCAAACTTAAAGCTAAGCATGTGCATCACTGTTTGTAGAAACAGGACATACCATTTGCCTTTGTTTAAACTATATAATAGATTTAATAGCTGTGTATAAGAATGGAAAACAATCAAGCAATATTTTATCAGAAAACGAGAGAGTTACCAGGCAGGAGCAATGAATGGATCAACACGTAGGTCTCGGATTCCCAATGAAATCAGGATCAGTTTGCTGTTAGGGCATAAATAATGTCAAATGATTTGACATGCTTTTGCCTGTCATTAAATAGTGCATAAATGTGTTACATCACCTTTCAGTTGCTTTGAGTTGAAACTGGACCAGCAGTTACCAGCAGTCAGCTTCTGCACAGCACTGCAGTAGTATCTGTCTAATATTTGGCTATCTAATAAAGATACTCTTGCTACTGCCACCATTACCATTTTTCCAGACAAAAATACATGGATTGAGTGACCGGACATTACAATTTAATATTGAATACTCTGTATAATTAAATGACATCTGCTGGAAGATTTCCCGTAAGCAAGTGTGATGGTGGCCTGGCCTAACAAACAAGATGAGTAGAGAGGACTGTTTGCAGTTACATAACTTGCTGAGCAGATTTTCTTATTCATCTTAAATTACTTTAAAAGAAAAGCAGAAAAATGGACAAAGTAAGGAGCTTCAGACTTCTCACCCTTGTACATATTTTAACCCTTTTTTCAGCCATTTCCTTCAATTTGGTTTTGTAGTTACTAAAATCAGCAGAAATTGATAGCAGAGTGAAATGTCTCTGATGCAGTTCTGCTCCTGTACAAGGATGACCAAAGACTGGAATCTTTTGCCAGAGGAGAAATTCCATTTCATTTTTTGTTTTCATGGTAGCCAACTTCTTTTGGCCAATACCCTCTTTTTACTGTACGTTCAGGGATATGATAACACCTTTTTTCAGGCCAGCTCAGGCCATGGTTCCACAGACTTTTTCCTCCAGCTGGAGCAACGGCTTAAGCTATTTCTTGTCCTTCTGCCTCAATCTCTGCACTGCCCCTTCCCTTACAGGAGTATAGGTAGGAGGCCATGTGGTGAACCAATCAAGAAAGTGAAACATGTTAAAAATACTCTGTTATTTTTCACACATATCAGTTCTCTGGTCTGGTTCACTACACAGCCCCACAAATAGTTTTTCTGACACAACGGAGGAGGCATGTGGGGGCAGAAATGAGCAGCTGAAAGTGGGGAGGGAACTGGGATCTGCTAAGCTCGTGCGGCTGCTGGCAGAAATGACCCCGGAAAAAGGCTTTCTTCTCTGGCTGTTTCTATCTCCACCACTGTTGTCCTATTCAAAGCAGTGCCCAGAAGAAGCCCCTCTTCACAGAGCACATGAATTCCTGAGCAGCATTGCATTTGCCTCTGTTCTAGGGTAAAAGCATTTGCCTAGCTATCTTTTAGAGCTTTCTGAAAAAGGGCTGTGAAGAAACCTACTAAACTAACCTACATGAAAATACTGCAGAGAATCAGATGGCAATTACAATTATGTCAGGGTTGGCTTTGATTAATTGTTTAGCTTACTATCATTTTTGCAAAATAGATGAAGAGTGGAAAAAAGGCAAAGTTTTCTTATCTAGCTTCCATAAATGTGCATAATACAAATACTGCAAACATAGTTTTAGATGACTTATATTCAATACATGTGGCTGACTGAAATAACAAGCTGTTCTTTTTTTTTTAATAACAAAAAAGTTCCCTGAACCAGAATGTTATACACACTATACACGATCCAATGAGCAAATAGGGAATACAGTCTCAACAGTGAGATGCCTGCTAGTGAAACAAGCAGACAGGAGGATATCATAAGTAACCAGTTTAGCTGCACGGGAAACTTTAGGCTAAACAGTGTTTTGGGTAACTGTAACAACTGAGGGGATTGTAACAGCTGTGTTCAGACCAAATACCTTTGCTTTATCATGTGATAAATTCACAGAGAGTGTTTAAGTAATAAGTACTACATCTTATGCTGGCTTTGACTCCCTTTCACGTATTCACACCAACTCTATTAAAAGAGAATTTAGGGAAAACTTACGCAAGACAATAAAAAAAGGTGTCAGTTAAGAACTCTCTCCTACACAAGGACTAGAATTTTACCTTTCCTGAACAAAATAAAATATTATTTCATTATTTGGGGGATTTCTGGTTTCTTCCACAAAGAATAATTTCTGAGTGTTACAAACCTAATAATGATGTGTTGTATTCATGTTTTTAAAAAGAGGGTGGTAGAGGATACAATATACTTATATAGTACAAATAGATTAAGTGAAAGAGAAACAAAACTCCTCCAGACATCCTATGCAAAGTAAGTACAGGACTGGTGTGTTCTACAGGTCTTTTGAACAGAGAAATCATTTCACTGGATAAATAGGCATGACGGTAGGAAACAGAAACACTCCCCCCACCCACCCATTTTATAGCATAAAAGAACCCTAAGGTAAACAACTTTGAATGAAATTTTACTTTCATAGATCTTCAGCACTGAATAATTATATATTGTAGAAATACAGATGGAAGATAGGGGTAAAAAGTTTGCCCCACTGATGACAGTGGGAGCTTTCCTATTAGCTTCAAAGGACTCAAGACTTGAGTAGACATTTAAGCAACATTTTAAAAACTCGGTTTCATCTCCCACACACACCTCCACTCCTTGATGGAAGACATGCTTTTGAAGAACATCACCTTCCACTTTCTTCTTTCATCCTGCCAATGTCAGTTATGTCTGCTCTACAAAACCAACCCCCACCTGCAATCCTCACTTTTGCAGTCAAAACCAATTGTTCAAACCAATATTTTCTGCAATTGATTTAAACCTGTTAAAATCAAAATACTTTGTCCCAGATTCACTCCATAGGTCACTAGTCTAGCTTTTTCACCTGTTAAGGTGAACCCACTGAGGCAGCTCCTGGAAGAAGTAAGAATGGTTTGAACACAGTAACTGAGAAGGCTATCTATTGACTTCTATCAAGCATTCACCTCATCAACCAACACGAGGAGAGAATTTAACTGGTCTGCATAAGGTTGTTTTGGGAAGTATCTGCCCATTCTGTGCAGGAAGAAATTGTAGCTCATTGGGGTGTTAGAGAATAACCTATTGCTCTGATGAGAAAACATCTGCTACTATTGGATACCAAGGGAGCGTAAGCAGAACAAACAGAATTATTGGTGAAATAGAACCAACTGAAATATTCTGAAGTTCAGTAAAAATGTGTACATAAATAAAACAGGCAATTTTGGGGTGGGATGGGGAGGAGTGGCAGTGGGGCTTTACATTCTGAGTATTACTTGGGGGTTTAAATCAGCATTTTGCCATAAAATAACTTTTTCCTCTCATACTGTTTTACCAAATTATTTAAATTACAAACCCGCTGTCAAACGGATTTCTGAAACTGGCAACTAGACTTCCTGATTAGAAGACAGCATTCACCATCTCCATCCTAAGCTGTTGTCACTTCTTCTGGTTGCCATGGTTGGAATATTTTTTCATTAAATGATTTTTCATAACAGTAGAAACTATGACTGTGGTTAGAAGAATCTAGAAGCTAGATAGATAGGTAATACACATAGTTTTCCAACCTACCATTTGGTAAGCATATAAACAACCTGTACTGCTCAGAGGAAAATCTCTCTTGGTTTCTTCCCACCTACAGCTATAGCCTGGATATTAATACTAGCTGGAGAAAAGCTGCTGAATGTTCACATCTACTCCATCAGATCTGAACAGGCTAACAGACCTGAAAGCCGGACATCTCCTATCCCAAATCGGTAGCCAGAGGCTTTGTTTGCCTTGAACAGTACAGCAAACAGCAGACTGAAGGGCCCAATTGCAATGGTGGGTTACTTGACAAGACAAGCTCTCTTGGCCTTCTGTACATCTGTACCTGAGTACAGTGACTTTGGGGCCTCCTGAGCTGTTTTAGGTCTTCCATGGTTTTCCTGGGGAAAAAAGAGTCAGATTTTTTTAGAATTTGTCAAAACAGAAATAGGACAATAAAGTTTCCTCTTGTTTTCTACAGTCAGGAGAGCTGCCAAAAACAAGCTGACACAAGTACAGTGTTGTCTCCTTCCCCACATACATCTTGGATCATGAAGCATAGTAGCATTTAAACTTCAGAATGTACTTGAAGAGCATGCTTCATGGGGATATGAGCATATAAGTAGGATGACTTAATTTTAGTGCATATGCATGTGTATCTCTCCTCCCTTGTGAGCAGTTTTTCATTAAAGAAAATGATTAGGTTCTTATTATTTATACATTGTTTTCCATTGCTTAGGGAGATTCTGCAGTAATCTGTCTCACACTCGAGGATTTTAAAATAACTTTCTGTCCATTAAATAATTGGCTTACTGCAAGAAACAGAAAATGAAAGAAACTGTGTGTACTGGAGATCCTCTGCTGATTTTTCTGCTTTTTAAATTCAGACAAAAGTCCTTCCTGGCACCATCACTGTTTAAAAGCTTATGAAGGCTTTTGGCTAGAAAACAAACCCAAATCAACAACAACAACAAAAAAAAAGGAAAAGAAAAATTATACAGTATATTTTAAGTTAGTGGAGCTTCCCCAGGAAGCTTGTTCTAAATAGACTCCCTATAGAGGCAATAGCAGGGGTAAGAAGAATCTCAGTCCATCTCCCCATGCACAGTTGAGTTTACCTGATAGATGACTCAATGAAAAGCTGAAGAAGGAAGCTTTCGACCAGTTACTTGGTATTAGCTCTACATATGATCATAAAGACACAGTTGTATTGCAAAGGCAAATGGCAGAACCCAGAACAAAACATCTGTTCTGTTCTGAATTCACAGCACACACAACCAATGCAATTATTTATATAGTAAGATAACAGTCAGCCCAAAGACTGCAAAAGAGACAGCTAGCACTTGCTGAAAGAGGCATTTCTGCTATCACTCTATATAAATATACCTCCCTAACTATCCAAAGTGTAGCTGAATGTTGAGAAGATCATATCTGGTGGAGGTGCTAAGTCACAGATATCTCATGCCATTGTGTAACTGTTTGCACATTAGCACAGTATTTGCTTGGTCACGTAGAGTTTGGGTATTCAACAGTTACTTGCCTGGACACGTACAAAATTTTCTCAACAGACTCATTACATCTTAATTGTATTAAGACTGTCAATGAATTAAAAACTTCTTGCACAATATCTGACTGAATTTTCTATCTGAGTGCTATGTTTTGAAGTTTATTCTATCTAACAAATCAAAATTTATATGCTATATTTCAAAGAAGGTCATGAATACATTGGATTATGAGTGATGGGATAGAGCTGTTGAGTTCATAAAATACAGCACACAATTTGCTGTTATTTTAGGTGTTAGGTGTTATTCTAGATGTTTAGAGAAAACAAGAAAATAGAATGCATTGACTATAAAAAACATGGAATTTTCCAGCAGAATATTTTTTAACTGAAAATGCAGATTTAGTGGGGTTACAGAACATGTCATTTCAATCATAATTTCATAAAATATTCTCATTTAATGTCAGAATAAATGTGATGATAAAAACCAAGAAAAAAAGATAGTAATTCAGACCATCTAGTCTTAGGAGGCTGTTCTTCTTAAAATGTCTGCATAGTCATGGACTTTTATAAAGGGTGTGACAGAGCAACAGCTTAATGTATGTGGTATACAGCAGACTTCTGAAAGTCTATTTTTTGGCTCCAGAACTTCAGGTACAATGCATGACTATGTATGCGTGTATGTATGTATGTACGTGTGCGTGTGTGTATCTGTAGAACTGAAGGATGTAGGAACTGAAAGGATTATTTTAATGAATAGTTTCTCGCATTTACAATTCTTCGCAAAACAACTAGACAATGAAACACTAGGGAGAGAGAAATTGGACTGAACAAAGCTTCCATTATGTTCAGTAACAAAATAAGTAAGAATAGTCGCAGGAGAAAGTCACATCAAAGAATGTAGGAATCATAATAGGTAAAATAGTGAATTGCATTGATAAGAAAAAGTGAAATATTATTTTCTTTGTGGTAAGCAGCAAGGAAGACAGAGACCAAAATTGCGCATGTACTAAGACTTTGTAAGAGTAGTGCCTTCCAACTTTTGGAGGCTAATTCCACCTTTTAAAAGTCTAAGTAAGTTTTGACATCCAGAATCATAGAAATGTAAAACTAGCGATAAATTGGAGCCCAGAAAATCTTCCAGAAGGATTCTGTGTGCTTTACAGTAACATAAAGAGTTTAATCTTATATAGCACCGGAATCTTGTATTTCTGGATGCAATGAGTGCAAGAAACTGCCAAGGGACTATCTAGTCTCTATGTCACGCTGTGCAACAGTGCTCACCATCTGTGGCTGTGACCACTACAAAATTAATCGTGAAATGCACAGAGAAGAATTTTTAAATGGTCTTTAGAGATGAAAGTTCTTTTAGTTTTTTTGGTGGAAATTGGTTAATACCCTCAAGTATGAGTTTGCATCCTGTCCAAAATATTAGCTTTTACTAAATTAACTGTGGATGTTCTCATTCCTCAGATAAAATGTCATATCTTTTTCAAAGGCTCTTAAACTCTTGAGCACACTGATATTTCATGACAGTTAGTTCCACAGGTTAATTACAAACTGTGTAAAAGTATATTGCTTTTCTTTTTCAAAAGTTTTTGTTCTTGTATTATTAGAGGGTAAACAGGAGTTCTTGACTGATCTTCTCTGCAACTTTTGTTGTTTTATCTGAGTCAAATATATTCCCTCTGATGTGTCTATTTGCCTGCTTTTTATATTTACCAGCCCTAATCTTCTCATTTTCTTTAGCCACTTGGAGGTAGTTCTTTGGCTGTAATCATTTCCATCATCTGTCTTTAAGTACTCTATTTCTTCTAAAAAGAACATGAACACAGGTAAATGCAATGAGCAAGATACTGGTACCATTAAACTCAGTCTGGGTTTTTGACATTTTGTCTTTAAGGTTAGGATTTCTGCCAGTGTGGCAACTAAGCAGGCATTATTTGCTCTTGACATTGTAACATTTTCCAGGACTTCCTTCAGCCTCATTTCTTAGGTCTTTAAGCTTTTTCGGGTTGAAGAGTTTTTATTAAGTTTCCTTGTCTTTTTTGAAGGTTTGAAGTTAGTTTAGAAGCTATCGAGTACAAATAAAACAAACAATCTCTTCCACTAAACATTATTTTGCATTTCTCAACATTAGCAGAGTTAATGCTGTTACCCCACCACTGGTATATTTTTCTAAAGTTTTCTGCATTAATTTGGAGACTATTATCTCTTGTTATTTTCTGCCCCTCTTTTTCACTGTTCAGTCAGAAATGTATTTCAAATGCTCCAAATAGAACATTTATACTAAATTTTTTCTTTATGTCCTATAGTCAAAGTGTTTTTTTTCTTCATAACCTAATTAATTGATTTCCTCAAAAATCTATTGCATAGCACTCTATTAAAAACTTTTTGAAAGCCCAAACAAAATAGTTCATGTGGTCAGCTTTAACCGAAAATGAATGATTTTTATTTACAGATACCTCATAGATTTGTATTCAGGCTATTATACAGGTAGGTGTTTTGTAATTCTATTTGGATAAGCATTTCAGCAAATTCCATGATCATCAGACATCTAAAGAATAAATTACAGATAAAAATGTGGGCACACCACCCATCACTCCTGGGTAAACAGAGCTACTTCTCATGTATATGGGCTTTTAGCACCTTCAAGGAATTAGCGAGTCTTCAGAATAACCCAATAAAATAGCTGTTGTGTCTGTTTTAGGGAAGGATATTAGGCAGAGATGTTATAGCAAAGATTTTCAGGAGTGAACAGTAGTGTTAATTATCACTTTATCTGGGTGTTAACTGTCTTTGAAGTGGATTTTCTTTTTAAAGGATGGGGCTTAAAGCCTGTGCTCAGAGCCTGAGCCATCCAATACTCACTGGCCTCATTGGAAATTTGGGATGACTGTGCCCTACAAACCAGTCATAGGAATTCTGATCTTCTGACTCCTAGTCCTATGTTTAAACTACAGATAGACCTATGAGAGCCTGCTGCTGTTGTCCTTAGTTGCAAGATATTCCACGCTGTCCCTGTGACGTGACTACATGGCTACTGTTTTATCAAAGGACATTCTGGTTCCCAATGGCTGTTCAGAGAGCTCCTCACTCTATAGGGAAACTATGAGTGTTGGGTGGCCAGATTCTTATGCCTCCTTCCTTTTCTACTGTTCCCCGGTCTTTTTTCCCTTCTCCCTTTTCTCTTCCCTGTTCTTCAGCATAACTCTGAATGGCCATACTCTGAATGGGCAGGTCATCAGAGTACATGTGGTGACAACAACGTACATAGGTATGTACTTAAAATACAGTATTCTCCTGTGGCTCGCTTCTGTGTCTCTATGTCAGATACAAGATTTCTCTGAATATACAGTAGAAGTTAAAATTTAGAAGACAATAACCAAAACTTTATTGAATGGACAATACTCAGTTTTGTTGCAAGAAAACTAGTGTGTACAATACCGCTAAGTTGCCCTTTGTATGTTAAAGCAGGGACTGTAAGGAACTATCAGATATTAAAAAAAATATCCACTGGAATCAGCAAATGGTGTCTGAAAATCAGTGGCAATATATTGCCCTCAGAATGTATCTTCACCTGATAACAACACTCCCATTACCCATCCAGGGCAACTCCACTCATGAGTGATGAGGTAACTACTGTATCAACAAGAAAAATTTCACATATTCATATCTCAGGAAGATAAAGTTCACACGTAGCTAAGCTATAGAGTCCTATCCCTGTACTGTAAGCATAACACTTGCAGTAACATAAACAACCTAGAATCTACATTCCAACAGACATTGTATGCAAAAAATTGTCTGATAAAACTGCAACTTAATTTATTTTATATACTATAATGTATTCTGTGAACAAGAGTTTTCCTGAGTCATTAGTTATATAAGAAATAGGCACCCAGGACCATATAAAGACAATTGGTTATGGATTGCTGGTAGCTGAATTGCTATCTCAAAATTTTAAAAGTGACTGTAACACTAAAGTTATGTTAGTTTGATCATATGAATTATTTGCACAGTGTTTTAACTACATAACCCAGATTCTCAAATGGTTGCAAAAAGCTCACATTATTAAATTTTAAAGAATTGCATGGATTTAATGAAAAATGAGAAGCTGGAACAAATATTGAATGTCTATATTTAATTTAAAGCAAAATCACAGGTAAGCTATACATTTAAAACTTATATTAGGCAAACTGTTGAATAATAGTACCATAAAAATTATGCAATTGCAAGGCAAGCAGTAAAATGTGAGCATAAGTTTAGTGTTCACTGTTCCATAATTAAAATCATTGTGTTAGGCAAAGACCTGCATACTAGAATGAAAGGAGAAGTTCACTTTCCCTGAAAAGAATTCTCTTCAGTGTCTGAAGCTTCTCATACATAAAATATGACATTTTAAAGTATGTTACATGGTTAGAACAGAGGATGGAGGGTCAAATGGTCCAGGCTTAGTTTTGCCATTGACTTACTGAAGGTACTTGTGTTTCAATTTATCCATGTATAAGATGCAAATAACTCTCAACTATAAGAATGTATTTAATATTATAATTATTCCTAAAGGCTTTGATTTTTTTAAATTAAAGGTGATAGATGCTATATACTAGTGTGTGCTTTACTGGGCTGTTTGAAAATAGAAAACAAAAACTTTCAGGACTTTGTTAAAGGCTTTGCATTTTGAAACTAAGATGAGGAAAAGGAGTACGAGCTAAGGAGAACAAAGACAGGAGCTAAGGAGAACAGTTTAATACATGTTTAGATGTTTAGGTGTTACCCCTGTCTGTAGCATCAAACAAAAGTTGTAAAACTGGTTTCCACTTCTGAAATTTTGAGTACAGTAAAGAACAAAAATTTTACTTTGGCTCTGACTGGGTTGATGCTAACCCATACTTATTCTTTATCAAAGTTTTGTAAATGAAATTCCATATGACACTGAGCTACAGTTTCAGAAAACCCTGTTCTTAGTTTCAGACATTCCCTTTCTCTCCAGCAAAGGGCCAAGGTAGCATCTCCGGACTGGCACAGAAAAGCCGTGGCTAGAATCAAGGTTTGGGGTTGATTCATATAGGCAAATTTCAAACCACTGTCCCTTTGAGGAAGCTGAAACTCAAGTCTGAAGATGTCCAGAGGCAAAGATTTCATCTTGCCTCTTTCTAGCTGAAACTCAAGCAACTCAAAATTTCTGAATATGATGGCATTAAGAGACTGGTTAGCATATGTGTGTAATGACCATGTGATAATACTCTATAAAATAAATTAAATTATATAATATTTATAGCAGGCACTCTCTCACTAAAAGAATGATGAAGTCAGACTAAATCATTCACCTAAAAAACTCCACAATGTCCTGAGGTCCTCTCCAAATCAGCAAAAGTTTGCTACAACCTGTAAGTGACATTGATTTTCAGTGACAAATGTACTAGGCAGAGATCCAAATGAAAAAGGGACAGAAAGAATTCTAGGATTATCTGTTAAGAATTGAACTTGTTTTGGTAACTCACCAAGAAATGCTTAAATACTGTGAAAGGTAAGAGTCCTCATGTTGAAAAAAAATACTTGCCCTTTCAACTTAAACATTAGAAATGTGACATATTCAAGCACTACAACAGAAAAAAGCAGCTGGCCTCTGTTTAAGTTGTGCAGCAGATGGGTAGCTTGGTATGCACCTTTTACATCTTGGTCATCTATAGTGAGAGTCTGACTGGAATGTGCTGTGACACTTTTGCTGTCTGAACACCCAGCTTCCCTCCCTGCAAAATCAAAGCTCAGGAGAAGGGTATATGTCTAGGTCTTCACCCCAAGATGGAGCAGAGGTGGAGATAGATCTCACATACATGCAGACCCAAAACATGGGAAGCAGTTCTGGGTCCTGCAGTCAAGCCATTGCCATTATCTCTTCACATGTGGCACACAGAAGAGAACAGATTTCAAGTACTGAATTGCCCTGTTTGGTTGGTGATAAGGAAAGGACAGCCACCGTTCCCTCACTGATATAATGGGGGACATAACTCCATCATAGACTGTTTTACAAAGTTATCGGTGCAAGAGGACTCCTAAGAGTTGTGATGCAACCACAGAGATTTCAGAAAAAAATTACTGCTAGATCCCCTGTAAAAGACAGAGCAAACAATGTCACTAGCTCTGAAAAGTATTTTAGAGAATTTTATCCTTTTATTAGATGATTTCTTAAAAACACCTTTTTGTAGCAGTATGGGTACAGTTGTACTGCACCCGCATTTGTAATTGGACCTAATCCACAATTTTTCTACATATTGAGTTTGTTTCTCTCAGTGCCTGAGTGGAGAAACTCACATGTTAGGAAGAATAACTTCACTCCTGTGCTCCAGTAATCTTGGTCTGACGGTACGTGAACAATCAAGGCCTGTACTGAGTCCTTGAGAGGTATCTGAGAAGCCCTCACAAATGCACAACACCCCTCCCAGCCTTCTCCTCACCATTCTGCTGTTAGTGTCTGTATGCAATGGTATTCTGGAAGATTTTTCTGATTGCTACACATGCTGGACAATGGTAATTAACTGTGACTTTGAGAAGACCAGGATTCTCATTAAGATTTGGGAAAAGCATGCCTAAATGCACAATTTTGGTATTGGTAAAATCTAGAAACTGAAATGTGAGGACATCTCTCAGGTCATTATTTTAAAGTTCATCAGGATTCTGTACCTGAAGAACCAAGACTGGAGCTGATATTTTGGGCTGTGCATTTCTCAGTATCTGCTATGGTACCTTTCTGATCTTCTCCCCATCTTGAGGTGCCTGCCCTTTCTCTTTCTGTTGTGGCAGAGCCCAAATGTTGTGACCTAACATTTTTCTCAATACAAAATATACATCAAGAAGACAAATAACATCTTCCTTGAGGTGTATGGCCCTCTTATGACTGGTGCAATTTTAATAGCCAACTTCCAGCCCATGAAGGCATCTAGAGAAAGGTCCATCTTCAGAAACATCACTCACCTGATCCTTGAAAGTCATTATAACAGAGACATACCACATGCAATGTTGGAGAATAACAAAAAAGTGGATATGTAAATGTTCACAGTTTTCTTGAAGGCGGTTAAGATGAATATCTGTGAAGCCAAGAAGTGACTGTGAGGTTGACTCATCAGTGCCAGCTCCTGAAATGGAAGTGTGCCAGGGCAGAATTCAACAGAAAAATGGTGTGCCATCTTCGTATGTAAGTGAATCATACATAAGGCTTGTCACTTTTTGAGAGTGATGATGAATCATTTGTGCCTAGAAAAGGTATGCTGCTTTGGAGCATTTTCTGAAGTTTGGAAGTTAGAATGGAAAGACAAAAGTTGAAACAGTCTTAATGATTTTGTAATGATTCCTATCTGAAGGCTGTAAAGGAGGAGTGTGATTAATGCACATGTGATTAATACAGCTAATACAGTATATAAGTATAGGGGAAACTATGATATGTTAAAGCAAAAAGGTAAATAGTATCTATTATTCCATAACAACTGTCATTCACTGAATCTTTGTGAAGCAGAAAGGTGTACCAAAGCTGTTACTTGTACTAAGCTGGCATAGTAGAGATTGTTTACAATTTGCTTTCTAGCACTCCAGAAAGCCAAGACACCCTACAGTGTTACGCTGGAAATTCCCTTCAAGGGCTCTCTGGTGCAGGATGGACAGATTGTGTTAATGATGGTTGATCCTTCACAGCTTGTTTACCAGGCATCAACACAACCTTATAAAAGCATTTAGAAAAATCTAAATTTAAAAATGACAGAAACATGACATGAAGTAAATCAAGCTACAGCACATATACTCAGTCTCTTACTTGTACTGCACACTGGTAGCCATTAACTGAAGGACCTGAATAATTCAAGAAGAACAACTGGTGATGCTGAAGCAGAAAGTTTTCAAAGCTTGGTACGTGAACTGGAAATCATATGCAACAAGTTTGTGGGGGTTATTCTGAGCAAAGCTAGACGTATTGCTAGTACCAGAAACATTTCTTTTACATTTTCTCCAAGTGTAGCGGAAGATTCCCAAATGCCTTATTACTTATAGGTAAAAAGAGAGGAAACAGAAGAGGAAACAAATTTCAAACTAACACTCAGATTGACTGAGGAATCGCAGGACTTACAGCCCATTTCACTGCTTCTTAGAATATGAGCCAACTTTTCAAACTTTTGTAGAAATCTTTTGGGGTTTTCAGCAGTACCTATTCAACACATGCTGGAATTGTGCATCTTCAGAACAATACATGAATGTTTGAGCTAACAGAAGAAATTATCCACTTGAAGATGATAAGCAATACCAGTTCTGGGAGGCCTTCTGTATTGTATGCTTTAGACTGTGAGGGATTTTCAGCAGTGGTTTATACAGTTCTTAGCATTTTTTGTATTTCGGCAGCCACAGTTGCCTCACTCACTGAACATTCACTCAGCAAATTCAAGATCATCAAAAATTTTTACACTGTACATTAGCTCAGGACAGATTGCATTGCATTGTTTTCTTGAGTACTGGAAGTGAACAAGCAAGATGAGTTGATTTTAGCAAAGTACTGCAATGCTTTACTATTAAGGGAAGGTATAAAGCAGCTTTTCAAGTTAAAATGCTAATGGTGAATGATAACGAAAACAAATTGATTACAGAATGTCTGTAGGAAACACTTTTTATACTGATTCTAATGCTATCTAATAAATCATTTTGGTCAAAACTGATATAAAAGGCTAGGTCAAAGATCAAATATAGGTCTTGGATGCTTCCTTTACTCAATCAGGGCAGTCAAAACAGCTCTCAATGATCATGATAGTAGATCACAAAAGTATATGGGATCATTAAAGTTCTCCCTTGCTGAAAAGCATTGTGAATGCATCTGATATTAAGATGAGGTGAACTTGGGGCCTATAACTTTGAAGTTTTGTGCCAAATGGAAAATATAGACAAATATAGTAAGAGACTGTAAAATCTACAAATGATTGTCAGAAAGAAATGAGGGAGGACTGACACAGGAAATAAATGACTTCTGATAGTTTTCATTAGTGGGGAGCTAGAATGTAGACAATGATGGAGAAGGAGGTATTGCATGCATATGCAACAGTGAAAATACAGGAGTTGCTCTGCAACCATGGGAAAGTTAAACTGCTTAGAAATAGAGACCAGAATAAGTATTATTAATACCTTCCCCCCCACCACCCTTGAAAATAAGATTTAAAGTACTTTTCCCATCCTTTGCCACTATCCTTTTCCCCCTTATGTTTTCCCAAGAATTTTGCCTTTTAACTGCCTGACTTAGACATGTTGGCTTCTGGACTGTGGAGAAAATGTAGTCTGTTGGGACATTTCGTCTGACCTCAGCCTGTTTCCACCTGTTGATCCCTTGAAAGTCACTTGGCCTTCCTACCTGTATTATCCGTGTGTGTACCCTGAACCTGAGGCTAGGAAGCATCAGACATACTGCTCATGCAGTGATTGCAGCATGGCACATGGCCCTCACTTATCATTTAAAAAAGCGAAGTGACCTACTGACTGCTTTGCTGGAAAGACTGAACAATGTTGGTCTAGCTGTAACATGTGATTATGTCTCTTTATAGCTCCTATTTAGCAATTGTCTGATTATTTTTCCCATTTCTATTTTCAATTTTTTGCTTCCAAAACCCAAAAGAAACACAATCTTACTTTTTTACTGAGAAATACTTGGTGCAAATGTTCCTCAACATGAGGATGAAGTTGCCATGATGACAAATAAAGTATCATCACCTGAGAATTAAGACTTGTGTGTTTGAACAGCAGCTTGCACATTCAAGCTATATCCAAGCTAAAGAACAGATACTGCCCTTTCTGTAACTGCCCATAAAGAAATGGCCTTTTCAGTAGATTGCCATATATATCTTAATATACCTTTTCAGAAAAAGACACTTATGTATGCCCTGGGCATAGAACTACTAGATACTTGCAACTCCATACTTGCTGGATAATAGGAGCTGGCAAAATGCTGATACTGGTTTGATCTGGTAAAGGAAATAACTTTTTTATAGAGGTAATTCAGGCAGTCTGAGGAAATTGTCCACTGTATTTACAGTTATTGAAATGACTGCCATGAACAACAGTTAGTAAAAATACCTGTCATCTACACAGCCCAGTGTCTACAACTGCTAACATTACTCAACTGAGGGAATTGGGGTAACTCCTAAAAATACAAAAAGCTCTTCGTTTGCTATGAACAGGCAGTATCTGGTTCCAGGCAGCTTGATCAGATTGTAATAAACATTCTAAACAGCTATGGTTAAAGCTCTGTGTTAAAAGCCTTGTTAACATGCACATGAATTTATTAGGGAGAAAGGAGGCAGGGGAGTGAGAAGGTGCATCTCTTCACTAGCACTGTCAGGTGTGGCACATACATCCTGGTTTTGACAGGGCAGTGGCTGCTGTAGCCCTCCTCATCCCTTCCCTTCCCACCTGTAGCGCAGCTGGGTCCAATGTGGACCTTTTGTTGTTTCTAATAATTTGTCAGGAGCTCACTATTAGCATTCAATTGCAAATCAGGGCAGAAGTATGTAAAGCCTACTTATAACATCTTAGGGATCCGTAAAAACTGTTCTGTAAAAATAGCGTTTTATCTACACTCAGGTAATTTCAAAGCTTTTCAAAAAGAGAAATGAGTTTTTTCCCACCTACATGCTGTTCACCTTTACCAGTCATTATACAGAATAAATATTACACTATACATTTAATATATCCAGTTTAACCCTTTCTGGAGTGAACATGACCTTTCTTAAAAAAAATCACTCTAAAACTGTGATCATTTGCCCAGATGTGCTGCCTCTTTCTTGTTTTTTTGAGGGAAAATTAGACAAACAAATATATCTCTGTGCCTCATTCCATGGTTCTCTGGAGTCCATATCTTTCCAAGACATAGGATTTGTTTGAAGATAAGGGGTATTCTCTGTACCATTTCTTCTTATCGCTCTTTTACAAGCATTTGGTTCATTTCTTTGTACCTCTGATCCATATTTGATGGTGGCTGGATTGCAGAAAGGTGACGCTGGAAAAAATGAGCTAAAAATTTAATTTGGGAGGTATAAAATACCCTTATGTCTGTATTTTTTCCACACAGATGCGGCTGTGACACAGCAGTTCTTTCTATTTATAGCTTCCCAGTTTTTGTGATATTGACATTTCTTCTAGTTACTTTGTAGAAATGCCTTATCAGAAGAAAAACTATGTTTTTCTCCTGGAAGCAGCATTTCTGATTGACTGAGCCACAACAGTAAGGTCCTTCATTTACTGCGCATTTTGCTCTGCACACTTTTCATTCCACCTGAATAGCGGTACCCTTGAAGGCAAAAAGAGAACATTCTCCTGGTAAGTTGCATTCCTTTGCTAGCTCACAGGCAACTGCAGTTTCCAAGTGGCTTCTGAAGGCATAGGCTGTTTGAAGCAGTAGATCCCATTTAAACATTCACCAGCATATGCTGTGTGGCAAAAGTAAAGAATCACAGAATGGTTAAATCTACTAGACAGGGAACTTGCATTAGAGTGAGAAAAAGACCACTGTCCTTTAACTTGGCCTACTACCTCACTCAAGAGCTTCCCTTAATTATCTCAGACCTTGCTTCCTGCTCCAAGTTGGAAAACCACATCCTCACTACAGACTTTTCCAGTTCTGAGCCTAGAAATTATATTTAGAGAACACAGTGACTGCAGTCAGGATTTGTAGCCCTGTCTGTAATAGAAGTACAGGAGACTATCATAAGACCTTGTTTTCAGTTGCTTATTTCTTTGCCAACTTTTAAGCATTCTGGTTAATATTCTCCATGACAGGCATCAGCCTCTTACATATTATTCTTATACTACAGCCAAAACAACTGTTCCATTTCTGAATCTGTGACTAGAGAAAAGACATTGTTTTTCATTGCTGGCAACTATTTCCCTGGCAACTGATGGTTTGGGACATTGCTGGGGATGGCAACAGAGCCACACACAGGAAAAACAAAGGCTAACTCAGAGCTGAACAGCTCCTTAGTCAGATAGCATCATCTATTCTGTGCAAAATATCATGGGTGATCTTGAAATTAAATACTATGTCATATACACAAGGGAGCTTAATGAAGGTTCTGTAGTCAACTAACTTAAAGCACTAAATGCTTTACTTTGAAAAAGTGTTTTTAATGTAACTGTGTGCAATATATAGTGTATTTTGATGCATATGGCACTTATTTAACTCATTATAAAATCCTCATTAATTCTTTAAAATACATATACTGAAGGTAGTAAATTCTTATTTATTTTAGACTTAAGAGAAACTTAACGACCTGGTTTTAAGAGGCACTAAGGACTTGCAGTTCTCAGTACTAGGAAAGAAACTATGAGCACTTAATGCCCATCAGCTTCTCTTGTTGTCTATAAAAAAGAATATATTTACATACATAAGAAACACAAGTTACTGGATACTTTTAACTGAATATGGATGTAGCCTAGAGCACTAGAGGAAATTACTCAGCTTGGAGATGAGTGAAAGTTTGCTTTGAAGCCTAATCTAAATCTCACAACTGAACCTTCTATGGAACTGGTTGAACAAAAATCTCAGTACAAGTATCTATTTATTTAGCTGAAGTTATCTTAGTGCACACAGAAATTATACAGCTTGTGATTGTCTCTACTTTTAGCTGTTCAACTGCAGAAGGCCTTGGCCTGCAAGGTAAAAAGCGTGCTGAAGTCTTAGCAACTAGCTAACAGGTTTATACTTCCACTCCATAACATACATCAAAGGAAATATTAGAAACTTGTAACAATTTTTTAAAATATTTTTACTGTATCGTGTTGTCAGAAAAGTTAAAAAATGCAAATAATCAATTTAAATCTTATATATCCAGGATTTGTGCGGACCACCCAAGTCAGTAACTTCAGATCTTTGTAACTTTGGTTGAAAACTAGTTAGGTTCATTGTTCACAGCACATACATCTTATCTCTAGGAGTCCTTGGTAATCAGAAATGCAATGATGTCAGAAGCCCGGAATGCTACCCATCAATGATGATTAATATTCTTCCACTGATGACGGCACTATTAATCTCAGAGGAACTAGCACAGGTTACAACCTTCCTACAAGCTGTGCTTTGCTACTTCTTAGCAATTTCCAGATTAAGTTTTTTAGATTAAAATATCTAACCATAATCTACTGGATCTTAAAACCTTGACATTTTTTCCAGTGGATCAAGATTATTTACTCCTCCTTTTTAGAGAATACAGCTCAACATTCCACATCAAGACTAACATCTTTTTTCCTTAAACATGAACCTAAAATCCCCTCTCAGTGTTTGCTTTTCTGTGATGACAGAGGCTAGTAGTTAGGCAAGTGATTTTCTGCTTGAGGCAATGCAAGTCCTTGTCAGTGAAATATTCTAAAGGGACCTTCTCACAGCCAGACTCCACTGACTGGTTCACAGATCCTCACTAATGCAAGGCCAACTGTACTCCTTTGATCATAAGCATACATTGCATGCAACTGCGAAAAAAACCCTCAAAACTTTCAGTGAATGTTAGGGTTAGCACTTGTTATTTAAATAGCTGCTGCATACGGCTGGGGCAGTGAGTGTATAGTCATATGCTGCTACTTCAGCAGCTCTTCTGAGGGACCACTGATCTTGCCTCATACCTGAGTGCTTCTGTCATGTGTCTTCCTGGAAGGCACTATCACTTTTTTAAACTTTATGCACTCCTTTCTTCCTCCTAAGTGAGTTTAGTCAACTTTTTATTCCTACAGCTGGAAATCTAATACTTGCCCACAGATTAGGAAGGCAAAAGTCCTGTTAACTCTTTTCAGAAAATGATGACAGTATTTAAGGTAAATATTTAAGAGAGGGGAATGTAATGAGAAAGCTTAGGGCACTTCTTCTCACTCTTGACTCGTTTCTTGTGCTATGAATATCAACATAAAATGAGCTGCTGCTTGTGCCAGTGTGTACAGCCTAGTCTATCAAAGGCCTATTTTAATCATCCATAATTCATGGACAATTGACCAGACAGAGCATAATGTGACATGGATTCTTGTGTGAATGCTACTTAGAAATACTTCAATCTGTGTATTATTTACTCGATCAACTAAATTGGCTCTTTATTATCACTCTGATCAGTTGAGTCTATATTACTGGTGGCATAATACATGACCAATAGCATCCAAATATGCCTGAAGTATATCTAAAATATTTTACCATGCATATAAAGTAACTATTTTTCAAAAATAATGAATTTGGGCCTGAACCATTGAACAGCCATTAGAGGAGGAAAACTCACAAACCAAAGGGCCACTCAGTGAATTAGTGTCTCCTGCTTCTCTTAGGGAACAGGCCCCCTGAAATCCAATGCAGACTGAGAATCTGTTGGAAAAGTCAGCCTGGCCATGCTCTGTCACTGACCGAACATCTGCATCAGGAATTATTCTGATCTCGGTTATCTTGCACTGTTCTGCCCTCATACTGTCAAGTTGAGGGTAGTAGCAACCATTGGCTCAAAATCAGCTTTGTAGCAATTTCTTACAGATGTGACAGCATACTCTGCAGATCTGTACTTCTTATGGCTTTGCACATCCTCGAAGATCAGTGAACATTTCAGACAAACAGTGCAAGGTTTGGAAGAGCTTCTCTGGACACAGAAATGGAGATAATGGATTTGTGTTGGCCTGCTCTCCTTTTGCTCATTTTGGGGTCTGTTTTCTTGGCTGTCCTTCCCTCTATGAAAGGGAAAGAGAATATCGTGCCTTTGGATATTTTCATTTTTCATAATAAAGATCTAAAGATACTTTATTCTTTATACTAACTCCTGCCATGTAAAAGGTGAGTTAATCGAGTATATCTGATTTTAAATCAATGTAACAGAAGATCCATCCTCTCTCAAAAATATTCTCATTCAAAACATTTCAAGCAGTATTTTCACTTTGAAATTCCTTTCTGGAGAGTCAGGGCTAAGCTGAACATATATACCTAATTTATAAACACCTATGACCCTGATAGAGGAACAATCTCAACCACATTGAACTTAAAGTGCAGGAGGTACATGTTAGTGGGAAATTCCTGGTAGCTAAGTGACCGGAAGCGTATTGTATAGAAACATGTTTTTGAAATAGTTCTCTGAAAGCCACAAGAGGAGAGAGAAACAAGACTGTAAAATACCCTAAAGCATTCATGTCATAAGACTGTGCACATAAACTCACGGAATCATTTCTCTTGCAGCCACTCACCCTGTCTGGAAGCTCTTTAGGGCAAGAGCTCTCTTATATATATTTGAACATCATCTAGCATACCGGGAATAGTTGTCCCCTTCCTGTTATTCTTTTTCCATGACTTGAATATTTGTAGTTTTTCATTAAAAATATATATATATATCCTTATTCTTACACTGTTGAAAGAAGGATGTACAGGAATTCATTGAATCATTGGACTTCATTGTTCAACTTCATCAATGACCTGGATGAAGGGACAGAGTGCACCCTCAGCAAGTTTGCTGATGATACCAAACTGGGAGGAGTGGCTGATACGCCAGAAGGCTGTGCTGCCATTCAGAGGGACCTCAACAGGCTGGAGAGGTGGGCGGAGAGGAACCTCACGAAGTTCAACAAAGACAAGTGCAGGGTCCTGCACCTAGGGAGGAATAACCCCATGCAGCAGCAGTACAGGCTGGGGTCTGACCTGCTGGAAAGCAGCTCTGTGGAGAAGGACCTGGGAGTGCTGGTGGACAAGAAGTTAAGCATGAGCCAGCAATTTGTCCTTGTGGCCAAGAAGGCTAAAGGTATCCCAGGGTGCATTAGCAAGAGTGTCCAGCAGGTGTGTGGACCTGTGCCAGCAGGTCAAAGGAGGTGATCCTCCCCCTCTACTCAGCTCTGGTGAGGCCACATCTGCAGTACTGTGTCCAGTTCTGGACTCCCCAGTACAAGAGGGATGTGGCACTACTGGAGCAAGTCCAGCAAAGGGCTACAAAGATGATTAGGGGACTGGAGCATCTCTCTTATGAGGAAAGACTGGGAGAGCTGGGCCTGTTTAGCCTGGAGAGGAGAAGACTGAGTGGGGAGACCTTACCAATGTGTACAAGTATCTGAAGGGAGGGTGTCAAGAGGACGGGACCAGACTCTTCAGTGGTGCCCAGCGACAGGACGCGAGGCAACGGGCACAAACTGAAACACAGACACTTCCATCTGAACATGAGGAAATACTTTTTCACTGTGAGGGTGACAGAGCACTGGAACAGGTTGCCCAGAGAGGTGGTGGAGTCTCCTTCTCTGGAGATATTCAAAACCCGCCTGGATGTGATCCTGTGCAATGTGCTCTAGGTGACCCTGGGTGAGCAGGGGGGCTGGACTTAGGAGCTCTCCAGAGGTCCCTTCCAACCTCGACCATTCTGCGATTCTGTGATTCAAGAGGCCACCTAGTCCAACCTCCTGCTCAAAGCAGGATCAAAACTGAATTCAGACCAGGCTGCTTATGGTATACTTCCAGTGAAGTCTCCAGGGACAGAGATTCTACAGCTTGAGCAACCTGTTCCAATGCTTAATTATCCTCAAAGGTTTGGGGGTTTTTTTTGGTCTTACATCCAGTGACAACCACCTGTATTTCAATTTATAAACATCATTACATTATCTCATTCTCCTGTCATGTATCCCAATAAAATACCTGTTTTTGTCTTTTCAGCAAGCCCCTCATAGGTACTGAGGGGGCTGCTGTTAGGTCCTCCAAAGCCTTCACTGCTCCAGGCTGAACAAGCCCCCATCCCTCAGCTTTTCCTCACAGGGCAAGTGCTCCATCCCCTGACCACCCTGGTGGCCCTCCACTGCAATCCTTCCAATTTATACATCCTTTTTGTATTTGGAGGCCCCCAAACTGGACACATTATTCCAGACATGGTGTGTGAGTGCCAAAAAAAGAGAATAATAACTTCCCTTGATCTATTGGCTACAATCTCGCTGATACAGCCCAGGATGCCATTAGCCTTGCTTGCTGCCAGGGTGCATTGGTGGACACTGGGCTGAATGTGAGCCAGCAAGACCCCCAGGTCCTTTTCAGCAGAGCTGCTCCCCAGCTACTCAGTTCCCAGCCTGTAGCAATGCAGCGGTTAGTTCACCCCAGGTGCAGGACTTGGCATTTTGCATTTACTGAATTCATGATTTTCTGGTTGGCCCATTCCTCCAGCCTGTCTAGGTCCCTCTGCATGGTGGCGTTCCCTGGAACATATCGACCAGCCTTCCCAATTTGGTGTCATCTGCAAACTTGCAACAGTGCACTCCATTGCCTCCTTCAGGTCTTTGATAAAGATGTTAAGTAGGATGGGCCCCAGGACAGACCCCTGAAGAACTCTGCTTGTAATCGGCCTCAAGGTAAAATATGAGCCATTAACTGCTATATTTTGAGCCTTATGATTCAGCCAGTTTTTCACATATCTGGTGGTCCACCCAAATAGGTTGTTATGTCCAAAATTGGATAAAAGAATGCTGCAGGAGGCTATGTCAAAAACCTTCCTGAAGTCAAGGTAGAAGATATCCACCGCTCTCCCTTCTTCCACAGATCCAGTTATTTCACCCCAAAAGACAATCAGATCGGTCAGGCATTATTTATCCTTAGTAGATCCATGCTGGCTATTCTCAGATTCAAACTTCTCTTTCATATGTGCAGAAATGGCTTCCAAGAGGACCTGCTCCATGATTTTCTCAGGAACTGAAGTGATTCTAACCAGCCTGTTAGTCCTCAGATAGTCCTTCTTTCCCTGTTTGAAGATGGGTGTAACATCTGCCTTTCTCTAGTCACTGGGGATATGCCCAGTCTCTACAACCTTTCAAAGACCTCACAGTGATGATAGCCAGCTCTCTCCACACCCTCAAATGTACCCCATCCA
The DNA here is from genome assembly GCF_036417845.1 of Apteryx mantelli. Classification (NCBI taxonomy): domain Eukaryota; kingdom Metazoa; phylum Chordata; class Aves; order Apterygiformes; family Apterygidae; genus Apteryx; species Apteryx mantelli. The sequence continues at coordinate 37,067,147 of NC_089979.1, forward strand.
GTCCCATGGACTTGTATAAGTCAAGATTCTTAAGAGATCCCTGACTTGATCCTCTTCCACTACTGGTAGATCCTGTCCTCCTTGAAGCCAGAAGACCTTGTTGATGAAGACTGAGGCAAAGTCAGTGCTGAGTACCTTGGTCTAATCCACACCTGCATTCACTAAATCATCAGTCCCATTCAGCAGCAGGCCTTTTGTATATTCCTTGCTTATTTTCTCTCTGCCATGGTGGTAAAGGTTCTTCTTGTTATCCTTCCTTGTTGCACCCACCGTTCCCAGTTTTAATTTTAGATGAGCTATAGCTTTCCTAAGACCATCCCTGCATGCCTAGGCAATGTTCTATACTCCCCCTTTGTAACCTGTCCTCACATCCCCCTCTTGGAAGGTGGAATGCCCTTACTGCATGGAGCTCAATTGTAAGTTCCCTGTTCATCTAAGACAGTCTCCCAACATCTCTGTTCATTTTCCTGTGCATCGTGGTGGATGGTTCTCGTGCATGGAGGAGGTTGCCCTTAAACATCTTCCAAGGTCTATTACAAGTTGTAGCGGTCTAAGGACTGGATAAGCTTTGAGGGTCTCTCTGCAACATCTCAGCTCCAGGCCCCTGGCAAGAAAGAAACTTCCTTTGACAGCATGTCTGTTTAGCAGATGGGTACCTCTGTCCCCTGCAGAAAGACACCTCCAACCACTGTCACCTGTCACTTCCTCTTGGTGCTATTGCACAGCTTAGGCCCAGCTGACTCTGAAGCCTGCCTCAGTGGAGCTTCTTCACCTTCACTAGCTATTAGGGCACTGACCGATTCTCTAAATACAGATCTGACGGTGGAGAGGAAACCTCTCTCCTGCTGCCAGGAGTCACAATCCAGCCTCTCCCTTCCTGGAAGTTTCATTCCCCACTTATTCCAGCATAACCCCTAGCTGTCCCTCCTTCCCTGCACTGTGCAGCTTGAGCTCTTTCCTCTGCAGAACCCTGTCACTCTCCTTTTCATCTTCTCTGGCAGCACACAGTGTGTGCATCTCTTCCCCGGCTTCTTGATCTGCCATCTCAGCCAGCTGGGGACACCATCATCCCCAAGGAGAGGCACCAGGCATCACCTGCAGCCTGAAACCTGGGCAGCAGCATCCTCCTTCCACGGTTCCATCTGGGTCATGACTTCTGGTTTCCCAAGGCTGATTTCTCCAGCCAAGGATGAGAACTGAGCCCTGTAGCCCATAACCACCAGTGGTGTGGCATGCTATCTGGAGCCATTTCTGGCTCCCTCCACATGAACTCCCAAGCCTCTGTTTGCTGTATTCCCACTTGTTAGCTAAACAGGTGTCCCCCACCCAATTTCTTACTTATCAGCAGGCAGCTAAAGACTAAAGGTGTGGATCTTTTTTAATCAAGAACCAGACTATCAGGAAACAGCTAATAATCAAGAACCCATCAATTAACAAACAGCTAAAGAAGCTGTTCACTACAGATGGACCTAGAAGCTGCCGGAAGTAACTACAATTCTCACAAGGAAATCCATTTTCTTATAATTGCTGTCAGGATAAAGTAGTTTCATTATGCCTGAGCAAGAACTGAGTTCCCAGTTCAAATGTAGCAATAGGAAAGATAGATTTGGGAGTAATGTTATTTTTATTTTAGCTATGAAGATGGTGAACTCAGGAGTAATTGCCGTATCATGTGTGCTCAGCTTTTGCTCCTCCAGAACAGTGACCAGTATGACTAGAAAAACATCACATGATGAAATACTTTAGTGAAATTTATAACTGGCTTCTTCAGCAAAGTGCAGCTTGACCTTACACTAACCTTGAAATTTTGTGAACAGGAGCAAACAGTCATTAAACAGCTTGCATAATATTGAAGTAGCAAATATTACCATGAAATACAGTTGAAGTATAAGGATTATGAATACAATCACATATTTTTAGTTTTGTCAAAGGTAAATGGGAGATAGTTTTTTTGGCTTTCCACAGAGGTGACAGAAGTCTTTAGGGAAAAGAACAGCAATCTTCCTAACATACTTACCACTGGCTAAAGATTTTGGAAAAGATAAGCCGTATTTGAATGCCAGGTTTCCAAAGATGTGAGTATATGTGTGTGCAAATACTAAGTTGTATGTATGGATTTATTTTTGCACATTAATATCTAGTAACATATATGCTGGTCTAAAACTGTTGTGCATGCAGTCTTCCCAAAACCTGAGAAGACAGAGATATTCTGACTAGCCATGGATTCAAGCTTGTGTCTATGCAGGCCATAGGCACTAGACAGCAGCACCCCTGAAAATCAGGTTCAATGAGTCTGAGGTGCTTGAAAGACTAGTGAGTAAATATTATATCACATTGTGATTCTTCAGTAATCTCATATAAACCCAGTGACATTACATCAATGTAAAACTGCAGTGATGCAGTAGCTAATTAAGGCATTTGAATGATTAAGCTGTATTTATAGATCTTCTAACTCACAGAGATCATACCTGGCAGATCAATGCCAATGTTAAATAAGTCATTAGCCGCTGCAAAGATTGCCCACAAGGTGATTGAATTGTGATGGTAGAACATTTTAATGAGCTGAATACTTAACCTATGGGAACAGGACCAGCAACAATTCACTAAGATGGGGAAACTCAGCATGTCTGAAAAAAATCACAGTCTCTCTGGGCCTTGATTCCTCAATCAATAAAAGGGAAACAATAATTCTATAATAGACACGAATCTCTGAAGCTATGTTAAATGATAACACATATAGAATGTGTTATAGCAAATATAGTTTATTGTCACATTATTACACCAAGGATTTGTTTTACAATTATTCTCACCTTACAACTATATTAAACTGAATATTAGAAAATCAAAAGAATTATGTTTCCATTAGAATGAATCTGCCCCAAGCCCAAAAGCTGCTGGGGAATTTTTTTGGTGCTTGGTGGAGTTTTTTAGGGATTTCAGAACATGCTGTCCCTATCTATCTGTTTTAGAGACAACAAAACAAAATTCTTTATTCTCTGTTTTGCATCAGGGGTAGGTGAAAACTCTCTGTGACATGAACTGACATATGTGGCCTTTATTCTTATGAAAAGCAAATCCAACTCTCTGAAAAAAGATGTTGACATCTGCCGCCCCAGGACAAAATCACCAGTGGGAATGTTTTACTAATATATTTTAAACCTAACTGGAGGGACCTGCTCCAGACCATCAATTCAAGCATATTCATCATCTGTTTGCTGCAGCAGACCTCTAATTATAGAGCTGGGACCATTGTCTCACTTCACACAGGGCCTGTAACGTCTATTAGAGGATGGCACCAAGCATAAATTCCGTAGCATGGATTAGCTTTGACCAGGTGTTCAAATTTCTTATTCTATTCCCTAGAGCTATCATGTTACCAAAATCTGGCTTTTGTAATTTTCAATAACTGCCTGATTTTCCCTGAATTTTCTATAATCTGGTTTATTGAGAAAAAAGCTTAGGTAGCCATTCATTCTTGGATTGAGAATTCAACATGATTGTCCTGTGAGTGTATGCCTGGGGGGAAGCAAAAATAGGGTTGTTACCTGGAAAGATGAAGTGATTGAATTCAGAGCCTGAGGCCACAAATTTCTTTTTTTTGACTGCTAATGTGTAGAACTAACTGAAAGCCAACTTGTGAACTAATACATGCTTTTTTTCCTTTTCTATAAAATCTAACATTACACATTCTAATCAAGAGATTTATTTCTTCAGTAGCAAGAAGAATGTCACCAGTCTAAACCTACAGTCTGGAGCATGATCAAATGAGCTACTACTCACAAGACGATACGAAGCAATATTTTGAAATTTTATTTAATGTACTTCTTAATGCCATGGATGTGCATTAAGGGCACATTGCTGAAGCCCTTCAAACACTGTTCAGGATTCTAGCACTGATGGTACATAGTTGAAGAAGTTCACTGAACCAAAGAGAAATGTGTGGGTGTTCTCACCATGTACAGTGCTCAGAAATGTGTATTGATAAAATATATATATATACTGTATATCAAGACAGTCTATATACAAGAGGAGATACAGTGACAGCATCAAGACAGTACTGTCTTGATGCTGTCACTGTATCTCCTCTTGTATATAGACTGTCTTGATGCTGTCACTGTAACTCCTCTTGTTTACAGTTGGACTTCTGTAAGCATTAGGCTAGAGACACTCAAGGTCAGGTCATTCAAGGACCATTGAATTCTACAGTGTTATCATTTACAGACAGTACTTTTGCAATACTAATAAGTAATGGAGCCTCCAAGCTCCTGCTAGTGATAACCTTACGGAAAATGAGGACTTGTCACATATGAAAAAAATTCATCATAGGTCTTCTATGATTAACTATGTTGTTCAGACAGTGAATGTCTCTGAATTGTAAAAAAGGATGGCCACATCATAACTATGATCCCGCTTTGCCAAACTTCAGCAGATCTTTCGTGGTGAAGTGCTGTGCTTGGGAGTCTTGTATGAGTCTTGATTTGACAGTGGGCAGTGCTCTACTGTGGCACTTAGCAACACAGTAGAAGGTCTTCTATGAGAAAGCCTACATAAATAGGTGTCATTGTGTAAAGCCCCCTGTATAAACCATCATAGATTTAATGAGTAATAATAGCTCAGACCTGGGCCAATCCAGAACATTAAGTGACTTGAACAAGAAACTACCAAAGGTAAAGAAACCCTTATCAATGAAAAGCTTTCTCTCATGTTTTGTTGCTTTCTAAGAAATGTTGCAAAGAAAAGAAAAAATCCTGTATTTGTTGGTCTAAATGAGCTGAGAATTAGTGGAGCAAAATTTAGCTGATTAAAGACTAGTTATTGTTTTACTTTGGATTTGGATTTGGAAAACCTTTAGACCTTTGATTTCAGGGAGCTCAATTTATCATGTCTAAAGACACAGGAGAACTGGGGATTCATTTAAAATAGAAACTGGCTACTTTTTTAGGTATGTCTTAAACTTTACCTCATTACCGGGGCGCTCTGCCAATAGAAAAGGTTTTTTTTGTTTTGGTTTGTCCTGGTCTGCTAGAGCTTGCCACAGTGATAGGCTAGCCCAGAAATTAGCAATAGTACCTACAAAAGAAATGAGTGATGAGCCAGGGATAGTTCAGTCATGAAATCTGTGTGTGCCAATGTATTCCCACGCCATTTAAAAAATATCCATCCATTATGGAGCTAGTGGACTTACAAGCTAGCTGAGAGGTAGCATTTTTATGTCAGCAATTATGAGTATTATGAACCAGTGACTGTGAGCACACAGCAGATTATAGGTAGGAAGCGCCACTGGAAGTATGGAGTTGTTCTGAAATACCCAGCTTTTCTTTTCTAAATGCTGAATTGAAAAACTGAGGAGTCTTTATCCCTTAAAAAAAAAAATTCAACAAAACCAGCATTTTTGTTTCTGTTTGCTTTTATCTAAAACCAGAAATATCAAATACAAATTTTTTCAAAAGTATGAACTTTCTTCATTGCCCTCAGTACAGTTCTCTTTTATGATCATGGCAGCTGTTCTACCATCACTATGGAGAAGTTTCATCTAGTCCAGGAGATGATTTTAATCTCTATGTGAAATATGGGTTAATAAGTGAATTATGCACCAGAATGATTGACATGACAAGCAATATGGTATTGGAAAGAGGGATTTGAAGGAGTTATTAAATACAGAATGCCTCGACTAAGTGTGAGCGTGATGACTAACAGTATAATGTATCAGAGGAGAGCAGAATTGTTAGCATAGCAAGAAGGGAATACCCTAATCAGATTCTCAGCTGATTGTCCAAACCCAAATGAAATCAGGGATGCTATGACAGTTTATGCCAGCCAGGAATCTGCCCCCAGGAGAAATGGTTTGAAATTAAGAAAAAAAAAAGGCTAAATATCTGAATAAACATCCTGATAGTGACATCTCTTAAAGTGACAAACAGTCTCCCAGTGGAAATGCTGACAGCCTTAAGCCTGGAAATATTAGGAACTAGATTGGGCAAAGCATTTGAAAAAATATACCATGGGGACAAATCTGTACCAGTGGGGAGATGAATTAGACAGTGAAATTGTTTTTTTTTACTCATTTTTTTAAATTACTTAAAACAGACTGTATAAAGAAAGAGCTTGGCAATGTTTCTGCCTATATGGCTGTATGTTAGCCCTGCAACAGCATGGAGACGGTATTATACCCAGACAGAAATGTTCCATTGCTGAGATACACTGTATATATCATTTTCACTTGGAGGTAATGTTTGTTATGAATAGTTTTTTATCTGGATACAACCAAAAGTTGTGAGAATGCAAAGACATTGCAGTACATGGAAATGTATCCATGGATATCAACATGTTTTTGCTGTTGGCCATAAAGCACAGATTTTTTTCCCTACACTGATGTTCTCTTACAGGACTCATGTCAGCTGGAGGGAAAGGCAAGAGAAGGCATGCCCATCTTAAGACATGATAGAATGTCTCTTTTTCCAGTTCAGAATGGAAGCCTATTCTTTAAATGGTAGAAATACCACATCCAGATCCAAAAAGCCACTTTCATTTTCGTATAAATATGTAACTGTTATTTGTTTAACTCACACCGAGCTATCAAATTTTGTGGTGGGCTATAAACTTGTTGAGTCATTAGCCTGGCTGCTTAATGGAGGAAAACTAAATTCCTGTTCCTGCATAATGACACTTATTCACTGTAGACATTTGCATCACTAGGAAACGATAAAACCTCATCCTTCATAATGAAGTTCTGAGCTGACAAAGAGGAAAATATAGTGTTGTGGGACAACTATGAATATAAAGCAAGCTAAATAAAGAAATAGTGGCAAATTATATTATGCAAAATGCAATGCAATAAAAAAAATGTTATTAACTCATTGGAAATGTCATAAATAATCTAAATAGTTTTTAACTGTCAAAGCCTTGAAAAATATATTCCTTAAAAAATGAGGTACAGAATAGATGCAAGTTTAATTGCCATCATATTTTGACAAGCATGGAGAACCTTGTATCCAGCTTATTTGCTAAATTTGGCTCACTTGACTAAAATGAAATGATGGGGGTGCATTATTAGTCTGCTTTATCAACTCACTGGTGCCTCATCAAAAGCTAAGTACCTCAGCTATTTTAAAATATTATTGTGTTTCATTTGAGATCAATATTCACAATTTGCATTACAATCTCAGGTCAATTAATCCTTATAAAGTAAAGAAAATCTGATGTGAATATTTGGTAAAATCATGTACTGTCTTCTTAAAATCAATGGTCTCTTTGAACAAATAAATATACTGTCTGCTGTATTTTTGTGGGTCAGCAAGGGCATGAAATCCCATTAGGACAGCTCCTTATATTACAAAAGACTTTGTCCAATTTGTGTGTCCAAATGACTCACTTTCTACTCTTCCAAAAAGTTCATTTTATAGAAAGGAAAAAGTCACCAGTATTTCAAGAATTGCTGGCAGCTCAAGTAATAATAACTTAGATCCTGTTTCTGCTGAAGTCTCAATGATTTCAGCAGTCCCAGTGACTCAAACAGAAGTAGCTTTGAGTCTTGCATAACCAGAAGCATTTCTATTCACGAAAACAATTGCAAAATTAACTGCTAGTATGATCAGATCCTCACTTCAGTGGAGATTTCCCTGCTGACATAGGCACTTGCTTAATTATATGTTGTACATACTCAAAATGCAAAATGTTCAAGATGCTCAAATGAGTTACTATGTCTTCTAGCACATAATACTGTTATGGCCACACGATACATTTAATATACTGCTAAGGAATCAGTGGAAAAACATATTGCTTCAAAAATACAAAATTTTACATGTTTTGTTAATGATTTTGATTTAGTTAATTTCTACATCAATGACAGGCATCCATCACAAGTGGGAAATCCCATTTTGACTTCTAAATGTGAGACACTTTCTTCTGAAGAAAATCCATTTTAAACTTGCTCCTTTTTTTCCAGAGAAAATGGTACTCATTTCTTTATACAAACGTGGAAGAGTTTCACCCTAGATATAACACACACAAAAAGTCAGAGCTGTTTTAAAGTATTCTTCAAAGGAACCTGGTGATTTTTACCCTCTAGCTGTTGTTATAGTCAACAAGTTAGTGTTTCTCTTCTGAAACACAAAACCCAAAGTAAGCAGGTTGGTTTTAGCATGCCTTTGGACCTAGTCTGACTTTTTTTACCCTTTTCACAGTTGGAATAAGCTGTACAAGATTTTCCATTATGAAACAGGATTTGGAGCCACTCCATCTGCTATGCTGTCTTTGGTCATGTCCAATAACTGATGTTTCCAATAACTCATTTAAATTGCCAGCTCTCTTGGGCAAGGCACCAGTCACTGTGATCATCTTTAAGGCTAGTAAATCTTCTTTTTGGTTTTAAAACACTTCATTTAGCACATTTAAAGCACAAATAAGCATTTACAAAACAAAAATTAAGTGATTTTTAAGCCTGAAATGTGGCTGCAGATATTCCATCAGAGAAGAGAATCCAAATTGGCCACAGTTTGGCTACTGGCAAATGAAGAAAACTTTCCTGCCCTGCTGTTTTAGTCTCTTAATAATACGGAGATGAACCAAGCAGTTGCTAGATTTTTCTAATCCATTTTATAACAATAACTTTCACTCCTATCTAGGGACTCTCCATCTCTTCAATGCCAAAAAAGCAAGTGATTCAGATCTGATAAAAGATGTGCTAGAGAACAGAAGGACTAATTGCATTTTCCCAGATCACGCTCCCTAGATCTTTTTCAGAGGCATAATCGGCATAGTCTACAGGAATATTCCATGGCCAAACAGGAGGCATGGTAGCATTTACAGTATTGTAAAATCATCTTTCATAGCTGTTTCCTGGTCATGGTTATATCAAAGACTTGAAATGGGGGAAAAACATGAATATATTTTGCAAAATGCCAAATGAAAGGAAAGGAAGACTAAGCCACACCAAACCATCCTATGAAAAGTAGAGGACAAGATCTGCTTGATCCAGATCAAAAGCTTGAAGCTGGTTTTCCATAGGCACAAAGAACTTCTTTGACTATTTGCAACTCTCAGTTTTTCCTCTTGGTGTTTTTTAACATTGTATAATTCACCATTGGAAAGAGGGATAGGTCAAGAGTGACAAGCCAGTCAGTTAAGAGCACTCCGACATTCCATGTTAGCACAGTTTCACCAGGTTGTTGGCTCCTTTTGTGTGCTTATCCCTCCTGCTTTCAGTGCAGGCTCCACACTGACCCTCAAAAACTTTTCCTCACCAAAGTTTGACTGTGATTGTTCCCACCCAGAGATCTTAATCTGTTGAACTGATGTTCTCTGGAAGAAAAAAAGAAAACATTTATAGATGCCAAAAGTAGCAGTTCCAAAAATATGGCTAAGAGCAGGCCTCATTTGCTTTGAGTTAGCTTGTTCTACACTCATTAGTATTGAATGTGTAGCAAGGAGTGAGGATGCAGTGAACAGCGTGCAGCAGAGTCCTTGTCAAGGCCCACGTTTGTATTTAGGTCAGCAAAGGATATCAGGTATCTCTGAAGCAGGGATCCAGAAGCACTTCCTGGTCTTAAAGTCCGGGTTTGTTCCCTCTAGCTTTCATCTTGACTTCGTAGGAGCAACATCCTCGTGTGCCTGGATTTACTTTGGAAGAAAATTTAGTTGTGAAAACAGGGAGGAAATCATGGCTGTGCTGCAGTGAGTCCCCCAGTCTGAATTATCCCAGAACTCTTGAGATTGATTAGGCACAGCTGTAGAAGTCTGTTCAGAACTACTTGTGACAGAAATCTGTGACTGTTTTCACTGTTTTGATTTCCTGCTTCTTGTGCATACAGGACATTAGAGACTTAAAAACTAGGGGATGTCCTGGGAACATTTTGTGCTCACAGGTTTTGTAGGAACTGTCAGAAGATGTGACTTCAGTACTGAAGGTTCATTTGATCCCTCTACAACAGAAACAAGAACAAGAACATCAGTGTGAATGCCAGAGTTGTTTCTCATTTTTTGTTTTGGATATCAGAGTCATCTGAAGAGATCTTCTCTGTGCTTGCATTAAACTCTAAAAACGGGACATCATTATGTTATATATATATATTTTTTGTGTTTCAGTTATCTGGAAGGGTCTGTAGTGAGGTTCCCCTTGCCTCAGAACAAGAGAAGTGCCCAACTGTACCAACTATCCTGACGGATAGTCTCTAGGACTGGAAAGTGTCGTGTGCTTCATGTTTCTAGGAACACCTTGGACTTAACACTTACATTTGCTGATCATCCTCATCCTCATCTCGCATTTCATTTTAAAATTTACAGTCTCCTTACAGAATATTTACTCTCTTTACAGAATATTTTAAAAAGGCACAGATTTTATGCCAGAATTTGACCGGTCAGTCTTTTCTTTATGCCTCTTCTTTCTCCTCAGTTTAACACCACCTGACTCAGCTTTTCTCTGTGTAGTGACTATTTTCTTAAAGGAGGAAAAACAAAACAAAACAAAAATAAAAATAAAAACAAAACTCACCAAAAAAAGAAGCGTTTCAAAATAAATCCTGACAGGAGGAAGAAATTATTGGTAGTGATGCTACAGTTTGGTTATAAGAGCACTCTCTCAGTGTACGACTCCAATTCAAGGCTGTTTTTTTCTGAAAGAGCATTCAAGTAGATCTCACTGGGTTCTGTGCATAGCTTCTACCCTTCAGTTACGATTAGAATGGCAGCTGTAATTTAGACTGCTATGACTGATATTCAAGCATACAGATTATCTTCATTTCTCTCTGGACGAGTGTACATAATCATTCCTCTCGTTGACTACACTTCTGGATTGCAGGTGTGTTGCTTACCAGTCATATTAAACCGGTAGGCCCACAACAGGGTGCGATGCCTGTGGTTCCCTTTCATTCAGGCAAAGGAAGCTACTTAGAGCAAGCCCATACAAATTCTCTAGGTTAGGCTTGTTATTTTTTCCCCCCGCCAAACAGATAGGATTCAGAGAAGAAAATAAATAGAAAGATCTGTGCACTGGTCACACCGTAATGCTACTCCTTGGCCTGACAAGAAGCTTTTGCTTAGCTTAAGAGCCATCAGTCTGTTACTGAATGACAGAAGATTGCAGCACCTCCTTCATTTTGGGCTTGCCTCATCAACAACTGTTGGTAATACACTTGGGCTGTTCCCATAAGGCTGGCCTACCTTCAGCCTGTCCTTTACTGGTACAAGACAATCTGATGAACATCACAGCATTAAGTGTATTAGTGATGAGGTAACAAGTTTATTGTTGTTGTTACTTAACTCATTACACCTTCAGTGTGTTACTAGCTTGCGTGTTCCTGACATGTTGTCTGACTTGCTGCTATAGCACTACTTGACTTGAGCTGTATTCCTGTGGGACAAACCTCTAGTGGTAGCTTGAGTTTGTAGTGATCTAAGATGGGTTCTTAGACACCTTCTGCTCCTGTGTGCCAGGAGTCAAGCAGCTCTCTGCTCCTAATTTCACCCTACTACAACAAAAACAAGTAAGGAAAAGATGTATATCTAATTTTTAAAGAAAAGAAAAGGAAAGAGAGAGAAGACATTTCCCTCCTTTTTCCCCAGCTTATCTTCCAGTGAATCCTTTAGTTTCTTTATGTCACAATGCAATTTGACATACTATGTACTGGTATTATTAATAATAGATGATTATTCAATCTACAGGCTATACTTTACCATTTCTATTCATGTTCATGAGTTTTCTTAGCCTTAACCTGTGAAATGTACACATTCACAGAATAGCCAGGTTACTCAGTGTGGTACGATTCAGGTGCTATAGTATTTGTAAAGAATATGCAATCAAAGAATATCAGCAAACTGTAATTGACATCATCGTTACATCTCATCGAATCAAGAATTATCCTTGCTAATTGATGCAGAGTGATGTACAATCACTTGTAATTGATTGGAATTCATTGAACATAGAATGATGTGTTGAGTAATTGCTACTGAAAAATAATGACTGGTTATATCTAAGAGGACAGACTTCTGCCAGTCCATATATTTTTGATTTCTTGGTTCCTTCAAACATTTATAAACATTATAGGTTTTATGTTACATTGCATTGTTTGTGTACACTGGTCTTCAAATTTTACATCCTAGGATAGCTTTATGACTTCATTAAACATAGAAGCCTATTATATCTTGAGATTAGTAAATGAAAAAGCTAGATGGAATGTTTTCCTAAATGCTTTGAATTTTGAACAATCAGACAGCATAAAATGTTGATACATGTCCAGAAGAAACCCATTTTCTGCTCATAATGAATAAAGGAAACATTTTCAAATAGACAGTGTACATTTAACTCAAGTATTTTCTGCTTGTTTTTAGTAGAAAAAGATGATTTCACTGAAGTTGATGAGCTCTCTCTTTCCTAAGGTAATGTTTTTGAGCAGTCACAATTTAAAGGAGAGTTTGGGAGCGAGAAATACTCAGTGGACCCACTGTAGATCAGCAACGCATAGCCAAACTTTCTTGTCAGTGCCTCTGGTGAATTCATGTCCTTTTCATATGACTTGTAGCACTCAAAATCTCAACAGGTTTCGGACAGCATATGGCAAAGTAATGAGCCAAAAGAGATTTAAATCAAGTTTGGTTTTGTTTCACTTTACATGATAGAACATATACATTATCTTATTTACTTCTTTTATTTTTGACCATAAACAATTCATAACAAGCTTCCATTTACGATAACTTTACTATATGGGTGCATACGGCAAGTTCGCAGCAAAATCTCACATAGCAAACTTCACTGTATTTTTACTAGTATATGTTTATCCCACACAGTATAAATCAACCCAATATTCTCTTCTGCAGATTTCTAATATATTTAGCACCCTGTAACAACCTTACTATGCATGAAAATTTTCACAAGAGATTTAACTTCTTTTCAATAGAACTAAGCCTCTGAAAATAACATGCAGCCAAACAATAAAAATCCTGTATTTTTCATATTTATAAAAACTCCAAATCCACTCTGTAAGTGCCTCATTCTCCATCTTCTGAGTACAAGATTTACAGAGGGCTGTTCATCTAAGACACACAGTTCTGACAAGAAAACCCTGACAACACATGAAGTTTGTCCTTTAGCCATTTCCTCCATTATAAGGCCAAAATTCTCCTTTTTGTGTACAGGCAATGGACATGCAGATTTTAAAAATTTCTAAAAATGGTACCAAAATGTCAGCAGGAAAATTACACTGCTCCGAACTTGGAGACAAAGTGGGGGCTGAGATCAAGGGATAATACCGAGAAAGAGATCAGACTGTGCTGTAATCTCATCCTGAATAGGTTTTATACATGTGCAGCACTTAACTTGCCTGCAACAGACAGCCTGAATGGGACAGAAGAGGAATGTGAAGCTGAATGCCCAGACAACGTGCTTAGGTTCTTTGACTATCTCCTTTTCCTCCGAGAGAGATGAGTGTGATGAGGGCTGAGACAGAAAACAAAGAGACAAACTGATCAGTGCTGGCTTGAGAAGCATAGAAAGGAAGATTTGGGGCACAAACAGGATACACTGAACAAAAACACTTGTTTAGTCATGAAAATTTAGTAAGTCTGTAAGTGGGAGGCAGGCAATAGTGAAAGAAGCACACCCTAATTTGTATAAGGCCCCAGCACACTGAAGCACTGCAAATAAAGAGTAAAGCAAGCAGATAAAGCAGTAGTAGCAGCATATGACATTTATAGAGGTGAAGATTTCAGTCACACAGGCCATCACAAAGAGTTTTAGCCCTACCTGTTTTATGCCCTGGCTCACTTCTGAAAAGGTGCTATCTCACTGCAGAAGGAGCATACACATATGCAACGAGAACATCCTCTCTAGCTGCCAAGTCCAGTCTTACCTGTCTGCATCTTTAGTTACATTTTTACATTATTTTGCATTTTGGAGGAATCCCTTCTAGGGAAGGGACCAATTTTTCTATACCTAGGGCAAGGGTGCTGGAGCAGGGAACACAGAGATCACCTTCTGAAGGTGCTTGTGGGAGGGTCTTCCATCCTTCAATGACTGGTGCAAGAAAAGAGCCTTCCGCCATTTTCTACACTTAACTGAGTTATAAACTAGTCAGCTATACTGAGACTAAATTTATAGCAGTCTAGCAAACTTTCTATCATTTTCATGCCAAGAACAATTCTTCTTTTAAAGAACAGAAAGACATTTAAACTAATATTTTTTACTGTATTTCTTACAATACATTTCCAGTTACTGGAGGTTACTGGACCTGTGGCTTATTATTGCCAGTGACTGATGACTAGTAGGTGATAAATGGAGTTCTCTGTTTCTTGACATCACCTACAGATGTTTTTGGCCACCACTGGGATTTCTAGTCAGCTCACTCATGTAACATTTTTATCCTTAGGCTTTTTTTTTTTTTTTTTGCTTTTAAACTGAAGGGTTAAAGTTACTTGCTTTGAGAGCTTGTGGAAAATATCCAGCATGAAGTGGTGGGCACTTTACAGTGATTTACAAAGTCATATGGAAGCATTTGAGTCAGTGTGATATAATGATATTGGGCCTCAGTAGATTTGCAAAAACAACAAAAATATCATTTGCACTATCATATAAATGCATAAAATGCCTTTCTATGGTTTTCTACCTGACAGTAAATTGTGTGAAACAGCATGGGCAATAAGAGAAATTTCCACTTCCTCATGAAGCTGATAAGAATGTACAGTAATTTTACCTGTGTGAAGAGCTCCTTGTGTTTCTGAACACTATGGTGCATTTGCAGTGTCTAACATGCTATCCCAAAAGAGGCTATATTAATCAAACCAACTGATTGTGACAACTGTGAGATATTCAAGTTCAAAAGTTTTATAAACTGGAGAGAAACAAGTGTTTGCAAGGAGCTGGGATCTTCAGTTAGTCTTTGAAAAGACCCTTTATGTCTTAGCATAAGTTGTTCATTGACGCTTTTGTTATCAAATATTTTCTCGTATTATGTTAGTGTAGCATCATTTAAACCTTAACTCCCTACTCACGTGGAGCAGGCACTGGTTCTTACCTTATTTCTGGTTAATGCCAGCTCCATGCAACATTAGCGTTGATGGGTCCTGCCTGCAATCATTTCTAAAGTAATACTGCCTATTATAATACTTGAATGCTATTTCCTAGATATGTACACTTTACTAAGCTATAAAATAAATAACTGAAAGTGCTGGGAGAAGGGATGTTTGGGGTTTTGTTTGCTTGTTCTAAGTGCCACTTGGTGCTCAGTTCAGAGTATGGGACATCTTCTTTGCAGTTTACAAAATGCAAGCACACCAGAGCCAAGAGAATGATGTACAAAGCATAAAGAAACTTACTGATGCAGTTTATCAATGTTTTTTAAACTGAAATTTCTCTGGAATTTATAAAAAAAAGTTATGGCTTAGCTTGTGTATTGATTAAAGTGATTTTTCATTTCATAAACGCAACTTTGACTATTCATTTATAGTTTTATTTTCCCCATTTGGTGGCTTGTGTCTTTTAAAATGGTTGAGTGTGTTAGTGACTTGTATCTGCCTACACTGTTCTTATTACTTATTGTGGCATCTGCTATTGCCAAAGTTGGATACAGGATATGGGGCTAAATGGGCTTTTTACCTGACCTATTTTGGCCAATCCTATGTATATTTTAGACCATGTTATGATATTCTACAACACGGTAGTTTATGTACCACAGAAACACTGCTATTATTACTTTTCTTCCCTAGACCAATATTAATGAGATATAAGGTAAGAAGAGGCTTTAGAGGAATGAGTCAGGATGTATGAAGAGAGCATGGTGTCGCAGGCAGAACAGATTTAACTCAGGTAATTTGAATTAATTTATCGCCAATGAACAAACTTTTAATAATTGATTCAGGCATTAAGAAACAAGGAAGACATAATTAAATAAACACTTGTCTTTCCTCCCCTTTCCCAGGCTCAGGTCCAATAACTCTCTTCCCCGTTCCTAGTCTACACTCCCACCTTCATTTGGCCACAGGTTGCACTTTCTCCCTTTAGGGAGGTGGCACAGGAGACTGGGCTCAGCATGCAGCACTGTCTCTGCCACTCACTACCTCACACGCTTTCTTCTGCTGGTCCAGCACAGGTCCCCCACGGCCGCAGTCCCTCGGGGGTGTCCCTGCCCCGGCGTGGCCCCCCCATGGGCCCCTTTTTGTATCTCCTCCTGTGCCTGCTCTCATGTGCACACTCCTGAGTCTCCTCTTTGTATCTCCTCATCTCCCTTGGTCTCTCTGTGTCTCCCCTCGCACTGGCTACTGACATTTCCTGAATGTGTTTGAGCAGTGGCACCATGCATTGACTGGAGGCATGATTGGAGCCAAGGAAATTAGGAGTCCTTTCCAATTGTATGTATATATGTAGTAGCATAGTAGGCCTTGAGTGGTTTAGTACCTTACATCAGTGATTACTACACCTGCTCATCAAATCACCCTGTTATGGGTTGTAGCCTACCCTGAAATCAGTGCCCCCAAAAATGAGACCTTGACTATACCTGCCCAGCTCCAATTACCTGGATTAATCCAATATGAATTGGAAAATAAAGAAACAGTAGACAAACTTTGATATGCAACTATTGCTGAGTTCACATTTTGGGTAGCACATTTGGGGCAGGAGGCCTGAGGGGTGAGAAAAACCACAGTGGCAGCTACTGCCTGGCCTTAAGTATGGTGGAAGTCAAAGAAATTGGTGTGAGGCTACTTGATTAGCAAGACCGTTGGTGGGTTATGACAAAAATCCAATTTAGAAAGCAAAGAACAGTTAAAAATTGGTCTACCCATCCCCCCTTAGTAAAGGGAATGCCGTACGCAAATATCCAACGCCATGTAGAAGCTAGAGACGAGGAGGCACCACCACATGTAGGAGTCAAAGTGTAAGCCATGGACCTGGCACGTTAACTGGTCGGAGAGAGGGTCCTGTTCCCCTGGGACCATGCTGTGCCAGTCTACATGGGGCCAGAGGGGCTGAAGCTCTGATTTGTGTGAGTGTGTATTGTGTGTTGCAGAATGAAAATCACTATCCATCCACCATCCTTGTCCTGTGAAGTAAATACATTTCAGATTATGTGTCCCTGGGTGGTGTGGGTCTGTTCTTGCAGCCCCACTGAATTTCCCTGTGACACTCCCAAATCAAATGAATCTCTGTTCAGGTGCTCTTCTGTTCGGTGGGGAGGTAGGATTTTGTTGGATGTTTCTTCTCATTTTTTTTCTCTTTCTCTTTCTCTCTTTTTTTTTTTTTCTCTCTCTCTGTTCTGTTTTTTTTTTTTTAATAATGTTAGAGGCTACCTATGCATTAACTACATTTGCTTCCACACATTGCTGAAGTATGGTTAGTCTTACTAGGGTATATATATTTGGTAAGATGGAGAACTCACCCTAGTTTTAGATCAAAGTTTTATATCAATCAGCAGTTTTATATCTACAAGTTAGTTCCGTACTTTGGAATCCTATATATCAGCAAAACAAGGTTTTATATCTGCAACTCTCAGCAAAAAAAAAGAAAAAATGTTTTAAGTTTATGCAGTAGAAAGCTGAATGATGAACAGGACCTTTGGTTTGCGTGTATTGGTGAGATACTTCTTGAAGCAGTTAGGATGGCTACTGCTTCATGCTGGAAAAAGAAGAGAACTGGTATTTGGGGAGGAAAGGACCTCAGATCAGCTACAAATATCATTATATACCTTCCAGGAAAAAAAAAAAAAAAAGCCTGGCATTGTTTTAATCTGATTATTATTTTTGCTAAACCATGAATGATGATTTAACAATTCCTGGGCACATTCAGCAGTAATCATGGATTAGGGTGAAAGGAAGATACTATACTAAAAGAAAAGGGAAAATCATTTTAAATTACCAAATAAGTTTCATCACCCAGAGACAATTACACATTCAAACATTTTTAAATTTAATGCTCATTTCTAATCTTATACTCAATTACTAGATTTTCCTCTGGCTCAGACCAAGGCTGAAAACAGACTTTCTTCAAAGTGTGTTTGAAGTTCCCAGAAAAGTTGACTCCACTGACTTTTTCTGTTCAGATTTCTAAAGTTATTATCATAAGATATCTGAAGTTGTTTCTACTTGTAACATATCTATTTTCTGACAAAAACAGATGTTTAGCATTTCAATTATTTCCCTCATGTTGGTTAGCTGTTCATATTTTCTCTTCATTGTTCCTCAACTTTCTAAAGATTTTAAGTTCAAAGTTTGTTCCCCAGGAATGTGCAAAATATTTAATCTTTCATTTATCAGATAAAATAGAAGAAAAGATCTGAGAAAATGACTCTAATTATGAGTTTTTTGAACTGCAGTAGGTACAGTCTCTGAAATACATGTACAATAAGCTTGTGTGCAGTTAGGAGAGCTATACAAGATTTATAAGCCTGCAAGTCTAATACAGTCTGGTTAAGTGAGGACCTTGTGCCAAAAATGAAGTTGAAAAGAAAACTATCCCTGTTTGCTCAAGGCTATAATATGAAGGTTCACCAGGAAGGAAAGTACTTTTCAGTCTGCTTGCACTACTGTATATGCAAAATAAATTAGTTTCAGAAAAGTATTTTTCTTAGTTGGTGTTTCTGAAATCCAGTGGACATGAAAAAATCATTTTCTTGAAGAGGAAAAAATAGTATAACTATGAATTATGAGTTATTCTAGAACATTACCAGTTATATTGCCAATTATATTCCACATTCATTGCCCATAATTGTGAAGCAAACAGCATGCTGGAAAAACATCTGGCATTTAAACCACATCAAACAAAAACAGTTTTATTCCTATCACTATATTGGTCCAGTTTTGGCCGTCAAATATATTGACATCTTCTGACAAAACAGCACATTTGGCTGTTGATAGCAACATGTGAATGAATTCATTCCAAGTGAACAAACAGGGTTAACGTGCAGAAAGCCTCAGGCTTACCTGGCTGCCGTGCTTTCTGACACAGAACATGACTGACATATCATGTATAAGATCATAATAAACAGGAAATTCCTCTTTTTCAGATTGAGTTCTGCTTTCTAAACAGATTAGAGAAAGTGAGGTTATAACAGGGATGTATAAAGTCAAAGCACAACAATGTCATCAGCTACAGTGTATTGATAGATGTTGCTTCAGTTATTTCTTAAAAAGAGAGTTTTCCCCAAACAGCAAACATTTGCAAGCATGCAGGTGAAGAAGAAGCAGTGCAATTTTTTGGTCTAGACCTTTTGCTGTTGTTCTCTCTGTCTTACTGAAACCTATGTAATGAAGTTGAATGGGAGGTATAACTTAACAAAACTTGTATGTTTACAGGCAATGTAAACTGCTGAAGTTTGCCTAGGGTATGTCTCCACTTTACTGTTGCTTAACCCTCAGTGCTGCCCACTGTCAATGCCCTGTGAGCAGTCATTGAATCTGCTAGTATACTTGGCTAGAAACATGGAAAAAGTTATTCTGAGCTTTGTACTGTGAAGGAAGCAAAAGTAGATGTTCTGTGGCCTCCCATTGTGTTTCTTGAAGTTCCTTGTTATACATTCACTCTCCGTATAGCAAAAGTTGCCTTTTGGTTCGTATTTTTTCACAGCATTCAACTTCTTTTACACATGGGCTGCTCTGTTGCAACACAGTTCAGAGCAGATCAGTCAAGCAAAATGGAAATGCCTACCACCAAATGCCCTGTTGTCCAGAAAGTGAGATGTAATGGAACCCACTTTCTCCACGGTTCCCCGTTATCACATTAACAAGATCTGCTGAAACTAGAATGATTTCCAATGGACCTGTAGGGTACTCCTAGGGTAACTGGCAAGCAGAGGACAACTGCAAACTACATCCACTTTGATATAGCTTTTCTTATCTTTGTTTCCTAGTGCTGGAAATTCAAGGTAAGCTTCTCTTGCATATATGTGGATGTCCACTTGCAGATCAATGAATGTCCACGTGCTATCAAGGAAGTTATGGAGCCTCTATTAGCTAGTTCTATTCTGTCATCAGTGTAATTATATGTAGGAAACTGAATTTTGCAGCATGTGCTTATCCATCTTCTTTCTTTGTTTTAGGTAATTTTGTGTAGCATCTATTATTTTATCCACCTGTTCTACATGATCTAATTCTCAAAGGCATGGACTATATTGTCTTTATTTGCACACCACTGAGCGCACTGGAGCCCTCAGTCCTTTCTGGTTTTGTTAGACAATAATAATAATTATCACCATCATCAATCACCATAAAGAGTGTATGAAAGTCATCATTCTAAGTAAGAATATAAACACTTCAGGAAAAAAGAAACAACTGTGCAGAAAGGAGACTTTTGATGAAGTTAACTATATAAATAAACTTCTCATGCTCTATTCCTTCATTCCGAAGTCTCCCACTGGAAAGAGTCAACATTGCTAGTTATGTGGGTAGCATCCACTGGGAGAGCAAGAGAGCAAACATCACTGGAAGCTTGAAGTGAATATCAACCTCTCAGGTCCTCTTTGTGATGCTTTATTTTCTACTTTATTTTACTTCTAGCATAACACCTGCTTTTTGGCTGAAATAAAAGTCAGGAAAATAGCACTGGATGTAGAGGCAGTTTCCTTCTCATTTTTTATGAAGCTAGCAATAAGGCAGATATAGGGATGGTTTCATAAAAGGCTAGTGTTAGAGGAACTTAAAAGGAATTTGATACATGAAGTAGGTACATGGAATAGACTTGTCAGAGTCACGGACTGTTTGATCTTTGAGTCCCCTGTGGGCATTATAATTTGATATTATTTTGGGCACCATCAAAGATCTACGGAATTCTGAGCTTCATATTACAAACACCAAAGTAGCCATAATTCTTGGTTTATTACAACTTTTAAAATTTGTTTATAGGGAAAGAATGGAAAGTTTATTAAAAATGTCCTCTTGATGCGATGGCTGGCATGTTGGAAATGCTGTTAGTCAATGAATGAATAACGAGAAGTAAAAGTACTACTCAAGAGCAATGGAAACATACTCCATGCAATAATATTTATACTTAACATCATACTTCTTGTCACTTGTATAGAAATGACTGTGGTAAGGCATTTCTTTCATAGTGAACTTTATTAAAGCAAGCCTTCATGTTTTCACATACAGGAGATCTTGGGTCAAGTCTTAGCTCTGCTGCAAGGCTCTTGAAGAGAAAGTTACTTAAGCTACCTGCAGGCAAGGGAAGCTGGGAGCATTTTCTAGTTCCCGGGTATGTGTATGTGTATGTCTATGTAGGCCTCGACTGTATTTTCATTTCGTATTGGAATGAAATATGGGTGTACAGCATCGTTCCCTCCTTCCTGTTCTCATGTCGCAGCATACTTCAACAAGTCCTCAAGCTGTTGTCTATTACTTTTCCTAATCCCCTTTTCAGCCTGCTGACACTTTCTGCCTCCACAATGTTATGTTGTAGTAAATTCCACACCTCCTGTGTAAATAAGCTATCATAAACTGCTTTAAATAGATTTTACGCTAGTTTCATCATGTTCTTTCGTTCTCATATTGCAGGACTTAGTGAACAAGAGGTCCACAGACAGCTTACTGCTTTCATGATTCAGTAAACCTCAGTCACATCTATGCACATCCATCTTGTCTCCAAACTGAAGAGTCCTGGCCTCTGCTCACAAGGGAAGATCCTCTGCCCTCTTGGTCATTTTATTTGATTTCTTCTGTACCTTCTTAAACTCCACCTCCTTCTTCAGATGCAAGAACCAGAAGTGCACATTGAACTCAAGATACAAGCTCATTAAGATTTTATACAGTGGCAAAATGTTGCCCTCTCTTCTCAAGACCCTTCTGCATGATGCTAAGCATTCTCTTGCCTCCTTTGGCTGCTGCTGCACATTAAGCTAATGATTTCAGAGACCTGTCAGTGATGACTGAGATCTCTTTCCTGAGTTGTAGCTGCCAATTCTGTGTTCAGCATTGTAGTAGGCATGGTTTGGATTATTTTCCCTAGGTGTTTTTATCTACATTGAAGTTCATCTGCCATGTTTTTGCTCACTCACTCAGTTTTATGAGGTTCTTCTGGAACTGCTTGCATTGGCACAACATCTGACTACGCAGAACAGCTTAGTATCATCTGGAAACACAGAGATTTCATGTTCACACATTCTTTCCTTAAGATGCCTCAGGGAAATGATGAAATATAAAAACTGTGCCGGCACTGATCCTTAGGGGACTTGACATCCGGGAAAGTGATAGTAAGTCCTCCCTTTAGCTTCCTGCCCTGTTTTGTGTGTTTCTTGTAACCTTGTTTCTTAAATAACCTTTGGATAGTAACCTTGTCAAAAGCTTTTTGAAACTCCAGATGCATTACATTCACTGGGTGTCCTTTTCCATGTACTTACTGACATCCTCGCGGATGTCCAGCAGGTTAGGGAGTCAGGATTTCCCTTCAAAGAAGCTACACTGATTCTTGCCCAACAGACTGTGTCTGGTGTGCTCAGTGATCCTATTTTTTAATATAGACTCCTCCATCTTTCCTAGGATGGGAACTACACCCGTTTGTAGTTAACAGGATCTTCTCCTGAGCCGTTATTCTACAAGGGACTTATAATTGGCAATTCACCTGCCACAGGGCACAGTGGCTGTTTGTTATGATATGATATGTCACACACCTTGGGTGGCAGTTTTGTAGGTTCGTATTTAACTCACACTTGGGTGATGCCACCCGGTCAGGGTGACTTCCAGCTTATCTTCTGATATATTTACTTCAAGCAGATCTAGCTCCTCTGACTTAGCTGCTGCAAATAATGCTTCCAGTGTGGGATTGTCCCCAACTTCTTCAGCAAGGTATTCACTGAGCTTTTCTGCCATGGCCTTTATCATCCCCAAGTGTTGCTTTCACACACTTGT
Source organism: Apteryx mantelli (assembly GCF_036417845.1). Classification (NCBI taxonomy): domain Eukaryota; kingdom Metazoa; phylum Chordata; class Aves; order Apterygiformes; family Apterygidae; genus Apteryx; species Apteryx mantelli. Next base: position 37,089,962 of record NC_089979.1, read on the forward strand.
AATCCTGCATTTCCACCAATTCCACAGCTTTTGAAGTACTTAAAGAACTTTTTATTGTCAGTTTGAACATCCTTTGCAAGGCAAGTTTCAAATTATTTTTAGACCTCTTAATTTTCTGCTTATATTTGACCTATCACTTTCTTATGTGCTTCTTCTCATTTAGGCAAGCTTTCCATATTTTAATTGCTGGACTTTTCCCTGTGATAACCTCCTTAGCTTTCCCATTGATCACATGGAAACTTTTTGGGGCAGCTTTTCTTTCTTATCAAATGGTGGCATACATTTTACCTGTTCTTTCACTACAGTATTTTTAACAGGATCCAGTCTGTTTGTATGCTTCTTGCTTTTTGGAAAGCTCTTTGGGGGATTTTTAGGTTTTGATCTTAGCTTTTTTCACCAGTTGTTCCATTTTTTACATAATCTTCTTTCTTGAAATTGCATAGCCGCATGCTGGATTTATTTAGCTTTCTCTCCCCCACTAGTGTTAAAGCCAATTGTATTGTTGTTGCTATTACAGAAAGGCTCTCCCACTAATGCTTTTTGAACTATGTTGTGTGTACTACTGAAGACCTATTTCAGAACAGCACCTTTTTGTGAGTTCTCAGACTAGCTGTTCTTGGGAGTAGTCACTTATTACATCCAAAAATGTTATCTCTGCATATCATCCTCTTGAAGCATTGATTCAGTCAATATTTGGGTAGTTAAAATTTTCCACAGTTAATACCTGATCTGATACCTGTCCTAATATCCTTTAAGATTTTAGGCACAGATCATAGGGTCACTCTCACAATATGGATGTCACTGGTAGTAATTAATAGCAACTGTTATTTAGACTTACACAACAAGGGTGACTTCCACACTTATGGACAGGTAGAAATGTAAGTGCTTTTCTGGGCTGGGTCAAGGAGAACTACAGCGAGGACAGTGGACCACCTGCTTAAAGATTTTAACCCAAGAAATTAAGTTCTTTTCTCTAAAGGCACCAGTTTGGGATTTTCTGTATTTGAAATATGTTTTCATAAACTAGTAGTAGATCATGTTTTGTGATTTTTTAATTACGTATTTTCAGTGGAGAATAAAGGCTTGCGTGCTGTTTAAAATTTCCAAAATACTTTGTCATTTTTTTCCTCCCTTAGCATATAGAAACAATTCATTATTTATAGCTCTGAGAAGGCATGCTTTCAGAATACTTCTGAAACTGAATTCTCCATCTCTTTTGTGTTATAGTAAGCTTTTTGTTATAAGGATTGTAAATAGAATTTATTTTCTTTCACTATTAAAACTCAAATTCTAGCTTTGCCCTTTGTATTTCCTAATTACATGAGGAGGATGGCTTTTTATAGAAGTGCTTTATTTATGAATAAAGTTCTTTCTATGGCATCAGCAGACAAGTTATATTGTTCCTAACATCAGGCAGCAACAAATTAGCTTCCAATTTGGTCTCATTCTTGTCGACATGAGATTTACTTAGTCAACATCTCTAAAATCAGAACAAAAATAAGTCTCTGTGGGCTTGAGTAATTTAATACCTGAAATACAGGACTGAGCTTTTAGTGGCTCTTAACATCCTGCAGCTGTTGTTTACATGATCAGGATATATATACAGAAGGCCACTAGAGGAGACAGAGAGATGACTGTAGCTCTAGCGTCTGTGGTGTTGATGTAACTCCCTTTACCGTTCTTTCCTCAGATCTTCTGTGTGCTATAGCTAGATTTAGTTTTACCCTGAATTAAAGGGTAAGAGGTGAGGATCTGGATGTAGGTGAGCAGCCCAAAATATATTCCACTTATGGCTAAGATGGGCTTGCTAAGCTGCTAGGCAGTTGAATTGGAGGACATGTCTCTCCCATGATTCGAAAGAGGTGGTGTGTTCTGTTTGCTTCCTGAGTGGCCTGTTGACTTCTCTGTATCTTTCTGAATGTCCGTGTGGTGGCAGTCTCAAAGTATATTTCATCTCAACTTGGCAAGAAGATTTTAATTCATTTTTCTAATAAGGATTAGATTTCTTATCAATTCAGGAATGGACTAAAGTGACCCACTGAGCAAAGAAGTTACTCTGGGAGAAGCCAAGAAACTTCTTTGCTGTGCAGGGCTCCATACCTGTTTCTTGGTATGACCGGAATGCACTGCTGCCTCATGCCACAGACAAGTGGCCTGGCACCACTCTCACGTGTTCACATGCCCAGTTGTCTTTCTTCCCCAAATGAAGCAGCCTCTTCTGAACACCTCACACTGCCGCAAGGACAGAACACAGATGCGTGGCACGGCACAAAACACCCTCTCAGGGAGTACAAGTTGCCACAGTCCAGAAAGCATGCCAATAATTAAACACTTTCGAAGACTGTGAGATGGCGATTGAAGCAGTGCCTTGACCATGCTTTACCTATGGATATAGGCCTTCCTATTTGGTGGTACAATGAAGAGGAAAATCCCAGCTTGTCTGTGAAGTGCATTGATTCCCAGTCAAATTCTAGAAGGCAAGATCCAGCCATTTTGCCCTTTACATCTTTAATAGATCTTTGTTACCTGAGTAATTGTCATGATCTTTGTGGGACAAAGCTTATGCTGTGTTGACTGGAATAATTCAAATGTCCAGTCTCTCTGTGAAGCTATGAAAAAGACAGCTATAAAGACATTTTCTCAAGGGTAACTGGTATGTTGAGTTCTTGCTTTTGTAACTCAATTGGCCGCTTATCTGACAGAGTCCACAGTGCAACAAGACCCCTCTGGCTTTGTAGGATTTTTCTAACAAAATGTAGTTTGAATTGGGACATGGAATGGGTGAGGAGGAAAATGTTAATTGTTAAATTCAGGAATTTTTATATAATTATTTTCTAGATATTGGTACAAGAGAATATTTTATATTTTTAAGGACAGTTGTGGCGCTTCCAGTGTTAGGTATATGCCATTCATAAAGAAAATAACCACGCCATTTAAAAAAAAAAATTAAGAGGTGAAACCTTTTCTGTATTTTTCCCCCTATGTCTGAAAGACTGTTTTCACCTCATTCAGGCAGAAGTAGATAAATCACGTGTCTGTTCACATAGCTCTATTTGACCAGTAAGAGCTTTAAGTGATTTTCTGGACAACTCAAAATGTTCTAGTGGAGATTGGAAGCTGAGAAAAACCAATCACACTTCCTAACGTAAGTGGAAAAATAACCATAGAAACAAAACAAACAAATATAAAAGCCTATGAATAGTATTACTACACAGGGAAGAATCTTGATGAAGTGTGAAGTATGATACAGGGCAGCTTGCTAGGGGGTTTACTGGTATGAGTGGTATGCCTCTTAGTTTACTAGCCAGGAGTAAAAATAAAAAACCTCTGAGGTGAACTACAGGGAATTCAAGTCACACTTTAAATATAGTCACTGAAATAAGGATTTAATTTAAAAGTGTTAAAAGTAACTAGGTTTTAGAAAAAACAATTTGTTTCAAGAATAACTCTAATGAAATTTATCACCTGTTTAATTACATAACTGGGCATATAGTAAACATTTATTGAAACTCAATGGATATGTTATTTGACAAACAATATTTTGTATAACTAAATATGTCACCCTATGTTTAATGACCTGGTTAGTCCACATTACTATATGTGACAAGAGAAGAATTTCCAACAAATTATTCAGGAAAGTTAGGGAACATTAAAACCTTTATAATAACATACTCATACATGCAAATAAATGCACACGTGCATATGGCCAAAATTTACAAAAGTGTTCAATGATTTTGTGTGTATCGGTTTTTGGAGGACTCTAAAAACTGACCTCATTTCATAGGATAAATATTTAGTATAGTCAAAGCCTTTTTCAGATGTCTTACAATGGGTATCCTAAAATGTTTACTGACAGCATATCTTACTATTTGTTTCTTAATCCCGATAATAACATATTTATTTAGTTGCAGTTTCAGTTGTCAATCCAAGCTGCAAGTTGCAGTGTTAATCCAAGAGCCCAAGGAATAAGCAGTAGAATATTTTAAGAAAAAATCATGAGGAAAGTAGATGATAGGTGCTTTGTGAAGAGAACAGAAGAGAATTTGATACTTGAAAAGTGCTGAATAAGTACCCTAAAATTCCAAATCAACAGTAATAAAAAAAGGCTAAGGACATGTATTGCTATCACAAATATTTCTCTCTTTTGCAGACTCAGCTTTGACCATCACTATCTGCCACTCTGCATATTTAATCATCTTCTGACATTCTTCTGAAATGGCAGCAAAGGGATCACATCTGAAATAGAAAGTAATCCACTGGGAACTGAACTGGAAACTTCTCAAAGACAAAGTGACAAAATTATTCAACTACCACCATTCCCTGGATCAGGTATTTTAAAAGTATTTTAAAATACCGTCAATGGATAAATTTCCTGATTCTGAAAATTCTCAGGTCTGATTTGGGGTTTACCAATTAAAAGAAAAAGCTATGGTTATCTATTAGTATCAGTGTTAGGCACAGGGACATACTAAGCATGCTTTATGGAAGGTTACTCAAATGGCAGACAACAATCTGGATGTGCGCAGCTAGTAGATTTGATCTGGGTTTTGCCATTGTCCTAGCCCTCTATCTCCAGAGGAATTCAGGAGACATCCCCCTGCCTCTTCATCCACGCAGCTGTACACGGAGCATGCAGTGCTTATCTGCCTGGCAGAGGGATATCACAGGACATCGCTTTCTGCTGAATGAACCTTGGCTTAAAATAACTGATTCACCCTGCTTCAGAAAAATGGGTCCTGTTTCTAATGTCTTTTCAAGAGCCAGGTGCCCACGGAGTTCAATATGCTATTTTTCTAGGCTTTGTTGCGAATTCCATTGGAGGTAGCTGCCAAAATACATTTATAAGTCTGGCCTAGGTAGCTTCAGGCCAATTGCAATCCTGTCAAATATTCCAATTTTTTAGTCCTTTCTCCCTGGATCTTAACATTTTGGCAGTATTGGAGAGAGATGAGCAAGAGATCACTATAGAGCAACAGATCATTAAGAGTAACAACAGTTTAGGACTGTCGCATAGTTCACAGAAGCCCAGTGAAGGCTGCTGAAGAGAATTCACAGGCATTGTGGAAAACATGGCATCTGTCTTGGTGGTCTTTAGGGGAACAGAAGCTCCTGCAGGCATTGCAGCAATATTTAGAGAAATAAAATGGACCTGGACAGTCATTCTTCACAGCATGGGAGAGACTTAAAGGAAAGGGAGATGCAATGGATGCTAAATTGGATAAATTAAACAAACGTGTGCATGCAACAGAGGAAAGAATAAGCAACACAGAAGACAGAAAAGCTGAAACAAAGAGATCTATGAACTGAGAAAAGTGTTGATTTTTTATGTTCAACAAAGCAAGGAAATCAGAAAACGGAAGCCATTGTACTCATGCTGGTATAGAAGGTGTAGAATTGGACAGTGTGATGCTCTTTGTTCAATACTTGTTCAATGAGATTTTTGAGCATAACAGAAAAGCCCCACCACATAGCCCAAAGGACCAAATCTGTGTCCCTCTGAGACCGACAATAATGCTGCTGAGATTCCAAGATAAAGATTACAGGTTATGTAAATTGAGTAATGCTAACATGGAACAAGAGACACAAAAGCCTGGCAATCAAGGTAAGCAAATGCTCCTTATCTAAATCTGAGCACTAAAATATTATGAGCACAGAAAGAATATAACAGTTACAGACGCTAGTTGGTAAGAAAGAGACTGGAGCCTGCAGTGTGGTAATAAACTATTACTTGAACAACAGAGAACCTCTTTTGAGTCATCTCAAGATTTGTGAAATTCCACAAAATTAATAGCAATCTTTTTGAGATTAAATCAGTTTGCTGTCCTTGAAATAAAGCTTGAAATAGAAGATAGCATGTAATGGGGAAAAAAAGTATATTCAGTCTATGTGATTATATTATCTCTTCTTTAAGAGTTGTGTTTTTGCTAGAAATGCATTGTTATTGCAAGCATTACTGGATGGCATTGTTATACATAGTCACCAAGTTTTCTTGTCTGAGAATAATGTATGGGCTTTGATGAAATGCTGCAGTGTTCAGGGTTTTCTTCTTTTTTGAGGTCATTTCTGAGAGAAAAAAAAAAAAGAATATTTTCTCTGCCATCAGTTCTCTAAATAGAGCCACTTCTTGAGGGAAAGTTGCTTCCTGGAGACCAGGCATTGGGCTGAAATTACAGCAGTGCTTTCTTGTGCTGATATTCTACTTGGTGCAACAACTGTTTCATAGAACATAAAGAAAACAAGTTATATAAAGCAAATACCAGTCTCTGCATTTCTGATTTCTCCTCTAGGGAAGCCTATCTGCAAGATCCCAGCACTGACAACTGCTCAGATGGTAAGAGAATCAAATAAAGACTTTGACTGTAACAGAGATGATTTCAGTTATCATTAGGGGAACATTTTTTATCTTACAGGCTTATGAGGGCCTGCAGTCAAATTATGCACCCAGCCTTGGAGTAGTGAAGTACCATCTTTCAGATCCACTAACACATTCAGTTTACCCCAACTGAGCATGACCCTTTCAATGCCTATGCCTGTCAACGTCTACTTCAAGCTACTGCAATGTAGCTGTGGTTGCTCTGCCCAGTTTTAAGACTGAAGGGTTGGTGTCTTGCTTATGATTATCTCAGCTTTTCCTAAATCCATTCTTAAAATGCAGGCTGTTTCCACACTGCGTCATCATTTAGTGTTTGTAAGTTTCTAACCAGTGTGAGCATTTGCTAAGAAGATCATCAACCCCTACAAACAATTACTGGACTCCTTCATGGTTGTGGTATTTCCTTAGTTCTCAGTTTCTCGGTATCTGACTGCAGTCCATCTAAAGTCATCAAATACCCAATGGAAGAAAGCACATTCTCCTGAGTGTTAGCCTGTTTGCCATCCTACTGGTACCAAGAAGTCATCATAATTTTGTGTTGCTCCTGATGGCCTTCTCCTTTGTTCCGCCTTCTTCTACTGTAAGACTATAACCAGTTGCTGTTTTGGTGTGTGGGAATCTATAGTGTGCCTAGTAAAATTTACAAAAACCTTTCTTCTTCCCTTAGCCTATGTCCTTATATTAAATTAAATTCTGTTAGAATACTCTACTAGAATATGCCATCCAACAGAAAGTAAATTCCCAGCATGCACTGCTCTGCAGCCATGGCCAGACCTCCAGGGTGTGAATTACCACAAACACTAAACAGGAATCTCTGTTGTTTTGTGGATTTCCTATTTGAAAGGCACATTTGCCACAGCCTCACTGTGCACTTCAGTAGAGTTTTCTAGCTTGGTATTGCTGCTTATCGGGCTGGGGAGAATCATATTGCGGCTGGCTCCAGGGACCTGCTTTGGCCAGGTGAAACCACCTCCCCCGCCTCCCATTTTCTGATGCAAGCAGGCCAAAAGACACCAATGACATCCAACCTCTGAAGCTAATGTTTTATTTAAAGAACAACAACAACCATCAAACTAGAGCAAGATAACTCTCTAAATAGGGGAAGCCTCAGAAGCACTGGCTAAAACAGATTGAACAAGATGCTTGAAAACAAATCAACTTCCTGACCGCTGTGTCCTTGTTGGAAGTCTAACAGCCTTCAGCATCTTCTTAGTGCAAAGCAAACTACAGTTTCTACAACCTTTCCTCATGGCTTCTCAGGAAATCTCTCCTTTTCTGACACTCCTAAGAACTAATTTGTGGGCAAGGCACTGCTTGCCCTTTGGAGTCTCTCATTTTCTCTCTGCCACTACTTGCCCCACTTTACAATCCAGAAAATTTTCTAGAATCAAGAATGCTCATTTGCACTAGTGTGGGAATAATTTCTCCCTGTCTCCTGCTTTCCATTAGAAAAAAATATTTCACAAAGCATGGTAGCTAAGACATTGAATCTTTCCCCTTTCCTGATCCTCTGTGTGACCTTTTTAACAGAGCATACCATAAATACGTAAATTAGACTGCTCTATTGTACTATACAATGCAGCTCAAATTAAATGGAATTAACATAATTATCTGGCACTCTTTTGAAATGTCCATGAATTGAGAGTCTTTAGTTCACCTAAAGTCACACTGTAGACTTTCTCTTCCTTGTTGGAAAACTCTCCTACACACACATGTATATTTTTTCTTTTTCTCTCTTTGAGTAGCAGCAGCGTTGGGACTGTGATTCTGTTCCTCACACACCTCATGCTTTTTGTCTGTTTTTTAACAGGATGTGTATGTGCGCTTAGGCACTGCTTGTCAGTTTGCCTTCTTTCCACCTCTGGCTTTCATTGACATTAGCCTGTTCACTTATTCCAGTCGTGGCAATCTTTATCTTGATCATTCTCTTGGGAAGCTGAGCCATCCGTGCTATTTGAAGGCCCTCCGCTAGAGCTATGCCTCTTTCCTTCGCTCAGCCATCTCCCTGACAAGCAAGAATCATCTGCCCCATCTATGAACCTACCTTTTAGAACAGCCTCTTTAAAATCTCCTGAGTTGCATGTGGATGCCAGAATTCTGAACTCTGTAATGTAAATATTTGCTTCAAGGCCTATATTATGCTCACACCTGTGAATGAAGTTGACAGAAGCTGTGACTGACTGTGTACAGTTCTATGTTTTATTATGCATAATGAAAAACAGGTCATTTAAAAATTAGTCAAAATTTAAATCAAACTATTGACTTTAATCTTGCATGCCTCAAATTCCCATCTGTAACTCGCTTGCTGCATAACCTCTCTCTTCTGCACAGGGCTTTTGTACAGATAAATGGATTAATATTTGTGAACTATTTCAATAGTGCGGAGTAGTAATGCTCCCAAGGCAAAGGGTAATTATTTCTTCAGTTCTTGGTTTGTTCAGTATATATGTAGCCTAGGGCTGTACAGTGAAAAATGAGAAACAAACAAACAAATATTGAATACCTACTCATTAAATGAGCACTGTCCAGCTTATGCACAGAAGGGGACAAGAGTCTTGTGGAAAGCTCAGACAGTGGTTGGTCATAGAGTGAAATACAGGGTTTGTTAACAGAGACTGTTAGTAACCCTGGGAGCTGAACTGAAGCTGTCCACGCCTCTCTAACTAGGACATTTCCTAATGTAAAGGGGCATGGCTTAAAATGTTGGCAAAGTTATTTTAACATAGGTTTTGTGTAAAATATCAGAATAGGATAAGTGGCTTGAAGAGTGCTGGTTTTCCTCATGCAGAATCAGTCGCTAATAATCCATGATGACACTAATAAAAAAGCATTCAATGGTAGACCATAAAAATAATATTGAAGAAACTTCTTTTAATATTGTAATTAAAGTAAATATCTCTTGAACAAATTGATTCAAACTGTATTGTTATTGTGAAAGTGACTAGGTCTGGCTTCCCATTGCTCTACTATCCATCTGTTTATGAGAATTAATCAAATTTATATAATCAAATTATACATATTATGATATTTCAGTTATTATTATGTGTAGTAATTGCTGGCATATATCAACTTGTAAACAGCAGATATTGCATTCTGATATATAAATGAGACAAAAATACGTGATCAATGAATTACGCCCTTACTAAGCTCCATAAAATTTAAATGAAGAAGTAGCCATTTTTATTAACTATTTGTTTATAAATAGTCACTAGAATTTTTATGTGGCCTAGAATCCTACATTATTTCTCACCGGTACCTTTTAACTTTCTAGATGAACTGTTTTATTAAACTCAAATAAACTTTTTAAGGGTTTATGTGAAAAAAGGGAAAGCATTTAAATCCTCTGACAACCTCTCTGAGTCCCCACAGAGGTAGAGAAATTTTCTGTCCTAATCTTAGTCTCTATTAATAGAAATCAACTCCAAATCCTTTTGTCAGGCTGGTATGTGCTTTCTGAATCAATTTGGCAAACTGGATTGGAAAATTCTACATCAAGGTCTAGAGCTAAACTAGGTAGTCTTCTAGATTATACTTGTCTAGAAAACAGTTAAATTTGATGGCTCTTTTGTAGCTGTTATAGCTAAAATGATTTGAATGGAACTACTTATGCAACTAAATTAAGAAGGTTTTGATCCATTATGATATCAGGTCAAGTGTTGGGAAATTAGGCTATTTTTACACTTGGAGGCAACAATGAACTTTTTGAATCAAATGGTTTGGACTCATAATTAGTAAATATGCTAACCAACTATCTAGTAGGAACAACTGTGACCAAAGACTAATTGATAGGCCATTTAATGGTGTCACTAAAATATCAAAATGGCTTCCCAAATTGAGGAAACTGCTTCAGAATTAGGAAACCAATCCTCTTCTCTTTTTAAAAATATGATATTCATATATTTTTCAATAAATTTATGTAATGCCAGTATGCTAGTGAATGCTAGTAAATGTATGACTCAAGCAAAACTCAGAAAACACGTAAAGTAAAAGGAACAGAACCAGTTCTAAAGGGAAATTCACACAGAGAAAAGATTTACAATCAGGAACTCATATTTTCATGGGAGGTATAAACAAAATCCTTATATGTTTTTGCCAACAAGGCAAATGACTTAAAAGCCTCAGAAGGAGAAAGCAAAAGCATAAAGCGAAATGGTCATTGTCCTGTGTGGCAGATGGAATTCAAGCAAAAGATTGTTACTAGAGTACGCATACCACAAACAGGATTCTGTAGCATAAATCATGATAGCTCAACTGCCAAGTGGGAATGTTTTGGTGCATAACAAATTTTATTCCTAGGGATGATTTTTGTCCATATAGTTGTTTTTATACATCCAGGAAAGAACTAGCAATATAATTATCTAGAACTTTAGCACCAGGTAACCATGATAAATTATTTTAAAGACTTTTGCAATTATACTCTCCTTGATACCCAGGACATGACAGCAGAAGACTGAAAATAAAGACACCTCTGAGTGGAAATAAGAAAATTAATGAAATATAGTTTATCAAAAGTGTGAAAATATTGACTCTGGAGACACATAAAAGTTTACTGTGCTGCATCCTTGTTGTTCAGTTAAGGAACTGTGAGTTTGTAATGAGGTACATAAGCATAAAATGTACTGTTTATGTCTACACTGTGTGAATATTCACGCTACACTCCCTAATCTCCCCAGCTGCACTCTCAGCTGATGTAAATCTGCATAGCTCTTCAGTGACTCTAAGCTCTCCTCATCAGATACTCCAGAATCCTCATTAGAAATTTCCAGTGTTATTCCCAGAATATTAGACAGTGCTATGGGCATCCTTTTTGACAAGCACTTACAGTGAAATTTATCCCAGTGTAAACATCCAGCACACACTCCTTTGCAGTGTTCAGTGTCTGTCTAGGACCTTGGAAGCAAACAGATGAGTCAAAACAGCGATACGCATAGAAGAAAGACTCCTTCTATAGGTAGGTGTCGAAAGGCATGAAGAAGGTAAGCCAGGAGGGAAATGTGAGGATCAGCTGGGAAAAAGGACTGTAGATACTGTCTGGAAGGAGTGGATTCTGCTTCCCAAAGCCCTCAGTGCTTTGTAGAATGTTTTTTTGCAGATGGAGCAGATTTCACCCAGGGGGAAAACCCATCGCAATGCATGCTTTTCCAAAGACTATGCATCAGCTTCCTATTTGTAAGCTAAATATTGCTTATTAATTATTAACATTCAGGAAAAGGTGACTACAGTCTATCTGTGATGCTGTAGTGAAATTAGATGAGAAGTCAAAAAGCACTTAGGATAAATAATAGATGATTAACATGCCATATAAATCAATGTATCATGTTATTTTAATTTGTTTTCTTTTTCTTCTTTTTCTTCTTTCTTCTTATTTTTTATCCTTATTCTTTTTGATAATACTGTTTGACTCAATTCTCTTATGTTTTGGGAACAAATCCTGTTTTATTTATGGGCTAGGGTAGAGTTCAGTATAGAACTTAATAAGAGAATTGTTAAGTGCTGTAATGCTGTATTATTATGTTCCTCACATTCAAAAGCTAAAGGGCAGTATGTTAAAATTGCCTTTTCCTTATACTTACCTGACACAGGTCAATTAATAAAAATGTGTGCAATAAATCTACTCAATTAAATACCTACTAATAAAGATTGAACTGCTATTTAATAAAATTTTATCATCCTAAGAACAGGGTAAATGATAATAATAACAACAATAATGAGTAATTGTGTTCACCTACTCAGAGGAAGTTTATAGCCCATTCTGAAAGATAAATGTGTATTTTTATCATTTAATGCAATATTCTATTGAAGTTTTCTTATTTTGTAGATCTGGCATTCCCTCTTGCTTTGCTGCTGTATTACCTGTCCTATCAGCCATTCTGTCTATTTTGTTTTTAATACTGGCTGCTTGCCAGATAGCTCTCTTATATGATGAAATCTATAAGTGACAACCCTGAAAGAAGTATGTGCAGTTATCTAATCACACAAGTTCCTGTCCACAGCAGAGTACTGTGCTTCTATACCATTCTGTGCAAGAGCACTTCTGGCTTTACTATTTGACAGGAAAGCAATAAGCAGAGCCCTGGCAACAGTACAGTACAGAACAGTGCAGTATTTGTAGATAGTTTCCAAAATATCAATGCAGTTTGCTGTTGCAGGGATACAGCCCTAAATTCTACCAGTAAAAAATCTCTGTTGACATAGCTGTATATCTAGGATACTGCGATGTATGATTTCTTTCTGCTGGAGCATCTCAGGTGTTTGATTTTAGTGTCTGTGGGTAACTTGTAGTCACTAGTTCTCATGTATACACTATTCCATTCATAACTTTAAAAAGTGGGTAACAGGAGATATAGTCCAGCTGATGAACTTGGCCCACGGAAGAAAATGAGAATGTTAGACCTGTAAATTATTTTCCCCGTGAGGCTTTATGATAACATTTTGTAATTAAAATGTTTTTTTTCAGCTAAACATTTCCTAGTAAAAAATTATGGATAGAAAAATGTAGACATGTCAGCATTTTATTTTTATCATATATGCTTATTTTTTAAATATGGAGGGGGGGGAAATCACAGTTTTGTAACAGAAATACTCTATGAAAACAGCATGAAAAATTCAAAGCCTGAGCCTGTGCTTTGCTAGGTCTTCAACCACATTCACTTTTCTAAGTGTTGGTAGAATTTTTATTCCTTCTTACATGCGTGTCTCTTCTATCTATATGTTCCCACAATGCTATTGTTGGGTATGATGTCTTATTATTTCTTGAAAATATTAGCAGTGTTATCTGTTTATTTCTTATTGGCAGGACAACAAACAGGAGGAGTTTCTTGGAGGAACTGAATCAAGGTTCAGACATCACACAGTAAGCAGTTTTTCACATTTTCATTGGCAGTGCACTCTATTACCTGTTCAGGCCACATTAGTACCCAAGCTTATCAGTGTATCAGAAAGAAATCTATCCCAATCCAACTTTAATCCCACACATGAAAGAAATATGTGTTACTTGAGAGAAACAATTCATATATGAAGTTCATGTAAGCATCAATCTCATATTTTTGTAGGCATGTCTGTAAAATTTAAAACAGATTTGTTTAAAACATACCTTAGACAATTTTAGCTAAAAAAGTCCCACAAAATTATGAATAGGAACTTAACATGAATGATATGATTGATATGCAAACCAATTTAAATGTCATAAAGCCCAGGTCCAGCTTTCTAGCTCTGTTAAGCTGAGAAATAAATAAAACTATATTGGTATGTTCTAGCTTCTTTAAGTGACACAGAAAATGGGAAAGGATTCACCATTTTTAGAACTATATAGTTTTCCACCCACAGAAGTGAATGGATCATAACTTGGGAACTTCAAATGATATAGCTCAGAGTGTGACTCCTGGCTTGGGATCCATTTTTGGACACATATCTTCATGAGACATGTGCAAAATTCATGCCAGTATAAAGCTTGTCTTACCAAGATTGCTACTGTGGTATGTGAGATTCCCCTTTCATAAGGGCAAACTCGAAAAACATCATCTATGTGATCATCAGTTGTCATTTTGATGGGCAAAGGCTGGATTTTTGAATATAAGCTTTCTGTATTGGTCCAAACAATTTTTATGTTCTGTTTAATTCTTTCAGATATGTATGTTGATTGTGCAAGAAAGGGGTGGCTCTCATAAACATATGTGACATAACAGGACACAAGCTGACAAAAATGAACATATCAGAAATGGATTTTTTAAAAGCAGATCCTATAGTTTTCTGAGTCTACACAAAGCTGTCATTCCTGTTTATGACTCCTACAAGGCTTTAAATTAAGATATTCATTGTTTCTACTATGTTGCTCAGGCACATTTGCCTATTGGTTCAACTTAGGAAAAAGTTAATTAGAGTGGGCAGATGAGCGATGTGTACCAGGCAGGATTTCATTTTGAGGAATACAGAAAGAAATCTGCAGGTATTTATGGCTTGTTTGCAATCTTGTTTGAACACCAAGTTTGTTGTGTCTTGTCCTTCATGACTTCTAACGTTCACTTGCAATATAGAAGATTTATGTTAAATTGAGACTGTTTGGTTTAAAAGCCTTATAAAGACCCTCCACAGTTTACTCCTTACGCCTTACTTTCAATACTTTCTGTGTTTCATCCTGATGGGTTTTTATGGTCTCAGCTCACTCCCAGCTCTCCAATTTTATGTAGACAGAAAATTGTCCTTCTTTTACCTTCTTCCTTCAAATGAAGTTAACAAATTCCTTGATAACATTTGTTTAACTATTTCCTTTCTTTTCAAAATCATTAATTTCTCTCTTTTTCCTCTATAAGATTACTATCACTTGATAATATTATGATCTTATATAGATGGAAGATCTAATTGTCATTTTTACAACAAGATTTCTTTTTTCTCTTTTCTGAAGAGACTTTAAAATGGATGCAGAGATTAATAATTCACACTTTTAGGCATCTTTACTTTGCCAGAATGGAATAAAATTTCCTTTGAGTTAAGGAAGAGGAGGCTTTCTTAACGTATGTTTGTCTCATATTCAGTTGTATTTCAAATGCTTTAAAAGCATTTATTATTAACTCCTGGAAAAGGAAGAAGGAACAAGTATGATGCAAAAAATTCATTATTATATTTAATATTATTTCAAGGTTGCAAAATCTCACAAGGTTGTAAATCTCTATTATCAAGAAGTTAGATCTTCACCTTCTCAAATTTCTGTTACGTTGCCATAACTTAGAAGCATTTTTGCAACTCACCATGAACTTCCAGCACTATTTATCATAGTTATTACTATTCTTTTACTTATACTTATTCTTTACTTTACTTCTATTACTTATTCTCTCTCATGAGCACTAATACCAATACTAATTAATCTTTACATTACCCAAAGAGACGATGATAACTATGATTGCCATCTTTAAGATGAGGAACCCGACTGTATTTTCATTTATGCTTGTGTAAATCATGAAACATTCTACTGAAGTGAAGGAAATTACGCTGCTGGGAAATCGACGTGAAATCAGAATCAGACCTAGGAAAAGCATTATAAAAGGGCTAAGTATTTTCCTAAAGTAAAGAGTCAGCTTCAAAGCTATCCAGAAAAGTTAGCATTTCCTGCTTCTTAGCCTAATACTTTGACCCTTACAATGGATTGCCTTGCAAGTAAAAAACAGAATTTCTTGAGGTTGATAGCATGAAATTTAGTTGCAGCTAGGAAGGATTGTTGTTCACTAATAATTCTGTGATCTCAGTAGTTCACATCAGTCCGGGTTTTTACTTATATATTTCTCTAAAAATATAAAGCATTACTAAGAAAATTGTGCACAGTCAATGTGCAACATAGCCCAAAGGTGACTTGGTTGTTTCACAATGTACTTAAACTACAGGCTAAATGCTTCAACAGTTAATAAAAAAAGGATCAGATTAAAAGCTTTGGAATGATCCACACTTGTTTATTCTTCAAGTTTTGATTGTAGGTGGCTACTGTACGACTATTGTCAAATTCAGAAACTCAGAATGCCATGTTTTTCAAAAGCCATTTGCCAGTGCCAGAAACCAGTGTTTTTTTGGAATGGTATCCTCTTCTAGGGATACCCTTTTTTTTTTTTTAATTAATATGTTTTCAAATAAAGTGAACAAAACAACGGAGAAAGGTTATAACTAAAGTGAAGCTGAACTAAGTAGGGGAGTGGATCAGTCAAAAATATTACCCACAGAGCATATTTCATCTGTACAAACTACTGTGGGGAATTACACATGTGTACCAGTATAGACAAAAAGTCTATATTGCCCAGCTTAAAATCTTAAAAGGTCAAGATCACTGCCCTCTTGAACTCTGATACCAGCTCTACCACTAATCCTGCTTTGAAACAATACAAGTGCCTTTAAGCTGAGCATATGAATCTGTATTTTGGCTTCCTAAAACGACGAATACAGACTTTCAGAAGTGTTGAGTGTTCACAGGATGTTGAGTTCGGGAATGATCTTGAAACATTAACTGAAGTATACTTCAAACGTGTTTGTCGGTGGTTCCTGAGTCCTTTGGCTTTCTGGAACGGAGCAGTGGATCGATTTCTTACCTAATGTATCGCGAACTATGATATAGTTCATAACGACTTAGTATCACTGCAAGTTTGGAAAAGCAGACATAAATGGGAAAGTTTCTGTGAAAGACCTGTGTTAAAGCATAAGTCACATCATAGCATGCAGGGCCTGAAGGAAGTGGGAAAGCTTTAAGAAGGACAAATGAGTTAGTGTTAATAGAGCTCTTTAATGGTATTGAGGGTCCAGCATAATAAAGCACTTCTTGTACTTTTAACATGACCAGTCTGTCTCCAACTCTAATTTGTAGCAGAGGCACAATAACTAAAACCTTTATGTATAACTACTTTTTGTTTGGAGTAGGGACTCTACTTAATTCACTAGCAGCAATGGATACATAATGGGTGGAATAGGAGAGGAGAGGGCAAGTCTTAGCCCAGTCCCCTGGATCATGTGGCATAATACTTGCCATAAAGTTGCAACTTTTTCCTCTCTGTTTTTACTGAAGGATAAGTTCAATGACTTATGTTTCATTAAATATGCCATAATAAATAGAGCAAATTATTAAATGGTTAAATTATTAGCAACCACTATTTTACTGACAAAAGACAAAGCAGTGCAAGCATATATTTTTTTCTTTACAATAAAATTCTCAAGACCAAGGCACATACTGCACTGTATCAGACCAATATCCATTCTCTCCAGTGTTGTGTTTCCAACAGTTGTCAGCATCAGCTGTTTCAGAAATCATGCAGTAGTCAGTTCTTACTTTCAGAGAAGTTTCCTTCCAATTCCCAATATATAGGCTGTCATATGCTCTGTAGTGTGCTTGTTTTAATTCCTTGAAAGTTTCAGTTTATCTTCATTTGAAAGAGATCAGTGCAAAATCAGAAGACGTGTATATTTTTGCTTTGTGAAATTTTATATTAGAGCCAGGTTCATACATATATTTAATATCAAATCCTAGTGCACTTTTTGCCCAATTTGTCACCTAATGTAAAATAATTTTTTTCTGCCAAAAATATATTTTTGGGGGGATATAATTCATTACAGACTGACAGATCTTCTCTGATATTCATTGATAATTTTTTTTACAGCAGTCATTTAGAAGGAAATAAATAAGTCACTGATACGTAGGAGCTGAAGGATTAGGTCTTGTGATAAAGCCACTACCAATGTTATAGGAAACACCAATGAGGAATCAGAGTTGGAATGAAGGCAGATGATGCAAACCTTCTCTGACTGCTCGCCTGCGTATCTACCAAACCAGCTATTACTTGTTTTTCCCATAGATTTTGTCTTACTTTATTTCAAAATTTCTTTCATTACGCTGAATATAAAGAAATGGTGTAACTGGAGAGCTATGAAACTGGCACACTCAGCCACAAAGGTGACCAAGGAGTCTGAGGCCCTGCTCTGCTCGCCAACAGATATGGACAAGAAGTCATAAATCATAGTCTTAGATGCGAAATTCTAATCACTGAAGTGGTGGTACTGTGCTGTTGAGTGTATGCTTTGTTTCAAACAGTGTGCGGCATGCTTGATTTGGCTGCTGTGGATATTAACGTTATAGCAGAAAGCATGGGACCAATCTAAAGACCATCTTATTAGACTGGAATAAATCATCCTGGCCATGGCTTCCATGGGGGGGAATTTTGGCCTGCCGTATCATTATGCTCTCTAAGACAGTTAAAAACATTCATCTTCTGAATTTCTTTCTCTCCCCGTTGTACTTTGCAGTAAATGTATCCCTTGTAGTGGTGCTTTGGCTACTTTTAGATGTATCAAGTCAACTGTAAGCCTCACATAGCTGACTCTTTTTGTCTGCATCTTTTTGTCAACATCTCTGGCAAAATCCCCAGCCGATGTGACCTGGCCTATCTCCATGAAAGTTAAGGGACACCAGCTGAGAATCTGGCTCACTGAGCAGCTTTGGCTGTATGTACAAAATTATCGACCCAGTGGAGACAGCTGGAAGTCAGCCACTGATTTCAATAGAATTTTTTCAGTATTCTTTAATAGCAAGGTAGAAAATACACCAGAAATTACTCCTCGCTTTCACCATTGAGGAAAATATGTTGGAAGAATCAGGAAAACTGTAGATCTTTAGTGTTGTAACTTTCCAGAGAATCAAGCTATAGGAGTAGTTACAGAATAGTCACTTGCTTGAGTAAACAAGGCCTTACTGAGTCCCCTTGCTATGCTACATATCTGGATATGTGGACAGCCACCTGATAATAAAATTGAAAATATTTATTACTGTTAGAAATGTCTTATGGGAAGTACCACAGAAACCTAAACAGACTGTATGCTCTGCTATGTACTCTCCCACAGCTCTTCTAGCCATAGGGTACATGAGGTCTAATGTGCTGGGGAATTGGTCCTGCATGATTCAAGCAATATGGCTTTTCACAGTGTCTGTACTAGTAAATTAAATATTTTCTCTCATGGAGGCCAGCTGGCTGCCCCCCATGCTATTCAAAGGCCTACCTATTCAAAGGAACAGCCTACCTCCATCTTACTCTAATCTCTTGCCATCCAAAACAGGGTGCAAGCAGGCTTCACCGAACCATGCTAACTCCCAGGATGTGCATGAGAAATGTTTGGGGGAACAGTTAGTTGCCAGAGCCAAAACAGTGATAGGAACTCCTCTAAAAATTCAGCAATATTCTCTGAGTCCCAGTTCCCAAGAACTCTTTAGTCTGCCCATGTAGTCTGAGGCTCCAAGCCCACTGGCGATGAAACAGGTGGAAGGTATGTGTGGTCACCAATGGAAAGTCAGAGCAGCTCCGTTTGAAAACACATGTGCTTCTGAGCTTTTCTCTGTGTGGACAAGTTTAAGTGTCCAAAAATCATATTCTTAGCTTAAGCATTATGAAGGCTTGGGGGAATTGTTTTACTTGATTTTCTTCTTAATCCTTTAATCCGCAGCATTCAACCTTACTCTTTTTTATAGACTAAAATAATGTAAGTTTTCTGTCTTTGTTGTTATCATGAATGCTCTCAGTTCCTGGAGTAAAATGAAGGTGCTGAAGTCTTCTGATCTCTTGGTGGTTTTCACAATCCACTGATGCATTAGTTGAATCTTTCTGTGTGTTAAGAGGACTTACAATAGGTCTGCAAGTGATTTTTAAAGGGCTAGTAAAAAAGGTAATTATCTTATGACATTTAAAAGAAAATATCTAAGAAACTTTCACCTTTAAAATTACTACTTTCTCTGTTTAGCCTTCTCTAGACTCTTTAAAGCCAAATGCCCTCATTAGTCAGTTTATTCGTGTGTAGCTATTGGAAGACAGCTTTTGAAAGGTGGTGATATTCCCAGACCTTGACTTGACAGAGGTTGAATAATACTGGCTCTGGTTCTAAAGAAACAAAATAGCTTCTGGGCTGGATCTTTGTAAGCATCTAAAAATTATATTGGATGCTTGTAAAGAAGCGTCTCTGAAAGCTTTTCATTTTTAACCTTTTCTTTTCTTTTTTCTTTTCTTTTCCTTTTTTTTTTTTTTTTTAACTACACATACAGGTTCTTTCAGGAGCAGGGACATTCAGTCCTACAGAGGGTGTTTTTTTTCCATTATTTATTTGACTTCAGTATTTTTCCAAGTATCAAGGTACTTTTCGTTTTTTTAAAAATGAGAAAAAAACAATGTTTTCAGCATCAATAAATCAACAACGAGGAAGAGTCACTTCCTATCAGGATTTCAAAAATGCTTCATGGTTTTCCAATCTCCTGCCTGTACTAATCATCTCTGATGTTTCACATATACATGGTATATGATGCCAGCTTTTAAAACATAGCAAAGGAAGGATGGAAGGAAGGAAAGATGGAAGGAAGGAAGGAGGGAAGGAAGGAAGGAGGGAAGGAAGGAAGGAGGGAAGGAAGGAAGAAAAAAGAAAGAAAGAAAGGAAGAAAGGAAGAAAGGAAGACTGAGTAGTTTATTCATAACTAAATAATGTCCTATTATATGTGGATGTGGAGAGACTCTCTCAGAGGTCAATTAGTGGCAGGCACAGCACAGCAGAAGGGAGACAGATATATATATATGAGCAGAATGAGAAAAGTGAACTACCCTATTTTCTGTATATATATGCGAGTACTTGTATAAGAAGGTAAAACAGGTATGCAGTGGTCAATATGACAATACTGTTACTTGTATTTCAGATCAACATACAATTGAAAAACAAATGAACCTAGTATGTCCTACTGACTTAGTACTGTAGATGTGAGAATGCTGCTCCAAATGCTGTTGCCATGTGCAATACAGGTGCTAAAAAGTGCTGTCACTTCAACAGGAGGGGGGAGTGATATTATGCCAGCTTTTTCTAACTGTTCATAAAATCACCCAGAGTTCATTCTTCATTTCACCAGCTAATTTAGCTTTCCTATATTATTAGAGTTAGTATTTATTGTTTACAGAATTAAGTGGTTTTCTTGACCATCTTGGCAGTTGTTTTCATTTTATCCTTTCCTTTCATTGTAGTCAGCATTACTTTTATCAAACATTGACAGTTTGGTTGCTCTCTCTTTCCAACATGTTTTGCTTTTTATTTCAGAGAGGTTTAAGGATAATTTGTGTTACTTGCAATGCTTGGTGTTTTTCTTGATGCCCTACCTGCTTGAATAGGAAGATTGTATGAATAGGTCAGCCATTTCCTCTTCTTTACTTTTTAAAGGTAAATTCTAACCCTGAAGATTTTAGGGAAAGCTTGAAAAAGGGAACCAGAAGGCTCAAAAACTAGAAGACAAATAGCATTATCCCATTTATGATTATCAAAATTTCATGACTTCATGTATATAAAGGGATCTGTTACTGTCTGTCAGATGCTTAAATTTGCTAATGCTGCACTTATTCCACAATTTCATCCCCTTATATTGTCATTAAAAATGCTCATCATTTCTCTTAAAACTTTTTGTTTTGGGGATATTTTCTGATTTTGATACATTTCAGACAAAATCCAGGCACATGCACATAAAAATATCCTAACAATGACATTTCCATTAGAAACAATGACATTTACCTCCACCCTGTCCGTAACTAACCATCCAGCTAAACTGTGTCAGAATTGGAAGTGCCAAGGAGCTGACCAGATGGAATAATCCAGCATTAGGACTCCATTTCCTTAGTCAGAAAGCTCCCAAAATCTTTACTTTGAATCAGAAAGAAACCAAACCTCAATGTACTTGATGAGATACAATGATGTCCTTTTCTCTCTTTTTTTTTTAAGTCTTTAATAGCTATTTCTACCAATATAACCAAGGCAACCAATATAAAGAAGGTATGAAATGTAAGCAATTCAGAGTAGTAACATTTTTTTTATATATACTACACTTTTCTACATAGACTGTCAAGGAGGTTGTCTCATGGGAAACAGAGATATGTTAGATGGTCCTTAAGCATATCTAAACTGAATTCTGGTTCTTCAGTCACTTACATCCCCAGGGTCCTGGCTGGAACCAAAGTACAAGGACTCCTTGCTGAGTCAGGCATCAAGATTTCCTCCCTTTGAAACTGGAGCATGGTCCTGAAGGGGAGAGGAGAGAAACTGTGCAGCCAGCTCTCGTCCCTGCATGAAGCATGCAAATGTAGACCTGGCCCTAGGGCCTGGGAATTGCTTCTGGGTGCCACCATTTGGAAATAGTCTTTCTGAATCACCAGTGTCTGTACATCCTACAGGTTGAATGGTAATTATTATCTAGCCTCAAGCCATTGTTGTAAGAGCTATAACCACCTTGTGGAATGCATTCTGTGCAATCTTAACAAACAGCATTTATAGAGTATCGATGTCACCACTTATCTTAAGACACTTTCCAAGAAACTTGCGCATTGATGCCTTATCAGCCTTATCAGTTTGAATATACACAAAAACTTTGTCTTCAGGCTAGGTAAATTGGCATGGCTTTACTGGATTCTGCTGAGCTAAGTCAATTCCAGTTCCAGTGTTACTGAACTAAACAATAATTTTAAAACAGTACAGACTGTTTGTTTAGCAAATTTTAATTAATTTTATTCAGATGCCATAGTAATGAAATAGGGAGAGACAGACAGAAAGACAAAGAAATGGAGACATAGAGACATATTTTCATATAATGTACACCAATTTCCAAAAAGGTATCTTTCATAGTGGTGTCACTTGGAGCAATGAACACCAGGAGCTACTCCATTCAAATCACATCAAAGTAAAATTGGTGTAAGAAAATAATAGAAATGAAGATGTAGGAAATAACATTTATGTACATTTTTTAAAAGTCCACTGTGTCTTCCAATTATGTAATGCCTATATAAAAAAGCAGCTTTAATGTAATGCAGCAAGGTTACATGTGATCAAAAAATCATTTGGGATTTTGTCACTGACCTCCATGGGAGAAGGATGACAGCTTTAGAGAGCTATTCTGTTGGCCTCCAACTTTTAACAGCTGAGGCAAATTAATTATCGCTTGCATGACAACATGGATTTTTAAACATGTAATAGCATGAAGGAAAAGCAAGAGACTAGAATTACCTCATTTCTGTGGGGCACAATGAGAATCACAGAATGGTTGAGGTTGGAAGGGACCTCTGGAGATCATCTAAGTCCAACCCCCCTGCTCACCCAGGGTCACCTAGAGCGCATTGCACAGGATCACATCCAGGCGGGTTTTGAATATCTCCAGAGAAGGAGACTCCACAACACCTCTGGGCAACCTGTTCCAGTGCTCTGTCACCCTCACAGTGAAGAAGTTTTTCCTCATGTTCAGATGGAAGTGTCTGTGTTTCAGTTTGTGCCTGTTGCCTCGTGTCCTGTCACTGGGCACCACTGAAGATAGTCTGGTCCCATCCTCTTGACACCCTCCCTTCAGATACTTGTACACATTGATAAGATCTCCTCTCAGCCTTCTCTTCTCTAGGCTAAACAGGCCCAGCTCTCTCAGCCTTTCCTCATAAGAGAGACGCTCCAGTCCCCTAATCATCTTTGTAGCCCTTCGCTGGGCTTGCTCCAGTAGTGCCACATCCCTCTTGTACTGGGGAGCCCAGAACTGGACTGGAAAAATACTCCAGATGTGAAGTGTTATACAGATAACTGTAGAAATTAGCTAAGTACACTGTACTTCCAGCATAAGACATGACTGAAATGTATAGCTGTTCTAGTATGTCATAATTTTTCACTTCTTAAAAGAAATGTTGAACCTGATGAGGAACAGCTTGCATTGAGTCCCACTGATTTAATTTGTACATACTGTAATTTACTAGTCTGCAGTAAAAACAGTCATTTTGTGAGGCTATCATAAGCTCATTAGAAGCGTACTGAGAAAGCTTAATGGCTTACAACCCACAGCTTCATGCATCCGTTTTACAGAGATCCCTTCCCAGCAGAGTCTGCTGCATGGTGCTCTATGCTGCTGGCAGTACAGTAGTTTTCACACACATCCCAGAAAATTAGAGGTATTTGTGAAAAGCAAGATTAAAGACAGAGCCAACATTTCAGGAGTACTGGCGTGCTACTGGGACAGAGAAATCTCATGTATTGTTAACCATGGTGAGACTGGTTAGCTGTTAAGTACTGTAGAGTGCAACTAATCAAAAGCTCAAACATCCCAGACAATGGAACAGAAATAATTACTCTCCCAGAGCTACTATTGTTTCCTCCTCAGCCTTCTCTGGACTAATAAAGGGTTTAAATTTAAATTGTGTTAAGAAAATGTCAGTGTTATAAAGAACTACAGCATTCAGTTGCTCTGAACACAGCATCAGGTAAACTACATAATGGATTTAAACATAATGGGCCAATGGAGAGTGAAGTACAAACAAACTCCTTTTCCATCTCCTTCTCCATTTGCTCTCTTTATTAGCCTATAATGCTTAGGATACAAAATAATAAGGGCACTTTGCCAAAAAAAAAAAAAAGAGTAAAAAGTGAAAAGAAAGAAAAAAAGGAGAGAGAAAATACATAGAGGATTCTGCATTCAGTTAACTGGGCTTGGAGGTGGGTAGATTTTTTGCATCAAGTGGGCTGATGCAATGAGCTAGTTCCTCAGACGGTAAAATATTGGAAGAGCTCCATTCATATTAGTGGAGCTACTCTGGTTTGACACCAGCTAATATTAAGATTCATGTTTGGATGCTTTTGTCTGTCGTGATCTTCCTGAAGGACCCTACTCCTCTAAGATGCTGGGCATTGTGGCTACTCTCCAGAAAAGCACGCTAAGCACATGCATGTTCTCATGTCAGTGGGCCTCCTTTTTCACTTTAAAATGATGTGCTTTGTTGGCCTGGACCCACAGTTTTGAGTACTGAGCAGTTCTGAGCGTGTAGCTGTCTCCATTAACACATTGTGATCATGTCAGCTGAGTTACCTCTGTTAAGAGTAGGTAAATACACTGCCAGTTGTCTCACTTTGTCTTCTTCAGATACTCTTGTTAAAAAAAAAAACACACACATCCACAAAATATCACTAGGACTATGGGTATATAACCTTAACATTACAATAACCATCATATCATCTATCTTCCCAGAAATGTTTTTCCTTTAGTCTTTCATGTTATGTTCTCTAATCATGATGATGTTTCCTTCCTCTTCATAACTGAGAGTTGAATGGCAGGTTGAATATGCTGAGCAGCTGACTGAAAACTCAGGGGTGATGGGCTGAAAGAAAGTTTCCTGGGGGAGGAAGGCTGGTCAACGGCCATGACACGGAGACTTGAACAAGTCTAGTAAATCAGTATTTACATGCTGGAATGATGGAAATTAAAATACACACATGCATATAGATGCCTAAAACGCTGAGTGGCTTTTTGAGATGCTAGGAAGTTTATAGTTTCATCTTCAGTGAAACAGAACTAGTAGGTGATCAACACCCCCAAAAACTGTTAGCCTTACCTTTTAAGGTATCATATACCTTTTTCCTGGTATCATATACTTTTTTCCATATACCTGTATGCCCTACCTTTTTCAAGGTATTTCAATGTATCGGAAGATACATTGATGTTTTTGGTCTTATTCTACAAAGACTCTCTCCAAAATACAGTGCTTCTGGGAACTGTTCGACTTGAAAATGCTGACTGCTTCCAATAGAGTCAGTTTTGTAAGAACCATTACTTTCCAGAGGAGATTAATATTATTGAGTTGCCAATGAAAAAAATGGGTTGGTACAGCATTTTTATTGTAGTGGTGAGTGTATGCTATGCCTGTAGTAAAAAGATCACATTCAGCATAAAATCTCTATTATTAATTTACTTCCTGTCCACTGCTTTCAAAATGTCTTTGTAATATTAACTTCAACCTATTCGTGATCTAAATTCAGCAAATCACCTAACCTTGGAGTTCAGTGGAAGTAATATATAATTTCCTGGATCAGAGCCTGTGGATCTTGTATATTATAATGTGAATGTCTTTCCCCCAGAAAACTAGAAAGTGACCGAGGTTGTCTGAGGTTGGCATCGCTTTTTTATCCAGCAGCTTCTTCAGCAGTTTGACTAAGAAATGGCTCTGGACTACCTTAAACAACAACTTCCTAAAAATGTAGCAGTGTTTAGACTGTGTTTGGGGCTTAATGGAGAAGCTCTTTAGGTGAGGTTCTTTGGCCTGGAGAGTCCTGGAGACAACAGGGAGGAAACCATAAGTGTAGTCCTAAAATCTAAGAATCTTAAAATTGATTAACTTCTCTGTCAGTTGTTCTACTTCATTTCTCTCTGGGGCACTTAGTGAAAAAAAAATTATCTGTATGTGCCCTTTTTTTTAATAAATAAGAGAAATACATTTAAATTCCACTTAAGATTTTACATACAGATTTTCACCAGAGCAATAAGGGGCATTTTGCTGTCCTGTATTTCTTCTTTTTAAAATGCAGTTGACCATTCTCTGACCCAAGACAATCCTTGACTGGTCGTTATGCATGTACTTACTGGGTACACCATGCATGGCATATTCTAACTACTGTTTCACACACAAAGAAGTGGATTACAGACACATAAAATTTTTGTGAACTGGGCTGTAAAATTTCTGATGCAGTATTCTCTAACTTGACAGCTGGTATCTGATCTGAAAATAGTGTATTTTTCCTCAAATATTAGTCATCCTGTTAGTTTGCATTGCATAGCTATGAACAAATATATGGATACAAAATAACCTGGGGAAAAAAAGTCTTCTGTAAACATTCTATAATAATGGAAGTTTTGTGTCACTTTGGCATGAGCATACCCTGAGTTCATGATGGTCTGCTGACAAATGTGTTTGTAGTGCTATGTGTGCCTAATGATTCCTTAGATTATAAACAAACATCTTGGGCCCAGTCTTGCATTCTTTACTTCTTTAAGAAGGAATTCTTCTGTGAATAGTATTGCTAAATAAAAGCTTCAGACCTGAGCCAGAAGAGAGCATGCTGAGAGGCAGAGGAAAAGGGGTATATTCTGCAGAACTCCAGAGAGGAAGAGCTGGAGTAAGAAACCTGAATAGCCATGGATCTTGAGTTGGGAGCTCAAATGTTGAGTCACTGCTTTTCCTGCCTCTGACAACAGGCTGGATGCATTTTTGAATTGTATCCCCGTGCCAGCACAAGCTTTGCTGCCATGTTTCTGGTGTGTGCCTTGGGTTGGAGGCTTGATTTTGTTGAAGTCAGGAGGGCTCCCACACTCTTGCCACAGGACCTGTCAACCACAGTGGATCTGCAGTGGAGATTATATGATAGTTTGTAATGTCTACCCAGAGAGATGTTTTCCCAAAGTGGTGTTTTCCAATAGGAGATCACAGATGCTCCATCTTTTGGAATTGCAGTGGTAAAATGGAGAGCTGATGACAGGCTGAATTAACGCAGTGCTCACCAACAATTTGTGTAGTCTGGGAGGTTGTCAGAAAGATACCACTAGCCCAGTATAGGCTGCTTGCTGGAGTTGTTCTGAGATGACAAGTAATAGGTGATTTTCTTAGATATCTCTCTTATAGTTGGGTGCAGTGAGGTAGAGACTGGCCTCAAAGGGAATTTGATTTGGATCATCATAATTAGTAAGGCTGTTGTGCTGTCAGGGTACCCTTCATGTAAATCATAGGCAGCAAACTGGTTATTATATTTTTCAATTTGTTTCCAGCAGTTTTGCTTCATAATTACAGAAAGGATGAATCCTGAATGCAAGGGTACAGGCAATGTTATTTCTGGTGTGTTTCAGATTACAAAATGTCTGTTTGAATTATATTGAAAGAATGTATGTGTTTGTTGCCGTAAAGAGTTGATTAAATAATGTTCTTGGGGATGAGAAGAGTATAGGATTTTATAGTTCAAGAAAACAGTTGTATGAAAAACAGCTCCAATAAAGAGTGGGGGAGGAGCAGAAGCACAAAAATAGCTTTCTGGCTCCTAAATAGCATCCATCATTATCACCTATGTGGCCTGCCCTGTCTTCTGTCCTCTCCTTTCCCTAGAAAAATAACACATCTCTGTTCTTTTATGCAGTTTGAGGATTGAGGGATTAGTGCTGTGCAACCCTCTATTCATTCCCTTGTTTTCTTACCAGCATGTATCCCTGTGAGGCAAATCCCTTCCAACAAACCCTTCTGTGAAGCTTGGTCAGGGACTGCCAGCCTAAAAAAGATGATGATGATGATGAAAACTTTCCTTCCAATAATACGTGCAAACAAACAAACAAACAAACACACTCAAAGCTGCTTTGAAATTGAACTCTTGAAGCTACTTCATGTAAAATTTCCTGTTCAGTGTGTTTTGAAATGAATGTCCCAATTCTTTGGGGTATGAACCACAGTTTATCTGTGCTATTTCTAAAATAAGCTGTATAAAATATATCCCATTTTTGTAAAAGTTGGGAAATAATGTGGTAACTACCTGTACCTATCTACATCTATTTCTCTGCCTGAAAGCCCAAATAAATACAACTGTTATCATATCTACTGCCTTGTTACAAATAAACTCTGACACTGAAAAATATCACTGCGTCCTCTCACAGAGTATCCCCTGGCTAGCTGTCTTTTAATCTTCAGGTTTCTAGGACAAGGAATTTTCTGAT
Source organism: Apteryx mantelli (assembly GCF_036417845.1). Classification (NCBI taxonomy): domain Eukaryota; kingdom Metazoa; phylum Chordata; class Aves; order Apterygiformes; family Apterygidae; genus Apteryx; species Apteryx mantelli. The sequence goes on from NC_089979.1 coordinate 37,118,353, forward strand.
CCTGTGAGAATTCATGAGCCCAATATCTTTTTTTTCGCCCCAGGCTCATTAGGGATAAAAGAAATGAGAATTTTCAATATTTTAGGAAAATTAAAAAACCAAAACCTTACTGGATCATGTCAAAGAAATTGTTTTCTTTTGTACTTAAAAAAAGCATTTGGATTTTTACATGTTTTCATTCTCCTTTGACTTGTCTAATGTATCTGAGCTTGTTTTTGAGCAAAATCTTTTCTTTAAAAATAATTCAAATAGGATATTTTGACAATTTCAAACTTTTTGCATTCTTTTTTCAAAGCATAAAAAATGGCTATGGACAAGTCTTTCTCATGAGATCTTACTCTTAAGAAATCAACCCTTTTCATGTTTTAAAAGTGCTGAAGAATTCCTTCTCTGTTCTGCAGGTCCTCCAATCCTTTTCAGAGCTCCCATTCTCCTTGGGAAGTGCATCCATTCAGATATCTCTAGTGTTTTCAATGGCGCAATCTCAGAGCAAGTTTGTTCTTTTGTTCGGTTCTTTTATCTGGTGGCAGAATCAGGTCAAACAGTTCCAGGGATGGGTTATAGGCTCCCATCTGCTAATGCCCTGGCACAGGTTTTGTCAAACTCTGTGTTTGGTCAGACACCGAGTGGCCCAGGAAAGATACCTTACTTCTGAAGCACTCCCCCTGCTCACTTGTTTACCTGCTTGTGTAGAGCAAACAGCCAGGCTCTAGGTCCAGCAGCACTTGCTCAGAAAGGACCAGGAAACTGCCACATTTACATGTTTCACATCCTAATTTGGACACTGTGCAAAGAGAAGAACTGAATTTGAGACACTCTGCAGACAAGCTGTCAGGAAATTATCTTCTTCCTCTGGGTTGTTCTAGAAAATGTAATGTTAAAAAAAGTTCAAAAATATTCATTACAAAGAAATACTTCCCCTTCTGAATTTTCAGAGGCATGTTCCATGCCTAATTCTGGCTCTCTGATTTTGCAGAGGGATCCACTCTAAGTTTAAATCTAAATTAACTGCCAAAAATCTGGGCAAGGCGCTAATCTGGTAGAATGTATTTACTTTGCTATTTGTGTATTCATTTATTTGTTTGCAGTCTCTTCTTACCAAGCATGCTGTCTCCATGAGGCAATTAGTTGAACAGAACATTGATAATTAAATTGCTCATTGAATCTGTCCTGGATTTTAATTTGTTTTTAAGTTTTGTATGGGAATCCTATTTTTAACAGAAGTAAATGCAGAGAGATACAGCAAAATATCCAACAATTTATTTTAGCATAAAAAGACATGTAAATACTCTATCATTACTGGCTTTTGAGACACTTCCAGCTAAATTAAAATAATGAGTCGTTGTTTAGTACATTTGCTTTGATTAAGTCTCTGGCTTATGAGACTTTACACAGAAGTAGACTTTATAATACTGTTAACAGCAAATGTTGATGGCACCCTTGTCAATTAATGCAATAAGTAGGCCTTCAGGTTTGTTGTGTACCTAGTGACTTCTAGGAAACTCATTAAAAAGTCATAAGAGCCTTAAACATGTGCCACACAGCTACATGAATTAGAGCATAGTTCTTGAGGTCCAAGACATTTTTTTCTTATCTTGAAAAATTGTGTTGTTGTAACAAGTTGCTCTTTACTCATTCATTTATATTATAGTGCACCTAGAAGTGTCTCCCAAAATCTGGGTCCCATTTTACTAGACGGTCTGCATATACACAACAAAACACAATCCTTGCCACACTGTTTGCAATTACAATGAATCATGTACGAGAGAGAGGAAAATGACATAAAAAAATGGCATTATCATTTTTCAGTCAAGGGACTGAGGCGCAGCCATCACTCTAGGAAAGCATTTATATTCAGACTAGAAACAGTAAGTACTTGACTAATTCTTTAGATTTTAAAGTTGCCTCTATAGTGAAATAGGCACTATATAAAACAAAACTGTACTGGGCTTGGAATTCCAAGAGTTGTAAACATTTGTCATTTAATGCTGCATTAAAATGTAGTATTACTTATGACTGAATTTGTTTATGCAGCCTTCGTCCTGGCACTGAGCAACTTTCCAGAAATTGACTTTGCAAATGTAATGTTCTTTTAATAAGCTTCTCATATGTAATCTAATACTGAAATACAAAAAAAACCCCAAACAATGCTGGCAATAGAGTTTTTATAATTGGTTAACTTCTCCTTCATTTACTTAACAAGGCACTTGCTTGTTTATATTAAAAAACTACATCATGGCAGAAGACATCAAATGAAGTCTGAACCCCAGGGAAAAGAGGGCATTTTTCCCTACTGGCCTCACAGAGACCAGGATTTCCACAACAGAGTTTTAGTTTCAAGAATTACCAAAGACATGAAAGTGTCAAAATCAGATATCTTTATGACTCCTTTGAAAAATCTCATATCTGCTAAATAGAAGGAAAAAAAGAGGATGGAGCAGAGTGGCCTTAAAGAACTGATCCCGTGCAAGTTCCTAAAAACAAAAAGCTTCAGTTCTTAATGTGGCTAAATTTTAACATGAATCTCATCCTTGCTCTGAAGGAGAAGTTTCGTCTTACTGGACCTCACCTGCTCATGCAAAAAGTAAAACTGATTTTAAAATTATGTGATAATTAACTTCAGTAGACTTTACTTACACGTTAATTGCCTCACAGTCTCTGAGTAACTGTACTGGTGCTGCATGGTGCCTCATAGCTGCAGCTCCAGGCATCTATTTCAAGTTATTCATGTCCAGTTCTAATTTTTAGATGGCAGATCACACCTGTGCTGTCTGTAGCCAAAAGTTCCTATATACATATTCTGATATTGGAGTGACTTTATCTAGAGTTATCATACAAAGCCTGGCACTTTGAAAAAATCTATTAGTTAAGTTGTAGATGCCAATTTATTCAAAGCAGGAGCCAGATATTTTGAAATTAGTGTTGGTGTTGAAGAACTGGACTAATAGTTACTTGCTAGTAAGCAGATGTTTATTGTTTTGCTGAAGAATAAAGTTTTATTTAATTACTTCATTCTATAATCCTCAGGCATACCTCATCCTATCTAAATTCCTGTTTTCTCTTCCTATACTGTCCCTGACTTATCTGTGGCATTAAAAGTCTTCCATTTATTAGTTTAATATCTGCTAATGGGAAAGAGAAAATTCTGAGTGCCTGAGGGTGCGTGAGATCAGTCTAAATTCTTCCCAGTGGCTGGGACTGACATCATGAGCAAATTGACACCAAAAATATCAGGAAATAGTACAGGGGAAATAAAACAACCCATTACTTTATTTAAGAAACCCACTTAGCTACCTTTCTTATCAAAATATCCTGAGCTCTCTTATTCTTCTGGTGTGGTATTATGATACACATTCATACAGGTCAGGCAAGGGAATAATAAAATGCCACTGGCTTCTCCACCCCAGCTGAAGAATAGAAATCCTTGAAGTCAGGACAAGAACGTGACAAAGCCACTGTTCAGGAATAATAACAGCACAAAACAATATATAAAAATAAATAGATTCCTCAGAGGTGTAGCTGAGTTGAGAAGAGCCATATTCCAGCAAGCAAGATACTGCTGAGGGAGTCAGGCAGTCTGGGTTCAAATCCCTCTTGTCCTACAATGTGCAATCAAGTTTTCAAACTTATTTTCAAACTTTAGAGATGCAAATAGGTGCATATTGGAACTTGTACATCAAGCTTTTCTAGCTCTGCATACCCTTACCTGAACTGTGGGATCCTAGGAATATCCTGAAACAAATGGACTCCTGGACCTGGATCTGTATAACTTCTTAGTAAATTAGCAAGTGGTACCGGGGATCTTCAAAGAAGAGCCCTGATTAGTTCTGATTAGTCAGAGTGGCAACTTCACAAAGACAGATGAAACAGGTAGAGGCAAGTGGAAAGGTGCAAAATGTTAGGCTCATATTCTGAGCAAGTATATGTGTGCTTCAATGTATTCTAAAAGCTAGCAAGCCCAACAACAGCCTCTTATTAATTAACACAGAAGAAAAACAATCTTACTTTTCTTCTGGTGGAAAAACAGTTTTGTTTGTGTCAGATTGTAAGTTTTACTGACTTCAGTATTCTGTTTCCTGGAGCTGAACAATTTCTTGCTCTAAGTTGACTAATTGCTAACATTTAGAAAAATTCTTCAGAGAAGAATTTTCAGAAACTGTTTATATGCCATATAAATTTTTGCTGAAATGAACTGTGCTTTGTGAAGGACTTTTTGAACAAAATGTTGCAAAAACAAGAACTCTGAGTGCTTTTCATCTCAGTACTACATGGCTTAGAAAAGATGAAAAACAATTAAAAGTAAATTGGGGAGCCAGTGAAAGCCCCTCCTTGAGCCCATACAGAGGATTTGGATAACACTGCAGTTGATGGATTAGAACTCAATAATGTAAGATAACTTGTAGGTGAGCACATAGAATGAACACCTTCTTTCTCAGTGTTCACTTCTGAACATCCTGATTTATAAATTCTATTGCCTTAGGTTGGAAAACTAGATTGTAAGGACATAATGGGGAGATATAGCACCTTGGGAGGAGGGCAGAAACATTTTCCATGAAATCCAGAAAGCCATGGAATATCACTATAGAAGCTGAAATATCTGCATGATGAAGCCTCCATGCACTTCCCCTCTGCAGAATCTGATAAACTTGTTCCCTCTACTTTGCCTGAGTAGGTTAGTGTCTCACAAACTCTGAGTTCTGCTTTTCCAAAATAACTTCTGTTCTACTTTTCTGCAATAAATTTCATCTCTCATAGCTTATTTTATCTTATTGTGAATAAAAAATGTTTCTAAATACCATTTTTCTTTGAAAGGGAAGTTTATCTCCAACATCTAGTTTGGCAGAAGCATTTAAGGAATCATGTATTTCTTGTAGAGCTCAATTTTCATTTCTTCTAAGTATATTCTTGTTCTCCTGTTCTTCCACATATTTTAATGTATAAATAACATCCTATTGTAATTCTTTTTATCTGACTCTTCTGTTTACCTCCTGCTGCATGAGAAAATCTTAGAAAAAGACTATGGAGTGGAACATGGCTTTATCTCTATACCATGTTTAGTAGAGTAAACAGTGGGAGTTGGGAAGAGAACAGCAGCAAACAGAAGCTTTAAAAGAAAGGGAGAGTCAAACGTCACTTAAATGGAACTTTTACTCTCCAGTGCTTTAATGAAGAGGCCCTTTAGGTACATTATTTTAATTTATCAAGAGCAAATGGCTTTTAAGCTGAAGTCAGTTCCACCTTCAAGCAAATAACATAAAAGTGTTTACAAAATCATTAGCAGTTTTGAAGAAAGCTGATCGTTCTCCAGGTCAAATAATTTAGGATCACTGTGTACAATGTCTTCAAGCACAATTAAAGAGACAGTTTATACTGGGAAGTGGAAATGACAAGGGAACAAGTTGTGAGAAGAAAAAGATGCTGTGATGTCTTGGTTCCTTACCCATCAAACTTGGGAAAGGAGAACTGTCTATGAAGCAAAATATTTGAATGTAGTATTGTTTCACAAGGTTTGCTACTAATAGAAGTTCTATTGATGAAGAGCCACCTTCCAGCTTTTCTACTTTAAATTGCAAGGATTTGCTGTTTAGGTTGGGTTGATATTTTAACTTAACTGTGCCTAAGGAGTGCCTGGGACTTTTAGTTTTGAAAAAATCTGAAAGCAAGTATGCACCAAGACATACCCTCAGTATCAATGCTTATCCAGACTGCAGACAGCAAAAAAGTGGTATGTTTTCATCCTACCCCCTGTCTAAGGAAATATCAAGACCTTTAAAATAGTTTAAATCTGAGATGAGCTGAATTGCTTCCTGGAGGCACCCATCTCACCATGTTGTCTCAAGCGGCAATGTTAGGAAATTCCAGCTTGGGTGCATCAACGTGTACAAATCAGCTGGATGAATACAGTCTTTCAAGTGTTTCAGAGGCAGAAGAAATGGTCGGAGTTGCTTCAGAAATGCTTTTTCTTCCAGAGATAGCCAAGGACCAGTAAGAGTAACAGCAGTTTGCACCTCTGCAGTTCAGAGGTTGCATGGCCAGTTCTCTAGAGGGCATTGTATTGCAAATGACTTGCAGAAAAGCACATGCACCTTTTTTCTTATCTTTTTTCTCATCTACTATTCATTTTGTCCAGTTCCTGAGCGTACCTGCACTGAAGCTTGCTATAGAAACTGGGCAGGTTGACTGCCCAGTCAGCTGTGGATCTAAGGGGAATTAGTTAGGAAGTACAGGAGCACTCACTTTTCCCCAGGTGAGCATCCAGGATGAGAATACAAGATGGAACCATGAAATGCCAGATTGATGGAATAATGCGAAGGGTACCTGATCACTGACAATTACTCCCTGGATGCCCTTGGAATACTTACATCCATGCTCTACAGGCACACAGTACAAAAAAACCTCTAAATATATGGACAGCAGCAACAGAAAAAACAGCCACTGAAATAAATTCAAATATGACTCATGCAGTGCTACTAAAGGGCTGATTGCTCTGTCCTGTATGATACCCATTTGTTCTTTCTTTGCTGTTTTATATCATTTGAAATAAAAGTAATTTAGACTTTGCAATATGTATGTTCTCCTAGGTAACCTGTGATAGTGAAATAACACACCAAATCATACCAAAGCTATCATGCTGCATTATAGACTTTTAAGGGATATATCATTTGCAAAAACTATAATGGAAAATTTAAAACCTTCCTATAAAAATCAGAGAAAGCAATTTTAATAATCTGGGGTCTTTTAAAAGAACAGTTCAGCTGAGATTTGTTTGAATTTAGGATCTGAATCTTTTAATATTACAAAAAAAGTGTATATTGCATATCTGAAAGATCTGATCAAGCATTCAGCATTTTTAGGATGAGAAAAGGGAAAAGACCTTGTTAAATCCTAAACCAGAAGACTTTCTGTAGGTTGTATCATTAAATGCATTTCCTTTACTCTGGTGGAAAGGCAAAGGGTAAAAAACAAAAAATACAGAAACATTAACATGTAAAGACAGAGTGTCTGGAAAAAATGCTGGCAACAAGTAGTGGTATGCATGACTTTATAGAAATTACTGAATGGAAAGCAGAGAAAGTTTGTAGAAGCTGGAGGAAGAAATTTGAGTTAGGATCCCTACAAATTAAATACCATAGCCATGTAAATCTAAAGTAGAAGGAGAGGCAGACTAAGCTGCAATAGTTTCTTGGAACTCTTTCTTACCCTTGCATGGCTTAATATCCTCCAGAATATTATTCAGGATATATCCACTTGAGAGCAAGGGAAATAATAGTCAATGGGAATAGTGGAAAAATAAAATGCATAAGACAGAAAATTGCTCTAAAATGTTCCTCAGAAAATAATTTTTAATATCAAAAGACATTTTCAATCTATATTTTAATTCATTTTTCTTCTCTATCTTGGGCAATTGGGATGAGGGTTTTAAGGCTTGCACATCTGATTTAAAAATCATCCAAATACTGTTTGGAGGAAAATCCTCTCAGGTGCAGAGGGTCATCACAAGGTCTTTCTATCATTCATGCAAACTTCCACCCATCGTATGTTTTAAGTGGTGCAGTAAAAGACAGGTGGGAGGAAGAACTTCATCTAGGAAAATGATAGCAAAGCATCTCTCCAGGCTTTGAAACATATTAGAACATACTGGATCCTTGTCTCTGAATGTATTTGGTCTGTATATTGTTCCAAAGTAATTTTTGCTGTTGAAGTAGGTGATGTCAATGACGCTTTAGGCAATAATGCTGTGCTCAACATCAGCTGAGAACCTAGCCTATAACATCTTAGAGTTCCTGTCCACACTTTGTTAGGAATTTTTTTTACAGTGTTCCTAATGAGATTGCACACAATGGCAACAATTAATTAATCTTCAAATTAAGGGACAAGCAGTGGCTCCATATATCAGCATTTTGTGGGAGAAGAGACATCAGGTATAATTAAAAGAAGGGACAGTGGACAGGTGGGAACTTCAATTATTGATGAAATTCTCTCTAGAAAAGAATTCCATTATAAGCTCTTTAGCAACACTATCTTACTCGATTACTGCGACTCAGGTTTTTGTCACATACCCACCCATAAGCAGATGTGATCTGCATTTAGACAGTGGAAGGTGTTGGCACACGTCCAGCAGATTAAAATGCCTCAAGGTGTATCAGTTGTCACCATGGGACAGAATCCAGAGGATCATTTACTGCCCTGGGACAAAACAGCATTTCTTGTTCACAATGTTGTGTAGGAGGGAAACATTTTGCAAAATGACATCAGCATTTCTGGAGGGCTGTCACAGTCAAGGACTTATTCTCCCTTTATATTAGCAGTTCAGAGCAGCATGCAGACTTTCAAATTTGTATCACTATTTTGGTGTGGAAACACCTCTTTTCTAGTAGTTTATGCCACATTTTCAGTTACCTGCTTTTCTCTGTTTGATGACAGGAAATACTTCTTGAGACTCGGTCCTTCAGGTTCTCTCCTTTTTCACAGCAAGCTGGGAGTGATAAACCCATACGTGATAATGCAATTCTATTCAAAAGCAGCATGTGCTTAGACCCTCAACAAAAGGAATTATTTCAGCTCCACTCTAAAACCGACAATCAGCACTGAAAATTTGGGAGTGGAGGGAGAAGAAAAGCATTAGTCCATTCCCTTGCAGGCAGGTGGACCTCTTAGAGCTTCCTTTGTAGGATGTGATCCAATTTTCTACCTGTGCACTTACAAACATATGGAGCTTACAGAATGTCTCTGGATTTTCAGTTAAGTGCACAAAAGAAAGTTGCAAAGCTCTAATTTCTGTTTCTGTATTTAAATTTTCTTCTGTTTATTCACATGTTAGTGCAATTCATATGTCATCTGGAAAGCCAGCAAAGGGTCCCTTTACCATTTGAAATCTCCAAGGACATCACTTGCAAGAGGCTGTCTATAGAGTGATAGGCAGTATGTGCTGAATGCCATGCCAAAAAGCAGGGATGGACCCTTAAAAGCTGTAATTAATGTTCATTGCAATTAATGGGATTTTTATGTATATTCTAACAGACATATATGAGAATCTCCACCATAATACCAATGTATAGTAAAATAGACTGAAAAGCTAGGCAAGTCTCAAGCATAAGGTTTTCCGGATGAATGACTTCTTTTTCTGTTTTTCCTTTCTTTCTTTCCTATTTTCCTTACTTCAAATAGCAAAATTGGTGGATGAGTGATAGCTAGCATTTTGTACCTAGCATTTGATACAAATAAGAATTGAGAATGTAGTTAAGCTGGAGAAGAAAGACTGATCTGAGATCTGAAAAGTGACCAAAAAACAATAAACACAAAGTAATGATAAATGGAATGCATTGACTTGGAGAAAGTCTAGTGAAACGCAAGCAGGATTGATGGTAGGTGGAAGTTATTTATAATTTTTGTTAAGTCATTAGCAGTCAGGTCTATTAATGAAATTCAAAGACTGGAAGAAGTTTAAACACCTCTGAGGCCAAGGATAGATAGATGAAAAGGGCTGTGTTCTGTAACTGTATAAACAGAAAGAAAAATTAAATTTGGCATAATGTATAATAATATTTGGCAGACATAATCTGAGGATGTTCATTTGATGAAGGAGAAAAACCTGGGAAGTAATAATGGTGCAATAAACACATGGGATTAACTGTGGACAGCAAAGTATTCATCAATTTGCAATGTGTAACAGCTGCCAAAAAAAGGGCAGTGCAATTTTAGGCTGCATGCACAAAGACACCATATCATGGAGAAGGCAAGTAACAGTATCTCTACAGCTCCTGTGTCATCCCAGTAAGCCTATTGTATGCTTTTTTTTGGTCTGCACATTATCAGAAAAAGAGATACTGAGAATCTGGAAAGATTTTTAAAGGAGAGCAACAGAAATGGCGAGTTGGCTGGAAGGATGGATATCCTTGGGAAGAATACCATATTTAAAGAGATACCACCATTTTGAAAACTGCTTAGTTTTAAAGAAGGAATTAAAGTAGCTTAAATTACACTTATTCCTTCCTTTGAGTCCTCCTGCCAAACAGATTCTCTTTTCGTCTAATCTCTTTTGGTTATGATTATTATAGAATTTATATGTAGTAGAGACTGAATTGTGTCTTTAACTATATGTAGTTTAGTTAAGCTCTGAATAAAAATGAAGATGGAACAACAAATATTTGATCTGTAATAGTAAGACTGTATATGGAATTATTTAATTATAAGGAAGCATAATTAAAAGTAATGATGTGAAATTGAGAGAAGGAAATTACATTTGAATACCAGGACCCAGTTCTCACAGCACAAGCCATTTTGTTATAAAATATAAGAGAAGTGCTCCACTCTCAGAAGCAGATAAAATTAAACTAAAGAAATTTTACCAAATATATTATTAGGAATGGTCCTGTAATATCAGCCCAGTTATTAAGTCTTATAACTTCTCTGATTTTGTCTATGATTATGTAACCTCTGCTTCTATATGCCATATGTCAACGTTTTAAGTAGATCTTCTCAGAGCCCAAACTTCCTTTTCTTCCTCTCTCTCACCCGTGCATACATACTGTATACATATTTAATATATACATCAAAGAAAAGTTTTGCAGGCAACATAGTGTAAAAATATATCATCTATTAACTATCACAAGGCTTATACATTTAAATTCTTTAGGTGGTTTGGGAGAGAAAGATGTCCATTAATTTATTTTTTTCCCAAGCATATTAAAGTTTTAAATTTAAAGTTTTAAAACCTCTAGTTTACCACAAAGTATAAACACCAAAGAAGTAAGCTGTCAGTATCACTTAGTAGTGTTTTATTAACAAATGAAATCAGTTTGAGTTTTTTTCTGTGCTTTTGTTTTATTTTATTTTATTTTCAATAAATACAACCTCGATCAAACAGCCACTGATACCTGTGGGTAACAGTCATCTATAACACTTAAAAAAAACCTCTGGGACCAGTCTGTTAACAATTCTATAAATTGGACATCTATTCATTTTCATGGAGATATTAGAATATGTATATTCTCCTCCATGGCAAAGATGGGCAGAGTTAAGGCCACATAATGAAGGAGCTCTGCTCCTTGGCACAACTTTATTGGAGAGAAACATGACAGAAACTGATGTCTTCAGTCACCAGTGTCTTGCTATTATGGCAATAGGCTCCCATGTGGGAGCCTCAAATCCACATCACCACCTCAAGGCACTGCATAATCATTCACGCTCTTTCTGAATCTTCCTGCCCCATTACCTACCTACTTAACCACGACATTTCTGGAATCCCTCCCTTCATCTCGCCGGGCTTTGGGCTGTCCTGAAGGTCTCCAGGCTGAGCAAATGTATAAGGCAGCTGGCCAAACTGGGCTCTGGAAAAGCTGCAGCTCTAGCAATTCTTTTAGTTATGTAAATAAATTTGGGATAGCTTCAATGAAGAAGAATAATTTGTTGTACTCAATATTCAGATTTTAAATGCAGTTTGTATCTCAGAGTACTTCTATCCTTTTTTAAGATGGATGGTGGCTGTTGTTAAGCTTAGGGAGAAAAATATAAGGAAAAAAAGAAGACGAATTTATTTGGATATTTCCTTCACAAACAATTCTAAAAATTCCTGTTAAAATTGTGTTGCTCTATAGAGAATTATTGTTCCACATTTAGAAAGTCAGTCTTTAAAACTATAAAAAAGGAATTTTATTTCTGCTTCAAAAGTAAATCTCAATGTTTTGTCTACAAAGCAATGCCTACGAATATCTCTATAGCATAAGAGATAACCTTGTTAAGATGTTATTTATTCTCTTTGTATAGGCACTACCAAAATAATGCACAAAAGACCATATACATACAATACAATGTGTATATGTGTATGTATACATACATACATACATACATATATATACAAAGCATGCATATATTATTTTACAGGTTGCCTATTTTGTGATACCTCTTGTGCCTATAGTAAACTTTCAGTAAATAAAATATTCTTTAATTTGCAATGACCACTTCTTTGATGTGATTTCATTAAATGTTCTTACATAATTTAAATCGTGAACATGATTTTTCTAGCTGTTTACTGAGTAGTCTTATAAAGCATTTGATGTGGGTTGTATGCTTTGCAAAGCTCAGGTGAAGGAGTTGGCAGCATGGTGTCAAGAATAAACTTTAAAAGGTCTCTCTAAAAGTAATGCTTGGAAGGTATTCATTTGACCTTCAGTGACAGAGCTTATGCCTTGCAAATTGATTAATACAGATACAATATCAAATCATTTTTCATACAATTTTTTAATGTTTGTTAAATGCTGGAGCAGTATGTAAACAGAGTATTTGGCATTTTTATTAGGCTGCGGAACTCAGTCATTTCCTTTGCAACAACATCTCATAAACTATTTTGACAGTCTAATAAACTATAAAAAGCTGTGGTAAAAACTGGCTCTGAATGTTATAACCGTACAAAATGGAAAGAGCAAGAGAAAACATCTATCACTGAGATTATTATCACTGTTGCCATGGCAACCTGGTTGCAATGGCAATATCTCCATGGTTCTGCTGTTTGTTATCATCTTTCTTGATTTTACATCATTGAAATTGTAGTAATTACACTCTGCCTGATGAAAAATGCATGCTGTCATGGCAACTAAGTCAAATATTCTTAATCATTTCACCTCTTCAATCTAAAATGTAATTGTTTGTCAGTAAAATAGGTTATACAGAAGGCTTCTATGGACTTATGATTGCCTTAAGTGTTTTGCAAAAATTGTGCTTTTAGGCTCAAGACCCTAAGCTAAACTAATAGTCCACAATGGTAAACAATGACTCATTAGAGAAAGTAATCAGTTCTTATTAATTGTAGAGTAACTGTTCTAGTGTGATAGAATAATGAAATATAAGACATTACTTGAAATCAAATGTACCAGAGAACATTGACAATTGTTCAAGTCTTGAGGTAAATTGTATGTGATTCAGATTCTGTATTCATTTCATTCTAGCCCACTTGCCACTTACATCTCAAGAGTATCCAGCTAAAACTTGAAACACTTTTTTTGTTATGTTCATTAACTGCTTGCTCACCTCAGCATATACATTTTTTTAAATAAATTCAAGGCTGAAGACTTAAAACATTGAAGACAATCTAAGGGAAATTAATAATAAACACATCACAATTTTGAGCGTTACATTTAAATTCAAATCTCTTGTATTTCCCTCTGGTAATATTTTGCAAATACAATGCACCTTTTAAAACTGGACTGTAAAGCAAATTTTCAAAGGGGTCTCAGTCCATCCTAAAAATTGGGACAACCATGTGGGTTCTGCAGTATGTTGGGAACATATTCTTACGAGGTACTGATTGCAGGTACCAACGATTCAAATTCATATGTCTAGTTTCCCAGGTCATGCATTTTGACTCCCAAGAAGTCTCTTGCTTTTCAGACTATCATTTAAGCTGCAGTTAATTGTTACTTCAATAAGCTACCATGATTAATTGCAGGGTCTGACTTGCTGAGGATTTTTTTATTTTAATTGGCCTTGTTTGTCTATTCTTCAGTATGTCTGGTAAACTTGTTCTCTTCCTTTTGCATTGAAATGAACTCTACTGATACTTATATATATCACCTGGGTTTGTGTAAGCACTCTGCTTTGTGTTTTTTCAACTCTTTTACTATTGTTCATGTAAGAGCAGATGGTTCTAGTTAAGTTGAGGGGCAACGTCAAAGTTTCTGCTTCAAGCACTATGGCTTGTCCTATTGATATTTTGTATACACTGAGATTTTCTGCCATCTGGGGAACATGGAAGAACACTTCCTCAACACTTCGAATTAATCAGGGATTTGTTTTGTTTTGTTTTGTTTTGTACTGGGAATAATAGCGTGCAGCCAGGTGCCCAGCCCTGAATTATTTCTACTTCAGTAAGTGCTGAATTTAAATACTTCACAAATATTAACAAACTCTTCAGAACACTTCTGTGAGAGAAGGAAGTATTGTCGACGAGTAACTGAGACACAGGGAAATAAAAGGTCTTATTCATGGCCATGAAAGAGGTTTATGAGATATCCTAGAATTAAATCCAGGTTTTAGGCCAAGCTTTACCTAAAAGATCATTCATGTTTGAAGGCCAAATCATAAACTATACACCCAAACAAAATTCTCACTGGAGTCACTGTGACCTTCCCTCTTATGTGAATCATCTTGCTGTTCAATGGTGACTCTCCTATGCATGGAATTAAGGTTTGGGGAAACTACACTAAAATGACATGCCCACTGGAAATCTGCTGAACCACTGGCAATTGTTGCCCAGTAGGGAGCTTGATTTCTCCCACAAAACTACTCAAGTTGAGCCACAACTCAAGCAGGATACAAAATTTGTCCTTTTGTGAGAAACATCCTGCTACTTTTAATTTAGCTGTTCCTTTCTCCAGAAGAAATTAAAAGCTACATATGTCCAATTTCCCCAAGAGGGAATCATGCTGTCAAGCCTGATTACCTTAGGGAAGAGAAACCAAATAAAAAAACAATGGATAGCTAACCACAAAACAAAAAAGAAATTTACCCATCGTACAAATATCTGTAGCAATTTGAAATTGTCCACAAAACACAAATATTAGGCTTTAAAAAACAAAAAACACAGGCTACTCAGTCTGTGAAACCAACAGTGAAAATTAGTCTATTTCCAAAGAGCTAAAATATGGCACAGTACTAAATTTCTGCTCCTATTGAAAACTTACTTTCTTATGACTTATGGGATGAAGTCAGAGGGGAAAATGCATAATGGCCTTCAAGTGAAATATCCTTTTTCTGGTGACTGTCCTCAAGTTTCAGTCCCAGACTTGGATAAGTTTCTGTCACTTCTGCCATATTAATTTCTACATCAAATTTCTCAGTAGAACTTCTCCTTCATGTTTATCGCTAATACTAAGGTCCATTAAGTTATGAATGTTGCTCTTTTATTTTTAGGAAGCCTAGAACCTTCCCATTTTTCAGTCTCATCTGGGGTTTTGAAATGCTTCTGAACAGGCATCTTTCCATTGACTTTAACAGACTTTGTGTCAGGCCATAAAACTCTTCTTCTGTTCTAAATTTTCTTTAACTAGACACGAGTTCAAAATGCTACTATCTGCGCCTTATATGCTAACAATTCTGCCTGATGTCCTTTGGTCCCTTCAGATTACTCATCCCCGTAGCTATGCCTTCAGCTGGAGCCTCCACCGAGATTGCCCCTGCCTGAAGTCTGTCACTTCTTCCATTAGTGACATCCAGACTGTAACTGAGTTATGCTGCGCTTCCCCATTTGCACCTCAGCCTGAATGAGGTCTCGTGGAAATGAGCACCGTTTCGGATGAACAGCTCTTGGTCTTGTGCGAATCTGGGAACTCCAATACCGCTCTCCTGCATATATGTTTGTGCATATCATAAGACCCGTTTTGGCCTCACAGAAATGAAACTCTACCCTATATATTAGAAAACTTAAGCTTTGAATTTACGAATTAACAATGGCCCAAGAAACAAAATACTCAAGAGGGTGGCATTTCTTAAACTTTTGCTCCTCTTTGTGCGAGCCTCAGGCCTAAATGACAGTGGGAAGTATAACTTCCACTACCAAATAATGTAAAAAATTCCAGGTGAGCATGAAATCACTGCTAGCAGTAATATTGCCAAAAGGAATTAAATTAATTAATTGGTTAATTAATGCTTCATATCTGCGTTCTTTCTCCTCCTCTGTTATTATGTATAATTTGTCCTATCCAATGTGTCATGACTATTTACAAAAAGATGTGGTCTTCACTCAGAGGAACTTACAGTAGTATTTCAAGCTTGACCTGTACTGGACGCAGGAACAATACAGAAGGGTTAAGCAGCAGCCATGGCTCTGTGTCACAGACCCTATATTACTAACAGATAATGGATTTTTGTTAGCTGACAAGGGAGAAGCTTGTACAGTGGCAACAAAAAAGGTCAAAATTTCCCATCAAGTGTAAGAAAAGCAATAGCTGTGAAATTCTGGTTGGTTAGGAATTTCTGTATGATTTCTGAGATGGGAAAATGTCTGTGAAGTCTAATGTGCATAAGACAAAAAATAATAGTATAGAATAACTACACAGTTACACGTGAGGTTGTCTCATAGGTAACTTTGCTAGTTATCTGTTAGGATTATTGTTATAAGTATGCAGCCACACTTTCCGTGCTCTAAATAGCATCTTCAGTGTAAATCTGTTAAGCAATAAATTTTGTCACCTGCTTTCCAGGAGACAAGGGGTAAGTTTTTCTTGTGCAATGAAAATTACTGTTATGAAGCAGAAGTACTCTGGCTTCTCATTTTCCATCCCACCTTAGAGTGGCATGTGTCATTTGAAAAGAATCTAAAACCTGGCAGATGCTTTCGTAGAATGAAAAGGCTTTATCAGAATACGCTTTATGATTTCTTGAGATATTTTTGATCAACAAAGTAGCATAAGTGCTCAAGCTAAGATAAGTAAATATCTGCTGAATGAGGGCACATATCATGAAACAAGAAGAGAAAAGAAGAAACCAAATATGGTTTGGAAATGTCTCTGTAATTCTGGTATTTATGGAACCAGACAGATTCTGTAAGGCAATCTCCTGCAATGTATTGATAGATGAGTTTTTGCTGCCCCTACTTTTCTCTAGCAATTTCACTAAATATTATTTCTATTGTTGCTTTCATTCTTACTGATTCTTTGCTCTTTTATTTGTATTTATACTCAGAAGCTATAAAACAAATGCAGAAGTGGTTAAATTCTTTGCCGCAGAATTTCTTTGTGGTTACTAAGGAATAGCTCAGGCATCTGACAATAACTGTCCTTAAAGAATAAATATTATATTACTAAAAGCTTAGACTGATTATAGACAGTCAGTTTAAGAAGAGTTTTCAAAAATCAGAAAAAAAAAAGATATTCTTCTTTGTAATTCTAAAGAGCAATATTAACTATTTCCCCAAATCCTTAAGGCAGGAATACTATTAATGTATAGAAGAAAGAGAAAGATCTGACATGTCACCTTTGTCTTGATAGATCTTTCATTTCATAATAACACATGAGATGTGAATTTCTATTCCTTGTTTTAAAACTTTCCCATAGCAGCCTTAAGGCTGGGACTAATAATTCTTTTAATAAAGTGCACTCTGTAATATGGATCCAGAACATAAAGTTAGTGAAAGGTGCCTGGAGACATCCATCAGTTCTTATTTCTTCAGACAATATAATATAATCTTATTTGAAGAACCTCAAAACCAGCCCAGTGGCCTGGGATCACAACTAAAGTTTCACTGAGGTGGTGGCAAATTTGCTGTATTGGAACTGGTTTAGGAAAAGAGGGTCCTGGTTAATCCTGTGGATTTTGCAGCGTAATACCAGTGAAACAAGTTCCTAACACTTGCCTCCACAGAGTGGCTACAGTTGGCAAATAACTTTTTGGTAAAAATTAACATATAAATTTCAATTGCAAAATAAAGTGCAGATCACATTGGCTCACAGCAAGTCCCATCAAGTAAAGGGACTTTGGGACAACTTATACTAGATCTACCTTATAACGTGTGTAAGACAAGAGAAAACCTCAAGCACCAAGGCTCGAATTATTATGAGGGGGATTTTTTTGTGTGAAGGGGAACCTTTCTTGAAGAAGGCTATGCCAAGAATTCAGCCTATTGCAGCATTTTCCTCCTGAGTGCCTGAACTGATCGCATGGGCTGCCTATCGAGCCTTGCTGGCATTTTAGAAACCAGCTGGAGCAACAATAGTGGTGGCCCTTCAAGAACAGGAATGACTAGGTAGGTACAAGTGGTGTTTTTTGCTTAGCATTGTATGAGCTTGTTCTTGGGTTCAAAGGTAAGTTCCAGTTTCTTGTGCTGACTGTAGAGTTACTTTTCATAAAATAGTATTTTATTTGAAAAAATTATGGGCCAAAATATTAAAAAATATGCCCCAATGTGGGTTTCTAAGTCTGTCATTTTGCATTATTTCCCCCTGACTGACTGGAATAGCTACATCAGATCTTGAGTTTCCTTTGGGGTGGGAGCAAAGAGCAATGAACGGGAGTATTTATACAACTCTAGAGGCAAGTCTTTTCACCTTCAACACTGTACCGCTCAGTAGTCTAGTGTCCACCCACTTTGAAAATGATGAACTTCAGAAAACTAAGCTGAAAGAAAGGGTGGTTTTTCTTTTTTTTAAAAGAATGAAATCCTTCAGTATTTCCAGTTTTATGCAAATTATTTGCCTCCTCCTTTGGATCTTCTGAGGCTTTCATTGTGGGAGGTACAATGGTCTGTGGGACTTCCTTTAATGAACTAGAATTTAGCAATGCACTTAGCATCCTAGGACTGATATATGGAAAGGTAACATACTTTAGGGCCCTCTTCAACATTTAGGCTTCTCAAAGGTAATAATAAGACCCTGACGGTGGGTAGTTTCAAATTACTTTTTCTTTCTAATTGGCAATTAGGTCTAATTAACTTTTAGTTAATATTCAATGATTTCCTTTAACAAATGGAACCCTGATGAGATCACATCTGTTAAGACCACGTGGTTTGTGTCTCCAGTTTCTGCGTATTTCTATAGTTTATAACGAATTCAGCTTCAAACTAAAAGAAGATCATGTATCAGCTGGAATGAAAGTATGCATTTATCTAAAGTTACCACGAGTCCAGAAAACCGAAACAGTACTTTGAAAAATAACATTGGTATGCAATCTCCAGGGTTTGAGGCACAAAACTTGTAGCTTTCAAGCTGGAAATTTGAATATATTGGGGGTGTCTTTGGTATTAGCTGGATTCTTGTTTTGGAATAATTTATAATATTGCTCTGATTCTCAAGCCCAATGGATAGAGATTTAAAGGGTCATATCCTCAATTACTAGGTAAAAAAAACCTGGATATATGCTCATTCAAAACAAGCTGAGGATACTGCCTCAATGTATGCATTACAAACATACTTTGCTGATGGATCTTAGGAGTTAATGCTAAGACTTTCTTGAGTCTCCCAGGATGAGGAAATGGAAGTAGCAGATTACATTGTATTAATCAGACAAGAGCAAGCAAACAAGTATACTTAAGTCTTTTAGGAAATCAGCTGCAAAATTTTATCCTTACATGGACAGTTCAGCTAACAAAAATAGAGCTGTTTGCATGAGCAGAGAACATTTGCCTAAGTAAAGGTTTGCAGGACAGTCATTAGGCACATTTTGTTCCCTTAGCTTTCCAGGCACTGATTTCATTGAGTATCTATTTTCATTTATTGCTTTTTTACTTTCTCACATTGCACTAATATGTGTCATGGCTGAATTTTTTTGCTACTCACCCTGTTTTTCTTCTGTTCCTGTCCCACTTTGAGTGTTTTTGTGCAATCTCTCGGTAAAATAACATGCATGTAAGTCCTCTGAGACTGTCTCTGTTTTAATCCTACTGATTAGGAAGACTTTTCAAACTTGTTTTTTCACCAGTTTAGTATTTAATAAATATGCAGGCATTGTTCATCTTATGTAGATTAAAGGACGTTCTTGCCAGAAGAATAATACCTCTCTATTTGAGGAGAATTCATACAGTAGAAACCACAATATTTAATTTTGGTTATGACAAATTTCTTTTGTATTTGAGCATCAGATTCTATTTGCTTCACAGAAAACAAAAATTTAAAACTTTGTTTGAAGAAAACAAATCGAAACAAAAAAAAACACTGCACAAATTTTTTTTGTTAAATGTGGTGTTAAAGTTCATGTAACAAGCAAAATTTGCAGTGGAGCAAAGCTACATAGAGTAGCTAGATGGAAACAGCAGAAGTCATTATTCTTTATATAAACACTGTATATCATAAAAGTTTCTTCTGGCTTAAAAATAGAGCCTCTAAGTATCAAACCTTTGCTACTTCATTTCTGCAAATCGGGATTTTTTTTCTGCCTTTTGGATTGAACTTTAATTGTTTAAATGAAAAAAAGGACTTTTCTTACAATCAGCAGAGATTGTTACTGTCTCCCCCCATATTTCACAACCTAACACAGATCCCAATCTTCATATTTCACTTGGACATGATAGGCCTGGTTCCATTCTCATTTGCAATGGTTCATGCTGATGTGACCACAGTGACATCGCAGAATTGCTTCTAGCTGCGACAGTGGAAAGGGAATGAAGGCCACTCAGTCTGCTGCCAAACTGTTCTGTAACATAATCTCATTAACTTCCAGAAGTCAAGTAAGACTTGGTTAAGTGGAATCCTTCCAAAAAAAACCCCACAAGTGCTTAGGAAAAGAGTAACTGTATGATATTCTGTGGGTTATGTTTTCATTAGAGAAATGCTTGAATTCCTATTTTAATATTTAAGGATACTGTACAGGTTCTGTATTTCATTCTTAAAAAAAAGGTTCTAATATTTTAGTAAAATTTAGAACAGTACTTCTCATGAAAGCAGGGTTGTTAATTAGCTCTAATGTTTTGCCTAGAATCGGCTTCTGTTAATTATATATGCCTAGGTTAAATATTAATGGTTAGCATTTATAAAGAGCTTTGCATTTTTTTAAGTACTGAGCAAACATAAACTAATTATATGTCACAATATCCTGTCTAATTAGGTAAC
Source organism: Apteryx mantelli (assembly GCF_036417845.1). Taxonomy (NCBI): domain Eukaryota; kingdom Metazoa; phylum Chordata; class Aves; order Apterygiformes; family Apterygidae; genus Apteryx; species Apteryx mantelli. The sequence continues at coordinate 37,138,887 of NC_089979.1, forward strand.
TGTAATTTCCCCACAAGATACATTATTTTTCACTTCCTGTCACTGAACTATTGTGCAGTATTGCTTCACATTGCTAAATGGTTTCTTTCCACTCCAGGAGTGATTGAAGTAAGGGGAAAAAAATACATGAAAGCTGCCTGGGAAATTTCATTTTCTCATTGGAAAATTCTAACTTACTAATCTTGCAATTGTTTGAAGGAAAGAGTAATTTTTGCTGAAGCTCCTGAATACAGAGAGAGAAAAAAAGAGTTTTTTTATACAATGTGGAAAAGTCGCATGTGGTGTTTTCAATAAGAAAGATTTTGGAAAGACTTTTTGCTTCAAAATTTTAGTTGCTATATACTAAATAAAGAAGAAACACCCCTTACATGCCCTCCTTTGCAGGGGCCTTTTGAAACCTTTTATACTCCTGGCTTGTGGTCTAATCTTAAAGTTGTTCTCCAGTGCTGGGAAGCATTTGTAGCTTGTGGTACATATGGCATTAACAGATGTTTTGTGTATCCTCCTCGACTAAATATCTGTTGCCAGTGATCTTAATGTCATCAAAACAGTATGCTCAGATATCTACTGATCTGTCTGCCTGTCCATTTTTTAAGATCATCCATTCTTAACATTTCTAAAGACATCAGTTCTGGGATCAGCTTGGAACAGAAAAATTAAATCTGTACCTTGAAAATTCAGATGACAGCATGAAATGGAGAATACCTTCAGAGTAGAATACTTTAAACTGTATCCATTTCAGCTTAGTTTTGTTGGGAATGGTTCTTAATATGAATTTTGCTATATTTGCTCTTCCCTTCCCTTTGTCACATGAATGCTGAGATAGGTCTGGAGGAAAACTGAAGTCAATGAATTCGCCAAATGGCAAATTACTGTGGAAATATGTTACGCCAATGATCCAACAGCACATGGGCTTTTTGTGACTTAAACATGGATTTCAGAAAAATCATTTCTAAGAAGTTTTATGTCAGATGAGACCTGTCTCTTAAGAGATACCAGCCTGTGATGTACCCTGCCACTGGCTGTGATCAGGGAAAACACTCAAACACTGCACAGCTCAGTAATTGTCATATAACCTTGAAGGAACTTCTCTACTTCTGTTTCCAAGACTTTCACATCTGCCAGATCCAGGATTTCTTAAGATATTGCTAATGCTGCAAGATTTGCTTTTACTATTTGAACAGGAAACATCTTGAGTCAGGAGTCCTTTTCCCACACAAGGAGCATCCTGAATACTGGGACATGAGAAGTCCTTTATTCAGCATGGGCAGAATGAACGGCCATTTTTTCCTAATGTTGAGCAAAGCTATGAAGCTGTCAGTTTTAGTTGTTGCTCACAGTTGTCAGTTTGCTCAAGCAGATCTTTGGCACCAGGAGGTGACATGGCATCTTAAACTAAGACACTAACAAATAAATACATCTACACCAATACATATGTATTTTTTTTTTACAGAGAATGGTTAAATTCCTCATCTGTGATTTTTAGAAAAAGCTGATGGGAATCAAGTGCTCAAATTCTATTGAAAGTCAAACATCTAAAACTCTTAGGCACTTAAATACAAGGTCTGCCTATTCATAGGACTTGACAACATAAAAACTGCTGTTCAAATTAGAGACCATGTGAATGAAAGTGTTGCTGAAAATTAGGCCACTTATTTAGATACTTAGGACAGACTGAACTGCAGTGGCAACTCTGGCCATAAATCACTTAGGTATTTTGGTCATACTACCAAAAAGGCTCATTTTAATTTTCCATTTCTGGTAATCTTGGCAATGCAGCTAAATCATCTCTTCCACTCTTTCTGAAAAAAGACTATTTCTTTCCTTCTGTAGATTGTGTTAAACATCAGGTATGAGATAAAAAGTAAAAGGACAAGATCCATCTGCCGGTTCTGTGCTCCACACAATAGCAGCTTCAGGAAATTCAGAAGAATGAACATCTGAAGTTCATTTTTAAGGAAAAAAATAAAGGAAGTAAGAATATCCAAAACTTGTTGTTTTAGGGAAGCCTTTCCAGAGTAACTACGTCAATTTATCTGTTGTCTGTCTGTCTGATTTAGATATCTTAGAGACAGTAAGAACGCTATATCTCTTTCTAGGAGCACTGCTTGTTGCATCTACAGCTCTTCGGTTGTCCCCCATCCTTTCTCACTCAGCCCCTATTCGGATCGTGGACACGCTCACTCGGCCTCTATCTAATTCACGAGCAGATAGATTCCCAAGGTTGTGGCGAAGCACAGCTGCAATGCAAACATAGATATTAATGTTCCCATAGCTTTAGAAATATGGTATTACAGCTCATGGAATTTAATAGAGCGCTACACATACAGTTCCTGTGTCACTGATGTTATTGTATGTACGTTGGAGAGCCCATCTGAAAGGTACAGATTGCTTCAGTGTCTTTCGTTCAGCACTACCTCTTTGGAAACCATGTGGAGGGGGATTTTTCAAAAGCATATGCCATGGACCTAACTCTGCTCAAATTCAAATCAGAGAGAATTTTATCATTAATTTCAGCAGAACTTGAAGTAGGCCAGCACCAACTGCTGTAGAAGAACCAGTGCTTTATGCTTGTTAAAAGAATGATTACAGAGGGACTGATCCTAGATTCAAGGCAACATGAGCTTTCAGTGTACGAGAAATTAATGATTGGCTATTGTGAAAGAAACAGTGACTCAGCAATAGACCTGCAGAGGAGGATTTTGGCTGCAGTCGCAAATCCACAAACGTTGACATGGGTTCCTCAATTAACATGAAATTTCCAGGAATATACATATATTAGTACTTTAACGGTCCTATTGCAAGTTCAAGATCTGTAGGACTTTGTAAGAATGAGCTTAGTCTCATTGATTTTGTTTTTTAACACCCATGTTTCCATTACATACTGTGGCTGTAAGTAATATTTTCAATGGCAAAAGCAATCCAAAGTGCTGAATGGGTACCTTAAAGTTACATCCTGCTAAAGCATAATACAAGTCAGGCTAAAGAAGTGAATGCTTTTGAATCTCCACTAAGTATGCAACATTTATAAAAACAAATAATTAAAGATGAATCTATGGAGTATCAACTGGTTTCGTATCTCAGAAGCGCCTTTGGGGGATTGTAGGCTTTTTGGAAGTAATTCAGATCCACATATAGCCACGATTCCAGAGTACACCTAGAGCGCAGTGAGGACAAAAGAGATTTAAATCACTGCTACTCTCTTTGCTAGTTCTTCTAGTCCCTTTCCAAAGCAAGGTAATATAGTATTACTTAAAACTGATTAAAGAGTTACTTCCCATGACCAAATGTGCTCAAGAAGTATTAAAAAAACCCTTAATATGGGTAAGATTCAGTCAACACTATTGTAATTTGATAGCATTTCACATCATATGTAGAGTTAAATGATTACACAAAGTGAAGGTCAGTGATGAACTGATATTCTGCTTCAGGTGAGATTAAATTTGAAACAATTAGCTATACGTAGATAGAGATGTACAGAGGAGTCTAAGGAAGAAAAACTTGATATGCTTTAAGACATGCATACTCTACAAATCTTAAGCCCCATGGTATCCAAGTTATGTAAAGTATATAAGTATTTAATTTTACCTGAGAATTCTTTTCTTTGTTATTTCACTTCTCTTTCCCAAGTTCTTGGGATCTATTTTTCATGGTATTTCTTTCTTATTCTAATACCTCAGTGTATTTTATTTGTCTCCCTCTCTTCTCCTTTTTTTTTTTTTTTGCGGTTTTTTAGACTTTCCTGAGATAGTGAACCAAGAAAGCCTGTAGACCAGTCCATGCAGTCTCTGAATGAAAACTGAAAGTCTCAAAAGACAGAAAACCCTCTAAAATTAAGCAGAATACTATCTTCTCTTCCCTTTGATAATCATTTGAAGCTCCAGACCTCAGGTTGCTTAGGGCTCCAGTAGGCACTTTCTCCACTATAGGGTATTTTGGGGCAAATCTTGTCTGTGGTCTAGAGTCATGGCCCAGCTCGCAGGTGCAAAGGGTTTGGTCAGTCTGTTCCAGAGTTCGAAGTCTGGAGTACTTCCTCTTAATAGAGATAATATGTATTTTGCGGGGCAAAATGCTAGACTAAGTCTTATATGCTGGTGCTGGGGATTGGTGGGGAGGGGAGGTGACCTAGCAGCTGTGCATTTAGCCCTTAGCTCAGCTTTGGGCCGTACCAAGCTAAATGGGCTAACACAGGAAAACCTAAAAGTCATTACAGCTCCATGCAGCCTTTCCTTTCTGTGAAATAGATGGCGGTTGAAGGTTTGTATGTGACCCTAAAATATAAATCAATGTTATGCTCCTAGATTTACCTTGACAACAGAAAGCAAGCAGGCTGTCATTATTCCAGCACTGAATATTTTTATTTTTGTAAATTATAAATATTACTTTTTCCTCTCCACCCTCAGTCTTAAGAATGTGGTTTCACATTTCATTTAATGCTAAATGGTTCATTACATAGAGTAGCAACTTAGTTCTCTTATTATGGTGTTATCTTTCACTTTGTCAAAATATGTCTACTTGATAAGAAATCTGACAGAAGTTGCTTATGATGGGATCACTAACAGCCATCAGTTTCTCTCTAGCAAATGAAATTGTAACCATGGAAACGGCCTTTTTTTGCCAGAATGAAAATGAGACAGCACTCTGCTGCAGCCATTAGTAGAATACACAAATGTCCCTCAAGGCAAACATCTAAAGCAAATGGACTGCAAAGTAAGGAGCACTAATTTCTATTTATTTAGGATTTGTAAGCCTAGCAGAGCAAGATATTAACAAAGGAACAAACAAAAGGAGGTTAAAAAGAGATGTTTGTATTTTTCTTTTTATCTTTTTTTATATTTACAAAACTCCTTATTTTAAATAAAAATACTTATTCTGGTTTTATAAGTATAAGCTTAAATAGTAGCTATAACAATATACTTAAATAATACTATGGTTTGATGGTGCCTGTCCTATACAGAAAAATAATTAAAAAAAATTAACAGAGGGGTTTTTAAATTTTTGAAAATGTGCATTTTAGTGCAAAACTATTAAAAACACAGAGTGTGAGACTTTTTATTTTCATACACTTTAATTTTCAAAAAGCGCTGTTCATTTTGATAACATACACCAGGGCTGATAATAAGCCTATTCTAACCACTATCAGCAATCAGCCACAGGCTGTCAAAGACCTTTCAAGTGTCAGACTCTTCTTGCTATCCTCTTTATTCACTACTACACCCCTCTTGCCACAAACTACTTATTGAATGCATAGATTCTTTTGACAGACTTGGATTAGGTGAGGGGTTTTAAACTGTCTATGATGTAGATCAGTAAGATAGATACATCTTAACTTGTTTGCCTTTCACTTTCAAATCAAAAATCTTAGTTACTTTGGGAACAGCAATGTCTAGATTCCATTCTATTTCTAGCTCATTGAATAAGCTAAAGATACAATTTGCCACTAGGATAATTAGTTTGTTAACCAAAACTGTTTAGATATTTAATTCATAGCTAGCAATGGATTGGAATCATAATGCCAATTACTTACAGATACCTTGGGGTGCTTCAAATACCTGTGTGCCTGTAAATATGACAAAATGACATGCTGTGACAGCCATTTTCAGAAAGCTGTTTCCTATAGTGTGATTAGAAATACCTACCGTTGTTCTGATATGCTTCACATAGGTCAGGGTTAAGACATACTTAGAAGTTGCACATTGCCAGCTTACTCACTGTAGCTACAAAAAAGAAAAGAAAAGAAAAAAAAAGAATGGATAATGATAAAGTAGAAATACTTGCCTGAGAAGGATCTAAAGGCAGAGTCTTCAAGCTTTTATAAATTTCTACTCCTTGACCTATTTGGCTGTGTAAGTGTTAACCATGTCACAGATGAACCATAAAAGAAGTGAGTAATTAAAACGGCATGATAAAGACCTCTGCCTGTCTGGAAAGTTACTTGGTTTTCCTGCCTGCAAAATGCCTCTAAAATATTCCCACTCAAATCAAAGCACATGTTAAAATGAACCTTAAAAAGGGAGAGTTGTCTTGAATTTTGTTTTTGCTTGATATTGTCTTTTAATTGTCCTAAGCATATGTTCAGCCATATGTGTGGGTATATATGTAAACTCATACACACACAAACATAAAATAACAATGTAGATTGACATCGCAGGTAAGTTTGCAGAAAGCTTTTTCAGACTCAATTAGATATCCTCCTGAGTAGATGCATGTTTGGAAAAAAGCAAGCAAGTAAACAAACCTTGATATATTGGAAAACTGAGATGGAAAAAAAAACAAACAAATAGCTCTATTTTCTACCTTCTATTACAAAAGTGTAGGACTGCATCAACCTTTTAAGGTAAAGAACACAAACCTGGACACAGCACTATTTAAGTGCAGTGCTCACACATGCTAGTATACATAATATTTAATTAAAATTGGCAAATTTTTCAAGCAAACTGATATGTTATTGGCTGCTGGAAGCTGACAGCTGGAGTTCTCTTTAGTCCAGACGTCAGAAATGGCTTCAGCTGAATACTTACTAACCTAGTCTAAAACTCCATCTCCAGAAGAACAAAAAAGGTCAGTTAACTGCTGAAATGTCTAGTACCAAAATATATTTGGTGTGAAGGGACAGAAAATAGATGATGTTTAATGGCCACATTCTGACTATTGGCACTACATTTCAAATTCAGTCACCTTTACCATCACCTGCTACTGTATCTGTGTAGTTTTAGGGGTACAGCCCTTTATTGGATTTGTTATTTCCATGCAGCCCATGATTTGTTATTTCCCTACAGGATAGTAAATTATACCACTGATTATACCAAAATAAACAAATGTATGCAAATACTATTACATTTAAAGTAAACATTTAAATGACTAAATGGCTTCTTGGAGATGCTTATTTTTCCATTGACCATATAGGGGACTGACAGCTAGCTCCAGATAGTGTCTAAAACTGGGTGGACTTGAGCGTTCTGTAAAAGTAGGCTAAGTTGTCTCGTATCTAAACAAGAACAGATCAAGCATTTGAAATCAATCTCAAAATGCACACTTGCAGCATATTTTGTCACACCAGCAGTATCACTATTGATATTGTTACCATGCTGCTCTATCTATACCAACAGAGGAAAAAAAAAAGAAGAAAATAAGAAGATAAAATAAGAGTAGCAAGCAGGAAGAAGAAGAAAAGAGTAGGGTTCTTTTTAACTGTACTAAAAACTTTTTTGCCTTCAAATCTAGCTCTTAAGTAATGCTAACTGTACCTGGAGAGACTGCAATTTTTGTATGGCTGGAGTTGCTGTAACATTCCCAATCCAGACCTGGTTCTCTGATACAGAACTGCCAATGGCATGTGCCATCCATTCCTCCAGTGGCCCCTGCTCAGCATAGGGTAGGTCAAAATAAGAGTTGCTGCCACAGCAAATTCAGTTTTACCTGTCATCATTAATACTCCAGTAGGTTCTGTTCTTCATAAAGTAAATGGTACAAGTTGAAATAAAATTTAGGAAAGCTTCTGGTTTACTTTTTTTTTTTTTTTCAAAAGCTTATTCAGCAGTGGACTTCATTGAGCAGTTCTGCTTATAGTAACGCCACTGAATACCATGATACTACCAAGGGCCGTGTTTATAGTGCACTGCTACATACAGTTATATTGAAAAAGAAACTTTATATGTATCTAGTGGCCTCCGGTAACTTCAGTTATTGCTGTACTGAAGAGCCTGGCATTTCTGTATGACAAAACAGAAATGTGTTTTTACTGTTTTAGAGACAAGTTAATTTAAAAGGGATAATCCTGTCTCACACAGAAGTGATGAGAAAAGTTCCAGGTACTATGTGCTCTTTTGCTTTCAGAAATCATTAGTTTGCATTTGACTATTTCCATTGCTGCTGGTGATGATCTTAGTGATGTCTGTTAATATTTGTTGTTTGATTCTTATAATTTATTATGAAAGAATCCTATTTCATAAGGTATGAAAACTCTTAAAAAAAAAAAGAATGTGAATGTTTGTGTGTTTGGAAGTACGAATGAAAACAGAGTGTTTGCTACTTTGTTTAAGAAAATATTATTTTAGAGATCTACTTGCACTTGCTATCAGTGCAGTTCCTTGGGAGCATGTTCACACGACTAACTTAACCTAACTTTAGTCTCCTGAATTTCTTACATGACATCATTGACAGCTTGCAACATTTGTCCCTTTCAGATAGCTCACTTCTCTTGGAGCAGAGGAGCAGATTAGGAGCACATTCTCTCTATGCCACTCCTTTGGTTTCAAACTTGATTTCAATTTTTATGTTTGCAGGCACTACCCTGGCTGACTGCATGTGCAAATGTCTGCTTCATTTGAACCATTAAGTTTGGGAATAGCCATTGAAATTACTCATGTTTATTCATGAGCGTGGCATAAGTACTTCAATGAGTGTAAGACAGAGCAGCCTCCTGACTGATTTTGTGCTTTGCAGTATGCTTAGGCATCTGCCGGTGTTTTAGGAGCTCCACTCTGTGTGGTAGCACTCACCCGTCATCACCTTCACGCCCACAGCATCTGAGCCTTGCAGAGCTCTCACAGTTTGGAGTTGTTGCTCCAGGCAATGCTTTTCCTGAAATTGGCTTAGAGTATTCTGGGCATCATGAAAGTGATAAATGTCTTACATGTTTTCCTTAACAACTGCTAGCACCCCAGTTATCAAATAAAGTGTAATTGATAAGCAAGTGGGATCTGCCTAAAGAACATGAAAGGCCAGACTGATCACTAAAATCTGGTAACTCCTAACTGCTCTAGCACACACATTGTACCAATATGCTTTCTGGCATAAAATGAATCTGGTTTAAAACACTAGGATAAATTACAGACAAACCTGTTGTTACAATTGCTACAAGGAATTAAAGGTTTACAACCTTTTACATAACAAACAAACGAAAAAATGAATGTGAAGAATCTGATCATAGGGAAAGTGGAAGTCTGAACATCTCCCAGTCTAAGAGATCCCAATCTCTGCTGGTTGATATATAAGACATTGTTAGGCTCACAGTACATCTGTGATCACAGTAATCCTTGGTTTGTTTCAAATAAACCTCTGTTCTCCTGTGCAGAGCTTCCTACAGCTGTGCAATAGCTTTTTCCTAGAAACACTGGCAAGAAGGAGCACAGTAACAGGGGTCACCTCCAACCATGAACTTTATGAATTGTTTAGTGGCACATTAAAGGGCAGCATCAAGTTCACTTATAAGCTTTGAAATGATCTTATTTCAAGCCTGTGCAGCTGGATGATTCCCTGTATATTTGATTCTCTTGGTCAAGATTTAACCCATTGTCTCTTGCAGCTCCTCACTCTGCAAGTTTCTGGCCTCAGCTTTTTATACTTTGTAACAATTTCAGAAGTTTTACTAGAAAACCAAGCTGGGAAATCTGGACAATGCTTAGGATGCAGAGATATTGCTAATTTGCAAGGATGCTTCTCAGTTTTTTCACCACCAGGTCCAAATGCACAGAGATGTCCTCTTCCCCTCAGAATTATTTCAGAATGCAAAACCTGCCCATCCTACCCATTTGCTTCCAGTTAACACAGTAAAACACGTGGCACTTCAGGCTGAACTGCAACAATAGCAAGGTTCCTGGTTTCTTTAGTGCTGACACTTTCAATAAATTGGAGAATGACAAGAGATTTGCCTAGTTCAGTGACCTGCAGATACAGCTAGCTGAATTTTGTGGGTTTTGTTGCTTTGTCAATATCTTTCAACACATACTCTAAAAAAGCAAGACCAAAGAATTAAATCTTGCTGTCCCAATTTTCATACTTTCACTGCCACTACCTGTCCGCCTAGCAGGTATTCATTGCACCCCTGAGTAAGCTTGAAATTCAAGGTCCATCTGATGAAGCCCTGTAAAAGTATCAGCCTGGTTGCTCCCAGAGTAAATTCAGCTCAGCTTCTATATGACTCTTAAAATACAAGGCTGATCTATTTGGGAGGATGTGGAACAGGACAGACAAAACTGCGGTCAGGATAATCTTTGTTATCTAGAAATGATTCAGCAAAAATCCAGCTTCTCTTTTTTAAATTGTATGCTCTGGTTGTTTCTTTCCCTTCATTTTGGAACTTTGTGCCAGGAAATTTGCATACTAGCAGGGAGAGAAGAGAATGACCCATTCACTACAAACTGAGTTGTGCTAGTCATATTATGGTAGCAGTATAATCCCTCAGTCCCTTAGTAAATGTATCATATTCAGCATGTACATATAAAAATGCAAGTGCTTCCTTTCATTCCTATTATGTGGCTAGATTGTTTTAATTTTTTCTCCTGTTAAACTTTTGACAAAAAAAGGGGTGCTGGAAACATGAGTTCTATTTCTTCTATCAATTGCTAATTTTTAAAGCAACAGCTAATGTACAATTCCTCTTCAGACAGGAGTTCTTTTTGTGGTCAAACTGCATTAACATTATCAGAACAGTAACACAGATGATGGAAGCTTAAATACTTGACTTAGATGCATTTAATGGAGCTGAAAAGTCTATTGAGTCTATTGTGGTAGTCTTATAGCAATGCTACAGGAGAGCTATGTGAATAACTGAGTTTTTGGATCAGTGGCCAAATGGATAAAGAATAGTTAATTTGAAAAACTAGTTTGAACATTTTTAATATTCCCAAAGAAATTATGTTTGGAAACAATTTCTTTTCAGATTGACCAAAATATTTAATTTTCAGGGGATTATCCTTAAAAATGGTAAATTTCTAAATGAAAACTTGTTTTGAAATAAAAAAATCAAAACATTTCACTTTGAAAATGTCAGTGTGAAGTGTTTTGACGTTTAAAAATGTTTTTACTGAAAAATGATAAATTATGCATGAATTTGTGAATTGTTTTATCATCTGAAATATGCATTCTTGGTTTAAAAAAAGTTACAGTTCCCTCCATAGGTTTTTTCCATGTTTCTCATCTAAGTAAGCAAGTTCTTCTTCCCTATTTTTTGGCTTTTAATTTGTTTGACATTTAACATATATAGCTACCATAAATCTTAGAGACTCGAACCATATGGTTGTGTAAAGACTAGATCTGGCTTAACTGGAAAATAATACTTACGTTCATAGACACTTACACACACATACACACAAACACACGCAAAGAGTGGGACAATTTCTACTCTCAGTTATAACAGATTAGAGCTGAATAACAGTGCTAAATTCAGTTCAGTTACTTCAGAGTCAAAATGATAAAAGGCTTAGACCACTCTGTTAATAGTTATTGAGAGAGTTGAGATAAGTCATGGTGTGACCTGTTGGGCACTCAACATCTGCATGATTTTTGCAATGGTTATTGTGATGTTATCCATACTATATTTTAAAATATAACTTCCAAGACAGAAATTAAATAGTATCATAACATTATTGCTGATTTCAAGCAGTGGTTTTGACAACTAGGGATATTCATAATGATTCAATTTTAGGTTTTAAGCTAAAATTCAATTGAGATTGGTAATTATAAAAAAGAATATTAAGCTTGAATCTGCTATTTCATCCTATTTTTCATAATTTATCTGATTTATATTTAGGTAAGATCAAATCCTGGAAGGAATCATTTCTGATTAGATCATATCTGTTACGTAGTATCTGTGGGGGATTTAATACAACTGCTGCTAATTCTTGAAATCTGGCCAAAAAGTAGTTATCATCCCACAGATGAGTGGTAACCAAATACTTTCCTCTGTGCCTGTACAAAATGTAAATATACAGAGTATAAAATGTTATTTTCCTCTTTCAGTTATAAGAAATACCTATCTTTTCTTTTTAACCCTTTTCAGTCATGCATATTTCCCATTCTTTTCTATCAATTTTCACTGTTTCCAGACTTGCATTAGATTTAGATCAAATATGTGGAAGGGTTACCCACTAATGTGGTTCTGAATTATAAGGAAAATATTCTATCCTTTAAAACCGTTAGAGAGAGAAAATAGAACTAATAAGACATTATTTATTTATATTCAAAGTGAATTACATCTCTACAGCTAATATTATGTCTCAGTGGTGCCTAGTAGAAAGATTTTCTTTTATTTCAATCATAATTGCTAAAAAGTAACTATTAAATAGCAGAATATAAATATCTTACCTTATAAAGGCTTTGGGCCATATTCGCTACTATGGTAAATGGCTACAAGTCAATGAGGTGCATCAGTGCTCTTTCAGTTGTTTACATGAACAGAAAATTTTGGTCTCATAAATAAATACTCTTATAGGATCCAGGAGAAATGAATGGTCACATATCACACTGAAATGTCTTTTCAGCATGTTTTACAGTTTTTCTGTCCTGACATGGAATAATGAGTCTACCGAAGATAATTACCACATCTAGCATCAAAAGGTGTTTGTGTTAGTTAGCATTTTCCTGGCTATTTTAAATAACTCTTGAACAACTGCAAAGGGCCTTCTGGTAACTTGCTTTTATGAGCTCTGCCTGGAAGACAAAAACTTCTCAGAGTGTAGTAAAATCCGTACCAAATCCTTGAAATTTTCCCTTGAGTATGAACATTATAAATAGGGACTAACTGTTACCTTCAGCCTTCAGAGCAAGATTTCATTTGCCAGGAAATAGTGTGGAAGTAGTGTTCATTTCAACAATAGCCTAACTGGTTTTCTTTGTTTAAATTACTTACAGGAGCTGCATACGGTCTAGATTTCTAGGCACAGCCTTAGAAGGACTGAGAGACCTTTGTGGAATAAGACATATGCCAACATAGCTTATAGCAGAGAGGATATGAGCTGAGGTTTAATTTGGCATCTTTTTGCCCTTCATCAGTATTCAAGCCTGTTTCAGACATAAGCATTACTTTCAGATTAGTCAAACTGTGAAGTACAGCTATGTTAGATAAAACATAAGAAAATAAGTAGAAGGTTTTTATCAGATGATGGTACCATTTAGGTATTCAAAAATGTGCAAGTTTGCTGCTCTTCAAGATAGCTCAGTTTTCTTATGTATTGCATTGAAAGTATTTGTTTGCCTTGCTTACATTTCCATTTACCTTTCTCTCAGTATGTTTGGTTTTATTTTCCAGTAAATATTTCACAAACATGAAGATATTTCTGAATTATTCCCTGTTTCTATCAACAGAAATGCTAAATATAGTCTGCAGCACTGGCTGCCTTCATTAATATGATTTCAAAACAACAAACACGATGCTCAGTGCATACTTTATTTCTGTTAGGAGCCATCACATTTCTAATTAAACTCAAATCATAACTGAATGAAAATACATGGAATTCAGCATGATTATTTATATTGTACATTTAATTGTTATTACTTTTCTTTTGCTAAGCAGAAGAAAAAATATTCATAGGGCAGAGCATGACATTTAGAAAAATTTGTTCTTTTTATGAACAGGCTTTGTTGTCACAAGTACTGTACTGAGAGAAAGATCTTTAGGAGAGCTCTGTTTGTATCACAACATGTAGTATTCCTCAGGAATTAGTAAATTCACCCAGGAAATAACCCAAAGGATTCTTTGCTGTCTGTCTTTGTAGTAACTCTCAGGAAAAGTTTTGTTCTTTTAGTCTATGGAAAACTTTGTCTTTGTACTTAATATAATGAAAGAGAAAGAAAGAAAGAAAGAAAGAAAGAAAGAAAGAAAGAAAGAAAGAAAGATTTCTTTTTTTTGAAGAGTAGTAAGGAAGATGATGGATTAAAGCAGATGCAGACTGTTTGCAGTTATATAAGACTTTTAGGGACCCTGCTAGTTCTGGCTTTTGTAATTTGTCCATGTCCTACTTTATATAACTCAATCCACTGTGAATAAAAACATGAAATACCAGAATAGTTCATATTTCATTTTGTCAGCAAATTAGAAAAATATATAAAAATAAACACAATAGACATCATATTTTCTGAGTATAGAGCTGAGTATTTTTTCATATCAAAGGAGTCTGAAAAGAATACAAGGTTAAGAAGTTTTTTTTTTTTTTACAGAGCAGATGTGCTTGTTACTGTTGATGGACAAGCTTATCCATTTACATCAATTAATATCAACAGCAAGCACATCAATATGGAAGCTTGTCCTGGTGCCTTGATTTTTTCCCATCTGACAGGTAATGGTAGGGCTGGGAAAATGTCACAACAATTTAGTCATGCTTCACTGGCTTTAACTAGTTCAGTGACAATGGGAATGCATCATGCTAAGATTCCTTATGATTCATAATGGTACTGCATTAGTCGGCTATTGCAGAGGATTTAAACTAGTCTTTGTCAACTAAGGGTTTAAGGTCAAATCCTCTTTATGTTTTTTTTCATTCGTGCATTAAGTAAAAGCAAGTTAAAATATTTATGAATGGCACTAAAATGTGGAAACTTTCTTTAGGAACTTGTCTTTTCATATTGATTCATAACTGAAACCAACTATGTTTGACAAAGAAAGGCTATTGCATCACATGGGACGGCTTATCCCTCCCCTTCTCTAAAGGCCCGAGCAACAGTCTACTCAGTTTTGGCAGAGGAACTTTTGTGGGTAGGAACCTACAATTGTAACCCTTTTCAACTGTGAGGTGAAGTTATGCTTCAAGCACAGTTGATAATGAATATCACAATGCGACCATAATATTTGTCAACTGTTAGAGCGCTCAGCGACCCAAGAAATATTTAAAAAGTGGAAGGGAACAATGTGTACGGGTCAGTGAAAGCGATGCAGGGGTAGCCTGTCTGTTATCACAGCAGGAAAAACAAAACGAAGCAAAGCAAGCCCAAATGCAGGCCCGGTGGCCGGCAGCAGCTCGCCAGCCGTCCGTCCGTCCGTCCATGTGGGGGGCGGCTTCCTCGGGGCAGGCCCGTCTCCCTCCCCAGACATTTCGTCTCCGGCTCCAGGAGCATGGGAGGAAGGAGGGAACTGCGGGCTTCGCGCCTGGAGCCTCCCCTGCTGGTCAGCCCATTCAGTTCAGGAGACTTTGCATATTTTGCTTGTTTTACAAGTTGAAAGTTGCTGAATATCCATATGTATTCTCCACTGCAAGAGTGCGGAGTAAGCAGTAATGGGCCGTGCTTTGCTTATTTCTTTAGGTGCTGCCTCACTGTTTTCAATGGGTTGTACCAGGCTAGCTGAGAGCACATTGTGTCCAATATAAAGATACTTGATTGCTCTGTAACACTTTATTGCTTTGGGCTAGAAATGCCATGGTGAATCTTTGTATGTAGAAACACATACTCACACACTTTCTTCATTTAAATATTTTGGACTGAAATTACCAGCAAAGGCCATGTGTTCTCAGATGGTTTCTTTTCAGCTGGGTCCTTGCCAAGGAAACTCTACCCGAAGTAAGAGATGGTTTAACATTCAGCTTTAAGTCATTGATTTAACCATTCTGTCATGAGAAAAGTAAAATCAACTTGCTTCCAATACAGTTAAATGCTTAGTTACATATGAAAATAGTTCTTTGGAAATGATGGGAAATTACATTTTCTATAATCAATCAATCATCTGTGAAGAGAAGTTTATTTAAAATGACTCCTTTCTGATTACCTCTAGAAGACATAAATACAAAATTATTCATAAAGAACTCAATGTATTGATAATGTGACAGCTGAGAGGTTGTGCATTTCAATGTAGATCATTTTCCAATTTTATGAAAGCCTGCAAAACCAGGCAATGTTATTTAAATAAGCTTATACTAATGACATACATATTTTGGATCAACAGCCTTGTTAGAAATTAAATAGCAATAATTAAAATTGTCTAGTCAGTCTCTACGAGGCAGGTGACTATGTAAAAATGGCAGCGTGAAAAATGTATAAATACCGAGGACATTTTAATTAATTCAGAAAATGACACAAAATATTATAAAAACATATAATAAAGCTATATATCCACATTAGTGTATTTTATATGCTTATCAGATAGTATCCTGATGTCTCATTCACAGACTTTGGCTTTGAAGTGTTGCATATGCACACAACATACTGAATGTCCTGCCTGAGCCTAGTAGATCTCAGTCTGGTCTCGAATATGGGTACAACTGTGATGTTTCCTCCGTGGCTCTACCCCAGCACTGGAGGTTGTATTTTGTAGAACTGAGCCAGGCCCCTCATCACGGGGCCTTGTAGCATGCAATCTTTGGGCCGTGAAGTGTGGCCCGCTGCTGAAGTGATGTGCCAATAGCAGAATGCTTTGTGCGAGGAAACACGGAGATGTTCAGTCTCCAGAACACATAACTGTATTTCTTGAGATGCCACGATGTCTTGGAGAAACTAGCAAGTGGGAAGACAGAAAGATTGTTCTCCAAAATCATGTAGATGGTATTTTCTCTGTCCAAATCCTGTGATACACATGGTTCTAAGTGGTATTAAGGAGGTTTTGAAATGCTTTAAAACATCAAGGCCAGAAGTTTCTCCTCTTTAATCCTCCTGTTGAGAAGCACCATTTTCTTGAACCCCATACTTCCTGGGGCAGGGTAACAACTGAAATGTCATTTAAAATCCTAGACCTCAATCTTTTCAGCTGGATTACTTGCTGCTTTTTAACCTTGGTAATACAGTTCTTCAGATTCAGTACTTGAAAAACTTGTTTTTAAAAATATTTTGCAGAAGTGAAAATGATATTTTTCAGAGAAATAAAAATTCTCATTCAGGAATTTCAGTTTTGCTGAAAGTGCACTTTTCACTAAAAAAACTCCATTATGGAAAACTCCCAGAAATTTTATGATATACAGATTCAGTCCAAAAGTAAATAGAAGAACCTGTATGTGTTAAACTCAGTGAAAATATATTTACCAAAATTAGGAATGGTTTTGACCTATCTCTTCTCATAACATTGGTAGAAATGCCTCTTAAATTTTGAAAATTAGGCTATATATTTGGATGTCTGAGTAAGTATTTATATACTTAATTCTTTACATTTTTGTTACAATATAATTAATGTCAGCTGTGTATCCCACAAAGGTACTTGGATTGGGAAAGTAAGAATAGATGTATTATAAGGAAGAGTGAATGGGAGTTTCTTGAAGTGTTTTAAAAGTGTTTTTATGAAATTTTGTTGGTTATTTTTGAGAACTAGACAGGAACTAACACACTACCAAAGATGAGCAAAAAGATGGTGAGTACAGCTCCTTACAAGTCCTGGACTTATGAGGTGATCGCTCCCTAAGAACTTCTTTAAGCGTGGTTTTTGGCACAAGTTGAAGGAGAGATCTAAATGAGAGCTGTTGGGTCTCTGAGAAAAAAAAGCCTGACAAACTGAAAAAAAAGGAATCTCAGAAATAGAGGGAGTGCACTGAAGCTGGAGGACTCTGGATAAACATTGCCTGAGAGGCCACTAAGAGCAAGACACCCAAAAAGGCACTCCACAAAGAATGAAAGAGATGTTTTTATGCATTTGGTCTATTGTAAAAATATATTCCTAGACAAATTTTCAATTGTGATACCCACTGATATCCTACTTTTCTTCACTCTTTGGCATATTAAGGACATGTCAAAGCATACACATCTAGGCTAGAAAGTGTAGTGCTAAAATTTGGAGTCAGCAGATGTACCCCTACAGGGATAGGGCCCAGTTTTTCCCTCAGATGTACTGATCTCACCAAAATCATCTGCAAATTATCAGCACGACCCCAGATTATAAATAGTTATTGTTAGGCAGCATTAATGTGTGTTGGCAGACAGATCTTTGCTTCAGTGAAATAGAATTCCAGGAAGCAACTTACTTCCATTTTGCTAAAAAGAAAATCAAGGGTTTTGCTGTTCTGGAGATGCTGTAGAAACATCCTGAAATGCTTGTGTGATCTGTTCTTCTCTGAGCCAAAAGAGGTGTTTCTTCAAGGCCTTTTTTTTAACTGTGATGTGTTTCTGCTTGCTCAAACCCTCCCACATACAGATGAGGACATAATATAGGGCTATGTCTCATTATGCAACCTACCTCCCACATACACGTTCTAAAAGAAAGCACTGAACAGCTGCATAACAGTCTTTTGGGGCATGAATAGAGTCTTTAATACCACCACTGAAATGGAATTGATTAGTACTGTTGCTGGTACACACAGCACCTGAGCATTCAGAGCAGTACAGTTCACACAACTGATGGAACATCATGATCTTTTTTGGGACAGAGACACCAGATTTCACAATGTTACAGCTCATGGGACATTCCATAGTGACTTATGGCCTTGATGTTACTAAACCTTAAGTATTTTTTTCCCCCCATTTTCCTTTTTTATTTTTTTTACAGATAGCACTTATCATGTCCCAGATACTGTAGTTGTTTTCAAGGGCCATCCCTGGTGCTTGCTAGTCATCTCAGAGACAGGGACAGAGAACCAGGAGCAGGCTCTGCGGAGTAGAGACAGCAGCTTGCCGTGCTAGTGGGTCAGCATGGGAAGCTAAGGGATGCTCCACGGTTTAATGAGCAATGAGCACTGCAACAGGTGCTCTGGCACCATTTGTGCCAGTTCTGGCATCTTCCTCGCAGGACTGTTTTAGGGGCAGTGCACAGCGGCACTCCAGTTCACGCTGACGGTGCAGTCAACATCAGCCCTCACTAATCAGCAGATTGTCATGATTGTTATGCAAAATATCAGGGAGGATGCTATGAGGGAGCATCACTCAGATGCTCCCAAGATGCTACTGCCAAAGTCAGTTCCAGGGTGAATGGTTAAGCAGAGCCTGATCCGCTCAACAGGCAGAGCCATGCAAATAGCAGTCCTAAGAGGTGTGCAGCACACAGCGAAGAGAAACTCACTCTCACAGATGGATACACTCCTTGACAGCAGAAAAAGAAAAAAAAGGAGAAAAGGGGTTAGTTGTAAGCAAGGACAGTAAACTAGTAAATTAGTCCTATTTATATTTCCTGACAAATGGAGCATTTTACCCTCCCTGCCAGAATCACTGCCTGACCCCAGAAATCTCAACTGTAAGAGGAGCATTGTAGAGGCTAGTAACAAGCAATGTAAAAAAATAATACTGTGTAGCTCATGCAACAGGGTTATTTATTTATTTAGATTCCTGCAAATGTGAAAAAACAACTTCTCCATATGGTCTAAATGCCATTGATGTAATCTGAAAATACCTCCTGAGTACAGCAATTTAAGAAGCATCTCTTCACACACTGATCCTCCTCCCTGCTCTATCAATGCCCTGCTTTTACAATAGCTATTGTATACCTCCATTTTCAAATAGAGTGAAAAAAGATGAGTTTTACAATATGTCCTGCAGGTCAAATTCAGGTTATATTAAGTCAGAGAAGGGGAGGAATTCATTTTAATGTTAGTGAGGAGTGGATCTATTTATAAGGTCTTTTTAAACACTTGCTTCATTTCACAGCATATATGACAGCTGATTTTCTGCAGCCCAGATGACTATGGCTGCAGCAGCATCACCCTTTCAGAGAAACCAGTCAGTCAGTTTCTGGTTCTTAAAAACAAAATAAAAACTACAAAAGAACAAGGCAAAATAAATCAAGAACTGAAGTAAACATCAGGATAAACCTTTTCCTTCAATCAGCACAAGGTATTAAGATTTTTTCTGTTGCTATTAAAAAAATTATGATATCTTTCAACATGTCCAGTTTGGCATTTAGTACTGGGACTTTGTTCAATATTCTAGCAAATAAGAACATTTGGAAAGATATACAACCTCAGTGCCTTGCTCCAATACTAGGAGCCAAAATCTGTGAGAACGGGGCTACAGATTTCAAAAAACACATGAGTGTGGGTTCCCACATTCGCTAAGTACTGGAAATCCAGCCTCTCATATCTGAAGATCTAACTTTTGCAGATCTACTATTTTTAGCCAATAATGTTCTATACTTTTCCTGAGAAATACAGAACAGGTATTTACTGTGGTGAACTAAAATATGACACATAGATCTTTCCCCACTTTTTATATTGCACAGAAAAACAATATGTCCATTTAACAATACCTGAACACAGAAACTATTTCTCATATGGTCTGTGAAGCATCCTTAGTTTGTGTATTTACAAAAGACTGATTCTTTGGGCTGTTAAAGAAGTAAGCTGTTGTAATCTGCATATAATAAAATGCTGTGTGGTTAAAGTCATTAAAGCAATTAGCTTCCAGAGAAGATGATATGATGTGAATCTTTCAAATCATCCTTACTCATCAGATTACAGCGCATAAGCTCTGACCAGTAAACAAGCAGGTATTCTTGCATTTGAGAACATTAAAAATAATGAAGAACATCTGAAGGTAATTTCAAGTCAGAGAGTGCACAGCAGAGAAGAAGAAATGTGGTTTGCAATGATTTTTTCCCCCAAATTACAAATATTCTAGATATTTATCTAAATTATACAGTCTGAGTAGTTATATACCTGTGAAGAGAATAGAAAGAGTATCTTTGCAAATCCTAACGCATACTCCACAGCACATGAGGTTTACTGATACACTCTGGAATATTTAAAATTCAGAGAATGGTGATCTAATACAAAGATCTAATTGCTACATGCTATTCGGTATTGATGCAAGCAGGAGTCAGGGTTGTATAGGTTATCACAGAAAAGCACCAATAATCTCTGTATTTCATCACGCTACCACAAATACAACACTTATTGCACATTTTCTAATGAGAAAGTTAGGTCAGAACTTCCTCTGGAACTGTTTGGTTGTATCCTATAGTTTTTAAATGTGTTTGAATGCCTTATTTTCTGACTGTGAGTCAATTAAATCTGTCTCCCCCTCTGTTATGAGTCATCAGGAGCCCTGAGAGAGAGCAAGATGGTCACTAATGGCAGGTTTTCTCTAATTGCAACAGTCTAAAGGGTAGGCTCTGCTATAAGATAGTTTTCTAGGTTCTTTCTGTGGGCAATGGAGAAAAAGAAATATCTCAAAAAGAAGATTTGTTTTAGATACCTTGCGATAGAATGAAACAACCTCTGGAAGTGTGTACACATCTCCACTGGCGATGGTCTACCCAGGATTTTTAATGGTTACAATTAGGAGAGCCACCAATACATTTTAAAATCTTCTAAAAAGTGCCAGAAAGAGTTTCTTATACCAACTCATTCACAGCAATTACAGTCCAGTATCTCATCAATTAATGGAAGCAATTATAAACTGTTAAAAAGACAGAAGTCCTGGCTTTCCAAAGGTGCCTGATTATAATGGAGTAAGATGTGGGTAAAATATGAAACAAATATGAAACCTACTATTTACTCATGAGACAGGCCTTAAGTTAAATATATTTTGCGAAGGAAAATCTACACTTATGAGTAGGGCAAGAAGAAGATATTTCTCTGATGAAAGCATATAGATATGACAGTGAATGTTTGAAGGCTTCTGTGCAGTTTGGGTAATATTGAAAGATAAAAGTATTATTTCTTGCAAAGATATATCAGTGTGTGTAGTAGAGGGGTGAGGGGATGCCAGGAGATAGTAATAAAAGCAGCTGGACACTTTCAAATAGTCATGTGAATATGAAGAGCACATGTATCTGATATTGATAGAAATGGAGATGATGGATGACACCAAAATAGTGTACTCTACAGATTACTTATTAATTTTAAGATATTGCAAAAATAGAGAAGTAGGGTACAGATCATATATAATGGGATTGTTCTCAATGCAGTGCGGCATTCTCTTAAAAGAATAGAAGGAATGTAATGCATGGATACTTAAGTATTGACATTATCCTTGCATTGATAATACCTCTTTTTGCTTTGTCTGCTTTCCCAGTTATTCATTCCAGAATAGGAGAGATCATTGGCACAGGTATCCTTACTCACAAATGTGATTATATGGAATCCCTCAACACTATTTTAACCAATATTTCAAGGTGAAGGGGCAACCTTTTTCAATGTGGAGTTAATGGGTGGCTGACTAGCACTAGTCAACTCCCTTTTCCAAATCTTTAGGAACACTTAATATTACAATAGTCAGAAACCATCCATGAGGGATCCAAATCAGACCATTTTCCCAGATGGACACTAAAATATTAATAGGTGGTTTCTAGCCTTGATTATGCTTCAGGGGACAATCAGTGCAAAAATCTGACTATCTTTATCTATAACTAACACTAAATCTATTTTTCCTTGATCTATGTATCTTACATCTTACATTGTAGTACATCTCATGTGGACCATCAAACATGCTCTTAAGGTTGAAGCATAGTCTCTGTCTTATTGGCACAGAATATAAAATACAAACACAATGTCTTCTCTTGGTTTGTAGTTACAAAGAAATATTAAAATACATATAAGCAAGTAAACCTTGCAGGGTTAAAAATAGGCATTATTATACCAGGAATGTGAGATTTTTTTCCTGTTCATTTGACAAACAGCTGGACAGTCTTATGACCACAGTGTTTGCTCTTAGTTCAGAAGAAGTATTCTTGAACTATTTTAGCAGTTACAAGAAGCTACTTACCTTTGCACTGGAGACAAACTGAGAAGCTAGTCTGTACTTAGACCTCTTTATTAAGGACTTACTAATGCTTAACTTTGCTAATCCCTGACGCTGCCACTGAAAATATTTGCTGAATGATTTGTGCAAGTCACTTCACATCCTCTTGCCCCATGTCCATGCCTTGAGCAGAGCAGTCATTTCTTTCTATAAAGTATCTTAATCTTTATGACTGAAAGGTAGTACATAATGAATAAACTGTACGTAGGATGTCACAGCAGCATTCTCATTAGGATCATTGTAATTATTTGTAGCATTGGGCTCCTAAATTACTGTGCTGACATCACCTAAGCAGGATGGGTGTAGTGAGTCCATTCTAAGAATCACTTTAAGTAGAATAAGTAACATCTCTTTTCTCATATTTCCCTTTGCTGATCAAAGTAAGCAAGTTTTCAAAGCTGGAAGAGTTTCTTTGCGTGTTCAACTCAGTTGTTGAGATGGGATTACAATCTCACAGCCTCACTTTGCCCTCTCACACACAAATACACGTGTGACTAGGTGCAGGTATTACTGAATTACTGAAAGGTCATTTGGTAGATGTTTACAAGAGATCACATTTTTACGGCAGTGGCGAGAAGTGAAGGGAACACTGTTGCACTATTTATGCTGATATCAGGTTTCACTGACTGCCCTGTATTGTACTACAGGTACAGTAGTTTTCACTTCCAGAAACTGGGAATAATTCCAGAGGAATGCATCTGGATAACATTTGCCTGTTACCCTCCCCAGAAAAGAATTAGTCACCAAGGGCCCTATTCATAAAAACTAATTCAGGCCGTTTCCACATGAATATCGTGTCTTTATGTGGAAAAAGTGTGGAGCATGCCTTTTTTCTACATAAAGAATCCTTTTCCATGATTAATGGAGTTGTTTCCCCCTGTCTGTAAATGGACACCTCCCTGTTTTGTTGAAGAGAAGGAGGCTGAAGTCCAAAGCAGAAGAAGTGGAAATGGCATGGATGAGAAACTCCTATCTTTGAACAGTATATATGAATGGTGTTTGAAAATGGTTAGGGTATAAATTATTTGACTGCTTGAGCAAATGAATATTTAAAAATGTAGAGGAAAAAGGATTAGCTCTTACTGAACACAGAGATTTTTATGATTGGGCCTGAAGTTTTCCTTAAAGTTTATAGTTTCCTATTAACTTCTCAGTGTTAAGCAAGGCAAAGTTTCCACTTTGTGTTGCACTTTGCAAAATCCTACTTCCAGCAGCAATGAGTTAATCATAATGGTGTGATAGTTTTAATCAGCTTGCAAGGTTGATAAATTGGATTGATTGGAATCACATCGTTAGTGTGTGAATTTTGGTGGAATTTTAATAGCCACCAGGGGTGCGCAAGATTTATGGTAGAATCAGCTTATGGTTTTCTTTTGGTTGAATGCTCATTTTAATGTCCTGTAACATACACTAGACCTTACCTACTGTTCAATTTGTGCTGTGACAAAGAGTTTTAACATACTGTAAGCTCAGATCATTACATTTCGTATGAGATACAGTATATAACTAAAATATTATGTTTTACTTCAATCACTCCAGGGAGAAGTAGAGTTTTATTGAAGACATTTAATGCAGTTACAACTACAGCTGTAGAACACTACTTGAATGAGGCTCACATGGCAGTGAATACTGCTGGTTTTTGATGGATACAGTCCCAGTCTTGGTTTTACCAAGAAAATATTTAGACAGACTGACTTGCATAGGAGTCTTCTGGATGTTTATGTCACTCCCCAGTGACAGTGAAATACAATGTATTACATGCATTAACTTAAGAGAAATATGAGGGGGGAAAAAAGGAACCCAAGTTAAGCTTAGTGGTTCCTACTGTGTGAGTATACTGATTGAATGCTTCTAGTAAAGATGACAAGGAGGAAAAACAGACTATTAGGGCTAAGTTGATCCATATGATAAACATTGATGCCACTAGATAGAAATAATGAGATAATGTAACCCATCTGAAACATGAAGAAAAGAAAGGTTACTTGTTCGAAGGCCAAAGCTTTCAAATTGTTATGTAGTGGTCTGTACCCCTACCTATGAATTAGAATATGTATCTGTGAGCACTCTCCAGATTTTTCATAAAGTATAACAAAATTTTCATCTATAAAATAGCCATGCATTTAAGGATAGTATAATAAAATGCCACCAGTGTCTCCTCTATTGCCATTTTCACTGTGGAATTTACCTTTGTTGTAATAAAATAAGCAAAGGTACCAAATACGACTGCAGACTTTTCTTCATGCCCTACTGCTTTTCTGTTTTTATTTCTCTCTCAAAGCTTGACAATACTATAGCTTCAGATTTTTCTGCATACAATTTAGAGTTTGAATGCATAACAAATAACTCAGAGCTAAAAGATCACATAGGCTACCATCAAATTCCTGAGTCATCTAATCCAACCTAGTCTGCACTTCAGTGAAGGAGATTAACACACTGTGACAGGTCAAAAGCCACAGAACTAAGAAAATCAGGGCTCTTCTCTTTTTTTCCCCCCTCTGATAAACAGTAAACAGCTGACTTTACTCGCAATTGAATGTTAGTGGTAATCTTTGCAGGTGTAGAGCAAAGTGTTCCCTATTTGGCATTTAGATGCCTACCATTAAGCAAAGTGATTTAGAAGTACAGTCAGTTATCACTGCTTTACTAGAAGAACGGTCCTATGAACTTGTATCACTGAGTGCACAGAGGCTCCATACTGGAGGGCATGTTTAGTGATCATTTTGTAATAGTATAAAAACATCGGAAACCTAGAAATAAATGGAGCATTCTTGGGCAAATTAGATTAGCTTGAGCTCTTTCCACATGTGATTGGAGATGATCTAATTGGCCTGTGGCAGTAAGTAAGTTATACTGAGTGTTTGAATATAATACATGTATGTTTACAATAATAAATGCATTAGAAGCATTTTTATTGTTCATCTTTCTCTTAAAATACTTCCTGTTAGCATGAAGCACACAGTACTTGCTGTGGCAAAATGGAATACTGCTTCATACCAGTGTAAATGACTTTCCTCTGCCTGTAATTTCACCTCTTCTTGAGATATGTCCTCATTCAAAGGACAGAGCCTTCAGAGCAGAGCACGGCTGTGTAGTAGCAGCCATGTATCACTGCATTGCTATAGAAGAGTTTGCTTGGCACACTTCAAAAAATTATAAACATAAAATATTTGCTAGTACTCTGGCAATAGGTACGTATTATTAGTTTCTTTCCATGCTGGCTGACTTCATCCATTCATGCTTTCATTTCAGGTCCTGTCAACACTTACACTTATGCACATCAATGATGAGTTCTGCTGAACATCACTGCAGGTTGATCATCTAAAAAGAATAAGCAAACAAGATACTTCTGTTACAGCAAGTACACAAGACACTATCTTTACCATAACATGGTTATTCCTACGTGGGTCAGTTGGTAAAATGAGGCGCAAGAAGTCACAAAGTTTGAAGTAGCCTTACACTAATGGCTTAGGCTTGTATCATGCAGACAGCCTTAAGATAGCAACCACACATGAAACCATGACCCACCAAATTCAATGGGCGTTTCCCCAAAAGATATATGGAGGGATGGATGACAGAAAAGAAGGCTAGGGGGCAGCATCAGAAACACAGAATATCAGTCTGCTTTGCAGTACTTTCCTTTCATTGATTGAATTTAATTTTGAGGAGTAACTAAGTAAAATATTAGATAGTATTGACTTGTGTATATAGTACAATAATAACACTTTTATTTTTTTCTTGAGGAGAAGCTATCATCCAGAAACAAGCGCTTCTCATATTCAACTTATCCAACCGTTCTCTATGCCCTTAAATTCATTCAGCAATGCTATCTGCTTTATATAAACAATCAGCTGTGACTGAGTGACTCCAACCAAGTTACAACAGCGATGCATTTGGCTGTTAGCTACAGAGAGCTTTCTCTGATAGTGATTTCAATCCTCAGAATAGTTGTCTGGATGTTTGGGAGGTCTCAAATTCATGACTGTAATTTGGTCTGCAATAAAAAAGGAGCAAAATCACAAAGTCCAGACCTTACAGAGCTACGCCATCACAGAAGTGACAAAACAGTTTTAACCTGATCACTAAATGAAGCTTTCTTGAAAGACTCAGTTCTTAAACTGTGTTCACTGAATGTCACGTATAGGCATAGAAAATAGAAACTACACATAACAAAAAGGCTGTTTTTTCCCCTCTTTAAAAACTCTGCAAAATAGTAATACAGAATTCATTGCTTTACATTATCTAATTCTGTTTAATCCTCCACTGCTGGCGATATTTATTGTTTCAGGTAAAAGAAACCACTCCTCATACTAGTAACAAAGATCACTGCATTTATCTTCACAGATATAAGAAGCTCTGTGCATGTCTGACCTGAAGGAAATTGCTTGCTCATTGTAAATAATTATATAAACAGTACCAGCTACCAGAGACAGTATACTTTTTGCATTTCCCCACTGCTATATTTTGTGCTTTTGTGAGACATAATTTCAGTGGAAGATTAAACTTCCACTAAAATACTATCTAACTGCCAAAAGTGATGGAGCAAATGCCAAAAAAGGATCAATGTCACCAAAAACAATTGATATTTACGCCAGCAGAGCAGGAATTTCTAATATAGAAAGATTTCTTTTTCCCTGTTGTCATTGTTATCTGCACTGCACACTGCTTTTACGTTAGTATCCCTTTTGACCTGAGGATAGCCACTGGGGCTGGGGAGGGAAGTGAGAGGTTTACAATTTGTTTCCACTTCAGATTAGGACAAGTGTTTTTCTGGTGCCATCTCTTTATTTAAGAAACTCAAATTCTCTGCACACAGCAGGAATGAAGCAACGGGAGCCAATTCATTTATTCACGTTTCCAAGCATCTTCTCAGACTAGTCTCTGCCCAGAAGGCCTTTTGCTCTTATCTGTTCCTCAGATTTCTGCTACAAGTGTCTCTGAGGCTTCTTGTTGCTTTCTCTGCAGTCTTCCGTGGGGTTTCTGCTCTTCTTTTTTAAGCTTCCTCCCCCTTCCTCCATCATACCAGAAGGGGAAAATCCTTTCAGAGGGAGGTCAGTCCCTTAGTCTGTTTGCATATGGCCTGTTCAGGTTGATGATTCCTGTTTGTCCCCCTGAGAAGCTTCATTGGTCTGTTAGTTACATTTATCATGAAGAAAGCATAATATTGTGTGCACTAGATTTAGTAGGGTTTTCCAAGTCTGGATGCCATTATATGGGGCTAAATCACAGCTGTCCATATTTTTTCACTGAAATCAAAAGACTACTGATTTTTTTTCCTGTATGGTTTAGACTACAGCTTCAACCCAAGCTGATAGCCACAGGTTTTATAGGAATATGATGTCCCTGATGGTTGCTATTGGAGACCTCACTCATTGCAGAGGAGTTTCCTTAAGAGGAAGTGTGAGACATGTGGATGCATGATTATACCTAGGACTGGTTTCTAGCACAGCTGAGATAACAGCCTAAATCTATCTGGCAGCTCAGTATGTTTTAATTCCATAGTATATATAAGTGTTCCTGCTGCTGAAGATTTCAGGCTTTCCATGGGTATGATTCTCATCTCTATGAATTCCAGTTCAGATTGCTCTAGAACAGTAAAAAAAAAAAAAAATCCAAAATCTTAACGTTGTCATAGATATAGTTTATCCTTTGCTGTTGTACATTCTCATTTATATTCTCATACAAATGAGCATCAGGTCCTAATTTTCTAATGAGATTTGACATTGAAAGAACACTTCAAATCAAAGATCTAAATTGACTGCTTTTGAATTCAATTCCAAATTAAATGGAAAATGGCTTTGTCTCTCAGTATAACTCTCTAATGGTATCTGGCCTTTGCTGACTTTTACAGGACTGCTGCTCTATATTTTCACTACGATATGAGCACTCTCTCTGGGGAAAACACCATCAAACTGTAGCTCTTCTGGCATCTTTCCACAGTCAAATTTCTTTGCGTCCACTCCCTTTCTCATTATTTTGAAGTGGAAATCCCAAGGCTGTAAACTTGAAAACACACTATATCAAGTCAAATAATGACTGTAGTTACCGGATTTTTCTAGCTCTGGTGTTTCTGTGTCTAATTTAAACTTCATGTCTCACTTTCAGCTTGATCCAAAATTTTCTCACGAGAGAGCATGGCAGGAAAAGCATTCAGCTTTGCCTTCTTTCTCTCTTTATTTTTAATTCAGAAATGAAATGCATCAGGGGGGAAAAAAAAAAAGAGTGATGTGTGCCCATTTCCCATTTTGCAACATGAAATACAAAAAGAATTAACATGAGTGTGTAATGCAATGCTCAGCTCTAGACATCTGATTTAAGTCAACAGATGCTCCAGATGGTCATTCAAAACACCCAAGTGAAGAGCCTCTATTGAGTGCATTGTGAATGCTGCTCAAATATGAAACAAGAATCCAGGGACTGCCACACAGAAATGTAGTACTAGTCCACCTAGCCAGTATCCTATTTCCAGCAGTAACTGTATTGAATGCTTTAGTTGATTCAAAGATAAATACGAGAAATCTGGAAATAGTCAAGAAAAACTTTGGAAGCAAAGAAAGTTTCTTAATTAATCCTTAATGATTGATTGAGGGTTTCAAAAATTTGTTTTTTTTTCCAAATCCTGGCTATGATAGCTGAGTATTCCTACAAGGTAGCTACATGTCCAGTCTTACATGAATGTTATTAAGCCTTGGTAAAAAATATGTAACAATAGCTTCAAAGGGCCTATTGCACATTCTGTGAAAAGGATTTCATTTTATTAATGTTAAACTTGCTGCATTCCAAATTCTGTGTACAACTTGTTCAGACTCCTTCCTGGACTATCAGACTCTGTCAGTCCATGAAGGTCGAACTCTTATCTCTGTGAAAGCTGGAGTAAGTGCAGGGCTGTTTCATAATCAGGTCACAAAGAACCTGTGCTTTATTTGTGGGTTTGTTTTTATTATTTCTGAAGGGTTTTGCCCTTTCCAAAAGAAATTATTCTAGTGCTGTCGAGGCAGAATCACTTTTTCAGTTTTTTTTCCCCCTTCAACTATTAGAGAATGTGAGGATTCAGCAGTATTTTCTTTTCTTCTCGCTTTTACAGTTGTTCAATCTGTAGCCGTTGTTTATGAATGAAGAACTGTTATAAAATGAGGCTGATAAAGCCTCATCTGAAATCATTATCAGCAGCTACTTCCTGGGTTTAGGAATACAATAGATGAATAGATTCTGTGCTTGAATTCTTCTCATTTTATGTGACAAATAAACTTTCACTAAAGTGCCAAAACCTCTCCCCAGCGTATTAGTCAGTCTTAAGATGTACCAAAATTTAAAATAACTAGTTCAACATACACATTGCTCTCTCTGATTTCTTTAAAGCAAGTTTTTATGAAATGTAAAATGTAGCTTCTGTTAAGCTATACTTATCCTCTCCTGCATGAGATTTTTAAAGGTTGATTCAGGATTAAAAATTGATTTGAGGTTGCTGGGCTGAATTCTGATTTTGCATTTCACCAATGTCATGCATTACCTGGCAGAGAATGGAGTGTCTCTGGTTTATATCAGTATAAGCAGGTCTGCAAATCTGGGGCCCAAGTAACTATGACAATAACTTCTTTTTACTCTGCAAATATTTATATACAGTTTCTAATGTTTTTGGCGCATATTTTCTAGGTTTGTTCCAAGGTAAAATGTAATAATTTCTCTGAGAAAACACAGATTTCAAGGCAAGTATAAAAGTTAACTTCTCTACTCAAAGATTTACATTCAGAAAAGCATCATCATTTTAATAGTGGAACAAGCTTCTATCAGCAAAAAATAAAATATTTTGCCAGTGGAAGACAGTGAGTGACTTTAAATAGTGCACAGCTTCCACTGAAATTCAACAGCAATTAGCTGCATAGGCCAAAGACTATTAGGCTTCTCCGAAACATCTGAGCTTAAAGTTTCTAGTCTTTATTGATAATTCCACTTACATCGCTTTTGCTAGCAGTGAACTGAAAATATTTTTCCATACTCTCAGTAGTACTGCTCCTTTTATCATCAGATTTACCACATAAGGAGAACACAGGAACAGCAAAGATTAAAAACAAAATGTTTTTCCTAGATTCATGGAATTTTGTAATAAAGCTAACTGTTTATGATTAGACTATTTGCCTAACTTTATGTTCATTTTTGTTCTGTGTTCATTAGTAAGAAACAGTGAGTGAATTTATTTAGAGTTTCATTCATTTTACTACAATGTCTGCATTCTATTAATGGCAAAACCAGACAGTTTTGTTTTCCTTTTGATAGGCTATATATATTTTCACTCACAACAACCAGTATTTCAAAAACTTTAGTATCTCTCCAATATTTACTCAGATGAGTAAATTTTCATTTATATAGCATACATCATCAATCAATAAAGTTTGTAGCACACTTTTGAAGCTGCATTGATAAAACATACTCCATAAATATCAAGTGTTACTTCAACAAGCATTTAATTACATTGTTTTCCAATGTGCAAATATAAATCAGAATAAGACTGCATCCTGAAACATGGAAAACAGAAAGCAGATGAAGTGATTTAGAATAAAAACCCTGGATTCAGATATCTCTGCTTTAGTATATGAGAGAGATCAGTCATGGTTTTTAACTGATCTCTTTTTAATCTTTGAACAAAGAACTGGAGTGGAATTTTGGCTCCTTGTTCTTCTGCTTATTATTTAATTTATATTATTAACAGAAATGGATTAGGCATATAATAGAAAATAAAATGTCTTTGCTGTTATGGATTTGTAATATAAGTAAACAATACATAGGGGAAAATAGACAACAATATGACAGAGTTCTATCAGCTACTTTTGTAGGGTAATATAGGGTAAATAAAATAGGGTAATGACCTCCAGCTGTTCTTACTGCCTTATTTTTAATAAATCCTTATGGAAAGATCTAGAGTTGCAGGTCATAGGGTAAAACCTGAGTTTTAAAGAAAATTTAAAATTGTAGACTGCAGATCTGAGTCCTTTCTCATAGATCAACTCTTATGATAAATCCTATAGTATTTCTACCACCAGTTAGTAACAGGATTAAACATGAGGGCCTGGATGGGTCTTTGGCTCAAGAAGACCATTAACCGTAAGTCTTGCAAGCCGGGAAGGGGAATGATCCCTCCTGACACACTCTGGTTTTCACAGTCATTTTGTAGTGTCTGGCCCTCTACTAGAGACATGATACTTGATAGACCTTTTATTTTATGCTCTATGAGCTCACATAGTCTTTGATTACCATTCTGTGAATACTTAGCTTTAAATGTAGCCTATTCTAGCTTTGCCCCATCAAACTGTCCTGATTCTTTGTCTACTGTTATCACTTTTCTTTACATTCCTGCACGTGTAGCCAGTATTGGCAAAGAATATCACTTCACATGGGTTTTATCTAATGCTAGTTCCTATGAGGCTTGGATTTGAATGGGGAATGACATTTGATAATCTCTGACTCCAGTGTAAATTAAATTTAGATTAAATGCAGCTGTTTCTTTTAAAGTGAAAGACACATCTGCATTAAATATAATACAACTTCATCTAGCATGGGCTGTCAACACTTCAGAAAGTGTCAGACAGAAGATTCATATGGTTGTGGTCTTGTCACTGACTGTCATCCATTTCCTAAAGCTTTTGAAGTCTTTTCAGAAAGGTGGGCAGGAACTGATTTAAGTCAATTTTAAATAGTTAAATAATGACTTTTCTGACTTCCCTTTATGAAGTACGCAGGTTGATGAATTTGGATAGTCAAGTACTGAGATTATCAATATGTGAGTAGTATTTGTCTTTGATGGTGGTGTCTCATGAGCACTGGATTAACCAACAAAGGAGGCAGTTGGGAACCAGTCAGCCACAAACTCACAGCCACTCCTGGGAAAGTCCTTTTCTGGAGGTTGGCACATGGGTGTCACAGCTGTGAAAGCTCAGCGTATGAGTGGCTACAGGTGTTGGCTTCATTTCTTCACATATATTTGTAGGAAAATGGGCAG
Source organism: Apteryx mantelli (assembly GCF_036417845.1). Taxonomy (NCBI): domain Eukaryota; kingdom Metazoa; phylum Chordata; class Aves; order Apterygiformes; family Apterygidae; genus Apteryx; species Apteryx mantelli. The sequence goes on from NC_089979.1 coordinate 37,171,237, forward strand.
CACTGCCAGGGACAAAGATAGGTTGTGCCAAGTTGTTATAGAAAAAGAGAACTGCTTGTGATATAATACAATCTGTATTGCTTGCATGACAGTTATATGGTGTTCTGGAGAATTGAGTTTATGAATAATAATGGGGATTCTGGCAATGTTGGTGGTAACACTCAACAGAGAGTCAAACAAAGGACATTTTGTTTCAGGTTCATATCTTTGGTAGTCAGGCATTTTGGAATCCCATAATCATAGTGTTTTCCTTTTCTAGTTTCAATTAGATTCTTTGTTCTGTTCTGCAGGTTTGTTTCTCATGGTCTAAGCAAGATTATCTAAGAGAGTTTTAAATTAAATGTCCTTAAAATTACTCATTTGAGAGTGCTTGATTAGATGGGAATTTTTTTTTTTCTGAGGGAAAAAAAAAAAGTAAGCTTTGGAAGAGGAAAGACGTCTAGAAGGAATTTTTCCACGAATGCTTTATCTGAGGTAGAGACAAGGATTACTTTCTGTCTCTCCACTGTACTGATGAAGTGGTGCAATCACAAATCTGGTAGATAAAAAATGGGTTCTGTCAGAAGCAAAAAAACCAATATTTTACCTAACCTTTTGGCTGAATCCAATAGCTCTTCCGCTGGAGAATGACTCTGGAATTTTGAAACCCAGCCTTGACCTCTGCTGATTCTTCAGCAGATTGACTACAATGTAGAAGTTTCTCTTTGAAACCCCTTTCCTTACCAGTTCTTCCCTCCTTGCAGATGTCCTGCCAGAAAGAGATGCATGGTGCAAATGTCAGAGTGGAAGAGGGGAATGGGTCCAGAGTAGATAGGATATTCTGGAGAACTGACTGAGCCAGCCAGCCAGCCAGGCGACCCCCCAGGCATGGAAATCCAAGCTGTGACATTGATAGCTGGCAATGCCAGTCCTCTGAGATACTTAGCTGAAAGATTCTACAAGGACAAAATGTTATCCTCCATGGTATAATTTTAGACTACTTCTCTTCCTCTTTGGCACACTTTCCTATTTGTTCACTTGGTGTCATAAAACAAGAGATCCCAGAAACAGTCCCAAAATAGCTAGTCAAGTTCACATGTTATGCGCAAGAGCCTGTTTGATTGCAAATACAATCTTCAGAGAATTTGGTGGAATTTGGATTCCCTTGTAGAATTTTCTTTTCTTTTTTTCTAAGGAAATAGTCAATACAAACTGTGGGAAGTGGAGCAACTTTCCAGTGCAGCCTTCCATTCAGGAACAGAAATATTTTTTTAAAAAATAAAATCTTTCAACCACAAAGAGGATAATTCTGCACACAAATTAGCCCCCATCTGAGTACAGAGTATGTCAAATTTGCTATTGCTTCTCAGACAGAGTATCATTTTACTCACACGCTTAAGAGGTATGTTTAAGTAATGCTAAACAAAGTAATTAAACCATACATGGGATTTGCTGCACTAGGTTGGAGGCCATCCAGTTTTGTCTTTGAGAGGCACCAGCGTCTGACTACACAAGAAGCAGCAAAAACAAGAAACAAATGGGGGAAATATGCCATCAGCATTAAATCTCTTCTACATCTTTAACAATAATTAATAAACCTTTAATAAAAGATTTACAATAATCTTTATAAAAGATTAATAATAAAAGGATAAATAAAATTAAAATACCTTCAACCTATAACTCAGTTTTGCAGAGTCCTTAGTCTTTCTGTTTTAGCTATGTATCTGCAGAACTTCTTGCTATTTGTTTGTAAAATAAGTCAGCTTGACTTGTGAGATTTCTCACTTTAGCCCTGTATTTCTTGACCTCTAAGACATAGTTTTCTTTGCTTCAGGCCTTTTTCATTTCTTGCACGATTTCTCCTTATTACTAATAACCTTCCTAGGTGATCATTTACCAAATTAGCTCTATAATCCTTCCCACATTCCTTTTTTTCCCATTGCTTGGGTACAAACACAGATAATTTAGCATTCCATTTAAAAAAAATGATACTCTCTCTCTGCAAGTTCTTGGACCCCTCAGTCCAACAGACTTTGTAAAATAATTCACAAAAATTTTCTCTACTGAAACCCTAGAACCTTATTTTCAGGCCTGCTTTTGTTTATCCTTCTGTTTAATATAAACTAGATCGACTTATGGTCAGCTCATGCAAGGTGTGGAATCAGCTGTTACAGAGTATCCTCATTACAATGACAAACTAGTTCTAAAATAGACTTACCACTTCTCAGCTCAATGACAATCTGCTGAAGGAAACAGAATTATCACAGCCCTACCTTTGATCCCCAGTCTTTATTGTTCTCCCATAATTTCACGCTTGCCAGTAATACCTATTTTTCTGACCGACATTAAATACCTGCCCACAACCAAATCTGACCATGAAGGGTCTATAGGTGTCAGGGCTGGGAGCACATCATTCCCCCTTAGGGATTTAGCTGTCAGGGCTCAGGGCCGAGTTCAGCTGGCTGCATCCAAGGCCAGCTCCTGTGAAGAAAACTAGAAGAAACCTCAGCAGGGGACCCCCTTCCCTTGGGATCAGCTTTTATGCTGAGCCTTTGGTCTCACCTGAGCTACATTACAGCAGTGTTACAGCTGTGCCTATGTCTAGCCATAGATCCCATTGATCCAGACGTTCACTCAGATGCACTGACTGACTTTCTGGGTTGATCCCGGACCTGTCTCATCACTGTGGACTTGTCTGTCAGTTTGGGCTCTCAGCTGACCCTGGCTGCCGTCACCAAACCTGCCCCACTCACCTCACCCAGGGGTGGTGGGACTCTGTCCCTCAGCAGCGAGGCCACAAGCTCCGCTAGCCTTGCTATCGCACTTGGCTCCTGGCCTGACCTTGCCAATCACTGATAATGTTACTGCTTGATTCTGTTCTAATGATTTTTCTCCAAACAATTGGGACCCAACCAGATTTCAATTCCATCCCATTTTATTCCTTTACAGTGTTGTCTTACAATAAACCATAAGACTGTGTTTTGATTCATACTAGTACATCAGAACAGATTCCTACTACTCAGAGTTTGGTTGATATGGAAGAAGTAAATACTGAGAAAACTAAGACAGTTTCTTATGTGTCCTTCTTGTTTTACACTGGTCAAGACATTTTTATTGATTGCTCTGTTTTTTCGAAAAATATCCTTTTGTAAAGCCCATGCTCTTTAGTATCAGCTATAATAGGCTCCAAAAGAAGCAGACCGTAAGCCAGAGCATCTATTGTCATGGAGTTCTGTCAAAAGTCATGATGAAGTTAGGTAAGTGTTCTGGGAGCAGAGAGGAGCAGAACTGGTACACAGACCTGCAGCAATGTACTTGTGTATAGAAACTGTGGGCACAAGCCTCTCAGGGAGGCTGGAGCCCAGTCCCAAAGAAGACTATGGCACAAGGAACTACTCATCAGCTTGCTTTGTGCTGCTGGTGCGAAACAGCTGAATCACCCAAGAGTCATGAACAGGACTCCAGAAATAAATTTCATTTCTAACATAATGGGGACAGTGTCAGTGGACAGCTCTTCTGTTTTGATCAATACCAGAGCTGTTTAACATTGTACAGATGCTTTTTGAGATATTTCGTTAGGTGTCATCCTATCAGATGACAGGATATACATGCCATTTTTAGATTATATGCCTAAAGCATAACAGACATGTTAGCTAATATATGACAAGCAAAACTAAAATGTTAAAAAATGTGAAAATTTGGAATAAACTTGAATATGCCTAGCCATTAGAATGTGGAAATGGCGAGAATATGGAAATGTGAGATTAATAGAAACACTTATTTTACCTTTTTAAAGGATATAAGAAAATAAATGGAGAAGATGGAGAAATGAAATGTGTCATTAGTTTCTTGGGCAGAAAGCCACCAAAAGCTTTTGTAATAGTTGGTAGGCAGATTATTCCCACAGCCCTTTAAGACTTAGCCACACATCAAACAAACATTTGTTTCACAGTGTTAAATCCTGTGAGAGATCCTTCTGAGAAATCACATGAAGATTAAGCCTGAGGCTAATATGGTGGTCTAAAAGGCAGCTGTCTAGGCAAGACAGTTCATCTCTCTGCATATCTTGGCTTGGCAAGGTCTTTAATTTTGTAGGTTAAAAATGGCGTATTCTGCTCATTTTATCTCACAACAAGCCTCCCCTATTGATGTGCATTACTAGGAATGTCTAGAGAATTCAGGCTCCTGTAATTATTTAGACCTTCTATAGGGCTCTAAAATATAGCAAGTTGCAGCAAATAGTTTTTCTTGGATTGTCAATGAAAATGGATATCTCTGTATGTCCCTCTTGTTTCCTTTCAGCTTTCCTCTCCCACAATACCAAACCAAAATACGGCCAACCCTTGCATATGAGAGTCAAGACATATGCAGGTTTTCAGACAGAGGATTTAAAAGAAATATACTGTTTTGAAACAGAACTAGAAGTTCTGGTCCAGAAGAGAAATATACTCTAGAGTACAATGATCCATTGTGCTCTTTTCACACACATATTCTTGGGAAACCAGTGATACCGTGGTAAGGCCAGCCATAAGTTATATAAAGGGCTGTATGTTATGAATTATAATAGAGATTGGATGCAAAATGTCCACTGGCAATGGAGAATAGCATTGCCACACAGAGCTTTACTACAAAAGTAAGCTACAGTTTTGATAGTGATTCCTCATTCCTGGATGTATTGACTGTATTTATTTCATGGAAGAGATTAATGGAATGTTTAAACAGAGATTTTGCTACCTTCATCCTTGTGGGTAGATGCTTTTGTCTTTCTGTCTTAACTTGAAACATCATGTGTCTTTCAATGGAGCTACTTGACAGTTGACATTTTCTGCTTTTACTTCTACTCCAGCTGCTAATTGCATATTTACAATCCTTCAATCAAGAGGAAAAGAGAAACAGATTAAAAAAAAATTTCAGTCTGTCAAGCAAACCATATGTATAATGAAACATCCACTCATTAAATATAGAGAACTTTTATAGCTTTAATAATAAGTGTTATAAAGGACACAAAGGTATTATTAATTCTGAAGGAATGCAGGACTGGAAAAACAATAAGTCATTTTGACAGTTGCTATGAAGACTATTACCAAATGTTATGTTTACTTGACTAGGTTCAATTTATAAAACAAGACCCATAAAAAATCTACAACCTAATCAATTGAGATGCCCTGTTACAAACAATAGCTAATGAAGTGAGATTCTGATATATTGATTAATGATTGAATTGAAATGAGGATTTTACAAAATTAAGATAATTAGTAATGTGGGCTGATCCTGGACATCAAAATAAACACAGTGAATTAAAACAATAGAATGAAGATTTAACACTGTAGATGTTTTTTTCTAGGTTAAGGAAATGAATATATCTGAACATGCAATTATCTTTCTAAAGGGATTCACAAAGGTATGTTTACTATGCAAATAAAGACACAAGAGCTGTTTTGCTCCCTTGATGTAATCACCAATTAAATTCCTCCTTACAACTCACATGAAAATTAAATTTGGGGGACAGAAGAAATTCTGTTCTGTTTTTGAGTGAGCCAGTTGCAATCCTGAACATGATCAAGTAAGCTGACAGTATGTATGATTATATATGATATCACTCTGCAGGAGACAGTTCCAATATTGTATTTGCACCCCTCCATTCATTATTGGCAAACATGTGCCTGGAACTCATTGCAATGTTACAACTGGCATTTTGAAATACTGTGATTTCTTTTTCTCAGAGTCAGAACTTGGATTCCCCATAGGATTTATGCACACTGCATTATATTATTCAGTACATGTTCATGACTTCCACTAGTATTAGGAAAAGCTATGTGTATGCATTCAGAGTAGAATAAATCCCATAGTGGATTTCTGAAAATATAATATACAGTTACTTTAAAACATGAGGTTAACAAAACAGGAACCGAAAGACAAGGAAGTGAAAACGTGCAATTTAAGAACCATTTACCCAGTAGGTTTGATCCTATTCCCATTCACTCCAGAGTAAATCATGAGTAACTTTACAGAAGTCAATGCAAGTTGGCATAAAGATGGTATGAAATCAAACTTGAGCCCATCCTGCTCAAAAACCTGAAATATATTTACTGCTTTAGAGAAGTCATTGCCATGAACCCTGAAAACTGATAAATGCATTCAAAAGCTTAATTTAGTCACAAAATGTAGTTTTATAACATCATGACTGAGTGTGGCAATGACAAAATTGCAATAGTCTGCCTTGGTGCTAGAAGTGCTAACTGGTGCTTAGGGCACCAGAATGGGACTCACGTGTTCAGTTCCCAGCTCTGCCGTAAAGGTACTGGCAAATCACTTTCCTTCTCAGAGGCTCAGTTTCTACTTACTTAAAATGGGGATACTGATACTGTTAACAGCTTTGATATCTGCTGACAGAAAGCATTAGCAGAGGGAATTATATCAACAGAGTTTATCAGCTATATCAATTGGATGGGGACATAACAAATGGGAGGGCAGAGCCAGCGCCCAGAGGAGCCCAGGCTCCTAGAAAGGCATAATATCTCTCCCAATCCCACAGCACCCAGCCATCACACCTGCTACTTACACCCCTTTGTGGGATGTTTTTCTATATCTAGCAAGTGGAATAAAATCTAGCTTACTAATGCTACCTGCTCTCTTAACCTCCTTCGCCAGAGGAGGGGCTGAGAAAGTACGTTCACCTGATCCTCTACAGGCAGCTGCGAGCTATCTTGGGAGCTGCACTGAGCAGATGTGGTCTGGCCACTTCCAAAAGCGAATCTGAGCAGCGAAGATTAGTGCTGCCCTCAGTCAGATCAAATAAACCTTTGTCAGAGCCATTTCAGATCCAGTCAGGGCAAAATAAGCTCATATCTTTCTTCAGAAGATGTGTGGGCACCCCTAGAGCAGGAGTCCCAGGGATCAAGCCCAGCTGCTGTGCCCAGCCTAAGCAGGGCTGGTAGGGGAAAAGCTGTAGGCTTTGGGAGACCTGTTGAACCAAAAGGTCAGCTCTGGGAAGTGTTGGGGCTTCCAGAGGCTTCCAGGACATTGATGAATAAAGAGGATGAAAAATGCAAGAATATAAAAGAATATAAAAGAAAACCTAGAAGGAATCTGTGTGATTCTGTGTGAATCCCTGACTTGGTACGCAGAAAAGATCCATCTACTTTACAAGCCAGGAAATGCAAAAAGACAGTGTCTGTAACTATTTGTAAATAGTGTCTAATTCATAGAGCTGATTCAACATGAGGAAAAGATAACCCTGGAAAAGACTTACAAAATGCTCTAAATGGCTTACTTTGAAATTTTAGAATCTTTTTGAAATGTCATTCCATTTAAAAATTACTCTAAATTTACATTAGAAGTATTTTGCAAGTAAAGAAAGGACATCAAAGTGAAACAAAACATTTCATTTGGGTTCAAACAACACATTTATCTGAATCCAAAATACTGCCTTCATTTCAGCCAGAGAATCAAGAACTATGCTTCACTGTACCATCAGTTCTGTAGTTCTTTTCTGCCCCATTTTTCATAATTTCTATACAAAACACTCCTTTAATTTTTCCCCTTGTGAACTGTAAGCTTTTAATTCTGTCACTTGCTGCCATCTTCTTTTTAAAATGTTGATTTCACTGATTGTTTATTATTATTATTATTATTATTATTGTTATTATTATTACTACTTGGGGGTTTTCCATTGTAAGATCGTACTTGTACTTGATACTGTCAACATCTTTGATGTCTACTGACAATTAACAGTATTTGCTTTTCACCATTCTCTTTCCTTTTCTGTTTTCTAAAACTTGATACTTTTTAAACCACACTTCCTCCCCTTAAGTTACATTTTCATTTTTATACTTAGGGTAGAAATGACCGAAAATAAGAAACATCAACAAAATTTTCCAATAGCTCAGTCTGGTGAAAAATTTTCAAAATGTTCCTTGAATCATCTGGAAATTTAGACAACTATTAAAAGATGTGATTAATAACTCAAATGAAGAAGTCTGAAGCTCATGAGAACTTTCCTAGCTACTTCAATTTTTTTTCCATATTTTAGCCCCAGTTATCTTGTTCCCTTGCTTCCTTTTTTCTAAATCTATTTTTTTTATTCCTTCTTTTTCCATGTAGGCCTGAATCTGAAAGGTCTATCTGCAATTTAGATTTATTAGAAGAGAGGTAAAAAAGAATAAGAGTAACTTTTCACTGTCAGATTCATACAAAAGAGTTGGTGCAAGAGAAAGTCAAGTTCCTCAGCATTTATGTCTTATCTTTTTAACTCTAATCACTTTCTTTCTTTCAGTCCTTTCCATCCCTCTTCCTCACCTTCCTTCACAGTTTTTTGCCTCTATTCCTACTTTTAGTTTTCTTAACCATCCCTCACATATCCCTCGTTATTGTCTAGGGACCTATTCAGCCACAGAAGTCTTGAATGTTAACTGTGAGAAAGTGAAAGAGAGTTGCAATGAGCATGATGATAGATGATTTTCAATGATTTTTTCCTTGAAATATTTTAATATTTTCAGCCAAAAATGTTCCCATCCATTCAATAGGTTAAGAAATAACCCCTGAAGTGTTGGTATGGGTAGTATATATTACTATTGTTACAGAAACCAGCCAGCGGGAGGAAATGACCTTTAAAATGAGAAGAAGAAAATTCTCATTCATTTCTGACTCTTCCCTGCTTTCCATTTGCTCTGTGTTTTCTCATTTTCTTTACTAATACATCTTTCTCTTCTTTTATGCCTACTCCCCCACACTTTTCATTTTATTTTTTTAGTGGTTAATGAATGTTAAGCTTATAATGCACTTGAAAGCTACTTCATTTATCTAATTCAAATGCAAAGTATGAGGATGAAGGTGAGATGCTGAGATGCCAAGTTACCTAGCCCAGTTCCACAAAACCAAGGGAGAGATTAAACCAAGAGAAACAGAGTGAGAAATACATCAACACAGTTGCACCTTAGGCTGCAGTTTTACACAAGCACATTTCCTAGGCATACGCAGAAATGCATCCACAAACCAACCCCCCAGTGTATCAGAGTGCTACTGTATGAAGTTGTTTTGTCAGCTGGGTCATGTGAAAGGGTTGTGCTGCCAGCACGATGGCTCGCATGAAGGGGAGGTGCCAGAGGAAATTGCTACCCCCTGTAAAGTCCTTTTGCCCCTTTGCTGGAGATGACGCCGGTGCCGCTGCGTCCCTCCTGCTGTGGGTTGCAGCCTGCTGTGGGCACGACCAAGGCAGAGGGGAGCTCTGCACCTCCCTGTCCCAACGTAAGATGGGGAGGAGCATCACCCAAGGGCTCCCGAAGGAGCTCCATACTAACCAGAACTACATCATTTCAATTCCCATGTCAAAGTCACACTTTGGGAAGAAACATAAACATCCAAACACCCTATGCAGTGCAACTCCAGAAAATGTAGGCAGGACATATAGCATAACAGTATATGTGTTGCCAACCAAGTGAAGAAGTACCAGAGTACTTTTTTATAAATACACTGGTTTGGGTACAGCATCTGCAGAATGGATTCTTTGAAAAAAAAAATCAGACATATGCTCCCTCCTCTGCTAACTGCCCTGAGAAACAAAGCTTCAAATGTCAGCAGGAAGTTAATATATAGAGTTGGGAAACCTTAGAGGAAGATTGTAGAACAAATTCCTTAAGGAGTTTGGCCTTATATGAGCTTGTATAACGTTGCAGGAGGAAAATGAAAAAAAAAAAATCAAGGGAGAAAAAGCAGTGAGACAACCAATATCTGTCCAAAAGGGAAGAGAAAAATCAATATTCTAGATTTTTTCTTTTTTGCTTGAAATAGGTTTCAAGAAAGGGAAGCTTCACATTATCTCTAGGTCTCCTTTTATGAACACACAAGAAAGAGAGAGAGAGAGAGAGAGAGAGGGAGAATATTTGCTTAGTAATCCTTCTTTTAGACTTTACTTTTTGAACACACCATTGAAGCACTTGATGGTCTTTGTCCTTCTCAGTTTCTGGTCCAAAACTATTTTACTGATTGCACAAAGACAAATAGCTTATTGCTCTTTTGCAGTGGCCATGACCAAGAAATTAGGAATGCGATGTGTACCATTTGAAATGTTTGCTTTCTGTGTTTCTTCACTAGGCTTAAAAGTTGATACTTTGCTGTCCATACGAATTTGTGAAGTCCTCATTCCACAACTGTTGCACAAAATGGTCTAAGGAATTCACAAAATCATCATCACAGCCTTACTTTAAAATACCCTTTTTTAAATTGAAGTCTAGATTCCTCAAATGTGAATCTATCATGGGTCCAGTTTTGTACCTCAAACAGGCTGAAACTGCCATAGAGATGGACTCAGCCCAAGTTTAGCCCGGAATGACTACAGAAGTCTGATCAATATGTTCTTTCTTGCAGCTTTAAATAGAGAGTTAGATGCAGATGTTGTGTGTATTCCCTGAACTCTTTGCAGTCAGATGAGAGTCAAGTTTGGATTTTGTTTGTTTGTTTTCAAGAACTTACCGAGTCAAACTGTTCTTTTCCCTGAAATGTATGTGTCCTGTACATGAAAGAAACTGGGGAGAGGAGGAGCTGGCTGGCATATTCTGAGCTACTATACATTGCAGAACAGGCTTCCAGTTGTCAACATCTGCACCCTGTAAAAGTATGGTTTCAATTTTACTTTTGAAATCTGAGTTGAGCTATGTTGCCAACACATATTTTTCCCTGTCAAAACATTTCACTTATTCCTGAGTCTGTAGACAGCTTGTAGGTTACATCTTTTCCCCAATCTTATTGAAACAGGATCTTCATTTCTTTTGAAATCATTTTTCATTAGTGTGGGAGCAAAAAGTAGATACTAGAGCTGATAAGTGGCAGCACCTGGCTTAAAGATGTTCCATCAGCTCTTATTTTCTGTGTGATCACTTCTGATAATTGGAGGATGAAAACCAAAGCAGCAGTCACATTCAAATCAGGATAGGTGAAGACATTATCTTCCTTCCTCCTCTGCACCTTTAAAGCTGCCTGTGCTCCCTCATGTTCTACTGAGCTGATAGAATATGCAAAAAGCAGACTTAAGGGTTCACATGCTGCCTCAGCAAAAGATTTTTTTGAGTAATTTCGTAATGATTAGGACCAGCTCACTGATTAATTAGCCATAAATTAGCTTAAAAGGCATATAGTTTTTGTGTTTGTGTTTGAATTGTAAACTTATTCCCATGTTTATAGCTGCATTAATTATTTTCAAACATACATATACATTTCAATCTAAAAGTTTCTTGTAAATGTTTGCTTCAGATTTTTGCTGTTCACTGCCTATTATTCATGCCATGTGGCAAGTCAAATGAACTGCATGATATGATTCCCGCTTCTTAACTGGACATCTGGCAAGACAATGAACAATAATTGGATACTAAAAAACAATGCAATTATTTCTTGAAAAATTTACAGAATAAAAATTATGTGTTTTGAACTTGTATATGTATCTGGGAACAGTATGATTGAGAGTTTTAACCTTTTTACTTCTAGACTAGGATTTAGGAAAAGAAAAATTTTCTTAGCAAAAAAATATTTTTTTTAGTAAAAATGAAGGAGGATTCACCATATTAAATCACAAAAATATTTAGACATCACTATTCATATTGTTTACCAGCTGTATTTATTGTTTCACTCCTGGTTTTGGATAAACAGCCATCCGGAGTTCAAATACCAGGCTGCCCCTAATCTTATTTTAACTATTTGTCTACCATCTGACTGTAAAGGAGGAGCAGATCTGTGCAGTATACAGAGAAGATGACACACCCTTCAAATTTTCTGGGTTTGTTTCTATCCCAGTTCTCTAACAAGATGAATCTCAAACAGAGGTACTGTTTGCAAGCCTGGACACCATGACAGATTAACAAGCCTATAGGGAATACGGGTGGCAAGAGAGCTTGAGAGCTCATGTAGTCCGTTCACCTTCTCCAAGACATGATCAGCTCTCCCTAAAGCATTTCTCCCTGTGAGTCTAGCTCTGTCCTAAACACCTTCTGTAATGGCAATTTTTCCAAGGAAATTATTGCAGTGCTCCATTTTCCTTATCATTAAAAAGCTTCTCCTAATACCTAATCTGAATCTTCCTTGCTGCAATTTCAGTTCTTGTCCTGCTTTTTACTGTTTAGACAACAGATATCATATCCAACCTCAGGGCTGCCTTCTTCATTCAAACATCCCAGTCCATTCAGTCTTTCTTTGGAGGTTGCGTTTTAAAGACTCTGATCATTCTCTTTGCTCTTCTCTGGATTTTCTTCAGTTCTTACATGTTTACCTTGAAGCGGAGAGAGTATTTCAGCTGAAGCTTTACTCAGGCTGTCTTACAGGCAATACTCCTATTTATTTATTATGTTATTTGCCTTTCTTAATGATTATAAGACATTTTTTATAACTTGTGATCAGCTATAATTTATGTCTTATTTTGCTACCTAGTTAGCTGTTCACTAGCCTGTCTTTGGACAGCTGATTATTCTTTCTTAAATGTAGTGCTTTGCACCTGTCCCTGTTGAATTTTTCTGTGAGCTCACCCTACTAACTTTTGAACATGTTAGCCAATTTCAGCAGAACAGACTTCAGCCAAAAGAGCTCAGCCAACACAGTAATTTCCTACAAGTTTTGTGAAAATAGTCAGCTACTGGGAGGAGAACATCATCATGGAGGGGAAGGCTGTGGGGTGAACTTGACTGTTCTTAGATGTTAGACAGTCCAGCATGACATGACTGCAAGGGAAACAGCCTCACAATTTCCAAATCTTATGGAAGTATTAGTTTTAAAATCATAGAGCTGTAAGGTTCCTCTGTCCTCATGACATTACATCAGATAACTGCTTTAGGGTGTTTTCTCATTGCACATCCATCAGCCACTGGAGAACTTCAGGATTTCATGATTGCAGGGTTACGTTAGCTTAGTGCTGGGTCTTACTTTGGGTGACAAAGTCTCCTGGAGTTAAATCCAGAGGTCTCACATTCAGCAGCTACTGTGAATGATTCAGTCAGAGGTCATGGGCTGCAAAATAATGACCAGTTCAGGAGATATCTGGTTAGAGAAAATTGTTTCTGAAGTGGCTAATACCTTTAAAGAGGTTTGTGAGCACATGGTGATTCAGGCCATTTCTTTATCAACTGTAACAAATGCACTTAAATCCTCAGTTCAGTCCATGTTGCTAACAAACTTTTTATGGCATTGTGGTATCACAGAAGCTCATTAAGAATAGAACTTCTGTACAAATACCTGTGAATTACTGAATATCTGTATGCTACAACCACAATAGACAAGAATTTCTTGTCCAGGGTATTTGGTCTGTGAGAGAAAAAATAGTACATACAGTCAAGAGAAAAGAAATATGCAATTTGTTTAAGTATAAACATTCTTATAATGTAGACTGTGAAATTTAACTCATTAAGAACAGGGTAAAGACAGGGAAAGGATCAGATAAAATATAAAGTGAAGTGGGAAAAAAATATATTTTTGTGTATAACCACTATTCACATTAGTTATTAAATCACAGCAGAACTATATACAAAAGCACAGACGGTAATTCAAAAGCTGCAGTCACATATCATGGTGTTCTGTGATGACAATTATCTGAAGAATATGTAATTAATATGATTGTCTTTTCATAATTTTTATAGGATTTATTTAAGAGAAAGCTATATAAAAGACCATTACTGCCAGAAAGAATTAGGAAATATTTTTTCTTACTGCTGGAAAAATTTTGATGAAAAGGAAAAAACTATTTTATTTTTCGGGATATTTGGGGCTTTCACTGAAAAACTAAACACTGAAATTAGAATGTATCACATTTGAGGGGGTTGCTTTTTGGTATAACCAGAAGCACGGATAAAAACAGATGTCTGTGAAGAATTATAGAACGCTCAAAATTATTTTGCACTGGAATAAAGATTGATGATAAATTTCTGGCTGTTTGTTATTCTTGATTCTCTAAGCAGAAACATACAAGCCAACTGCAATAAAAGAAAACTGAAGAAAAAATTGACTGACACATGATAGGAAGTTGAAATGTATGATTTGGGGATTTTAGCTCTCTTTCTTCCATTTGGAATAAGAAGTTTAATCCCATGAGAATGTACAGGAAACAGAAGTGAGCTGGCTGAAAATTTTCTACTCCACGTTTTCTTTGACAGAAAGTTATATTCTTGATTAAACAGATTTGTTTTTTCTTGGAAAGTGTCTGCCTTCGTTTAAAATGTAACTTTCTTTTGTCTATAAATATAAATGCATAAATCTCCTTTTTCATAGCATAAAAATGAAGCACATACTCTGATTTTGTTTTGTTTTTTTGTTGAAGAGTCAAAATACCAGGCCAAACTTCTACTGCTAGCATCCTAGGTTTTTCTGTGGTTGTCATCTGAACATGTCTTGCATTGTTAAACTTCAGGATCATATCCCAGATGATTTGGTTCATACAGAACATAATAACACAATCAGAAGAAAAAGAGAAAATGCTGCAAGAAGAAATAACTTAAAAATAAATATTCAGAGGGTGGAACTGAAAATAATTAACTTTCTGTCTTAAGTGATGGAAATATGAAGAAAGAAAAGTTTGAAACAATGTCAACAATACCATATCTAAATATAAATGACAAAACATTACCTCATCGTTTAGCTCTAGTTATGTCAAAATGCACTTTTTGAAGTCATTTTACTACTCTCCTCAGTGCCCATAACAAATGTCCATGTAGAAGTCCAGCTGCAGACTTTATTGTATATTTGGCCAGCTGACTATCATGGATACATCATAATTCTAGGATTCAAAGAGTCTTTAGAAGAATGCTTCTTTTACCTCTAAATTTAGCAATGCTCAGCCACCCAGTAATATGTTCCTTTCTATCATATGCCTTTCTACTCATGTCATCCCACATTTTTTAACTCTCTTAACGTGGGATGAGCAAATGGATGAGAGAGCTAATGTGGATAATAAGATATAGCATGTACTGTACATATGCAGTGATTGCACAATGTGCTTTGGAAACTTCATATAATTGCCTAGGGCTGTGAAATGCCTCTCTGCTACCTTTTCCTTGCAAGAAGGGTCCTGAATTGGGTCTACTAGAGGGGGCCCGCCCGTCGCACCCAACACTGGCTCCGGAAAACACTTAAAAATGTTTCAAGGTGCAGGTTCACCAGAGCATCTCTCCATGCCGCTGTGTTTGGAATAGCTACCTTACATCCACCAGCATCTCTAAAGCTCCATATCAGGCCAAATTCTGCATTATAAAGCTGAATCACTGTTACTTAGAAAATCCAAAATGCATGCCAGTCACCAGAGATAGCTGCTGACCTTTAAAACAAAATCCTTGCCTTGATTGTTGCCTCTTCCCATGACTATGTTTCTTGGTTACATGTTCATCCTAATTACACCCTTCTCCCTTCCACTGTAAATGTTTCAGTTTTTGTGAAGAATGGTCACTTTTCAAACCAAGAGTATTCCAGGGGTTTCTGTCTCCTTCTGCCATCTCATTTTCTGAGAAGGAAATACATTGCAAAGTTGAGTGGCTCTTCTCTTTGAAATGGCATTTGTGCACATTTCAAAAGTATTTCCAAGCATTATCTTTCTTCACCTTACACATCATTAAAATATAAGTGCATAATAATATGTTCAGTTTCTATAGCGACCAAAGATGGTACATTAAAGGATGTTTATACCAAATGACCTCTCTGCTTTCCCACATTTTCTGACTGTTGTAGGGGTACTTTGTGAAATAGGCTTCTATCTATGCGTTGAGGCAACATTCAGAGGATAATCCTTTTTTCTTTGCCATCTATGACCAAACAGAACTTGTGACATTACCTAGCTCATCCTCCTTTTCCAAAGCAGCATCAACTCTATGTCACCCCTATTTCTTTGACTTTTTCATAAAAACCTCCAGTGATGGAGACTCACCAGTTGCAAGTAATTCTAATGCATCATTACCTTTGCCAGTGTCTAATCTGAATCTTTCTTGAAGCAATGTCCTCCTTACCATGGACCAGAAAAGCATATTCTTCTTTTTCTCTACATACTTTTTGTCTTGCCCCTCATTTTTGTGTATTCAGAGCATTCACTGACTAAAGATCATGCTGTGACTAACCTTGATTTTAGCATGTGTATAAAGCTCATTGGTATGTTGTAGATTTAAGAAGAAGAGCTGAACAAATCCCAACATAGTCAGAACACTTTCTCTTGCCCTTGGGCTGGAGATATGCCAGGACAATGCCTTTTATTGAAGAACAGTAATATAAAATGTATCAGGTCTTTTGAACTGGCTGACATGTAGAATTTACCAAAATGGAAACCACATGTTTGTAAAAACTTAAAACACAGAGATGGCTGCGCTAGTGCTATACTCACATCTGGAAGCAGCCATCTCTCACAGAGCAGCTCTGTAAATCTTTTGTGGGGGCAGCATCCTAAAATTCATTTTGCCTGGGCTACAATACAATAAGACACACTGAAAAGCATATGACTAATGTAGGAATCTAATATGAAGAAAGGAGAGGGACAAGAACAAAAGGACAGCCATAAAATAGGAGGAAAGGGAAAGCAAATTGCATCATTTCAGCAAAAAAATGAATCTACTTTTTGTTTTTCCTCTCTCTCATGAACTAATTGCCAGAACAGTACAATTATCATCCAGCTTGCCTTTGTCTAGAGTGCAAGCACATGCTTGCTTATGATGCAGATGAAATTGTACCTTCTTATTCAAAAAGAACTGTTTCCTATGTGTATTTGAAACCACATCTTCTTTATTGACTGGAATAGGTTTTTACTACTCTTCCCACCTGACAGCCTTTCAGAAGTGGGAGAGCTGCAGGACCTTCAGCAGGACTCTGCTCTGCCTCATACGTCGTCTGTGCAATTGTCACTGCACCTGAACTTCACCAACTTTACTGCTGGTGGCACAGAAGGCAGAAGCACTGCGGTTTGACCTCTGTGTTGCAGGGGGATATGGACAAATTCAGGGAGCAGTACTGCTATCAGGCATGTCACATGGAGGGGTGATTCCTTTCTGTGGCAGCTAGAATAGGAAATTCTTCAATACCCAGGTTGAACCGGAATTAGGATTTCCTGATCTTCACCAGAGTATTCTCTGGGCTTCTGATTTAGAAAACAGGGCTTAGGCATGTGAGCAAAGAACATGTTATGTATTTCTCTTTGAATCTTGGTCACTTTTCTGAAGAGATTCCTAGTGTGGAGGTATCAGAAGGAAGCAAACGTCAGATGGGTTTGAGCTCTGTAAAAGAAAAATGGCTATACCAAATTCTGCAATATGGAATAAATCCCCTATTTTTATAAGGAGTGCTGACAAAGTTGAAGAACTAAGCAGCAGGTCAGGAAAATGTCATCCCTGCCCTTGACTGAGTGTGCCCCAGAAACACATTGCTCTCGTTACCCAAGTGGGAAGCTTCACTACCATGGAAATTTCAGCTTCAGAGCTGAATCTCAGGGAAGCAAGTTCTAGTAACGTCACAGGGCTCTTCACCAACTTGAAGGTAGCTCTCTAAGTAGCAAAAGGGCTTGCTTTAGCTTTCCTGCTTTCTGAGCTGTTGAAGGCAGATTCCTGCCAACAGGGTTAGCAGTTGGGAAATCGTAAAAAAAAAAAAAAAAAAAAAAAAAAGTAATGTACTTTCAAACAGGTGCACTAGGCCCACAGCAAAGAGAAAGACACATGAGAAGAAGCATTTGCACAAGCAGGCATTAGATTAAAAAAAGGCCTGAGCTACAGAGACAGAAATATCTTTACAAAATGGCAGGCAGCCAGAAAGCTGGAGGGTGGGGGGGAGGACTGCTTTTTCTTATTTTTAGCATTTTCGATTGAAGACACTTGATTCTGATTTCAGCTACATGGTTACATGTTGGTGCTTAAAATGTGAAATCAGCTGTTATTCAGAAGTTGGTTTAACAAGCTAGGCAGGAGTATCTGCCAGCACAGCTAAGATCAGAAATCAGGCACAGGTCTTCTGCCAGAAGAACTGGGAACCAAGAAACCATGACAAAACACATTCACACCAGCCAGTATAATATGTTGCTGCAGATCAGACACCTATTAAAAAGATTTCCTCAAAATACAACAGGAATATTTGTGAAACTTCTTATTCAGTTTGAGAGAACACAATTTCTAGTTTATTATCCGGACACTACGATACCTTTAATGGATGCCCTTGCTGTTGCACTTGTTTGCAACTGCAGTTAATTTTGCCTGAAAAATTCTAGACCAAAATAAAGATAGATGTATACATAAAAGAGCAAACAGATACTTCCATCAAAGGATTCGACCTTTTTTATGACAACCATGAGTTTTCAGGATGTACATGCAGCCATCTGTACCCTTCCTCGAAGTGCTTATCTGTGTGATCTCTCAAAAAATTAAGCCTATTCTTTGAGTTACACAGTACATATTTTTCACTCATATGTAATTGATGTTTAGAAAATAAAAGCTGTTATTCTCAGTTCCTGTCTCTCAAACAATTTAACATTTTCAAAGAAAATACATACTTTATAAGTGAATCCAAGATCCCTCTAACTAAATATGTTCCATTTTTCTCACATCTTGAGAATTTTCTCCTGCTTCTTCATTGACAAGCATAATGGAAAAAGTGGCACAGCAAGAGCTCTGCTTATTATTTGCTTTGATAGACATTACTGGAAGGAGATGTTCCAAGCTCCAAGCATCCGAGGTAGCCATTTTAAAAGGCAATATTTACAGAGTGGCTCTGTGAGGCAGAAAAAAGACTTACAATTTAAAATTCCTACCAATTAATGTGCTATCCACTCACTCCGGTTTATTTTGCTGAGATGTTTTATGGTGATATAAAATAAATAAATAATGTCACATAGTTGTAATTTTTAGGTTAGAAATTTTATGTCTGTTCTTATTGCCTAGACTTTTAAATTTGTCACATTTTGTGACAATGCCTGTGAAGGTTTCTAGCACAGAATCAAATCTTTTTGTCATGCTCATTTTTTGGCATAATCTCATTGTCATAATATCACCTTTGGCAATCATGTCTGACAGTTCATGAAAATGCAGATTGCCATCAAAATCTACAGGCAAGAAGTCCTCAGATGCCATTGCATCCTCAGGGGAAGAAGTCAGACTGAAAAGTTTATTGCTCTTCAAGTGGTCATATCCCTTTGGCATTTTTCCCAGTCTTTCTCCTCCCCCAACTTTTGCACACATTCAAGAAAAGAAAGATGATACATAACAAAATTAACAGTAGCATGCAGAAATTTTGTTAAGAGCCTTACTTCTGGATTCAGATGCACACCTGGTTGGGTTTAACTAACAACTTCTGTACCTTTTCTGACTCTCAAATGAAATATTTTCTTGAGGCTAGAAAAGGTTGTATTTTTGTTTTTTGTATTTTTTTTCATATTCTGAGAGTGATTTTTTTTGAGGAACAGCTTCAGATAGATGGCTAAAAACAAAACAAAATAAAAATGGGGAGCCTTAAGTGTAAAAGAGATCAGAATTTATAAATGAAATTATAGGGTATAGCAATTGTCTCTGTATATTGTTATGAAGTTATGTATTGTATTGTTATGCCACATATAATATTAGAGCAAAATGTGATCCACAGAGCCACCTGAATACTAAGAATAACAACCGCCTGAGATGGTCTACCCTGACCAGACATAGATGGTGCCAAAGAAGATAAAAATATGAAAGCTGTGATGTATAGAGGAACTACGGTGTAAAAGTACCTCTCCAACCACATGGATTTCCCGATAGTTCTTTGTCTAAGGCTGAAATAGATCTGCTGGAGTAAGTAAAGATTGACTTCTACTGATGTACTTACACCTCCACAAAGGAAATATACTCCTCCCAAAAGTCAGTCTTAAAGAAAGAACAAAGAGCAACACTTGATTTTTGGTTTTTGAAGATATGTAAGAGTGACTGATAGTTGCATGTCCAGCCAGTTGCCAACAATGTGAAAACACCAAAACATAAGAAGATTTGTTACAATAGCTAAGACACTAGAGTAAGAAATATTTCTGAGATGGAACATATAAATCAGAAAGTCACTAAGGATCAGATATAGTAGTTACTGCCAGGTATCTGATAAGAAATAGGATAATCCTCTCATCTGTCATCTAATTGACTACATTCTGGTGTATTAATTAAGTCTTCATTGGTGAGGGTTATTTTTTGAAGGTACTGTGTGTTTAGAGCAGCTGTCTTAATCATTGGTAAATATAATACTGACCCTATGACTGATTCAAGTCTGTTGTTCACCGGCACTTCTGAGTTTCCTAGTGTTGATGTTAAAAAAGGTTTAAGCTGAGAGACAGAGAACTGAAGAAGAGAAGAATTAAAAAAAGATGGGAAGAAAGCTGAAAGTACCACCAGAGGAAGATGACCAATTACAATTACTTTAGAGATTAATTCATTATTAAAAGTAGGTGAGTTGCTTACAAAATAAAGCAGGCTTTCCTTTCTTATGTCACATTTTTGCATTGTAAGGTAATTAAAGGATTTCAGAAAAAAAAAGCAAATATTGTGAAGTTGAGGTTACTGAGGTGATGAGACAAAAAATTAGATCAGTTATTATTAACCATTATATCATTGTATATAATCACATTATTTGTATGTGACTACAGGACAACATAGTCTCCAGGTTCATTAACAAAAATGTGGTAATGAGCTTTGCATATATACTTCCATAAATCATCTGTAGCTCCTCCTAAATGAGTTACACAGGTTATGCCTCAAAAAGCAAACTTAATCTTGTAAAATATATTGCTGTATTGTAAGGAGCTACACTGAAGTCTATGCATATATCTTTGCAGAATCAGGACCAAGATCACACAGCCACCCAACAGGAAGATCAGAGCTGATCCAGGCTGCTTCATCATTTGTTAAATTGCTCAGCTCCTATCCTAATGCAAGCAGTAAGCTTTTCCAGTCCTCTTAATTCTTTTATTCTTGGGTACTCATTCCAGGAGTGAATATTTGTTGTTGCAACCATAGCGATAACAGATAGTTACTGGAGACACAAGTATTTTCGACCAGCCTTTTTAAAATTCACTATATTAGGGACTTTCTGTAATAATGTTGCAATAAAGATAAGATACAATGTTGAAATAATTCTTGTATCATCTTTCAGATGGGAGATTAGCAACTGTTCAGTTTTAGACCGTTCCACAAGATGTGGAGACAGATCATTTTTCTGTCTCAAAGCATTTTCCTGAGAAAATAGAGTGTCTCAGTATTTTCTTGAGAACTACATTTCTGTTTAAGAAATCTCTTCTGGGAAGAGATATACAGCACCTAACACATTCTGATAGTAGTAGATACTACCAGCATTTTGTTGTGCATGACTGAAATAAGTAAAGGACTGTTCTTGAGGACACACTGATATATTCATAAAGGAGAATTTTTATTATTCTCAGACAAAATTCATTTTTTCTTACCTAATATTTAGAAAAGCAGGGGAAGTAAATGAAGTGAGTAGAGAAGAGAATAAAAAAGTTTGAGGAAGAGATCAATGACTTCCATTATACAACGAAAACTGGGTAGGATAGACTTTTATGGATCAGATATGATTTTTGGACAATGTATGGAATGTAGTCATTTTAAAGGACATATTTGTTTATATTTTTATATATTAGGCAGTCTTGTACATTGTTGATTGTATGTATATGTGGATATATATTTATATGATAGATATGTCTCGAAAGCTGTTAAAAGCAGAATGTCTCTACTGATAAAGTGGCTCTCATCCAAAAAACAGCCTTACTAGTTTTGGAGCAGACCATTTGTGTATGACAAGGAATAAAGTAGAGTTGCAAGTAGATCTGTTTAAATAATAGAGAACATTTCTCTCAAAACTTGTGGTTAAATTCATCAGATAAGTTCTCCAAGGAGTTGTTTTAGCAATGTGGGGGTTTAACGTGAAAAGATGAGATAGAAACAGTCAGCAAAGAGGAGATCAAAAGCTTTATTGAAAGGAATAAAAGGATTAGTAGTCCTTTAATTAGGTCCATGGTAGGAAATCAGACTCAAGGGTTTGTTTTGTTTGGATGTGTGAAGTAGAGAAACTTTGGCGCTGTAAACCAATGGAGCATTAAAACTGTTGGGTTTTGTCAAGGATAGTAAGGTCATGAGCTGGCTAAGGAAAAAGTACATTAGAAACTGTCCACCCAGAGCTTTTAGCAAAGATAGATAAAGGTTGGAATTCACTTGCCTGTTCTCATTCTTCAGCACTTTAAGCACTAGAGATTCTTTGCAACTCACTTCACCAAGTGAGTTTCTGCTCTGCCTCCTTATATATACATTTGGCTGCTTTAATTTACTTAAGTGAATAAAATTTAACATCAGAAAACAGACCCCCCAAAAAAGCATCACATTAGAATATATTTACTCTGCTATGAGTATTTGAAAATACAGAAGCCACAGATTTGAAATCCACAAAAACACAGTATAAAAAACCTTAAGGAGGAGCAGCAACTCAGCAGTATTAGACATATCACCCTCTCCAGATTTCCCACGGCAACTGAAATGAATAGGGATTGTTTAAAAGTGGAGGAAATTGGTAGTGTGAAGTATAAAGAAGAAAATTAACCCATCTGAGGGATCTTAGTCTGGGGATTTGATGCAGCAATTTTTGAGCGGGAAATGTGTAAAACAGATATCATGTAAAATAATAACCCCTCAGCTTCCCTAACCCCCAAAACTCAGTAAATTCATTCCATTGTACAGATAGCAAAATAATGCTTTTACTAAAACTCTATTTTGTTTCAGTGAAACGATATTCTTTATTATTTATTTTTGTTTAAAAAAATAGACGTTAATATGGGAAGCAGAACATTTCTCTTTGAGGTCTTTAGCTTGACTGTCATCCATAATGGCAGTAATAAAAAATTATCATCTGTTTTATGACCTGTGCAAAAGGCACTAGGTGGTCCCAGTGCATGTTTTTCTGGACACATCTCAAAAGCAGCTGCCCTGAGCAGTATTCTCAAGGGCGAGGACTGAAGGAGAGTACCAACCACATCAGTTCCCACCCCTAGAGAAAATGTATGTAAGGAGATCCCATGGAAGTCAGTGGGATGATGAAATCTTCTCCAAGGCATCTTTCTTCATGAGCCAGTGCCAAAAAGGTCAAGTCCTGAACAACTCTCAGGTTTTCACTGAATTGTTCTTCAGTCATTTAGTTGATGACTTTTTAAGAGGAGTTAAATCAAACTCTTGGTGCAAGCCCAGAAGAGAATTGCTCTTTCTGGTGTTGCTAATGAATAGTTAGATAATAAGTTATACGTCTCTCTTTGACTACCACAACGTTAACCCCCTGGTATTTCTGGAACCTGGCTGCTGTCTCTTGGCATGTTCCCTGGAATGCAAAGTTGCAACATTTTTCTGTTGCATAAAAAAATATTTTCTCAGATTTTTCCTAGGCATGTGCTTTTTCAGATTTGCCAAATGTATCAGCTACTTCCATAATTTCCATGCCAGGGCTTCTCAAAAACTGTTGTCAAGATATAAGTAGAGCTTAGCAGGTCCTAAGGGGTTAAACTTGCTATTCTGAGCTGAGCCAATTTCACTTTGTATGTTCTGCAGTGCAGTGAAAGTTAATTCATTCTAAAGCACAGAGCTTTCCAGCAACATTGTTAATATTATAATGTTCCTTTGCTGCACTGTCCTAGCTAGCTTATTAGATGAGAGAAAAATACAGATGTGCTGACAAGCAGAGTTATACCTACCCACACTGGCAAAATATTTACCAAAATCACCTTAAAGCATTTTTATGCAGAATTATAAGCGCCTTTAAAAATTCAAATACAGTTATTTTGAATTTTAGTAGTATAGATGGTTACATTTGATACAGGCCAGTTGTTTGTTTGTTTTCTTTTAATAAAAAGGCATGCTGTTCTGACTGTGTGATGATAATTTTTCTCCTCTTTGAGCTGCAGTAGAATTTCCTGAATTAAAAGGTAATTGAGTTAGATGGGTGGTACATTTAAAAATACAGAAAAATGAATATACCAAAATAATAACACAAAGACAGACATTATGGCTGCTGTTTCTAACAACAGCAAAACGAAACAAACCAATAGTCCTAGAGTGATTTCTGCAGAAAATACAAAACCTGGTTGATCCCACATGCAATAGCTACAATGAAACAAAAAAAAAAAAATCATGAAATGTATCCACAGAACGAAGTGAAGGTTGACAGCACATTCGAAGTCTAATGCATTTATTGGGCAGTCTCATTCCTATCTGAGCTCTGGCAGTCAGACAAAGGCAGAAACAGTTTATTACAATATACAAAGGGCTCTAAGAAAGTCATCTCACTGGGTAAACTTTAGCAGTAGGCAAGCTGGGAATAAAGGTACCAAGACAAGATTTAACAGTCTTTCTTCCACTTCACTCAACATGACACTGAATTATAGTGGCTTTTTCATTATTTAAAACTCACTTTGTGCCCATATCATGTATGTTTAGGTCCCCGCAACATATGTATGAGACAGTTGATGCAGGTTGCATTTCAAGGCCTTATCCCAAATTCTAAGTACTTCTGGAACAATATCATTCTTACAATACCAACACATTTGAAATTCCATGTAATCTGCCAACATCTTGCTGCACCCAAAAAACTACCAGGCTTCTCTCTGAAACGGTGATTGTTATGACCTCCTGTGACTCAGTTCTTAGTAAAACACTCCACTAAATAAAGCACGACCCAACGACTGCACTTTCCAGAAGCCCGTGCAAAGCGAGAGCACAGGGAGCCAATGCCACAGGTTAGCAGGGTGGGCGCTGCTCAGCTGTTATTGCAGTGGAGCTCAGTGCCAAAATCACTTTGACTTCAACAACCATACCATCAAGGAAAGGAAAGGAGGACAATCCAGACTAGAGGAAACCTCATACAGTGAAAAGTGTGGTAGCTGTGGCCACTCTCGCTCTCTGGCTCAGTTCACTTTTTACAGGCCTCCTGGTTGACATCAGTGCATGTAGTCTTACAAACATGCTATTTTCCTAAATCATCACCGTCTTTGGAACAGACTTCCTCTTTTTATCACTTCTAAACTTACTGAGGTCCCATGCTTCCAAGCACACTTGTAAAGGACAATGTTCTTATCTTCTCATCTTTCAAATTTTCAGAGTTCAGCTGGATGATTTGTTTTCACTGCTCAGGACACAAAGAAACATTGGATAATTTCACTGTAAGAGAAGGTTCAATGGACATTTTAAAAGCTTCTCATATCTATAAAACGTTCAATTTTCTCAAATTCTGAACTGATAGAAATAGGGAAAGAAATAATATTAAAAATGTAACATTAAAAAATTTAATACTGAAATTTTTTTTTTAAAAATAGGAAGGTGGTGAAAAAATCACATGTTGTAGAATCTGCTTACAGTCTTTCAAGAATTATCATTTCTCTGCAACGGCTATAGGGAAACATTCTTTATCCTCTGGCATGTACAAGTTAAATATGACCATAGAAAGAAAAGAAAAAAGAAAAAAAACAGCATTTCAGGAGTAGGAGAGTAAGGTGGTTAATTGTAAGATGAAAAAAAGCAAAGACTGAATGAAAAGGAATGCTTTAGAGGAAAAGACAGAGCAGATGACAACAGAGACTCTCATGGGGAGGAAAGCATGAGATAAATCATATTGCCAAGAGATGAATGAAAAAATAAGAAAGATTCAGAAAGGGAAACCTTAGTGATGTGACAAGTGGAAGATGGAGGATGTGTCCCTCGTGGGACGTCTGAATAACAGCATTCGAATACAGCATCTAAAATGGCACAAAGTTGAAGCGCTATTCATTGCATTCCTCTTTTAGATAACTTGATGGGAAAGTGGCAGGTGTGGTATCATGTCTGAGGACTGACTTTCTTTTTTCTCACTTCTAACGTTTCTTACCATTAGCAAAGTGCAGGCCAATAATCCTGAAGCTACTCTGTATGTAAAATTAGCTGCCTCATGTATATTAGATGGAAGGTTGATTCAAAGATGATATAAATATGATCTGATCTGGAGATTTCTCAAACCAACAAGCACAGCTAGAAATGATGTTGAACAAGAAACCAGTCTATCCATACGATATAGTTTTAACTTTGGCAAATACCTATGAAATGCTCATTAAAGGATTACTTGTAGAAGGAGCAATCAGAAACAGAAAGCCATGCATGGCTAGCTTACTTGTTCTGGGTCTTTGGACAACATTATTAATGTCTAAAATTGAGGATCTGGGAGTATTTTCTAGCTCCTGGGCGCAGCGTGCATCACAGGCACATCCCAGCTGCATAGCCATAGCACAGTATGACACACAGTTGCCTTTTTTTGAGACTTGAACTTTGTCAAAGAGGAAACCTCACTGCATGAGCTGGGTGAGCTCTAACCAAGGCCCTAGTCACCTGCATGTATTTTCAGGTTCATCTGGATGCTCCTTTTCTATTTGTTCTGATTTGGGGCTGTGTGTTTTTCTGTAAGAGTACAATTTATGAATTCTTTAATACATTCTTTTGTTCTGTCACCAAGCTGATAATATTTATTGCATGCAGAAGTTGATATATGATCTTCTGCAGCTTTATTTATAACTACCGTCATTTTGCTCTTGCTCTTAGAACCTGTTGCATAGGTGGAAGCTTGGGCACACAGACATATTGAATGAAGGGCATCTTTTCAAACAAAATATGTTTTTAATACAGTTAAGTGCAATGTTATACATCCAGAGACAAGGAAATAGGGTATATTAATATGAAGGTTGAAGGGAGAACCAGAGGGCAAATTATATTGTAAAGCTGTGAAAATGTAGTGGATGTGCTTGAGTATGAGCTTGTAGGTGCTATGCTGGAAGAAAATACTGCTTATGATTTTTGGATAAATTATGGTAGAAGTAATTAGAAGTAGTCACGTCAGAGCCTGTTATACAGCTCTGGTGAGGATAATAGGAAACTGATCCTGAATTCCACACTTCAAAAAATGTCAGAAAGCAGAGAGGGAAAATTGGAATACACGAATATTCTAGGTCCTGAGAAAAACCTCAAACTGAGACACTTAAAGAGTCTTATTTACTCAGTTTATCAGAGAGAGTTCAAAGATCTTGATTACAGACCCTACGTACTGGGGAGAAAACAGTAAGTACTAACAGGTTATTTAATTTAACAGAGAAAGACATAACAGGAACAAAATGGCTGGAAACATAAATCAAAATTCCGATTAGAAATTAGGCACAAATGCTTCTTGAAGAACATCACAATCATTAGAACAAAATACTAAGAGGAATGGTAGCTTCTCTGTCTCAACATTTCTTCAAATAAACACCTCATACTTGAGAAGAAGATAATTTTAACAAAATAAAGAGCTGGTGGGCTTGATACAAAGAAAGCTGAATGAGACTTAATGACCTGTGATTTACAAAAGGTCAGACTAGACTATCTAGTAATTCCTTTTGGCCTTACATGCTATGAATGTATGAATAAAACTGTGAAAATGCTGAGTTGCATATTCTCTCACCCACTTTCTTGTAGAAACCCATTTTCTCCTTGTCTCTACAAAAAAGCAGGCCCTCCAATGCTTGAGGGTAAATTTCTGCTGTGGTCAAAGTGGAATGGAAAGTTGTGGATGTGGTGATACTTAGTATCTTCTACTGATGTCGCACTGGCCAGCTGTGTTGCATATTTATGCTCATGCCTGACATAGTTCTAGCAAATTTTGATTATAGCACTAATTGAGATAGCCATTTTCCCTTCTTACACATTGGTAGGGATTGCATATCTCCCTTTTGCCACATTTCTGTAGGCTACTCTTTGGTCACTATCATTTTTTGAGAGGAACAGATATGTAGAAACTGTCTAATTCTGATTTATCTGAAGAAACTGTGCTGGTTTTAATGTCTGAAGAGAAAAACAGATGATAATCAGATGGATGAAACCCATCCAAGCCAAATCCTTAATGTCTCTGAGGATTCTGAGATAGGAAAAATAGCAAACCTTTAAAATAGAAAAATGGGCAAGATAAAATAAAACAGAAATCTAACTTAATTCCAGACTCGTGACATCTTAGATAGGTGTATGTAGCAGAAAAGTAGAACTTCCTGAGCAGAAATTTTTCAGGGACTGTGGTTACAGAGATAAGAATAGTGATAATTTTTAAACAGAGAGGTCCGTAAAGTCAAAATGTGAGTGAAGCTGGATGAGAAAGCACTACTACTGGGATAAATAGACTGTTCTGTACCAGGAGACCATCTTTCAGTTCCAGCAGGAGTTTAGTTGCTGTCCTCAGTGGAAATCCTGAAAGACAGGAACACCTAAAATCTGTTATTTTTTTTCTCTCAGGTTGAATTCTTTCCTGGGACATGATGGGTAGGCAGATGATTTGGGCAGCTATCATTCATGTATTTATGAGCTGGCTTTCGTGTATCTGACATATGTTTCTGTTTAAATTTTATAGCAATGTATTGCATTTTTTAGCACAGAACTAATAAAATGAAAACTATTTCACTGAAAAAAAAGCCTTCCTTATACCAAGATTATGAATTTGTATGTAAGATTTTAACACCTCTATATATCCTGCCATAATGACTTTACCCTCTCTCTTATGAGCAGTTGCAGTCCCCCAGAGCATTTTTCATACCCCAAAGCATCTTCTTTTGCTATTAGAGTAAATTAGTTAGGAAAAGAAAGAGATATTAATCCAGTAAAGGTCACATCATCTTGATTACAGACAGCCGGTAAAGCAGAATTCTTATCTCTAGCAAAAGCAAATGGTACAAACCTGAAAACTTTTTATCTCTTTTTATTAAAAAAAAGAAAGATTTCCATTTCTTTTCTATTAATCCCTAGAAATCTTCACAGTTCATTTTAATGCCATGCTAAGTAAATGGAATTAATCTGACAATGCCCATCTTTGAACTTGCAACCCCAGGATTTTGTAAAGTAAAACAATTGTTTCTCTTGTTCTCCATCTTTCATTTCTTGAAATGTGTTTTCTGAGCATTTCTCTACAGACAACCTGAAATGTCATCTCCATGCAGATATCTGCACCCTATAGTTAGGTAACTGCACTGTATTATTTATCAGGAGTCAACTGTCTGTTCACACTCTGCAAATGTAGACAAAGATGTGTCTCCTGCCCTGAGGAGCTTGTAGACTAATTCAAACAGTCTTACAGTTCCAACATGGCTGGTACGTATGCTGAAGATAAAATCATTAGGCCTGAGACCATGATTCATCTCAACCAACACTTACAAGGTTAGTCTTGTCAACTTCAGATATGCTACTCACATGAGTAAATACTTTGTAAAGTGAGAAAGGGTTTGCAAATGAAGTGATGATTTTAAAATGTGACATGCAATAACTGTACTACATTTGATAAATGAATGATTCCAGAACATCTGGAAAAATAAGGTACAAAAAATGAAAATGAAATATTCATCTCACAAAGGTAATTTTGACATAACCTGAAAAAGGTGAAGAATCAGAATTTTGCAATTTCTGATGAAACCAAAATGTCCCCCTCCTAATTATTTTTCAGATATTGAAATGTTTGATGAATTCAAACGTCTTGAATTATCAGCATTAAAACAGAGTTAAGACACTCTAAATGGAAAAGCTCTGAATTAAATTTCTTGGGGTTTTTTGAGTTCAGAACAAGGAAGCTGGCAAGTGCCAATTTTGTCTTAGAATTTCACCGCAGTACAGGAGTACAAGTGAGGAGGGTGCAAGATTTTTTCTGTTTTCCACGAAGATATAAAATATTATTCCCTAGAGGTGAGACAAAGAGGCACAGAAGTCTGGGGAGGGAGGTAGTAGGTGGTGGAGAAGGAAAGAGCTCCTCTCTTGCACGTTAGGCAGCATTCTGCTATCTGCAAGCCTTTCACAGTGGTTGACAGGACACCCAGAAATGGCATCATCATACCATTGTTTTAGTGAAAGCTGGGTATCTAGGGACAAAGAGAATAGGGTCAGTGATCCTTGGTCTTTCTTAATGAAGCAGACCCATGTGTAGGAGAGAGCTGCTAACTTTTTCGAACTTCCACAGTTTCCTACCCCACCTCTCGCTAGTTTTCCAACATCCTCTTTCTCATGTTCTTCTTAATACACTGAGATTGTACCTACACTGCAATCCCGCACAGTGCTAAGATCCCAAATCTAGTACTGAATGAGTTATCTCCAGTATTGGAAACAGTACAGCAGTAGCAGTATGGCAGGAAGGTTAGGCTAAATGGCATTTTTAAAAGGAAGGACCGATCGCCTCGCTATGATGCTAGGTGCCCTACATGCATGTTGTGCGTCAGGAATACCTTTTCACTTTCCATCCAGGCCAAGTTATACTGTGCTTCTCATGGCCTCACAGAAATCTGATCCCTCCTTTCTAGCAAGATGGGAGAGTTTAGTCTTCCATCACCTTGGACTACAGTGACAGAGCACCTGAAGGGAGAGCTTCCCTTGGGAGGCACTTTTGGAGGCCAAATGCCTTTGCTTTCTGGGGCCCTCACTCCCAGCTCTCTGAAGGATGCTTGCAACAAGATTTTTGCTTGTTCTGAAAAGGTTCCACTAAGTTATCTTGGCTTATATTAAGTCATGGAAAAAATTGATGGTGTCCATTTTGGACAGCATCATTGGCTCAGTGCCTCTTTGGTTTTCTCCTGAGCTAATTTTTTACAGTGTTTTCTCTAGAATTATGTTCCATGGGTTTCAGCATATCCGATATCCACTCCTTCCCATATCACAGCCCTCACTAACTGCATTTACAGAACTCACATACAATATACCTCTGTTCCCAGCATCCCCAGCAAGTGTGGAAGCAGCTCAGGGATGAAAATCTGCAACGCTGGTGGTAAAGTTAAACACACCATGGGATTACTACTTGCTTCCTCAATAGCTTTCCTGCTAAAAACTGTCTTTTGGAGATAAAGACCATGATGTTTTCTCCAGTATGCTATCTCAGACTAACAACAACCTCCTTTCCAAAAATAAGCATATTCAAGTATGTTATATATGTATATATGTTTAATGTTGAGATAGCCTAGACCATAGTTTGCTGCTGTGATGGTTTAAAGAGGTAGTTTTCTGTGGACTGTCTGAGGATCACTGAACTCTTTTTGACTTCTGCTACTTATTTTCTCCCTCCTCACTATTATCTGCTGTACCCAGGCAGTTGTACCACTGATAATTTTCATTTTCATTTCCTGGTTTTACCCTTCCTTCATTTCCTGGTGTTGCTCTGAAAAATTCCTACCAGGTTATCTCTATCTACCCAGTTTCCACGAGAGCTAACCTGTAAGCCAGTCCACAGAATAAGGCTCTTGCTGCCCAGGCTCACACTGCAGGTTCTCAAAAACACTAACGTAACTCACAGCTGTGGCTGGAAAAGCAAAGTACTGACATAGCTGCCTGAACAGGCAGCAGAATAAACAAATGCTTTTGGTGGGGGCTACTTTACCACACCCTTTTCATCTAGCAAAAGAGAAGGAAAACGCAAGTTTTGGAGTGGGAAAGTGAATGAAATGCATAATTTCAGCCTCAGAAACAATGCAATATACCAGACTAGCACTGGAATGGGGGTCAAGGAAAAACAATATCTGGTTGTCCTGCTATGCTGAGAGACTCTCTCCAAGTGCTTCCGTTGCCTGTATTTCTTTCACCAAACATGGAGTCAGCTCTGCTTCAGGGTTGCAGCCAGGCACATCTTCAAACAAACAAAAGAATAAGCCCTTCCACATGTCTGGCTTCAAGTGTGACTTCAAGTGGCTGCATTGAACTGATGGAAAATGATGTGTACTCATCTGAATAAAAAACAAACCAAACAAAAAATAACAACAACAACAACAAAAAAAAACAAAAAACAAACATAGGGCAGCATGAGTGAAATTATCCCAGCACTAAGTCAAAATAAAATTGGAAACTGAGGATACAATGCTGGAAGGAAAGAGGAAAAAAACTCAGAATAAAACATTAAGTCAGAAATTGAAATAGAAACACTGAAACAAAATGGGAAAAGTGAAATGAAAAGCTAAAATCTCCCTGGAGTCATACAGCCATAACAAAATAGAGAAGTATAAGATAAATCCATTTCTAATCATGCCAAAATCCTTTTAGTCAAAGGTTTACCAAGCTTTTCTTTTTTCTTTTTTTTTTTCAGGTAAACTTCTGTGAATTTTTGCAAGCAAAAGAGAGATTTGTAAAACATAAAAATTGAAAAGGCAATGTTAATGGTAATTAAGAAAGAGAAGGCTTCAGAACAAAAGCATGAAAAGGCAAAAATTGAAAGGTAGGATGAAGAAACATGAGAGTAATTTTTGAAAGGGAACGTCGACATTTAAAGGTATGTAGATAACCCAGTACTAGGTAGATATCCCCTGGTTTGTGTTGAAACAGCAGATACCAGATGCAGCAAACTATATCATAGGCAAGACAAAAAAGGAGAAACTTCCAGTAGTTCGAGATTTTAGCAACAGTCATGGTAAAGAAAATACAGGTTTTAGAAGTGTTATACAAACAACCGTGGCTTTATTATAGCATATTACGCTGTCTGCAATCCATTGCATTAACACAGACATTTGCTTTTCAGTCTTGAAATAGAGAACCATAGAGCTAGTATTTGTTATATACATTCAACATTGTCAAGAAATAATCTCCTTTGTGTCTGATACAGCACTGCTTCTCTTCACTATTAAAGTAGATGTGTATGGATGAAAAGAGAAGAGATGAGTCAAATATGACGCTATGGTTTCACGGGAGGTGTGGTAACGTTGTCTTTGCTAATGGAGAAGTAGACAGATTTTATTGTACTCCTTCTCATAGATTAGCAAGCCTGGTTTGTGAGAATACTTATAAGATAACCTCTTAAAGTGATTGTATATCAAGGCTATCAGAGATATATTCTGAATTATGTCATGGAGCTGATTTATTGTTATATACTAAAATCTAAGGAATGAAGTGAACATTTAAAGAACTCTTTAAAATCTTTTCAGAGCCCTAGCTTCTGTATGTCATAAATTATAGTTTTTCTTAATATGGATGCAAAATTTTTATCTTTAAAATATGCTTGTGTAAATCCCACTGAATGGGGAAATGAGTACAAAGAGACAGGAGATACAAGCACAGATGTACTTATTCTGCAGTTAATATTGTAAATCCATATTTTTCACAGGTAGAACATGGGCATACAGATGTTGTAAGTGCCACATCTGAAAACCTAGTACAGCTATCTGTTGGCTTCAGACCCAGGGAAAAGCTTGCTTTTTATACTATCTATATTTCCACTCCATTTTAAAACAGCTAACTCTAATAATGAATACGGTTAGTAACAACAAGCTGTTCATCATTTTTTGTGTTCTTCCTTCACTTTCCTTTTGTCCATTGCTCCAAGAAAGCTGAAAACAGTAGGTTTAATGGGAGGTTGTCCCCGCTGCAAACAGCTGTCCATGTAGCTTGGCAAACACAGTGCAACTTGGCTCATTTGCCTATACCAAAACCACATAACACTTGCGATAGTGAGGGCTGACGGGAAGAAGGATTCAATTAAGGAGGAAAAGGAAAGGCAGGTGCCTGTGAGGTCTGTTGGAGATGCTATTACACATCACAGGCACCCTGTCAGCCATCGCAAGTGCTGTCTTTGGTCCATCTGCGGACTAGGTAGCGCGGAGCAGGGGGGGTGGCAGTGACAGTGCCACTCATCATGGTGGGAAGCCCTTCATGCTACGGGCGGCTGTGCACCCACGAGGATGGGTCTGCCCCTGGGGCAGTTGCTCTTCCCTTTTTGCCGCTTTCTTTCTCTCCCCACCATATTTCCTCTTGCTGAATCAAACAGTTATTTGCAGTTATGACTGTACACATGATGCAGAGTGCTTAAGGCAGTTAGAACACATTTAATTCTCTGACTGTTTTATTTTCTTTTTAATCTTTTAATTTTCTTTATGTCTCTCTTCATTTCCCTATTCTTTCTGCAGCATAACGCTGCTGAACTTTGATAAAACAATGCTGGATCTAAGCCTAGACAGTTACATTCAGATTATGATCACACAGTCAAAATTTTTGCTAGGAATTGATGTGTTGGTTAACCCAAAATTTGAGATAATCTTTAGTACCTCTAAAAGCAGATATTTGAACTCTGTTTCTACCCAATCTATTGCATAATGAAACGGGCTGAACTGGTACCTTTTCTTTCTGCACCTATTCGCATTGCAATTGTTCTCTCAGAAAGTGATTTGTTTTGTGCTGCTTTCCATTCACATCACGACCCAATCAAACCACGGAATATAGGAAAGATCAAAGTAGTACAGCATACTCGCCTACAGTAATTCACAGAATATATGAGGCATTAAAATTTTCATTCCTCATTCTCATAAGAAAGACTATAAAGGTAACAGAAAATGATGCAGAATATGAATCTGTTCTTGAGACAATGATTGTATCAAGAATGGGAAACAGTATAAACCAACAGACCCTTTCTTGTTACTATCTTTGTCACTCAGAATGCAGCTCTTGCTCATGTTATTCACACTTTTATTTCCTTTTCATATTCTCTTGATATATTTTTCTTAAACAGCAAGCACAATTGAAGAAAAAATCTAACACACCTTTGCAGAATGTAATAATTTCCCCTCTTGAAATGTCTGGTTTTACTTAGAAAAATTCACCTCAGTACATAATAGAAAAGAGGTGGACAGGAAGGATAAAAGTTGTAATGAAAATGGTTTAACACACAGTCCTGATCTGAACCACATCGACAGACTAGGTCTTAAAACGAGAAAGGAGTTTGGAATGGGAAAGAAATGGAAATAGTCAATGAAAATTAAAACCTGGTAATACTTCATGAAGACATGCTCTGCAAGATTGAAGTTGTATGTTGGAAGACATGCACAAATATGAAGGCAAACCTAAGACGGTCTTTAAAAAATTTTAAATCCCTTCTTGTTTTTTAAATTTTAATTTGAATTTGGAAGGTAGGTGTCATATTCCAGGGATTTGTTCCAATGCCCATTTGAGTTACTGAAAGTTTTCCACTCATTTCAGGAAGTCTTTGGCTTACAGAGGGATTATACAGAACTGTGACAAAAGAACAACTGGTTCCCAGTTACTCAGCGCTGGTGCAGGAACAGTCTGTGGCATTTCAGCTCCATGCCACTACCACTTGAGATGCAACACTGCGTTAACACTGCTCTTCAGAGATTGTTCTTGCAAAGCACTGAGCAGTCTAGCCCTCGTTATACCAAACCATTTTAATACAGGCTTACCTTTATCTGAAAGGTCCCTTTTGGTCATGACTAATATTTTAAAACCATTTGCATACCTGTTCATATGAACGTCCACTATGAGATCTAGTGACTGTTGTTCTGGTCTGTCCATGCCAATGCTATGGAGGGGAGGAATGCTCAGGAAATATGTCATGTTTTTAACTCCCTATTGACTCATTTTTATTTGGCTACTAATATTCATCATCATTCATATCAACTCTGATTTTACAAGCTGTATTTCAAAATAAAATTATTTTGCTTTGAAGTTCTATAAATGTTAACACAGATTATCTCAGTTCAGGTATACTGATATTTGGGGCAGTTAAATTTAAGTGCCTTGAATACCTGTACACTTAATATGATCCTTTTTCATGTTTCATAACTATCACCTGGTCACAATCATGCAAGCATTTGATTTAATGCACTCTATGTAGCCCTGCTGTTTATGTGGCTATCACTATTACTGTTCCCTTTTTCCTGTGTTACACAACGTATGTTAACTTATATATACTATCAATTTTAACAGAATATGAAGTTCATGGCCAACCAACTTTGCAGGGCAACACCCTTGCTTACTGCACGTAGATCTCCAATCAGATGTCCTACAAGGACATATAACATGCAAAGTAGTTTATCATGTATTCTAAATCTTAAAAATTATTTTATCAAAAGTAAAATAGGCAAATCTTTCTTCACAACCAGAGGAAGACAGATAGAGCCACCAAATGTAAAGATCTCGTCTGATTAGGTACTATGTCACCAAAATTCGATACGCTTCAACCTAGAAGGGCTATTTAGTGTTCCTAAATTGCCTATACATGGATAGAGATAGGTCTTTGAAAGATGACAAGGACCATCATTTGTTTGCATTTTATCTATGATATATTAATGCCATGCTTTGGGGCTTCCACTAGTCTGCTGATGGGGTCAAAACAGAATTTTTCTGCGGTTGATTCATGATTGTCTTTGAGGAAAAAGCAAGGGGAGCATTTCTACTTTCCCCCATCAGAGACTGCTCACAGTTGGAGGAATTACACAGAAGCTTTTAGTAGCATTCAGTTGCCAGCTATTTCAGGATTTTGTTTTGCTCATGGGTTGAAGGTTAAGCCAATGGTCAGACTGGGCTTTAGAGGGAATTTTCTCCCCTTATCAGACTGAAGGGATCTACTCAGGGATAGGTAAGGAAGAGACAATTAGTTCTGTTGTTTGGACCTGCTCAGTGGTTTGCAGTCCACTCCCTGTGATCATCTGAGGAACTGATTTAACAAATTCCCTACTAATACAAGGACTTCAGCATCAGCGTGAAGCCCTGTGTCTCTCTGCTCTTTGCCTGCGGCACATGACAGTTGCAGCTTGGCAGCCTGTAATGTGTGGAGCAGGTGTTCAATGGACCCTTCTGAGTTATGTATCTATTGTTATAGATAGTTACCTAGGCTGAGAGGCTGAACTTGATGGCCCATGCAGACTCTGCCATTCTTATGTTCCCCAGAAAACCAGTAGAGGAGAACAGAGTTCACTTAAATGATATGTGTGTCTCTCCACTGACTGTAAGAGAACCATCTGCTCACCTTGGGAATCTACATATCCACCAAGAGTACAGAAACTCTTTCTGGATGGGTGTCTGACAAGAAGTGTGTTAGCAGAGATGTTAGCCCACCCATCTACACAGGCATGTTTCTCCTAATCATCTTCTTAGGATATGGAAGTACTAGAAGTACCAAAAAATCATGACAATGGTGTTACAGACATTTTCCATCTGCTTGGGATCTGGTCTTAATGTTTAGGACATTTGCTTCCCTTAATAGTGTTCAGACACACAAACATGCAAAAGAGGACTCCATGATCGCCCCCACCAAGATGTCAGATGAACTTACTTGTAGTATAGACATCTAAGTTCTTTGACTTCTCTAGAGGATTTGGGCAGGGTTCAGGTTTCTATCAACCTAGTCTAGACCGCAACAGGGATTTAGGAGGCAGGTAATGTCCACGTCCAGAACAGAGCTCTATAAGTAAAGCTAACAGTATAGTGAAAGCAAACCGTAGGGGGCTTCAACTATTACCCAAGTACCTAATGGACGTAGGCGACAAGTGAGTAAGGCGGTCCTGGGAGGGAAGCAGACTACAAATTTAGGTGAGCAGTAACTCACCCTAGTTGTAAAAGATATTCCATGTTAGATATAAACAAATAAGCAAACAAATATTTGCCAATGTCTAACTAAAAGATAATATGTATATTATTACACACTTGTTAAACATCAATAGAGCAGTTTAAATAATGTATTGGCATTTCATTCACATAAAGCTGACTTACTAAACCTAAATTAAATCCTTATGTGAAAGACTTAAAGTGTGACTGTATTCTCTAATGAACTACCAATTTCTTTCCCCACATCGCACGTTCTAATTTGTGCTTATGATGATGTCTAAAACACATGGGTACCAAATGCAGTTATACCTTATGCCTATCATCTTTGAGGTACATCCCTTAAATTTTTGCAATTTTCTCTCTAGAGACACTGTTTTAAATTACATGACCCAACACCCCAACATTTTATCAAATGAATTTATTGTGATGAGCACAATAGATAGCACTAGTTACTCTGTCCAGTGACTCTCTAATCTTCATATAAGATCAATCCCTGTTCTCATAATTTACAAACTGTTCCCAGATGTCAGACATCATCAGCCTTGTTATTTTCATACTGCAGAAAACACAAAAGGAGAGGGAGACAAAAAAGGTAAAAGGCTTTTTGCAACATAAAAGTGAATGCAAGGTTGATGTATCCTTTGCTCATGGTATTTTTTGGCAAAGATACAATAATGCAAGTATCTTTCTGATTGATTAAAGTATTGAAGTGTATTCTTTGCTTCATAAATAATGCTCTATTACTTTTCTTCAAAGACAAGTAAACCTTGACAGACTGACCTTTTTCAGGGCAGAGAGTTGTTTCAGTGCCATAAATTATACTGTAAAACGAGTGGAAATGCTACTGAGAAGTGTGTGACAAAATAAGATTAAAGATTACTACACACAAAAGATTGTTGTTTTATTAATGGAGTCCTGTCAGTAGGATGAAAAATTCTCAGCTTTTTACTGGATGCTGAGATCACGTCAAACAGAAAATTATGAATGTATTTTCTAAAAGGCAACCAAATGTGTCAAAATAACAATATACTGATTAGTTGTCCTCCCTCTACTTTTATGTATTCACTTAAAACAATTTCAGTGCTTTTCAAATAAAGTTTAAGTGCTGCCGTTCAGCTTGTAATTCTAAAGGATCATACAGCCTGCTGGCCTGTGATGTTACATGCAGGTGTATGAACATTACAGGAAGACACTTTACTAGAACAGAAGCCTAAGTATCTTCTTTGTCAGGATATATTATGCCAAGAGAAAAAGCATATAGTATTGTTGTGTCCATTATTGTAGCCAATAAGCAATCAGTCTGAGAAAGAAAGCAAGAATGAAAGAAAGGAAGAAAGACAGGGAGATCTATGGAAAAATGATCCCACCTTAAATAAGCAGCATTAGGGTTTTCTTAAATATTATTTGATAACTTGATAAATGACTTTGTCATTCCTACATGTAAAACCTTGTTAAAATAAAAAGCAGCACACAGGCTTCTTTAAAATGGAACAGCTTGACATGTTTATTTAAAGAAAGTCCATGGGTTTATTTTGCTTTGTTTTCTTTCTTTCTTTCTTTTTTCTGCCTCTCTGCAAATTTACCTGAAGATTCTGATCAATGGTTTTTGGATCAGTGCCATTTATTGAAATGATAAATAATGACGGGGACTCAAGAAAAATGGGATACGGCATGGAACCTCAGTGAAGAGTATAGAAAACAAAGTTTTCATGATGTCTGAATCAGTACAGTTCACTCAAATAAGAAAAAGAACTGTAATAGTGCCAAGGAACAAATCCATGTTACACAAAGTCATTATAAATCACTTTCCGGTACACACCATTATTAAGATGATTGGATAGGATGCCCATGTATTGGCATTCATTATCATTAGCAGCAAAGGCCTGGATCAGAATTACCCTTATTACTGTAAGCCCTATAACAATGACAGAATGTGTGTCAGAAGCTGTAAACACATTTCAAAAGACATGACAGTTCTTGAATACAAGAGCCAAAGGCTAAAATGATGATTAGATCAGATGAGTTCTCTCACAATTTGCCATCTAATGCAAATGCTACTTCGTACCTGGGGCCAGCCCTGGGCATGCCACTGCTCTGGGCAAACTGCAGCCAATGGCCACTGTCCCCTTAGGCAGCTGATCTTTCTCCTCACATTTCTTTTTCTTGCCTTTTATTATCTTTCCAAAATTGTAATTAGCTTAACATACTGAGATCAAGTGCCTGCTAAAAAAATATTTATATAAAGCTTGCTATTGTACATGACCTTTTAGTTGAATCTTCTTTCTCTTTATATTTCCTACAGTTCCTTTCCTTTCTGCTAATAGCATGAGTGTACATTTTCCATTCTGCTTCACAATATTTCCCTTTGGTTTTATTCTCATGAAGAATAAAATGTTTGTATCTTTCTATCTCTCTCCAGTAATCTCCCACCCTCTGACTCTCTCTGCTCAGTGCCCTCCACACAAAATCCCTGCAGTCCTGGCTCTCATACTCTCAGCTGGCCTCCCACGTTTTCCTTTGCAGCTCTGCATGCAAGCACAGACCTGGTGATTTCCAGCTCCGCCACCTCCATAGCACATGGTCACGATTTTCTGAGCAGCAGGCAAACACAGTTACTATTCCCCTCATCCCATTTGCTCATCATACCTGCTCATTGTCCTTTCTAGGAAACCCACAGATAATTTAATAAAGAATTGCATCTGAATCTGGGAACTCTATGGACTTTTATTTATGAGAAAGGATCTCATTCTTTGTTGTAAGATTTGAGAAGTACACTTCTGCATATTTTCACACAGCTCTGTTGATTGGATATCTCTTGAATACTAAATAATTTCTCACACACCCATACTTGGTGTGATACTCATATCATATTCATAAATCTCAACTACTCTGACACACTGTTTTCACCCATGAACACCCGCATAAGTATAGTTGTTCTCCACAGGCAGCTATCCCCTGATTCACAGATTACCTGTACTCCCACAGACTGTGCTTTCTACGTGGAAGGCTCTTCCACACTCTGGCAGGCTGCTCAGAGGAAACTCTCCCCTTCTTCCTCCACAGACTGAATAGGATCAGTCTGGCCTTCCTAAATGTCATGGCTCAAATTAATCCTACTTGATTAGCTTGAATAAGCAAAGTGATATGAATATTAGACCCCAGGCCTCAGGCCAGCATCCTAAGACACTGAGGACTGGTCTTAGTCAGATAATGGTAAAAGGGTGAGGACAAGAGGAGAACGGGATGGAAGAGATTTAAAGTTCTGGAAGATGGCTATAGCATGGAAGAGGTGTGTTTTATGTATAATGGACTTAGTGCCTCTTTGAAGACATCTTTTGAGAGAATGTCAGCTTGTAGTTTTTTGGCTGGCTCATGAATTGGATAAATAATGTGTGTTTATTTGAAATCAGATATGAATTTTGCAACATTTGGGATAATATGTTGTATAGTGCTTTTTTCAACATTTAACCAGCTCTGGTTTATTTTTCTTGGCCATTTGGTTTATTTTCTCTCTTGCCTTCTCAGTTCTGCAGCCACATGATCTGGCTGCCTGTAAGGTGGAGCCAGATCACTTTAGTTCAGATGTTTAGACAAACACACAGAGAACTAAGGCACTTAAAGGAAGCTGAAGAAGCCTAATGGTACAAGAGGCTCACTTTTGCAATATGAAAGCTTCTATCTTTCCTTACAGTGACACACACTTCCAGCAGTTATTTGGAAACCATGAGTGCTCATCCACCGAAAGACTCTTTCCTATGCCAATCAGCACCAATCAGGTCATCTACATTAACTCTGAGTTATTTGGACTTTCAGTTATAACTTTTAAGCTCTTATCATTTTGTAGCATTTATGACTCAGGGATTTAGAGTACAGCTTTGGTGATAAGTGTTGTTAAATTAATAGCCACAGCAATGACTCAAGCTGGAAAAAGAACATTGCAGTATCTATACATACAGAATGCAAGTGAATGGGAAATATGAGATGTTACTTTGATAATGTAGAACACTGGAACTTTGTTTATTCTGTGTACAAAACAAACTTCAGGGTCTTCCAGAATCATATGTAAAATAAAATATCATTTTAATGTGTTCAAAGTCATAATCATGTTAATGGCAAGAAAAATTTGCAACCACGTGCTGTCTTTCTCTAATGTTTTTCAGATTTTAGAAACAACTGACATTTTTCTCCAAACTTAATTCCAGTTCTCCTGTTAACATACGAAATCTTTATGTGCACAGTTAAGGTCACTTCTACTCCACAAACTGATACAATCTGCACATGCACAACTATGTTGGCCAGTACACTAGAGGAGTAGAAGCAAATGTCCATCATTCTGTGTCTTTGCTTAGTCAATCCTGACCTACCTCACCAGGATGATTAGATCCATAAGGACCATTCTGATCCCTATAAACAACATGGAGAGTGTAAGGAAATTTCCATACCATGACTTTCTTTGTCATATGGAAAAAACACAGTTGCACTCCTTAAAAAGAAAATATCCAGCTAAATTCATCCCAGCCTCAGTGGAAAGATAGCATGGGTGAATTAGCCCTACTAAATTTTAAGATCAACATATTAAGATAATTCTAAATTACAAAGCATATTATGATTTCAAGGATTACATTCTGACTTGGATTTGTTTTGAAACATTATGCCAGACATCAGAGCCAAAAGGTTTATAAAAGAGATGTAGTAAATGTAGTAAAACTCAGATTCATTTTATTATTCTATCAGCTTAGCTTGACCTACAGCAACCATGCAAAAGGTTTCTGTTAGACATATCCTCACTTGCTAAATAAATTGGACCAAAGACGATTTTCTTGACTGAGAAAATTCTCTAATGTTGGCTAAAGAATTTCAGCTCTGTCTATAAATATTAATGTACTTAGTAATAAATTACACACATGAATGGCACTTTATTACTTGAAACTAAACTATTAAAAGCTTTATTTAGATTGCACAGAAAAAATAATGTAATCAAGGTCAGTTAAGCACGGCCAACCCTACACATACTGAGTGTCCTGAGCAAAATCTGGACTCGACCCATGACTCTCAACTCATAACCAAGTGTTTTTCCCACATTACACTATCTCAGCTGCCGACCCACTATTCCAGCTGCATCTTTTCCCATTGTAAAGCATTTATTTCTGCTCATTCATCTGGCCCTTCACTCCTGCTTAAAATTTACAGTTTATGAAAATACTGTAAAAGGAGGTGCTGAAACAAGCGTGCTGAAAAGAATACTGGGATTCATGTGAAATCCAGATATATCCATGCTCAGCAGCAAAGAACAATCCCTGAAAATTTCTGTTTAGAAGAATGGAAGAGCTAGAGGGCTGATGGAGATAACTTAAAAAACAGACAATACAAGTTCAGTGCTAGCTTTATTATAAATGGTGAAATCATTTCCAGCACCATTTCAGTGACTGTGTAGAAGTGTGGCACCCTAAAATCTACCAATATAGACTGCTCTCAAAGGTTTTTCTTGACATAAATAATAGAGAGGAAATGTGTCTTATAAAAAGAATTACATTATTTTAAGCAGACACTTTTATTCTTTTATATTAAAGTATGTTTCTGAGTAATAGTTATTAAGTAAGCATGTCACCATCTTAATAGGAGATATGTGCTTTTATGTACTTTTCCAGTTTTGTTTGGAGGAACAGCACAGATGAAACAAAATGATTGGGATTCTTGTATTTCTTGAGCAGCATTATAAAAAGTGTTTGCTCTGCTCCAAAAGTAGGCCTAAAGGCATATCTGGGATTGCAAAACCTTTATTACTAGTGATGGAGGGAAAGGAAGACTCCAAAGTCACTCTCAGATATGCAGCTGAATTTAAAGGGGTAAAACAGAAACTTAGAAGAAGAAGAAAATGCGTTTTCACTGCTCACAATTTACTTCAAAATAATGGATAGCTAGAGATACAGTGCAGACAGATTCCCAGATGAGTTTAAAAAAGACACATATCTCAGCTACCACCAAGTTAACAGAAAGTAGGAACCCAGTTA
This sequence comes from Apteryx mantelli, assembly GCF_036417845.1. NCBI lineage: Eukaryota > Metazoa > Chordata > Aves > Apterygiformes > Apterygidae > Apteryx > Apteryx mantelli. The sequence goes on from NC_089979.1 coordinate 37,214,546, forward strand.
TTTTTGAGAATACTATGAGGTGCCTATCTGCATCTTGTAGCATCAAAACATTTTAAAATTCTGGCCCTGAGACCATCCCCATGAAGCACATTCCTTAAGGTTGTCTTACTTTCCAGCCCTTCAGGCCACAAACCGCCTTATTTCAAACTGTGCTTTCAAGCTATAGCGGAAATGGCAAAGTTAAAAAACAGTTATCTTATGCTTTAGTTCACAATCACTATTAATAGCTGAATACTTAAAATTCTGTAAATACACATTTTGATTTGTGACAGGTTTAGAACATTATCTCTTATAAATCCCTAAAATAACAAATGCACACCAGAAGATTGTAAGTAGTGCACAGGTTAAAGAACTTGATACCAGAATAAACACGTCTTACTCTTCTGTATGGTAGCATATAATTTTATTTTAGTAAGTACATAAGAACACTTCTTGTGTGTGAAGAAATGTGCATGTACTAGATGACAACTGTTTACATAAAGTTTTTCAATAAAGATCACTCACATAACACTGGTGGAAATTGTATATTACTGAGGCTTTCTTGCTGTTCAGTGGAAATACTGAATTTTCACCTGTTCCTGAATTTTCACTTTTAAAGTTATTTAAATTGCTTGAAAATGCAATTAGGTAGTAAAAATGTGGCCATTAAAACATGATAGATAGTTATATCTGAGATTATGGTATGTCTCCTGATATTTGGAAATTGGAATAATCACTAAGCCTGATATTCTTAGATCACTGACTCAGCTTCACTATAATAGATAAACTGTAAGAAGAAAAAGAAAGAAGTAGCATATTTTCCTCCTTGTTTCTGGCAGCTGCTTCTGTTGAATAGGTGACTTCATCGTTCCCTTACTCTGTTTGTAATTCTAGGACAATTGCCAATGACCCATTTTCACAACTATTCAAAGGCATCATTCAAGACTTGTTTACGCTAAAATTGCCAGAGAAAATATTCACCTGAAATACAGTTCCCCTTTCTCCATGGTCAATGCTACCCATCAGAAATGCTAGGATTTTTTTTCTGTAGCAATTAATAGGAAATTGCCACCATCCATCATTTTTAATACAACTGATATTCATATCCACTAGGGAAATATATGAAAGACAAATACCCGGATTGCTTAAGGTTGATCTCAAGGTCAGTCAAAATGATCCACAGGAAACATTTACAGGCAGCTGAAATTGCTTATAATTTGTCAGTAATCTTTTGGAGCAGTCTATTGTAGATAAGTTGTGTCTTGATAATTTGGAGTCGCCAACATGAGTTTTGATTTGAAGAGACAGGCTTTGAGTAGGTTAAATGAAAGAGAATGCATTTATGTAATCTTAAGCCTTCCAAGGTGGAGATCAGTGGTAGACATCTCCCAGTGGTGCTCTCTTTCACTGTGTGGGTTGATGCACTAGTTTGATTTAATACCAGATTATAGAGCCATAACCTTGTACTTTCTTTTGTTTACTGAAAAAAAAGCACAGTGTTTTGAAAAGATGTCATTTGGGTGGGGTTTTTTTTTTTAGAAGATCTGTCAATTGAGCACATCTGAAAAAAATGCATCACAGAGCCATTGCAAATTTATAAATTGGCTGTTCAACTATTTTTACTGTACATTCTGAAAATGTCAGTGTTTCCCCCAAATGAGATGATGACCCACAACTGCAGAAGTTTTGCATACAAGAAGTAAGACACTAAGCAACAGAACCATTGTATCAGTGTAGCAGAAAAACACATTGAAAATTCAGGAACATAAACTCCTGGTAGAAAAATAAATATGTAATTTTTGTTGTGCTCCAGAGAGGAGCGATTTATGGATCAAATCACCAAGGGAGTCAAAAGAATAGCCAGAGCAAGTATCAGTGTAGTGGAGCAGTCATCTAGTGTTAAGATTAAGGGAAGAGAACTAGAGGGCATTTTCATTTTCTTAATGTTAACATTTGTCAACTATAAAGACAGTAATATCAGATATAGTCAAAGAGATGCTATGATTTTGGACACTACACCCTAAGCACTTGGAATTAACCTTTCAAAATTCAATCCTTTGGGGATTTTTTCTCCCACATGTTTTCTTTCACCTTCATCTTCGTTTGAAAACACTGTGCCTAAATATTAGAATACTGGGCACTTCCAAACAGCCAAAGATGAATACAAACGGGCAGTTATAAATGAACAGCCTCTTTTTTTTAATCAGGATAAATCTCTGAAGAATTCCAAAATTGTTTCAGATTCTTCAACATAGGAGAGACTGCATATTTTGAAAGAAATTAATCTCTATATATTTAATTTATACTTTATTTATTTGTTTGTTTTGCCCTAGCCTCCAAATTCTTTCTCATACAGTCTTTAAAGCAACACAGCCTCCTAGGAAAAACCTATATGGCTAAAATCCATTAACCATGAACCAGTCCATCGTCTGTTAACTCCTCTAACACTTTCAGCAAATCTTTCTAAACTCTTTTGTTCATTATTCCATTAGTTAACCCTTTAGACCATTGAGTAGTTTTCCTCTTTCTTGATAGTTTTCTACTATTTAGCAACATTTAACATTTTACCATCATTTGATGGCCAGTGGTTCAGGATTACTACCATGTTTTCTCTTTGCTGATGTCACCAGATGCTCTATGTACTGAAAGGAGGGTACTTCAATGAGACCTGCTTGATTAACCAATGCTCATGCCTTAAATTGCGAGCAAATACTTCACCATAATGTCCTGACTATTGTTTTTGTGCCCACACAGGGTTCTTTTCCTTTTCTGGAGATCATTTACTAAAATATTTCTAGCTAATAATCATATTAGCCTTTATTTGGCTAACTAAGTAAGCTAATCAGTTCTTCACTTCTGAGAAAAGCAGTCTTTTCCTGTCAATGTCCTGGGAGATGTCCTCTTCATCTCTTCCAGTTTTTACTGCTCTTTCTGGGAAACAGAAGACCATAATTATATGCTAGATCTGGTGCAACCAGTGTCTTGTACAGCATCATTAATAGATCTTTGTCTCTGCTGCAAATATGTCTACCAGTACACATTAAAATTGCATCTTTTTTATTGGCTCTAGATTATACTATTTTGGCAGCTCAGAAGCATCCAATGATAAAGTAGGTCATGCCAGTGCTTCCCTCAGCCATTTCCACATGCCAAGCTCCCAGTTCTTAGTGCCTGAAGTCTGTTAAGTCCATAAACTTTCACTTCATATTAATGAGTTTTATCCCATTCCTATTGTTTAAATACTGGAGCTCCTCTGATTCTTTCTGATGCCTCTTACCTTTGCCAGCAGGAGATTTCATCAGCCACCTCCTATTCTTTGTGCCAATGTCATTACTGAAATCTTATATAACATTGCTCCCAACATTGATCTGGAGGGGCTTCCGTTGCTAATTTCCCTTTGGCCAAGCTTTTTTGTTCACCACAGACCTGTTGTCATCTTTCCTACAGCTAGCTCCTTACCCATTTTACAGGTAATGATCTAATCTGCCTGCTTATAATCTGCCTGCTCCAGTGTAAATAATAATTTTCTAACATTCTACCACATCAAATACTTTACTCCATTGATACTGCTGAGACCTTTCCTGTTGGAAAAAAAAAAAAAAGCCACTATCTAATAAGTGAAAGATGCCAGTTTAGTCTGGCATGACATATCTTTGGTAAATCCATATTTCATTATAAGCTCATCTCTATTTATTGCCATGGTCTTAAACTAGTGCCTTCTTCAAAATTTATTTCCACAGCTGAAATAAAGTTAATGTCGAGCTGAGAAATGTGTGGTGAGCCAGGCGATTTTCCTTTCACTTATTATGTGCATGATCTAGACACGAGGAGATAAAGAACATTATCAAAAAGTGAAAGGGGCAACAGGTAATAGACGCTTACATGCTCCAAGAAGAATGTAAGTAGTACTCAAGTGGTGTGCAGGCCTTCCTCCATTAATGGAATGATTACATTTTTTGCTGGTGTCATATTAGAGATTTGGCATGGAGATTATCAGATCTCCGCTAAAGCTACTGACTCAAAGTATGGAAGCATATATTTTTTCTTGTATTGCTATTGCTTTTTTTTCAAATTTCATTGTTATTTAGATGCTGGATTGCACTTTATGGTTGTATTTATTCTCTATTACTGTTAAATATTTATTTCTTAATCAAATATTTCAAAGTATGATACCTCGTCTCAACCCAATATGGGCAAAATTCACTTTTCCGCTGAGAACAAGCTCAAAGCCTACACATTGCTGAAGTACTACATGTTAGGTATTGCTGAATATGGTAGCTTCTCCACTGAGGTGATTTTACACCTATGCTTGTCAGACAACATTTGTCTTTGTCCTTGCAAATCTAGATTTAGGAATAAAAAAAAACTATTTCAAAAGTTGTAATAATTTTAGGAGTAGACAAAAGTTTCACCTTGCCTCCTCACATTGAGAGCATGATTGCAGCTGTAAATGACTGATTCCCAAACCTGAAAACAATCAGCTCAAACTGGAAATGTCTGTGTAAATCATAAACTAGCCTAAGGATTTCCTCTATTCTAGGAATGAAGAGCCCTGATAACCTGTTTTGAAGTCTGACTCTCCTTCTAGTTCTCAGGATTTAAAATTCGTCTTTTAAACAGATAAGAAATACAATAACAATGGCAACTTCATGACCTCTCTTTCATCTGCTTACCTCTTCCCTTGCTTATTGACTGTGCTGTCCTTCAGTAGTCCTCCTCTGCCATCCTCCCCCATGTTTCCTTTTTTAGAAGAGATACATGTTATTTCCACTATTAAAGATCAACAAAAGCAGAACTGACTTAATGACTTAAAGAAAAAAGTATTGCCATCTAAACTGACCATCTTTGTAGCTTCAAGCAGCATCTTAGTGGTAGCTCAGCACTGAGGATTAAACCATTTGGACTCAATTTATATATAAACTTACAGAACTTTCAACTGGCTTTTGTGCCCAGTTCCCATGATAAGTTCGCATTGAGTTATATGCATTCGTTCCCACACACTTTTCCAGAGACTGAGTTAAATTGTCATTTATGGCAGGACTAGGGCTGAGTAAAAAGATGAACAACGAGTGAACAGACCAGGAGGGAGTGAGAGGAATTCAAAAGACTTTTAAAAAGCTCAGGAAATCTGACAAGAAAAGAAAGACATAAGCATTTTTTAACCTACTTTTACATTTTATTTCAATCCATTTTAACCAGGAATTCTATTTCTTGGCAGAACAATTGGACAAATGTAGGTCTTGCATAAGTCTCTGGTGGTGTTATAGTGAGTTATTGCCCATCTGTTTCTAACCTGGATAAAACTCAATGAAGCGCTAAATAAATCAATGGTTTCTACTTCTTCCTAATAATATTGTCATGGAATCATTTTATAATTACAGTAAGACTCTTCAGTAGTGCCTGTCAATGATCAAAGGGCAATATCAAGGCAGACAAAAAGTAGTCACTAAAATGAAGGCTGTGTAACTGCAGCCACATGACAAGAGAGCAAGCATATGAGATATTGACCCATAAAATAAGAACTAGTGAATACAGCACTTGCCTTCAGAATAGAGCACTGCAGCTCAGACACTAGAGATTAGTTTTTTAATTTCACAAGCAAGAGATGATGCTGCTAACCTGGTAAGAATATGTTTTAGTCTGCAGGAATACGTTGGAGGTCAGTGTCCAAGGACCCAAGCCCACGTATTTTGTTTCCTTGAAAATTTATTTCCATGCTTTCACAGCCTGCATCACTACCCGGGAGAGTCCAAAAATAAAGTGAAAGGAAGCAATGCTTTGAAGAGCCACAGTGAAATATAGGACATCCTTTTCCTCCCAGCATGGTGCCAGTGCTGGAGTCAAAGATAATATCAAAAGGTTAATTCATAACCATGATGATCTTTAGCATTTAAATTTCTAAAGGATGCTAAAAGCTAAAAATGTTCACCCATAACCCCAAACAATCCAACAGCTTTGGAGAATCAGATAGCTCCTGAAATTTTCTTAAATAAAGTTAAGAAAAGTTTTTAAATAAAGTAAAAACCACACAAGCTATGATGTATGAAAACATAAGGACCACGTAAAGCTTATAAAAATATTAACTTAAATTAAAATTAAATTCCAGTGTTCCTATACTGATTTTTTTTTCTATTTATACGAGGGTCTGTAATTGAATGAAGCAAACAATGAGAAACACATTTAATGAAAGTTTTCTAAAAATTCACAGCTATTTGATAATAGCAAAAAGTTGCATGTGTAGAAAATTGCTGAACTCTTATTGGAGTGGTGGTAGAAATAAGAAATCAAGTTTATGTTTGCCCTTGAATGAAAGGCCTAAAGTAACAAATACCTACAGGAAGACTGTCAGATCATACTGAGAAAAAGGTAATCCAAATCAGTTTCATCAAGCTGCACTTCTTATACTTGAATTATTTGATCTTATAAAATACTGTCTTCTTTCCTAGCCTGCTTGGTATGACTTCTGGTCAATCTGAGACATCTCTTCAGATCCCCAGAAACCTCTTTTAACTCTAAAAAATTAAGATATATGATATCTTGATAATGATAAGATATAACTAAACTAAATTAAACATAGGAGATGGAACAGATAACCAAGATCCATCCATCCTCTTTTGGACAGAAATGCAGAGTTTTGTTGTCTTCTGATCCTGAAGTAAAGGATCACTGAAGACACACCATAGTTTGGAAGGAGAGAGCATAGATGCAGAAGATTATCCTGAGCAAAAAAGAAAGAAAATACACTGACTACAGTGTCAATATGGGTATTTGTATGTGCAGCAATAATGTTCAGACCCAAAGCCTTGACCTTTGCAAAGCTGGCACTGTCAAAGACCAAATGGAAAGGAAAATGTTTTGGCCAGTGCAGACAGAGGTGAGTTCTCAAGGGTTCCTGAAGTGCCTTCCTGGCTGGATTTCTACACCAGCATATTTCCTCTGCTAAACCTTGTCCTAATAGAATTGGATCAGCAGCTCTACATCCCGGTTTCTATGACAGGAATCTATATCAGAATTACAAGAAAACTAGTTTAGAACTCAGTAACCTAGCTGGTTAGGTGGGACTTACAGCTGAACAACCTTTATGCTTAAGGTCCCATTTTTAATGTTCTTCTCTTAAACTTTCTTGTCAAAATGTTGTTTGGCAGTATGGTAACCAGACAGAACCACAGATTCCTGAAAATCCCAAGCACCTCAAAGGGAGGTCATATTTTTACTGGTGGTCAGTTCTTAAGACTTGGATCTGTCTCTGTCTTTAGTGTTAGTGTATTTGTGCACATTTTTAGATATTTTTCAGGATTTGGTCCTTTTTATGTAAGCTGAGACAAGTATCTCAGCTTTGCTATGAATCAGTTTTTTTCATGTAAAATGATTTTTGATATTGGGGCCAATGTTGTTTATAATCTTCATTAATGAGCCGGGTGATGGGACCGAATGCACCCTCAGCAAGTTTGCAGATGATACAAAACTGGGTGGAGTGGCTGATACACCAGATGGTTGCACTGCTATTCAGAGGGAGCTCAACAAGCTGGAGAAATGGGCATAGAGGAACATTATGAAATTCAACAAAGGAAAGTGCAAAGCCCTGCACCCAGGTTGGAACAACCCCATGCACCAGTACAGGCTGGGAGTCAACCAGCTGGAAAGCAGCTTTGCAGAGAAGGAGCTGGGGGTTTTGGTGGACAAGTTGACCATGAGCCAGCAAGGTGCCCTTGCAGCAAAGAAGGCCAATGGTATCCTGGACTGCATTAGGAACAGTTCTGTCAGCAGGTCAAGAGAGGTGATCCTTCCCCTCTACTCACCACTGGAGTGCTGGGTCCAATTCTAGGCTCCCCAGTACAAGAAAGACACAGATTTACTGGAGCAAGTCCAGTGAAGGGCCACAATAATTAAGGGACTGGAGCAACTCTCATATGATGAGAAGCTGAGAGAGCTGGGACTGTTTAGCTGGGACTGGAGAAGAGAAGGCTCAGGGGTAGCTGATCAATGTGCATAACTATCTGATGGGAGTGAGTAAAGGAGAGAGAGCCAGACTCTTCTCAGTGGTGCCCAGTGACAGGACGAGAGGCCATGGGTACAAACTGAAGGACAGAAAATTCCCTCTGAACAGAAAAAAACACTTCTTCAGTGTGAAGATGGTTGAACACAAAAACAGTTGCCCAGAGAGGCTGTGGAGTCTCCATTTCTGGAGATATTCAAAACCTGATTGGACATAGTCCTAGGCAACCTGCTCTAGGTGACCCTGCTTTAAGCAGGGGGTTTGGACCAGCTGAACTCCAGGGGTCCCTGCCGACCTCAACGATTCTGTGATTCTGTGATGATTTTTCATCTATCAATCAGGAAGCTTGCAAGAAGAGTCATTCAACACATATAAAAGATAAGTAGTACTAATATCAGTTAAAATGAAACACTGATATGAGAGAAAATGAAGGCAAAACTTCCCTTCTGTATTTATTTAATGCAAGTTATTTTGCTGAACATGGAATACACTATTGGAATTAGAATAAATAACATTTGAAAGTTGAGAAAGAGACTGCATCATGAATTAGGATTTTAAATTCTCCAGTCATATTTTCAGCTTTTCCCCTGTAACCGCAAAATAGTTATGACACCCAGTTGAACCACACCTCACATTTCACTGTTGCTGCCCCAAAACTCAAAATTACTCTAAATGCTTCAGTCCTGGTTTGGACGAGGTTAAAAAGACCAGAATTCAGAAAGGAAATCTTCATTTTGAAAAATGAAAAATAGAAGGCATACTTTGTCAATAAAAATGTGCTTGTACTCTATTTGACTATACAAATGACACTGCTGTTTACAGGTACTGTCCATTTAACCTCTTCCAAGTCACTGTTGTCAGTTACTTTGTATATATCAGTCTTGACGAAATGTGGTACACTAAAGCATTTTCTTTCTTGATTAAGTGCTATCTGTACAAGGAGTTTTAATTGTTCCTGCACTAGCCAGCATTTCTTCGTGTATTTGAGTTAAGGCATTAAAATTTCAAATCATGAAATGACAGGACTCTGATTCTGTCTGTTATAATTGGTACAGTGTTATTTCCAAACACTGCCTTTTATATGAAGCACTGTTTCACACAAGCTGACAACTTGATCACTGTGATGCTGCAATATTAACTTATATTTTGGCAGGATGACATTTCTTGTAACATCCGTACATTGTATTTATTTTGATTTTATTCCTAATCCAAGCAAAGTGCAATGCTGTCCTCTTACAGGAGGAACAAATAAGGCATTTTATTGGAAGCATTCTTCCTAAAGACGCCATGTAAGAAACAATACACTAAAATTGTTCACTTCCCCAAAGGCATAAGCATGGCTTTAGGAAGAAATTATATAAAATGGCTAGAATTTGCCTTTTAAAAAATAAATTATTGCATTAATTAGCATAATAGCATTATTTGAATGTGAATGACATAAAATTTACTGTTGACAAACTAGAATTATAGACAACATGGGTTCCTTTAGCAAAATCTCACTAGAGGTAAGGTGAACATGTACCATAATGCTGATGTTATTTTCTTTCCTACAGTTGAATGGGTTTCTTAGCTCATACTTGTGCCAAATTCTCCTATGCTGTTAATTCTGACAGTACTTTCTGGAGGTCTGATTGTCCTTGATTTTAGATACATTAAAAACTCCACAGGGTAACTCTAACTATCACAATCTATCTTGCCAAAATCAGTGCAGATCATCTCTTTTGAGTCCTTCTGTTGAGTACTCTCTGAGTATTAATAGAGGACCGTAAGTAAAGCAAAAAAGACATAAGTTTTAGCTTTCCAGAGAAATTGCCTTTGTCTTAAATGAAGAGATTATTATAAAAGTTTCATGTGGACCTTACTCATAGCCATACAGGATACTGATTTTAGGTTGTCTTGAGGGTCTTATAGCAATCACAAAATTAGGTTGGCCAAGATAAATGTGTCTTGTTAGCAATTTTATAGGCTAATAGGCCAGAGTCCTGACAACCCCCAGTTTCCATTAGTCCCATCCAAGAGCTACTAGAGCCAGAATGATCTTGGAAAACAGTCTTTGCCCTACTAGTGTACAATTTCATGCAATAACATTCACTTTCTAATTTTTTTATTTAATCATGAAGCTCTCTTTAGCTACCTAGTTTAAATGAAAAAATTAAATCTGTACTTCACAGGTCTTACATCTCTACCCTTACCAACTGTGGGTCAGTAAACTAGAAAACACTCCATTTCCCTTCGATGCGTCAACCATTCACAGATATAGAACAGGTCTGAGTTATTAAGACAAACCCTGATTCTCTCTCAATATTTATTATTAGCTATTTTGAAAATCTTTGGTCCTTTGTGTAATTCTGGCATCAACATTTTTCCTTGTTTTTAAACCAGTAGAAAAATAATTCTCTGAGACTTTATTTCCTTCAAAACAACTTTCCAAAACACAGCCGATGTTCAGTTCTTCAGAACAGTGCTTGGCTTGTCTGTATCCACTGAGACTGAGAGCACGGTCTTCCTTGTGCTGCGGCTAACTTCCAGCCACCTACAACTGGAAATTCCCTAAAAAGAGATGTAAACACTCTATTGCCCCTGAGTGCTATGCCCTCTAATAGCTGGTGCTGACAAAAGAGGCACCACTTAAACACTGCAGTGGATTATGCCACCCCTCTCTCCATGAGCTACTGTTGAAAAATATGCCTCAGACCCTAATAATTGTTCATTAAGCTGTCAGCTACTCCTCCTCTATAGCTATCAATTTTGTCTCTCTGCAGAAGAACTGAGAAAGGAAGAAAAGAGGTAATGTTAAAGATAACGACAACAGGAAAAAGTGAAGCTTTATTATAGCTGAGCACATATATCGCAATGCATTATTTATCTAACCCATTTAACCTCAGATTCTGTTTGTGCAGCTTCTGTAAGTAAATGAAAGTTTTTCTCAATCAAGTCTATTTGTTGTTTAAAATTAACGGACTGCTTTTTTGGCTACATTTTTGTTTAACTGCAGATCAAACACAGAAAGTCTTCTGCAATTATTCTCTCTTTAATAACCTCTATTTGGTCAATGTTAGCTAGTTATCACTTAATAAATACATCACACGTCATTGTCTGTTTCCCTATTACACACAACCATATTTGGCACAAATATTTGCATGTGAAAATTTCAAATTTGGGTTTTAATTACATTTGTGTTAGTGTTTTCTCATTAGGACAAGCACTAATGGAAAATCAATGCAAAAGAGGTTCAAGCATGGCTGAAGCAAATCTATTTAAAATGTGAAGTAAAACTTGTGGAGTGATGCTAACAGTTTACTTTCACCTTTTGTATTAGCCTGGCTGAATTTTTTAAAAATGTAGTAGCAAATATTCATCAAGCACCTGTAATTTGATGCACGTTGTATTCTAGACACATGAAAACAAATGCCATTCTATGCTATGTTTATGAGCCTTAATGAAGAAAGAGAAAGTAATGAATTTCATCCATCCATGGAGGGATACCAAGGAAGTTAAGGAATTTGAGCATGATGGGAAGAACTGAAGGGAGAGGACTCCCTTCATAATTAATGATGTGCTACAACAATAGTCAATTTATGCTGTAAGACCTCGGCCGTAAGCAACATTTTATGTTTTGGAATGCAGTGTGTTATAGCTCAAATCTATGAAACCAGTATGTAACAGTCTATAGTCTACTGTATGGGCTGGAAGCAAAGGCTTTCCTCCTGTAGTAGAAAAGAGAATTATTCCAGCAATGGCAAGCAGAAAGCAGGAAGATCGTAAGAGAAATTAAAAGGGATGTGAAATAAAGGCACTACATGGCAACTATTGAAGAGTTTGCAAGAGGGGATAATGCAGAAGACAGACAGATGGGAGAGTGCCACAATGCCTTACAAAGGTAAGCACTGGCAGGCAGATGAGCTGGTGAGGTGCCACATGCAGGGACATAGCCAGATGGACTTAAAAGAAGAGAGAGCCAAAAACAAGATAATGGTGACCCTGCATTGTTTCCTAAATTCTGGTTGCTTTGGAAGAGGAAGATATCTGTCTGTTCACACAAACACACACTTAAAATTATTGCCATCCTGATGGAGACTTGTCTACTGCACAGTGTACATTATTTATTAGGAATGATTTGTCTCTCTTTAGTAATTATTAAAAACCCAATATTTGCTACCAGAGGCAATACATTTGTCATATTTATACTTATTCTTGCTTCACAGGGAAAATTTAATATCTTATGTAACATTTTAGTCTTTGTTAGCAATGGTTATCATATAATTATTGATATTTCTGAAGCATCTCACAGGGACAAGTCAAATCGAAGCTTTTACCTAAGTGTCCTCCTAAAGAAAAAGAAAAAAAAACAGATAAAAATATATCATAGGTGATTTTTTTTTTGGAATACCAAACGTGAAATGTGTATGAGTGTGTTACAATAGACACAGCAATTTCCTAGAAATCAGACTCTGTTGACATGAAGATGCCTGTGTGAAGAGAGATAAAGATGTGCCTTGTTTTTTGCAGCATTGCACACAGATCTCAGCCATCCTACTTAAAAGATTTGCAAAATTTATTACCTAAGCATACACAAAGAGTTGGAGATGCTGGAGATGCTGAATCCCAGTGTAAGAAAAGGTTTTATCAAATACTGGAAAAATCATTCTGGGTAACATGGAGGGACCTCATCTCACACAAACACTGCATTTTCCATTCTGGTTAGAAGTGATCATCAACTCTTGCTAACTGAAATAGTCAAAATATTAGAAGAGCTGAATACCTTCCTCAGGTCAGCTCAAAACAAAGGCAAGTCATAGAACCACCAACATCTATTCTAAAGGTTCAGCCAAGCCATAGATGATTTTCTGTGAATGATTCTATGAAATAACCCTTTTTTATCTCCTTAGAACTTCATTATATGTGACACATTTTAGCTGACTGTCTTGCATGGAACATAAATCGACCTTCCTGCAGCACGAGAAAAAAATCAAGAAAAAGGAAAACATGGAAATGTGATATAATACACCCTAAAAAGTGTCTGGAGCAACTGAAGACTGTATATTGTTCTGAGGATAGGTATAACACAGACAAGGTGGATGGTATCATTAATTCCTTTCACTGAAATGCTGCTGCCTCTGTTTTTGCCCCCCCTTCATCTCTCATACACAGTGTTTGTGCAATGATTACTCAGCATTACAACTCAACCTGTCCAACAGTTAGTGGGAATATGCATACTGTGTTAATACTGTGAAGCTTAGATTTACAGAACTTGGTGAGTCAGCTGGCCCTCAGCTGGAGTCGCTGTTGGTTTAACATTATTTAGATGTATGCTTAGCAGCTTCTCCTAATGTTTCTCATAATGTATGTTTTAGCAGTTTCTCATCTGTTTCTCATAATGTAAACTAATGTGTCTGACTAAACTAATAAGGGAATGTGGAAGATGCTGAACATAATCTGCCAGCCCCCATTCTCCACCCACACATCACCATTCTTTCATTCAGCTTCCTTTTAAGTGGGAAAAAAAAGATTTATGAGGATATTAAAAAAGTAATTAAGGAAGTAATCAAAGAAATGGAAACATTACAACTAATGAGTGTGGTCCTGTGTTCTCCAACAACCTTACATACCTGGTTGAATGTTTACTCAGACTTACAAGCTTATATAATTGCTACATTTAGTGGCATCCATCCGCTACATCTTCCATTTACATGTTGTCCTCTCTGTCTCAAACCCTGAAATCAAATGTCTGTGCTCTGTGTGCAGCACAGCTGGCACCAGAAGACTCCGCATGGCTGTAGAGATTTCCTCAACAAGCTCTAATCGCACAAGTGGTCTGCAGATTGCAAATCCTTTGGTTCATGTTGTTTCTCTCCTGTCTGCTTGTTAAACAACATGCACATCTACTTTCCCACATCAGTAAGCCACTATATGGAAACAAAAGACTAAATGCTGGTTTAAGATACCTCCTTTTGATCCCATATTTTCCACTCAGATGTGTATCAGCAGTAAAGACTTGGAAATACAGCCTCATTTTTTCCTAAAAATTTTGATTTGGCAACAACAGTATTTACAGCACTGTGCTTAAGCACTCTGGTTTCAGTTGCTTGTGTAACCTGCTCTTGCAGCTTGTAAGGGGGTCGGTGGTATGGGATGTGGGCTTGTTGAGTTGTGCAGTTTTACTCAGTCTTCAGAGACCTCATTCAGTGGCTCACCAACAGCAGGAGACTTGCAGTATCAACAGATGGGCTGGCCAAGATTGTCTAAGTCCAAATGTAATTGAATGCTGTGAGTTTGAAACACAGCCTCACACTTTGTAGAGTTCACATTTTGCTTAGGATTGAAAAATAAAGAAGTAAGAATGATGGAGTAGGAAAAATGACACAGAAAGAATTGGGAATGGAATAAAATAAAACTTGGATGCTGTAGGGAGGGAAAGAGCAAAGAAAGGGGTGAAGAAAATTTCTAACAAGAATAAATATAATGATACCTGCACTGGGATCAGCTAAGCCTTTTGCAGGGTGACCCATATCTAATATACAATAGAAATATCCCATTAGCTAAAAAATGTGTCAATGTTTTCCTTTTAAAATTGAATCACCCCTGGGTTACAATTAAAAGGGGAAAAGGATTAGTGAACCTGCACCACACAGAAACCTGCCTCAAGCAGCAATGCAGGCTGCTGACAAAACTGGCTGTTTACACAAAGCTCTTCCAACAAAGATACCGTGTGTCTCTAGAAAGACTCCCACTGGCTTCAGAGGGCTCCGGATTAAGCCTTTCCAAAATTTCCAAAAAGTCCAAAAAGTCCAAGTGCTTTTCTTATGCAAAGTCTACCATACAGCCAAGTGTACACAGGCCTAAACCTACATGCTGTATGACAGCTAACAGCTTATTTACGTGGATTAAGACTCATTTAATGTCACCTGGTCGTGTGGGAGAGGTTTACACTCTAGTCCACAGGTTGGTTGCAGTAGCCACAGGAGCAACAACTTCAGCTACTAAGTACTTGCTCAGAGCCCCATGCTTGTGGCCCATGATGATGTAAGTGATTCCCAGTGGCATGGTGTCTGCACCAAAGGCAGTTTAGGGCTATCTGAGCCTTTGTCAGAAGCTGCATTCGCATCTGTGGACTGCAGTGAGGACAAATCTTCAGAGGAACTGGAAACAGGGGTAAGATCAAGGCAGAGGGATGATTAGGGATGAAGTTTCCTGACTCTGCAGGCCTAAACATCAAACCAAACTGTCATATCTGACTGAATGAGCATTTTAGGACTTTCTATAATCACATTTGCTGCATTTGTTCACAACTGGATAATAACAGACTATGAAGTTTTCTCAGATTTATTAGTAAGCATAAAATATATATTAAAGGTTTTTTATGAGTATTTCTTGTTCTCTACATTGCTTTTCATCACCTGTGAGCTTTATTACTCCTAATGTGTTGGTTAATTTTAACCAGATTCATAGGACATATGGTTTGTTTCCTGACCGGATGCTAGTAGCTTTTGGATAGTTAAAATTAGTCATTCGCACAGTGTTTCAAAATATTTCCTTTGTTCTAAACAGAATAGAAGTGTAGAAATTCAGTGCAAGAGACTGTGTTTGTGGTAATTTAATTTGGAGAAAGCAGTACATTATATCTCTTCATAAAGCATGCTCTTGTATGATTTCCAGTTCAGTTTTGCAGACTTGAGGATTGGATAAGCTTTGGATAAGCTTGTCTGAATCAAACCAGAACTCTAAACCTTTTGAAGGCTGCTCCACTAAAACAGGTCAGATTTGTTTTTCAGTGAATCCAACTTTAAGCAGTGCCACCAGTTCTTTGACCAGGCAAAGGTAGTGATATCAGCTAATATTGTCTTTTTTTTTGCACCTGTCGGAGGAGTTGCCAGGGTATCGTTGTAAGCACTCATCAAATCTGAATTCTGTGTAGTGCTCTGATTATGGTACAGTACTATAGACTTTAAGACTGTAAGACTATATACTACGTTATTTCTTTTGGTATGTGTCTAGTATAGAAATCTCCATAGGGGTTTTAAGGACAGTTTGGTAGGAAAGACACCTATCTCTGGTATCTACCTAAATATGCACCAGAATTCCTGAACTGCAGTGCAATACATGTTTTTCTAGGTTTAAAATAAAAAGTCTCAACTTCCAAGATGCTATTCAAGCTATGGTGCCAGCTGACTGAAGTGTCAGTCACATACAGATGCACAGTCACCATTGCCATCGTCATTACCTATTGGAAATACATTTGAAATTCCTGAAGTGTGAAAAGTGATATGCAAAATGAAATTCTATTCTATTTCTATCATTAGTACTATCATTAAGAAGAGTTTTCAAAATGCCCTGCTGAGGAAATGGCATGTGTTTACTGTAAGGTTAAAAATTATTTTCTAGCAGATAAAATACGATGCAGGATTAGAATTTAGCAGTATAATTACAGAGAAAGGTGAGTTTCATCCGCTGTAGCAAAAAAGTCCTAAATATACACAAAGACTGACAGACTCAATAGCGCCACCAACACAAATTACAGAAGCTAGATCAAAATAGCAGAGGCAGTAGGAAAAAAAACAATTCTTCTCCTGGCGCACATTTTTCTGTCTTTTGGTTCACCCCTACCCACAGCAGCAAAGTTGCCTTAATTTTTGGACCACTAGCAATAAATAGCCAGTGATGTATGCTGGCCATGGTGAGGTACATCTTTAAACCAGCATGCTATAGCCCTGATAATAACTATCACGTGTGAATTTGGACCTATTTTCCTGAGTGGGTGTCCCTGCCTCAGTGCTTGTGAGACAAAGCTAGAGCTCACACAGACTACTGCGTCTGCAGGACAGGAAAAAAACAGCAAAAAGAGTCAATGGAATAGTTCTGTTGGGAAGTGCTGTGTGCTGAAAAAGGTGTTTCACCATATTTCCTACAGCTAGCAAAATTCTTGTTGGGTAAGATAAAAAAAAGGTATTAGGACTTGTTGCTTTTATTCACTTTTAAAGGGTTCGCTTGTTTTGTTTCAAAAGCACTGAAAACTTTCCTTTGGGAGAGCTTAAGAATGTTTGACTTATGTAGTCTAGACTTTTATAGTTAGGTAATCATCTGTGATATTACATTATAGTGGTAGTAATATACTGCATGTTCACAAAATATTATAATATCTGACATTATTGAAACAAATTTCTACTTTTATAAAGGAAACATTTTGACTTCTCCAGACAGAATTTGTTTTCAGAATGACTTTCTAATCAGACATTTTTAAATTTCCACTGTTCATCACAATTTGAATTGAAACCAAATTCTGAAATGATGATCTTCTGGCAGAAAGAAATTCCTTTCTACTGTGAAAAGGAGAATCCTTAACCAGCACAGGCCCTCAAGCAGTGGCAGAATTGCTCTTCTTAGCTTATCTTAGTGTAACAGACCAAAAAACATCCTCAGTCCACTTCTTTCTTATACCAAAGAGCAAGCTCTGAAAGATCACCATAATGATGAATTTCCTGACTTGACACTTGTCCTGCCTCCATCAACAATCCCCATGTGGTACCCTAACACTGCACCTTGAATTTAAAAGGATTTTAGTCCTACAGCAAGAAGTGCTGTCAAGGGCTGCACTGGGTAGAATTTGCTACATATTTTCTATTAGCTACCCTTGTAGTCAAATAGACTTTGTGTGTGCAGTTATGTTTGCAGTCTTGCATAATACAGTTTTCCTTGTAATTGCCAGGTTATTAGCACAGTGTTTTAATTTTGCTTTCTCCCAGTTATTTGCATGTTTCTTAATTGGAAGTCATTAGCATATGTAAATATTCTCTTTCCATGGTGTTTTGCAGCATGAGCTCATTGTGTTGAATTAATTTGATAGTTAAATAACCTTAAATGTTAAAAGAAAATCAGTATGTACATACAGAACATATGATATGTAATGATATACATATGTATATCAGTACATGATATACAATATGATATATATGATATACAATGATATACAATACATGGAAATTATGTACAATACCTTTGGGCATTGTCTAAAATGAGTTTGATGAAGCCTGTTTACCTTCCAATAGTTTCTAAACATATTTACTTTATTACATAATTGATTGTAGGAATCCTGTTCACACATCCAAAGAATAATATTTAAATTACTTGCTTTCCAACAGAATTAAATGACATTCATATTGTCACATAAATTACTGCTTGGCAGCTGAAGAAGATACTTAACAAGTCAACATTTGCCTAAGGTTAACACAGTTACTACAGACACATCCCATTCAAAATCGAGTGGAAAGCTATTGTAAAAATACTAATATTTAATGGAAACTGGAATTTTTAATAGAAACTGCAACAGAAGGATTTATCCAATGCCTTTTAGAGTGATAGAGCTGTATATCCTAAGCCGTATATCCTATTAAAAGAATGGGTAACTTACCATCACAATCCAAAGTAAAGAGAAAACAAATATAACAGCCAGGTTTTTTAGTTAAACTTGTTGCTCATTATTAGCACTGTATTCAGTAGGCTTGCTGCTTAGAGGGCACTTTACAGACAGACTGTTATTTATTGGTCAGGAGAAGAACCTGAGATGCAGGGTCCTTGCATGCTCTTCTGGCATGTGACCTTGGCATATGAGACCATAATGCGGCACTGAACTGATCTGGAGAACAGACACGAAAATATTAACTCTGATAGAACTTGCAGAAGTTAATCCACTGATCCTTGCATATGTAAGTGCTTTAAGATTTTTAGTCAGAGAGTATTGTGTAAATGTGAAGGATTAAAACTGTTACCAGCAGAGCAGGGCTCCTGGAGGTCTGCCTTTAGAAATATTCCATTAGATCGAGGCCCATTTGATAGCGTTCTTACTTAAACAAAACAATTTTCCGTGAGATTCAACACAGAGAAAAGAAAATCCATTCTGTTGCTATTTATCAATTTGCCATCATGAAAAATACTGCTTTCTGAGGGGTCTTTCCTCTAATCCAACCCCCCAGAGATTACTTAGCTGCTAACAATATCAGTGATTTAGAGGCATTCCCTCTGTAATTTGTATACTGTGATGAAAGTTAACTGCTTTTGGTTGAGGTTTTCATCTATCTAAATTTGCTTGGCTAGAAGAGAAGCTGACCACATTGTTTTTTTCTTGTAAAACTGTGGTGGTATGATTGCATTTATAGCTCATCCAGCTCTCCAGCTCTTTTGAGGCAAGCAAGACAAGCTATTGGGTCTTTCCATACATAACTCTAATCTACTGGGGAATGTTACCCACTGGTTTAATATGTGAAATTTTTTTCATGATATGCTTGCTGTAGGAAGTATTCATGTGCCATAAGTTTTTAAAGAGCAATGATATTTAAAAGGTCTAGCTCATAAAACTTCTGAATATATTTTGCATTAACCTTTAAAGATTTCCCCCTACCTACCTCAGTTATTCATCCTTGTTGTATTTGCCAAACAGCCCAGCTGTTTGTCAGATCTAGTTAGACAAAAACATTGCACAAATACTTCTAATAGATTCAAAAAAAAGTAAAGCAAAGTAAAGCAAAAGGGAAAGAAAAAAAAGAATCTGTCTGGATAATTTCCTAACAAAACTACCCAGCATTGGCAAGGTGCTGGCATGTGCCAGAGAATTTGTAGCAATTGGTTAGTCATAAATAGAGTGGGAATTTTGGCACACCTAGATATTGCAAGGTACCTGAACCATCTCCGATCTATTTGTCAACCTTCCAGCTATAAGACATGGAATGTGTATATATATATATATATTTATATGTGTATATATATATGTGTGTGTGTGTGTGTGTGTGTGTGCGCGCGCGTGTGTGTATGCATGTGTGTGTGTGTGCATATATATATATATATACATACATATACATGTACACAGATAAATAGCACATTGTGGTCTTTGTTTTCAAGAAAGGGAGTGAAACATTTCTACAGTTTCTATTTGTTTCTTTTGCCACATCACCAGAATACTTTTCAGTTTTTATGCTTATTGACTTATGCATTTCCCTCTCATATATTGAGCTGTCCTGATTTTAGGCCAGATTTTCAGGGCTTCTTTGAGGTTTTTTATCCTTGGCCTTCTCTCCTTTTTCTTCTTGTGCTGCCCCTGTCTAACCTAACCAGTAACAGGTCTTTGACTACCACTTTGGTAATCCTATACTGATGTTTTACTGATTTACCTCTCCATGCCCAATCATGTCTCGAGTCATTCACTCATGTCTCTTTAGCTATTTCCCCAAGCTTTCAAACTGAATATCCCAACACTATCTCAAACAGACAGTACTAAAATTAAATTCCTTGCCTTGCTTCACACAAAACCTAGTCTGCCTTTTCTCTTTTCTCCTACTTCAACTACATTTATGATCCTGATGCTCATCCTACTTCCTTGTTTCCTCTCTTGTTCAGTATCCAGAAATCTGCCTTCCTCTCTCTTTGCCTGGACATAGAGTTGGAGTCTTTGTCCAGAATTTGTGTTAATCAAGCTTGTACTCTCCATTCTTCATCAGAAAGGTTTTCCTGTCCCACAGGATGGCTTCTCCTGCTTCCCTCTGCTCAATGTCTGGGGCCTGCACTGCCCCCTCTACCTCATCCTCCTTTTTCCCTTTCCCTTCTGCACAGAAACCGACTCCATCACTCCTTCATGTTCTCTTCCTGACATTCCATTTTCACCACATCCAGACAGCATCTCGCTCCTGCACAGGTTGCGTAGCCCCACTTCTTTCTCTTCTCACCAGTTTTTAAAAGTGCTCTAACGTAGAGACACATGGATTCTTATCTCGGCTTTGCGGACGGTCTGATTTGCACTTTTCAATGTATATTGAAAGTTTTTGGAAAGGGACGATACATTGTCTGTCTTTAAAAGCATTTAAGACATTGCTATTGTTTGACAAGCAATTATTTATTATCTATCA
Organism: Apteryx mantelli; assembly: GCF_036417845.1. Classification (NCBI taxonomy): domain Eukaryota; kingdom Metazoa; phylum Chordata; class Aves; order Apterygiformes; family Apterygidae; genus Apteryx; species Apteryx mantelli. The sequence goes on from NC_089979.1 coordinate 37,235,411, forward strand.
ATCATTTATTTTGGAAGTGTCTAAATAATATAATATAGTTTTTAATGACATGTATAGCATTGCATATATAGTAGTAATATTTTAAAAGTACAAGACAAATAAGATTACTCATTATGATCTAGATAAGCTACAAAACAGTAATCACACTATGAAATAGCTGTTCAATAAGAAAGAAAAAAGTAATTTTATTTGTTATCAACATTGGTTTTCACTTTAACTGTCCACTTCAAAAAACATAGATCCACCTCCATTTTTAATGGGAGTTTTCTTTTTATGCCTGGATATAGTAGCATTTTGAACACGATGTTTTTTTTTGTTTTTTTTTTGCATCCGCTAGCAGTCTTTCCTTTGACCATTGCAGAAGTGTGACCTTGATCAAAATGTGGAAACTGGGCAATTGTTCCCGGAATGGGTAGTTTGAACAGTTAATATTATATTCATCTCTGTAAAAATCCCAAATCTTTTACACAAGCAAGGTTACATAAGCCAAGAAATACATATCCCACTACTTTTACTTTTATGATTTTGGAAACCATTAAATAGCAAAAAAAAAAAAAAAAAAAAAGAACATTTGAAATGCAGCCAAGTAGTCAAGAAAAGAGGACTCTGTGTCTTTAAGCTAGAGAGAAAAATAAAACCCAATCATTCCAAATGTATTGCTTTAGTCATCTGGTTTCATTCTATTAATGACCTTTAACATCTGCAAAAATATTGTGAGAAGCTAATTTTGTTTTTACTGAGGTGGTGCAGAACAGTTTCTGGCTGTCAGTCTAGGATGTGCTATAAAATAAAATTGTCTTTCTGGGAGTCTGACAAAAACCTACTGTACAGATTCAATTTATTTACAACAGCCTGAAATGAAAAGAAAACAGAATTTTACAACACACCAGCATTCAAAAAATGAATAGTACTTACACATTTATATATATTTTAGTAATAAGGTTTCAAGATAGCCACCAAGATTAAGGGATCTATTTTGTATTTTGTGGTATTCCACAAAAATTTTAACCAGTGCAAAATATTTCTCTGCAAACGTTCTTCTCCAGATTTGTAATAACTCATTACCTTGATTTTGAACAGAGCCGTCCTTAAAAAACAGAGAGTTAGCTCAGGCACAATAGTCCTTTAATTAAACAGAAAGCCCTGCAGAGAAAAATGTCTGTGTCCTGTCTTACTATCATGGTCATAAAAAAGTGCAGCCTGGCAGAAGGGGAGTGGTGCAAAGCTGTTCCAACAGACAGAGAGCGTTCGCCTCCTCCTATTCCTGCCTAGGGTCCGGATAAGACTCAAAGAGGAGGCAGAGGAGGTGTTGATGAAAAATGAGAAGTACTGCATTCTACCCAAAGAGGGCAAATTGAAATAGGTGCTGGTGCCTCATTGGCATCTGCCCCCGGCCCATAAGCAAATAGCACTGCCTGATCCTCCCCAGGCAGTGAGGACCGGGGCTTCCAGGCAGGCTCAGCTCCCAGCCCCTGGGGGTCTGCAGGAGCAGGGTGAGCACTTTGTTGAGCATAGAAGACTGCATTTTAGCTGGCCTGGAAGTGAAATGCAAACTCATCTGAAAGGGAAACACCTTCTATAAATTGGGAAAGTCTGAAAGCTTGGGCTGGTGACTTCAAGGTGAAAAGCATCCTATTGATAGTCTCCAGGTCTCCCACATTAAGCATTTTACCTGAGTTAATATGATAAAAACAGCGGTTTTTTGGTTAGAGGAGAGAAGTTCATCCAGGAGGATGCTAAGGTGACTATAGAAATCTTTTTTCCTACAGCTTAAAGACTTCCTTAAAATAAGATCATGATCTGTTGTTTTCTGTAGAGCTGAGCACAGTCTGAGGACATCTCTGAACAATATACACTCCCCCTTTGTTCTAGACCTGCTAATATGAATATTTCCTTCAGTTGCCTAGGAGTAAATATTAAATTTATTTCTTAGATTCCAAGATCGACCAGAATATTAAATACTAATAAAGGCAAACAAGCATATTAAATTGCAGTGCTTGTTAAACTGCATGACTTAAAGAATGATATAACCACAGGAATAGCATTATGCAAGGTCTCTATTTATCAGCTGAGTTATATTCATCAGCTGAATCATATTAAACATATGACAGTAAGAAGAGGTGACCTGATTCTGGGTGTATAATTCAGGGACTCATGTCTAGGACCACGGAGATAAGTTTGATAAAAATAAGTAAATAATAACATTGAAACTACCTAATTACAGTAAACTGAAGTATTTTCAGAGGAATAAAGCAGTGAACATAAAGTTCTCTTTAAAATAGAAATAAAGATTTAACAGAATTAATGTCTGGAATTTACTGGCAAAGAAATTCAAATTGGGAATTTTGTAAAAATGTACTGTGGAGGATGCCTGGAACAAGTGGGATGATAGATTTTCCATTTTTTGATGTCTTCCATTCTTTATCAAAAAACTCTGAGGATGACATTTTTGGACTATTCCTGTAAAAAACTTTAGCAACAACATTCATATTATTTTCTCATTATAGTCTACAGCTTCATACCGCCTCTGTATGATATACTTCTTCAGGGACAAAAACAATTATTATATCTTGTTTACTTTGTAATGCTTAAAGGACAGTTTCTATACAATACTAGCTGAGATATCTTACTTCTGGCATTCCTAGATCAAAATGTCACTACTCTTTACTGTAACAAAATACTTTTACACATTAACACTTGGAATAAAAAATGGAAGATAAGCACCCTGTCTGCTAATTAGAGAAGCAGATGCTTTCAATATCCTTGTGTTAGCCTGGCATCACTTTTCTAGGATATTAAAAATAGCTGCTCCTCTAATTAGTACACAGAGCTGATAATGTAAATTGCATGCATCCCATCTTGTTCAAAACAAGTTATATGGACTCATATAATCAACTTCAGGGAGAATCACACTGATCCAAAAGTATAGAAGGCTAACACGTGGAATTCAACACATTTTTGCTATCCAAAGCAACGAAAGTCCAAATCATCATGTTACAAAAAATTGTTTTCAAAAATCATCAGAAGTTAAAGACAGAAACATGGAGTTAAAATGAACAGAAAAGCTCCCCATACAGGACTGTAATGAAATGACATAAGATAAACAAAGGAGCCTAAGACTGAAAATTAATGGACCAAAATGGGTATATCAGAAGTTAGGCAAAATTAGTGGGCAAAATACTGAGAGAATAGCTTCTTCTATTCATTTCTCTTCTAGGAGTCCTTAATTTAACAATGATGTCAAGAGAACAGTGGAGTAAGAAGTGAAAACTTTCTCATAGATGCTGGACTCCACTATGACATCTTTGGGTGGCTGTCATACTTTTTTTACAGTAATTCTGTCCATACTGAGCTACAGAGAATGATTCAGAGAACAGCAGCATTTCCTGTAGTGTCTTCAGCCTTGAAAAACCACTACAACTTGAGAACCGGATTGTTGTTTTCCTTCTTTTGGTCTACTTTTTAACAGAAGTCCAGCTTAGCCAGACATTGCATGTTAGCAACATGCATAAATGTCTTTGAATTGCCTGACATTCACCCAGATTTTGCCAGGTATAAGACTGGTTAACAATAACCTGTGTTATTTTGCTTATATATTCTGCAGATAAGACTGAAAAGCTAGGCTGTGAACGGGAAGCAGAAGTTTTCTTTTTATTTTGGGTTATTCTTTTCTGCTCATTTTGCATGTGTTTTTCTCACTTTGTCTTCAGGACTATAACATCAATAAAGAAGACAAACTTTCAATGTATATCTTGTTTCGATAAGCCTTTTGAAACCCTGTCAAATAGGAGATATTCCATAAAAAAATTCTCTGTCATTAAAGGGAATGGAAATAAAGAATGCTATTAAATAAAAGCCTAAACTACTACTCTGTATTTCAGATGCTTTGTCTCTTGTTCTTTCTTTTGTGTAACATTTTACTTTGGCTAAAAAATACTTGTAATGGTAATTGTATGTCATGGGACTAAACAGGTCAAGTCCTTTGTAATTAAAATTCTGAACTTTATTTGATTACTTAATGTTGGTCATATTAACATCTTTGAAGCCTATCTGTTCCATTAAAATCAGCACAGCAAAACATTGCAAGTACAGAAATCTCATCTGTTTCCTGTATGTTTCAAAGCTTTGTCTTTGCTCTTTCCATCTTTCTTTAGTATGGTAGATGTTCTTGTGTTTATGAAACTTTCATGGCTGCCAAAATTACTTTTTCTTCAGAAATTGTTTTCCAGTTAGAAAGCATGCTATTTGTTTCATAGCATTTTAGTCCAGTATTGTTTCTTGAATTGCATTATGTTATCTGAGCAATTAAAAGGAAAATGTTCTCTAGTTTCTGCCACTCTGCCAAATATGTACTTGCTTTGCACATTTTCTCAGTGGTTATCTCCAGTAGTTTCCTTTTTGAAGATTCCTTCACAGACTTCTTGACAGAGCTCCCAGGACTTCAAAAAATATGTTAATGAGTCAGTGAGCAGGCTGAGAAAGACAGTACAACTATCTGTTCTTCATGTAACCTTGCTGGTGGTTTTGGCAGCTCAGATCCATCCAGTTTCAGAAAATCATACTGAAACACAGTGTGATGGGAGAGAGCTGACAACAAAAGACAACAGAGAGAAAGGATGGTGGGGTTGTCTTTTTAGTCATTTCCTTTGCTTTGGAAGCAAAACACCCACAGTAGCTTGTCTAACGCACAAGCGCTAGTTGCATGCCTATCAAAAAGCAAAGCTGGTGATTGCACTGAATTGTCTGGATTTTCTAAATACTAAATGTAGATCTTTCTTTTCATAGATTGTGTATCTGGTTCAGTAATATTAAAAATTAGGCCAAAGATAAATAGATAAAAAAGGAGGAAAGAAGGCATTCTAAATGAAAAACAAAAAAAAAACAGATGGGATTAAATATCTCATCATCTAAATGCTCAGGGAAGAAAATCTTTCAAAAATATTGTCTTCCGCCTTCCTAATATTGGTCTAATCCCCTTCTCATACCAATTATTATAACTTCATTGGCTTAGGCAATTATTTATTGCATCTGCAATATTTTGTATACTGATGTTGAATATTATCATATTTTTAATAAAGAGGTAGGCTGAATGATGAGGCAGAATCCTGAAGTACTGTTCCTTTGGGACCTGTCATCTCATCTCTTTAGACTTATCTCCAGAGAAGCAACATGAAATGTATAAACATCTCTTATCAATCAAAAATGCTTACCATATGGCCCATAACGTTCCTGTCCTCAACACTCTCACTCAGTATCAAGCCAAGATCTGTGGCTGTTCATCCAGACTGCTCCATGTCAGCAGAGATTTTTCTCCCCTTGTAAAAGTTATCTCCACCCATTTCCTCTGCAAGGACTCCCCAGCCACAGTTACTGAGCTGGTTGTTGCCAGCCTGGCTCCACAGGTGCTCCCTGAAACAGGCTTGTCTCTTTTTTTGGACTCAGGTGCGGAGAGCAAGCCCATCCCTCACCCTGTGTCCAAGAAGCCAGGTGGCCCAAGTCACTGTCACAATGAACCTTCCCAAAATGCGCATGTCAGTCATGGGGGAGATGAAAAGGAAGAGGAATTCCTCTAGAACATCCAGAGGATCTTCTGATCTGGCTTCTGTTTCATTTGCATTTGGGAAAGGAAGTGAAATTCTGCCATGTTCTCAATATGTGGAATATTACACCAGACCTAGAAAAAAGAAAAAAAAATAGCTTTGTGTTTGAAAAGGAAATCATAGGGTTTTTCAGAGGGTGGGGAAGAGGAAGAAAGAAGCAGGGGACTGGGGTAAAATAACCTTGCTTGTCATCTGCACAGGTACTTTAGCTCCCTTGTTTAGAGATACCTTTCTTCTACAACTGCAGTCTGTAAAGTAGATAAAGTCATAGTGCCTGGTGTATATGGACTGGAAAAAATGGGTGATGGTGGGAGAATAATAACATAGGTGAAGAAAGAGCTGATGAAATTAAATGAAAATAGACTTTGGAAAGATAGAGGAATAGAGCTTGGAAGTAGATTGAGAAAGAAAGGGGTAAATTGAAGAGAAAAAAAGGGAGGCTGAAAATTGTACTGGCACAAAATAATAAGAATGTACATTAGTGCTGAATACATACTAGAGGACGTTTTCTAGCCATTCAAGTGGGGAAGATTAGAAATGGCGTTGCAAGGGATTTGAACTGTTTTACAGTCAAGTCTGATGGAAGGGGTTATGTGGTAAGTAGGAGAGAAAAAATAAAATCTATGACATGAGTCCTTGCCTATCTTTAAGGGGAATTAAAAGGAAACCTGGTCATCATTTGTGTTCATGTTTTTTATTAGTCTCAGGACTACAGTTTTCTGCATGACCTTCAAAAGTAGCTTTTTTCATTTGTCCTTTTGACTTAGAGTCAGCTCCATTGGTGGAGTTTCTACCCTCCTAGAGGAGGGTTACTGGGCTGCTGTCAGAAACAAAATATGGGATAGAGGATACTTGTAAACCCATCTAGGTTTTGCAAAAGCTTATTGGAGGAGCTTGCTCAACCACCCAGGGCTAAATTGATTGCCAGATTTAATATCAAGAAGCAATTTTCCCAGAGGTTCAGATGGAAGTGCTCATGATGTTGTGTTTGCTTTCCTCTATAGGAGGTGGACCTAGGATCCTCGGGGAAAATTTACTGAATAAAACTGTTCTTGCAGGGGCATGTGGCCCTCACCCTCTTCTGATTTCTTCCTGTGGCACAATAAGAGTTCCAGCTTTAGGTTTTCAGTTTCATTCTTAAGTTAGCAAATCAAACAACCCTGATTTCTCTAGAAAGCATGAAAAGTGTGATCAGTATGATATGATCTTTGATGGTTGGGGAAGCAAAAGGTAGCATTTTGATGTGCAGATAGGCAGTCTACATTAGCAGCAACATTTTAGATATGCTAATTGTTTTATAATGAAAGTCTTTTCTTACAATCTGGTACAGAAAGTAACATTTTCAGGATGATCCAGTAATAGTAGGAGAGTTCATTCTTTTTCTTTCTGGGCAGTCACCCAAGTATTCAGGCCAAAAGAAAAGAACTTGCTACACTTACAAGCAAACCTCTCTGGGAAGGCTGTTGTTTAAATGTCAGTTGCAAAGGGTTTTCCACCTTCATTCAGAGAGGCTTATACTGAGTGGACACATTCAAGATAAGTGGAAAAATAAAATGGGCCAGCCGCACAATGCCAGTGATTTATTATACTAAAAACCAGGAATTAAGTGAAAAAAAAACACTATTAAAACCTGCTGCAAAACTTGAGTTTTATCCCTTTTATCAACTGCTGAAGGGGAGAGGTGGGAAGGAGATGAGAATTTTCCTTCACAGTCTGAGAACAGCTGAGCTTGCCGACAATACCTCTTCAAGCTCTTGCGATCTTTCACAGATGAACCCTTTCTTCCCGTCACACCTCCACCCAGTACAAGGATATTGCCATAAATCCATTTAGCTCAGTACAAGCTGCATACGCTTCCAGATGCAATTCCTTGAAAACTCCATAGAAGCACATGGAGAGATTTCACTTGTAGCTATGTGATGTCATGTGACTTAATGTGCTACTTCATGGTACTAGGATGCTAGATGTCATGGACCATGATGCAGGATGATAATTCTGCCCTTCTAGGCTGAGAAATTGTGTCCATCACTATAAATGCTGAAATAACCAACTTCCATAATTTATTTACTGTTAGAAAACAACTAGAAACTCACAAGGGCAAGTGAGTCAGAAAAATGAATTTTATAACAAATGTTGAGATTTATCAAAGAATTCCTCAAACCCTTTAGCTGTAAAGTTATCTAGAAAATACAGAAAAAAGTCTGGGACATGAAAACAGTGAAGTCAGAGCATCTGTCATGGCAGCTGGAAGCTCCCTTCTGCTGAATAGTGTTGGGAGAGAAAAAACTAATGGGATTTAACAACAAAAGGGTCACATGAAGAGCAAGACAGAATAGGCAGGGAGATTGCTCATGTCCTAAGGGCAATATATGCCATAGGAGGATTTGGATGTAGATCAGCTCAAATCTATACCTATGTTGCCTATCGGGTTGATTCCTACAGTCCAGTCTAAAATCTTTGCATAACTCAACGGAAGAACTGCCATAGACTTCATGGGTATTGGATCCAACTCTAAGGTCCATAAAGCAATCCATAGCAACATTTGTATGATGGAAAAAGAGAACATGCTTGGATACTCTGGTAATTGATGATACTGAGTTCAAAAAGAAAAGCAAAGGTTGAACTGAGCAATACTTCGATCACTGATCCTAAAGATCAGACTCCTGTGAGTTAGACTCTGCTGTTTCCTAGGAGCTGAGTGTTTGAGGAGCTGTCCTGTTAGAATAGAGCCTATCATTATAGTAATCTTTTCATAAAACCTCTTCACAGTGTTCTTACCAATACTTTTTAAAGAAAATGTCTTTCTCTATCCTTCCCCACACCCAAAGTAAAAAAAAAAAAAATAGCTTATTGTATTTTCCACTTTATCATGTGTGCATTGCTTCCAACAGGTAGCTGTGTTCTACATTATAACATTGATAGCTTCTGACTTTTTAATTGTCTATGATATTAATTTTAATTGTAATGCTTTGATGATGAATATTTATTATATACAAAGCAGAGCTGTTTCATTAGGGAGAGGAATGAAAAAGCCATCTCATAAAAATCTAGTTGTTAGCATACTTACATAGAAACTCTGAGTTCAATTACCAGCTGCAAATCAGTCAAAAGAGGGATTTAAGGAATATAGCTTGGACACATCCTTCTTCTGTGAGTTCTTCAAAATGACTTTTCCTGTCATCAGGGTGATGGGGATTTCCACAGAAATTCAGTGGAATTTACAGCCAGTAAACATTGGAAAATATAGACTTGAGGAAGGGCCTCAAGGCTTTTGAGCATCTAAGTTTACATTTACTTGTAATTAGGTGTTTAAGTGCCATGATGGATTTAGCCCTTAATAACTGAGATAATATTTATCTGTCACAATGCAACATCATACAAAGATATCCAAATGAATTCTAAGAGGGGCCGAGTATCGGCATCATAACAGTGCTCATAATGTGGTACATCTCTTGTATTTCCTCCAAGTATGTCTCCACAGACTGCAGTGTTACTCTAGCAGCTCTAGAAAGCTGTCCAAAGAGACCCTAAATCTATAGCAGATTCTGCCTTAAAACTGTGAAAATTGGGGAATACAGGAAAAAAACAACTGCTTTAGAACTGATTCTGAACCATTGTGAGTGGATGCATTTCTTGGGGAAGGACATGGGAAATGCATTTTTTGTAGCAAGAAGAAACATTTTTGTGTCAGTGTAATTTTATTTTTAAAATGGCAGCAGTTTATTTGGTGGGTTGCAATATTACCAAAAAAAAGCAGGGGATAGTGCAATATTAGGGAAAAAAAGTCACGGGGTAAAGAGCAAATGAGGTGATGAAATAATTACAGGGATGTTTAGATGGCCACAGAATTCAGTTCCACATAATCTATGGACTCTAGACCAGTACCTGTAAATATGTGGCCCTGATTCGCTAAAAGCTAGTGCATGTAGAATGGAAGATGCTTCTACATCATGTAAAGAGTTCCTGCAAAAAGTTCAGAAGCAATTGTGTCCTAGGTGGCCTCCAAAATGAAATGGTTGCAGGCTTTAAGGCAAGTGTCAATACTTTCCAGGATGGCCTTTATCGCACTTTTTGCCTTTCTCAAAGGATGTTACATCTTTGTTTGGCTGATGTTCTTCTACAGGATATGTCTGAATTAGGCCCACAGTGTTTTTACAAAGGCTGAAATCAATGATCTTTTTTTTCCTTTATTTTGGGAATGTGTGTTTCCATAGGGCACATGTAAAGAAAATGCTAGTTCCATTGTGCAGTATGTGATTTATATGACATTTTCAACCACTGATGTTTGCCATGTGAGAACTAAATGAAGGCTGACATCCTGTGAATTTTAGTTACAATGTAGTACTTTCCTATATCCTTTAACTTCTCATATTCTTAAAATAATATGACAGATTGGTGCTAAAGAAATTAATAATTTGCACTAGTGTTATGCTACCTCTCTGAGGCTGACTCAGAGCACTTCAGAATCGATACCAAATCAATCCATACAACAACTTAATAATAGAAATAGAATAATGTTCTTCTATGAGCTGGGAAACCCAACAGTGAAATGAAATGTAGGCAGGGTTTACTCTTAATCTAGATGTCTACAAATATACAAAACAGGTGAGTTAATCTAATTTATGCACCTCAAAACTAGTGGTGAAAGCATTACATAGTGGTGAAAGCATTACATAGAAAAGAATCAGGTAACTTGCTGTTGAAGACCTGTCTCAGGGCATGGAATAAATCCTGGCCCACCCAACTGCTAGTTCTGCAGTTTAAATTATGAGATGTGTTTTCCTCTGACATAGGTTAGCAGTGAGCAAAAACAGACTTGCGCATTTTGAAGTTCAAGGCTATGGTTTAACCTGGATTTGAGTTTCCCACAAATGTATCGGACCAAGAAATTTCATATTCAGCACTCCATTTGACCTGTCTTTGATGGCGGCCAAAAGGACCTGTGTGACAGGAATTCATGGTGCTATTCACATTTCCCATGAACAAATCTCTTCTTCACAGTTGTGACAGGTGGTATCAGTAGTCTTGACAGATGCATCTATGATTTAATGATATGGAGGTTACACCATTGTGGTGTTCTGATGCACTGCTTAATGAGAAATCTCGGAGCTTGTAACTAAGTCTTTAAGAGGCAAAGCATCAAACAGAGCTTGAAAGGGAGAGTGAAGGAAATGTCTGCTCTCCTTTTTTGCTAATAAAAGCTGTGTCTCATAGCAAAACTGTTCTAATAAAACACTGCACAGGAGTGTCACATCTCCACAGAAAGTCCTAAAACTGGACGTCCTTGCAGTTATTATCTTCTCTAGAGTGGTGACACACTAAATTTTGAGTAGCCCTCGAGTCTTTTGTATGATAGTGAAGTTGACTTCAGACAAATGCTTAAATGTCAGTTTGGGCCAACCTAATGGAACTGCTCTGTTAGAAACTGTCTAATGACATAGCCAAGAAAACGAAGCCTTCTTAGGTATATGAAAGTGGAAAACAAAAATTTGAAGATTTCAAAAACATTAGTCTTTTTTAAAGTATTCATACTTGCTTTTATAAGCAATCTGGAAGCAAATATTTAATTTAGTAGTTTTCAAAAATGCCTAATATTTAACTTTTTCTCTGTGAAATTCTCTGTAGCATAGTATTAAACAAATAAATTATATGGATTAAAGATCAAGCTGGTAACAAGTTGGGTGTGCAATCCCAAATTTCTTTGCATATGTGTGTGTGTGTGTTTGGCTTATAAATATTTATTTTTTAATAAACACAGAAAAAATGGTTCCCAGACAAGAAGCTGAAGTACTCCTTTCCATACACACAGTAACACGAACTGATGACCTAAAACCTCAAGGTCTGTATTCATTTCATTAATGGACTGTTAAACTTAGGAGGAGCAAAGTTATGTCTGACCCACATTTATCCAAATGATCTCTCCAGAGTTTACACCCATCATCAAGCAAAAGCATAAGGACAAAACACAAATAGTTCTGTTTTCCTATATAAAATGGCAAAGTTTATTCTGTCAGATATTTTTCCTTATTTGTTAAGAAGTACAAATGTATGATGGAACAAAACAATATTCTCAGTAGTTGATAGACTTTTTAAGCCTTCTTCTTTGTAGCTATAAAATATTATTACTTATAGTCCTCTAGCTAGTCCAGTGGAACATAATAGAATATAACCTTTTGAGGAGACTTTTTTTAACCAGAATATATATCACCCTTTCAGAAATCTCATATGCTGTAAGACCTAAGGGAGCCTAAAGAACTAATTACAGAACCTGTTAAGTTTATATAGAAGACTACTGATGTAGTAGACTCCTTAGCTCAAAATTATGATCCTGAAAAAACCTAGCATGTCACCTGATACAAGAGGTTTTGAATATCTCCAAGGTTGGAGACTCCACAACCTCTCTGGGCAACCTGTTCTTGTGTTCAATCACCTTCACACTAAAGAAGTGGGGGGAAGGGCGGGGAATGTTGTTCAGAGAAAATTTTCTGTGTTCCAGTTTGCGCCCTTGGCCTCTCGTCCTGTAACTGGGCACCACTGAGAAGAGTCTGGATCCATCCTCTTTACACCCTACCATCAGATATTTCTAAACATTGATAAGATCCCCCCCATGCTACATTCTGGGCAAGTTTGCTATGCATGAATTGCCCGTGATGATTGGCAAAACAAGGGGAATGGTGGAATCACATACTTTATACTTACAAGTGCTCTCTACGGCATATTGGATGGTATTTTGTCTCATCTATAGCATGCTGTGTCCTGGAGGCTGCAGGAATGACCTGAAGTTTTGGACAGCAACAACTCAAAGTTTGATTAATCAAAATACAAACTTACAGATCTTTGAGATGACTACAGCAAAGGTGGACTTGCCAATATTAAACTAATGTGCCCCTGGTCTGTAAGCACCTGGCCACTTTACAAGGCATGATTTACCATCCGGGTCTGGACCAGTGTGGATGCCTGGAAATGGGCTGCTGCCCTTCCAAAGTCATTGCTAATCCCTGAAACAAAGTGACCAAGGTGACTTTTCACAACCTGAAATTAACAAATTAACGTCCTATTTTTGATCAGTCTGTTCAGATGAAACACAGTCCTGCCAGTGCTCAGTTATATATATGCTCATTGGCTACCAGGAACTTGGTCATAATCTCAGTGGTGTTATGGCTCTGATGGTTATGCCTCCTACCCTGCTTTGCCTTCAGCGTCAACAAGACCAAGTCATATACCCAGGTCACCTTGTGTTATTTGCCATATAAAAAAACAAAGGCAGACCCAAAAACAAAGGCTGGTCTTAAACCAAATAGCAATTATATGCAGAGAACCAGAGGCAAAAGTTAACAGAACTTTGGAGTTGTTTGAATTAATAATGTTAGAATATTTTTAAAATAAAGCTTTTTAGCATAAGGATAGATGTTGAGGAAAGAAGAAACAAACAAACAAACAAAAAAGATCATAGGCAAGAGCAGAAGCTGAAAAGAACATTTCACGGCTGCTAGTTAAGACTGACCACAATTTCAGATTAAAGTTAAGGTAACAAAAATAGGCTAAAGATTATAACTAATAGGCATGGAGGTTGATTGATAAATGAGGTTCATCTCCCAGGCACATTTATATTAAGGCTATTTTATCCTAAGAAAGATGATGAAAGAAAATTTTTGTACTGAAGATGCATTCCCCTAGCACTGAACTAGTGTGTCTTCAGGTATAATGAGGCTCTCATTTTTTGCAACTTTACAACTAAGGCTTGAGTAAAGACTACCCCTAGCAGTTTGCTACCTGTTCATGTAAAATTTTCATGTTTTCAGTGTTTAGATTATTTTTCTGGTAATTTTTCTTCAATTTGGCTTTACTGTTCATTTCAATAAACAATAAAAATACAAGATTTTCCCTCTCCCTCACAAATATTGTTTTGTAGGATTTTTTCCTTGTGTCCACCTGTGGCCTGACCTCTAGTTCCATCTTTGTTAAGGAAATTTTGCAAATCTTTATGCCGGCTGAAGTTTACAGAATGTTTTCACCACTACAACTCAACAGAAACTGGCTTATTCATGCATATTTTATGCATTGGATAGGAGAATAACTCAACAAAGCACCTAAGCTTCTATAGAAAGAGTTTGAGGACTTAATTTTCCTGTTTGTTAGTCCAGTTTTATACCAATAAAATTTCAGTGGTCTACAATAAGAATAACTCCATGTTAAATCAGTCTCTTAGACTATACTCCCTCTGTGCAGTGACACTAGGTAGGAGTTCTTCTATTTTGTAATGTTCCTATAATCAGCATGCTTAAAACAGTAAGACACAAGATTTGTAACATTTCCAGTCACCTACACACACACACACACACACACACACACACACACACAGAAAAAAAAAAATTATGAAGCACTGCTAACACTGATGCACTGCCTTAACGTTTTGAATACTTGATGCTTTGCTTGATGTGTATTTCTTCCACAGGCTTATAAACTGTATAAAAGAAGTAATCAGCCAGTCAAAACTTGGGGACAGATCTTTGATTAATGGTAAATACCTGTAACAGCCAAAGCAGATTTTTTTCCTCTTTTTTTAGCTGAAGGACAACTTAACTTTTAGGGAAAAATTAATGGGCTATCTTTCATTGCAATCCAGACGGTCACAGGGCAGAAGAGGGTAAATAACACACTAAGCATTGTAAATATAAGTAGCATTTCCCTTTCTTAACAACCTTTTAATTAAACCATTCCATTTACAAACATTTTATAGTAAAAACAGTGACCATTGCAAGCATTAGGAGTATTAAATATACACTATAATAAAAAAATAATTAGCAAGGAAGCCATCTCTGTCTGCAGGCAGAGACTGGCAGGAAACCATATTTGGCTGCTGCTTATCCCTTTCCATAGGCACCAATTAGATAAAGATTAGACTAAATGTTTAATGTTCATTTCTTGCTTCTGCTTACCTTCATTTAACTTGCTTATTTTCTTGTTTGCACGGAAGTAAATGTGTGTAAAAGTGGGTTTTTTTGTTTTTAATTTGCAATATTTTCACTTTTTGGATATCTTTCAGACACAAGTGGCTTGCACATTGGTAACAGCAAACTAGAACACTGAAGAGCTAAAGGGAATGAGGTTTAGTTCTTTTGAAATGCATCAAGAATGTTGAAATATTGATATCTCAGTCTTGTGAAAGATTGCAGTAGTCAACAGAAATGGGTACATATATGGTAGAGCAATCAAGTGACAAATTTCTTCCTTGGAGTGAATCAAGGATAACAACCAGAAATTACAAAAAGTTTTTGATGCCAGTTGTGGAATTTCCAGGTATCGCCTGGAAAGAAAACCTGACATAGAAAAGCAGGCAGAAGGACCGAAGGAAGGCAAGCATAGCCTTAGCTCTTGTTAAACTGTATTGGCTTGTACAAGGTTGCAGTCTATCCATCAGCCAAACACTCAGTTGTGAATCTGAATGGAGCAAAATTCTGTATCCAAACATTTCACCGAAATGCCAAAACCAGCACTTAGCTGAAATGTATATGCAGAGTTTTTTGTTTTTCTAGTTGCATTCCAGTGTTGCAGTCCAGCTGTTCTTAAGGATACTGGATGTATCGGCACAGAGAAGTGGTTATAAGGTAATATTTTTGAAGCAACCAGAAGAATGGTACCTCTATGAAATTTCAAATGTGAAATTTAAGATAAAGCAATTTTTAGCTGGCCTGAAAATTACAAGAAATGAAAATACTTTCATCAATCAGGCTTAAATGCAGGTAAAAATTATTTATGATATGCTCACCAGCAGATAAATTACGCTGTGGTGAAATGCAAAATTTGTTTAATAGGTAAACCTTGCATCAGAGTGGAAATATATTTTGGACTTCACCTGGTGCTTGAACTGATTCAATCATAGGAAAAAAATTAACTGGTTTTGGAAAAGCAATCAATTATCTGCTCTGTGACAGAAAAAGATTGCTACAATATTTAACATGATCTTGCATTAAGAAGCCTTTAATTGTAACACGGAAAAATAATTGCCATTAAACACAGGAGTTTATGTCACTATCTAAGCAATTCTGCCATAACTTGTAAAAACACATGCATTTGGGAAA
This sequence comes from Apteryx mantelli, assembly GCF_036417845.1. Classification (NCBI taxonomy): domain Eukaryota; kingdom Metazoa; phylum Chordata; class Aves; order Apterygiformes; family Apterygidae; genus Apteryx; species Apteryx mantelli. Next base: position 37,251,093 of record NC_089979.1, read on the forward strand.
CACAGGGTCAAAAACCCTCTCTGCCTGAATTCTTATTACAGCCCATTGCTCCCCCTTACTGCTATTAGCCTTTCATAATGTAAAACATTTCTTCATTTCCAACAGATGATACTTTCAGTCGAAAGGTAATTTTTGAAGTCTATTACTTGCATTCTTAGTGAAGAGTACAATGTAGCATTTTGTTCTAATATGCCATTGAAATTGTTTGAGTAGACACACCATGGAATCAAATACAAAATGTCAAAATGGTTTCCATTAACTATGCACATTTGCACTGCTTCAGTTAATGGGCATGTTTTTGTTCTTCTCCTTCATCTTTGCATCTATAAGATGAAATGATTCAGTTAATGTAACTGAAAAGTACATTGAAAAGGTAGAGCAAATTACAAAAGCATCAACCACAATTCCACCCACGTACTTTATTTTATAATGAAGTTTAATAATGACTAAAATTGTCTTTAGATTTAAACATCAGTCATTTCTGCAATTGTGGTTAATGTGAAAAATCTCACCCACAGTAATGTTTTAGGAAAACATGGTAGAAATTGTGCATTATATTTTAAACTGAAATGTCATAATGAAATCTTAACTAGATATCATTGAAATATATAGTATGTTAAAAGTAATTTGCCACTACAGGCAGGACTGAAACAGGGACTATGTCCCCATCAGCATGATAACAGTTAGGGAAAGTTCTCTTTATATTATAAACCATCTATTGTGCTTTACCACCATTATGGTCAGAGAGTCTTTGATACTTGGTATCATATAAAATACTGTTATAATATCTAAATGACTTGTTTTGTACTGATAGTGCCATAAAATAAGAGTGTTTCATGAGCATGAACATCAATGAGAATATTATTTTTTCTGAAGGACACAAAATGGATTCATCTTCATTTTGAACAGACAAGTCTCTTACAACAATAAGATATTTTTTAATGGTTGCCTGTCCTGCCATTGCCTTGTGAGACTACGATATGCACCAGGTCCCTAGCTCCGAGTGGACAGTGTTTAGGAGCAAAATCTCTGCAGCTAGGAAGGTCACAGATCCACCTTGTGCACCCAGCTGAGTGTTTCAGCAGCACAAACTGTCTTCATGATTACATAGGTTCCTGCTGCAGAGAGCAAAACAGAGGAGGACAAATGTTCTCACACAGCTCTGTGCCTGGTTCAGAGGGGCTAAACATTGTCCTTCAGTGGCTGAATGAATTTTTAGACGGTGAAATTTAATTTGGGTCAAAGTTGGATTAACTGCCATGGAAACTGTATTTAAGCCATTCTTAAAAGAAAAAAAAAAAGAAAAAAAGAAAAGGAAACCCTATGTTCTGTGTATTCAGGTTCTCTTAGTGCCTGTATAAATGAGGTCTCCTGATGATTAAATTTAAAGCCAGTTTTGTGCAGGACCTCTCTCTAAGGACCTGTGCAGTGAAATGAAGAAGCCTAGCGCACAGATTTTGGGGAGGGAATGCCCCAGCACGGATCGACAGGCGGCAGTGCCCTGCGCCTGCCCATGGTGCTCGCGCCCTAGCAGCTGCCTTCCTCAGCCTCCTCGCTCTTCCTCACGGACTGCTCTTCTCATCAGTGCTGGCAAGCTGAGTCCTAGATTTTTTTTTTTTTTTTGAGATTCAGGACAACGCTAGTAGTGGTCACCAGATGGCAGTATTATATCGTGCTCCCCTTTACCCCCCCTCCCGCCCACCGCAGAAGCAGTAAGACCAAAAAATGGGTTCAAGTGACTTACAGCCGGAGCAGTGGTACAGGGCGGAGATGCACTGCCTCCAAACCACGGGGCATGTGGCTTGAATGGGGCTGGGCTTGGAAAGAACCCCCTGGGGTCTCCTGCTGACCTTCTAATGGGAAAGAGTCTGAAAAGGGATGCAATGTGGCCTAACTTCCAATAGCTAAACTCAGGATTTTTTAGTGAAGATGCTTCTTACCTACCGTGAAGGCTATTTCTTTGGTTAAGGAAAAAAAATGTGTGTGTTTGTGTTTACATACACACACACACACACACACACAAATTCAGATACAGTTAGTCTCACAGTTTAACTAGAAAAAAGTCAGATTTTTTCCAAGGCTGAGCAATTGCTGCTTCCACTAAATTTGATGGGCAATGTGCTGCTAAATATCAGAAAGAGAATAAATAATTTAGTCTAGCTTGATTTATTTACAGTACATATTACTCCTGCTGAACATAACTTTCTGTAGACTCCTGAATTGTCAATGACCTCAGGAACCACACACTTGATTATCTTGCCAGCTGTCTACTCAGACTCAGTCCCAGTGCTCTTCAAGTCCAAACTTTTTATCGTGTACTCTTCTTTTCCAGTAGGCTATATGGTTAACTTTCTCAATAACATATGTAGTTCTAGATGTCCATAAACACCAGGTGCATTGCACTCAGTGTCTGGGATGATGCTGCAGCATCCTCAGGGGCCACTTTGCCACACAAAATATGTTCTCCACTGCTAGACACATGGCCACAACCTGCAGTTAGTTTGTATCTTCTCCCTGTCTGCCTCTGCTTCAGTGAGATTGCAAAAGTCTGTAAGCAGAAATAACACCAAGGGTCTTTCTGTATGTGATCAAATACAAATCAGATTTAAAATCCTCTGTTCATTCACTGAAATATCAGTTTTAATGAAAATGTCTAGTAACGGCAAAAGCAAGGTACAGAAGTCAGCAGTCAGATCACCTGCAATTTTTCTAATGTGATTCCTGCAACACCATCACTATGCAGATATAAGGAGGCCATTTACTGCCAATGATAGTGGACCAACAGCAAGGTATCAGCCATACTGATGTTTATGCTTCCTTTTTGCAGGTTTGTGTCTTCAGACAATGGTCAAAAAATGACAAGACCCTCATTCCCCATATATATCATACATCACATGCTTTCTACCCCTGGTAGGCAAAGATTGCAAAGATGGATAGGCATTACTTGAATTATCTACAATACTTTGTCATTTTCACAGGTAATGCATTAAAATATCATTTTTCCTTCTGCTCAGTAGAATGCAACATGGTAGAAAGCACCATGCTCTCTGATTGTCTGGATTAATTCTCCAGACTATAGACTAGTTCTGTTAACAGTTACACCTGAAAGGTTTTATATGTGCACAGGCACAGCAGCTAAGACACTGCTGGTTACTCTGTTTTCACTGGTATTCTGGAAAAATTCCTTGCCACTGCAATTCTATGGGTCGCAGCTATTATAGATTATTGTATCGTAGGTCATTGCTTTTGTATACTGCTGTAAAAAACAGAGATACTCTGTGCAGGGCTCAGCACCACAAGATAAAAACTGGCCAGGGTTGCTATCAGCTCCTCCCAGGGAATATGTGCCAGTTAGGAGGATGTCCATTAAAATGAAGGGGAGAAACTTATTTTTTAAGTCCAAACATCAGGAGGAAAAAATCAAATGCAAAAACTAGTATCATCATTTTGTCACTAGGTGCAAACTATTGCTAGGTCCAGGTGAAAGGAGAATAATGAGTGAATGAATGCATCCCCCTCTGGGGTGACTGGGGACATCAGGTGCCGCTTCTCTGAACTACAGAGCAGACCAAGATATGTCACAGCTTCTATATCAAATAAAACTTAGTTGCCTTTTTTCATGGATCTGTTTTGAGCAAAATCTGATGAAGTCTAACCCAGGTATTACTAATAAGAGCGCCTCTGACATTTGCCCATATCTAACTCAATATCATAACATGTCTGATATCATCTCATTAAAAGTAGGGTAGCATTGATTGCCATTAATGCCCCTGGGCTGAACCATTTATTATTTACTTATTGAGCAGATCTATACAGAACAAGAAACTTGTCTTTGCCCCAAGGAGCTTGGTATATGTTCTGCTGGAAAAGCAAGTGGTAGATCTAGATATTATTAAAACCTATTCCCTGCTACAACATGAAACAAGAAGAGCTGGATTCAGACTAAATGTGCCACTGACTTACTCTTTTAATGCAGTGATGGTTAGGAGCCGTTTTTGCTACTACTATTATTAGAGCTTTAACTTCTTGTCTTCAAGGTAGACTAAGAAAGACAGAGAAAAGGACAGACATGAGTGCAATGGGGTTTCCGTCTTTGGTGCTGGAAACGACAGTGAATTATGCCAGTGCAAGTTTCCATTGGAATTTGCTGGTTTGGTTTAACAGATAAATGAGATGAAGAGTATGACAGATAAATGCTGGATAGCACAGGGGGTGAGTGTTTTAAGATGGACTTGAGCAGAGAACAGGTAATATTCTCGTGCATAGGACTGAGAAGGAACCCCATCAGCCTGGAAAAATGCACAAAAGTGCAAGGAACAGAAAGGTGTAGATGGAGCTAAGTGTGAAGATGGAGGCTGAGAGAGGCAAAGTAATGGTGACACAGGTCAAAGCAGAGAGATGGGAAAGAGAACAACACTTGCTGCAAAAAGTAATAGGGAACCATTGGGAAGACTTAAAGAGGGGAGTGGTTTTATTGTGGTGGATGGGTGAGTCTGAAAAAAAAAAATCTTCTTTGCCTTTTATCAAACCTGTTTAGTTAAGTAAGGGTTTCATGCCTTTACTTGTGGTATCAGATAGTCTGTGAAACCTCTCTCACCCCATATGGTGACAGAAGAGCCACAGAGCTTATTTATTATCTGACACTACTTGGCAACATAAAATTTTCAATGGCTTGTAAATGCAGCTCACCATAAGCAGTAAGGATCCTTTCTGTACCTAAGGGAAGTTCATTGTAATGATGAGTATGATGTTCTCATCTAACACACCACAGATGAAGAAACAATCCTCCTTCGGGGGCCTAGACAGAATTTACATCCATGGGTGCGTCTTAGACTTCAAAAACTGGACATGGAAATCAGTTAGGGTGCAGAAAGGAATTTATTTTAAATGTATTCATCAATCTTGTGTGCTATTTGGAGTCTCTGGTACATTGATTTTCAACAATTATAGATTCAAATAAAACATAAGATCTTCATTTTAAAACTTTCTAAATTCTTGACTGTTAAAGTTGGTAGTAGGTGAAGGCTTTTCTAACACAACGTCCTTTATGTGTAAAAGAAAACTTCAAAAGTGGAACAAAGCTCCTGTTGTCAGAACAAAAACATTCCTTTGCTGAGAACATAGCTCAGCACTACAGACATCAGTCGCTACAAGGTACCATTGTTACTCCACTAAATCAAATGAAAATCAGATTTGGAGAGTTGAAAGCCTTTAGGTTACCCCATTAAGCTACTTTTACAGGAAAATTAGACAATGTCTGCAGTGGTAACTGGTATATTCTGGGTTTTTCCCTGACCCTTTGACTGAAATTGAAGCAAAACAAAGAAAAAAATACCACTGTACGTGACTCTTTGCCTTTGCTTAGGCTATTAGGTGATGCACCCAACACCAGAGACTGGCAAACTCACCTTTTCCTAGTTGAATTACGGCTCTGGGGATTGTCAAAATAAGATTTGAATAGTGAAAAATGTGACAGGATATGTAATGTGCCAAACAAATATTTAATAAGCCAGGAAATGGTGCTCCGGTCTTTATTAATGCAACCTAATAATAGTGCTATAATAATCCACATGACATTTAGAAGAACTGTGAATCTAGAGGATATTGATACTTTGTTTTTCTTTCTCTTTGTTTTGTTTTTCTTTTTCTGGACTTTCTAAAACATGCATATTATTCTTTACAATTTGCCTTTGCTTCTCATGTCTGGGTAGGTCCACCTATTTGACTAGTTTTTCGCATGATTGGCAAGAAAATGGTTTTCTCAAGTTGCTTAAAATTGCCACTAATGATGTACCAGAAAAGTGTTCTTCCCAGGTAAGAAACACCAGTGGAGATCATAAGAGCTGACATTGTCAAGTGAGTACAGCTGCATTTATACCCGCTCTTGAACTGTTTTTGTAGGCATTTAATGAAAAGTACCTGTTACAAGTACCCCTATATCAAGTTCAAAAGACCACCATCAGAAATATATGGAGAGGTAGAGCTAACTCAAAGTTTGCAAGCTTAGTTGGTTAGAGGGAAGCTTTATAAAAGGTTTGGGGGTTTTATTACTATAAATGAATATTGAAATAGTCATTGTGTTCCTTGCTGTACTACTGTAAGCCATCCAATGCATGAATCGGGCTGAATCATAATCACAAAGCAGAGAGAAAGTCTCAGAGTAAAGTGGGAAAAAAAACCAAACAAATTACACCAGCATAGTTTAGTCAAATAGAAACAAATATGGGCACCCTTCTTACCATACAGATTTTGTGAAATGGTGGAAATACTCCTATCATTTATGATTTCCTGAAGAATGGACACTTATTTATAAGTGAATGGTTCAGTAATAACTTGGTGACACCTTCATAAATCTCACCAATGGATAGCAGTGTGTGACACATCTGATGAGAAATGTGTTTACTCCTTTTGGATTAAAAATAGAAAAACACAATAGAACAAGTTCATTGGCAGGTTCGGGTGGCTACTTAGTATATAATAGAATCAGGAAATGAAAGTGCCCCGTGGCACAAAGAAAAACACCATGAGCACCCCTTCTTAGAGGACATGAACAAGTATGTTACTGTAGATTAGGGGGTTTTGTGTTTGTTTTTTTCAGCATTTAAATACCAGCAACCATATCTCTTCACAATCAACTAAATATTTATTCAAATCTTCAGCTTGTTATTTCTTCATTAGCAAGGTTTTCCCTGCTGCGCAGTGGAATATGTGAGTAACTTTGCAAATGTCAGAAGCACTCAATTTGGATCAACTGGGGGAACTGATAACAAGACTCATAATCAAGTAGAAGTGCAATAGTGGCACATTTCAAGCTGCAAAATAATAGATTGATTCAGAAGACTTTCTCATGGGATAATGCTTCCATTTGTTCTTATTTTGGGGGTTGTTTTTACTCATCATCTCAATAGAATAGTATATATTTATTTTAGCATCCTATTTGTAGACAATAATTTAAATTATAATAGCCCACTAAATGTTGTTTTATGACAGAAAAAAAATTTTTTTTTAAGAAAGATAAACTGAACTTAATACAAGGAGCGTTTAAAAAGCTGTGGAATAAATTCTAAGGGTCTCTCACTTCTAACATGCCTGTGTTCTAGTGACATGGAGTTTTAACAGCATAGTGAAAAGTACTGAGTATCCTCTCTGAAAAGAGAACTGCTGAAATTTGGTCTGGCTGCAGGAAAGGACCATATGACCGAACTCAAAAAGGCTTTTTATGAAAGTTGGGCTTTTAAACATGAAACTACACAATTTTTATGTTACATTTTGGAGATCTATAGAAGAGTTGCAACTGCATAATTCTGTAAGAAAATCTAAAAAGGTTTCCTTTTGTCTGCTGAATCTCTGAATTTATATTGTCTGTGGCAACAAGAAAATGTCATTAGATTAATTTCATTGATACCACTCACTGTTCTCTCTAGGTTCTTTTGCAGTGCAATGACAGGTTAATATTAAAGTCTGGCTCTATTATTTTTTCTAAGAGATTAACTGTAGAATATTGTCTCAAAATTACCACTCGGAGGTCTTTCTCCATTTCCTGTTTTGCTGATCAGTTTGTGGCTTCCAAACCATTCTTTCATTTCCAAACTGAAATGAATTAGATGTGTACTACTGTTCTTTCTCAATGTGAGAAAATATATATCAAATTTATTAAACATGATGGACTTTATCCAGCAGGCCATTTCACAGGACTCTGTAAGCTTCAGTGTGATTATTCATGTGATTAGAGGCTATAAGATTGAGTGTCTCTCTGGCTGCTGTGCGTTTTTATCCTGTTGAACTAATGAGATGAACTAACAATTTCTAGTTAAAATGGTTTTCTTATGGGGGAACCCCTCAACTTTACATACCTGCTGTATCCCACTCAGTTAACCAGATTCGCTGAGATCTGAATGAGAGACAGGCACAGGCTCCTTCAGGCAGCAATTTGGCACAACAAGATCAGGCTCATATTTCGAATCACTCTTTCAGTGGCAGACTTTCCCCAACTCCTGGGTTGGTGGCTAATTCAGGCACCTAAACCGGATGATAGGAAAAACCCTCCCTTTGTTTCAATATACCGCTAGATATTGAATCCTCAACTAATGTATATTGACATTGCTTCCCTGAAGGCATTAGGGCTATGTTGGTTTAAGCCAATAAAGAGCTGGCCTTACAAAGCTTCACTGTGCACCTCCATCTGCATGTGGCTGGGTTTGCCAGTGCTCCCTTTCTCCTTAGAGTAGAGAATATTCCTAAACTTTCTTTCAGGGGATATACAGGGATATCAAGATGAAGGAGAATTGGTTAACTCATCAGGAATAAGGCCATATAGGGCAATATATCTGTCTATAACTATCTAGACAAACAGACGTCTTAGACACCTGGGTATGTCTAGATTTCTTTCCCTGTGCCACAGTGGAACAGGGACATTCCCAAACTAGACAGGGGGAGGAGCTGTGCCTTTTAACACACTCCTGTATCAGTTGCCTCGTTCCAGATATGATCCTTTTGCAGCCAGGGATCCATATCCTAATCTGCATTAAGCAACAATTCCCTTGGTGCTTCCCGTGTCAGTGAAATCACTGAGCCCAGTGATTTTGTAGGATTTGAAGAGGATCATGCAGTTCCAATGACAGTAAGCGTGCTTTAAATTCAGTTAAACGGGATTTGTTTTAAGTTAGAAAAAGATATAAACCTTAAGGCTTCTGAGATCAGCAAATTTCCAGCTGCTGGAGTTAGGAAGAAGAGTTTTCCCCTGGACAGGTGCCCTGTGCTGCTGCCCGCTGGGGGCTCTGCGCCTGCCTGCTGGCATTGGTTTCTGCTGGAGGCAATACCAGCGCCTGGGGGAAAGGAGGCAGTGGAGGTTCTGACTCAAAGCAGGACAGCAAAATGGCAAAAAGCACCTCACATCCAATCTGGGCAGTAATCAGAGTGATTCAGAAGAGCCAGGAGTGCTGGGACCAAACCTCTCTGCCCATCCAGCACAGCTGAAGCATCTCACCAGACAAAACTTTCAAGGAAAACTGCACCTATCATTTTCTGACCTGCAAGTACTTCCTTCTGATTGTTTTCCCAAGTCTACCTGCAGACTATTTTGTTAACATTAACAGGGACATATGATCTATTGCATGCACAGGAGGATGAAGGTAATATTTCTTGCTCTGAACATTTATCTTCTGGATAGCTGAGATACAAAACAGCTAGCAACCGTATAAAAGGACGCTAGAGAAAGAAGGGATAAATCGTCGTTATTAATTTAAGAAAAAAAAACACCAGTAATACATAAAAACTCATGTTCACTGCCCCTCCATTCAGTTCATTAACACTCTCCCACAGAGTAAGCCATCTTTCTCCAGGACTGTAGTCTGAAAGACAGAAGAACATGGATTTTTTTTGCACTGCCTGAGACATTTCAGAAGTGTTGAGAACTAGAGTTCCTTCAGATCAATATGAAGCAAAAGGCAGCTGATGACCACTTTTCTCCTCGTATCTGGGAGATGAAAAATTCGTGAAATCTGTTAGTCCTGATCTTTTCCTCTTGATACTACGACCCAGAGTATTCTGGGATGTCACAGAAGAAAGCCAAATTCTTGTGACAAATGGTGAATTATAAGCGGACTTTGTCATTTCTGTTCTGGGCTATTCTAATTGTTTTAGTACCTGGTATTAAAAAAAATAATAATAATAATATTAATAATAATATTTGAACTTTACCTCTTGGAACAGAGTACGTTTCCCTGATGCCCAAGAGACTGGAAATGGGACAATTTCCAACAATTTTTTTTGTAGACAGTAGTCTACAAATATTAAAAATCCCCACACAACATTATTCTCACAACTTTAGTATAATAGTAACTAAATTATTTTTAAGATAAGTGGCCTGGATGCAGAGCCTTGTTTTTATCATTTTTCTGTATGATGTGATGGTATGGTCACACTCTGCTAAATATAGGCTTTATATGAAGGGAAAAAGCAATCTTTTTGTTTTCACTGATCTGCAATAGTCCATCCACCACCGAACTCTCTATTTCTTTTGAATGTGATGATATTATTAAGCAGAAGTCTAGTACTACTCTTGGACTGGCTAAACCATAAAATGTGAATGTTTTTAAAATTGCCTTAGAATACGTTTATTTTCAATTTATATGAAAATATTACAATAAAAGTGTGGAATGGATATATATATAATTTCTAATAATCAGTGAGGATATAAACCTCATGGTTTATCTTGCGCACACACAAAACCTATGTTTGAAAAAACAGGCTTTCAAAAGCAAGCCCTCAGAACTCAGGAAATGTCAGAATTAAGGTTGCCTTGGCAAAGTTGTGTGGTACGTTTTTCTGTTACTGTCTCTAATCATATGATTACAAAATAACTACTAACCCTCTACCTCATTTAGCACACAAAATGCTCCTAATGATCATCTAATCAATATTTCACTTTTTCCTCATTGTTCAGTGTGCAACCCCAGCCATATTTATTGCTAAAATACAGGCTTAAAGACCAAAAAAATTAGTTCTTCTTTTCAGTGTCAATCATCACTTCCACAATAGAGTGACACATAAGTACTAATTAATTTATTTTCACAAAATCTTTGTGAGCTGTCAAGTGGCAAGAATATTATTTTTTAGCTAGGGAACCTGAACACCTATACGAAGACAAATGTTTCCAGTGATTTGCAGGCTGAATTTGAGATATGGTAAGATTAGACTCCTCAGAGCACTTAACATTCTATAGCAGTTTATATAATCCTACTGACTTTAGTTAAAGTTGTGAGTTCCAGGTCATTTTATGGCTATATGTCCTTTGACTTTGGAGCCTAAATTTGTCCCACATCCAAACTGTCTGGATTTAAATCCTTCCTTAAGAAAAGAATTCGGGTGACCATCCAGACAAGAGAGAGCAATATGGAAACCTTGAAACTATGCTGTCACTTAACAACTGTAAGTTAGCTACAGTTACGTTGCAGCAATGTTGTATGATGTTTGAGAAGGTCTAAGACAAGACGCAATTTGATTCAAAACAGTATGAGGTTTGTGGACATTTGCCTGCCTGAAGCATGAATAATAGTCAAGGAACTGTGAGGAAATGTTCTCAGCCTGTATTCAAAAGCCTTAGACCTTATTTGCTTCAGTATCTCCTTGCAATTCCCTGTACCATTCACAGGGCAACTGCAACTGGTGAAAATCTGTTTTTCTGCTAGGGCCGCCTTTGTACACAGCATTGCTCCGTTCCCAGACTGCCTAGGATTTGTACTAAAAAAGATAGGACACTGCAGCAGATAAAAAAGGCAAGGCAGTATGCAAATGATGTCACAATACTTATTCAAAAGGGATTTTTAATTAAGGTTGTGCAAAGAACCCAAATTTGCCAGTTCCTCGTTTCTGAATATTGAATGTACACAGTGCCAAGTGACACCAAAGGTCAGCCTATCCCCAAGTCTCCACTGGGCAGTATACGTACAGAGTGACCTGATTCCAGCAATCACTGACTTACTTCTTATTCCAGCGGTCACAGCTCATCACGTATATCAGCCAACAGTAGATCTAGCCTCCACGAATTTCTCTGATCCCTTTCTAAACTCATTTATACCTTATGTATTAAAATAGCCTGTGGCTATGAAATCCACAGATCATATGAAAAGCATGAAAATATGCCTTTTCTGTCTTTTAAAGTCTACTCTGACAAATTCATTTGGTCACATTACTTCTGGCACTGTGAGAATAAATGTTCCCTATCGATCTTCTCCATTCTATAGATCTCTCTCATATTCTTTCTGTCACCTTTTTGTCCAAATTCAGATTTTTTTTTTTAACTTGGTCTGTAGCTGTATAAAAGACAATCCATACCTCTGCTCAATCTTGTTGTCTTTCTCTGGATTCCTTGTAATTCTGTTATATCTTTTTCTTTTGCTATAGCATGCCCAGGGCTACACACCGCATTTCTTAAATTTAGAATAATGAAATACTGAAATATTAATAGATAATTAATATACACTGAAACATGATTATGCCTTCTGTAGGACTCCCAATTCTTCTCCTAATCATTCTTCAAACTCTAGTTGCTTTTACAGACACTGCTGAGCTCTGAGCTGTTATTTTGAAGAACAGTTTTCAGTGGCTTTGTTGAATGTCTTCGTTGAATGGTGGTAACTACTCTGAAATCAATCATATATTAATACATGTAGGTTATTTCTTTTCCTGGGCATTAAATTCAACTTAGTAAAATTTAATTTTATTCATCATTTTCTCATCCACTCATAGTTTTGGATTCCTTGACAACTCACAATCAACTTTAGATTATCCTAAACAATTCTGTATCATCATTTTCAGATTTAGCCTCCTTATCATTCAAGTGATATCCATTTACGAATATGTCGAACAGCACATTTTTCATAAGTAGAATAGGTCTGAGCTCCCTTCTTTCTGAAAGCCAGCTATCCATTCCTAGCATCTATTTCTTATGTTTTAACCAATTGTTAATCTACCACGAGACCTTCTCTTTTATCCCATGACAGTTTAGTGTCTTTCAGAGATTTTGCAATGGGACCTTCTCAAAAGTTTTGTGAAAATGCACGTGTGCAACATCACCTGAACCATATGTTTGGTGGCTCTTCTAAAGAACTCTAGTAGATTAGTGAGGCATGACTTCCCTACACAAAGGCTACATTGGTTCCTCCCCCCTATGTTGCATTTATCTGTTTTATTACTCAGTCTGTTCTTACAGAATAGAATCTTCCTACAGAATTACTCTTATACAATATAATTTATTGGCTAGTAATTGTCTGAGTTAATATAGAGAACCTTTTTAAATATAGGTGTCATATTGTCATTTTCTATTCTTCAGGTACCACAGCTCATTTAAGTGACAGATTATTCTTCACAGTTAGTAGTTCAGCAGTTGCTTATTTCAGTTGCTTTAGAATTCTTGAGGGAAACAGTCCTATGGGCACATCCTCTTTCAAAAAAATAGCTCTGTCGTAGGAACCTCTCAGGCCTCTTGTGGAGTGAACACTAATGCAAAGAATCAATTTTGAGGGTTTTTTTTCAATAACTACCTTATTGACCCCTTGTACAACTTGACCATCTCCTGCGCCCAGAGACTTTCTTGAAGGCTTTTTGTTCCCATTATTAGCTTTCTTTATATATGTTTGATCTCTTCGTGTTTTTAAAGAAACTGAAGGTACACAGAAATTCAGTTCTGTGGTAACAAATGGTGAAGAGCTTTGGAGTTTCCAGCAGACGACAGGCAGCAATGATGCAGTTCTTCCATGCCTGCCAGCACCATGGTGCCCTGAGTCACGCACTTCGCCACACAATTGTCATGTTTACCAGCAGCAGAACAATGCTGAGACTCAGGAAACTTGGGTTCTGCTTCAGGCTTCACAGAGGAGTGTGATGCACAGAGCAGAAACACTTTCACCCATTCCTCCAAGTCTGAACCCTTCTTTAACCTTGACCTTTGATTCTCATGTCAGCTCATTTGAACTAGTTTGGTTGGCTTTTTCCAAAAATTTCAACCTTAAGCAGACACTCAATCTATAAAATATTAGTTTGGCAGACAAGTTCACAAACTTAGAAGTCACTGAAAGCAAGGTCTTTATAATAGAAAGCGTCTGTTTGGCATAAGAAACTGCACTACCAGTTTAACTCATAATGTCTACTGTTAAAGAAACCCATTTCTAACTGTGTGCTTTAACTAGTGGAACCATAGGGTGTCAGTGGGGTTATGAGGTGATTATCACAGGAAGCTTTCATCATTGAAATGAGTCTAAATATAAATCATTTCATCCAAGCAAAAAACATGTCAAAATTAAACATCTCTGTTCTATCACTCCCCAGGCAATTTTTGAAGCAGTAGCTCTGTTATGAAAGGCTCATACAACTTCCTTTGTATCATTCAGAGAAATAGGGTATTAGCTGTATCCACATCTCCCACTCTGCCTCTCTCTGAGCTTTGCAGGAGCTTCACTCTGGAAATCACTCCCCAACTGCTTATTCATAATAAAGCTACTCTGTGTGCTATGAACCTTTGGCAGGGATCTCTGGGAAAGGATCTGTGCTTTCAGCATCCTAACGTTCAGGGAGGTCCTCTGCAAAACCATGAAACTAATTTGAACCTTACACTTAGTTCAGGTTTCATTCTCTGACCTTGCACTGCAGATACTGTGAATAGAACATTGTCCTCTCAGTGCAGTCTCAATAACTGGACATTTTCTGGGTCCCTGGATTTGTACAATGAGATATCTACTCCAATCTGTGTGCATAATGCTCCAATGCCTGCCAGGAATGGCTGCAATATTGACACCTTTCAGTGCAGATCACATCATTCACAGGAGCAGAGTTCGATAAAATGATACTGTAGTTAACAAGTTTTATAGCATAAAGTTACTTTAAAACATGGAACTAATCAGAAGGAAGCCTGTTTATGCATGTCACAGTTACATTGAATTGTCAATAAATAAAGATTTGCTTCACCTATTGTCTTGTATATCAAGTAAGTCATTAATCTAAACTAATGAAGCTTAAGATATATGACAGGCAGTTTTTATAGAGCTCCTTTTTAACGATATGTTAGCTTTTCATTATAATGCTGAGAGAGCCCATTATCAAGGAAGCAGCACATTATAGCCAAAAAGCCTTGAATCCACTGTTTCTCTCTTTGTTCCTGGCTCACAATAAGTAGCGCTTACACTTACATTTTCATAGAGCTCTCCTGGATGAAAAGCATTACTCAGAAATGAATAAAAAATTCAGATAAGAATTGCAAGAGGAAAATAATGTGTCCATCCCTTGATCTTTAGTTAGTTAGTTAGTTAGTTAGTGATTTTTGATCTATCCTGGAAGATAAAAATGGATGCTAAATTCAAACCAATTCATATGCATGTCCCTTTTAAATTTATATGAATATCCATTTTACAAAGCTTTAAGTGATTGCTTGCTGTTGGCATGGAGCTATCTTTATTAGGAGGCAGTGCAGAATAAAAATATTTCAGAGACAGCAAATAAAATCATATGCTTAACTGCAAATTTCCAAGAATAAGATTGCTGGCTTCTCTGTATGGATTTGCCAGTTTGGTATTACAGATGAGAAAAATGAAATGGCAGTTTTTCATTTTATTCTGAAAGTGGTCAGAAGTAATACAGAAAAGACCAGCTGATCAGCTCCGTCTCCTTTTATACAAGGTGCTCAGACACAGGCATCTAGCTCCATTTCGGATGCCCCAGGACACCCAGGGGAGGAGGCGTGACACAGCAATGAGGGGAGATCTGTACACTACAGCACCCAGAGACTCGGTCACGTGTTCTAGGACATCTCAAATGGCATGAGACACCTCTGTTTTGGCTCCTGATTCAAGCACAGGATGCTTTCCACATTCCTGCGTTTGAGTGAAACCTTTTCCACAGGCAGTTACTAAATCTTGCTTGGAAGGAAGCAAAAGATAGAGACTTCGTATTTCTCTAGGTAGTCTGCATCGGAAATTAGTTACTTCATTGTTAAAAAACAGTTTCCTTGTTTCTAATTTTACTTTAACTCAATCAACTCCTAGTTATTATTCTTGGCTTTGCGTTTCTCTGCCAAAGACCCTGATTGTCTTTCTCTTCCCGTTAAAGCACTGCTTTGCTTGAGTATTCAGTACTCAGATCATCCTGAGACCATTGAATGTCATTTTATACACAAGAAAATCTTGCAAATTGCTGGAGAAGATGTTCTTTTCACATAAAATATAATTTTGGATTGAAGTTACAACTTCCATTCATCCAAGTTGCTTGAAGGTGGTGTGACCATTTGGGGAATACATATGTATCCCATTTTTATGTTGCAGATTCATTTCTAGTTGTAACCTTTCATTCTGGCTTTGAGCCTTCGTTTTATCACAAGAACTTGACACCTTCTGGAGGCACTATTCCTGGTGAGCTCTGAAATGACTATGCCCTAGCTGATGGTTGTTGACTTTGAAGAGGTCTGTACTCAGATGATAACAGAAAATTGAAGTATGAAATTCTTCAGTGGAATTTCACAAGAGCCAAAAAAGAGTCCAATGCAAAACTCTCAAGGCAAACTTTCCAAGTCAATGGAAGCCAATAAATTGCCACATGCAAATTGGTCAAGCCAAGAAAGGTGAGTGTTTAAATGGCCAATATAGCTTAGATCACAACCCAAGACTTATGTGGGTGACAAAAATTCTGCATTCATGACTGCATTCAGGAGTCTGATGTCTTTCTACATACGTGACTTTCTTGTGCTTGTTCTAGTGCATACTTTGTGCGTGTGCACATGCATGTAATAAGCTACTTAGCTGAGCTCATCTCCTTGCTGTGTTGACACAATCAAGGTTACCAGAAAAAGTAGTTCCTACCACCAAGTGAACTGGGAAGGTAAAGGCAGGAGGGAAGCTAAGCAGCTGGTCTAATAGCCAAGGCAGTTCTTTCAGTATCTACCTAGCTAGACTACAGTCTTCTAGAAATGCCTCCAAATTAGTATCAGACATGGCATTTGCATCTGAGAGATCCAAAATTACAAAGAGTCATTACAGAGACCAAGGAGACTTAGAAGATCATGGACTCAGTGTTTTGAATCCCTCATGAAGAGACTGTCATCGCCATGGAAGAAATAGGCTATAGGAAACAAGAAGAAAGAAAAGAGAAAATTTTAAAAGTGGAAAAAATTTAAAAAGATGTTTGATTTCTAGCTTTCAAAAGAAGGAGAATACCGAACGAGCTCATGTGATTTTGGTACTCATACTTACAAGAAAGCACAACCAGCATGAAATTCGTGTTTCAGAGAGTTTCTTGTATGTCTGCAGAATTGTATCTCTGAACAGTTGCTGGTAATACCAGATAAGTCCTAACATTCCCTGATATTAATGGAGTTCTGATTTAAAGTGTCAATACAGGGTTTCCTGGGTGATCAAAACCCAGAAAGAAATTCCTTGCTCATTCATTATCAAATTGTATACTACTTAAAGTAAAGCTTCAAAAAGACCTGCACAAAAAATTTTTTGTCAGAACATTTCTCTGCTGGAATATGCAGTTTCTGCAAATGAGTATTTTCCCTGGAGAAATTCCTATGTCCTCCGTGTCTTCCTGTCCTTATTTCTTCCAGTCCCATTGAGAATTGTTTCAGGTTGTTTTTTCTCAGACTGAAATAATTCATTAAATTGAGGAACCTAAAACATTTCATTAAAAATAACATTTTAAAACTGGCCAGTTTTCCTTGGAACATTGCCTATCAGAGTCCTCCTGAGCCCCTTTTTCCCTAAAGACTGATCTCTGTGGAAGATCATGGACTTCTTCCATGAGGCAATAACGGACCCAGCTGGCAAAGACATGCAATATCTCAGTGACTTAATGCTAAATGTATTATGTGAAATCTAGTCTCTCTAGAAAACTTGAGGCTTTCTGATCAACTTAAAATGTCAACCAGCATTGACTTTTATGGGCTTACGCCACTGTCTGGCAAAGACTGAAGTATGAACGCAGCCCCATTAATTGCAGTTGCACGTATGTTACATAGATGCGACAGAATGGATACGTGTGTTACATGCATAATAGCCCTCCATTAGTGACCTCTTTCAGTTTAACGTAAATATGATGGCAATCAAAACCAGAATATCATAGATTTCCAGGCCTGAAGCAAGAGTTCAAAAGAAGCTATCCTATAAACTGAAAATATGTTATACTGGGAATCAGATGATATCCAAGGAACATTGTTCAGTACTTATTTTTCAAGAAATGTCACTTTCTAGTTGCTAAGCCTGCACAGGCAGTCACCACTGTTAGGAAAGCTTCTGTTATGAAATCTCCCTGCCCTTCAAACAGTCCTCTAAAATACCTCATACTCTTTTCTTTACCTGTTTTGGACCACAGAGGAGTCTTTGGACTGGATCCTTAGGTGCTGTGAACAGATATCAAATATTATTTATCAGGACTCTTTCACTAAGCAGAGAATCAGGTCTTCAGAAATGCAGTAGAACTAACTCAAAATAACTGAGATTTTCATTTAGTATAAGCTATCTGAACACCACATATCCCAGCACAAAATGGTTTTGTAAATCACTATAGCCAATCTGTCTGAGGTTTGTTCTCATTTGTAAATACTTTGCCACTGATGTAATGTATGCAGTTGTCAAATTCCCTCATGTATAAAATATAAATATTAGTAGTTGTTATGTTCAGCCTAAATGGATATCTAATAGATATTAAAGAAAGCAATCTCTAAAGAGGAAGGTTTTTTGTTTTTATTTTTTTTTCCAGAGCTCTGCTGTAACTTTACAAATGTGAGGATTTTTCCTTTTTTCTTTATTTTCTGGGATTAAAAAAGAATCTGTTCGGTTTACAACATAGCCATTTACATTCTGGCTTTGGATTTTCAAGAAGACAAAAAGTCTGTTTCCATTAGCACTAAAACCAAAGAGAGGCTTTCACCCTAGAAATGTCAGGCACCATTACATTCTATAGAGTCTGAAAGCACTGCATCTGTTGATGTCAGACATGGGCAATATGTCTATCTGTAGAAGAACAATGAAGCCTGTGAAAAGAATTTGTAAAAAGCCATGCAAAATTGTTTTCATAGATGGCAAGTATCAGTATTAGTAAGAAAAATACCAAATTTCCATGTCATAAGGAAGAAATACGTGGCTAAAAGAAGCCACTTGAGCCGAGTTCTTTATTTTGGAGGAAGGAAAAGTGAATGCTTTGTGTGGCTGAGGTGAAGTGACTTCCAAAGTTTGTAATGCACTTCAGATGTAATAGATGAATGTAATACTGGCATGTGATATTCCACTTCAGGCAGCACTTCAAATAAGTAGTGTTGACTTGAGCTAAAATTTTCTTGATATACACTCCAAAATTCATTTTTACAGAATAATATTGTGTTTAAGAGACAAAAATTAAATGCTTATCAGAAAGTACTGAATGAATAAAAGACCAGAATGTTTACCATATGAATGTAACCATTCACACTTTTTACTATGTAAAAAATTCTTATTTGCATAAAATGCTTCCATTAATTTAGAGAGCGCTATTAATGTATCTAAGGCTTTGCAAAAGCATTATATATGAATTTTCAACCTGTATTCAACCAAAATCTATGCATGTATCTTTTTATTTTATTTCATCTGACAAAGGTACTCAGGAGTAACTGTTATGTACATCACTTTTTCACTGAAGCCATACTCTTCTTGACAGCTTACCTTTACATGCATAGATTTTTATAGATTCTGTGTTTTTAAAATAGGCTGTTTTGGACTGATCAGGTCAAATATTTTCTGGTCCATCAACATATCTATCCTGATAATAAACATATTAATATCATTTTCTCATATTAGAGTTGAAAAAATTAAAAAAACCCACACAGATGTACATGGGAAGCATGTGATGTTTCACAGCTATTATTATTATAAATTTTCTTTTCATATTTTAACGGACAGCAATTTTAGGTGTATACCCATATCTGTTGCAAATATATCTGATGAGTGTAACTGCCATCATGCCATGAGTCATATCATAAAGTGATTTTTTTTAAAGCTGTGAAATTCATTCTCTTCAACTGAATTATAGATACTTCATTTCAAATATAGGATATGCTTGGAAAATTCTTGTAACACAGCTCTGACTACCCACTCAATGGATTTTATTAGTTTTCAGTTTAAAATAAACATAGTGAAATGAAATTCAGAAATTAGTGAAATGAAAGGGTAATGCTGAAAGATAAGATGCCACTGAGAGTTCAGATAAAGAGCTAATCCTAACACCTTTTTTGCATTCATTAAAGATAGCATGATATATGGGACACAAGACCACAGCCATGCTTATCTGATTCTTGTGATGAAGAATTAAAAAATCATTATCAAATGTGGGAAGGACTCCCTGGATAGTGCCAGGAACATTCCTCGATTATCCCATAAGCTCTTAACATCTTCACTGTCTATTGAAGAGAGATAATCAGAATATGTAAATATTGGACCCACTGCCTATATAGTAAAAGTTGCATTTTCTTCCCAAGACCTGGGTTTCATTTGCTGTGTCTAAAACTACTAGCAAAATCTATTCAGGACCTTGGGTAAACATTGTTTAGAATTATGGAACCTCTCAGTAGGGTCATTTAAAAAAAAACATGTCACAAATTCACAAGTGCACTCTGTGTTGAATGTATTATGGTAATTGAACTGTCATCATAGTGTTGTCAGTGTGCATCTGTGGCTAATTGAAAATGCATTTCCTTGCAGTTTTAGCCATAAACAGCATGTGAAAAGCCTTTCTTACAGTATTGGGGGGATGGGTTCTGCAGCTTTTTGGTACTTCCTTTTTGTGTGAGCTGTAACCAGGAACACCAGAAATGAGGAAGGAGAAATATTAAATGAATAAAATTAGTCATATACTTATGAATTTCAACTTTGGGTCTAGCTGAATCTTAAACTGATTTTCCTGTCGCTAATACTAGCATTGATCTGAGCAGGAAGAATTTATTAACAATTTTCCATTGTAGATCATTTTGAAAGAGTTACATACTTTAGGCCTGAATACCACATGCAATAATTCAGAGCAGAGTAATCCATATGCTACACATCTCTGTTAATCTGTCAAGTGAAAATGCTAAACCAGGAGTGGATGAGAAAAATAGATTTGTTGTGACAACATATTTTGGATTCCTTCTTTGCTTTTCTCACCTAAAACTTCTACATGTTAGATATTATTCTCAGGTAAATTCTTATTCATGACTTTATGTCCTTTCCTAGGGAGAATTCATTTTCTCTCACCAAGACTCTCAGCGGAGACTGCCCAAATCACCAATTCAATATTCATTACAGGTCATCCTTTAAGTAATGCAATATTTATTGTTAGTTCTAAAGGAACAAAAATTAATTGAGTAGATGGTAAATATGAGACATAAGTCTGCAGGGGAATATAACCAGAAGGTATTGTGTGTATGGCTTTAAACTCTTGTTACAAATTAAAGTTACAAAAAGCTGACACAATAATAGCAGAAGTCTTTGGTTCATTCACATAGCCAAACTTTCTTAACCTTTTAATTTGAATAAAATCATAAGAATCAACGGGCTAACACAGACAAATATTCACCATGCAGAAGGGTCTCTGTTCCCAGGTCTTCTAGGTCGGGGATCCAGCCAGAACACAACACATGTTGCACGCAGTCCACATGCCCGTGTTTCTGTCTTCAAAGGAGACCTGAACTTAGGACACAGCCTAGGTTCACACACCTGCCTGGGAGCCTGAAAACAGTCCTGGTTTCTCCAGCTTAGACACAGACAATGTGATTGCGAGATCCCCAGTCTTGATCAGCAAACATAGCTGGTGTGGTAAAATTCCTACCTTATGTAGCCTGTTTGTGGTTGCAAAAATCAGCTGTTCATTTTAAAGTAGTCACTCTCATTATCTGAGCTCATCCCAGGCTGAGTCAAGCTGATACTTTTATTTCTGAATCCTGGTTTTGATAGATTCTGATGTCATCTACCCCCAAAAGTAAGAAATTTGTGCCATCATGTTTTATACTACTATTTCTCTATTCGATGTCCTTTGTCTACTTTTGGTAATGATTCTGATGGCCTTTCAGCATATAATTGATATTTCCTTACAGTTGAATTTTGTATTATTAGTTTATCATCAGCCAGCTTCCTGTTCTCAGGTAAAGTTAACCTTGCTAAAACAGAAAAGGATGCATGGCCCTCCTTGCAGCTGTTGGCCGAGAAGTTCTCTCTTGCCTACAAGAAACCTATGGAATCTTGTGCTTGTTTCTCTTATTTTGACACTGTTTAACTCATTATTATCTTCAGCTTGGTCTTTGATTGAGGATAGAGGAACATCCTAATGGAAGAGATGAAAGGGGTCATCCAGGCCAGTCTTTCTCCTTCGCATGTAACCAAGCAATGAAACACACAAGGCACAAGTGTTGACCATTTTGATTCATCGCTCAGCTTTTCACTATGCAACTCACTTGTCACGTACTGATATACCTATTTAAGACCAATTGCAATTTCTGTTATGACTTTTAGACATACCTTCACTCTTCCATCAATCCAGAGGCTGAAACCACACTTCCACGATCACCGCTTAGTTCCTTATCCATCAGTCACAACTGGGAGCTCTGTTAATACAAAATAATTCTCTCATCCTCTTGTCTCCTGATATCTCTTCCTCCTTTGATTTAAGGATGGAAGGCGATGAAGTAGTATAGATATAGTGTATGTCAGATAATCATGGTAGCTACCAAGCAGCCAGACCACCAGACCTTTCACAGAAGGAAATAGGATTATTGATATAAGGCCGATATTGGATGAAGATGCTTTGTCTAGGAGAATCAAAATGAGCTTTTACAGCTTAAAAAGAAAGATAGTTGATGAAAATATACACTGGATAACATCCATAAGCCTGCTGAGGAACATAAAAAGAAACAAACAAACAAATAATAAAACCAAGTGTCAAGATTTATATGTAAAATGTAAGCAGTTCTATGAAGCCTACATACGTGATGATATTGGAATAGTGCTGCATTTCCATCCCACCATCTATTTCCTTGACATTTTTCTCAGATAGATGAAACCCATTTTCTAACTCTTTGCACCAAAGACATACTTACATATTCATTATTATTAGATAGAAAGATTTCTGGATAATAATATTGTGAAAATTGATCACTAAAATTCCCTATTTAAGAAATTAAAAATTCTATATTGAAGACTGCCACTTAGGTGATGGTCTTAATGTCCATGAATTACAATTAACTACTTAGGTACACAATATTTATTTTAAAAACACTTGTTTTAGTGTATGCAGGGTACATGCACTTTATAAGAAAAATATCCATGTTTCTTCAACCAAAATCTCAGATCCTCAGTGAGTTTGGTATAGAGAGCAACCATATTTTTATAAATATTACAACTTTGATATTTTCACAGATATTGTAGAATCAAGGTCCCTCAGTAAGCATGTTGTGTCTTGTACTACTTTATTCATCCTGTATATTTATGACATATAACTTTAAGTATTCTAGTGGCATAAAGTGTAAAATGGTGTAAAATGATTGTAGTATCACCAAGATTTTTACTTAACATAAAAAATGTAATAGGATCTTCTGCACTGTTTTTTTCATAAGTTCTTTGGAAATGTATTACTGAAGAGATTAACAAATGATCTAATAGTTGCTATACTTTCTGAAGAAAAGGTTTATGTCTCCTTTTCTGTGCAAAGAAGATTATAAACAACAACTACAGAGATAATACAGGTTAGCTGCATGTGCCCTTAAGCTTTGTTTATGGTAACGGTCAGCATTAACTAAAGTAGTCTATTCTAAAAGGTAGGAGATATCCTTGTTTCAACTCTATACATCATTTATAACAATAATGTAATGGAACAGTTCTTCTGGATGAGGGATTCAGGGAGGACTGCTGCTCTGGTATCTCAGCTATGGAATATGCACTCCAATAGGGCTGAGCAGTCATAGCAGAAGGTCACTGAGTAGCTCCAGACGAAATAGCGAGTGTTTCTGGAGTAGCTTCTAGCTAAATAGAGACAGTGCCATTGATCGGTGATTACTGATTACGCAGAAATCCAAAGCAGTGAAAGATTTCTGATTATCTAATCCAGTGTAGAAAGAATCGTAACTGTAAATTAAGAGTAGATGAAAGGGGCATATTGCTAGTCAATATTTAACTGTTTGATTCAATGTGCAGCAGCTGTAAAGAAAGACGAGACGTTGCCATCTTGCACCAAAAAGTATTAGGTATTTATGAAATATTAATCAGATCTCCCTCAGAGAAACCATTTTCGGTTACACTCTTTAGAGAAATATGCAGATGAATTGAAAGTATAACGACAAGGGGATACTAAAAAAATAGCTGGGCTTCTATGCATAAGTAAAATGACAAGAGTCTTGAGAGGAAAATGTGAGGTGGCATTAGTGAAGTATTTATCCCACCAGATGTTACTACAAAATAAAGCCTGATGAGCTATTTGAGATTGCACAATAAACCAAACTAGGCAGCTACTATTTAAGTAAAGAGAGAACACACATAAGAAGAATGTATAAACATATTGCTAAACCGAAAGTGTGAGGAATAAAATATCTGTTGATGCCAGTTAAGTACTATTAATGTAATTAAGATCAAATTGGAAATATATGTGGAATCTATTCACTTAAAAGAGCATTGTTAATCAGTTTGTGCTTGGGAACAGCTTGCTTTAGCTGTTCAAAAAGAATTTTTATAAAACTTTTCTATTTACTTTTTGCAAGAAACTTCTCTGGGAAAAAAAAAAGAAAACCCACAACCCTCTCCTTATATTCTTTTTCACATTAGCTGTCGTATTTGTTAGAAGGTAATAAATAGGTAAAGAAATGGCCAAGTTATATGCACAAATTGCAATCGTGAAAGAATAGCACATTGCCTACACATGATCTTGTGGAAGTGACAAATCTGAAATCTTCTTTAAGTATTGTACAAATGATAGAAACAAATTTCAGAAGGTAAAAAGCCTGCCTCCTATATTCTGGCTGGATCTGTTCTTCCTTCCAAAGAGGTCAATAAACAGTCACTGCTTTCAGAGTCTGAAGGAAAACATTTAATCTAGTGAAGAGGCAGGACCTCTTCTCTTACATGTGCGCATAAGTAGGTGCCCACATCCCTCATCAACCCAAAAACTTGAGAGGTCTTGGCTATTTTTGTTCTCACAAAAGTCACTTAGTCTCCTGGCACCCACATTCCACATATATAAAATGTAGACAATGATACTTGTGCTTGTATGTAACTGCTATAATGGCAGATTCATAAGTAACAATAAGGTTTTTCTTTAATGCAGTGTATCAGCCAAAAATACTTGGATGGTGTTCCTGATTCCTGCCTTTTTGCTTTATTTCTCCCTTGAAGAATAGCAAAATACCAACCCGAGGCTGGTGAACACAGCCTGCACAGTGAATCTAAGGTCCATTGGAGGTACTGGACTCCTGCCCTGCAGAGGACACCTGCAGGGACTAGTCGCCAAGGGCACAGTGCCATCAGCTGCACATACTCAGTGGCCGTACAGGAATGTGTGACAGCCACACAGAGAGCCACAAATCCAGTAATAGTAGTTTTCTGCCCAAAATGAAAGAGCAATAGATCATCACTAAAAGCAAAAGAGGTTGACAGATCTGACTAAACCTGTACTGGTCTTCCTTCTAATTTGGTGAGTTTAGGCAACATTTCCTTTATCCTTTCCTTTTTCCTGATGATATCACAAAAAACACACATTTATATTTGAATTCTGGACCTAACGAGATCAGCTAAAGAGATCACCTCCACTGACAGCAGAAGAGATCTGCATCTACTCACAGGATCTCAGGCTAGAACATTAGACAGGTGAAACCAGGTTGGATAAACATCTGCTAGGAAAGATTTAAGTGTAGCTGATCCTGCCAAGGGGATGGACAGATGGACACTGGAGTTCATTTTAAGCTTTGTTTTCTAAGATTTTGTGGAAGCTAATTATGACATCCATTTCTCTTTAACAAAGGATATGTGTGCTTTAGAAGGATGGTGAGAGAATGAGCAGTCTAAAAGTGAGGATAATTTCACTGCTGGATGATATGGCTACAGAGAAAACAAGTTGTAGCCAGACTATAGCTCCCTAACTCTTCTTATTGAACATTTTTACTTAATTTTAGCTACATTTTATTTTAAAAACTCAATTCGCTCACAGTTAAGTAGCTCACATTCTAGACTTGTAAACAGCTTGTCTGGTAAATGCAGGAGAGATGCTGGCAGCAAGCACCCACCTTCAATATTTTGATTAGTTCTGCTTGGCTTGTATTATCAGTTAACTGAATGTAAGATTGTGCACATTAAATGAAGTAATGTCTTTATGGTGACTTGGCAATTATTTAACCACTACATTGTACCCCACACTCCATCTTTCCCAGATAAATAAAACAAACCCCTCATTTTTCATCCAGAGTGACACAGAATTATTATGACATACATATAATTTATAGAAAGACATAGTAATGCACTTTTACTGTGCTTCAAGTTGCACTTACAAATATGCATCCTGCTGTGGAAAGAATTCCACATAGATGGTTTATTCTGGTTTTAAGGAGGTGTCACTGCTCAAAAGCACTCAAAGCCTGTAGGATCTGCAGACTTTCTGAGTTTCTAAAAATCAGGTCGCTTTACCATAAGATGAGTAAAGGAAAGGAGAGGATGAATTCTCTGAGTTTCCCTGCAAATCTAGAAAATGCTGCCAAATATTAACAGGTCCCACAGATTCCTATGAAATAAGGGATACTTGTTAATCCCTGGATAAAAAGCTTGTATGTTCATATTCACTCACCTCACCTCAAATGACCCCACCAGACCTTCTGCCTTCACCCTGACTCTGTGTTGCCATTCCCAATGCAGTGATCAGCACCTCTTCCCCCTGCCATCAGCTATTCCTCAGGGGTGTGCAATGGGTGCAAGGATACTCAGTAATCCGCAAAACCAGTTTTTTGTCTCAGACTAGTTCCTCAAGATTTGGGGGCCTTGGGCTATGCCACAGAAATCAGAAAATGACTTCTAGTGATCCTTTGTAGTGAAATAACATGCAAAGAAAAGAAAACTGGGATAAAATAATGCTTTGTGACATATATCAGTCCGCTTCTGAAGGATCCTTACAATTTTTCTGACAATTTTTTTGAACTCCTTTGGACCAAATGCTGGTAAACCCTCAGCTTGAAACCTTTCAGGTGCCAGTTCTAGGAAACCAGGCGCGTAGGCTTAGTGACACTCTTCCACTGGAGGCACATGATTTGTACCTGAGCTACAGAGCTAGTCCCTGGGCTTTCTGCTTGCTAAATAAAGAGAGGGACGAAGCCTCTTCCAAAGCAGGAGATTAGTTTACATGTCTGGGGAAAACAATGTCTTAAATTTGGTGACTAAGCAATGCTGTGTGTTTGGTCCTGTTTCTCTTGCTTTCCTTCAGGTTTGCTTGCATTCTCAGGACATAACTAAAATGTTAATTGAAATAATTTCACGTGGGATTTCATAGAGTGTTCATCCAAAACTTGAAACTCTTTCCCATGAAGTATTTTGACTGTTCATTCAAAAGAGTTGAATGCAGAAGAGAATATTCATTCTCTTCATGGGGTTAAGCTTATGTGGTCCATACACTCTGCCTACTAAGTGTATTAGGACTTCAAAATAACTGAGAAAGAGTTCATTAAATTAATTTGAGTGGAACTGGCAAAAAAAAGTTTTAGCATTTAAAACTTTCTTTATCTTCACTTTGAACCATTCACTCAAAATTTAAAAGATCAGTAATACAAAACTGTATCCGGATTTTTTTAATTATCTTTTAAAAGATATTGTTCTTCAAAAAATCTTTGAAGTAGATGTAGCAGATACTGCTACCCAGTTACTTTGTGTAGGTGGTCTCCCAGGCTGTGCACAGGTTTGTTGAAGACAATAGGCAGTGTCTGTGCTTTGTAATTCACCTTGTGTAGAGTTGCCTGTGGGAGTGGGGCTTATGCCTTGGAGAAACACAACTATTCTAGAAGAAAGCTATATTTTTCCAGCGTGCCACTGTTGCTTTAAAACTTCGGAATCTAGCAGCAATACAAAAAATATTTTACTGTTTGTCTGCTTTCCTTTGAATGCTTTTTTGGAGATGTGGCAGTGATTTACATTCAGTTAGCTCAGTGCAGTTGGAAATATTCAATTTCCAGAAAGTGGAAGTTTTGAGCTCCTGTGGAACCCTAAAGCCCAAACTTAATGCATAGGCCCCAAATTTGCTTTCATTTAAGTCATTGTCAAAATTCCCATTGACTTCAAATGAAGCAGGATTGGCCCATTTTCAAAGAAGGGCTATTATTAGATTTAACATTTTAAACCCACAAACATAAGGAAGTAGACTTAACATTATCATGATTAAGCATTTTATTTTCAAATACATTTGATAGTGTATTCAAACAAAGAAATGTGGCTTATCTTAAACTTTCAAATTGCTGGGTTGAGCAAAATGGAAGCTGCTTTCAATTAAATAATGCAATGAAAAGTATTGGGACAGAATTGCATTTGGCAAAAGAAAATACTGTATTTATCTCATTGTAATCCCTTCATCGGTTTATGGCTCCAGAGTCTTCAAGCAAATATCACAAATCCACACAATGTGCTTGTATGTTCTAGCAGATTTTGCATTTGAGTCTCAGAGTTAGCTGAAAGATGTGTTAAAACTCATGTAACCAGGCAGCTTCCTGTCAACCACCCAACTAAGAAGCCTCAGAAGTGCTAGTGATTACAGTGAGTTTTTGAATTAAGTTACACACCAGAAATTGGTTCCAGACATGTCCAGTGCAGAGGAGAATACAATGTGAAATACAACTGAATCTCCCACAATAAGTTAACCAAAAACTCTTTGGGGGTTCTGACATCACAGTTGTGAGAGGAATTCAGTTTTAGGATCATATATGTAAGCCCCAGAGCTAAAAGTGTTTCCAGGATGAAAGCCTGCTCTAACCAGCTCTATCTGGCACTGTTTACCCAAATGATGGTGTTTCTTATGCACTGTGCTATGTACTGTATTCTTTTGGGATTTGTCTAGTCTTTAGTTGCATAAGTGACAATACCTTGTTATGAATACTGTGCTAACGAAAGGGCAAAAGCAGTGTGCACCACCTGCTCCTGAGTAAAGTGAGTTCGGTTCTGGTTTGGGTGTGGGTATGGTTCAGCAGGATGGAGGAGAGGGCTGCCCACTTCTCGTGCCCTGCCT
This sequence comes from Apteryx mantelli, assembly GCF_036417845.1. Taxonomy (NCBI): domain Eukaryota; kingdom Metazoa; phylum Chordata; class Aves; order Apterygiformes; family Apterygidae; genus Apteryx; species Apteryx mantelli. The sequence continues at coordinate 37,279,818 of NC_089979.1, forward strand.
GCAGCCTCCTGTGAAGGCTGTGCTGCTCTGAGGTCCTCACATGGAGACTCTGACCCTCATGAAAAGAGATTTTGTAGGGTTGCACAGTTGAGTCCATGGTGGCAGCAAACAACAACATCACAGCAAGGAATGGCTGGACTAGAGCAGATGTGCCTGGTTCTCTAGTTTCTTCATAAACTGGTATCTCAGAAATAATTTCTTCACAAAACTGCCTTGCAGGGACCCTGCTGCCTGCATGCCCCGTGTTTTTGGCTGCAATGAGTTTACTTTGGGTACACTTGGACACAGAGGTTCCTGCATCCAGAGATTGCCTGTGCTGGGATCTGTGCTTGAACAGGGCTCTGAGAGGACAGATACAGTCAGGTTCTAACAAAAAAAAATACTGCTAGTATTTGAATTGTGCTCTCCATCTATGCCTTAAATGTTGATTGGGTTTTGCTTATTCAGTTATGTATACATACATATAAGACATCTATGACATGTCTGATTTCCGTTTGTACTCTTCAAATAGTGCTTGCAGATAGAGAAGATCCAAAGGCAGTCAAGAGTAGGGATGTTGTTTTCTGATTTTTCAGAGCTAGGGGATTTTCAAGAACGTACCAGGGGAAGCTGCTGGCGCAGGCTTGCGAACTGCATGAGCCAAAGTAAAAACAGGGACCCGAGTTGTTAGGGGCTCCCAATTCCCTATCTGCTCTCGCAAATATAGGGTATGAAAAAGTGACTTTCCACATTCAGAGGAAGTGATCAGGCCACCTGATGGGTCACAAATGTGCTAGGGGCTCCAGCAGTCATGAACATATACTTAGCACTGATCATGAGAACACAGGAGTATGATGAAGTACTCAGATAGGATTTGCTTATTTGCCATTAGGAAGAAGTAACAAAAATATTCGTTTCGGAAGTGGCTGCTCAATAAACAGATTTATGGCAACATTCAAGCTTCCTACCACTTGCATCCTGAGTTCAAAGCGATGTGATTAAGAGACTAGTGATATTAGCAACAACTAAAAAAGTCTGTGCCGGTTTAAAAAAATGAACCTCAGTACGCTGTTAATTAAAAGAACCCACTGTATTTACCATATAGCAGGTGAATTTGTTATCCACTGCTTTTACTACAGCAGTTGCAGATGTTGTGAACACCGTAATTGGCAGGAAAATATTCTGCTAATTTTTATACTGACAAGCCCATTCAAATAAACGCTAACTGCAATTTACCATATATCAAGAATAACTCTCCTCTGCAGACCTTCAGGTATACCAGTGAGTTCTTCCTTAATCCATCCAATTTCATGTTTGTTTGTCATAATACAGAGAGGGCATATACTGGGTAAACAGGTTGTTTCAGAAGGTTAAATAAGTCTTTCAGATGGGATTTGTGACTAAACAAACACAGAGATATAAACATGAGTTAGCTAGACATAGTCAGTTCTAAGACAGAATCACAACCACGTAACTTCATTTATCTACAGAAGATAAAATGCCTGTAAAGACTAATTTTCATTTCAGTGTGCTATGACAAATCACTTGTTTTTGAAGAAAAAAAATCTTGACCCTGTTCCACTGAATGGTAGGGAAGGGAAGTGGTTGCCACTGAATTGCACAAAGAAGAGTCAGACCATTAATGAAGTCTGAAAACAGAATTAATGCTGAATATGTATTCCTGAAGCTCTCTCTATATTATACAGTTTCAGAATGTATATTTTGAAATACGCTTGCAGCTTCATGAAAATATTCAGTTCCTGTAATAAGGAGAAAAAATGGTGGGAGAAAATCTGCTAGTTTTTTCAGTTAAAAATGTATACTTTCTTGTTGATATAGGTCGTAACCATTCAGTAGTCTTTGACATTTCTCTGTGAGATGATTACAGATCTTTCTCTAAAACACCAATTTTAAATGCTATCTTGTTATCTACAGTTGATGCTCTTACCATTCCTTTTTATAGCAACCATTTTTCAAATAGCTTTTGAGTCACTGCCTCAGTCTAGTCACCATTGTTTCTCTGAACACTCCTTACTCTGTCCGGTGCCGAAACTGCTGACTGTCCCAGATCTAAAAGACGAATTACTGCAAAGAAAAATATTCAGCCATCAAAATGGCTGCTGTCTTTGCAAGAAGCTGCATTAAGGACTGGAAGTGGCCTGATATAGATATTCCCATTATTAGCAATATATTAAAGAAATCAGAAATGTGTCTACCATTTAATATGTTAATGATTCACAGACTAGTGGGATAAATGTATCAGAAAATGCAGTGCCCAACTTCCCTGCCTCTCTCTACCTTTTTCAGGAACTGTTGTTTACATTGAAATTTCCCACGTCTACACAGAAGTTATGCTACCTCTGCTGGTAAATCTGACTATTTTAATCTGTTTATATGTTGATCCAGCAAAAATGTGCTTGGTACATCCTCTGGTGGCAAAATTTAGGAACATCAGTTCGGTTTGTAAAGAACTGATTCTCTAGTTTCTGGTCTTGGTGTATTTGAGCAACCTTTTTACACAGATCTGACTCTGTACAAGGGAGATTTCACAGGAGATGGATATAAATGACAGGAAAGTCTCACTCCTATGCCAAACTGCCATGACAGGTTATAACCCCAATAGCTTTTTTCTATATAGGTTCAGAACAGCTGATGGCACTATCACACCATGGGTCTGAGTCTGTGCGTTGCTGTGTTATCCCACCATCTGAAATCGAGGTGTGAAATTTTAAGTTTTTTATGAGGAAGAGGCAAAGTTGTGTAAGTCTCTGTTCTGGATCCTTCTGCCCCTGGTGCCCCTCACACCAAAGCAAACTGCAGCAGCCTCAGTGAAGAAAAGTTACCTGGTGGAGGCAAAGGTGGAAAACCTCACTCAAGGGAGGGAGGCAATGCAGAAGAGGACATATTCTCAGCCTTGCCTTTTTCAACACAAACGGGGCAAAATGATGATTATTGAGGCAGTTTTCCACTGGGCTGTACCAGCCCGATTCAGCAGATCCCTCTAACGATGACAGCTTGGCTGTTCAGAAGCAGCAACATGACGTCCCCTCACCTCTCGCTGCGTTTTCCTGGCTCTGCCTCAGTGACGCCAAGCTGGCACCGGCGATGCTCCTCCGTCGACGCTGGAAATCAGTAAACAACAGTGACAGCGGAGCTTGGCGTGGGAGAAGTACGGTGTCAATTAGGAATTAATTAAGTGTGTGTGGAATGAGGAAAGCTATGAAATAGGTGTGAAATGAAATCAATTTAAAAGTAGCTAGTGCGTGATGGTCTGAAGAACATGTATAAACAGTCTCCTTTCTGATCAGGAGGTTTTCTGTTTTACCCGGAACGTAATTGTTTGCTTTTTTTTTTTTCTTTTCCATTTTCATTTTTTAACCTAGGTCATGTACAAAACATTTTGCTGTATTAATTTACACTTGAACAGCAAAGAGGGATTGGTTACTATTTAATCAGATGCTGTCTTAAGATGTGTTGACAAGGCCCACAGAAATTTAACAATGCTGATTTCTCCGTTCCAGACAGTGGATTCGGCTTGGGGTGAATTTTTGTCCTCCAGGGCAAACCCCATGAGGGACTCAAAGAGAAAAAGGAAAAAATAATCAGAAATCACCTGGAGATTGGCTGCACCACTGGTTGCCACTCTACTGCAGCCCCCCGACAAGGTCAGGGTTTCATCGTACGTCACATACAGCTAGTCGAGCAGAGCCCCCGTCTCCCAGACTTTGGAGTCTGAACAAGAACAAGACAAATGCCAGGTGCAGAAAATACTGGAAGTGAGTACTGGTGAGCCAGGCTTTCTTTAGAGGACAGAGGATTGGGGGGAGATGGGATCACAGCCTTGCAATGGGTAAAAGGTTGTTAGAAAGAAGACCGACTCCTGTGCCAGGACACAGCAAACCATCTTTCAAGGGACTGACTACATGGCTGGGCAGAACCAACATAATTTTGTAGAAGTTTGTGGTGAACAATCAGTAAATAGTGGTAGGACACTAATATTTATTTATTTGAATATTTAAGTATTTGAATAAATATTTATTCAAAACTGCCTGATTAGGGAGGGCAACCTATTACTACGCCAGATACCAGAATGTCTCACTACAGCTCCAGCAAGAGGAAAACACCTGTTTGTCTCATAAAAAGTGTGTAACAAACACAGTGAGCAGAAAGAAATAGCTGCCAGGCCATGGCCCACTGCTAATAGATTGCTTGCCTGAGATATTATGGAAGAGACAGGTCTTGAACAGAGCTCTGAAGGAGTGAAGCGTTTGGACCACCTCTACCGATTCTCCAGTGTCTGGAAAACAGGAAATAAAGAGATTATTCATGTTTGAAATCACATATTCTGGAGATCTGTTGAGTCAAAAAAGAGAATGGACCAATTCATCCTGCAGCTGGAGCTGCAGGACTAACAGAATTGAGAAGGAGTCAGACAATGCCTGAATATGCACAGGTAGACTATTTACTAGATTAAAAAAGGTGACACACACAGTCACTTTTGGAGAACATGTCTACCCTTTGATCAAATTGACCCAAATACCATCAGATCAAGGCATTTTGTGCAATGAAGTGGATAGAAAGTGATAAATATCTTTTCCTGAGAGGTGCATAAATTCTTACACAACTTTTATATGTCATTAATCCCCCATTTAATCATTTTATTAAAATTTTAAAAAAATAAAAGGATCTCTGACACTCTTTGTGCATCCATAAAAAGAGATCTACACCCCTCTCTGAAGTGGTCAAGCACCTTTTTTGGCTCTCATTGAAGACCAGTCACATGATTGCTCTGATTTTGTTTGGAGTTCTCACCACCAGATTTGTTTCCTGTCTATTTTCCTTCCCACCTTGTCACTCAGTTGCCCCGCCAGCTAACTTGCAGATACACAGATGAGCAGTGACAGCTGTTGTCTCATACAGTTCAGAGTTCAGCAACTGTTGTTGTTTTTCCCTGCGAAGGCCTGAAAATCTTTTTCTTAGCTTGCCATGGTTTGCAGTCTCTGGCGTTGGTGGTACTCTCTTAGACTACGCTTCTATTTTGTGTCTGAGACTTGAGCCCTAGACATGCCGAGCCTGATAACCCGGTGCAATAACAGTCTACATCCAATGGCCAAATGCGGATCTCAGCTGGGAGGCAGCAGGCAACAGACTTCCCCAGTGTGGCAACCATCAGCGACAGCTGTCTCTTACCCGCAGCTGGTGGCTTATGCTAAGCTACAGACACCAGTCAGGTCTGGGAGGCAACACTGACAGCTCCCGTCTCCCGGCTAGGCTGATGCTGGCGGAAGCAGCGTTTAGCTTGCAGCAGTAGCTGAGAACCCTCTCGCAGACAGGTTGAGTGCCGGCAGCTGCTGCTGCCTGCCTCTCCCTGGTAAGACCAGTGCTTGCCTGAGCTCCTCTGTCTATTCTGCTGGCAGCTATTTGGCTGCAGGCATTGACAGAGCAGAGGGCTGCTGAGCCAAGCCAAGCTCTGGCTGGTCTCAGTTGGCAGAAGGGAACTAGCAGCGCTACCTCCTCATTGAGACCTGAATGAACGATTTCTCCTACTCAGTCCCCAGGAGACTGCGGGCACCCCTCTCTCCTGGAAAGCAACGCTGCTTGCCATTTCCCAGAAATGCAGAGCCTTTGTGTTATCCTGCTCCAGGGGTAAGCTGCAAGTAACAGCTGAAAGGCAGCTAGGAGCAATGTCCTAAGGCAAGTGTGTCTCACCAGCCGTCCACACTGCATAGCACGGATCAGTGTGCTGGGCTAAAGATCCTCTGAAAGGAGGAAGCTCAGCGAGCGCCGGGACTCAGGCTGAGGATCGCTGTACCTGAACTAAGAGGTCTACCAATGCACAGTGTGAGAATGACTCCAGGTACAAACCCCAGACACATGCACACTAACTCATGTGCTGATCCTGCACCTAACAAACAACATAGTTGTATTACTGGATGCTTCATGTATTTTATATCATGGGACCTTGATACTAAAGCAGAATGATGTCAGATTGTTGAACACAATGTGGATTAACGAAGGAAATTATACCGTCTCTGCTGTTCAGGGGATCACGTGAAATTACAAGTAGGATTCTTTCTGTTCTTAATATTGGAAAGTTTATTACTTCACTGACACTGGTATTGCAGAAACTGTAGTTTGACAAGATAGTAAACCTGTTTTAAAATGCTTATTACAGGATCAAAAACCCTGTGGCCATGTGACACAAAACACTAAAACAACTTCAGTCTGTCAGTTCAAATTTTTTCCAAATATTTTGAATTCTTAGTACAACTTCAATCTGGCTTGACAGATCAGTTTTTAGCTCATCCTGCCCACTCTAATTTTATGCTGAATACACATCATCTGTTTACCCATAGTTGAGATAAAGGCTGGCATATATTCATATCCTGCACTCTGGCTAATTCATCAGAAATATGGCCATGCCTCATTCAGATCAGATTTGTACCACAGGATGATCCAACAGCACACAGATCTTACACCATGGAAACACAGCCTGTGTGTGTGCTGTTGACAAAAATTGCATGTGACAGAAAGAATCTAGAAAGAGAGTAAAAAGTATAGAAGCTGTAGGAAAGTTGATGAGGGGAAAAGAATGAGATCTGAGGGTTTTTTTAAAAAAAGGCAAGTGAGAGAAAATGTGAAAAACAAGTACAAAAATGCAACTACTATAAATATGGTTGCATATAACACTACATGTAAGTCACTGAGAGTATGGATTAAATGACCTTCAAGACTAGATGGAAGGTCAATATGAGCTTCTGGACTTGATGAAAGAATTACTGAAAAAAATTCTGTAACCTAAGTTATGAAGATCAGACTAAATAAATTGAGGGAACCTTTTCACTTTAATGTTCGTTGATCGTAAGTATATTTGCAGGTCACTTTGATAAAGCAGTCTGGACTGCACATAGGGTCTGACTTGAATGTATTTTTACTACAACTCTAAATATAAGGCTGTACAGCTGGAAGCAAACAAACAAAAAGAATGTACCAATAAAAAAGGAAGACTTGACTTGGAGGAAAAGAAGAAAAGCTCATTAAAAACTAATGAAAGACAATTTAAGGAGATAAAAATACCATATGATGGCATTAAATTAGTAACTGAAAACTCTTGAGAGCAGATTTAGATTTGGCTGATTTATAACTCCTTTCCTTACTCTAGCTTAATGTCCTCCTCTTATGGGTATGACTGCTTCATTTCGGGTGACAGCGGCTCTGCCCCTGCATGCTCTGCCCATCACAACTAAACTGTCAGCTGAAATTTTTCAGTTGGAAGGAGCCCATGTTTTGATTGCTTTCCTATTCTCTCCTTTTTTGTCCATTAGTGAAAGGAACAAGCATAAGGAAAAGTGAGGGCAATGAGAATATGTCATTACCTGATCTCTCACTGTCAAATGAGCTTCCAGACTGGTCAGCAATATACTACATTCAGAGTGAAGAAATTAAGTGCCTATTACGGAGAGAAGTTATTAGGAGATGCAGTGCAGGTGGGAGAAAATTATTTCAAGGAACATGTCAAAATCTAAGATATTTGGGTTCTTCTCTCTTATAAGTTGGTGAAAAAGCAGTATTACAATGCTTTTTGTAGAAAAAGATTATTAAAGTAATAACAGGTTGCTCTTTTCTAATTGGCTAGGTATTAAGAGGAGGTGTGTATTCAAGATCATGAGGTCTTTCATGTTTAGACACAAAAAAGAAACCACGCACTATTACTCTCTTCATTTACAGGACAACTTCCAGTTACTTTCTCAAAGAGCATTCCTCTTTTTCTTTTTTGGAGGGGATTTTTGAGAATTAAAAATGTTTAACAAAACAAGGATAAAATGCAGGTTGGTCTAGAAGGGAGCAAGAGGCTAAATGGAAAGAGAGACTTAGCTAATATAACAAAAGTCCTATAGAGTGTAACTAAAACTGGTTGAAATTTTAAATTTCAATACTTTAGGGTATTCTCGTATAAAACAAAAAGTTCATTCTGGTTCAGAAGAATACCAAAAAAATGTCAAAAAGTATAATTTCTTTTTTTTTTCTCCTTGCAGGTGAAACAGAGAAGCCATCTGACCCATCTTGCAGGGGCTCACTGGCTGCCCAAGTGAATCAGGAGCAGCTAACCATATGCCCCAGGAGCAGAGAGCTGCAGGAGGACACCACCATGCAGAAAGACACCCAGAAGCCCTGCTGGCTCCTGCCAGTGCTCCCACATCTTTCAAAGCTGAGAAGCTCCTGACTGCCAGTCAAGGAAAATGGAAATCTTCAAGAGGCCCATTTGGGGCTCATACTCTTAGGGTTTTCAAATGTCTTCTGGAAAACCTACAGCTCCATTCACGAGCAGCTCTGGTTGAGCATGGGTTCTCATGATTTTCAGGCTACTGCAGAGCAGGATATGTGATCAAACTAAGCTCCCTCTGTCCAGGACCAGCATTTCATGGGACTTGAAGAAGCCACAGACCTTGGAAGTCTGTGCACATGAGAAGCCTGCCCAGAAATTAGGCAGGGAACTAAGCTGCCTTTTCTGTGGAAGTCCATCAAAAGAGAATTGTTTTCTTGAAGTAGTTTCTTTTCAATCACTCAGTGCTTTCTGCAGGAAAAAAAAAAAAAAAAAAGAAGATGCTCTATTGGAAAATTCTTGACCTGTGCTACCTGTGATGCTAGTGGGAAACTAATGCTTTTTTCAGCACTTTTCAAAACAATGACAGATATATTGTATGAATTGTGGAGCTAAATTTTAAACATCTACATTTGTAAAAGTGCTCTCTTGCCACAGGTACAAGAATGGAATAATTTTACTAATGAAATGTCTTTAGACTTTGGCTGCTTGATTTTTCTAATACTTAATAGATATAATTATAAAAGTTACAATTTTCGTAAACCTGCAAGAAGAAGGGCACTCATTTTGCATCTGCTTGGTCAGACTTTGAATACTTCTTCTACAAAAAATAAATAATAATAAATAAATCAGAAGCTGTAGAATTGCCTCTTCTAAGGAAACAAATATTGATTATGCTCATGAAAGGAACACACATGAAGGACAAAGAGAAATGCTTATTAAAAATCCTGATACTGACAGTGCATACATATTTCTGAATTCATCTATAAATACTGGGTAGACTTTTCAGTTGTCTGCTCACAAATTACTGTTACATGATTAACTAACCAAGAGATGTAAAGGAACAGGGAAAGCCTGAATATAATTCAGAACTCAAATCCTTATGGAAGATGGTAAATACTATAATATCAAGTAGCATACAAAAAGCAGCTGTGCTCTGCAGCCACCCACTACTCCACATTCAGAAAAGAGTCTTTGCTAGTAAGGGAAGCCATCCACACAGGAGTAGCAAGAGGAGGTTGTATTTGGGACCAAGAAAAGAAAATCAATATGATACAGGTGTTAAGAGGCCTTGGAGGAAGGAGGGAGTAGGCAGACTTCTCCTTTTAAGGGTCATAGGACAGTGTAAATAATCTGTTAATCTGGCACTACAGTGGAGCTCATTTAAGACTGTGCAGCTACGAAGCCGTGGTGTAAGCCAGTAATAATCACAAACCCCACTTCTGCCCTAACGGCATGAACACAGATGCCAGGGAGATGGGTGTCTGGCCTCTCAAGCAGTACTTGCTTTCAAGTCTGTGATGAAGGCCCTGATGATGCCCACATGCTGCTGAAATTAAGTTCTTGGCTTTTCAAAACAGCAAGTACCTAGAATGGGCAGCAGATGATTTTGTTCTTGGGAAAACTCTGTGAGAAAAGTGTTTATGCCAAATAGGTATGTAAATACCTCCCCATACAGCATACACACTCAGACTGGGTTGTCCTATTATTCAGGAAAGTGACTCCCCTAAAAATGTGCTCATTTAAAGTAACAAATTATGACCTTACCATTAAAATAATAATCCTTACAAAGGAAGCCCTTGGGAATTACACCTGGGGCTCATAGTGCTCTCTGACAGCTGCCTTAGGAAGGTGGTTCTCAACTTTGCATTTCCTGCAGCACCAACTGTGCTATTTTCGTCAGCCAAACTCAATAAATAAGTTCAATTTCATAAGTAGGAAGCAGCAAAAGAAAAGTGAGGATCCCTGAAGATTTTTGAGGCAAAATAACACTGGGAATCATGGCACTCCTCAAAGCAACTGGAAGTCGTGCTGCCGGCCGTGACAATACGGTGATCTCCAACGTAGCTGCAGGGCTGCCAGGGAAACCGTTGCCCTGAGCCAAAAATTTGCCGAACACCCACCAAGGCAGCAGAATTGCACAGCTGCAGTTGCTACAGGCCCGGCGGCACTGGGCTAGGGCACGTCTCCGAGAGCCCTCGGCACTCCGGTCGCCGGCCCCTGTTCTGCCGGCGGGGTGGTGACCTTGCCCGTTTCCCATGCTGAGCCTCTCGCTTGCCTCCCGGGGTCCCTCTTGTTAACATTGGCGTTGTACCCACCCTTACTCCTGGGGACGCTTGCTCCCACAGCCTTACTGCTATCTTTGTCATGCTTACTGCTGCTTCTTTGAGCCAAATAACCTGCTTAATTGCAATTCCTGCCCACTTAGGTAGCAGTAATTTTGACTCGATTGCAGGCATTTATTTATGAATTTTATCTACAAGATGTGACCTCAGCAGATGGCTTAATCTACAGTTTTCTTTTTATTTTAAAAGAAACCACCCTCAGTTTTCATATATGTAATTTCCTTGCAGATTTTCTCTTAGCCAACAGCTACATCCTTTAACAAGGGGCACATGTCAGAAAAAACTGATACCAAATTATAATACAGACAGACATCCACAGATATTGAATTTTCTTTGTCTGCCTTTTATACTGGGGACCAAACATTGCCTGAAGCTCTATAGTATGCAGACATCTAGTGGCTGGATAATATAGTGCAATTAAACATCTTTACAGGGCACCTGTAAAAAATTTACACAGTCTCATCGTAACCTGAAGGTCAGATACCTTGGGTCCTGTTGAAAACATATTCATTGGCTCTGCAAGTCCATTTGTCATTCATTTTGGCCATAGTTGTGAATATTTTGAGGCACTCTGGCCTCTTGTGTTTCTAGGATTTATTTTTAAGTTGTGTATTATCAAGGTGATCAAAACATACAGTACCACAAAATCAAGAAGGTTCAAAATGCTGCAGCACATCTGCTAAATCACAGCCTACGATTTCACACTGAGACTCATGTGCTTGATGATCATTACTGGCTTCGCTGCCAAGAGCACACAGCTCTCAGGGTTTTTGTGTTTGTTTTTGATTTGTCTCCTGAGTAAACATTTTCTTATCTGTGTGAATTACTGCATATTTCTAAGCCATGAATAAATCTTTCTGCTATCTTTGTTTTGCTTTTTTTTTTCTTTTTGTTCAGCCACACATAAAATTATCCAGCTAAAGAGATCAAGCTTTTTTCTAATTGTTATCCAAAATAATGAAATTCACTTCCCATTAACCTATAGTGCATCAAAGAAAAATCTGGTATCTTCATAACATGAGGTTAAACACACATTTTCCAGAATTGCTTTACACCTGCCATTTAAAACACTGCTGGCACGATATATCATATGCAGTTATATGTGTTTCACTGTGTTATCATAGCTTTCATCTGTTTCATACTCACTGCTGTCAGATGTTTACATGGGAGGCACTTCAGAAAGCACTGCTTGTAGTGTGTATTTATACTAAAGCCTAAGGGATGCAAGGAGTTTATATAAGATTAAGATGTTTTTGTCTGCAGCTCAGAGACAAACATTATCTGAAATAAATAAGCCCATGTGGGTTACTGTTGTGCTTGAAACTCCAGCCTTCTCAAATGCTTTACTTTTTAAAATAATGCAGCTTGTGCTATGCCCTTATTTCTTTATTGTCTTCCTGGAAAAGAAACCCACAGGGAATGTGGTGATTAGTCAGGGTTTGGGATAAGGATTGCCGTGTGCTGCCCAAGGAAGAGCAACAACACCTGGGATGCTGGTGAGACAGCAGCTGGGTAGGGATCGGAGCCTCCCCGCTCCCTGGCTGGGAAGAGCAGCAGGCTTGGGGAACAAGGCTTGCTAGGCATGATTTCTAATCACTGATTTGGGCACTGCCTGTGACTCAGTCAGCTGGTCTTGCCCAAGCCAGAATGAACCACATCCCACACAATCAAGTCGGGATGGAAATAGAAGATAATTTTTTCCAACCACATCTCTGCTAAAGAAAAGGACACTTAGTAAGCAAATCCATTTTTTCTTTATGCTCCTCAAGGCTTAAATAGCTCACTGTGTATTTTATAGGGCAAGCTTTTTTCAAGGTTACCTCATATTTCTCATCTCAGACCCCATCTTCAGTTATTTGTCTGATATTCAGGGAGGATAAGGGACTCTGAACCAAAATGTGGTCAGGCTCTGAGAAAGACCAAGCAGAAACAAAGAGCTGTCATTGCCTCCGCACACAGCAGGGTAAGAACACTGTGCCCCAGGTATCCTCAAGCTGAAAACGGTGTGAAGATACCGGACAATTCAAGGAAAGGCCACAAAAATAATCCAGCACTGAAAAACAAACCTTACGATAGAAGTCACCAACTCAGCAAATTTGTCAGAAAGAAGACTGAAGAGAGAACTCGACTATTGACTCAATGCTGGGTTTTTAACTTTGCAGACAAAGCAGTAACAAATTCTTCTGGATAAGGACCATGGGTGTTACAGGGCAATGTAAAGAATCTCCCTCTAAAGTGGCTGGTGAGTCGTCTTCTTATGCTTGGTCAGACTATGATCAGATAGGAATGTCCTTCAGGAGATGTAGGGAAGAAGACAAAGTCAGTGTAAAGATAAATTCATTAATACACTTGAAGCACTTGAATACTGTGAGAGAAAACCCCATGAAAAAATGAATGATTATGTCTTCACAGCAAGTTTTTAACACCATTCAGTAAAAAAGGGGCCTGGGACTGTGGGGGAACAGAGAAGGGAAAAGGACTTTAAAACATGTTCATTTAGCAAAGGGAAAAATACTTACTCATCCAAATACTAACCGTATATGTACAGTGGTGGTGAACTGATGTTAGACACACATTCTGGAATTTCTTCGCTTTGATTAGAAGTTTAAAACTTCATTTTAAACTTTGTTTTAAAAACAGTTTTTCTATGTATAGCATTCTAAAGATATGAATACTGACACAGACTTATGCATACAATGACAGATAGTTACAGTTTCTTAAATACATGTGCATGTGAACACTTCCAAACACAACCTCAGGAGATGTGATGAATGGTTCCCCAGATGCCTGATATTTTGGCAGATAGCGCAGGTTTATAAAGAATGAACACATCTCAAAGCTGACTCCATGGCTGATGATGCCATCGTGAAACCCAGACAGGGAGAAAACAGCAGGCTAAGACTTTTCCTCTTTCCATAGTCTTTAACTCTGAGAGGGTCTTCTCCTTTTCCCCTACTGCCTTCATTCACCAAGGGATTCCCCCATTGTACAAGGAAGGAAGCTTTTCCTCATTCTCACTGGGTTGATGTGACAACCATGAAAGGATTAATTTGTACAAGGCCATTACAGCACTAGTGCTGTGCCACCCAGTCAAATTCAACCAAGGAAAGGCTGAGCTGATGTTTGCAACCTGGCAGTTCTGGAGTATACTGATGGTAGGACTTTTGCAACAATGGTTGTACATGGAGCTCTCCCTCCTTGTTGTTTCTGCAGTCTCAGCAAAATTCAGCTGAAACTTCTCGGTAAAATTATTTATCTTTTTATGTTGCCCTGGTGCTAAACACTTTTAACCCTTCAATAACGGTAACCTTCAATTACCCTCTGGGATTCAAGAACAACAATGAATTTTCCTTTAGGTGACCAACAGGGACATTGGCCAGAGACCGCCCTTTATTTCATCTTAGACCCACTGTTCTAGTTTAGGCAACACTTTTGTATCTGGCTACTATACATTGCTTATCACTGTAATGTCTGGGATCAAGTCTATCCTTTATCCCACACCAGTTTATGCACTGGTCACCTTCTGAGCGTATTCTGGGGGCAGGCCCAGGATCTGCTGCTGCTCCACCTGTGCCTTGGTTTTCATGCAAAGGAAGGGAGGAGCCGGGGCAGAGGGGAGTCAGAGGGAGTCACAGTGCTCTCCAAGAGGTTCCTCTGATCTGACAATCAGGAGCCCAGGACTGCAGCCCTGAGTACAAAGCGTGTTGTGCCGTAGTCTAACCATAAGCTAAGAGCTTTAGGCATCTAAGATTTCCTGGGAGCTCCAGAAAACTACAAAGGAACCAAAAGCATACATAACCTACAGTGGGGGGATCTACAACAGCACAAGTCCTGCCCCACCTCATCTACCTCCTCCCAACAGCTGGGTTTCTTCTTATTCTTTGCGCTATCCAACCAGCTTTTGCTCCAGGAAGCCTATAGCTGCTTTGAAGTATTATGTCATAAATTTCTGGATCAACAAGTGTGTAACTGCTGCCTGTGAACTTATTTTAGCCTCAACACCTCCTTGAAACTTTTAATTCACATTTCTAATAAGTGTTCAAAACTATATGGAGTGCCACACACATTAATAATTATCCTTAAAAACACTTCCAGTGCATATAGGAATCTGATTCAGATTTTTAGCATCTGTTGGCTTGAAAAGGAAAATATTAATTTAGGGCCCTACACTGCTCTCAGAACACTTTTATCTGTTTTTATGATTTCTTAAAAATGATAATACAAAGGCAGGAATGTAGAACTCTGAAGAGTAACAGAGCCTTACCCAACTCAATAAAACCTTTCACGTGCAGTGTAACTGAAGTAATACATGGAGAATCCTTGCTGCAAGCTCCTCCATATGGATTCCTCCTGAAACCAGAAAGACTAATTTAACTTTTCGCAGCACACCAAGAATGTGGGCTGACCAATCTGTAATTTAGAATGGGCGTGTTTTGTGAATGAATTTGTTCTTATAATTAGATCTAGTTCTAAAGACAAAATACAGTTTTAAGCATTTTTTACTGTTTTTTTTCTTTCAAAGCCAAGCCTTCAGAAAGACACAAAAAGTCTCACTAATGTTGAGATAGGTTTGCTAATCTCAGTTGCTCCCTCAGCTGTAAAATTTACCCAACTAAAACTTCACTGTACAAGGCAATGCAGGAAAGAACAGTAAACACAGGAAGGGAGCACAGGAAAGGGAAATAATGGACTTCATTTTTTTAGGGGAGACATTACATCATTTGCACTGCAATATATCCTTCTTTCACAGCCAGAATAATATTGTCCAGGTCCAAGATAAGAAATATATTTATTTAGAGAATAAATCTAGCTCAGATTTCATGATAACAACATTTGCCATATTAATATTACAGTTACTCTCAGTTAATACTCAGTAGTTAATAATATGTTACACGCAAAGTGAAAAGATCTTCTGAATGAGCTGTAGACGTAATCTGGGAATTGCTGGATTCAGAATTTGGCTCACTCCATTCTTGGAGGGTTCCTTCATTGCTGCATACAAGGGTATAGGGTTTGGTCTTCAACTCGCAGAAACCAGTTGACTTCTGCCTCCTAGTTTTTTGGGTTTTTTTTCTTTTTGACATCTTTAGAGCCCAGCCCGACAACAAGAACAAATTATCAGGCTACTGTCAAAAATTGCACAGAGTCCAGCCTAGCCTTTGTAGATCAGACATTGCTCTACTTGCAGCAGACCTCATGCAAAGACTCCTGCTGCAAGATGTGGGTCAGCAGGAGGCTGAACTCTGGTGCCCAGCATCTTGGGTTGGGCTCCAGCTGCAGCTGCTGGTGGAGTCATTGTTGAAGGATGAAGGACAGTAGCCAGTGAAGCTACTACTTTGTCATTATGGAAGTGCTGGGCACATTGCAGATAGAAGGTGTATTTTTGGCTTGCACTGAAATTGTGATCCTCTTTTCCAGGAAATGTGGTCATACTTTATTGAATTTGGTCAGGAGGTGGAAAGGGACTTTCTTAAGCACAATCCTAAAAATCTAAGGAGTTTCTACAGGCACAAAGAGCAATTCAGCTATTACAACTCTCCCGAGCCAGAAATGAACAGACGACTTCATGAGGTGTGGCTTGTTGTGTATTTCCTATGCATTCATTGCAATACATGATGTGAAGGTCAGCGTGTGTCTCTCCAGTGGTAGCAAATGTTCCCGCAATACACACTTACAAACACATGAAGTAGTGAGCAGCATTCACTCCCCTTGCCCAGCTCATGCGTGGTATGTGGGCTTGTCCTATTGTTCCTGCTGCCCCTAATATACACGTAAATGACTCAGAATTCGTAACTCCTTATTCAGCAGCAGCTCCGAAGAAGTGGACTAAGGATGCCTTGCGACCTGCATTTACCACTGCATGGTGATGTCTTTGTGACTGATGATTCACCAATCTGCTCCCAGGGAGTTCCTCCCCTTTGTGAACCCTCTGTTTGCATCTCCATGGTGCCCCTGCCTGGAGCTTGCCATCTGTGCCTCAGGCGTTCCTCCACTCACATCGGTCTCTGCATAAACCTGCCCTCTTCATGCTAGGAAAATGGACCTGCTGATATCTATAGATATCTAGATATGCTGATATCTATGGTGATCAAAGCTACTTCCCACCATGTTATTGGCTCTGTCTTTCAGATCTGCTTGTTGTGCAGGAATCAGAAGCTATGAGCTTGATTAATTGGCTTAGGCTACCTTTCCCTTTTCTGTTTTGCCAGTGTTGTGTCCTGTGTGGCCCAGCATGGCAATCTCCATGCTGTGCAGTGAGCTAAGGACATGCAGAGCAGGTCCTCAGACCACCATCCTCAGCAACATGCAGAAACAAATGGAACTGTCATAATTCACAGGAGAACAAAGGCCTATAATTTTCTGCCTGAATTGAACATATCTCTGCAAAATTCCATGACTCACCAAGTAGAAAATAATCCAGATGACTCCGTTTATTGGTACATTGGTTAATTTTCCTTATTTCAAAATGGTTCCTTATTTCAAAAAGGTTCCTAGTAATGCAAATGTCACTCGGCTTTATTCAGCTAAACCACGTTAAATGCATAGGTTTGGCACAGCAGTGTTCCCTTCTGCCCCAAACTTATTTCTGTATTTATATAATATCCTCTGTGCACAAAGAATGCTTTTATTAGCTTTATAGAATGTACCTCCCCTCTACAGAAAAAAAATTAGTTAATGACAGCACAAGAAATGCTACAAAATAAAATTAAATTCAAAATTCAAAAAAACTGCTATATATAATAACATTCACACCAAGCTTAAAACTAGTACTATTTGGATCACAGACCATTATTGAATGCTAGAGTAAAGAAACTACTTAAGTAATGATAATTACTATTTTAAAATAGGTAACAGTGTGAACTGGAAGATTTAATGTGTTTTTTCCTGTTAATGTACAGACCCATTCCCAGAATTTCACTGGACCGTGTGGACAGACCAACTGTCACAGCTGTCTATCAAGGCTGAATTATATGAAGGCAAATAATACAGGCTTTGTGGTTCAACTGAAGCAGCAGTCTCGAAAGTTTCCATTTCTCATCCAAGCGCACTGTGGGAACATTGTCTTCGCCCTCTCTGAAAAGAGAATAGAACAATTATGCTACTGAAATTCCTCCACAGTAGGTCTGAAAGACTGTTTATGTCCAGCCAGGGAGACAGGGGAAACTAAAAGCAGGGGTTTCATGACAGCAGGTGGGGGGAGTTTCAGGGCATATACTTCAGTGACATAATGGGCCTGATTCTTCTCATTTAGGCTGAAGCCAAAGCTGGAAGATTTAATAGCAATGGAGGAAATGGCAATGAAATTGCAACATTAAATGCACTGGTAGAAGTATTACCTTGAAACAAAGCTTTTCTATTGGCTTTCTGAATCAATCAGGTAATTGATGCTAATGTGAAGATCAGAGCCGTAAACTAGACAGGAAAATACACTAGCCACACAGAATTTTTTACCATTTACCATTTTAGGAGCTCTACTGCGTGAAGTGCGAGTACACAGCTCTCATGGGAGTCAGATGTGCTGAGAAGATAGAAGGCAATGACCCAATTTGTCCCTCCTAATAGTAATATTCATTAGCGTTAGAGATAAACCAGTATTTGGTTTCATGCAAACACATACTATGTTTCAACATAACCTTAGGAAATCAGCTACTCAGGTTGCCCCAGAGCTTCTCAGTTCAGAAGTGGTAGGTGTGAGAGTGACATTTCATTCTATTGTACTATAATCTCATTTTTCCTGAGGTTATTTTAGTGCCAGTTATAGCTCAATAAGTAATGAGTAACAACAATTACACAGTAATACACCAATCCTTAAGTGTTCGGGTGCAAATAATCACCTGGGGCTACCGTTGCTTGCAGGCAGAGTCAACACCTCCCTAGAGAGTTCCCAATACATTTTTTTTACAGATGAAGGTAGTGTAGAGGCAGCCAGTCACCAGCACTGCAGTTAAGAAATTGGTGTCTACACAGATGACAAACTATGCAATGATTTCCCTGTGCTCTCTGGTTATCATCCAAAGTCACAAGGTTTGGCAGCAGGACCATTTGATGGTCAACTTAAAGAACTTTCTACTGGCTACCTTCGAAGGGAGACTGCAAGCCCTTCACAAAACAGCTAGTTTTAGTCATATTTTAGGTAATAGTACAGCAGATGCCCAGTTCTTCCTGGGGCCTTGATATAAACGTATAACATAAAAACACTTAACAATAACAAGTTATTCTTCATATTTTGAAAAACTCTTGGTACATTTTTCAGTGGGCTACTGATATGAGAGTGCAGTGACCAACCTCCCCTGGAAGTAAACAGAAAGATTTCTCTTGAGTGGACAGAAGATACTGGGTGAGGGCATTACATTGAACAATCTGAGACAGTATGCTCAGAAGAAACCAGAAACTTTGTGTTCTTAAGGTTCCATGTAGGCAAACTAACGCTGTGACACAGAGACACCTTCTCAATCTCAATTAGTGCTAAACTAATTAACAAAACTGTTCTATACACTACAGCTAGTAGTATTTCTCTTCTTTCTTGGCTAATCCTTAGTGAGATGTAAGGGTGACTGAGTATCTAATTACTCCTTAATTGAATGCACACTTTGTACATTTTTCACTAGTTCAAGCTTAATGCTTTTGGTCCAAAAATCAAAGTCAGTGAAATTAAGTTGAACAGGGATTTGGGCAGCTATTGTATTAAAGGATTACTTTTGGAAAGGAGCCTAATTATGAGCCAGTCTGAAGATATCAATTGTGTTTGTTACAGAAACACATAATATATTGTCTGACAAAAGCCTAATTGTATATATTAGTAGTGTTGTTATTCATGTTTACCCATTATTCTTGTTTAAGAATAATTTTTCTACCATGCTAAATTCAAAGCACTGTTTAACAATATATATGATCCAGCATCACACTAATCAGACTAAAGGTTTATGCACATCAAGATACCTGCTTCTCTTATTCTTCTGAAGGGTGTTTGGAAATGTAATAATTGAGCTAAATATTATATAAATGTGCATGTGCATTATAATCAGAAAATTGCCTACACGCATTGCTTGTTTGAAGTTTATATGTCTGCCTCTGAAATCTCCTTTGCTGGGTTGAGCCCTGTACATAGATGAAGTCCCACTGCTTCTGGGGGGTTCTCTGCAGGTCAGGCACCTATCCCAAAGAAAAGCTTTCAGGATCAGCATCAAAAACTGTAAATAGCTGGGGAATTTGAGGGCTCCTATCACAATAACCATGGTTTAAAACAGAGAAATATTAACCAGGTTAAGCAAAACTCACAAATAATTCTTGAGGGAAAAAAAAAAATCATTGTTTCCAAAATAGTTGTCAATATTTTACTGCAAATTATTGAAAAAAATATTATGATTGCATATTTAGTTCTAATTCTTTGGTACACTAATTTTATGTACATATTTTCCTAAGAGAGAGTAAATTTTCTTGAACAAAACTGTCTATCTGACACAACAATGCCACGGCAAGACTGTAACTTAATCTCAGAGACAAGGTATAGGATCACAGATAGATTCACACTGGTATATTTTTAAGAACCAAAGGTCCCAAGTTTCCATAGTAATAGAATACAATTATAAAAGAGAAAAGATGTAAGAAAACTTCAGTGTAAAAGATTACTTTTCAAAGTTTTCCAAAAGTGTTGAAAAGTACATATAAATGGAATATGGAGAAGCGAAATAGGATGGCCATGATAATATGCCATTCCATCTGACAAGGAGGAAATGAGATACCCCATTGCAGCAGTCTTAGGCCAAGATCACCACACAAGATCAAAACCATTCTTCTGCTACTTAGAAGTAGACAATCCCCTTTCTGGACAGCTTTTCCACCTCTTTTGTCTTGCCATATTCCTTACCATTGTTGCCTCACACAATGTCTCCATTTTGTCCCTGTGAAAGTATCTTGTCTCCTCCTCCTTAATACTAGGTTAAACTAAAAAGTTAAGAAAAATTTCAAAGGACATGAGTAGTAAGATCACTTTAACACTGACTACACATTACCATTCTCCTATCCCATCTAAAATACAGCACCTGAAAGCATGGTCAAGCATGGATTTCAGAGTGTCTCAGAAGAGAAGACTCACTACTTCATTAACTTTTATGTTTCCTGTAACATCTTGTATTCCTCTTCCATGACAAGGTCACAATTTATTCAGTGCCATGGTCCACATCTGACTCTGTGGGTATTTAACATCATCTAGCTAACTAAAGTGTATCTGTATTTCTCTTGAGCTGTGAGGATAAATAAATATGTTTTAAAAATTATAAATATGTTTTGCTTTTTAACACTGTTCTATATTTCATAGCCTCTGGTGTTAGTTATAAAATATTGCTAAAAACAGTTACTACTGGTATTCTTTTCCTTGAGTAAGAATTATAAGTTGCAAAAATGTTTTCAGTAACCCAAATAACTTTGTCAGTTTTGTTTTCTATCATCTGTTTTCAAAACATTACTATCTGCTTAACAAGAGTCTGTTTGCAAAATGCATACTTTAATTGCATGATTTTCATCCGTATGAAAGAATCCAAAATTCCCAAAAGAATAAAGATCTGTGAATATTAGCACCCTCAGTTCCAATGAAGTAGTAACATTCTGCTTTAATTTCCCAGCATGATTTCATCTAGGTAAGAGAGAATGTACTCCACTTTCTCACATCTTGTATAATACTGCTGAAGAAACATCTGCATGTTGTATGCTTTCTTCTCTGTGTGCATGATCATACACATGTATCTGCATGTCCTTCTAATATCCTTGACATCTGAGAGCTTACATCACTAAATTTTATACCTACTAATACAGATTCTTTATATTTTACAAAATATGTAGATTTATCAGAAAAGATTTAAACTTCCTACCATTTTCCTTCACTACGAATTTGCAGCATTTTCCCCATAAGTGAAAACAACATAGCAAGGTCTCAGTGTGTTCAGACCCTAGCTTTTGTGTTGAAATTGCCAATAAACATGCCATGAGGGTTTTTTTTTAAGACAGGTGTTCCTGATTATATTATCAATCAGTTTCTGAGTAGTGGTGCACAAACTATACATGGTTTACTGTGAGCAGCTGGAAATTATACTCTCGCAATGTTTTTCGAAAAAAGGCTGATGATAAGAATGCATTGTGGATTGCAAAAAGTGTGTGCTGCTGATAGAGAACCAGGAGCCAAGAAATTTGGGAGCCCTTGTCAACATGAAGTAAAGGAATCTTATCTAAAGCATATAGCAGAGATCTGATTCCTAGGCTACCTCATGATTTTGTTTAGCTTTAAAAAAGAGGCAATATTTTGTTCCTTTTTTCCCCTTCTTCCTGTTTTCCATTTCTCCACCAGTATTTATGTATTTCTAAAAGGAGCTCAGTAAAGGACTGAACAAGGACAATTCCAACATGTTATTTATTCTGGTAGCAACTAGAATTTAAAATGGTTTTCTTCATTTTCTTCTTCTTTTAGGGCTTGATGATTCCCTGTATTGATGCTCTGGCCTGGATACAGCATGAATTCCTGCTACAGCAGTGGTCAGTCTATGACTCTTGGGCTGCCCATGGCTACTGAAACATTGTGGCTCCTGTGCCAGAGATATGTCACACAAGCAACAGAAGTAGCCAGTTGCTACTCACTCATTTCCTCCACTAATCTTACTACTAATTCCCTCGACTGCAGGAAAACAAGTCAGGCTGACATCACAGTGTCAATCTCACGTCCCATTCCCTCCTATTACAATGAAGTAGTGTGAAGCCACCTGAGAAGGCAGTATCTCTCAACCATTCCTGAAGCTCTTCCTCTCCTGAACTCCTCCGTGTTCCTAGTATGTTTCCAGTAGCTCTCAGATTATGGTGTGCGGTTCACAAGCCAAAGGTATTTGGCCCTCTGTCCTGTGGTCTGCTCATGCTCTCAAATGTAAGCACATTCTCAAGTACTCTGAAGTGGCAGCAGTGTTGTGCACACTACAGAAGGTCTTAAAGACAGGAGAACAATAGTCGGTTTTGTTGATAACATAATGTTGAGCCTCTTTCAAAGACAGAAACAACAATTAAACCAACTCCTTCTTAAGCACAAAATCAAAACTCATGGAGACAAACAATGACTGATGAAAAATCACTTGCTGAGAAGCAGAACAAATATTCCTATTTCATCACATCTAGGAAATCAGTATTTATATTTCTAAACAGCCAGTGTTGATAGTTGTTTTGTTTTTTTAAACCAGGAAAAAGAGAAGAATGGTTGTAATAGCTTAATGATGCATGGACGCTGAAAGCTCACTCCAGCTTTGGATCAACACAACAGGAAAGTATAAAATCCATGAGTGTAGGAACTTCCTCAGAGCAACTTGTCTTTGAGCTTCCAGGAACCACAAAGGCTAGTAGTAACTGAGAGGAAAGATATATACTAATTGGTATTGTTGACCTCCATTAAAGCATGAAGCTCACTGAGATCTGCTTAGACTAAGAAATGACAAATAGAATCACGCTGTTCTTAACTCCAGTTCTCAAAGGCAATGCATAATCGCACAGCTCACTGTTTATCTGAATGTCCTTTCATAAAGTATATTCTACCAATATCATACAATGTGCAATGTCACAAAGAGGGGAATGCACAACCACCCGTTTAGTAATAGCTCACTCCCACTGGCAACACTGACCCTCTGTTCAACACCCTATAGAAGGGGTAGTACATGGCTTTGCTGCCACAAGAGCAGCTCAGCAGCTCCAAAAATAAATTTGCACCATGCATGTACTAAACGCCATGGATACTGTCACCATACTGCCCTCTCTCCTTATCCTGTATTATGAAACTAATGTTGTGCCATTTTTTGCTTGTCTGCTCAGACCCCATAATACTATGCAGATAGTCTCTGCAATACCAGGTATGCTGTCTCTGTTCCTCCCACCCTAAATTACTCTCTCCTATTCCTTAGGCCTAGCACAATCCCTTAGTATTTTAATGATGTCACATACATTCAAAATTAGAGGAAAAAGAAGTATAGCTTGGAAAGTGGTAATTATATTAAGAACAGTTTTTAATCCAAGCTAATTTCAACTACCATAATTTACAGGGCATTGGATAAACTTGCAGCTACTGACAATCTGAGGTCAACTAAAGATGTATGTGTACATACAAATGTGTATGTGTGTTTGTGTAAATAAAAATTGATGCTTTTTTAGGAGTTTCTGAATCAGTCACAAAGCTGTTCAGGAGAACTGGAATAACATAGATAGGTAGATAGAATAGGTAAAGACCATCACCACACCTGGAAGACAAGTCTTGATTTATGGATGCAAAAAAAACCCCATTCTTTTTGTAACTGGTATGTGCACTTTTTAAAACAACACATTGAAGACCAAATTCTTTTGTTTATTTGTTATGCTTCATGGTAAATAAATTAAAGTTTATTCATTTCAAAAGAAAATATTTTCTAAATATGATTTTAACAAGTTTTTTTTTAGCACCAAGTCTTATTGCCTTCTATTAAAAGAATTTTACTGATTTCCATGACTTCTGTACCAGGCATTTATCTGACCTTCCCTGAGTCAAGGGAAGCAAAGCCATTTAAACTATAATATGCACGGAATCATGTTTATACACCCTGATTTGCAAAGAAATGTAGACATGTGTCTAACTCCTTAAGCATGCCACACTGAATTCAGTATCATTATCAATGCAAGTTGATATCCATGTGTTTAAAATCAGACATCTTTCTGATTCACTGTAAAAATTCTCAGTACCTTCTGTGAATTTAGCTTACAGATTTAGCCACTGATATAACAGAGAAGGCAGGTCTATCAAATCAATTATGTGTAAAGTAACAAGGATTAAAGAGAGGGCAGTGCATCCATTGGAAACCACAAATAATGCTGTTTTCAGTGAAAAATACACTACTGAAAAAGTATTTATCCATACATCAGGTAAGGTGATAAGCCCAAAAATATGATAGCCTGTTGGAATATTGACAAATCACATGTTTAAAAAAAATGAATCAGGCCCCAAATAGGCAAAAGACTTGCCTTTAGTAAGAATGGTAGATTTAGGGTTTTTCTTATTTGCTTTCTAAGACTGATAGCATTTGTTGTTCCCATTTTTAAGCTTTTCTGTATAACAATAAGAACCACAAATATTTTTTCCAGGATCATCTGAAATTATCAGGAAGTAGCCTGATGCCTTTAGCAAAGGCTCTGAGACAAGTATCAAAAAAACAGTAGTAACACAAAGGTCACAATGCTATCCTTTCTCCCTTTTCTTTCAGAAAAGGATCTGTGGATCCTGGCGGACAAGAGGTTGAACATGAGCCAGCAATGTGCAAAGAACACCAACAGCCTCCTGGGCTGCGTTAGGAAAAGTGTTGCCAGCAGGTCGAGGGAGGTGATCTTCTCCCTTACTCAGCACTGGTCAGACTACATCTGGAGTGCTGGGTCCAGTTCTGGGCTCCCCAGTACAAGAGAGACATGGACAGACTGAAGCGAGTCCAGCAAAGGGCCATGAAGATGATTAAGAGATTGGAACATCTGTCATGCATAAATACCTGATGGCAGGGAGTAAAGAAGATGCCACCAGACTCTTCTCAGTGGCATCCAGTGACAGAACAAGAGGCCATGGGCACAAACTGAAATACAGGAAATTTCATTTAAACATAAGAAAAAACATTTTTATTGTGAGGGTGATGAAACACTGGAACAAGTTGCCCAGAGACACTGTGGAGTCTCCATCCTTGGACATATTCAAAACGCAACTGGGCAAGGCTCTAAACAATTTGCTATAGTTGACCCTGCTTTGAGCAGGGGGTTGGACTAGATGATTTCCAAAGGTCCCTTCCAACCTCAACTATTCTATGATTCTATTTTCTTCATTGACTAAAACATAACTGAAATTGTTCTCCTGTCATGCCTGAAAACAAATCTGCACTGAGCTTTCCCTCCAACTTCCTTACCACCTGACTGGCTCTATCACAGGTGGATGTGATTGAAAGAGGTTGGAAATAGCAAAAAAAAAAAGAAAAAAAAAGCCTTTTCTAGGGAAATGGGATGTGAAAACTTCAGCAGCTGTAGGAGATAAAGACTGTTTGGTAAAGGATGTATTTCAAGAAACTCCACAGAATAGAATATAAAGACTCATTAATCCCAGGCCGTAGGAGACAGGTGCATATTTGGGTAGATTGGTTCTGTGGAAAAGCAGAGTTAAAAGAGGCCAACTAGACAGCAACCTACTTATCCTACAGCCAATGAATGGTTAAAGAGAGGAGCGCAGCTAAAAAGTTCAGATGAACTTCTTTATCTGCTGTGTCCTCCTGAACACACCCTTTAGAGCCTGGTTAGACTTCATTCTAGAACTGGAGGGGACTATTTGGAGATCTGGCCTTTCTTATGATAAAGAAAAAATACCCTCAAACTCAAAAAAAAAAAAAATCTGTTCTTTACCTGAGATCACACCATGGTATACCATGCTCAGGTCATCTCTGCCTTCAGTTCATCAGACTACCCCAAATTGCATCATAGATCAACATCTTATATGCCATTTGATGACAAACCACAAAGGGCTCAGCTCTGTCAAAATTTCAATCACGGCTGAGGAGCAGATGTTCTGAAGATTTCTGAACATGGCATACTTAGAGCCAGCATTCTGATTCAGTCAAAACTAATTAGACCTTTTAAGCAACCTCTTTCTATTCTTCTCTATACACCACTTACACTGAAACATTTGTCTCCTCCTTTCCTTGATGGATTCATGAGGTCAGAAACTAATGTTCCTCAAGGTTCTTCAAGCAGCTGCACCACACTGGCTTGGAATAAAAGAGAAAATATTGGAAACTCTAAAGACAGGAGAGTTCAAGCAGCCATGAGGAGGAGGGGGGGGGGCATCATGTCAGAAAAGAAGTCCACCTGTGTGTTTGTAATTGTAGTATTCATGGCATACCAGAGCTTCAAAATAAAAGATAATCTCGTCTTGAAAGCAGGGGATGCTCCCCCTTTGATCATTATGCAGATGTCACCCTGCAAACTATTATCTCCCTGCCTGCTACTGAGTCCTCATAGGAATACTCAGCCAACATAAGAAGTCCCAGGTGAAGCACCATTATTCATTCTCATGAAAGAGAGAAGATGCCTTTTCTGAGGATATCTGACCTTTGTGGGGAGCTGCTGTCCCTCAACACCTTCCTCCTGGAGAAAACAGTGCTAGGAAAGAGCTACAAAGTAAGTAGAATGGTTTTCTTCCTCTTCTGGAGGTGATCAAAGCCACGTGGTTTCTTTTTAGGCTTCATATATCTAGTTCCCAGCCCATCAGAGACAAACTCAGTAGCAAGAATGTACTGTGAACCCTTGACTGGTTGTGTGCTATTTGGACTGAGGCATCCAAAAATAAAAAGAGGACTTGACCAAATGAATTTCTGATAAATAATTCAATCAGGTGTGGAGAGCCAAAGCCCATGTCTTATGTGTGCTCTCAAGATGCCTATAGTCACAGTTCTTTTTCAGTGCTTGAGCATCCATAATTAGCATAGCCCTACAGTGAATACTATGATCTTATATTAAAAATTCCACCATTTAGGAATTAAAACTGCAGATTATTTTGTGAAGCATGGCCAAGGTAAATATTATTTAAAACAATTATTTATAAGTGTTGACAAATGTAATAAAATTCCAAACATGAAAGCAAAAACGAAATTTTCACATTTCAGTTCCAGCAGTTGTAAAACTCTTTCATGCTTAAAATTCAAAGTCAATGTGTCAAGTAATTTCACTGTTACAGAGACTTGAATCACCTGCATTGGCCTTAGGGCATTATTCACTGAGAGAAAAATTGTACTTAATATTGCTATGATTTTCCCAAGTAATTTTTATGCACAAGTTGGGTTGAATTTGAATCATCCATTTCCAGATTAAACTGATGACATTTTGTGATTGCAGAGAACCATCTAATTGAGAATTGGGCTTAGAGATGTGCCCAAAATTAAATATGGCAACGAGAAAACAATATTAATGGAAGGACCAATGTTTTGTTTTCTTCGCTTAAATTCTGGGATGCTGATATTAAATGAGGTTATAAAATAGAAAGGAATACTTGGAAAATATTTCAATACTTACATTATATTGAAAGACCTTCATCAAATTGTTGGCTACTGTCCCAGCCAATTTAATAATTTCTGTCACATGCAGGAGGAAAGATAATCTTCCCACTGGGTTTTAATGCATCCATTTTTGGAAGCTTTAAATTATTAATCTGTGTCAGGGGTTATCTGCTGCCTGATCATTTGTTAACTTCATATGAAGTTGGGAGCTGGACCCAGAGCATAATATGAAAAGGCTTGACTCCATAGCAGAGTCTGAAGTGAAGCAGGGAGTTCTGTCATTGACTTAGATAGGACAAAAATTTAATGCACAAATAAATGTCCTTACCCTACAGTGCATATCAAAACCCTTCAGCAGTATTCTTCCAGGTGAAACTGTGGATAAACTGGTTCTCTTTGTGAGCGTATGGTTTTGAAGAAAAGTGCAGACAGAAAAGCTAATGCCTTTATATAATGGATTCTACCAGTAAAATAGGGTAATGAGTTTTATTTAAACAATAAAACAACTCTATTGTTATTATTTAAATAAAATTTGTTGTATGATACTAGCTGAAAACTTTTATTAATTTATGTTACAAAGAAGCAGGACTTACTACAGAAAGCAAATGAAGACTTTTATTCTTTTTTGAAGACTTTTCAGAGTAGCTGTCTTATTAGTGGTAGATGGGGCCACTTCTATTGCAAAATCAACCATAAATGTTGTTGTCTGACTTGCTACTTCCACAGTAGCTAGTCTTGATAGCAAATTTTCTTTAAGTCTCTAAGAATCTCATTACCAGGCTTTTCATTATAGTAAAACATTGATTACCTAAGTGTAATGAGGTTTAGTGAGTAACAGTAGAGTATTGAGGGAATTTTCCTTGTAACTGATAGAGGCTGGGGGAACATGACATAGGAGGTTTTAATAACTCAAATGTGGATAATGCAGGTTCACATGTGTATTAGCTCTTATGCACTGAATCTAAAGTTAACTTAAAATTCTTGCTCTGTGAGCAAATGGGGGCTAGAAGCATGACTGAAGGATGAGAAGCAACAACTACCTTGATAAATGAAAAAATGTGAAAAATTAGCCATGACAGAAGTTAATTAATCAGTCTCCTCTTGTATCTGCACTGGTTTTGCACAAGACTCATTGTTGGGTTGGAAAAGTACAGCATTCTAACACAGGGAGAAGAGATCCAAAAAGAAACCTTCCAGAATTAGTACCCTGTTTCTTAAAGTTTAACACTAGAAAGACTCACCAATGATTGATCTTATAAAAACAAATTAAGAAATCAACCAGTGCACCTCCATAACTGGGAAATCTATCACATAACCTTAGGTGTAATCTGCTGCTGCTCATTGCAGTAGCAGAATTTTTAAAGTTGCAAGAAATAACTGTGATCTAACTGTGCCTGATCCACTACCAACTGAAGTCAACACAAAGACTTCAATTCATTAAATTGCATACCAGATTCCAGCCACAGAAGAACCTAATTCTTAGCATTTCAGGAAGACAAACCAAACTATTTTTACCACAGGATAAAATAAAATATTACAGAGTCAAGATTTACAATTGTGACAATGTCCTCTGTGCATTTTTTTCTCCTTTAGTAAAATCTCCCCAATGAAAATTATTTCAATGTTTTGATTCTTCTGCTAAGCTTTTACTTACCTGAATAATGATTTATTTTTGTTTTTCTTCCTCTTCTGCTACTGAAATGCAGCCCTGATGACTCTGTCGCTAAGTGGCTGAGTTGGTCTAAAGTTATCTCCTAAGATTCCATCACAGCCATCTAAAAGTTCTGCACCTTTAACATGTGTCCTCAATCTACGAAATTCTTCTATCTGAAAGGCAGAAAACAAACATGAAGAAGCTGTGATACATTCCTCACCATGGGACTAATGATCAAAAGCAGCCATGCCCAGCCACTGTTGCAGCTTTGACTCTTTGAGTATTTACATACCATGTATTTAAATATTCATTATTACCATTTTAAAATAATTGGCAGCACTGTAAAAACACGTAACATGTAGGGAAAAATAAGAACTTTTATGCACATGGTTTTTCAAACTTATCCTTCACATTTCCATCATTTGGGGGGGGGAACCTATATCCTTCCCATCCATTGTAGATTACATCCCACAAATCAACCTCAGAGTTATTACAGCAGAATAATCATTCCGGTCTTCTTCAAAAAAGTGCATTTCAGGAATAACTCAGTCAACTGGAAACTGTTATGAATTTTTTTCAGTGATTTATTTATTGCCTGAAATTGTTGCTTCATTTAAATAAAAATTATTTGCTAAACTAGGAGCATTTTGATCAGACTCTCAACTTTAGATGAAATCTGTCAACACTTTACACTGAAAAGTATCATGTTTTTTCCAATCAAAATGAAACTACACTTCAAAGGTTCTGTAGATGTAAGTGCTAAACATTTTTTTTAATCAAATATAATTTTGAAATTTTGAAATGATCATATAAAATATTTCAGTTGATCCAAAGGAAATAACTGACTTATTAATCTCACTTTTTGACATTTTTCAGTTTTATCTGATTTATATTGGTGATAAATGTCAGTAGCTTTCATCTCCACACCCAGTATCAGCACTGAGCTATGTGTGATAAAAGACTAAGAAAATCAATGCATTTTTCAGCAACATTACACCTCATTGTTCAATAGTATTGTTTTTAGACGTCCGTTATTTTAAATGAGTACAATTACTAAAAAACTACATTTGTTTTCACTTTGGCATGTTGACAAACTATCTGAGCTGGATACAGCAAACCCACCTGAAGGCTGACCCATGTAGGCTGAGCCTCTTGTACTTGCACTGACCCTGTGATGCCTCACTATCCAGCTCAGCTGTACCTTGAAACTGAAGCTCCACAGAAAGCATAATGGAGTTTGAAATATTTTATCATTTTATCATTTATCATTTTATCAGCCGAGAGATTAGAGAGAAAGGGTAAACTACTCCATGAAAAACACCCTATGCGGGACTAAAGGGAGAATACAAATCTGATCCCAGAATTAAAGGAAATGAGGTACTAAACAGCAGGTAATGGCATTTTTATTTTTATATTGCCTGTAGAGAATAGTTTCCTATTGCAATTTGAAAGACAGCTGCTTTCATTGTTTTTTTCCACTCTACAGCATAAATGATACAGACTTATTTAGTTGATCTAGAGGCTAGCTTTGCTCTGCTGCTTTTTCCTCAAAAACCACTGTACCTAGAAATCAACACTCTTCTGCTTCTTGCAGCTGAGATATAAGGCAGCAACTTGGACTGAAAAGATGAAAGGCAGAAAAAACTGTGAAACTCCTTTAAAGTGTTTTTAAGGGCAGATCCTTATTCTGGAAGGGTTTTTTTATGTTTATGTTTTAAATCAAACTGAAAACAAACCCACTACAGGCTTGTGAACTGAAAAAGTCTTCCGGACTCAAATGCTGGTAAATCACTGAATGGGTTCTGTAAGATAGCCTCGTTCACCATTGCTGAACTGAATCAACATTGCAAAGTCTGAAATAAATGTAGTTTAGGAAGGAGCATTTTACAAGAACGCGGCATTTTTTTGATCTTTTGAGAATGAGAGATTTCAAATAAACACAGATGAAAGAGAGTGGAAAGCCGACTCTGTGCACAGCTGGCATTTGTGAACTATCTGCTACTCTAACTACAAATGCTCTTCTCCAAACCTAAAGTAGAAACTTTCCTCAGGAGGTACTCCTCACAAAGCAGCTTCCAGTTTGTTCAGTCAAGAAAGTAGAACTGACCTGATCCCTATGCCTGTCCTTTAGCTTGTAGGGAAGTCAGGAACTGCAGCCTCACTCTGGAGGAGGGATCACTTTTGAGCCTGCTAGCCTCCTTGTTCAATCTTTGATATCATGTTTCAGACCCATCTGACAGAGATCCTCTACATACACAGTTGTCCACTTCACTCTTGAGAAGTGGTTCTGTCAAAAAAGAACGCCTGCCTAGAAAGAACGCTAGCTGTGCTGATACTACTTTTTCCATTAAATTTCCATGTGGAAAAGGGAATGTGTGTGCTGCACTGATTCTGCTTCGTGTAACATGGGATCATTTACTATCTCCTCTCCACTTTCCTACCCCAATCCTCTCACAAATCAGTGCTGTGAAGTACACCTTGTAGGACTATAGAGGAAATAGGTACTTTCAAGGGACACAGATAAAATCCTTGGATATCTACACACCTTCGACAGAAATAGCCATACATAAAAGTTCTTCTCATGCCCAGAAGACCCTGAGGCTGACCCAGTCCTGTTCACAATGAAACTCAGGATCAAATTCTACCCAGTGGAAGAGTAAATCCACAATGTTAACATTCACATTTCTACTGAGCAAAAACAAAGCTTTTATATCTTGCACAGTTTTCAATGAATGTTTATACCACTTCCCCACAATGCCTAATATTGCTTAATCCATTTTACTTAAATATTTGCTGAAGAACAGAACAAACAAAATTAAGAATATTTGCATGCTTTCTCTGTGCACATTTCTCTTATACGAGAAATAGGAGCATTATAATTTTCCTTGAAAATTTCATGTGCCTTCATGAAAACAGACCTGTTTCCCAGTGAACAGAATACCACAAACCTTACGGAGTGCTTTATTTCACAGACTACACAAATTTTGCATAATTTCTGCTCTGTCTGTGCTAGTTACTATTTCTGTCCTTTAAAATGATTTGATTTTGAATCAGCTAGACAAAAGGACTAGAGACCTAGCTGCTCAATACAAAACCAGTTAACTCTGACGACGAGTACAGCAGAACAGCTCCTCACTGTATCATTGTTTAAGATCACTGCTCTTACTGGCTTAGACAATGTACTTGTTCCATGCTTCAGTGAACCACAAAGCAAATTATTCGCAAACATCCAATTTTAAAAATATATAGTGGAGAGAAGCACGAGCAAGTCTTTCCCCATCTTTTCCTGCTCTTTACAGGCCTACTAGGAGGGAGATTTCTATTTTTTTCATTATATTTCTGCAATCTACACACGTGGGCTAGCTGTCTCACAATAGCAGTCAACATGTAATTCTTTCCCTGCTGTATACTTTAACATGAGACAAGTGAGGATGATAAAAACACAAAAGGAGGGCAGAGATGTGCAAAAAGAGTACTGTCAATAGCACAAGGCAGCTTTCCAGACAAGGCTTGATCTCCTTTCCACTGAGGTCAATAATATAACTCCAAGAATCAGACTGCAAAGCCCTTATTCTCAGTGGAGAACATTCACTTTATCCAGACTTCATAGAACTGTTTGTGAAAGAAATCACTCTCTGAGGGAAGTAAGGAGCGCAGCATCAAGTCACAGATTTCAGTGTAAGCAGAATCAGACTCTAGGAATGCACATGCTGATGCTGCAGTCCCAGTTTACTCTTTTGCTATTCACATAACTAACATATTCAGACCACAGCTGCTGAAGTGACATGCCTATGGAGATGATTCTCCTTTTATTTACATTGGCTTAAACCAGGATCAACTCCATGCATTCAGTTGAACCTTACCATTTAAAATTGTCTTCAGGAGAAAAAGATTATCTACTTTGAAATGGTCAGCCTATTACACCTCCGGAAAAATAGTTACTTCTCTACTGTTTTTACGATAAGCAAATATGAAATTATACAGGTATGCCCATGAACAAGAATTATAATTTTATTCATTTTGTTTTCCCTTATGTCCTATAGTATGTTAAGCTAATCGATACTGCTACATTAATTACAGGAAATGAGAATGTGAATGAGTATCTTGCCTCCAATGTATTCAGCTTCATCGGAGGAAGGCAATAAACCCTATTCCATATCTGATTGTGTCATTATTTATTATAATTTATTATTGACACTCAGAAGCTGATTATTTTATGGCCTGATGCATGAAAACAGAAAGCCGTGAATTCGTCTCTTACCTGCTATAATCACAGACACTGCTACTATTTATATAAATGGTTCGAAGTTTCAAAAACTGTATTCATTAATATCCCACAGAATAAAGTTCTACAAGGTAATGACACATGTAAAAAAATGTATTTAAATTAACTAGAAATGCATTTTCGCTGATAACTACGCTTTACTGCTACAAGCATGTTTAATAAAATTAAATGCATTTACCAGCCTTCCATGGATGATTTGAAATGGTATATGCTATACTACATCCTCTTATTTTCCACAGACAAGACTTCTTGTATTTCTAATCTCTCCTTAAATGGAATCTCTCATATGTACTCTCACTCATATGCACAAAAAGTTCAGCTACTTAACTGCAGTCAAAATGCTGAATACAAGTTAAAGACTTGGATGCCCAGGTTATAACAAGGTATTTTGGCACTCACAAAGAGATCTTATTTTGGTCACCCTGGAGAACTCTCAGTGCATTTTGACTTTGAAATCCCAGAATCATTGTTTCTCACTTGCCTCATAGCTGCTCCCAACTGACATCTGAAAGGAGTATCTGATGTAAGTTAAATTTTTATCCCGTCTTGGCAACAGCCCTTCGCGTCCTTAATAAGGCTCTTCTGCACAACCTTGACTTTAATGCTGCTGTATTCCTAAGTAACAGTGATGTTTTTTCTAACTGATGCTTATATACAATGAGTACAAAGCATTGTGGACCATCTTGGCATGAGTCCGCTCCAATCTCACTCTGTTCCAGAGCCACATCTACTTGCATGCTATGTCAGCAGCAGGGTGGCAGTATTGTCACCCAAGCCATCCATGACGTATAAGTCCTTCATCACTGCAATGTTCTTGCTGGATTGGGTTTAGTTTAGTTTAGTTTAGTCCCAGGTAAGGCCATGCTATAACTCATCAAGGCAATACATAAGCCAGCTATCCCTCACCTAAAGCTCCAGGCCATTGTCATGAATCACATGCTTTTCCCTAGATATTATGTGTGCATGGGAGGATCTCTCTTAAAGAGAAGTATTCAAGATGTGCTCAGTAATTAAAGCACAAAAGCAGTGCTGAACCATGGATTTTTACATCAGTAGCACAATATTTCTCACGTGGAGTTTTATCCCCTTCACACCACATTCTACCATCTTGTTTTCTTGTGGTAAATGAGCACACATATTGACTGAAGTCACATTTTTCTACTTTCTTAATTCCTCTTTCCATCCTCCGCACTCCCTTCTCCCACCATGCGTGGATGGCTTGAACTGTGCCCCCTTCTGTGCGTTGACTGGATTATGGTTGCCTATGAAGGACTGTATGCAAGCATACCTGGTTAGCTAGCCACAGATCTACAGGGAAACAAGTTGGTCTTGTAGTTATTTTAATTATATACTATGAACACCCTCTCTTCCATTATAGCCCACAAAAACTACTGTTCTTACAATAGCATTTATTAAGTTAAAAGTCATTTATTAATATATCTAAAAATTCTATGAGTGGCATACAAAATTAGGGAATAGAGACTACAAAATATGTAACAAGTATGAAATAAGAAGTCATACATCGGCTCAGTCTTACAGCTATGGTCTTTACACTTCTGATTAAGTCTTCTTATTTGTCCATATCATAGCTGGTTGACTAGCTGCCATGTTAGAAAATATACTCTGTCTTTAAAAGTTATTCTGAATCTAATAATGCCAGTAGATAGGTTTTCATTTACTCAGTAGTAAGCAATCATAAGACTTATCCTTTCATAACCAAATAAATACCAGAGTCATAATAGGATATACTTAAGTTGCAGTTAACTTACAAATAAGTTTATTGGGACTACTGCTTTTATCCTAAGATTAGAACTAAAATTCAGTTTTCATACGAAAAGAAACATTGGCAATTTCAAATGAGAAGTTGTTAGAATATTTTGATATTATTACTAGTAAAATTTTAGACTATTAAAGCTGAAACAATTTAAATCTTAATTTACCACCTTTTATGCTTTTCTTTTTCCTTTTGTTTGTGCATTTTTCAGAACAGGCAGTAAAAATTAAAGCATTCAGCTTCAAGGATTCTAGATGGTTTCACTTAGATTATACCCACATTTCTCCAGCTAGGATTCACAGACTGCAGGATAATACTCATTTGCTCAGTGCCAGCTGTTTTCACTGGAATTATTTGTAGACAGGTTTGAAATGTTTTCTATAGAGGTGTTCAGTGAATGTTAGGTATTATAAAAAAAAGTACTTAAAAATACATATATGTGAAATCAGATTGAAATAGGCAGTTTTCATTAGCCATTTATTATAAAATAGAACTAAAAAGAAGAGCAAGGTAAGTTAAATAGAGTTCAATGCAATATAGCTAACCTACACTATGTTAACATTTTTCATTCTCGAGGACATAGTGTCTCCCTGTGCTTTTTTGTTCCTTTAACATCAAAAAGCAGTGATATTTGAAAGCTTACGATTACAAAGAATTGAATTTCTTTTGCCCATTGACTTCTTTCTTTCTTCCCTTTTCTTTTACTTTAATAAAGAATTATTTTAAATGCAGATGATAAATGATAACAAGGTTTTTCATCTCTGACCTTTCCATTGCTTTCAATGACTCAAAAAGCTTAACCTTTACTTGAAAAGTCATGTACTGATCTAATGGGATCTTCAAGGAGAAGCAGATATAATACCCTCATATATGTATTTGCATGCTATAACCTTTAGCTCATAACCATATTCTAAGGTCACTTTAAGCACAGCTGTTACCTGCACTTGGGACACAGTCAAAGGATAGCGAAATAATATCCAGGTGACACCTTCACTGCAGGGTGGAATGGTTAGGGAGCCCTCATACACCCAGTAGTCACGTAGTAGAGGATCTGAAATTAAAAAAATTATTTAATTTTAATGACATTAAGGAAGAGGACTGTGTCTTTTAATTGTGATAGCTTATGATAGCCATGGGTTTGTTCATATGACAAAGTTAGTAAGCAGTAAGCTAAGGTGTGAACTTATAGCCTGCCAAGTACTGTCCACTACTTTCTCATATGAACATACATGAGTCCAGTCACTAACTCCCATTTGAAAAGAGGTTAATTTCGTGTCAGTGTGTAAATCTCCTCACATTACAGTAATTTCTCCCTGGAAATGACTATTTTATAGATGAACATGTCATTTTAGAGATGTGAAAAACAACATGTGCTCAACTCCTTAAAGTTACATAGCAAATAAATAATATGGTGGGAAAGAGCCTCCAGGTTTCCTGATCCCACATTCCCTACTGTAATGACTGGTAGATCTGCTCTCCTTTGTGCCTAGCTCCACATATTTGGAAGAAGGGATGGAGGAATTAGATATCTTCTTGTCACTCTGATCAATTAGAATTTCAAGCTCAATATTGCATGGAGCTTAAAGTTCATTGCTGGACTGAGCTCTAAACTCCTTATCTCTTGCTAACAGAGGCAGAAAACATTAGTGTCAAAAGCTGTAAGGAAGATCTCATTTAGAAGGTAGAGGCATGAAAAGGGCTGTGGTGATTAAATTTGGACTGAATTCTATATTTAAGATATCTTTTAAGGATGAATTTAATTTTGTAGAAAAAAATCGGTGGAAACAATTCAGCTCAAATTGTTTAGTTCAGAATTCTGTTTATTTGTTTGGTTAGCAAAGCATTTAGGGACATGTTAAAGGACATGAAGAATGCAATTAAGTATGTACTGAAAACTTAGTGTGTTCAATATTGCTAATGGTTGCTCACTGATTCAGTGCTAGTAATGGGAGTTTGGCCTTTGCTGGGGGATATTTTTCAGGAGAAGATTAAATTGTCAAATTACAGTGTTGAGCACCTTAATTCAAAAGTAAAACTCTGCCAAAGCCAAGAGGGCATGCCAGGGATTATTCTGCTATCTCTCATTAAAATGTACAACAGTTTGTCCAAGCAGAGGTTTAACTCTACACGCAACAACTTTGATTTTAATGATTAAATTCCCCAGAGATTCCAAATCCATTGCACTTCAGATGTGAGACTAAGTGGGGTTGTCTTTTCCTGCTGTAGGCCACACTCACAATGGCTCCCCAACAAAGATTATGAAGTACGTAGAAGAAACTGCCTGATTTGAAAAGAGCGGACAAGCATCAAATCTAAAGAGAAAACAGAGACAAAGGGAGGTTCACCCTGACAGGGAGCTAGAGAAGATTGTGACCAAGGACAAGGACTGGATGTGATGCTGGAAACTGGAATAAGTTTGCTTGGTTGACCTAACCTGTTACTGCCATTTCACTAGCAACTCAGAGGAATATCATTAGAATTAAACCTTACTAATGCAGCATGTGATTGTCAGTAAATAGCTTTTGTTTTACTGGTGTAATTTTCTTTTACAGTTAGGGAATTACACAGAATATCCACTGAAAGAAAGTTGCATTGTCAAACACTCAAAAGTTAAGAGTTGCAAGAATTAATTCAGCCCTTCCTGTGCATGCATTGTGACAGTTTCATGACATGAACGTGTACGATTTTTCTAGAGAATTTTTCATCATTTAGTTGCAAAGATGGATGATATTCTCTTGAATAGCAGCTACTAACATTTGGCTTTCCCACAGTTCAATACGTGGTCCTAGGTCTTCTTTTATCCATGCTATTCAAATCCTGGTTGTTAGAAGGATCTAATTTTTCATTTCCTCATGAGTATTTCTAAAGCACTCATTTCTTCACTGACTGAGTGCTTCAAAAACATGAATTAATTTATTTTTCCAACACCCCAGTGTGGTGAGGAAGGACAGATTATCCCCCAATTTTAAAGCTGGGGAACTGAGACGCAGAGAGATTAAGGTCAAATGCATCTATTCATTTGAGATGTGCAGTATGAGATGCTTAGAACCTGATTTCTCAGAGTAGTTAACTTTCTATAGCACTTTATGCAGAGCACTGCTCCCATTGACTTCAGTTGCAGCTGTAAGCACTCAGCACTTCTGCAAATCAGACCCCATGATCTCAAGTCGGGCACCTAGAAAATGAGGAACACATAGTTAGAGATCACTTGTTAAAAATGAGGTTTATGTGACTTGATTAGCATCTAACAGGAACTTTGAAGCAGGGGTTCTGTAAAAAATAGTTTCTGGTCATGCAGTTAAAGGATGTTTTATAATGCTTACGTATAAAGGGGCACAGGCAGCCTTAATTCCTGCAATTCATAATTGCTGAGCAATTGACTTTGCAACCCAAATAATGTTCTTTTGATATAGTTAATATAGTTTAATATAGATCAGGGTTTCTTTGGAAAATCAGTTTAAAGCTCTTGCCACTATGACACAGAATTTAGCTCAGAAGCATTCACTGAAGAAACATTTTTCTTCTAGAAATGTATTTTTTCAAGACAAGGTAGAGTAAATGGTTATTTCTTATTGTTACTCTATAATTTTTTGCTACATGAATTTGAATTTCCTCCCATTGACACTGTTGCTTGTATGTTATTCAGGTGTCATAGCATTGGTATTGTCTTTTGATGTTACCAGAAAGCTAACTTGATAAGTGGGTAACCTTATTCTTTCTTCAGCGAAAACAGGCACTGTCTGAGGAATACCAGCTTCCTATTTTATGCACAAGTAATGGAAGGATTACATACAGCTCCCCCTCCAGGTGAGATAACAAATCATCAAGAAAGCTAGCCACAGCTTTGCAACACCACATGAACTGAAGGGACGCTACAATGTCACATTTCACTCACATGATGCAGGTGAAAAGTTACCTTAAGTACCAAAAGGACTTTTTCCATATTCCTATTAGCACCATTAGGTGCAAAATGCACTATTACCTTATAGGATACTCTCTCAGGCTTGCATACAATTCTCTTGATCAAGATTGTCTCAGCCTCTGCAATTAGCTTCAAATAAACAATGTCTTCTAGACCTATTTTATCCCAGCATGGGTCTGTGGCCTTAATGCATCCCGCCACCTGGGGACAGGGGCTGTAACTACCTTTGAGTATCACAGTTATCCTCCTTCCCATAATCCAGCTGTATTGTAGAGGTAATGCTTTTGAGACTGATAATGGGCACAGTAAGGAACAAGATGGACATTCATTGGATAATTTCCAGATAGACAATATTTCTTTCCTGTGTTAGACAACATGCTAGATAATGTTAGACAACATTATCTTCCCATGTCAGAAGTGATAAAGAGCTTTGCCAGTAATCCACCCCCACAAAAGTAAGTAAAGGCACCTACCTGGCAATAAAGAGTTGGGATTAAAACAGGGTATTGTTTTGGACTTTCCCTGAAAAAATGAATACAAATCAATCTCATCTCTAGTTTCTTATTAAAACAATGATGAATGGAGGGGGAAAACACACTGTGTGCTATTATAACGTTAAGCCTTGAATTCCTGTCCACAGCAACCATATTAATAGCCTCCATTTAATCATCACTGCATTCGTCCTTGCTCCTACACAAACACCTTTTTTTTTGTATTTTGTATTTTAAATCTAAGGTTATCTCATCAATTTTTTAACTCTATGCTTTTTGTACCTGGGCTCCTTTCAGATCCCAACCTTAAAATTCTCTACATAAAATTCAGTGTTTCCATACAAAATGAGTTCATAGACCAAGGGCCAAAGTGAGCTCTTTCTTGACCAGTATAGGTAACATTTACTAAAATAAAACCTGGTTAGACATATTTAATGAAAGCAAATTTTATGTATGCACAAAGTATGTTTCATGCTGACCCTCTGAAGACCACTAGTTTAACATGCTGACAATGACTTGGCCTTTCACGACCTTTGTCTTCTTAGCTGTGCATCAGTAACAAAATTGCATAGCATTCTGTACACTGCTGTTCTTTTTCACAGACATCTAAATAAACAATTAGTTTTTAAAATTAAACATGATGCCTGAAGTTTACCATATTTTATCTGACTAAAACAAGATTTTAAATACCCTTCTAATAACAGCTTCTAATTTTTCTGCTCTTCAGCATCCACTGAAGTGAATGGATAGTCTCTCCAGGCCAATATAGAAAACTTTTCACTCACAGATCTCAAAATATTTTATAATCAAAGGTAAGCATGATTATTTCTATTTTACAGACAGAGACAGTGAAGCAGAGAGGTTAAATAACTTGCCCAAGGTCATGCAAAATAGCATCAAAATTCTGAAGAGCACCCAGATCACCTCAATCCCACTACACTTCTTATCTGTTCTTCAGGTTCCCTACAAATAATCCACCTGACAAGGCTGCATTGTGCTTTGGCTGTTTTCCCACTGCAAGTTAATATGGGTGTTTAGTTTACCTATTTTTTCCTCTGTGGATAAAACTAGCAAGTTTGGAGATGTTGCCACTGGGGATCCCTGAGCATACTGCAGTGCTTATATTCACACTGACTCTGTACTGATAATCACTGAAAATGTAGTACTTGCAATCAGTTCCTGGTACAGATCAAACTATCCTTTGGTCAGAAAAGGAAGCAACTACAAAGTCTGTATACTGCCTAAAAATACTGTAAAATGATAGACTGCTGATGCAGGCCACTGGACTATGGCTTTCACATGTGGTTTTACTACAAACAAATCTGAAACCATTCTCTTGGCTTCAGTGTTTCATATATACCCTTCCTTCACTTACTCCATCGCTGGTCAGTGAAGGTAGTATTTCTTCAGACAATGCCTTACCTTGTACTGGATGTCCTGGAGAATTTCAGTTACAGCCTTTAGGCCTACATGTTCTTTCCCTATCTGAAATACAGCAAGCAAAGATGAATTTCAGTATTCTGAAATTCAGAATATTCAGTATTCAGTTATTTCTGAAACTGTGAGGCAAGACAGAGGAAACTGTGAG
This sequence comes from Apteryx mantelli, assembly GCF_036417845.1. NCBI lineage: Eukaryota > Metazoa > Chordata > Aves > Apterygiformes > Apterygidae > Apteryx > Apteryx mantelli. The sequence continues at coordinate 37,321,029 of NC_089979.1, forward strand.
GCAACCTGTACAGTGAGTTTTGTAGTTGTTTTTAGTTAAGCTACACAACCTTGCATTAGCCAAATACACTGTTACATGGCAACTCCATGTTGCCATCAGCAAAAATTAAATGAGGTTTAAATAACTTTAAGGCAGAGACAGAAACTGACAGAACAAGAAAAGGAGGCAAAGTTAAGTTTAGCAAGTCTTAACTAACCGTGTTTTGCAGCATGCACTACTGCATGTAAGGTCCAAATCATACAGCACTGTGACATATAAATGCCAAGGATATAGTTTGCCCTTACCAGTTTTTGTCAGAAAAGTACACAAAAAGGAACACAGTGAATAAACACGGCAGACACTTTTTGAATTTGTTCCCACAGCACTGCAAATCCGGGCCCAAAGTACCTCTGAAGCTCAGGGAAGTTTTGTCTGACTGCAAAGTGCAGAACGACAGATCCCCTCACTCACAGGCATCTCCAGGTTGCGAAAGCCCAGCTCCATGCAGCCTGCAGCATGGCCTTTACCAAATGTCTGTAAAGTACAGGTTGCGGGGCTTTCAAAAGAAACCAAATTTTGAAATAAGAGATTCTTATTTTCCATGAACATTGTTCATTCTGCACAGATTTCAACAGAACTGCTTCTGACCTAAACTACCCAACCTAAGATCCTACCTTTTTACCTTCAGAACAACGCTGGCAAAATAAAAAGAACCTGAATGGCCTTCCACTTGATTTGTTTGCTAACATGTACACATCTGAGATGGGGAATGAAGTGGATATGGGTGAGAATAGGGGAGTTGGATCCTGAAAGATTTGTTCGCTTTTTGTTTTTTTGGAACACAGCACAACAGTAATCATTGAAAGGAAACAACTGATCATCAACAAAATGTAGTTTGTATTTCTAGGAAGTCAGGAGGATTTGTTTGTTTGTTTCAGGCTGGGATTTCAGTTTAAAGCCTTCAAAGTAGGCAAAACAAATTGAAATCACTTCAGATATGTGGTTTCTAGCTTAATAATCATCAAGGTCAGTCACTTAAGTCAATGAAAATATTTTTGTTGACCTTAAAATGATTTTTCTGAGAACTGTAGTGCAAAACGATTATTTTCTGTGTCTTTAACAGGAAAAAATTGTGACTGAATTTGCTCTCCCTTAATAAACAGCATAAATACTATTTTTCCTCAGTCAATTTTAATTATATGAAGCCTTTCTTGGCTTCTGAGAAAGCATCCTGGAATGTTTAAGAACTCTGACTGACTCTGACTCTGACTGAGGTGAGAGACCAGAAATGGAAAATGGTTTCAGATTTATTTAATAACTTTATATATAACTTTCTAACTAACTCCAAGGTTACCTCTGCTGGAATTAGAAGGTGACTTACATAAGCAATTATGACATAGCCCTCTAGGACACAAAACTGAGAGAATGAAGACTTTCTAACATCCATTTTTAGCAATTGGAACTGTAACCAATGTACCTTTAAATTCAAACAGAGGTAAAGCTCAAAGGCACTCATAAATTCATTATGAAATATGACAAATTAATAATACCACTGTGGAAGAAAATCCATTTGATCTAAGTACATATTCTAAATCTCTTCCCAAACCAATTTAAATGAAACAGTTTGCCACTTCTCATGAGGAGGATGAGAAACTGGTATTTGGGAACTAAAACTGATAACCTTTCTTATGGGGTGCAGCCCTTGAAAAATCTTCAACAGCAATTAGATTGTTGAGCTAACTCCCTAGTTTGCAATGCACCTTCTCACCAACAAGCTTTGAGCATCCTCTTCTTGGGCTTTTCTGAGGGTTTACCCAATCACTCATTACACTGTCACGTCTGATGTCTCTGAAGAAGTAATACAATCCTACCACACATTTCTCCTGTGTGAAGAAACACACTTGTCCCTGTGTTTAGAGAGGAACAATCCTACACAATCCTACAGTTTGGGGCTGTGCCAATGGGTCAGTAGGCTTTTCTTTTTTTTCTCTCTCTCCTTTCCTTTGTATATTTTCTCAATCTCTGAACAATGGTCCTGGCCAGGAATGGAAAACACGTTACAGAAATAGTGAAGCAGCTATATCCTTTTAGAGCTAGAGTGGATATCATAACTCCTTCTGCCCTCAGAGGAATGGAGAGTGAAGGTCTGTTTATAACCAGAGTCACAGAGAAAGAAGGCTTGACTTTGTATTTTCCATTCTTTAACTAACATACTTTAGATATACTATTTAAACAAGAATTGCTTATTTAGCACATGCATGGAACACATGACAGAAAAATATCTTCTGAATAGAATACCAGCAGTCATACATTGTTTTATTTTATAACATCATTAAAAATGAAAGAAAACAGAAAGTAACTCATTTTCCTCAGACAAATGATAGTGCATGATAAGCAAGACGGGAATCTTACCTGCACAAACAAAGCAACAATAGCTATGCCGTGCTTCTTCCCTACTGCCTCATCAATGCTGCTGTACAGTGTGGAGTTCCAGTGCATTAGATGAAGCTAAAACAAAGCAGTGCAAATAGACCAATAGAGAAAACGTGTTTTGCAATTAAAAAAACATCAGGAAGTTAACTTTAATTAACAAAGCCTCTGTAGGTGTGTGATTGTGTGTGTGCATGAATATAAATGTGTGCATGCCTGTGGCTGTGCATGTATATATAAATAGATTCTTACTATGAACATCAGGAATGCCATGAGAAAAAAGATCAGCTGAAGAGAAAGTGATTTATAACCATTACCAAATGCCTGCAACAAAGGTGTGAATGACAATGCTAACGATGATTAACAAACTCCCTCACTTTGGGCACTGAAATAAGGCCAGCTAATGCAACCCACCAGCACTGACTCTCAGTCAGCCACCTCTCTTCCCAGGTAGGAATAGATTATGGACATAGGTTGTCCAAATGTATAGTTGACTGGCTGACTGTACTGTGTTAATGCCACTTGTCTCACATATCACCTCCCAGGATGAGTCACTCAAATGTCAGTAGTAAGAGCAGGTGAAGTGATTTGAGGAAAGGTTAGAGAGAAAGTTAAGGAGAGAAAATGGCTGAAGGACAAGCTTAGGGACAGCAAAGGGCTGCTAAAGAATAAAATGAGAGCCATCAATTGCCACCTTACCTTCCACAGATTAGCAGTGCCTATATGAGTTAATGCACATATATGTGTGAGGCAGTAAAGTGTCACAGCTGTCCAGCATGATTTGGGAAGTGGCATTTGAGAAGAGTACTGGAAGACAGACAGACAGAAAGATGAAAAGCAAGAAAGCACTGCACAAAGAAAGATAAAAAGGAAGGAAAGGATGGAAAAGAAGGAGGTAAGGAAGGGAGGGAGGATTTGACAGATGGATGGACAAACAAACAAAGCTACGTTCTGAAAGGTAATATGCATTTCAAACAGATGACTTTTTCCAATGCTAATGCTAAAATGTATTCTCTGTGGCTAGGTCTAATAACATCGCAGAGCTTCAACATCCTCAGCACAAGTTCTTTGAAGTTTATCTGCCAACAACTTTTGCATATTCCACATAGATAAAACATCTAAAAAAATACAAACTCTTAAATTTAATTCCTGTTCTAAATTAAGTGATCAATGTTTTGCTCAATCATGTGTCTAAGAAGTTAAAATCCCACCCTCTTATCTAATATTGTTTTCAGCTTCAGCAAAATTAGTTTTTAAAACAGATAGCATATTTTCCTATTTTGTGAGCCACTTCTGTCCAGTAACTGCTCTGTGAAGTGCTTATTGCCCCTTACTTACCATGAGTTCACTCAGCGATCTTAGCATTCACAAGATCAGTTCCTCAGGCTATCACTCTACCCTTATTTCAACTTTGATGAAAATCTTGGGTACTAATCTTGACAATTGTTTTTTTAAAAATCTTGCTCAATATAAAAATTTTAAATGAAAGTAATGTAAATCAAATTCAAATTAACTTTCTGAACAATTCAGGTCATGCTGATCAAAAGCATTTGCTGTGCTAAAAAAGGAAAATGAAAACTTTTTTTAAAATCCATTTGAATACTAACAGAAATGTACCTGACTATGGCTACAAAACTTCTAGATATACAAATGAAGAGTGTAAGGAGAGCACTCTTAGAACTAAACTGTCTTGCTCTTGCCTGTGGATTTATTTATTGTCACATATTTTAGCACACATAAAAAGGTTTTTTTTATACATTTGATTTGCCTTTTGCTTTAAAGAAACAAAAAAATGGATAAAATAATGACAATTCAGTCTTCAGTGCTCACTTCAGTAAACAGAGAACTGACATCACCCAAGAAGTCAGATGGTTTGATTACGGAATTGTATTTCTCCAAGAAAGGCCTGGAGTTTGCAGGTATCAATTATCCACTAGAGGGGGCTCACGCAGTCTGATCATCTTAACCAAAATCCTGACATTAACGAGGAAACAGGAGCCAGCTGCAGGCAGGTCTGAGTACACATTTAAAAGAATAAGGTTCCGGTGACTGCAGCTGGAATGGCAATGTCCTTGGTGCTGCAGAGAACAATGCTGCATGGCACTGCTATTAATTTTGTTGGAAATGCCAAAGCAGGCTTTTCCTTTGGTGATTAGAACAATAGTGTTGAGAGTGATAGCCAGCTTTAAAGAGACCATTACTTTGACTATGTCAACAGGCGGATCTTGGCTAAAGCTGCCATGACATTCAGCAGCTTGCTACACTCACTTGGAGGTAAAGTCTGTAATCTGACATTTGTCTGCACTCTGACAACAGTGCTGTTTTCTGAAGATTTGAGAGGAAAACGCTTAGCTTTAATGAGAGGAAAATGAGCAAGCACATCAGATTGCACCAGCAATGACCTTAGTTCATCCAGAAACAGGCTGTTGTCCCAAACCTCTGTTACTATACTACACTATAAAGCATCATTAGGACTAGAATGTGCAGCAGCATAAACAGCTTGGCAGGAAGACGTGCAGAAAAATACCCTTAGCTGCTGCCCTGAACGGGCAGCACCATGCGTAATTCCTTGCAGCTGGAACTGCTTTCCAAAAGACATTCCAATGGGCCAATACCTCTTCCCACATCTCCAAGGGACACAGGAGAGTAAGCACTAACTACCCAATTCTTGTGATATCTTTAGGTCTGCCATGTACATGGGTAAAGAAGTTTCTCTGCATCATCTCAGGGCCTCCTTCCTTTCCACCAGCTCAAGAGAGGTCAATATGGTCTAATACAAAGACACACAGGACAAAGACAAAAAAAACGGAAGTACTTAAGGCTAATCTAGACAACCCTTGACTATGTTCAGTTTTAGTAGTCAACATTAGTGAAGATACTGAAAGGGACACTCATTACTTTTTTAGTCCAAAGGTTTTATAACCTTGATGTTCTTCTCAAGGATGCTTTATATTTACACACAAAGCTTCTTGGAAGAAGAACCATCATTTTGTACTGGGTTTCTAAAGTCCAAGGTGGAACAGCCTTCTGGCCGGTGTTTAAATACCATTGCCTTTGATGTAGTAATAATTACAGTAGGTTAGCATTTTTTGCATTTTTTACATTATATTTTTACATTTTTTACAACTTGCTGCCATAAACCCTGTGGAGCCAGATAGTATTAGCAGGATCACAAAAGGATTAGACAAGTTATGGACAACAGGTCCAAAAACAGATACTAAAGGGAACAGGCAGAGATGTAACCTCTTGCACTCTTAATCCAATGACTGTAGATGATAGAGGGTACAAAAAAAGTGATCACTTATGAGCTCTCACTAAAAAACATCTCCTATTGCCACTGCTAGAGACAGAATACTGGATGGAAACCACTGGTGTGACCCTATAGGATATTGCTTCTGTTCTCAGGTCCTAAATCCACATAGTATTTGAAATAGCTCTTCACAGAAGATTCTGTCATCAGGGATTTATGAGCTGAAATTAGACTGGTAACCTAATGGAAAATAACACATAATACTATAATACATCCTAGGACTACAGGCCTCACATCTTTTGCTCTAACTTTGATAAACCTGTGACATCTGATAAACAGATGTCAATACTCAAATAAATGGAGGCCAAATCAAATGAATTCTTCTACAGAATATTAAAAATGCAGCTCAGACAGGGGTGGTTAAGTAAATAAACAAGGGATTCAGAAAGGGAAATATTAAAAAGGAAGTAGTAAACGTTTCTTAGGAAAGTGTCTTTTCAAACTGGTTTATCCTATCTGTTTGCGTGGCTCTCTAGAGCTACACTGCCTTTTTTTTGCTCTTGTTCTATTTGCAATATGGCAGCAGATGAAAATATCAGATAACTCAGTAAAAAAAAAAAACTGACGGCAAAAAGCCAACAAACATTACAAAATTTGAACTCTATGGACAATATGGCAAGTAACTCCTGTCAATATTAATGGGAATCAGATATGAACAGAGGGAAAGACCCCAGCATTTTTACAGATTTTCAAACTATCAATATAATACAATGCCCATGTACATTGCCAACTCCACACCCATGCATCTGTACCTTACACATAGCAAATTATAGTCAGAGAGAGAACTGTGCTTTTTACTTATCAGATTAATGCTCCATATTTTGCTAACCTTCAGTTTTACATTGATTTGAGACAGTTATATAAAGAGTGCAAGCTCATAAGGAGTGCCAGTTTCTGATACCAGCACAACCATGTGTTTTTTAAAATAATCAGTTGCAATGTATTGGCAGCTTACCATTGTGTGGTTTTCATTCAGAGCGCAAACACGCTGCACGTGTCAGTACGGCAGGAAAGGTTCCGTTCAAGTTGTTAGCTCATGTTTTGATACTCAGTACTTACGATGTTTCTTAACAGCCAAAATGAGTCAGCTATTCTGCTACTGATTATTATGGCTGGCTTAGAGTGCCAGACAGTACTTTTTTAGAAAATAATCACAAAGCTGTGAGAAACTCCTTAGCCCTCAAAAATACATTTTTCTCTTGGCTAAGAAAATAACTTGGAGCATTTTAACATTCCTACCATAAATCAAAGAACTGCACTGCCGTGGTGGTGACTTCTTCCAAATCGGATGAACTAAAGCCTTATGAAAAGGCAATTGTTAATAAAGTGCTGATAAAGTTGACTTGTTCTGTGAACAGCTGAATAGGAAAAGATTTCACAGGAAAGATTAAGAAATTATTCCAGGTAGCAAAGTGAATTCCACACAGAAGGATTCTTCTGCATGGAAGAAATTGTGAGCATCTTCTCAATCTTCATCCAGTCAAGCCAAAGACTACTGATCCCAATCCTGATGTATCTTGCTCAGGACAAACTGGCACTGACAATAACTAAAGGCTTGCCTCAAATCAGGACTGTTTCAAAACTGAGTGAGGCCCTGAGATTCTGCCTTTAAAATCAATAAATGTATGAAAACCCTATCCTAAAGTCTCTCTACCACAGAAATACCTTCTACATTGAGATGAAAGGAAAAGGCCCTGGGATGGTAGAGTTTGACACAGAATCAGAGTCACTGTGATGACAAGAGTCTGGCAAGAATCAGAGTCACTCTCTATATGAACTAGCAGGTTTGTTAGTTCTGGAAGTCAGTTTTTCTCAATAAAAAAACAGTTTAAAAACCTTGCAAATTTTTCCTTCAGTCTAGGGCACCAACCGCTTTGTGAAACTCCACAGGGTCACAAGTTCACTGAGAACAAAAGTGATCTGTGAAGCTCTGTTGTTGGCCTTATTTAGTGCTAGCTCACACATAAAATCATAGGATTACAGGATAATTTACATTGGAAGGGGCTTCTGGAGGTCAACCAGTCCAACCCCTCTTCCTCTACTCAAACCAGTGCCAACTTCAAAGCTAGTTACTAATTCAAAGTTGGATCAGGTTGCACAGGACCTTGTCCAGTCGAGTTTTGTGGATATGCAGGGATGGAGATCCCACAGCCTCTCTGGGTAACCTGTTTCAGTGGTTGACCTCCCTCACAGTGAAGAATTTTTTTCCTTCTATCTAATCAGAATGTCTCACGTTGCAACCTGTGTCCATTGCCTCTTGCCCTTTCACACTTCTGAGAAGAGTCTGGCTCCATCTTCTTCATATGCAGGAACCCAAGCAGGAATTGCCTACAACTGCCAAAATGATGACTCTTGATTGTTAGAGTTCCTTCTCAGACCTTCTCTGTCATTTGCTTATGTTTACTTGGTTCTTGCAATGACAGGAAAGTCACTATTAGCTCTGTCCCTTACTGCCACATGCTGGTGTGCATCTGTTATCCAAGTGGCAGACCAAACACGAGACAAGCACAGGCTTTATAGGAAAACACTCTCTGAAATAAATCACAGCTTATCTTGTGTTATAGCATATCTGATTAACAGTAAGGGAAGAAGGACTCTGTGCTCAAATGTTTCTGCACTCTTACAGGAGTCTTACTTCAATGTTATAAATTTGCTATAAATCTTAATGACTTGCTAACATAAAAAGTAGTTCATATAATATTATTGCTTTCTTTATGAGTACTTATTACTAAATTACTGGAACCCTAATTTGTTATTTGGATCTCTATAAAATGCTGTTCAATGTGTAATGTTTCCACTGGCTAAGCTAGGCAGTACAGAACTCAATAACAGACCTTCACACCTTCTTGGAGTTAATAGCAAATGTGCCAATAGCAAAACTCCTCCTGACTTCAGTTTAATCAGAACCAGGCCCTGCAAGGAAGTTTTGCCTGATGTAATGTCCAGCAGCTGAGGCAGCAGGAGGCAGCATGCAACATCTACATAACCTGGCCTAGGTTCTACCTTAATCTAATGAGCTACTATAGCCCACTGTGCCCCTTTTACAGGAGGTTGTGATATAGGGGATAATTCTCTTCAGTAGACTTCTTTTTGTGCTCTATATACAATAAAAAAATGTAATTTTTAAATAATTCCTCTTTAGAGCTGCATATTAAACTACTAGAACACCTCACTGTGATACTATCTTCACTAGGCTTACTTGAATCCATGCTGCTTTTGCAATCACCCATTATACTTTTTCCAATCCCTATATTCTTACTCTTTACTAAAGAGCTAATTATTACAAAAGCTTCTTTCTTCAATATATGCTACATGAAGTGTAAATGAACCTTTTGGTGAGCTTTGGTTCTTAGTCAGAACTAGGTTATACAGATAATTTTTGTTACTTGTGCAACTAGCAATTACAAGCTTCAGAAAAGTCTGCTTAGCCTAATAATACTACAGGCCAAGACTGCTTCTAAAGATTTAAGATACATGTTATTGAGCCCCTTCCCGTATCCCTCATATCTTCCCAATTCTTCTTTCAATTCATATAAGCTGTACCTTAAAAGACTAAATGTTAAGTGAATACAGCATCACCATATCTTAACAAGAGTTGCATCTAAAACATGTAGTCTGGAAGTTTTAAGCATACGGCTCTTTGCCATATTTCTGTCACTGCTGAGAAAGACAGCCAGGCTGAATCTCAGCTATGTTTCCACCTAAATACCATCTTAGGGATCAATCTATCTCCTTAATGAAAATTAAAGGAGCTTTAGGGCTGCTCTGCTAGCCATTGTAGAGTCAAGAACTGTTCTCCTGGCCTGGCTCAGGTTTGTTAGAGATCAGTATCATTCACAGCATGCCATAAAAGCTGAGGAGAGGAAACAGTATTGGCTACCTAATTATGGCCAGCATAAAATCTCTTCCCTGGTTTGAGGGAGATGAAATGAAGCTGAGGATTTCAGCTAGGAATAATGGAAGGCAACACAGCCTAGTAGTACAATGATGATGTGTAATTTAAATAATCCAGATATTTGCATAAATGTCACATGAAGACAAAATGTGGAAAAATTGTGTCTTGCTATTATACACGTGCCTAAGAATTTATGAGTTGATACTTGACTTGGCACTGAACTGTTTCAGGAAGCAATTGACTAAGCTGCTGGCAGTGACCATAACATACAGTAATTAAGTTCCAAATCCTCACAAGGGGACCCAACCAAGGATATGACCAGGGAACTCAATTTCAAGAAAAGGTGATTAAAAGAAATAGAAAGTTAGTTATTAACAGCCTGAAGGAGAGGTTTAGGAAACTAAAGTTAATGAATTTGATACATAGACTATTTGAAAACATCTTTGGAGAAGCAGGAGTACATGTACATACTCCATGACACAAAAATAGAGCAAAAACCCATAAAGTAACAAAGCCTGCATGGTTAAACATTACAGTTCAGCCAAGGTAAATATGCTTGCTTTGAAAATGCAAATGCAAATGAAACCAAATGACCAGATCATGAACTCTAGGCAAAAGCAAGAAGGAGAAGAAGAGGAGGAAGGTGAAGGATACTAAACAATGTACCTGGTTTATGTTTGTAGGGTTGACTTTTTCAAGGTTTCTGTGGTAGATAGGCACCAAAATGCCATTGAATTTCAGCAGGAATTAAACCTCCTTTACAATTTCAGACATAGATTACTGTCTCATGAAAGACATAGGGGAAACTCTGTGATCATCTATGAAAATAATGCTAAGGTCAGCTCTAAGGAAGATAGGCTGAAAGCAGCACAAATAAACACAGATGACAACACTGTTAAAAACCTCCTGATTAGTATAATGTGGGAGAAGGGAAAGCACACCTGATGGAACTTCTGCATGTTACAATTTATACAAAGCCTTAACATCTAGGAAGTCTAGCCAGGAGGTTAACTGTCAGGCTCAGGATATGTACAAAACAAGGTGACGTTTCCTGAACAAAGAAGCCTTTTGTCTAAAATCAGAGAAAATAGGTGGAAGCAAAAAATCAAGTTGGGAGTAGAGCACAAGGTACCCTGGAGACACCATTTAGACAACTTTGCAATCATAGTGTGAGATATCATATGTATTAGATCAGAAGCTAGTTCAGAGTTAAGACAGGCAGAATAGGAATAAATGCTCAATTCTATGGAAGATGGCAGAGTAGTCCTGAGGACCAAACTGTAACGAGGCAGTAAAGAAAATGATTTTTGATTAGACAATAAAAGGAAGGGTTGCAAAGACACCTTCCAAAATACATGTTCTTTCCAAAAAAAACAGCCAAACAACAACAAAAGTAGTCTAAGTAATTGTGCAGTATAACTTCAGGTGTGCCATTGAAAAGATAAGGAACAGTGGGCCTGCTGAATTGGTTGCAACATCTCCGGAGAAGCTCTAGCTGTCATTGTGGCAAATCCTTTGTGCTTCAGCAGTATCTATCTACATTGGTAAGCCATACTAAAAAAGAATAATAAAAACATTTCAATATCTAATATTAACCAGTGATCTTTGTTTCCTCTGAACGGTTCAATCACATACAGTATGTTCACTGCATATAAGATACAGAACTGCTGGTCCTTTGAAAAATGAAATTAAAACCAGGAAAAACATCTATGTATGGAGAGGTTCAAAAGACTACAGCTACCAACAGTAAGCTGAAAAGAAAAGTAATAGGATCTGTAAAAAAAATCCAGCTGAGTGCTCTTTACTGTTCTGGCAAAAGCAGCTAATCAACTAAGGAAAGAAAATCAATGTAGAACTAATAAAAAGGGAAAAAATAGGTCAAATCTTGTGTCCGTATTCTAAGCAAAGATGGGCTTATCAGAGAGAGGCTTCATTTCCACTGTATACAAGGTTAGGAAACAGGAAGGCCATGCAAGCAGGCTGCCACAGAGCCAAATGCTACTGCAGTCCTTGCAGCATTAGTGGGGAGGCAAGACATGAGCATGAACTGCTTGCATGGTTAATGCAACCACAGCACCAATGTCTTTACATGTGTTAGTTTTCATGGAGGAGACTGTGATTTCCAGCAAGCCTTGTAAATTCCACCTAGACCCCTTTCATTCAGGCCTTCAATAGAAGACCAAAATATCTCCTTCTCATTAGCTCACAGAAGGTTGCTGACATGGGACATCAGATTGATGGCAGTTTCTTAGGAAAAACACTGCCAAAGTATCATCAGAAACAGTCCTGCAACTATCCTCATGTATAAGAATATAAGCTCCTTGGAAACTTGTATAATGTTAGACAGTGTTATAGGGTAACTATAAACTGTATCTTTCTGTTTGTGAATTTTTCACAAGCTGACTTTCTTAAATACAGCAGCATTCCTAATTTAATGTTACACTTATTCAAGCAAGACAGTAGACTGTTGAGTAGCAGCTGGAGAATAGTATTTCCTTCAGGCATTACTTATCAAATAACAACATTACATTTAATGTATCAAATTATTACAAATTATCAAATTATATTACAGTGATATTGTCTGTTTCTGCCTTATAGGATTTAGCATTTGTAAAGCTAAATAATGGGGTAGAGAAAGGCATAGGGGAAACTGAGGATACTGTAATTTGTAATTTGTGCATATTTATTTTTCTTCCTGTTTGAAAGCACAAGCATTGTTTATTTCTACTGGCATGCACACAAGATGAAAAGAAAACAGGAATTAATCAAAAATAAAATCTTTTCCCAACTGTAATAAATATTATACAGGTTAAGAAAAGGAATGAAAAAGGAAAAACACCCTTGATCTAGATTGCTGTCTTTTAGCATCAACCAATTCACTGAAAAATGAAAAGTTACATAGTTCTTACAGTCACCTTCATATGTCAGGCTCTTCGCTGCACCAAGTTTCTGTATACTGTATGAAGCAAGGAGCTCCACAGAGCAGGTTCTTGTTCCCCAATATCATGTGTGGCCCCAACAAACGTGGAAGCTGAGGTGTCCTGGGTCTGCCCTTACCTGTGCTAACTGGGATAAACATACATTCAAGCCTTGCTTCTTCCTTCCCCTGAACTACAAAGCCTAGGAAGGAAAAGGCAAGGATTTTAGTCCAAGACCTTCCATCCTGCTTTTGCTCCGGATTCTTTCCAATCTGAGTGGGTGTATGTGTGTGTCTGCATGTGCTTTCATATCTCTATGGTTAGAAAGAAGAAAGCTTGGAAAGAGGAGTGGACCTCGCTAAACAGTTGACATTACAGGCTATCTATGCCATCAGCAAGAAGGAAAATACAAAGTGGTTAATTCTGCAAGTATTATTTATATGACTAGCCATTTAATATAAGCAGGCCCAATTCCACAAAGTGTTGGCTGCAATCTGTTGTCCTGGATTTAAAACCAGACTGTTCCTATGTGGAAGGATTTAAATCACTGATTTAATTTTCACCAATAAATTCTCTAATGAAGGCAGAATAAAAATGTTCTCTCAGCTAATTTGCTAAGTTTTACTGATAATTGATCTGAATTCCACAGTTTTGTGTCCCCTTCAAAGTTAAGGGTCTCTCTAAAAAGACGAGAAGCTGCAGCTGCATATTATCTTCTTAAGTCATAATGTTGACTGCTCTCCAGTGAGCAGTTGCTCCTCCATACTATATTCTTCTAGGAAACTCAGTCCATTTTTCTTCCTTAATGTTGGCCAAGTTTCCATCAAATAATGAACTTCACTATCTATCTCCAATAGTTTCTCTTGAATTGTACTTTTACACATTGCATAATGGTATTATAGTTTTCTTCTAGCCTGTAATTCCACAAACAAGTTAAACTCCCCAAATTTTGTTAAACTTGAACAGTTCCTCAATCCAGTTCATTATGTGGCTTAATGTTGGCACAGTGGGGAAGCAGGAATGAACAGACTACCTGACTGGCAACAGTGTGGCCTGACTTAAAGTGTCTACGAACTAAGGCATCAGATAGCTTGTAGGTAAATTGCTGAACTGTGATTTACAACCTAAATTACATATTTTGGTATTGCAGTGTCTGAAAATCTTACCAGAATTCAACCACCTAGGAATCATGAGACAGTTCTCTGTCAGTTCTGAAAAAGACCTCATGTCTGACCATGGCCAAATACTTTGATCTCTCAGAACTGTTTTTTAACTGGTCACTGGCAATAGTAGACCTTGTCTTCCTCACGCTCATGTTGTAAGGATTACACTATTCGTGCTTCTGAAGCACTTACACAAGAAAGCAAACACGTGTGGTAGTCTTCAAAGCTTCTCAGCTCTTATATCATCTACAAGTTTTATCCTTTACCTGTCAAGAGCCATGTGTGTACTGTTAGCACTAATAACGTGAACCTCTGGTTTTAAATTAGCACCGCAAAGCTATTATCGCCCTCACTCACATACTAGGGCCTACCTAGGAATTGGTCCTGACACAACTGCACAGCATGGAAAGGGAGGAAATAAAGAATCTCCTTTCCCAGCTTCTTCCACTAGTAACAGGTCTTTAGACAGGAAAACAGTTAGGCCTAGCGGTTAGGGCAATCCACCAAGACATGACTGATCAGGAAACTGAGGCAAGATGCAAACAGAGTCCTAACAATGATCATGGTAGAAATTACAATATGAAGCAAAACAGGTCAAGGGCAGACAGCGAAGCCAAACTGTGGGGAAGAGACTTGAGCAGACATCCTTCTGTGTTCAAACTTGGGCTTAAATCCTATTCAGAAGTTTCAACTTCTATGTGACCATACAAGGTCTTCTCCCATGGCAGAGTGAAAGCAAAAGTAGCCACCTTGTTAAAGCTGGGATTGGGGTTTATAATAAGGGATACCATGATAGCAGTCTCAATATTTGTGAGTGTGAGCACTGTTACCAAGATACTTCTGTGAGACAGGATGAAGTAAGGAGAAGGCAAAGCCATGTTTCAGCTCAAGGAATGGAAAAAGATTTGCATCTTTTGAAAAATTATCAGAGGATATATTGTTTCCACTATTCCAGCTATTTTGTCTTCAAGGTTACCTGGTTCCCTTAATCAGGATGCAGTGCCACCAGACCTGTTACTACAGGCTGTGACTGAATGTTACATCTCAGCCTGGCATGACTGCAAGAAAATTTGGTGCAAAGACTGGCCTTCAACTTTTGGTACAAGTGAACCAAGAAGCTGAGGTAAGATGGAACAGGGAGCACAGAAAAGGGCTCTTCTTTTGATTCATTTCTCATTTCCTTCTCATTTTCATTTCCTTCTACCAAAATCCTCTCCATCCGTGACATTTCTCCTTAGAAGAGTTTTTCCTATTATGCTCAGTCATTTGTAGTTTGGACTACTTATTTCTTAAAAGAATATTGGAGTTCTCTATATTGGTAGAAGCTATAAATCACAGACTATTGCAATTGCCAGCTCAAAGTAGTTTTAGGTGCATGAGACATGAAGCTTGTTCTGCACATGACTGGCTGGAAATAAGACAATGCTTAAAAGAGAGACAAAGGGATAAAGAAGTTTCAGGATAGGCTGTTAATGCCACTCTTCTTCAACATGGCTTGTCTGTCTTCCACAATCCAATCAGTAAGCAGCAGATTTTGCTCAGAAGGAAAATCACATGTGCCACATCTAAAGATATATACAGTTCTTCCACAGAGCTTAACTGAGCATTTCTCAGAGACTAGTCAAACTAAAAGCATGTTTGTGGTAGCACATCAGCCCACTTTTGCACCTGGTTTCTTCATGCAAAGAAGTACGAATAACTTTCAACACTATGAAGTATATAGAAGTATTCCCTTATAAATTCAAACTATATGCGACTGAGCAAAACAAGGGCCAGTCCAAGCTCATATTGACAAATTACCTAGAAACAAAGTATACTTCAGAGACTTAGTGTGCCTATTCAGGTCAAATTAACCCTCAACCACAATAAAAATGTAATATTGAAAGAGCTTAGCAACTAGTAATCTCAAGGGTCATGAGCTGCTCATGTGTGCTTTTCCAATGATGGTAATCTTGTTTTTATCTTCTTGTCGGTTTTCCTTTAGTATACTGGGAGAGAATGGAGACCTCCCAGTTTTGTATCACTGCAAAAACAAACAAACAAACAAATTTCCCATCAATTAGGAGCCTGCAGAATATATGGTATATGGAAAACCACAGAAAAGTGCTTACAACACTTGCACATATGGGGCTACGATCACACGTAATGCAATTCAGTGACAGCCATGGAAATGGTCCCAGGATCAATTTTGCCCATGGAGTGTTGTATAATGCTAAGTATTATTATTATGCTAGTAAAAGCATAATGTGTAGAAGATATTGTTTCTTTATAAATAAGTGCTGATTTGGAAAATAAAACTGAAAACATCTGCTTATATAATGGCCTGATTCTCCTGTATCTTTCCGCAATCATGCACTCAAAAATTAGATTATGTCCAACGAGCATACCTATTTTAAACTATTATTGGTGTTATTCATAATCTGTAAAGGATATAGCTAATACATGAACGTAATCAGTTTTTTTATAAGAACCATGCCTTTATAAGAATCATGCCTCACAGTATTCCTCTGCAATGATTCCAAAATTTAAATAATCATCCAAGCTTAATTAATTAATTTTCCAAGAAAACTTGGAAAATTTCTAAGCAGAATTTCAGATCTCAACACTAAGCTACATAAACCATTCTGAATTCTGTTCATTTTGCCTCCTGTTAAATTCATAACTGCCTAAGCACGACTTATTTCATTCACAGGTCTTGTGCTGCCAAAGGAAGGAGAATGAATTAAAATTTTTCACAAACAGGGAATCAATACAATCAATTAAGGCAACAGGATTTACTCCTTGGTTTAAAACCTTATCTTAAAGGATTTATGATTCAGATCACAGTCTCATGAAAGCTGCTAGCAAAAATCCTGCAGATTTCAGGACTAGGTTCACACACTGGAAAATACAGTCATTATGTGTTAAATCCTTCTTGCTATTCTCACCTGATTCCACTGAATTCAGAAGTTGTTTCTACATAAAGAAGGAGAGAAAGGCTTGCATATACCCTGTCTCCAAGACATTCTATTACAATTACAAATATTCTGTGTTTGGGGTTTTGTTAACCAAAAAAATTTGCTAACAAGCCAATAAATAACTGAATAAACAGACAGCAAGAAGATCAAATAACTTCCTCAGTTCCAGGTAAGGTATCAGTGTAAACAAAGATCATTTCATTTGAGGGGAGCATGATTTGATCTTTCTTATTGTAAATGTCTAAGAATAAACTTCCACACTGAAAGCATACCACTTTCTCTCATGAAATACCAGAAAGGGGATGCACAGCGTGCATTTATCTGATTTCAGATCTGAGCACTCAGAAATCTCCAAGTCAAAGACTGTAAAGATTTGAGAGTACATAATAAAGCATAATGTTAACATTCTAACCTGAAGCCCCAGAACTGTAACTCTGTCCGATGAGACTCTTAGGCAGGCACCGTTTCACGTGAACGAAGGAAAACTTAATGGTTTAAACTGGACTGAGGGTGTCTGAAATGTTGGGGTTTTTTTTACATTATCTTTAAACACATTACAGCAAGTATTCCACTAGCTCTGAAAGAGAGTACAGAATGAATTAGTTTGCTTTTCATTACACAACATAAAGGAAAATCTTTTTTCCTGTACAGAACTGATTCTGGTCCTTCAGGCAACTGGGTTTTAATCTATTGTACTCAAAAACTGTAGGACAGACAATAATACAGTTTTTAATCTTCCTGCACATCTTGGAAACACTCTTAATATGATTTTCTGCTAATTGTCTTCTACTGAGAGCTTTCATGTGTTTTAGAGCTAATACGATCCTACATTTTAAAGAGGATGGATTATAGAAAATTATCTTCCTGGTCATACAACAAGCAGTGAAAAGAACTTTTTTATTTTTCCAGATACAGATTTATTTCAGAGCAGCAGCCTGAAAACAACTGTTCCCTTAAGGTCAGATTGTGCCTTTAGTCACACCACTTTTTGAGTAACTAAGAGGAAGAGACACTTTTAAGGCATAACTTACTCTCTGTTTCCCTTCGCTTAAAGAAGCAGTAAAAACATAGTAAAACTTATCATAAAACAGCACTGATGTCATCATATGTTTTGTTTTCTCCTGCTGTCTGTCCTGTCTTTTATAGACCCTAAGCTGATTGAGCCTGGCACTACACTATGCTATATGTTTATACAGAGGCCGGGTACAATGGGGCTCCATTTTTAGCTGCCCTTAGATGCTATTTTAACCTTGTTAGGAATAAATGTGTTGATAGCTGAGATGAGCAGTAATTTTGCTACTCCTCTCCCTCTCCATTTTCACCCTATACAGCAAAGATGAGGGAGAAAGTCCGAGATTCATCAGTTCATTTGTTCTTCCTCCTCCAACCCATACTCTTGGCATGAGGTAGAGGAATAAAGATGTGGAATAGTCCTCTTTTTTTACACCTGAATCAGGTTGAGGTAACCCACACATGGCTATAAGCGTGGATTTTACTGCTCTGTGTAAATGTGTATTGTAAAGTGCAGTCTAACCTTTGGTACCTTGTTCCATTTGCTGGCAAGAAACAATCTTTCATTGTTAAAAACATTATTAAAAATTTAACACAAGCGGTGGCCAAAGGGCAAAGTAACACTATTTATGCACAGTAAAAGTAGTTGCTGAGAATGATTCCTGGAGAAGGTTGCACAAATATCCCCTTCCAATTTCTGGCCGAAAGGTAAGAAAGCCTTTTGTGTTTCTTCTTATTTTCATGGAACAAAGAGAAGAGTACGGGTATTGTACCAGTATGTACAGTATGCTGCTTTTCTTTTGTTTAAAAAGACACGCTATGATATCCACCTTTGGCAACTATTTTTTGTTTTCTCCCGCTTTCCTGACTGATTGCAAGCACAGATGTTTCAGTGAAAATGATAACACTTAAGTATTCTGATTTCTTAGTCAAGAAAGGCGGAAAACAAGTCTTTGCTTAACTTCAGATAGAAATAAAAATAACAACTCAGCCTCTGAGTCACATGAACAATGCTTTTCTCCAAAGTAAATTAGTTTGAGAAGGTGTTCCAGAGGTTACACAAGCTGAGAAGTCTAACCTGTTTCACCATGAATCTATGTATCCTAACCATGTGTAAAGGCCCCAGCTGTCTAGTAAGAAATAACAGATCGTTGCACTAAGAGACACAGGTATTGCTTAATCAATACAGGATATTGCTTAATTCCTGTCAAAACAGTTATGGTATCAAAGGTGAAGCGTCTACGGAAGTCACTGAAGAAGTAGTTCTCTTCCAAACTTTGAAAAATAGCACTCTCTTAAAGTCGTACTTTACAGAGATCATTACACTGATAGTCTGAAGCTGTTTTGCAAATATCTGGGCCAATGGAATAAAACAAAATCTTTAAAACCTTCAGTCTGAAAGCCAAACTACTGCTTCAGTCAACAATTACGCATATCTAGATAGTTATCTCAGATAGATCTGTTCAAATCCAAAATTGCTAAATTGGCTTCCATAGAACTGCTCAGGATTTATAATAGTGTAACAGAGTATATAATCTGGGCCTAGTTCGTTGTGCTCTTAATGCACTTAGTTAAACTAGGCACTTCTAGTTTTATATTACTACTTTTTCACTTGTTTTTTCTTCTCCACAAAGGGTCAAGAACTTAAAATCTTTATCATTTGCTTTGTAAATTCATTTCTAGCTTCCTAAGAAAAAAATCTTACTAGATTTGCTCCACTAGCAGGTCTGCCTGCTTATTTTGCATTTAGTATTGCATGAGAGTATAAATTCCCCCAAAGTGCTTGTACCTAGCCAAAATAGGCATCTATCACTGTTTGTGTTAAGTAACTATTATCTACCAGTCCAGTGAAAATCAAGGCCAATATTTGTTCAGAATATGTTGATTTCAAACTAGAGTGCAAACTAACGCTAACTCTAAAAGTCAAGAAAACAGTTTTCCTGTTCCCCTGATCAAAGTGACTCTTCTCAGCAAAAACAATTAGGTGGGGCAATCCCTGGATATGGAAAATCTTCCATTCTGGAGTCTTAGATGTGCTGCTCCATAAATGTTTATAGTGGTCACAAGCACTTATTTTACTACTGCTCATGGAAAATATTTGATTTGGACAATTCGAGATGGATTTGATATAGCAGCTCTTTATGCATATAGCAGAATGGAGTGAGACTCATCTGCCAAACAGACTGCCCTGCACTTTTTGTGCAACACAGAAGATGATTTTGTCCAATGCAGAAGATGATGAATCTTTCCAGCCAGTACACCTGTGTGCAGCTGACTCCAGATACAACAGTGACTACTATGCTGCAATTTTCTACCAGAAGAATTAAACTGCATGAGGATCTACTTGCCAAATTATATATTCATGCTATATTTAAAGTGTATTTTAAGTCAATTGCTTTTGCTACAGATTTCTTGCACCATTATTTCTTAGGATCAGAGTTTAGCTGAAAGTTGTTTAGATGCAAGAGGCAGAATAACAGCGGCTTGCTTATCTTGAGATGATATTCTTCAACTGTGCCAGCATTTTGTTTGTACAGCTGCCATGCTGCTTTTGAAGTAAGTGAAGAATGAAATCCCTTTGTGACTGATTAAGGCAATTGACTTGGATCTCTAGGTCAAGAATATTTCTCCTTGAACTGAAATGAAGCAGAGAATTCTGGGGTTTCTGCAGAGTTCCTTAGTCTGTTCCCACATACCACCAAGACCGCTTGCGAAGAGATCCTTGATAAATAAGGAGACAGCCGACCCAGCTAGATACCCAAGCACACCGCTTGACATAGTTCTATCAACATTTCTTCATCGCCACATGCTGGATCAGTCCTGAGGAACAGCACTGAGCAGAGCTGTTTCATAATGAACAAATTACTTCCTGTCTCAGGGTAACACTGCAGTAGCCTGAAGGTCCTACTGCCCATATAACCCATACTCAGGTAAACCCGAGGCAGAGGTTATTCCTTCGCTTTCACTTTGGTTGGTGAGTCTTCCCCATTCAAGTGTATCTCCTGTATTGACAGGATCTGTCTGAAATCTGCCTCCAAAGCCAGTATGAGTGGCTTTATATCAGCTTTGTTTTGATAGATTGATTGATTACAAAATAGTTAACAACAGAGACCTAGATCTCACCCACCACTCTTAAAGCTGGTACCTGAACAACCCTATGACCTAGATCAGTGGTGTAAGTCCGCATGTTTTTTATGCTTAATTCAGCAGTATGTGCTCCAATACTTTTTATATTCTCTTCCATAAAGCAGTTCTATCCCAGCAATCCGGCGCTCATGAATAATACTACAATACTAAATTCCAGATAAAAAGGAAGTAGAGTTTCAGGCTCCCAAGGGATTATCATAAATATACAAGGCAAAAATAATTCAAAGAACTTGGAAGAAAATCTTGACAGTTTCTTTAAAACTGATATAGCACACAGCAAATGAAATAAAAGATGCATAACTGAAGTCACCAAACACCAGGGTTGGTATCTGTCAAAGCTAGTGTTGCAGCCCAAGGACTGAGGGATACTTCAAACCACTCCTTGGTAAGTGTAAGCAATGAAGCAATGGATAGTGAAGTAAAATGAAGAATGGCTGCTGGAGGGCAGGAGAAATGGGTCCTAGTATTTCGGTTGCCTAGGAACCCAAGCTGACACCCTGTGAACAGCTGAAAGTTTTCAGATTGCATTATCACTTTGCTTGTGTCTCAAAAATTGTAATTCATTGGGCTATGAAAGAACATAGCTAAGAATCTTACGTAATCTTCAGTTTTCAGACATGTAAAACTATTTCAAGAACAAATTACCATATGCTTACTCCAAATTTACCTAAATTGTTATTATTTACCATGGAAATATTTCTAGTGGCTATTTCTCCCCATCTATAGCTATTAGTCAAGGTGACAGGAAGTGTTGAAACCGCAGATCTTGTTAGAACACTAATATTATTAAAACAGAAGTTAATAATTCTGCAAGTTAACCTTATGACCAATTAATCACACAATGTGATGAGTGCTGGAGGCATTTTATTCCAGATGCATATCCTAATTTACCTGAACTAAAGCACACCTCAGCAAGACAGCTTTTTGGTTGAAATATAAAGCAATAAAATGCTGAGCTAAAAGAATTTCTTTTTTGAAATACCAGGAGTTCAGGCTCTGATTTAAAACCTTGTGCATTTAGCAGGTCTTATGCAATGCAGCATCACTCTTACCTCCATGGGAAAGGCTTTAAAATTAACCGTGTGTTCAGAACCACGCTGGTTTTCTCTCCCCCAGTGAAATCGAACATCATGTAGTTCAAATTCATGTCCTCGAGGTAATGGCCCGCCTATTAACACTGGAAAAGAACACAAATGGTAACAAACTTAACTTTCCAAGCAGACAAGTCACTGAATATATTTTTCAAATACAGTGGGGAGATTGTTGCAAGGTTCTTTACTATGAGATGTATTAGAGAGGAGAAGAGTAAAAGTTGACAGACTTGATAGCTTTACTCTTTGAGTACTGTCTAGCTACGGAATCCAAATTCATGCAGTTACATGCAACTGTGAAAATACTGTTATGCTGTATTCTTAGCTTTATGAGGCAGAACAGCTGGTCATAACACAAAATAAAAGCATTGTAAAGGTGTAAAGGTACACCTTTATCAGTCAGAGGAGTGAATAAGTTCAAAACTCTTATCGAGACAGTAGCTCTGTGTTCTAAACAGATGGTGAAGAGGTTCTGAGTTAAACTGATAACTACCACCAACCTGTCCAAATGCTTAATCTCTATCACCTGTACTCACTATGAGTCACGGAAACTGATAGAAACTTTTGGTTGCTAATATTTTGCTCGGTAAAGATGTTCAGTCATATACCACCTGTCAGGCTTCTGAAATACAGAGTACCTTCATATGCAAACATAATCAAGCCTATTATGTAGTAGCAACAACATATCTTACTTACAATCAGCTTCTGGGCTGCCATGCTGTTTTTTACTGCTGTTTCTTTAAACATTGAGAAAGTCCTAAGAGCATCTGTCCACAACTGCAAGACTAAGAAACCAATCTATATAATAACCCTTTTGCATAAATATAGCTTTTCACCATAAGAATAAGTAGTGAAAACAACAATTGTACTTACATGAGTCCCAATGTACTTATTAATTAATCAGTGGAAACATTTTGTCCAGGAATTTGTGAATCTGCTTCAGACTAAATAATATTCTGCAAGCTGCAGGTAACTTCTTGCTGAAATCACTGAGTACTGGGCTTCCGTCCCAGGCTAGATTTTATTTAATGGCAATCATAGCCTTCCTTGGAATCCATTAAATTCTAATTTCCATTTCATAGACTTTGAATAAACCTTTTATAATCTCTGATAGTCAATAAGGATTATTTAATTGCATAATGTACAGCTTTAGGGAATGACAGTTCCATAATATAAAGTCATTTGGACATACACACTATATATCTTTAGTTGGGAGCACAAGTCATACTACTAAAACATAATTCGGGAATTGAATCATACTGCAACTGTACAAATACAAAAACAAGAGTAGAGAGCTATAAAAAAAACCAGAAGAAAACTGTCAATTAAGGTTTTCACAATCAGTTACACAGGAGAAAAAAGTGAAATATTCAGACTAATCCTCTCTTAACGATATGCCATAACTAACAACCATTAGGGCTTCTAAAGTGAATCATCCTAAATGTAGTTATAGATTCAAATTTGTATCTTAAACTTGCGTTCTTTGCTCATTCTACCTATAGCTATATCCTATAGTGCAAATTTGCAAATCTGGTGAACATGAGGGAAAACAACCAGTTAAAGTATTTGGGGAAACCCGGAAGAATAAAGGGAAACATGGTATTTTATTAATGCTATTTTTTAGGAAAACAGAGCATTTTCTCTGATTTAAATTATTGGTTCTAGTGTATGTGCAACTAGAAAAAATGTTCTCTCTATGATGTAGTTTTGGATCTGCAGGAGTTTCCAAGAGTTTATTTCTGAGGCTCATTTTACAACACTGATCCCATGATAAAAGTATTTCTATGCATGGAGCATGTTTATCTTTGTTTTGTCCTTCATCAAATTTTGATCCTTGTCAATGCATGAAATATTTAACTTTTCTTTGCCTTTCAGCAATTTTTGATCCTTATTAGAAAATAATTCTGAAAACATCATCCACTGTGCAATCCACCATTGGCTTAAGAGAAGTCTCTGTATTCTCTGAAACATTTTTCAGTATACGGTTCCATTACACATTTGGTCATGCTTCTTCCAGCTAATGCATAACGTATGTACGATGATCAAAATGGAAGCAGCCTGTAAAAATGTTTACAACAAGCAAGATTTGGGAATTCCAGATGGACCTGAATTAAAGGACAAAATCCTGAATTAAAGGACAAAATCAATCATCACTAATGACAAACTTATTTTTAGTATGTATCATCTTAATCATTTTACTTTTTTCTACCAGGAGGTTTTACTTTGGCTGTTAAAATTACAGTAGAAGGGAACCTCTTACACATTAATTGCACAGAGTTTCAAAAGCACTTAGTGCTCAACAGTTCCTATTAAAATAATCTGGCTAAATGGACTTGCCATCGGAGATCCCCTGTGAGGAAGAGAAGCTGCTTGAGTTTCTGCAGTTGCTGAAAATTGGCCAGTATACTAGGTCAAACGCAGCTTATTAACTCTTTTCTCCTCTAGGAAGGGATAACAAATTTTGTCCCCACCTCCCAGAAAAGGAAAAATTATCCCCAGTCCATAAATGGAGAACGGGAAATTATGTGATATGAAATCCAAGGAAAAGTTGAAACTAAACTGAGATTTCCTAAATCCTAGTGCCGTACCTCAATCACAAACTTTTATTCTATTTCACATTGTTTCTTATATTTCAACACTCACAAGTCTGGCATCACACTGTATTCAAGTTTAAAAAGAAGCACTTTCCTTCCTCTATACCTCCAGTGCTTTTGCACATGCATGTAGGTGTGTTGGTCTATTTTTATTTCTGTATTATTGCTATTAAGTTACAAACTTCCTCTGGAAAAGGTAGGGCTGAATGATTAGCATCTTGGCATGCAAGTGATGATATTTGTGGTCACTTTTACTTCCTCTGCAAGAAAATTCAAGAACCTTTCAGATCTTGCAGAGAAAACCTTGTTCCCTGGGAATACAGCTCTGCTTCCGAGGAAGGCAGTAAAACTGACTGGAAGTATGAAATTGCTACTTCATTGGAAATCTGCAAAATTCTGCAGAAAGAAATGTTCTGTTTTGCAATAAAATACACAGCCTAGCATGGGAGGGAAACTATAAAGGAAAACATCATTATTAAAATAACTGAAACCTTTCTGTTTTAAAAAATTCTGTGTAAAACTGAATTGACTCCCTCGCTCCCAAGACTACTGGTATCTCAGAAGGAAACAAAAAGTTGGAATCGTTTGGGCAATCCTTAGCTGTTTAATTGCCCCATAAAGGCTGTTACTAGCTAATGTAGGTTAGAATAACTTGGACACCCTTCCAAACACATGGGAAGAAGTACCACAGTGTTTAGAAAATACAAAGGATTTTTTCTCCCTACTTTCTTGACAATCGTCTCCTTCATACAGAATAGGTTAGATTAAAGGTCTGAGTCAAGAGATCCTGCCACTTCATTTGAGTTGGAGCTGCTTCTTTTATTGGCTTCTAGTTTTTCTTTGATGAATGCTACCGAAAAGCTCTTTAAGAAGTGAGGACCATTTTGCAACCTGTTCTTTATCTACACTGTAACTGCCTGTAACTGGAGTATCTATCTTAAACAAATTGCTGAAGCCTATAGTTATTAATCAGAGCCCACGCGACTGAATGGAGAACTTGCATGCTCTTTGGAGCAGCCAGCTATACAAAGCGGCATCACGCTGTCTCCGTGGCAAGCTGGACTGCTTCTGAATGCAGACAGCTGTTAATGCCAGTGAATTAGATGACACCACCACAAAATAAAACTCTGAACCTGCTCTGAAGCAACCTGACAGGCCATGAGTTTGGAGCTGAAACTTGCAGCCCCTTTTCCGGCCCAAGACTGGAGCAGAAGCACTCCCGCAGGCTACATTAACACCGAAGCAGCGTGACCACTGGCTGCTGGAAGCAGTTGTTGGTCCTATACTGGATTACACACATGCGACAAGTTTTTAAGGCAATATAAGCTCTGGCGTTCATTTTGGCTTCACGGGGAACGCGTAAGCGGCGTCTCAGCGTACCTGACTTGGACTTCAGGACGATCTCAATTGAATGCCCGTCGTTGATCACCTCGCAGTCGCGACACACCACGTAGCTGGGCGACAGACGCACCTCTAGGAGCGAGGGGTCGTACTTCGCTTCTCTCGAGTTCAGGTTAATAGGCGACTGGTACTCCCCGTTGGCGTCCGGGAAGATCAGCCCCCACTCGACCCCTAACGCCAGAGGAAGAGCCGTGAGGCGGCCGGCGGCACCGCGCTCCCCCCGCCGCCCCGGGCAGCGCAGCGCTTCGGCGCGGCCGCCGGCGCGACCTTCCCCTCCGCCTCGCGTCCGCAGCCCCCTTCCCGCGCCCGCCCCGCTCCGCGGCGGGGAAGGCTCCTGCGGGGCGGGGGCCGCTGCCCGCTGCCCGCCGCCTCCTCACCTTCCTCGTAGCCCCACTCCGGGGCGTCCTCCCGGCGCGGGCAGGGCTCGGCGCCCTCGATGCGGCTCCCGTGAGCCATGGGCGGCCGTGCGCGGGGCGGCCGTGCGCGGGGCGGCCGGGCCGGGCCGGGCCGGGCCGTGCTGGGCCGTGCTGTGCGAGCGTGTGTGTGCGCGCGAGGGGGCGAGGCTGACCGGCCTCGGCGCTGCCTCCGCCCTCCCGCCAGCGCGGGTGGGTGCCGCGCGGAGCGGCCGCCGGGGGCCGCCGCGTGGCGGGGCGAGGCGGCGGCGGGGACGCGTCGTGGCCGCTGGCGGCTCGGGGTGGCGGGGGGCGGCCGCGGCGCAGAGCAGGGAGGGGGCTGCGGGCGGCGCCCGCCGCAGCTGCGCTGCCCCCGGCCCGCACGGCGGAGGGTCCCCCCAGCTCCCCGCTGCGGGCCGGGGCTGCCCCGGGGGAGCTGCGCCTCCGCGCCAGCCCGCGGGGGGCCAGCGCCTGCGGGAGGGCGGCTGGCGGCGACCAGTTTCCAGCCCTCGCAGCGAGGCCCCGCGGGAGGGTTGGGACCCCTGGCCCTCGCGGCGACCCCCTCGCGCAGGCCGCAGCCGGGCCGGTGGCTTCGGCCCCTCCTGCAGCCTGAGCGGCCGCAGGAAAGCCTGTCCCCAGCAAGAGAGTCTCTCCCCGCCGTTTCCAGGGCACGGGAGGGCTCCCCGGGCCCCTCCGCCAGCCACAGCGTAGGGAGCTAGGGAGGTTTGCTCTGTCCCGGGCAGAAAGGGCAGGAGGGGCCTCTGCTGTAGGTCTCTCCCCTGGGCAGCGACCCGAGGGCACTGGGAGCCCGGCGCCGATGGCTGCAAACCCCCAGGGCAACACAGAAAGGCAGTGGAGGCAGCCAGAGCTGCTGCTGCTGCTGCACTGAGTGGAAGTGCCCTTTACTCGTCATCCTTGCTCACGTCAAGGTAGCGGCGAGACCTCCCTGCCTTCCCGTGTCCAGAGAGGATAAAATAATGCCCTGATCCTGTGCTGTGCCTTCACAAGCTTTGATCTGGGCCTGGGCCTTGTCGTGCCCCAGTGTTCGCACACGCAGCAGCAGTGGTGCCTGCACGGCCGCAATGAGAGTGGAAATGAACATCTGTGTTGAACTGAGATGGAAGGGGAGGAAGGAATAAGCTGGA
Source organism: Apteryx mantelli (assembly GCF_036417845.1). Taxonomy (NCBI): domain Eukaryota; kingdom Metazoa; phylum Chordata; class Aves; order Apterygiformes; family Apterygidae; genus Apteryx; species Apteryx mantelli. Next base: position 37,348,462 of record NC_089979.1, read on the forward strand.
AATTCATTAATGAAGCAGGAGAGTACTGATTCATGAGCCATACGCAAGGTGGAAAGAAAATAGGACAAAAGAAGCAGAAAGTACTGAGGGATTTTGTTGGGTTTGGGGTTTTTTGGGGGAGGGGGTTAAGATTAGAACAGAAACCCAAATTTCTTTCTGCAGGATCATTACTTACCATCTTCAGCACTGATGATCAAAAGGAGTATACTAGCAAAAGGAGATACTTGGGAGCATCTACCCAGACAAACTACAACCATGGTACAGTTCATTGTAGCAAAGGTGCAACTTAGCTTATGAGCAAGGGTGACACTCCAAACTGACCTTTTTCCTCATAGTTGATACTTTGTATCAGTACAACAGGAACACTCCGATTTTCTGACATGTATTTTTGGCACATAAGAATTTCAAGTTGTACATACATAACTGTCTCCCGTACCAAACTGACTTTATCATTAAGTAATTTTATCCCCAAACCATTTCTTAAACACACACTAGTTGTATCTATTAGTGTCAGTCCCTTTGAATCACTGCTCCGCCACATGGGAAAAAAGCATTCCCCCTAAACCTAAATCATGTTTGATTCTGGTCTGTAAACCTGGCCGTAAATTCATTTTCTCCTCCAAGCATGATCCCACATTTTGAAAAAAAAACAGTCTTGGGAGGCTGGGTTCATTCCATTGCTTCTTGAAGCACAGTACTTCATTCATGCCCTCTGTTAAGTCCTTTCCCGCGGTAGCTTTCCTGTGGGACATCTGTGCTAGATTTTCACACTTATGAACGGCAACATAATCAGACCTGTGACTTCCTGTTTTATAATAAATACTTAACACTAGTTTTCATGGTTCCATTCACAGCTGTAATTAAGAACTAAGCTAGTTATATTCTACTCATGTTTGTTGCCCTTCCTTTTAACCTTTCCGTTCTTTCCATTTCTTTCTGCAAAATCAGGCACAGCAGGTAAAGCCTTACTGAATAGTTGGCATTTCTTTATTCCCTTATGTCTGCTCATTTGTTTTCTGTGAAAACATCCTGAGTTTTTTTCCATAGTTGCTGTCAGGCATAGCTTGATCTAATCAGCAAATTAGATTCTGCTGAAGATTCTTAAATTTTATTTGACAGTAAAGTGTGTATGGAGCTAAGACGTTGAAAGGTGTCTCTACCATGAAACCAAGCAAGGGACAGAGATCTTCCACAGCTCTACCCACAAATGCAGATATTGACCTGAACAATCTCTGCACAAACCAATTCATTTATTCATGCACCCAACTTTAAATTATAGTATTGAGTCTTTCAGAATTAAGTGGAGTATTGGCATGATCTAAGCCTTGCTCAAGATCAGTGGGATTTGGTCTCATTTAATGATGCAGACACTCTTAAAGCGTTGCACTCTTTGTTAATCCATTTTTGTACCTACATATGCTGAAAGTGCCCTATGCACTGCCTTTTGCCACATATTGGTGTAATATGCAATCACCTGGAAAAGAACACTATTCTAATGTTGAGTTCTGTTAACTGATACAGTTGTCCCAAGGCATCCACTTCCTCCTTGGAGTTCTTCCCTCTTTAAGTGCTCACTTTCTTTTCTTAAACTGACCTTACAGCGATCTTCAGAAACTATTATTGTTAGATGTCTAAAGCCAATAATTTGATTTTGTGCAGAAGCTACAAGGGTTGATTTACTATAAAAAAAGAAGAAAGTATCTGCATTTGTCCATTAAAGTACAGGCTTATATATAATCAAATTAAAAATCTCTCAGCACTTTTTAAAAGAAACTAGTTCATTACAAGGAAAGGCTCCACTGAGCAGTGTGTTTTTGGAATAATATCATTTGCCAATCATTTTTTTCTTCAGCTGAAGTGATGTATTACAGAAAGGAAAAGGATGGTCAAGTAGTATAAATAGTCCAAGATGACAAGGTAGAGAGAAAACATTTTCAATAAAGAGACCATTTATAATAATGAGAAGCCATTTACAGTGAAAAACTCCATATGTTTGCAAGTCAGGTTTACATTGGCACATCCTGTCCTGCAAACATTGCAAGATATGTCAGCTGGATTACCATTTCCCTTTAAATCCACAGCAAAGTGTGGTTTCAGTGCCCTTGTATGTTTTATGGTCTGTGAGTGTAGATTTGTGCTTCTTGAGCTTACCAGCTAATAGGACAGAAATCTGGATCTGCACATAATTCACATGTTTAACCTTACAGCAAATATGGTTTCTTCAAAATTAAAAGATCTACACGTAGACCTGAAAGTACACAAGTCTTTCTACAGTGAAGGTATAAAACTCGTATGTGTAAAATTGCATCTGTAAGAGTGCACAAAAGATGAAAGGAAAATGCTAACAGATTAATATTTCTAAATTAATGAGCATAATTGGTATATATTCTCCAAGTATTCAGATGTGTAAAACATTATGACTGCCCATGAGAATTCACACATACATCCAGAAGACAATAAATCTAGGACAGGATAGCTTTTAGTTCTTAAAAAAAAAAAAAAAAAAAAAAAAAAAAAGAACAGGGAATAGGAAACCACTTCTCAGGACTAAAAAGAAACATAGACAAAATGGAAGTGAGAAATGATAAATAATACAGTGTAATTAAGGAGAACACTAAAAAAATTAGAGAATAATCTAGTGTTGTCTCCTGGAACTTATCTTTTCCCAGCAGGTTTTAGCTCTCAATTTGTAGTAAAAAATCTGTAAAGAATGATAAAAAGTGGAGAAGACAACAGGAATTGCTGATGAAGTAAAATAACTACAAATGTAAAGTGGAAATCTGCAGACAATAGATGAGTAGAAAGGAAGTGAGTTCTTTCCGCTACTAGGCTAAGAGGAAAAGACGGATAACAGATGAAATAGGGTCCCTGTGAAACACAGAGTGAGAAATAATAAAGGACCCTGATATGGCAAAACTCCTACATAAATACCTCTTTATTTCTTTAGGAAGGAAGCAGAAATAAAGATACACCCAGACCCAAATTCAAGGGAGAAACTGGGACATGCAGAGGGAAAATCTGCAATAAGGAGATGATAAAAATTTATTTACCTAACTGTAATCATTTCAAGTCTTTAACATAAGCTTGGGTAAATTAGGTAAATACATTTTTGTTTATTTATTTTTCAAAAAGAAGCACTGAATAAGAGATCAGGGAAAGACAAGATACTGCTCTACTGTTTAAAATAAATGGAGAGAATGAGGTAAATAGTGAGCCTGAGTGGTTTTTCACTTGAGGAGCAAGAGCAGATGTTGGCTTAAAGGTGTTGGCTTTTCATCTTTGAAGCACATGAAAAAGGGGAAGCAGTGAATGGCCAGGGAATAACAGCGCATTTGGTTCGGTAAAGGGATGGCAAAAGGAGAGTCAGTTCTTCATTTGTTCTACTGACTTTTGCTTATCAATATGTAAACATCTATAAATGACAGAGTGCTCACATGCCCAGTCCCAGTAAAGCTCATAAATCATACATTTAAAGTGTAATCTGGCCTCCTATATATCACGAGCTATTACATTTCACACAGTTACTTGTGTATTAAGTTAATTATTTGGCTATAAATAAATAATAACTTGTGTTTCACTAAAGCCCATTTTTGCAGAAATGCATGCAACCTTGATCTGAAGACAGCAGGAACTGAAGAACTCATTACTTTCCTTTGACAGTTTGTTCCAGTGGTTAATTACCTTCACTGTTAACTAATGGGTACCCAGTTCTAGCTTGAATTTCTCTGGCTTCAACTTCGAGTCATTGGTTCATGTTATGCCTGTTGGCCTTGATTAAAGAACCTTTATTACTTCGTATTTTCTCTCTAATATACTCATCCACTTTAGTCCAATCACCTCTTTGTAGTCTAAATGAGAGGAGCTCATTAACACTCCCTAGAGGGTTAAGACCAGGATATGTATAATTTTTTTTAGCTTTTTTTCTGCACATTTTCCAGTTTTTCCACATGAAAAATACAGATATGAGAATTCTGCAGTGTAGCTCTTGTTTTCCTTCCAGGACCTCATTCATTTATTTTTTATGTGCATGTTGACCACTCACATTAGTCTTTTTTTTTGCCGTGGAGTCAGACATTGGAGCTCGTGTTTTGCTGCTGTTTAGTGTACACATTAAATACACACACTTTTTCTGGGGTTGGGGTATCCAGGAGACAGTTTACAGAATGTAACACAGCCTGCATTATCATTTTACATTTAGTTAACCTAAAATGCCATTCATTTGAATGAGGGCTAGTCATATATAAAGTGTTTATTTTTAATCAGAATCTCATACAGTACTAAATCATATGCCTTACAAAAATCTATAATGTAATTACATTTCAGTTTGTTTGACAAGGCATACTTTCTATAAAACCACTGTTACTAGTATTAATTATATTCCTCTCCATCAAGGCTTTATGACTCTAATCCCATATCAATGTTTCTAATATTTTTCCTGGAATTATTGTCAGGCTAATCAGACAGTACTTACCTGGATTTTCTGACTTCTCTTTTTTCCTTTAACATTCGCATAATGTTAAAATTCTTTAAGTCTTGTAACATTTCCCTGGATTTTTGAAAAAATTGACATAAAAAGACTGTTCAGCCAACTCATAGGTGCAAGTTACATGGATTAAATCCAGATTTAAAAAGTCTAGGTTTTATGATACTGCATAATATCACCTAGCTGTTAATGAACTGCAGAATTCTTTACCTACATGTGATGTAAGCAGATTGGACTCCTTTCTCCCAAAACATGGAATGGAAATATTCTTTGATTGTTTTTAGTTTTTCTGTATTATCATTAACATTTCCACAGTCTCCAGCTAGTAATTGACTTGAGGCTTCTTTCTTACTAATGTAATAAGAAAATTGTTACTTACTTGTTTGAAACCTAGCTATAGATTTTTTCCTGAGATGTTGATATCAATTTTTCATACTCCACAATTTCTATTTCATATCAATATTTGTTTCCCCGTTTTTCCACTTACTATATTCTTTATTTCTAATATTTTTTTTCCTTTCACCACTGAACCAGTACTGGCTATTAAGTACAATGTTCTTTTTTTCACTTGTAGGGTTGTGACACTTTGACATATTTTATAGGAATTAAAAGCTCCCTATTTTCATTCAATTTGTCTGCCTTTTTCTGCTCAGATCATGTTGCTTGTAATCTTAGCAACAGAAAATGAACCATTTGATTTCAAAGTAAGCAGGAAACAAAAAGATATGAAAAGCAGTTTGCAGTTTCAAAGTCCAGTGGTCAACTGTAGATAATCATTATGAAGGAGAAATTATTTAAAGGGAGACCAGGTAGTAAATGGTAGAGAACAGTATGAGATAACACTGTAATGCTACTAGAAAGTTTCCCTAGCCACATCCCCAGTTTTGCAATTCAAAACAGTTCAACTGTAACCAAGGAGCAGGAGAGGCTTCTATTCAGATTTAGCTTTTATTGTTCACTGTTTTGATTTGGAGAACTAGGGAAAAGCAACTGGTTTTATTCTAATTTAAATGATTGGGATAGAAACATCAGATATCCTGAACACTGATCTCTTGAATTAGTACTTTTCCAGGGTGATAATACCATTCAAAATTATGTAGCAATACTTGCCTTGGAATAGAGGTGTTGTGAAAGGAATCTCAAAGGGATTTACCTTATCATACCAAAGCTCCAAAACCTGAGCTCTCACATATGCCCAGAAATGTTCACATTCAGAAGTGCAGAGAGACTTCTAACCTTCCAAGCCACTGAGCAACTTCAAACAGCTGCCGTTAGAAGAAAATCCCCTCACATATATTGTATATGAAATCTATGCCCAAATCACACCAGATTCTCATGCAGTAAGTTATCCAGTGGCTCTAATATTGTATCAGTCTTGCAATACATCAGTATACAGCAGTTTTACACCAGTCAAAAGAAGGGTTTGATATAATTTTATTTTATTTTTTCCTGTAAGATTTTGTATTTCACAATCTCCACCCAGTTGTTTCAGAATCTGAAAACAGGCATTTTCTGTTTTCTACTGAAACACAGGAGTCTTAAATATCTCTTCAGCTGCTTCCTAGTGTTTGTTCCACAGGAAGGGAGTTAGTTCGTAGCATAGTGTGCATTGTTGTATCTGCATCAGCAAAGCAGATAAGGGCAGCCTCTCTTCATCTGCAAAAGGGGCAGAGGAAGAGCACCAGGAGACAGTGAAGTAGTTAAGGGTTATTATGAAGGATTCAGGGAACAAGAGGACAGTCAGGTAAGCAGAAAAGGTCACCTGCTATTTATGCTCCCAGGCTGCTTCTTGTTCCCCAGATTCTTCAGTGGCATGTAAACACTTTCTCTGAAATAGCTTATTTTTGTTTCCCAGCTGTGGCGTGGTGTTTCCCCTACAGAACAGAAATTCTCCTAAATTCTGTTGTTATTCTTGCTTAGCACTTAACACCTGACTTTGGCACTGAAATACTCTGTCTCGTGTATGCTGAACGTTCAAACATCCAATATTCCTTTTGCACAGAAGGGATGGCCCATCCCTGGCTGTTTTACCTGACACTCTTTTGGGCTAGAATCATATAGAGTCAGTGGGACTTTTTGCTGGAAAATTTGATGTTCCACAGAATTTGGCTATTTTTGCTAAACAATAGTTTAGTCAGGAGAGACCCTGTCATATGAAAGAGCATGTTCCTTGTGAGCATTCTGAGTCCCCATGCTATTTTGATTTTGGCAAATCTCACCTTGGAATTCAGAGAAGCAGAAGATAAATTTCAGATTGAAAGGCATCGTTTATAGTTTCATGGGACATTTGCTGGACTGTCCCACACTGGCCATAAATAGAATGCCCGCAGCGACAAAACTGATGGCACTAGATCAAAGCATCTACAAAGCTTCTAAAAGTAAGATTCCTTTGTGAGCTTCCCATTAGTATTTTCTCCCCTACATTTATACTTCTTTTAGTGGTTTTGTTCAGAGCTGAGCTTTTGGTATTGAGTCACTGACACTCAGCTTTGCCAAGTTGCAAATTATGAACTAAAAGTGTGGAAATGCAAACTAAAAGCTTGTTTATCAGAAAGCTTCCTTGCTAGCGTATGGTATTGAAGCAAGTTGTTCAGTGACAGGAGTGCTAGTGCTTTTTCAGTGTCACAGGGAAAGTGAAATCCATGCCAGGTAAAGCAGCGTACTAAGCCCAGGAAGCTGTAGGAATTCTCAAGAATAAGTGCTCCTTTCATAGTTAAAATCCCAGAGACTCTACAAAATCCCTGCAGAATGGTGTTTAAATGAGGTACTGCAGGAGCAGTAGATAAAAGGGGGTACGCTCCACTAATGAACATGTCTTGTGCCAGCTCTTTACAAAGAATAGCATGTTTCCATCCACATCAAATCAGCTCTACTGGAAGATGTCAAAAGAGAGAGATGAGAGGCTATGGCACAGTTTATTCCTTTCCACTCACCTCAGTCTGGCATCTCACAGAGCCTATTGGTCATATTGGGTCTAATCTTGCCTCTATTGAAAAAATTCCTCGTAACAGAAAAGTTTTTATGTGAGGGTTGGATTGGCCTGGGGCAGAAAGGGAATATTATTCCAACAACAAACTCAGACATATCATAATCCCAGGTTACATTGCTGTTCACTTAAACAGTAATAATATGATTGAAAACAATATGATTGTTGTGGCCTTTATTAGGTTCAGGAGTTAAAAAACTGTTTGCCATGAATGATAATCTTTCCGAGCTACTATTTCAGGGTATTTATCTGCAGATTCAGACAATGCTGTAATGTATGGAGAGCATCTATTTGAGGGTTTCACGCTTATAAGATAGGAAATTTTGTAGATCTAATAACATTCTACCCCTGTACACATTTTCCTAGTATTAGTCTTTTTTTTCATAACTATTTTCACTGGTAATTTAATAAATTATTCATTATATCCCATGTTTGAATTATATTCCCATACAAACAACATCCATCAGAGTTGATGCAAATGCAACAGTGCATGCTGTACCTTACAAAGAACTGGCATCTCACATTTTTATTAGTAGAAATGTATCTAGAAATTAAAAGTGCTTTTCTAAAAATACGTACAACAGATCTCCTTATGACTTCTTCCTTTCCTGTTTTTCTTCAAAAGCAGCTTAAAGAGGCACTGTGCACCTGCTTTTTTCTTGTATTTACATCTGTTTCTAGATGAGAAAGAAGGAAATAAATGTTAAACTGAAGGGACTTATTTTATTTATGATTGCAAGGATTCTTGGCTTCAAAAATCAGTTCAATTCCAGTGCCTTTCATCTTTCATTCTAAGCAGGATGACAAAGAAAGCATTCATAGACACAACACATGTGACATGGGGCAGTCTAATGGCATTAGAACAGTTCAGTGAAGCATTAATGAATTTAGAGTGATGACAGCACAACAGTGCTAGGATCTAATCTGCTCTATGGTAAGTGGTTTTCATAAGTAACCTCAAACACAAATAACCAGTCAAGACTCTAACTAAAATCTTTTATTTTCTGACAAAACATAATCAACTAATTTTCCTTTGAAATCAGTAGTTAATTTCTTGCTTGCTTTTTCACATTACTGGAAATTTCTTCAGTCCATGTCATCTCTCACACTGTTCTCACCCAGTACACTTTCAAATGTTCAGATGAGACATCAGACATTCCAAGTGTCAGATATTTCAAATACATTTTTGCCTATGATCACATGTACTTCATGCCACTAGCCTCAGCAGCTGCTTGGAAATAAGATCCAAACACAAGCTTTGCACAGAAAAATATATGGTATGATATGGAATATATGGTCCATTATGCTGTACTTTTATTCCTGCTTCATATTTGTCACTCGTTTTTTCACCATTATACCTTCTTGCTATCATATTTCTGTGTCTACTCATGTATTTGGGTGAGGTGGACGTACAAAGCGTTAAATCATATATCAGCAAGGTTCATGAGATGAAGACAAGATGTGAACGCTGACTATTTACACAAGACCTGATTCTGCCCCACTGACATCATTTTTAGATTAGTAACTCCATTGCAGGCATTCACTTTTAAGGAGAACTATGACTTTTGTACTTGAAGCAAAGCAAAGAAAAAGTACTTCTGGTATTTCTTTCATGTCTATGTCCTTCCGTATATCCCATGATGTTTATCTGAAGAAATACATGTTCTTCAAAATGCTATCAAGATAAATATTCTAAAGCACATTCTCCGTTCCCAGGATGTGAGTAAAGAAACAGTACTGGAAGCAGACAATGAACACAAGGGGGAACTGAGTGTCTGTCATTGTAGGTTTCCTGGGATCTGCCAAATCTCACTGAAGCTAGATGAAGGCATGCTGAGGTGGAAAGGATGACAATAAAAAGAGGTAGAAGGGATGACAGTAAAAAGTGGAGATACTCTGCTGTCTCCAGTGTTCTTTCTTACAGCATGGGTAAACAGAATAAAGCTAGCCTTACTTTAGTTTAGTCCGGTATTAATACCAGTGAAACTAAGCAATATGGCGTGCCATGTAGACTAGCTAATTGCATGGGTACCCAAAGGTCTGGGAAGACTGGTATAGCACAGCTAAAGCGTTTGTGATCAGTATCAATGCCATCAAGATCAAAGCCAACTTTGATAGGAATAAGAGTTTATTAGTGCACCAATAAAATTTATAATTCCACCCCGGATACACTGTAGCAGTCTTCTTACTCAAAGAAAATGTAGTTCTAAGGACATTGTCATGAGAGGGAAACTATAGAAGCAAGGCAGAATAGAGGTGAATCCACAGAGAAGTTTTATTTTCTCCCAGACTACTTGTTATTGATTTTAGTGGGACTTCTCAGGTCAGCAAAGATTGGAGGAGAAGACAAATCTGTCCTTTTCCTATCAGAAATGCCTTGAGAATAAGATTTACAAAAAAAGATTGTATAGGATTGATTGCCTTCATTAGCCTCATTTCCTCATTTCAGTAACATTATTAGCTATAAATCACAGAAGGACAGTTTTATATGGAATTACATAATTATTAATATCACATCATCATCATCCCTCCATCAGTTATCATACTCATTCATCGTATGTTGGAAATCCCAATAAAATCTATCTAACTCAAGACTAATAACATGGATGTACCTTTCCCTCTTCCCTCCCTTCTGTTAGCTTGTTTTTATCTTACTTTATTTTTTTAATTCTATTGTCAAATTGATTTGCCAAGCATCAAATTCTTTTTTGCTTCTTAGCGTGCCTCATGCATCAAAATGCATTAAGGAAGATATCAACTATCTCTATTGCTTTAAATGTTGTTTTTCCTTCATAGCCACTGAAAATAAAGACTTATGAATGCATTAATCCTCAGCAGAGTAATTGGTAGTTCCACATTTGTTAAGCATGCAGGCCAAAATTTACTACTGAAAGTGTGAAGTATTAAAGTATAGTTTGGCCTGTATGCTTAATGTTTAAAATAATTCATTGATAATAATAATAATAATAATAACAATAATAGGAAGAAGAAGAAAAAATAAAATTACCTAATCTAGTCTATTTTCAAACCTGGGAAGAAAGTGAGTTTTTCCTAACAACTAAAAACTGCCCTCAGAAGCAATTTTATCTCTGTGGAATTGGTGTAAAAGTCATGCTGTTACATATTCCTTCTGTTCAGTATCTAAAAGGCTGGAGGAGATAATTTTTACACACATATTCCCAGCCCTGCTCTGTTCCCTTTGTGCTTTGTGGGATCAGCACAAAAGGTCTAGAAAGTAGGCTGGAAAAATCAGCTGTGGGTTCTCCTTGAGAGAAGGGCTCCTGAGCGGTTGCAGCGCCAGTACAGCTGGCAGTACAGTCCACCACCAGCAGCTCACTCCTCCTCTCTAGTGTACTGGCTGGATGAAGGTCATGATCCTCCCTATGCACCTTACCTGGTGGCAGCCCAGCCTGTAAGGACTTCATTTGATGAAGAATGGCAAAGTATCCACCATCCACCCCAGAATCAAGTGCCAAAAAGTCACTGCTGTCTTTCTCTGTGGATATCAGGATCTTGAGTATACTTACACCATGCAGGCTTATACAGGAATTCTTTCTAACAGAACTTAATAATAATAGAACTTTTTTAATTATATAAGCAGTGATTTCACAGAATCATGGAACTGTTGAAGTTGGCAGGGACCAACCTTACCCCCACATTAAAAAATGTTTTCTTACGTTTAAATAGAATTTCCTGTATTTCAGTCTGTGCCCATTGTCTCTTGTCATTTCAGTAGATGCCATAGAAAAGAGCCTGGCTCAGTCTTCTTTACACCCTCTCATCAGGTATTTATACACAGTGATAAGTTCCCCCCGAGCCTTCTCTTCTCCATGCTAAACAACCCCAGCTCTCTCAGCTTCTCCTCATATGACAGATGCTTCAATCTCTTAATCATCTTAGTGGCCCTTCGCTGAACTTGCTCCAATATGCCCCTATCTCTCTTGCACTGGGTAGCCCAGAAGTGGACCCAGCACTCCCAGTGTGTCTCACCAGTGCTGAGTAGAGAGGAAGGATCACCTCCCTCCACCTGCTGGCAATGCTCTTCCTAATGCAGGCCAGGATGCCACTGGCCTTCTTTCCCACAAGGGCGCATTGCTGGCTCATATTCAACTTGCTCACCAGGACCCCAGACCCTTTTCTGCAAAGCTGTTTTCCAGCCAGTCAGCCCCCAGTTTGTACTGGTGTATTCCTCCCCAGGTGCAGGACATTGCACTTCCCTTTGTTGGACATCACAAGGTTCCTCTCTGCCCATTTTGCAGCCCATCGAGGTCCCCCTGAATGGCAGCACAAACATCTGGTGTATCAATGCTCCTCCCCATTTAGTATCATCTGCAGACTTGCTGAGGGTACAGTCTGTCCTACCATCCAGGACATTAATGAAGATGTAAAACAGTAAGGGTCCCAGTATCAACTCCTAGAGCACACCACTACTGACTGGTCTCCAGCTGGACTTTGTCCTGCTGATCTGGCAGCTCAGCCAGTTTTCAATCCACCTCACTGACCATTTATCTAGTCCATACTTCCTCAGTTTGACAATGGGGATAATATGGAAGACAGTGTCAAAAGCCTTGCTAAACTCAAGATAAACAACATCCACTGCTTCCCCCTTATCCACCAGGTGTCATTTCATCATGGAAGGCTATCAGGTTGGTCAAGACTGGTTTTGCCTTCATAGAACCATGCTGACTACTCTCAATCATATTCTTGTCCTTCACGTGTTTAGAAATGGTTTTGAGGATTATTGGCTCCACCACTTTCCCAGGGATCAAGGTGAGACTGACCAGTTTGTAGTTCCTCGGTCCTCCTTCTTGAAGATGGGAGTGACATTTGCATTCTTCCAGTCCTCAGGAACCTCTCCTGATCACCATGACCATTCAAAGATAAGTGCGACTGGCCTTGGAATGACATTGGCCAACTCCCCAATTGCTCATGGGTGCCCACAGCCCATGGTCCATGGACTTGTGTATGTCCACTTTGTTTAAAGGTTCCCTAACATGATCCTACTCCATTAAGGGTAAGTCTTCCTTACTCTAGTCTTCCCCACTGGTCTCAGAGGCTGGGATTCCTGAAGGAAAATCTTACCAGTAAAGTCTGAGATGAAGAAGGCATCGAGGCACCTGGCCTTTGTCACCAGGTCCCCTGTCCCATTCAGCAGAGAACCCACACTTTCCTTTAGTCTTCTTTTGCTGCTGATGTACCTGTAGAAGCTTTCTTGTTGCCCTTCACTTCCATTGCCAGATTCAGCTCCAGACGGTCTTTGACTTTTGTAATCCCATCCCTGCATGCTGGGATAGTGTTTCTACATCCCTCCTGCATCACCTGACACTACTTCCACCTTTGTATGTTTCTTTTTTATGTCTGGGTTTTGTCAGGAGTTTCTTGTTCATCCATGCAGGCCTCCTGCCAACTTTGCTTGACTTCCTGCACATGACAGTGGACCATTATTGAGGTTGGAGGAGTTGATCCCTGAAAATCAACCAGCTCTCCTGGACCCCTCTTTTCTCCAGGACCACCTCCCATGGGATTTTTCCAAGCATATCTCTGAAGAGGCCAAAGTCTGCTCTGCTGAAGTCCAAGGCTGTGATCCTACTATTTGCCCTTCTCTCTCCTTTCAGGATCCTGAACTCCACCATCGCATGGTCACTGCAGCCAAGGCTGCCCCCAGCCTTCACATCCCTGACCAGTCCTTCCTTGTTTGTAAGTACAAGGTCCAGCAGAGCATCTCCCCTCATCAGTTCCTCAATCACCTGTGTTAGGAAGTTGTCATCAATGCACTCCAGAAGACTCCTGGATTGCTTGTGCCTTGCTGTGTTGCCCTTCCAGCAGATATCGGGGCAATTAATGTGCCCCAGGAGGACCAGGGCCTCTGAGACGTCTTCCCATTGTCTGATGGAGGCCTCATCTTCCTCTTATTCTTGATCAGGCAGTCTGTATCAGACACCCACCAGAACAGCACCCATGTTGGTCTGCCTGCTTGTCCTGACCCATAAGCTCTCAGCTGGCTCCTCACTGCGAGGCAGAGCTCCATGTGTTCTTGCTGCTCTCTCACATGCAGGGCAATTCCCTCTCCTCACCATCCCAGGTTGTCCCTCCCAAAAAGCCGGTATCCAGCCACTGCAGCACTCCAGTCCTGTGAGTGTGATTTGCCCATTACTTAGGGATTTCTAAAAATCCAGGCTCCCTCTACTGAAGAATTCAAAGGTGAGTGTTTTCCTTTTTTTTATTTCTCTTCCAGAAAGAACTAGCAACAAACAGAAAGTCCACTTCTCAGTACTATTGCAAGGTGCATATGTTATGGTCAAATACATCCTATGCTGCTGTTAATTTTGCAACAAAGAAATGTTTCTATCAGATGGTTCTTATCAACAAAATTAAATAGGCTTTCTAAATAAACAGCTTGCTAATATTTTTCTGTGAGCCAGTTTTAAAATGGGTCACATTGTTCTTCTCTTTACTGGTAACCTAAAATAGAAGTTATTATATCAACAGTGGTTTGCACATAATAGAATGTTATCTGAAATTGAGTTTGGGCTGTTTTTCCTTGAAAATTAAGGCTATATTAGTGGTGTTATTGATAATTATCATAGTTTACTTTTTATTTTTCTATTTTGAAACAATATTTTTGATAGTAAAAATTGCAACTGGGGTTCTGATTAAAGAATATGATCTCTTGGAACAAGCTATAAGTAAGGTGAATGTTCATGTTAAGAGCATAGCATTATAGAGCCTTCCTTTCCCTCCATGGGCCAAACCCTCTGCTGGCAGATTGGGTGCAATTCCACAGACTTCAGTGGAACTACATCAATTTACATGACAGAGAATACAGGACTTTTTTTTTTATTAAAATTGACCTAAGCTATAAAAATACGGGTGGTATTTAAGTAAAAGCCTTGCCAGCATTTGCTTTCACAAATCTTAGATTCAAGAGGCCACTTGTGAGACTCAAATCTCAGTCCATTTCTCTCTGGAGTATCTTACAGATGTGCAGCTGCAGCTATTCAACAGCAAGGAAACACGAGCTGTCCACAACCCTCGGCAAGTAATCAGGCGCATGCTGCCCACCCAAGGCACGCAAGGCCGTCCAGGAGTCACCAGCCCCTCAGAGAGAGGGCTTTCTTACAGTCATTGTGTAATGCTCAGGGGAAATGGAAATTCAGATGTGCACAGGATGAAAGTCATCTGGCCCAACTCAGGTCTGTGTGTTACTTCAGCGCTAGTTAAGATTGTGTTCAGGCCACGCCAGAATAAGATTTGGCCAGCCATAGAGAATGCAGCTGTAGAGAATTCCTCCTCTGAGAGTGGATTTCCCCATCATCATCACGTAATCAGCCTTTGCTCCCACTCAGCACTCCATTCAAGTTTAAAGGGTGTGTCAGGGCTCTGCTTCAGTGAGCTAAGTTAAACTAGGACAAGGATGGGCAAAATCATTTGCAACCCTTAAAAAACAAAATGAGGAAAAGAAAGAGGCCTTTCCATCATCTGCTGATAGAACAGGAGAGAACAGACCCAAGTACAAGGTCTTGAATAAATCTTGCACCATGCATTAGACTCTTCTGGGATTTCTTCAGAGGTGAATTTCACATGGACAGAGATCAATGAAAAGCTGCACATTCAATCTGTTTCTTATAAAAAAATATATTTGAGTGTCTCCAGTGTGCAAGCCAGAACTGTCTGAAAGTCACTGGAAAATGAAGTGCAGAAAGGCTAAGAATTTCATGCTTCTTTTCTTTTTATATACTCTTTATTCCCATAGATCCTATGGGAAGCATAGGACTTCAGCACAGGGACAGCCAGAAAGATTCAGGGCTGTTAAATTAGTACCTTGCCTAAATCCCAAGGTAAACTAGTTGAGCTAAATTAATCTATGAACCCTCATGTGAGATCTAGAGCCCCTGAGCAGTGAAGATATTTTGAGATGATCTAATTGTGGTTTCAGAGAAGGGAGCGTATAAGCACAAGTAATGCCATATTCTGCGCTGCGGTGGGTTTAACACACAGCTCTCTGCAAAAAAGCCAACACAGGCAACAACAAATACAGCCAGAACACCAGGGATCAAAGATATCAGAAATTCATTTCTAGAAATTAGTTGCTGGAATAATCATAGGATGCAACATTTATAATGCTTGCTAGGAAACTGAGGAAGATGTGTAAAGCAAAAGAGCGGGGATGATTACTACTTCCAATTAATAGCTTGTGTTACACAGGAGCTGTCTCTCATAGAAGTTTTTTTAACTTTTAAGAAGGAATCAGAGGCACCCTGGCTACGTTTGTTTTCTGATGCTCAAGCAGGAACAGTTGGCAGTAGTGCCATTTGGTGGAACGCATTAGGGAATACAGGTACTGCCACATTAATGTTGCATTGGGAAGCCGGGGAACAGGCCTTGACAAATTGCAGGCCAGGGCTGCGCAGTGGAGCAGAGCGGAAGCGGCGTTGGGGTAATCCAGTTTTCCCTTCTGACAATGCTTTCTGAGAGTCTGGCGCCACGGGGTGGAAGCGCTGCGTCCATCCTCCTCCGTAAGGAGCCTAGGGTCAACACTGTGAAAGCACGTGTGAATTATCGTGGTCTTGTCAGCTTAACTACTACAATTAAAGAAGAAAGGAATAGAGGTGATTTCCAATATGTTGCTTATACATACAGAAATTATACTGTGTTGGTATGTCCACCTTCATTTGGTGAATGGAATTTATGTACTGAAATGGACTTCGTTATAAAATTCCTGAGATTACACTTTTGTTTTTATCTCTTTGTATGACTGGAGGAAAACATTTTTAAAATGCCACGCTTAAGATAGATAGAAAATAAAATGAATAAGCATTTTGCACTTTGTGACTCCTTCAAGATGTGACTGATCATTGCCCCATTGTCGTAGGTGAACCCTGCCATAGAAAACTTCAGATAATCCTCAGTGGCATTTCCAACACCATTAATGGAATGGACAAGGCTAAGATAACAATGCACAATTTATTTTCTGAAAGCAACTGACAGAAGGAAATGGATATCAAATGAATTAACCCGTTAGAACAGTAAGGCACATTAGGAAATTCAAAACAGACCGCCTGGAATGATTTACCTCTAGCACGAGGTTAATGTCAGTTCCTTGTTTAAGAGCACCAGTGTTGTAATCTAGTGCTCCAGTTTTAGAAATCTTGATGGGTGCATATCCTGGGGTTTTTGTGTTAAGATGAGCCTGCACTTTATTAATTATATGACTAAATTACTACCTGCAGCAACCATACACATAAGTTTAGTATTATGTGGAAGGGCTACATTTACATTCATACGCGTGTGCGCGCATACACACACACACACCACATGCACAGCCATACCAACATTTTCTAATATAAACAAAAAGTGCTATTATTTGCTTGCTGAGAGGCATTATTAAAATTAGTAGGTATGTTATATGCTGTAAATACTTCTGTCTTTAAGAAGCTGCATCTGTATCCAGTGCACAAGCTTGGCAATCATCTCAAAGGAGCAAGGATTCTCTGATTTATAACCAAAAGAGAATTTCTCAGAAATTGCATTTTACCATTTGTCAACCACAAGCTGTCAATGAAACCTATTTACTCTTGGTAAACTTCCACCTGTGCCTCTTTCAAAGTTAACAGATTCTATTTTTAGAAAATCGGATTTTCTGTTCTCCACATACCAGACTCCACTACAGCACCACTAAAGTAATGTGTGCATTTATAGCTATCATTAATACAGTATTTTTATTAAGAACCTCAGTTTCTTTATATCCTTCATGAGGTAATAAACCATAACTAAAGGAGTCAGGGGCTGTAATGTAGAAACTCTTGCCATTATGTGCATAGCACAAACTATACTTTGCAAAGAGACAGCTGGCACATTAAGGATTCCTTTATATATTAAGGACAAAACCACTATAGGACTTTTCATTAAAAAAAATTCTTAGTAACACAAGACCTCATTACACTACTGTCTTTCAAAATGGCTAAAACTTGACTTTTGTGTGCAAATAATGAGATCTAGACAATACCATGAAAATGGTCCTGTTGACTGAAATCTGAGGATCCCGCATACGTTCTGGTGTGTGACCAGCTGCTGTGAAAAGCTCTTTGCAGTCCTGTGGGTGCAGTAATCTCCTGGAGCAACAAGGGTCATCACCAGACAAAAGCAATTCAAGCCACGCAACCTATCACTTCCCTGCCTGAGAAGAAAATGAGGAAGGGAGGAAGAAGCCTTGTTCTATCCTCTGCACCACCAAGTGTTTTTACATCATCCCGGATTATGGAGTATAGCTGGGATTGTGGAGCATGGGTACTTCAGGAAAGGGCAGTCTTCATTGACCCTGTGGGCCGCACAATGTGTGCTCCCACATGTCCAAGACAGAAAGGTCACAGCCACAGACTTCACATCTCTCTCCAGAGCTAGTCTGCACCCATCCCTGATTAACTCACCCTGGTTACGAGGAAGAGAGGTTACATGCTTCTGTGTGAAGTCTGTGTTTATCCTGGGGGAGTACAAAGGAGAATCCAGTTAAAACTAAATTAACAGCTTCCTTCTTAAGGATGAAATTATTACTGTGCAACACAGATTAAACTAAAATTCTGTGAATTATGGCTCTGATTTAATTTTCCAATGATCTTTTACAATGTGTAGTGTCCAACAATATATAGTGATAATTGTAATAAAAGAGTACAGAAGGATATACAATGTATAATGACATATGATGTCTTTAGTGCTCAAACCATAGTTTGCATGTAAATTGTGACTACACAAAATAGCTTGGCACAAGGAAAAAGGTTTTTTCTTCTGAAAAAAAAAATAGCTGTAATGGAATGAGACAAAATTACCAAAGTAAGGGCAGAATAACTTTAGTTCAAGCAATTGTTCCCTGGTTACAACCTTACTGGGGCATCCGAATTTTCTTGTGATATCCCAATCATATTTGTGATCCTGTAAGTGTTGAAATCCCTTTCTTAAACTGTATTGGTCACTCCCCCTTAACTGAATTCCCCATGTACATACAAACACACAGGCACAGACACACACAGACACGCACACGCACTCTTAACCTTTCTCATTACACACCAAAAGGCTTTAGTGGAGGGCCAAGCCACTGCACTTCTGCAATCAAACATGATGCTGTTTCATGGAAGTAGCTTGCAAATTCTTGTGCAGCAGATGTGCTATCCCAAATCAAGGCAAGCTCCTTGCAGCCTGCCAGCTCTCAGTTCAAACTGAGAGTCAGAATCATACACAATCCTCTTCCTTTATTTTTTTGGCCTAAAACAGCTCTATTGACATCAACATTCATGGAAATGCTCCAAAGAAAAATGCTAGATTTAGCTGACAGATGCATAAAATCTCATGTTGTCACAGAATTCCCCCATGTCTACTCAGCACCAGCTGCAAAGAATGCAAATCTACAGCTGGGTCTGGTGTTCATTTGTACTCCAGATTCCCTCCTTCACAGCTGCTGTTTTCCACTTTCATGTACTTAGAGACAAATTTTCAGATGTAGGAGGCAGACTATGGCTCCATATATTGATGCAAATATACATGTTCCTTTATTTGCCTCAGAAAATGTCCGAGCTAAATAATACTGTATTTGTGAGGGCATATTTGAGTATACTGAGCCTCCAGTATTGAAAACAATCTTGTTCATCTTTCAAACATAATCCCTTTTCAACAAGTTCTCTGGAACCAGTGTTGTCTTTCTGAATATTTGTTCAGATTTGAAACAATGGGAACCTCATCCCTGCTTAGGCCTCCTGGGCACTGTGGAAATAATAATCATATCTGTAGTAATACAAAACAAAAGACCTGTAATCATGAGGAACTGTTGAGCAGCATTTCTTCAATTATCTGTGTGGACTTTTGCCGGCCATCCCATATGCCCCTCAGGAAAGGAAGCTCTAGCTTGCCATTATGATTACTGTTACCTTTGCTCTCCCCTGTGTAGATATTATCAACCTGCACAGCTTTTTAATACAGTCAGTGAGTGCCATTAAAATAATAACTCTGCAAGAGCTATATTCATGTGAAGTTTCCCTTATTTTCTATCTAAATAGAGGGAAAATCTCAAACAGCAGGTAAAGATGAGTACAACAGCCTGCATTTGTTTTCTTGGCTTTCTTTAAATGAATTTAGATTTCCAAGACTCACCGCCAGTGGCCTCAGGTTTGGATTTCATTTTCGTAGACAAAGATAACATGCATTCTTTTCCCCTACTTATGTAATGCTCTTCAATTCACTGAATTCTCAGTTGTACAGATAGTAATGGTGATCCTTTCAAAGATTTATTTACTTATATCTCTGATTTTCAGCCAAATCACTGATTTATACTTTAAAAATTTTTATTCATCCTACGGCTGAGACACCTTATTGATTTTACAAAGGGATGAGTCTTATGTCATGTGATGGGGAAGTATTCAAAACACAGGCTCAAATTTGAATAAAAAGTTGAAACTGGACAATCACATGTAAATACCTATTTTTTAAGACAAGTACAGCATGTACTTTGCCAGTACAGCATGACTTATATCAGACTCTGTTAGCTTCACAGAATTTTTATCTTTTCCTGAACTGTTTTTATTGCCTTCAGTTAGATGGTAAACCCACGCTGTGAATTGCAGTATTGCACAGATTTCTCACCCTGTACCTGCAAATGGTAGAGACCAGCCTCACAAGAAGTACCACATATTTCTTCAAGCCTTGCCCTGGCTTATGTGCAGCTTGTTCCAGCTCTTGCAACAGCGTTACTGCCCAATACTTCCAGTTCTGGCCTTAGGGCGAGCAGAGCCAGGTCAGGTATCTGCATCTGCAATATAAATATTCTTTTAAACTTTCACATTGCTGTAAGATTACTCCAGGGAATCAGATGAACAAAATCTGACCACATCATACTGAAAAACTGACTCCTTCTAATGTGGTATAAACCAAAGTCAGGGTCTTATTTTTGTCATGAAATGTTTTAACATAACTTGAATGGTAGTTATGAAATGTAAAGGTTAAATGGAATGGAGAATTTCCAGCTAATTCTCTATTTACTAACTGTGGCCCTGAGACAGAGCAAAAGTAATGAAAATGTTAAGCATTAAATGCATTTTTGGGTAGTCTAGAAATGTTTGGTTTTTTTTTTTTTTTACATATTCACAATATCAAGTTTTCAATATCAACAATAGTATCAATTTAAGAAAGCATTGATTTAAGAGAGCAGAATAAGTGGTGTTTACTGGTTTTACAAAAAAGCAATAGCAGAGATTGTCTATCTATCCAATAAGAAGAAAGGAGGGAGAAGAGTTTCAAACACTTTGTTTGAAGTGATATGACCCGGCACAAATAGCCTCAGTGACATTTAAGAGCAAGTAGTCCAAGCATCAAGTACATGTACTTCATATCATGAAGGAAAGTGTGACAAGTTCAGCCTGATCTGCCTAAGTAAACTAGCCAGTGCCCAGCTTGACAGAGATTTTCATTTAATTCTGAGTCCCAGAAGTTAATCCTCAGTATTTTTACAAGTATCACCAGGGTATAGGTAGTTATGTATTTGACTTCAGATGACTTTCTATTGATATCCTAATGAAATGTCTTAGCAGAGTAATTAGAAATGCTTTTACCAATTTACTCTTTTAGGTTAGTGAGTGTTTCCCTGAAAGAATGGAAGGAAATTACTATCCAGGTAAGAGTAAATATTTCTGAAATTAATAAGGAAATATATGTTCAGAGATTTAAAAAAAAAACCCTACCCAGAGAAGATATTTAAAAATGTGATTGTGTAAAAGAAATGTAAAAAATGTTGATCAAATGCTAAAGAAAAGAGAAAGTGCTGAGGAAGGTGGGGAAGACAGGGAGATTTTCACATGGTCTGAACCATCAAAAAGTACATTAAATCTCAGACTACAGGACGTTGAGACCAAAGCTGTGAGAAGTCAGCAGAAAAACTAAGTGCTAACTGTGTCCAGAATAAAACTCCTGAGATGCATGAGGAGGGATCTGTAAACCTGCATGCGGACGCGTTTGGGAGGTCTGGGGGGAGAGTGCAGTGGGGACAGTCACTCCTAGGCAAATAGGTAGGTAGGCAGTAACTGCATAAAAATTACTGTGGGGAAAAGCAATGTCACCTATAAAAATAATTGGAAAGCAGGATTAAAAGTTTCTTGTGCTGCAAAGGCTTTCATGCAGGGGAACCGAACAAAGGACATTTGTGCAGTAAAAAGCCGTCTGTCAAAGCCTGCCCCCTACCCCTCATTCAATAAACATCACTTCTCTGAGAAAGGAAACGTGTGTTTCCAAACAGGATCAGGCTTGGTGAGTAAATACATCGCTGGAGATCATTACCTCTTTGCAACACACTGAACCCTGCTAGGCCCTAATTCAGAAACAGGATTTCAGCACGACAATAACACTTCGAAGAATCAGGCCACAATGAACAAGCGCTGCTGGTTCAACACTCACTGTATAAACTGAGATACCTCTGGATTAACTATATTGTATGCCTGCTTTACATTCATTATCATAGAAATTTATCTCAGAATCAATTCTTCCTGCTTGGAAAATAAATGTTTCTACTTTGCTTCATTGTTTAATAGCTGGAGCAGTCCATTATGTTGGGAAAACATTTTGTCCATTTACACTGACTCTTAAATATTTTATGATCGTTTTCCTTTCTAGTTTTCATTGTAAATAAAACAAATACATGACAGATACAAGATCTTAAGTAGTCACCAATGTATAAATATATATAATTTAGTGTATATATTATTCTCACCTATTTTCCTTTCAACTTTGTATAAATTGTACTATATGCTGTACTGCTTCCCTCAATTATTTTCATTTATTTTAGACTGCCAGTGCTTAATCGGACTACCATTCAACCTCTATGTTAGAAGTATTTCACAATGGGCTTCAGGAGGTACAGCTTTGAAATAATGTTAGCTCCCGGAGTCTTTGAAAAGATATTTAATTATTACTTCTGTTCTGTGAGGTTTGCTGCAATGTCATGTCAGCGTTGTACCTCTGCCAATAACTCCTTGTTTCAGTTAGTTCAGAATCAAATACTATTTTTATCAATTGTAAAAAGGTGGTTGAAGACTTTTTTAATGATCAAATGTAATACATGCCATAGTTCTGCACACTTAGCCAAGCCCTCCGAATATATTACAAAAAATGGGAGCAGATTCTGCTTTCTGAACAGAACCACTCCAGCCTGAGTTATAAGTCATGGGCAGTGTCCTCGGTGCACATGTAACGTACAATGTGCACGCCACACAAGTATGCGACACAAGTAAAGGGAGGATCATTACAATAATCACAAATGTTGCACATTCTATTAAATCAAACTGAAATATTGTAACTTTGCACAAAAAGGATATTCAAGCTCATTATGATCTGTAAATTCTTCTGATCAGCCACTAATTTCCTGTTCCTTTTTTTCTTTAGCATATGAGGTTCAAAAAAAGGTACTGTGTCTGAGACAAGCTCTTGATGAACTGTTAAGTGTTGTGTGACAGTTCCCCCTGAGTTCAGGCTGTAATTCAGCCAGTCTGAATACCAGTGCAAGCTACAGCATCCCAAATTCTTCTTTTACATTGTTCAAAATTTTCATAGCATTCACAAAAGCACATTCACAAATACAAATCATGATCTGAGGTGGCTTTTTTTTGAGCCTCAGGTTGAAAACCCTTTGAAGAGACAATGCTTCTCACCCTCTGAAATTTAAAAAAAAATAAAAGTAGGATTCTTTTATATGTTATAAATTGGCTACCAAAGCCAAAACATAATATGTCTCTCTGAAAGATATCGGCCTTATCCATAAAATCTCTCTGTTCACTTTTCTGGTTTAAAATCATGAGGATGCACTTTGGTATTGAATAAAATGTTTCAGAAACTCCTCCAACCTATTTGAAAGAGTTAAATTTCTGATATGCAGCATATACAAGACATCAATTCTCAAAAGTCAGGATATGCAAAAAATAAGTTATTAGAACATATTAACTGCACTCACTATCACCATTTGAGCAACACAGACTAGTCATCACAGCATTAATACTTTTCTTCAAAAAAGAAAAACACAAGTCTTCAGAATACATTTTTTTACCAAACTATCTCCCCTGAATTTTATAAGCTGTAGAAATTTGGTCTGTTTCCAAGGAGTAGTTACAAAAGAGGTGAGATTTAAAGCTGGCATCAGAGCTGGGCAAATACATTTTTGTGTAAAGTAAATGAACTCTGGGGAGACTGGAACTAGGGAATGTAGGGTAAATTCAGCTAATAATTTCAGCCAGAAACAGGGAATGGGGAGAATAAAAAGGTCACAATATTTTAGTTCCACATTTTCCTTTCTAATGAAATTGTTAATTTGAAAACACTGAAGATGATTGTTATAAAATTTAAACAAAACTTTTTTACATCATCTTTTTAAACACCAGTTTTAATTACTGATTTTTTAATATAGTATGTTAATCAAAAAAACTTAGCCCAAAATCTTGAAAAAACATTTCAAACTAAAAAAAAAAAAAAGGAAAGATCCAAAATGGGTTTCCTGAAAGCATCAGAATATATAGATTTTTCCTGTTCTTTTGGTTTCTTCTCTGAACAAAAGAGTTTGCTCTTAAGATGACTTTCTTATGGGTTACAAGTGAGGCATAGAGCCTATAATCTGCTGAGCTGTAGCTTGTGCTACAATGGATTTATTTTTTAAAACATTTTCTGAAACATGCTTTATATTTATATTCATTTGACCTAAATTTTACCTAAGTCCCTAGGCCTGTTGTCTGCTATTGGCCGACTCTAGGCCTTGAGAGGCATCCTGTTAATAGAAAACGCTAGTGCTCAAAAAATAACCTGGAGGTTAAGCTGTCTGCAGGTATTCTCAAATTTATTGTAATTTCTTACACTGACCTTTCAAAAAATACATAATATCAAGTACAGTATTTGACATGCATTTGACATTGCTGGAGACATTTGCATTTGATATTTGACATTTTTTTCTTGGCTATTCTTATGTTTCTTTTATGCCTTCACTAAATGACTAGCAATATTTACAGGAATATTTCCTGAGACCATTTCTTCAATGGGGCAGCTGTACATCATGAGCACACTTACTTCATAAGTCACAGTGAGAGGCATGACAATGATGGTTTTACAAGGAGGAATAGAAAAGATCCAAAAATAAATTCCACAGAGTATACAGAATGGTTTGGTTTTTGCAGGCTTGGACAGACAAGTAACTCTATTTATATTAGAACTTAATTCTCTGTCTATCACCAAGCGACAGCTTGCTTTATGACCTACCATGTTTGCATGCAAGCAAGACAAAGTAAACAGGAAATTGAAGCCCCTGTGTGCCAGTTGCACCGCTTCTCTTCCATATCTTCAGGAGATGACATGATTGTATTACCACAGGCTACTAGGACTCAAGTTTTGGTTGCTGTAGTTTCTCTGGCTGACTTATATCAAAGGCTCACACAATATAATGAACAAGTTGTATTTTGCCAAGGCAGAGAAAAGCAAATGGTTTCTGTGTACTGTTGGAAAGATTGAGAAGAGATACTATTTTCACTGTTGAGTTTCTACACTGGAAACATTTCCACGTTGTACTTCAGAGTGAGGTAGTATAATTCGTCATACCTTTGAAATTTTAGTAGAGGAAATACCCTCAAAATGGTGCCGTTTCCTTTAAAATATTTATTTCAATGTATATCTTATAAAAATGATTATGACCCTAGTCTATCACTTTAGATATCCTGACTAATATATTCCTTAACATCCCCTTCATCCCATAGACAGTAAACAACACGCAAATATCAGCCCATACTTCATTCTTGCCTTTGATCCCTTCTTTCAAATCCTTAAAAGTAAAGGAGAAGATATGTTTTCCAGCATGTCCTGAAGGCCAAAACAATCCAGGATTAAGGTCGTCATCTGAATACAAGTAAAAGTAGCACACAACATGGAAAGAAAATAAAGGAATACTTACAGAAAATCAGAACTCTTCCTTTGATTTGAGGCTCTCTGATATTTCTATTTCTCATCAGGCTAAGAAATATGCAATATGTAGAGGAGGAGATATTATAACATTACTTACTTGCATTATTTATATGTACCCTATTGTTTGTTGTTTGTTTAACCTTAACTTAATGCAAAAAGTACTTTCAGATAACGTCCATACAAGTAAAATCCCTTTGACTCATAGGTTTTGCTTGATTA
Source organism: Apteryx mantelli (assembly GCF_036417845.1). Taxonomy (NCBI): domain Eukaryota; kingdom Metazoa; phylum Chordata; class Aves; order Apterygiformes; family Apterygidae; genus Apteryx; species Apteryx mantelli. Next base: position 37,374,114 of record NC_089979.1, read on the forward strand.
AAAGTAAAGCAACAAGTCTTTGTCTTTTTAACCTGAACTGATTCATGTTTCCTAAATACCTTCAGTACCCTATGAGACAAACAGTGATATTATAAACAGAAAAAAATGTTGAACAGAATACAAGCTAGAATATTGTATTTGTCACACTGGAACTCAGCCCCAGTGTATTTCATCTGTTCTCTCATAGGCGCCTCACCAAGATGTCTCAGGAAAAGGCAATGTCATCACTCTCGGTGCCTATAAAAATTTTCCGAAATGCATGTGACTGGGGTTTATTTAATGGAGTGCTTGGGATGGAGACATACGAATGGCTCCAGGCAGAAACACATGAGGCAGGCTGAACAAGGAGAATCTCATCAGCATGTTCTCCTCCCTCCCTATGTTGACTTGCTTTGTAAAATCTCATAGTTGGAAGTTGCTTAGGATTTACAGAAAATGTGCAAACACTACATGGCATCTATATCAATTCTCTTGACATTTTTCAAAAGGGTAGCAGCTTAGCTTTACCCAGCACTAGAGATGGCCTTCAGCTTTTGCAAACCCTACGTAGAGTGCCTGTGTTATACAAGAGTCCCAAAAGAGCGCTTTCTCTTCTTTCATCCTCTGATTGTCAGCTGGTATTCACTGCAGTTTAGCTTCCGGGAAACCCATCTATAAGAATGCAATGACTACACCATTAGAGTTTTAACTTCTTATATATATTTTATACCTACATAATGCAGCTGACAAACTTTGGTGTTTTATGAAAACACAAATGTATAAAGCAAAGCATGGGTTTATGTTTATTTTCTTTGACTATGTTTCACTACAAATTTAGGTTCTAAACACGCTGAATCCAAGCAGACAGATGCATGCATTTGCAACATACAGGAAGCATAATGCATAATTTTATTTTTTAGTATCACAAAAATTATTTTCCTATACTTTGATCCACTTAGTAATCTTACAAAGGCTTTCTATGTATATTTATTTTTAAGATAAATTATATCTATTTCACATTTAATGATTTATCATAAGCATTTATGATAAATCTTACATATCTTAAGATAAATGCCAAATAAAAACATGCTAGCCCCCTGTAGGAAAAATAAAAATAAATCAACAGTGTATGTTGGCCTGCATTAATATATGAGCACTTCTATCATTCTTTATTGCCCAGGCCCTACTCCTAGACAGGATCTTTTCCCTCTCTCTGTTGCTTTCCAGTGATTCTGTTGCCTTTCAGCTACAGAACATTCTTGTCAGGATTAGTCCTTTCTTCTAGCTGTACCTCCTTCTCCCCTCCTTGATCTTTGGTATTCCTTTATCTATATCCATCACTCTTGCCTTATCCCCATTTGCCTGATTTACTTTGTCCTGAACATTAAGAGTGAAAATGGAGATTAAACAAGCTTCTCCCAGCCTCCCCTTTCATTTCTTAATTTGAAGTGCTTCTTTAAAGAGGAAATTGAATCTGAAAAGAGCTAAGAATACAGTTTTTAGGAATATGTTGAGATGGTCAAACATCCCAAATTTCCAGAAAGCTCAAATTCTTGACCTATCTGACAGTCTTCACTGTTATTTCTTTGCCATTCTTCTCTACAAAACAGAATTATTCCACTTCTTTGCTACAAAAAGCCTCTTGTTATTTGAGCATCTTTCCAAGTATGGCATCATCATTTCTCATCTGATCCAACAGAAACATTGCACTATCATTTATCAAGATATGCAGCATGGCTGGGAACGTCTTTCAATACCATCAGAGACCCTTCTACCCCAAGATTCACACCTCATGACTTTGTTCAACACTTCCATTTTCTGCATCCGTTCTCCGACAACCACCTTAACAAGGAATTTCAGCTCTGTGGGCTTGTCTCTTCCTGATACTTGTGTAAATGGCTCTCTTCTTCCAGGCTGCAGATAAGAAACTTCTTAGAGAACAAACTGGAAATTTTGTACGAACAAAAGTGTATAGACAGTGTGACTCTCCTGATGAAGCTCAAAAGGGTTCATTATGCAGACAATATAAGCTATTAAAGCAGAAAAACAAAATTAGCTCTCATATCATTCAACTGTGCCCGTGCCAAAACAAGAAATAAATCATTGAAGCTGTGTATTATCCATGGGGTATACAACATTGTTCAAATTTGATTTTATTTTTTTTTAATGACAAAGGGGAATTTGCACAGGAGTGAGATGTGATTTTAAATTCTTAGCCTAATGTCATTGCTAATTTTAATTGCTATTAGAAGAACCTTGTTTTCCTCTAAGGCATTATGTAAAGACTCATTCTAGCCCAAGTATGCATGGCAAGTGTTTAAGGGCCATTACAGAACAAACACTGAACATGAAAGCAACAGCAGCAAACTAGCAAATATCCCTAGCTATGATGCCAGGACTTGGCTGTTTAGCTATCAAGCAGACATTAACAGATGACAGATAAGTAATTATTCAATGAAGTTGGAAGAAATATGCTTAAATGTATCCAAACTATAATGCAAAATAGCATCTAAAATCTGATGAATGGGAAAAACTACACATAAGAGAACAACATAATTTCCATGTAACATTCCTAATTATGAAATATTAACATTTAAGCATGCAAGGTTTTCGCAGCAGTTTGCAAACCCATTTATGAAATCGAGTACCACACGCTTACATATAATTGAATCTGTACAAAAGACACCAATCTGTGCCCAGACTAGACTTTGGCGCATAGTACCTCGGGGCGGTGGGGGGGGAAGAGCTCAAAGGCCATCACATCCTCTATCTTGCCTAGACTTTCCTGCTCAGAGTCAGAGCTGCCCTGTACAGCAATAGCAACAGCCAGAAGCCCTTATCACCACACAGGAGATGACCTGCACAGGAAGGCAGAAAGGGTCCTTAATGGCACACCCTTTTCCTCTCCTGGCCTCAGGAAAGTCCTGCACATTCCTGAAGGGAGAGAAAGGATTTTGGCAGAGGACAAACTGCACATGGGATCCTGAAAGCAGCAGCTGCAACAGATGCTGGCACACAGATAAAAAGGAGTGTTTTGCAATGTATGGGACTTTAATATGCCTAACTAAAATACATGAAATTATAGAGAGAAGGCAAATGTTATATTTTGTTTGAGTAGCATGAGAGTAAGTGTGACTTAATGATGAAAGAAGTATTCCACAACAAACCTAGAGCTGGCTGAACAGTCAGCTAAAAACCTTGGAGGAATGCACCAAAAAGATATTTATTAATCTTGTCAAAAATTTAAGCTGATTCTGCAAATAACAAACAGCAAAAATATTTTTATCAAATTTTCTAAGCAAGCACAGTTTTCTCATGAGGAAAGCAATTGGAATAAGCCAGTGCAAATATAAAAATTTTGATCCCGAATTTGGTTCAGTGTGAGGGCACAGATTTAAATGCCTTTTTCAAAAATATCTACTGTAAAGCATATCATTAAATGAGGGAATAAGGAAGAAGCAGGAAAAAAATGTATTAAAAGGATACAACATAGTGTACAACACAATAGCCACGATGTTCTCTAATAAAGGACATTTGTGCTATTCTGTAATATAAACCCACAGAGAGATATCCAAAGTAGACAGATTTTCAGTGGAGTTTTGTGAATCAAGTGCTTACTAGTTAACACCATTGTAAAGAATACTTTGGACACCACACAAACATTTGCCCAAAACAAAAATCAGTTTTGTTTTATCAATAAAGAGGTGTCTGTAGCCAAACAAAAATGCAGGGCATATGAAGGAAAAAATCACAAAACTGGTAACTATTTATCAGTTTATAATCAGTTAACTTGAAGTAAAACTATAGTTTAAAATATCCATGAGACATGTAGATGCTATAAATGTAGGTTCTAGAATTTTTGCTGTATACTCTGTGCTCTAACTGGCAGGAACAGTTCGGTCATAACACTTTCATCTTAATTAGTAACAAAACAAGGAGATATAAAAGACACAATGACAAATAAGAATGACAAATCCTGACACAATGATTCAAAAAAGAACAAGCAGAAAACAAAAAATATTAGTCAGAGCAGTCACAACACTTAATTTTGAAATATTTGAGGGAGGGAGAACAAAACTGAATATTAGCACGAATATTTTTTTCTGATCATCCAACTCAAATCTTTTTGGGGATAAAAGGATGAAAAATATTTAGACTGAGCTGGGTCACACACTATATTGTTAGCCTACAAAAAAAGACTGATTTAAGCTTTTTGTCACACAATGTTGTCTGTATATAAATACAGACTGTGATTGGCAATGGCTGGAAGTCTGTATGTTAACTCATAAATTGCATATCTAGTGTTAACTTGGAACTGTACTTCAGAACGATTTTAATGAAAAGCTACTTATATCATTTGTCATGGACATGCAAATTTTCTGCCATCCTTTGTTGCTCAGTGCTTTGCCTATTTCATAGGAATATAAGATTGGAAGGCCCCCTCTTTAGTCCCTAAATACATTCCCTGCTGACACAGACAACTGTGTGAATAGTTTGCTATCATTCAGTTATTATTAGATACATTAGACAGCTTCCTTTTCTTTTTTTAATAATATTGTCCAGGGAACCTCTGTAAGTCTCATTATGTTAGGTTCACTGCCAATGCTCATGAACAAAGGGGAAAGACGTACAATAAAAACAAAACCAGTTATCTTTTAACCACATGTGAATTCCTGGCATGGCTGAAGTCAGTGGGTGTCTTGCCATTTGCTGAGAATTTCACCGCACACTTAAAGAAACCTCAGAGGAGGTGTTCTCACTCCTTAAAGCTTTTTGCACAGAGCAATCATAAACATAGAGCAAGGAAGAGAATATAAAGCTAAATGCATAAATAGATTAGGGTCCAAGATTTACACATTGAATTTAAAACTTACATACCTGAAGCCCTCACTCAGCATCTCCTTGCTCTGGAAAGGTCTAACATTCCCAGTACCTAAATTTTGCTTATAAAATGTCTGGGCCACACCAAGAGCTGCTTATATCCTCAAAGGGAATTTCCACGTTATGGAAGTACCATCATCTTTCTCCCCCGTGAGGCCATATGCAACTGGTGTTCTTAGACAGAGGTGGTTTCTTGTACAAAATTAAGAAAAAAGTATTGTATCTTGTATCCTTATTGTTTAATGTCCTTATCTTTTAATGTCCTCATCTTTTACTCAATATTCAGAGAACCCAAAGGTCAAATCACTCATCCAGGATATAGGAGACCCAAGGTTAAATTTCAGCATAATTTGAACCACATCACCTGTTTCCCAAGGGAATGTATTATCACCATGTCTCAAATGGGTTAGAGTGAAATTTTCTCAATTAGTCCTCTTAAACTGTCTCGATTTTGCATATAGTAACTTGGCAGGAATTCAAAGACTGGAGAGATCTGAACAGCTCTAAGTCCATTCAACTACTTTATACAGTATGCAACAGTTTCTTTAGAAGAAACTATAAAAAGCACTCTCAATACTCCCTTCCCCCACTGCCTCCTTCAAAGATGGAAGAATAAGTTTGAAAATGGCAGTGAATGTTTCACAGTAATGAATAAGTTATATTGGATCTGCCTCCCCCCTGGTTTGGGGATTTCTAAGAAAGGGCATCTAATTTCAGGAAAGAGTTACTGGCTGTGAAGACGGAGCCTGTTAGCTTTTTTAAGGAGTAAGACTTATGTTTATTTGGAACTTCTCATTACCATTGCTTGTTGACTATCATCTCTAGTGTCTTCTGTAGACCCCATTCTTGGGCATCTAACTCCATATATATAGTATGATTGCTTAACTGTTGATTTCTCCAGCACTGAAAAGTTGATCCCTGCAAATTCTTTAGGCTGATGGAGGATACAGGCATATAAAATAAAAGAAAACAGAGTTTCTTCCTGACACTCTTCAGCCCTAAATTACTCATCTCACTGATCAAATGGTGTATAATAATGTCAGTGTCAAACTGGACTGTTAAAATATTTTCCTGGGGAAGTCATACTTCTGGGACTTGTACAAATGTTCCTGTATTCATGAAAACATGGAGATGACAAAGTACTTTCGGACTGAAAATCAATATTTCCCCTGCACTGAATAAGTCATGCAGACTTTCTTAACCAGTTCCAAAATAAGCAAGGAATATCAGCTTGAAACATGGTTGAACTGACAGGTTAAGGTAAAAGATGCTTGCATTTGTTGTCTTCTGAACACTACATAAGGCTTTCACTTTCACCTCCAGCAGATATTGATTTTTCTTATATTTCATAATCTTTTGCATTAGTATTCCTGAGGTCACTTACACACACCTGCTTTATAGCAAGAGGAAGGAGTTCACAATCATCCTCCTGAGTTTTTACTTGTTCTACAGATGTAACACTTTAAAACAAAAATCTCCTTCATTACACCTGAACCTTGTGTCCCATGATTTTATCTCTGACTCAGGACATCTTGGCTCTTAATCTTTTGTTACTACCTTAGTTAAATGGAAAACAATTACCCAGAGTAGTCAGTTCTCTGGAATGTTTCCATACACAGATCTGAAAACAGGAGTTTGTTTCTCAACCTGGCTCTTACTTACGTTGCTTTGAAAAGCAACTGAGATAAATTATTTTCTGTTCTCTGTTCATCACATAATATTTGAGAACATGTCAACCTGTTGTAGGGTTACTGTACCGGCTCACACATACACTGCTTCAAAGACGGTTACATGAGCTGGTAGAGCAAAACTTATGGTGAAGAATTATCAAGAATACTCTCTCATACATGAAATATAATGTTAGAACACGGACCAAACAATTCTCAATAGAGCAATACAGTTAATAGACCCTCCCTACCCACATACCCATGAGTATGTTGAATTTAGAGGATCTTTTGCTCTCCTGAACCATTCATCCTTTTCTAGATTGTACCAAAGAAAGCAATTGCTGCAATTACTGTTTTATTAAATGATAACTCTTGATAGACTTCCTTCAAAAAGCAGATATCAAGGTGGAGGTAATATGTAAGATATAAATACAACAGCACTCATTATGCCTACCACATTGATTTGGTACTCTGACATGTGCCACTTTTAAACACTTCTGAACACTTTTAAATACTTATGAAAACAAGCAGGATATGTTTTCTCAAAAAGCAAAACAAGGAAAGACTATATTTCATTATCCCCGAACCAGAAGGTGCAAAGCTGGTATGCAGAAGTCAGAGGAGTTACTGTGATCTAGATTTCTGAGAAGAAGCCTGTTTTTACTAGATCTTGAGATGGGTTGGCATAACCCTTTTTCCTGTAGTGGGGATGGCCCCAAAAAGACCAAAGAGACTTTTAAATTCAAAGAAGTAAAGCTGTCTTAGAAAACTGAATTCTTTCTATTTTACACCCAGGAAACTCAAAGTGAGTCAGTCATGCAGAATAGAAATTTTATAAAGTTTATAAACAACTTTCCATTTGCCTTCTGTATCTTCCAGGGGGACTTCTTGTTTCCAGGCTTAGTGACAGCCAAATCAGTGGCCTCCTGGACTGAAGCAAACTGCAGTCTCCTCTGATTCCTAGGAATTTTTTCTTTTCTTAACCTACAGATGTTCCCTGCTCCTCTTAGAAGTCTCTCTGCTTTGCCAGCAGGCTCCCAGCTCCTGCTTCCGTTCTTCTCCTACACGCTACAATCTCTGGAACTTTTTCTCTCCAGCTGTGCCCAGATGTTCCCAAGGAAAGAAGCCATCTTCCTTCTCCTTCAGGAAGTCTCACTAACTCGGTTATTCTTTTAAAGTATCCCAATGTACCAACTGAGAACAAACAAACCAGATGCATACTGTCCATAACAGTCCATTGCTCTCTGTCAATATTTTTCAACTTGTACCAGAAAAAGAGAGAAAAGCATTACCAGGAATAAAACAAACTACTAAAGGTTGTTACAAGCTATAAATGAAGACATGTATTAATTTATCTGGCAAAGGACAGAGATGTCAGTGCTCCCCAACTTTAGCCGTACCTTTTAGGCCATGAGAATTGCAAGTCAGTGACAACAGGCTGTCATATTATTGTACAGCATACACATAAATGTCTACACCTGTACCAATCCTACTGATCTACATGATTTTGATGGGGTTTTGAAACAACAGTGACTCCCTTGGCCAGCAGCCTACCCTGTGTCTGTACTACCTTTGTGGACCCACCAGCAGGAGAACTTTGACCACCAGCACAATCAGACCGGACTGATTTTTTGTCCACATTCCTTGGGTTTATTGCCCTGCAGCACCGTTTAGACAAATCCTCGCTGCCTAGCACTTGGCCTGCATCTCCTTTGGGCCAGATGTGCTGTCATTCTACCCATAAACATAATTCCTGTCCTCATTTTTTTTCAGTTCAAAGTATCCAAAATAATAAGATGGCTTTCTCACTGACCACTAGCATAACACCAGTGTTATGCCCAGTGTGTCCTAGAGAGCAACTTTGGGACATGAGATTTGGCAAGAGGGTATTGGATAGATGTCCTGGCAGACAAAGTCAGGTTAAGTGCAGCCCTCTGCCAAACTGTCTGGAAGTTACTCTGAAGCACATTATCAGCTGTGTCTGGGTATTTTGGATATATATTTGGATAAAATAATTGCCAGCTTCAGAAGGGAAGCAGGCAAGATGGCTAATCAGGGAAAGCGAGACCAAAAAACGAAACAGGGACTGAGCAAAACAGACACTGTAAGGAGACAAGTCCATACAGTAAAAGAAAACCTAAGTCTTAACCACTACTGGCATGTCTTCTTCCTTGCGTTAGTTCTTACCAAACTCTTCCAGAGTGACAACCTGTCCAGGTGCCACGCAACCAGGGGCTCCCGGTGCCAGTGCCGGGGGCTGCCGGCGGGGCAGGGCCGGGTCTCTCCACCAGGGCCCGTCCACCCGCTCCAAGGGAGCCCTGGGGGCAGCCGGGGCTGTCCCAGCCCTGGCATCGGGCACCTGGTGGTGCCCCCGGGCCCTGACGTAAACTAGGCTCCAAAATCACAGCTTTAGCTTCCCATACCCATTACTCCAACCCTATCTTCAGGTATGGCCAGGGAATAAATTCATACTACAAAACTGAATATATACCGCTAAGAACAAAAATAAAGTTCAATTCATCAACACCTATTTCATAACACTGCGTCCCTCCAGAATCAGCAATAATTAGAGATTTGGAAGCTTTGGATTCCCAAATCCTAACCCAAGACCAAGTCCTAACTTTAATATTGGGCAGCTGACAAATTCTGACAATAAAAAACAAAATTAGTCATTAGCCACTGCTGTTATTAATATCCTTCTAAAATCTGAAGCATTCAGAAATCAGCAGCAAACTGAATTCTTAGGGTTTTCCAGACCCAAATTCCCAGACCATCATCCTAACCATGTCCCTGTCCCGCATCATAATTATAGCAAGGGGACTACCACTTACAATAACAGAAAATAAGAAATTGGTCTTCATCAGCTCCAATGCTTCTTCTAACTCTCTAGGAAATATAAAGCCTAGCAATGAACTGGGCTCTTAAGTCTATCAAACCCTAATTCTGACTCTGAATTTAATTACTGGCAGGAGTTCCCTTTCAGCAGTGGAAAGAAGATAATGTGTTGTTTCCTAATGAAAAATTCCCTCTTTGTACCTTAGAGGGCTCTACAAAAATGCAGCAACAAATGGGGCTCTTGAAATATTGGGTTCCCAAACCATAATCATAGCAGCAGGAGCCACTTCTAGTACCAAAAGACAACATGAGAAATTCTCTACCATATTACTATATTAATGAAAGCTATTTTAATTGTAATTATTAATATAAATAAATATTCATAAATATTAATTCTTGTTGTCTTTGTAAGCCATACAAAGTGCAAATCCAAATACTAAATTTACTTATATGAACGAGGCCCAGGATTAACTGAGAACATAAAGCATTGGCCCATCCAACTGCCTTCCCTACTTGTAATTATCTAGACCCTCTAGAATGCAAAAAATAAAGAGGTTACTTTAAACAATAAATCCAAAACTTTAGCACTAACCCCAATCCTAATATTAACATTAATCACCAGCAGTGAATACAGCAATAAAAGCTAAAGTAAAGCATATTCCCATAAAGAAACATGTCATCTTTGGATTCCCTGGAGAATCCACCAATAAACTGGAAGCAGGAAAATTTAGATTCCCAGTTCCTAACACTAACCCTTACAGTTGTGTAAATCCAGCTTCTACAAGACAACATAGAGCATTAATCCTTTCCAAAATCTGCTCACTTCCAACTCTTTAGGAATAACAGAATGCAAGAACAATCTGGGCTCTTAGGAAGGAACGAGTTATTAGGGGAGAATAGCTCTTAACCTGAAACCTAATCTCAGTCCTAAATTTAAAGCAAGTTAGAGCCTTAACCTGATACACAACTCAACCCTAGCTCTAATGTTATTTATTACTACAGTGTGCATCAAAACAGTAAAACACACAGCATTTGCCTTTACCAACACCTGTTATCTTGTCTTCTTAACTCTGTGAGACACAGAGAATTCCTTAAAAAGATAGAGTCTTGAGAATCTGCTTCCAAACCCTATCTCTGACCTTCATTATTTGCAGGGCTAACAAAATAATAAAAGAGTACATCCAACCTCCTGCCCTGTTAACACCTGCCCTCTTCCTAACTGTCAGACCACCAGAATAAAGAAATAAACAAGAGTCTCAAAGAATTGTATTCCCAAATCCCAGCTCTAACCCTTACATTCAACATACATAAACAGTAAAGGAGGACATAGGGCATTTGCCCTTTCAGATGCTGCCCTATTCCTGATTCTTCATTCCCCTGAATGAGAAAACCAAAGAAAACATTTCTCTCCCATATTCCCAAACCCCGGGTTGGGACCTGAACACCCTGAAGCTTAATGTTCACTAGCACACCCAAACAGTCACTGGCCCCTTATGACCAACAGGTCCCCTTCTGCACCCTGTGAGTCCCAGAAGCTTTACACTCTGACTTTGCACAAACCATATTCCACTTTTTAATTATTTCCAGCAGAGAAATTCTAGGAGATTTGTCTCTGCAGATTAATCCCAGAAGATTAAGAAAGACTAGCACTATTAACCTTTATTCTCCTTCAACCTGTATGGGACCTACAGAATATTGCAATAAACTTGGCTCCTGACTGTAAAGAAATTCCAAAGTTAACCTCAACCCTCTTTCTACTTAAGGGTTGCAATCTATATTGAACATAAAAAGAGAATTTAAAATACTTCTCTTTATTAACATTTGTCCTCTTCTTAATTTTGAGGAACTTGATAACTTAATATTGGCTATGTTCACAGAGCCAGGGAAAATAACAAAATATTACTTTCCATGAGTTTATGGTTAACTGGGATTAAGTTAAACAGGAATTTTTTGAATAGATGCTATTCTTTTGGGAAACATTTTTCACTGACTTTTCCTCTGGACTATTTGAATTGTAAACCTTAGTCAAGACCTTGTCTTAGTCAAGAAAAATGTTTTAAGTGAACACATTTCATAGCAAAGTTGATAACTACTGAAATCAACTTCTTCAGCAGATATGTTTTATAAACATATATGTTAATTCTCTTATTAATTTTTAAACATAACTTAGTATGTTATAAAACTTCACAGAATTTTTACACAATGAATGTAAAAGTGGTCTTGATCAGAACTGATAAAAGGAAAGTATGATACAAAAACTATTTAGTTATTAGAAATTTAATTTTTGCTGCAGCAACTATGATTTCAGTAGTACTAACAACTTTAGTTACATACTTGATGCAAGTTCTCCACCTAGTGGGGTAATTTTTAATACTCTAACTGGATTGCAATTCCTGGCATGTCATCATTTTTATTTCTGATTAATTTAAGTAGTAATAGCAACAATTTCCTTATGCAATATTTTATAAATATTTATGCAATACAACAAGTTTTTCCAAAATTGAAATTAATTTCACACAGCGACTAAAATATTTATAATAGCTTCATAAAACATAAAGGCCAAGACAACTGTAAAAGAAAACCCAGGCACCAAAATGAAACTGTATCGATAACATCACTTAAAAAAACAGCCTCAGATATTTTGTTATTCCAGTTTTTGGCAGCTGGGTAAAGAACAATTCTTAGAAAATCCTATATGCTTCACAAATACTAACAACAACCATATTTTAGACAAAATTTTAGAGCAGGCAACATACCTACTAATACGACATTTACAGAACAAACCCATGCAGATGCCAGAGTAAAAAGTAACAATTTGAACAAGTTATCATGGGACAAATGATTTCAAGTCACTTGAAGTCCTTACTTTCAGGCTAGACGGGACTGTAAAATATATATTTTAGTCTGACCACATATGTTTGTACATCATGCGGGAATTCCTGAGGAAAGTAGAAGGATCATGGTCATTCATAAAGTCAAACTGGATGATCATAATGATCCATCCTGTTTAAATATCCTGTTTAAAATCCTGTTTAAATCATCGTAATCTTCCTACCTGTGCTTGCGAAGAACAACAACCTCTTGGAAAAAAATTACAAAAGTAAGACCTGATACAAAATACACTGTCCACATTTCAGACCTATTAAAACTAAGCTGGCCTCAGCTCAAGTACTAATCACAATTGTAGTGGTATGGCATGGAGAAATAAATGTGCCTTCAGGTAGATTGGTCCTGAGCCACTTAGGGAGACTAAGGTCAAAACTGCGGCTATGAATTTCACCTCAGTTCTTACTGGCAGCTAGTGCCAGAACCAAAGCAATTGGTGTAATGCACTGTGCTCCCTGCATGATACATTACTTAATAATTGCATGGCTGCATTTCAAGTCACCTTCAGTTCACAGTAGTTTTTAGTTATCACTTGACAGCAAGAATGGGCTGCAGTTATCCTGCACTTGAGATAATGACGGTATGGATTAAAGTAGCGTGCCCACATCAGACAAAAGTGGTCACACATTCTGAGTAGATACAGATCAACATTATAGACTTGGTCTTCTATAACATAAGCTTCAGAAAAGTGCCTTGACTCTTTCAGTGCACTTGCCAGCACTCATTTTGCCAGTACTAGGGATCACATTCCCTTGGCTGATGAAAGTTCCAGTTTACTCTTTCTTACTCTACCAGCTGACTCCACCAAGGCACCATGTCTTGCAGATTTACATAGGCTCATTTGGGTAACCTAGCTCTCAGCCAGCATGCAATTTCACATGCATATGAGGCAATTTGCCCAACAGCAGCAGACAAATGTCCCTACTGCACAAAAAAGGAGACTCAGACAGAAGGATGCTATGACTTATCTGAGCAGATCATGAACAAGAGGCAGTGAAGGACGGAGACTTAACTGAATTCTTTTTGTGTATGCTAATAATACATAGCCTTCAAAAATATTTTCTTTCTAAACAGGAAAACAATGCTTAATCCAGTACAAAAGATTGTTTAATGCCAGACTGACATGAACACGGTATCCTGCAGGGAATGATGCCAGACAAGAAAGACAGGAGAGATTCCTTGTCATCATGGCATATACACATATAGACATATATTGCCTTTTACAGTAGTTGAGTTTCAACTGTGGGGTGAACCTTAGCACAAGAAACTTTTTTTCTTTACTTTTTCCTTACAAAAAATTAAAATACAGAACTATGTAACTTGTGGAGTTTTTCAAAGGTGCTAAGCTCCAAGAGCGCTCACCAAACTTCTGCTATCCAAAAGGAAGTAAATCTCACAACTTCACTACACTTTTTACAATTATTCTAGTTCATGGTCCATCATCAAGAACAAATCTTTCTTTTTCAGTTCTGGAGATCAGAGTGCAGGCTTTAAAAGCCCTGGAGTCTTTTTTGATTGGAAAGTCAAGAGTTAAATTGCAGAGACTAGCTGGAACCTGTAAGGAATACCCATGAATAGCAAAGGCTTAGGGGGGAGCTGACAGGCCCTAAATGATTGTGCTAAGGAAGATCGGCACCTCCTCAATGAACCTTTCCTGTAAACCTTTCACTTTGTTTTAAATGTACATGAGGTAAATGCTGCAAGCCACCTTCTTGCAGAGGACTGTTCAGAAAGTTGTGGTGCATCAGTCCTCTCTAGCTGCCTGACTGTATGCTCTGTCTCGTGAGTCAGCCAATGTAGGTGCCCTAAGCCTAGGTTCTGACTCTTGGTGTGTTTCAGTAGTCATTTGTATGCTTGAAATCAAATAATATTGCTTAATAAGGGCTGCCAAATACTAGAAAGAGGAAGTATCCTAAGCACAAAGACAATGAAAGATCAGACTTACTTATTAAGTCAGACCACATGAGCAATCCAGTCAAAAACGGAAGGGCAAAACTCATAAAACCTCTTCACCGTTCTCCTGCCTGGGAGCATGTCCCATGGTCTTCAGTTGCAGTTACAGTTGGGCTTTTGCCAGCATAGTACTTATATATATATAAGTATATAACTAATATAACTGCTAATTTAACTGCTCTTCAGTGGTGGGAAGATGGACTGGAGTAATGGTATTTCCCACTGGCTAGGTTCCTTTCCACTGAGATTGTAACAAGGTTCCAGGTAATAAGCTAGAAAATCTCTGCAATATTCTTCAAACCTGCTGTTCAAAGTAGTTTATGTGGTATACAAATATATACACACACGCATACACACACACATATATATACACACACATATACATGTATATACATATATATTCAATTATGTCTTAAATTTTTGTGGTCTGACTGTAATTAGGTTTTCATCTGAATGAAAACTGACCTTGCTAAAATGCAAACAACCAGAAGGAGGAAAAGGGGCCCTCAAAAGGGCCCCTAAGATATTTGAAAAGATACCTTATGAGAACGTAATAATTTCCCAGCAACACAAGGATTGCTGGGAAAACTCTTGATGCTTAGAAATTACTCATTTATAAGGATATAGCTAAAAGGCACTGTTTCAAGATCAAGAGTAAAGCAAGTGTACAGCTCTGATTTTTGAAATTCTCTTAGGGATTTGCATGAAGTTTTCAGTATACCAACAATCAAAACTGAAGAAATAAAATGAAGTTTGGGAGCACACTTAAGAGCCAAATTTCATCTTACTTATCAACAACTGCTTTGGTGCTAGGACTATAAAAATTTTTAAAAGAAATTATTATGGGAAGAAACATTTTTCACTTGTCATGACAAAAAAAAAAAAAAAAGGCTGAATTCTTCTGTGAAATTTGTGCAAAAAAACCCCTGACTATGAATCAGAAAATGTCACTGTGGTAAATGGAAGTTTTTAGAAATGATGAACAAATGGAAATGTTGGCTAATAAAGGAAATATTTAAACATTGCTAGTCACAGTTGTAACTACTGTACCAGAATATGCCAGCTTGCTATGTACTTTACTTTGGAATAAGGTCACAAACATCTATAATTCACACTTTTATCAATGCTAGTGCCCTTTGGGGGTTGGGGGCTCAGTTATTAATTAAGTCAGTTATTATTAAGCTGGCATCTGATTTTGACTTTGCATAACTTGATATTTTCTTGGGTTACTTGTTACTTTCTTAGTAACATAGGAGATTCTCCTTTCTTAATCGTAGTTCATGAATGGATCCCTTAAAAAGACTTCTGCTATTGCAAGAACACTACTCACTGTTAGAAAACATATAGTCATGTACAGCCTTCATCTACAGCTGAAGGCAATTTTCAGCTGATTGCCACTGTGCAGCTACAGGAAGAGAGGGAACATTTCTTCATTATATTATCATTATAATCAGGGTCATACTGGACACAGAATGAGTATCCCTTGGGATTGGATTGTGATTCCAAATTCAGTTTTTTCTAAAGATGATAAATGCAAAACATTTTAAGTAGCTGCTGTCCTTTTTTTATTTGGGGTACATGGACAAAATCTGTCACATTATTCTTTTATGAATTGACCATTTACTAAGTACTTTAGAAATTCTGAAAGATCTTTCACATTCTGACTTTGTTGGCAAGGATTATATTCAGAGTTATGATGTTTGGATACTGTGGGAAACATGTAGTCTGTTTATGTGTATATGACTTGTTTTTTTCTTCTCATCTGTACCACAATCCCTAACTGAAGATTTACAAGAGAAGTTTTAGAGAATCAAAACTTTCAGCTTTAGTACCACAGATTCATCACTTGCTTATTATCTGCTAAAATAAAGCCCTAAAACACTAAGAGAATGATTTCATACTGCCCAAAATAAAAGTCATGACTCCATATAAACTTCATGGAGCGAGAAGGGCTCTTGGAATCTGAAGGAGCTCTCAAAATCTGAATCACTTTCTGGAGATGGCTGTCTTTCTCCCATTAGATAGGGAACTAAAACTGGCTGAAGGCTAAACCTAGGAATTCTTGGTTAACCCAAATGTATCCCCTTAGATGAAGAGTGGAAAGTAAGCAGGTTGGTAACATCGCAATATTTGCTAAGGGGAGAATGCCATATCCGAGTTTTGAGATGCAACAGAAAATTCTGCTCATAACAAACCAGCTGAGAATAAAATTGACAGGAAAAAAATATAGATGTTTTGGGGAAGATTTTGATGTAAATTAGGGTAGGCTCAAGGAAGTAACTAGGTTAAGGTCTGAATTTGTTATTGGGGCAACAGCAGATTAACATTTATACTTGCAAGGCTCAGATCCCCTTTCTTATGAAAATGCCAATGGAAAGGCTTAGTTGGGTGAGGAGGTGGTTGATACTGCCATGATATACAGATTGTGATATGCAGAATTTGTAATGTTCTTTTCATTCACAGTTGCAGTCTTACAGTTAAGCAAAAGGGATTGCCATCCTGCCCTCTGCATTGGCCCTTCAAATCCTTGTGTTTTCTTGCTTCCCTAAGATAGGAAGAGATTAAGGGTGACTGACAGCAGAAGAAAATTATGCAGCCACATATATGTTAATCTTATCATCTTTTCTGCAGGATTTGGAAGGAGAAGGATATTCATAACTGTTCCTTTGTTTCACTTTGGGACTAGCCACAGATTTCCCAGCATCCTAGAAAACAATTCTAAAGGTCTGTGACAGAAAAACAATTCTTTCAAGACAACTAATCTCTCCATTCTTATCATTCATATTAAGGTAATTCTTCACCCTTAATACTGGCCAGAATATTTGATCATGAGTTTCAGGCCAGGAAAAGACTGGGAGACTCTAATAAACATTTCCTCTATCACAGACTTAACTATCCTCATTTAATGTAACACTTTTCATTAAATCAGTGTACTTTTGCACATTGGTAAACTCAGGACAGCAGCCTATTCCTGGCCACAGACTGCAAAATGTTTTCTTGGACCTCAGCATAACTGAAGGCCTTCTTAATCAGAGGAACTCAGGATCTTCACTCATACAATCTGGCTACATAACTCTTACTTGTTTAAAAAAAAAACAAAACTGGTTTATAAGAGCTGAGATCTGGGCTTTTTTTAAATAATAAGTTAAGGCCTATTCATTTCTCAAGAAAAATGCTCTCTAACAATTGTTCCACATTATGTATTTTCAGCATTGCCAGGTCCCACTTTTCCAGAGTTTAGCCTCACAATATTATTACCTTTGCATCTGAAACAGATCCTGATCTTTGCCTGTCCAATCCAGCAATAAGTAGACTGGAAAAATAAATCTGCTACATATTCCTAACCACTGTCATTCATTATTACTACATTTTTGACACGGCCATATTGAAAACCATGACAACATACTCTGGACAAGAATGACCGGGCTTATAAGGAACATATATGAATGCGCTTTGTTCACTTACAAACCCAAGTAAGAAGATCACTTCAATTTTTTACTTTATTAATATTTTACATACATAAAGATCCTTTTGTCCTAATGGATTCCAAAGCAAACCATTAAAAAGGGAATCAGAATGATTTAGATATTACTGCCCATAATTGGATTATGTGTTACTTGCTTCTGTGCTAAATTACTGTACCAGCTCAGCCTACAGATGACCAAAGCCTCTGATTTCTCAATTGAGAAACAGTCTTCTCTTTAAGCAACAGACTTGTAATTGTAGCACAGACTTTGTCAAAAGATCCATTCTATGCTTTGATGAATTAAACTCATAAAAGATTCAAAAACACATTTGTGCTGCTGATAGTGACAGTACCAGTTCTGCAGATGTCACTGTTGCTGCCATTTTGCCCTACATAACTCAGGCAATCTTGGATATCTTTCCAGAAATTAGCACAAAGCTTGATTCAGTCACTTCCTTTTACGTTTGGCCTTTATGGCACATGGAATTATAACAAGCAGGAAAAGGAAGATGCCATTCAGAGAGCAATTTCTAATTTATTTATATGTTCAATGTCTGAACTACAGTTTCAGCAAGTTATTTGGCCCTTTGGGATTAAGTCCATCTAGTTCTGTGGCTTTGGAACATATTTTTAAACCAGTAGGCTCAGTGTGAAGTTCTGACCGGCACAGCACAAGATTTTTTGAAATATCAATGTTCCATTATATTTACAAGTTCTGTGTTGTAAGAGGCTAGTGGGATATCCATAGGATTTCTAAGGAGAAGCCCACATTATATTTATAAATGTATTATTTCTTTCCGGATTAGAATGCAAAGAAAGAGGTAAAAGGACATAATCACAGGAGTGTAGTAATGAAGTCTTGTTTGTTTTCAGAAGCTCAACAGGCAAGATAGACACCCATGCAAACTATGGTTTGGGGCTTTACATGCCTAAATCTAATAAATTTTTAGTTTTAAAATTATGTCTATGTAGCACTTAACTGGCCTGGCAGGAGAAGCTGAACTGTTAAGATTCTCACTTACCTGATGCAGATTGTTCTAGGAGAAGTTACTATGGAAGATTCAGTTATTCACAGGTATTGTCCCGGGAAGAGTTCAAAGATTTTCATATTAGGATAGGAGGGCTCTTACATCAGCTAACGAATGCACATTTAAGAGTCTGTAAGTATTATTTGGGGGGAAATGGCATAAAATGACAGAAAAAAATCCATTCTGACATAATCATATATTAAATTGCTTAAAAGATGAAGACCTAGAAAATTGGAAATGAACTACAATAGGGAAAAAAGAGAAAGGAGAATTCAGAAAGAGTATAACGAAAAATTAAAATTGACATACTGTTCCAGTAAAGCATAAAGGAAACTATGTGCCAAATCTTAGTGGGAAATCTGTAAACCATCAGCAACCAAAACCAGAACAACTGAAATAAAACAGGTTAAAATCACAGCTCCCTGTAAATGGATAGATAAGTCAACTTTAACTGGTTTGGTTTATCATAATGAAAGTGGAATTTGACCAGAGTAACCTCGATGACTGAAAAGAGGGTGTGTTAATTCCGTGAAAGGTAGTATTTGTGACCACTGGCTGAGATACAGGAATACAGAATAAAATCATCCAAGAGGCTATGCAGAAAAATAACAAGTGAACAGAAACAAAGCAGAAAACATTGGCACCTAAAATTCTGGGAATAAATAAGAATTATTTGGAAATAGAAAGTAAAACCTGAAATTTCATGGGACATTGAAGCCCATGGGTAGATGGTTTTCAAAGGATATGCCTTAGAAAGTATGAAGGGTTAGGAAATACTGTGCCTGACTGTAAGTGGACATAAATTTATTAGAAAGGATGGAGGGAAGTCTTATTTTAATTAAGCAAGAAGGCAACTGAGTTAGTTGCTAATTGGGCCCAGCTGGACTGGGGACTTGATCACTGGCTACAATGTTACTAAAATTATAAATATAAGGCAGTACAGTATAGTAAGTACTATGGCTGCAGTTCACTAGTTTGATATCAAAATTGAACTTGCTAAGAGTGTGGAATGTGTTTTTCCTCAGATTGGTGCTCACGTAGACATCATTCCTATAATTTAGGCAGGCTGAAAGAGGAAAAGGAATTAATTCTGTCCTCAGAGAAAGTCCCTAATGTAGCATGATGGAAACATGTGGACCTACGTATTGAAAATTTCACAGCAGTATTTTAGATAAACACTACTGCTCAGTGATCTGAGAACATAAAAGATACTAACCTAAGCATTTTAAAGGATCATATTGTCATTATTTTAAAAAGACAAGACTGGTGGTAAATTTACAGATATGAAATTGCAATGGATACTCAGCATGTATAGGTGGCATCTGTTTGGAAAAAAAAAAAAAAGATTTGTGTCTTGGATTAGCAAACACAGAGATTAGCCTTCAAATATTCTTGAAGGTTTACACTGGATTCCTAGTCTGCATTTGTTTATAAAGGAATATGACCAGTAACCTGTAGAGATACCAGTGTCTTATCTGATATACAAACTGATCAAGGAAAACAAAAAGAAAAAGACTGATATAGTCTGCAAATAATTAGATTATGAGAAACTGGATACTGGTATACAACAGAACTCTGAAGTCCAGGCCTTTCTGCATGTAAATCTTATTACTCACTTTTAGAGCAAGAAAAAAACTACCATTAAGGGTTGATGGTTGAACAAACCATAATCTTCCATTTTCTGTAGGAGCAAAATATGATTTGCTTGAGTAGAGTGCAGATGAATATCTTGTATAACTTCAGGATGAGATACTTAATCTTAATGTGGAATAGCCTTATTGTTGTCATATCACTACAGAAGACTATGTGGTGAGTGTAAGAAAAATGTTGCAGCTGTTGTAAGAAAATGGAATTTGGCCAGCCTTAAAAGAAATCTCTTTGCTTAAAACTGGACTGAAATTCATCCTTCTGTAAGGGTTCTGAAGTCCACTGGCATACTTTTTGAAAGAAGGGAGGGAAAGGATACATACTATCGAAGCAGTTACCTGTATTGAGAAAATTAAAAAAATTTTTAACCAATTAACTTGACCACATGCTGCAGCTAATCCCTCTCATTTTTTTTTTCTCTTCTGACATACAAGTAAAGGAACTAGGTGCTGACTTGTACCAAATTTTACAAGGTAAATCAAGTAATCAGTAATGGATCACTGACTACAGCTAAGACAAATGACTACTTTCTTTCATGAAAGCTAGACTTTCTAACTCTGAAATAGGCTGTAAATGGCAAATGTTGTGACCTTCTGCAACACAAATTCCTTCATGAGTTACAGTGATGACAGCTCCTTAACCTGTGTCTTCACTTCTGCAAGGCTGAAATTCAGGGCACAGGATCAATTAATTTAGAAGTTAAAAGATGAATATAGGGAGCTTGCTGAAGAGACAAATGCTTTCTCTAGATTGTTTCTGATTATAAGAAAATGACAAGATGCAAAAAATTTTGCAAAGATAATAGTTCTGTGTTACAGCAATTATATAGGCAAAGAGATGGGAAGGTAGCCTGGTTAGCAGCTATTAATCTCTTCATAGAAGAAAAGTTTTTCCTGATTTATAGCCTACTGCATGAGGAAACATTTCACCACCCAGAAGAAACATCTAGATTTTTCTAACTTTTCATTATATGATGTATGTTCACAAAAAAAGTAAGAGTTTAAAGCATGATATGACAAAAAATTGACATAGTGGTTGGGTTGATTGTGGCTAAGTAACTTCTTATAAAATTTAATTTTATTTATATTTATATTATATATAAATATAATTAAGTGTTTTTTTCTGAGGTATTTGTAATAGATATATTTACAAAAATATGGGAGCCCAAATACTTTACTTCAGAAGTAAGCAATTCTTGATTTTTTTTCTTTCCTGATGAAGGTTGTTAACCTTAGTCAGTCTTGAAGAAGAAATGCTCAATTAGGAAAAAAGGAAGAAAAACCACTAGCCCTAAAAATATATTTGCTTAAAAATTACCTTCTGCAATCAGTCAGCTCGAGAATTACCTTCCACAGAGGTTTTTTCTAGATAAAAGGCTGGCACATTATGCTAAATTTCTTGAGGAAAACAGATTTAATTATTAACTCATATAATTAGTAATTACTAAGTTGTTAACAATTCATTACTTTTTTTGGAATCAATTCCAAGAGTGATATAATTTTAGAGAGGATATGCTTAATCACTGCTGTAAGTGAGAGACTGAGTTCAACTTCTATTACAGAGTTTCTGGTTTATTTCGTAGTAAATTCAGAATAGAGTTGCTAATATAGCTGTATCCCATACGCAGAGAAGATTTATATAGAAAATCCCAAAGAATCCCTACGAATGTTTATATAAATAGGTAATGTAACATCCATCTGTCTCTGGTACATTATTCAACCAGAGAAGAGAAAGATGACTTTCTGAACATCTAGATGAACTTTAGTCATCTAACCCAGTCCAAATGTCATCATTAAACTGACCCAATTATAAACAGATATCTGTTCATTCCAGCTAGGGAATCAAAGTAGATGGTGATGATTTATCTAGCCTCAGTTGACTACATACTTAATATGCTTGCATGGCCACCATTATTGGATAACTGAGCTCTTCAATATTTCTTGATCCTCATAATACTTGTGTAATGTAAGGAGGTGCTAACCAGAATTTTATCACGGCAACAGCAAATCTGTAATAGGGAAGTGAATTCAAGACACAGGTTGATGTCCCAGTTCTTATGCCAATTTCCCATGATAAGGCCTAAGTAAATTCAAACCCCCCATCCTCAAAACATGCTGTTTCCACTTTTAAGTGAAGTTTTGGAGAGAGAGAAGCTGACATTAATAAGCTTCTTTGCTTTTTCTACCTTATTTAACTAGGAACATATGACTGGGTGGGATGGTAAAAGTGACCTTGAAACTTCTTTCTGTATAATAAAAGTAAATTTTGTAACTTAGCCCTCTCAATTAACATAGAATATTGCAAAAGAAACACTGACTTCAATAACCTATGCTAGTTTAAATTGTTTATTTTGACAGTCACTCAAGAAAGTGATGTTTCAGCTATGACTACTGACCTTCCTCAAGGTTTCTTCTAAATGAGTCAAAGCCAACTCTCCAAACATCTGTGAGAAATGCAATGTCAAAACATTGTGCTTTGGAATAACTGTCAACTTGTATGACTAAATTAAATTAACCTGAACCGAAGATAAAATGGTGTTCTGAAATGCATATCAATCGTTATATTCATTGAGGGAACTGCACCAACATAACCTTGATAATTTCACTGGTTTTGGAGAAGAGGGCACAACTGTGTGACTCCTTAAAATCAGTGGTCTGCAGTTAGTGATGGCCCATGAAAAGAATAAAGACCCAATATTGTATTACATCAAACACCAGTAGATTCAGTTTTAATGTTTAATACCCGAGGTATCAACAATGTTGGATGCAACAGATAACCACAAGCCATGGTTTGCAGGAAGAAGCTCTATGTTCTAAAGTATCAAATCAGTATAGTTATTTATCTACAGTAGTGTTATGGAGATTTTTAATGGTTATTTCAGAGTTTTGCTCTTAGAGGTCATTGAGAACATGCAAAGGTGGAAATTGTAGCCTGCAGTATACAACTGCAGTGCATTTAGATTTTAAATGCCAGTCATGTTACTCAGTTCACATTTATTGGTAATAAACTGATTACATTAAAACAAGGAATGAACTCTACTGAAGACTAAACCACAGAGGTTACTATAGCTGCTATTTACAGAAGTAAAGCCTGGAAAGATTTTACATAGCTCTTATTCATACATGTGATCATCTCAAACATGTAGGCTTCCTGAAGGGAGTTACAGTTGCACTGCTTAGCCCTGAGTTAGTTATATAAACCTTCTATATCTCATCTCTCTTAATTTAATTCTGCCAGAATAAACTTTTTGACTGTATGTGTATTTCTATGTATGGAATTTTAAAAAGTATTTAACTGAAAATAGAAGACATTGCAAATTGATAAAACAAATACCTATAATAGACTGTTGTCACTTATAAGACAGTCGTCATCACTATTTAGGATATGCCAAGCCAAGGCATTTTTGTTTTCCTTGATGTTCCCAGATAGGCTTTTTGTTACTTAAACTCTTAGTAAATCCTCTTTTAAAACTCTAGTATCACTTAATGCACCAGGAAAAGTACATCTGCAACTTCAGGGAGGTTCTGTGCAGCTCTAAATGGTTGATTGTTCCAACACTGACAATCTATGCATGTGTTGTCCGATTCTAGCCCGATTCTAGTTTAAGCCTTGGGGATCTGTGAGGCTTTGAGGTTGAATTCAGTCCAGCAAAGAAAAAAGCTATTAGTAAATCTCAAATGGTTGCTTTCCTTTGTTTTTTCAAGGCAGACTGCCATCACATAAACTATTCTTAATCTTCCTGGAATATTTCCAGCTCTGGGAAATGTTCTTATGCCCTTATAATCTATGCAACTAAGGGTGTTAAATTATTCAGGGAAGTATCTTTTCCACACTTTGAATCTTGGCAAAGCCTCCTACTTAGAGGAAGCCTCTACTAGGATGGACCATCACATTCTGATTCCAGGAGCTCCTCTTTCTTTCGGTTACTAGCAGCTCTCTAGAACAGGGGTTCTCCTTAGGTTTGCAATATCTTATGAACTTAAATGATTTTTAAGGTATCCTTTCTTTCCCATTCTGCTCTACTTAATCACAACAAAAATATTTTACCAACCTTCCATTACCCTTTCACAACTCTGTCTTCAGGAAAAAGGACTGAGAAATTCTTGCTGACCATGTTCCAAATTGGAGGTGTGGTCTGAAGTGCTCATTTTCCCTCCCTCCAAAGCTTCCACAGTTAGCAAGTTAGCCTTCTCTGATGAGGGACTTTGTTTTCCCTTGTACTGCCCTTCTTTCAACAGTGGAGCCTTAGTCATAGTCAGATGCAAACCATTATTGTTTGACACACAATTTAAACTGCTCATTTCAATTCAACTCTAAAATCTGGTCTCATTTCAATACATGTGTGAATGAGCCAAGGGGCGGTCTGATTTACATTGGACAGATTCAGATTCTTAGTCAATATTCTATGTTCAAGGCATGCTAAATACCCTTTAAGCCAAGTTCGTCAATTGTGACTAAAATCTGAAGTCCTCAAGCTGATGCTACTGGGTTACTTTTTAAGGATCTTAAGAATGCACTGGCCTTCTGGTCTTCTATAACATATTCTCTATGATGTTGAGTTTTTCTTTACTGCATCATGCACTATTACTCCAAGAATAGGCTAGAGTTTGTGAGAAGTATTAGAGTAATATTGAAAATGCTTGTTCCTAAATAGTATTAAAAATTAGAAAGAAAATTAGAAAGAATAAATAAAAAATAAAAAATATAAAAATAAAAAAAAATTTAAATAAAATTTTTTTAATAAAAATTTTTTAAATAAAAAATATAATATATATGACAAATTTATGTCAGGAATCCTTTACTACAGATTTTTTTTTTATTTCCTGAAAAGCATGGCTGCTGTTTTAGCAGTACCATCTAGTGCTCTGTGCATATAGCTTGAAGTAAGTTTGGGGAATGATGAATATACCTCTCTTGGTATCAACTTTAAGGATACCAAACTTGTGAAATAATGTTATCTATTCCTAATACATAATGTGGAT
The DNA here is from genome assembly GCF_036417845.1 of Apteryx mantelli. Classification (NCBI taxonomy): domain Eukaryota; kingdom Metazoa; phylum Chordata; class Aves; order Apterygiformes; family Apterygidae; genus Apteryx; species Apteryx mantelli. The sequence continues at coordinate 37,399,438 of NC_089979.1, forward strand.
TTCTGAAGTGTTTTAATGCCCCAGTGATACATTTTCTGTCTCTTCCACTCCATGGAAGTACGTTATTCAAAAGTGCTATGAATTTCCTCTAGCACATCATTTTCTTCCACATTTACCCTAAATATAAGGTAGCATATACATTGTGTCATGGCTTTGTCTGAATTTGTATAATTTCTATTTATCAAATATGATACTGATCATATTCATTTGATATAAATAAATGTATAATAGGTATGTATTTTTCCCATCACAGAACTGCACTGATGAGAATTAAATTTGCAGCTTCATTTTTTCCCATTCAATAGACAGGATTAACAGAACTTCAATTGTGATCAAAGTAACTACTTTAAAATAAGCCTGAGCAAAATACTCTCTCTTACTAGTTGGTTTCTCAGTACAAGTCTTCATTTCCCTGAAATTACACATGCATGACTAAGCATCAGTTAGACATCTGTAATTCTCTTTGTCGGAAAAGTCAGAAACCAACTTATACATACAAAAATGCATGGAATTTACTCACCTCAGAACATAAGGTCAAACATCTGCTTACTACAAATACGGTATTTAAACCTATTGATCTTTATCTGAGGTGCAGGATGTTTGCAGGGGATAAGTATGTTTTTGTCTTTTAAAAGACCCTCGTAAACCTAATGCTTGTGAAGCTGAACTACTGAACTATTCTAAATAATGGGGCAATTCCATGTTCCAAATTGACTTATGTAAAACAAAATAAATATGCCTGTTGCAATTACAGCAAAATCTTCTTCTAAGAAAGTACACTGAAAGCTTTAGTATTTTTTCTTGATTTAAATGCAAATTACTGGCAAAAAAAATAGAATTATTAAGAAGAAATCTAAATGAATGAGCCATAGGATGGGTGGCATGTTCAGAAAACCCATTCAGTCTATGAAAGATCTCAATCATATTTTTTTCTTCCAGTAAAAGTGAAAAGTGAAGCAGGATTTATTCAGACAAATTAGGGATGAATTTATTCAGGTATTTTAACAAGCCTGTGAACTCCTGTGTGGCCCCTTATTTTGGAAACCCTAGAGCTTGTACAGTTGGTCTAAATCCATCTTTTCTTATTCTTTTTCTTCTTTTCTTCCTTTCAGTGTCTACTGTGATTAACACATTTTGCCAGACATTTGTTTTTATTTTATGAATAACATTGTACTACTTAAACTGGATATTGCACTATTTCCTCCATTTTTATTGGACATAAATATTATATCTGTCACAAGCTTTTCCTTGTATTTGCTCTTTGCCTCAGTTGGCTTTATACTAGATGAACTACAAATTTTCATTGCTTTCACTTGAGGGAATAGTTTTAATATCTTACTTTGAGTCATCAGAATGCAAATACTTTGATCTCTAATTAGTGCAACTCATATGAATAAGTTTACTGCTGCCCTACCTTTTGGGAAAGGCTAGCTGCTTAGTTTCTTTCTGGGACAAGACTAGTTGCATTCTGAATTACTCCAATACATGGTAGAATTTTACTGCATACTTTCAGCATAGGCTCCATGGGAGCACATTATTTACTGAGTAGGTACAGACTGATTTACTCCTGATATTATACAGAGTATACACAACTCTGTGTTTGGAGTTGCTTCAGAGGAGAGGATGGCTGTGGTTTGGCTGCTAATGCAAAAACCATTTATGTAGTATGCTCCTGATCACTCTTTTTCAGGGACAGCTCAGCTTTTCCCCATTACATGACTGGTTCATTTGCATGGCAAGAAGAACTACAGAAAATTTCCAGATTGCTGTTGCTCCCAGAAAAATTCATTCAGCCCTCTCCCTGTATGCTCCTGCATTGTGTCTGTCAGAGAAGGCTACTAGATAGTACCAGAAGTAGGCTCCTGGTCCCTACAGGGCTTCAGTAATCTGCTTGCCTCAGTTGTTACGTGGACTTACCTGGCTGATCATTCTGTAAAAGGAGCAAGTCTGGTTTTTATTTTTGAAACACGGAATTACTTTTCATAGCTTGTGGACCACTCTGTGCTCTTACTGGAGAGTACTAATGTGCTGTGTTTTTTTCCTGCGACACAAAGGAGTTCTGCAAAGAGACTGGCCCTCTTACCTTTTGGACACATGGGCAGAAAATACAAGTGAAGTTGTTACTCAAAAAGCCATTTTGTCAATTTTCATATATGTTTTGACCACATCTAAAAGAAGATGGTCATTCTGAAGAAAATACAAATAGCAGCGAGAAACCTAACATGACAAAATTGCTGAATATAATAGGCTTTGGAGAAAAGGACTGTCAACATACCACAAGGAAAGCCTTATCATGATGAGGGCTCTGCATTGCCACAAACTGCAAGCATTTTGCATGCTAAGTCATTATGGTGACATGAAGGTTGGGACAACTAAACCAGCTTCACTGCTTCAAGGATGAGATTACAGTGGCTAGTGTTAATCAATCTGAAGCTACATTTTAGCAGAGAAGAAATCCCTTGAGTCAAGATGCAACACAACCCTTCTTTCCATCTGAGAACTAGAAAAAAAGCACTGAAAAATCCCTTTCTTAAGTGGTTTAGAAGTAACACATTGGACTATAAAAATAGAGACTCTCCATCAAAGAGAATTCTCATGAAGAGTAAGCTGGACCTTGGAGCCAGAATTATCTTCTCCCTACAATTGTTAACATGAAACATAAGGCAGAATCCTAGGCATCCAAAATTTTGCACTACTTGCATCTCATGATCAGAACAACAAGATAAGCAAGCACAAATTTGTCTGTAAGTCATGTATTCATGAATTCAAAATAATATCAGATATTGAACCCCTAATAATTTGCCATCTGAAATGAGTGCAAGCTGAAGGGTTTCTTTTACCATATTACCATCCAATCTCTTCGAGTCTTTCTAGGATGCATTGTTTATCTTTCTCAGCCCATGTATGCATGGTTGACAAACAATGATATAGGAACCTTAACCAAGAGAAAAATTTTAACACTTGCACACAGTCTGATCTGTGGAGTTAAAGACTCCCTAGGCTAGGATGTAAGGGGCTGGCACACAGCACACTTCCTGGCAACACACAGCTTACATGGGCAATAGCAGCTTTGGTGTGACCTTCAGAGTTTGAAGACGAGTGAGTAAAGCTGTGCTGGAATAACCTTAAAATGGCTTGGATTCTGAAGCACAGACTCAATCAAATGAAAGGAAATACATGCAGAAGCACATGCTGTGCTCTACATCAATAATGGCTGAATATATACATTTTTGTTAAAGCAAAACATGTTCTAATTTAAATACTTAAGATTAATGCATATTCACAGTGGAATGTACACATGGACAAGTACTTAAAAGAGAAAATAAACCTCTAGTTTCTTTCTATTTTGTTTGGTCTCTTTTAAATAAGAACTTGAAGCATTTTAGCATCATCTTAACTATGGTTTAGCTAGAAGTGTTTAGGTAGAATTACTAGGCATTTCTATTATACCTTTCGGACAAAAACATAGCATGGATTATCCACCAATATCTTTGTGGGAAAAGATCACTTCTGCAACTTTAAGCCTAAGATTTCCTCACCTTAAATCCTTGAGCAACTTTGCTGATTTCCAGAATGTTAGACAGTTCCTTACTTTCTACAAGCACCAAAACAGGTTAATAGAAGTGTCTGAAAAAGAAAAAAAAAATCATTACTACCAGAGAGAAAAAGTAAAAATTGAAAAGCTTATGTTTTCACCTCTTGCACGCTAAAAAGTTTTCAAATTGAAAAAATGTTGACCAGGTTTGCCTACTCCTGTTTCTTTTTAAGCAAACCAATTCCCTTAAAGTTGTCTCTTTCCTTGCCATGAGTAAACAGTAAAGTTTTCACAATTTTCACTTCTTGTGAGTCTGTGCAGTAATTCTGTTACCTTCCACCTTCTCTTTATCCAACTGTTGCCAATATAATTTAAATTAGACATCCAAGGAAAATTAAGAAAAATTAGCCTTCAAAGTCATAAAAACTTGAAAATTTGCCTTGATGACAGTTTAAGTAGACTTCTGCATTGACCTCTGATATTGTCTGCATAGCACTAATACTCCATGCTCTTGTGATGTGAGTACATATTTTCTAGCACTGCTGAGAATAAAAAAAGCCCTTCAGCGTATCTTTTTAGTTTGTTTTCCAGCCATTTCAAGGTTATCGCAAGGATCCTTGTGTTTTTCCTGTTTGTATGGGAAAAGTATTACAATTTATCACTTACTGTTTTATCAAACCTTTTATTTTTATACCAAGGCAGTAAAAAACAAGATTATTTGGAAGGAAAAACAGGGTACAATGATAACACTTGCAAAGAATAGGATAATGCAGAGCTCATTCAAATATTTTCATCTATTCAAAAACCTAAAATATGAATACAGCTGGGAAAATGAGGAACTACACATCTGAATTGTTCTTTTACTTTTTGTTGCACTGACTTGAAAATGCGGTTTCAAGATTTTATTTTGAAAACAGAAAATGCTAATAAAACTCAATTTTACCTTCAAAAAATTATTTATCAGTGCATCTGATCTGGAATAGAACATTCAATAACTGTAGTGATTGAAGAAATATGGTGTCTTTCAGAATGTATTACTTTTAGTATTTAATTAATAGCATCTAGCTAAGGATATTAGTTAATACCACACTCTTCTAAAGTGTTTTCTAAAGGTTTTAAAAAATAAACCTACCTCTAAACCTTTTCACCAGATTAAAGCAACAACATAATTTCGCTTGGGTGTTTTAAAGCTATACTGGCCTTTAGCAGAAATACTGTGTTTCTGAAAGCAAAACAGTAGACAGAAACACAAACGACAGTAGAAAGTGGGAAAACACTCTTCGACCATATGTTTCGGCTGTTAACTGAAATGCTAGAAGAGCTGCCCGGACTAGGATCCCCAAAGCCCAAGCTGCATGCCCCTCAGAGGCCCGTATGTCTAGATACTCTGCTCAGAAGCCCAGCCTCTAGCCTCCTGCCTCTGCACTCCAGAATTTTAATTTCTCAGTAATCTGCACCGAAAGGCCCTGGTTCTCCAGTCCACTTATCCAACCTTTCACCAGAGAGATTTCTTCTCATATTGCCCCAAATCCTCTCTCATTCCGATCCAGCCCGGAGCCCCCTGCTCTTTCTATTCCCTCGCACACACTCTCCTCACACCTCAGTGGGAATGCCAAAGCATTTTCATTTTTCTTGCCCCAGGCCGCCCATCCCAGAGTCCAGCAGACACCTGCGGCTCTGCCCCTCCTCTTCCTGTTGCTCTGCCTGTATATGGCCTCTGCTGCATCCCACACGCTGGAGCTAACGCTTTTCTTCTCCACTGACCCCTAAACACCCACAACCACATTTCCATTGGCTACCTTGACAGGCCAAACCTTCCCCAGACTTCTGCTTGCAGAGGATACTAAAAAAAACCCTGGACATTGGTGCCGCCTATAAAAGAAAAACATCAAGATTTTGAGGGCTATAAAAGTAGACTAGAGGATCCAATGATTAAATGACTGTCAGCCGTGCAACTGATCCATTAATTTCAAAGATGGAATCACAGAGCAAAGACTAGGTACACAAGCAGTTTAAGATAACTTCACATGAGTATACAGATAACTTACACCTGTTTAACGATTCTTGGTAAGAGGTGAAAACTACTATCACTATAGTTAAATCATTAGTCCAGGAAATTGGAGAAAGAGCCAAATTAAGCTATGTCATGAATTCTATGTCAGTCCAGTTTATGATTCATATGATTGCTCTAGATTAAAGGTATCGGAACCCATGGATCAGAACATCAAAACCAGAGTTGGCTTTCAAGCTGGACATCTGGAAGAGTACTGTAAAAATGATATAAAAATGGAGATGCTAATGTGTTTGCTCTGCCATGAATTACATACCTAGCAAACCAGTCATTGTGTAAAGGTTTACATAATTCAGATGTAAACTTTCTTGAAAGCAAAGATCAAAAAAGCAGTGAAAGATAAGCCTATATTCCAGCTGTGCAAGTGAGAATCCTATTATCAAGCCCAAGGGATGCAGGACTGGGAGTTACACAACTACTCAGCTTCATTCTTTCTGTGCAAACAAGTATGCATGGAATTGCCCATTCAAGATAAATAACAATCTATCAGATTGACTTAGAAAGGGGAACAGAGATTACTGTCCACAGGAGGTAAAGAAGAGACTAAATGCATCTGATTCTTTGCTGATGCTTCCAAAAGCCCCTATCGTAAAATAAAACAAGCACAAACAACCTGGAGGGAAAAATGGAATTTGATCACTGGACTAAGGTGTAAAGTCAAGGGTGTGGTCTGGGGCACTTCACAGAAGACCAGTCAGCAATGAGTGGATGAGAAACCAAAAGGGAATTTCAGAAAGATAACACCTTGCAGTTTTTTAATTACATGATCAACATATATTCCACCAGAAATTTCAATGTTAAAGGCAAAAAAATACAACAAGCAACTGTGGCTGCATGTGAGAACTGTTTGCACAGAATTGCAAGTTGCATTGAGAATGTACCTGAGCATACAGGAAGCTTGCATCAACAGACATAACAAATTATGTGCCAATTTTGCAAGATGGAACAGTGTTCCATCAAAGCCATATTAAATACAAAAAGAACAAATTCAAAAATCCAGCCTGGGTGGCTGTTGTGATAATCCACCAAGAAAGTAAAAGATCTATAATTTCACAAAAGACAACAGAAAAGGGCAGTAAATGCCATTGCTTGATGCAGTACATCAAAAACATTACATTGGCTCCTACAACTTTGGGCCAAAGAAAAACATAATGAACATAACAATAAAGTACTGGACTCTCAGAATCCTCGCTGGAAGGAAGAGGTACTACACTGATCACTTGACAAGTCTCTATTACATTAACATAATGATTTTTTTTTAATTTCCTTTCCTTACAATAATTCCAGAGGATTTATCAATAAGTCAGATTGTCTCTATAGTCCTTAATCTTAACATCTGAAGGGGATTCTATGGTATCATAAAAAGGACCTCAAAATATCCTAGGTCTTTTACAAATAAAGGAAAAACTACGATGGCTAACGAACAGCTGTTCACTTCTTGTGCTTCACAGACAACTGGAATTCCATCTTTCCAAAGGCAAGCCTTCATTCACACTTACATACGCTTGACTCTCTTCCTGGAGGATCTGCTCTGCATGTTCTCATGAGGCATGGTCTCATTCTTGACATTTATAAAAAATAAAATGCTATATACTGCCTTCTTACATATGTAAAATACAAAGCTAATCTTCTAAAAAATCATTAAAAAAAATTCACAAATAACAGTGTGTGGCGTACAATTAACATTCAGAAAAAGTACAAACAGACTGAGTAAACGCTAGATACTAGCAAATAACAGTTTCTACTCCATGGCCATATAAATAAGTTAATAGCGTAAAGAAATGCTTTAAAATTTGAGCTAAATTGATGAGCAGGTAGCAACTGACTTCTAACAGTTAAATGATAGTACAATGCAAATAAGTGTGGTTCTATTCAAGTGTGATGCCAGGGTCCCGTTTCTGTGCTTCAGTTCCCACACAAAATTCTTGCCTAATGGTTTGCTCCGCAGAGTAGCTAGAGCTTTGAATGCCTCCATGGCTCTTTCTCAAATAGCACTATTAGGAATAAAGATCCTGCAAAGTCTAAGGCTTTGCTATAAACTCCAAGCCTCTGATACAGAACAAAGAGCCAACTCTAGTTTTCTCAAGCGTATTAAATTTGCTACAATATAATCCCAATACTGACTTCTAAGACAAATATACCATCATGTTTCTAAAGAGCTTGTTACATAAAATCACTGATAGATAACATGTATTATCCAAAACAACATTAAAAAAATCAAAGTAACCCTATGCAAACCTTATGTTTCAGTATTGAATAACCACTGCTTCTATTATATCTACTGGCTAATAATTTTTTTAATAATTGAGAATCAGTCCATGGTAGCCTTCTATTAATGCTTAATGTTTTGATGCTTAAAAAAATAATATATTCATTTGTCCGGAAAACAGAAATTTGGGCAGATGAGAGTTAAAAAATAAGCAAATACAATACCTACTTGCTTACAAGTCTCTTAATAGCATTTAAACAAATGTTAAACATAACATGGAGGAAAATCAATTTTGCATTAATCTCCAATTGGAGGCATCTGAAATTGGTAGAACTGCTGATAGAATGGAATAATTTAGGCATACAGTCATCTTATCCAGCAACAAATTAGCTTGTATTTACCATGGGATACCATTGCAAACCTCTACCAAACATTGATACCCTAAACATTCAAGTAGTAGGATCACAAGTAAATGAAATACTCCACAAATGCGCACACACAAAACCCTTTAAAGCAGGCCAGGTTGATTGCAAAAGCAGCAGTGATTTGGCTATCTGTTCACTATGCAGCCACTGACCAAAATGACCGCTGACTTCCTGACTAGCCCAGCAGTCAGCAAGCCAGCCAAGTGGCCCTTTCTCTGCTACCTGGGTTGCAGGCAAGCTGGCTACCTCTCTGACGCACCAGGATAGCAAAGTACGTAAGGGTGACTTCTCTCCAAAGAGAAGGCTGTCAATCAAATCAGAAAGCTGTTAAGCAGTAGTGCTAAAGAGACCCTTCCATTTCACTGGAACTTCTGTAATACCTGTATTTTCTCCCCATCAGTAAATTGAAATTTTACAAAATGGAAATTCCCTTTTCTGATCAGAATTATTCTGGACAGTTTTGCTTGTGTCAAACTTGTGGCCTAGAAGATCACAGAACTCTTCCCAGAAAATTAAGAAACCGAATCTCATCAGCGAAGCAAACACGCTTGAAACTTATTACACTGGGATGCTGCGGAGAGGTTGCCGAGGCTTGTCCAACCCTCAGACTAATACCCTTTATGGCTCAGGCGTGCAGGGATCCCGGATACTACCACTGGAGACCTGGAACATATCACATGAGTGACTACAGGACTGTGGAGACAAGGGTGAAGGACACAGAAGTCCACATGGTTCTCCTTAATCCTGCCAGTTTGGAGAGGCTCAGTAGGAAAGGGCTCATACTATGAGCCAACACCTGGCTGCATGACTGATGTCCCAGCCTGGGCTTTAGCTTTCACAACCACGGGACCTTCTCTGAGGATAAGGACTGGCTGAGTAGAGGCAGCATCCATCTGACAAAGCTGGCAGGAGCAATATAGTTTATGCGGCTGTGGGATTAGCCAGGACAGGGAACTCATTCAGCTGAAAGCTAACACAGAAAAATTTGAAGTTTAGCCATGGCATTTCCCTGATCCACAGATGACACAAACAGTGCCAGAACAAGGGAGGGACCAAGAGCAGGTTACTGGGTGCAGAGCTGCACCATCTCTATTGGCAGCAGCCTCTACTTACACTGCATAAAAGCTTGTCTATTTAGGTCCTAAGGATGCCTGGTTTCCTGTAGCTTTGTGCCCCATGGTTGATGGACACCAAATCAAAAGCAGTGTGAAGTTCTTACCTATAGATGGAGCATTTAAGAAGACTCATTTCAGTATGAATTTGTTATTTTAACTGACCTCAACTACAGATTTTCCTTGAGCAACAGTACTCTTCTCCATACAGTTGCCGATTTTTATGAAAATTTATTGGGATAGGGAGGATGGAGGCAGGCCCCTGTACGCACAGATATGTGAAAACAGGAGCCTAGTTTTGACAGAAATTGAGGCAAAAAATTCTGTTTTCCTGAGAAAAGTCATTCTGAATAGGAATTGTTAGTTAATGAAAAATTCCACTGGAACTCCACTTCTAATAAGTAAAATATGGGGGCAGTTTGTTTGTTTTTTTTCCATGGGGAAAGTCGTGTCCTCCAAAAGAAGATGGAGAAGTTTTTCCATACTGCCTTGTTCACTTCATGTGTTCAGGTGGAGACAAAGTGCCTGGATTTTGAAGATAAGAAATGCTTTAGATTCACACATGCAGTTTCCAATTTGTTTTGCTCAAATATGACTTACTGGCTGAGGAAAGCCAAGTTATGCAATATGATCATCTTCATTTAAAAAAAAATTTTTTTAATGAACAAAGTTCAACAGGTCGTAAAAAATAAGCGATAAATAGAACGGAAGGATTTCTCAAGAATGGACAATGATCAAACCAACCCAGTTTCCTTCTCTGGAAAGCTACATGGCCTAAAGGAAAAAGTGTGTGTGACATATCTTGACTTCAGGAAGGCTTAGACTCTCTTCTGCATCACATTCTTAAAAAAAAAATTAAGAAAAATGCAATATAAGGAATCACTAGGAAGTACACATATGACTAAAAAAAACAGTTATAAAGGGTTTTTAAACTAAAACAACATGACACACATGGCTATTCAGGGCTCCGTCCTGTCCAGGCAAGACCTACTAAATTTTTTTATATACAACCTGGGTAACAGAATGGCTGGGATGGAATAAAAAACCAAAACAAAACAAAATAAATACCCTTGACAAACTGAATGGCCCTGATCAAAATGGCTGAAATTTAGTAAAAGGTAATATAATGCTTCATAAAGAGATATCAAATGTATAGAGACATTCAGGTAATAACTGGCTAGATAGGCAGAACGGGGATCTAGGATGAAAAATAAACTTCTTCAGATGCTGTTGCAAAAAAAGCAAGATCACATTCAGCAAGACTGTAGTTCATCCAACACTGGAGATACTCCCATGACTTTGTTTCGGGGTAATGAGGCTGGTGTCATGGACACATGAGACCTCCTATTTTGGACTCCCCACTCTACAAATAATGTTGAGAAAGTGGGAGAAGTACAGAGGAGCGGAAGAAAAAGGAGGAGACAAATGATTGATGAAGGAAGGTTGAAAACATTAATTTTTCATGTGGAAAAGTAATGTAGATAAAACTTTCACAATATATAAAGGACTGCTTTTCCTTTCATGGCAAGCATTTGTTTTCCATGTCCACAGAGAAGAGGGTAGTAAAAAAAAATAAGCTTGGTTTTGGATTTTAGGAAAATCTTTCTAATAAAAAGGTCATAAAATACGGAAATAGGTTTTGGTGTACTGCACAATCAGCTTTACTGAAAGTTCTTAAGAGCAAGTTAGACACACACCTGTTAGTAACGGTGTAAGTCAATGTTGTCCGGCTTCCTGACCTGAAGTGCCACATACAAAAACCTTCCTACAGGTAAAAGCTGTCAGAATGGTACAGCCAGAAAGGTCATCCTCTGGGCTCACAGAGAGAAAATGACAGCATCTCTTCAGCAGTTCCACTAACGCACAGCAAACAAACAGCGGAGCTGCAGGGCAACCTGGGGTACCATCGGCCTTAGCGTCCGACTGGGGAGCCGAGCAGCCCTCCCCTCCATACAGAGCCACCACCAGTCTGCAGCATGGGGCCAACCCGGGAGCCAAAGGTCTGGGTGCGTTGCATTCTTAGGGAACACGTTTAGACCAAGCAATAACTAAGTTTCTTCCAACTCAGCAGTCCCACGTGAAGTTTAAGAAATCCTAACAACAGCTTTGAATGCAGGATAGCTTCCTGGCTTATTGCTTCTGTTTTGATGAAGAAATGCAGAAAAGGAAAGGAAAAAACAGCTTCCAGTCCAGAACTCAAGTTTGATTAGTGAGGAAAATAAGTTAGTTTGCACAGATTTGCTTGTTAGCATTTCAGCTCCCAGGCTGCCCTGGCTCAGAGCCGGCCCAGTGACCTTAGACCAAGGCCTCCCTGGAACCTCTCGGCCAGAAGCACCCTCAGTGCTGGAGCCCCCCAGCGAAAACCCCGCCGGGGCTGGGCTTGGTCCACAGACTGCTGTCGCCCCTTCTGGTATTTCAGCGTCATCCGGCACGGGTGCAAACCAAGAGCTACACCGGGGTGCTCAAGGGCTTCGGGCACGGCCTCGGCTACGGGCGGGCTCCTGAGCGGCTTCGCTCCCTGCACGCCAGCTTTCTGTTCCCTGCGAGAGCCGCAGTGGAATTACCCCGGCGGGAAAACCAGCAGGAAGCCCCTCTGGGGCCGTGACGGCCCTTTTTGCAACAGAGCAAAGAAAAATAAACAACCCTCACCGGGAGAAGGCCGCAGCCCGCGGAGAGGCCCCGCTCCCGCCCGCTCCGGCGGGAAGGGGCGGGGCGGAGGCGGCGCCCCGCCCCCCGCGAGGCGCGAGGGAGGCGGTGGCCGCCGTGCGTGCGCGCGCGCCCGAGCACGCCGCGTCGCGCCGCGGCTACCTCAGCACTTCCGGGTCGGGGGTGGGGCCGAGCGAGGAGGTTGGTGCGTGACGTTGCCGGAGGGGCTGGGGGCTGCTGAGCGCCTGTTATTGTTCTCGCCGCCCGCTCTTCCCGCCGCCGCGTCTGCCTCCTCCGGGCGCTCTGGGGCGCGGAGGGAGGGAGGGGGAGCGAGCGAGGGCGCCCCCGCGCAGAGCGGCGCGCGCGCAGGGGCGGGAGGCGGCGGCGCAGGTAGGAGGGAGCGCGGCGGGCGCGGCGCGTGACCCGCGGAGCGTCCCCGCCCGGCGGCCGTTAACCGTCTCGAACTCTCCGTAGCGCCAGCCCGGACAGCGGGGGCGGGGGGAGAGCGCGCGCGTCACGAAGCAGCCAGCGAGAGCCGGCGCGGCGGGGACTGGGCGGCCATGGCCTACGCGTATCTCTTCAAGTATATCATCATCGGGGACACAGGTGAGCAGCGGCGGCGGCGGCGGGCCGCGCCGGGCGGCGCAGGGAGCCGGGCCCGGCTCCCCGCTCCCATTTCCGCAGTGCTGGCTCCGTTGACGTGGTGCCCCTGCGCGAGGAGGCGGCTCCTCCGCCTCTGCGCTGGGCCCCGCCCGTGGCCTCGGCCTGCCTCTCAGCGGCCTTGCGCCCCGGCTCCGTGACAGCCGCCTCCGGGCCCGGGGCACAGGCCGCAGGGCAGGCCGGGCTGTGTCACGCCCCGGGCTGCGGCGCCTTGGTGTGAAAGGCGGGGGCGGAGATTGGTGGGGGTGCGGGCTGCTATCAGTGCAAAACTCGCACCTGGGCAGCCACCCCTTATTTACCTCCCTGCAGCCCTGAGGCCTAAGAGCTGCTGCGTGCTTCCTAGGAATTTTGTGGTGACGCAAAGACCGGTGCTATGAGGTACCTTTAGGCCGTGAGGATGCCATTTCCTGCCCGGGCTGGAGGTGCAATAGCAAACTGTTTAAGTGTCAGGACATGCTGTCAAAGGGAAATCAAAAGGCCTGACTCTTTTCTTCTAATTTATAGGAGCCATTTTTTGACTAACTGCTTTTCTAGATGCTGTAAGCTGCATCTGTGGTCCCCCACCCATTTGTTTGTCCCTTTTTAAAAACTTGTTCTCTTCCGTTTGTCATTGACTACCATGTTGCAAATAACATTGCTTAAGAATGCTGCAGGCCTAACCCTATGCTGTTTGATGCACTTTTTGACAACATATTCTATGCTTCCTTAGCGTAGTGTGGGTATAGATGGCATTCTTTCAATCACACTTTTGGCAGGACAAGGTAAATAACAAAGCTAGCTATTGTGCTTGTGTATTGTGCATCTTTCTCGTTGTCTTCCTCATACCTGAGTAAATGCCCTCTTTAATAAATTTGATGACACAGCTGTCTCTTTACATGCTATACTAGGGATACCTGCATAATTATACTTCATATCAATGAACCAGTTTATCTGTTGCTAGAGTTTATGGTACTGTAATTGTACACTACAGTTGCATTGCATATGTGGTTGTTAAATAGCCTGGATTGCAACTACTACGTGGGGTTTTTTTGTTTTGTTTTGTTTTTTAACCTACATTTAAACTCTACAGATTTTTTTTGAAACTGTAGTATAAATGAATATTAAGAAATATATCATGGTTATAATGACCATCTTGAAGTATTTAATAGTCCATAGATGATGATAAGATTTCAGATTTTTCTTGAGTATCTAGGTGACTGACAGCTCATAAACCAAACTAGAGGACAGGAGATTACTTCAGCAGAGTCAAGGGAAGTAAAAGGAGGTTTTTTTGCTCAGGATGATGCAAAATGGTAGTGCAGAATTCAGGGTCATAGTGCTTCAGAACAGATGGCCTTGTGTTCTGGTGCATCTTAAAAACTATAATCGTCAGAGTGGTAGAGAGGGCAGTAAACAGTTGCTTTGGTACATTGATCGTATACAGATTAAATTTTTACAATGAAATATCCTCTGTGTAGTGGTTTCTGTTGACCTTCTGCATCTTAATTGAAGATTGCTTCAGTTGCTTGAAATATGAAATACAGAGTGGATGCGTGTCACTTCTGAAGTTGTTTCCATTTCTTAAGAACCAAATACAGGAATTGTAAGATCTAGAAGAAGCACACTGAACAGAAAACAGCTCCCAAGTTTATAAAAAATGAAAAACTTTCTGTAGCATTTATTCAGAGTTGCTATAGGAAGCTAATTAAAACTTGTGCAACAGTCACTGGTAAAGTGAATTAAATATGCCAATAGTGGAAAGCTGGTTTTGCTTTTATTTAGATCTATGAGCCTTTTAAGTATTCTAATATAGCTAGTACCAAAGAGCCAATTTATGTTGTGCACAGTTTGCTGCCAAAATGACTATGATGGTTTAGGTGTTGCTGTTCCTCTGCCAAAGGCAGTTGCACTCATAGCTGTACTGATGGAAATTAATGGAGTGTATGGGGACTGTCCTTTTCTGTCCCAGTAGTGGTCTACCACAGCATTACAACCAGTGAAGATATGCCAGTGGCCTTGCATGCCTGTAATTTCCATAGTGATCAAGAAATTTATCTTTGGGACTTGATTTAGAGTCTTTGGAAGTGGATTAACTGCTTGGTGACTCAGCAATTAGTTGTAAACAAACTGTAGATGAAAAATAAGACAGCATCAACCCAGGACGGACATTGTTTTGTAGTGCTGAAAAAGGAAGATGAGCTAAATGTCAAAGTGGGTTATGCAAGCAATAAACAAAACAACAAAAAGTCTGCAGTTATACAAGACACCTGCATGTGTATTCTGAATTGTGATTCCAAATGCTTTCATCCACTTCAACAGAAATTTAGTATGATCTCAGTCTTTTAAAATGACAGCTAAAGAAATTGTGTAAGACTGCCTTGCTCAACAGATCTTGTCCGTTTTTACTGCGTGCTTCATTGGTCATTGACATTCAGTGACTTTTTCTTTTGCTGGTACTTCAGGCACTACAGCTCTATGAACAACCATAACAGAATCAATCCCATGTTATTTATAATAGTAAGTCTGCAATATGCATTAAATAGGGTTTTCTTATATCCAAGTATGTTTACCAATTTCCATCAAAGAATGTTACAGTTCCATATGGCTGAAATACCAGTTTTGCAATGGTCAGATTTCTTTCCACCAACATGATTTGTCTGTATGATCAGTGTTGCTGCATCTTCCATAGGCATGTCTGTTTTCTGCTTTTCGTGTATGTGTTAATTCAGCAACCTTTGGAGCTTCTTGCATAATGCACTTGCCTTCCAATTTCAGCAGATATCCTTGGTTTATAAGCAGCAAATATCTCTTTTGTGTTATCTGTTTGTGTTAGGGGAAGGTGATGAGACAAAGTATAATTGCTTGGTGATCTAACTTTCCTTATTTTCTGGAGGAAAGTAAGCTGTCTAGTCTACTGTATCACTTGTCTAGGAAATTATCAGATGTTGAAATTAAGCAATTGAATTAAACTTTTTTTTTTCTCTCTCCCCTTCTTGTGAATACGTATCTAGTGTCACTACACTTTGTTCTGGGACAGCTCTTTTAAGCTGGCGACATGCATGGCAAGAACCTCTTGCCCTTTTTTTCTAAAAGTGTATAATGTTACTCCTTAATTAAACAGTTTTTCATCTTACCAGAGCTGGTGCTAGCACCTTATGATAGGTTGAGAACTTGCTCATAGTGAAACCAGGGTACTAGATCTGTACTACTTATATCTTGGCATAAGACCCTTTTGGTAATAATTTGATCCCTAAAAGGCAGATATCACGTGTTTATAAACACATATTTTTCTTATCTACTTAGAAGTTAATTAGAAATACTGAACTGTAAGTAGATACTCTACAACTGATCTCATGAGACTGTTCCTGTGTGCCCCCCATAATTATTATAACTTGGGGGGGGGAAAGAAAGTTTTTTATTGTGAATGACTGACAGCTTTCTAAGCTTTTCATGATCATCCAGGACATGAACAGGTTTTCTTTAGCCTCATGTAATTTAATTTTATTTGGAGAAAGGTTTTTTTTTATTATTATTAAGACCTGTAGAGTTACCAGTTGGGTAATGCCATACTAAATGGAATGTGATAGAGCTGAAGAGCTCCTTTTAGTTTGTAGATGTGCACTAATTTTTATGAAGAAAGGAAAACTTAGAGCAGTGGTTTGCTGTAAATTATTTACAGCAGCATACATCTATTTATATAACCTAAATGTTGAAGCTGAATCATATTTGAAAAGAGTTAAAAAGCCATTTTACAGCATTGCTTTTCCCAAACTTATGTAGTCATTATGAAGAATTTTAAAGGTTATTTTTCTTCTCTTCTTATTGCTTCTTAAACTGATATGCAAAGGTCCCTTTGCTTTTAGAGGTAGCCAATTGAAACTTTGTAGTCTCTCCTTCCTATTAATTTTAGTAAAATTTTCTCATTTAGTGATAGAATTGTGACTGACAGACATCTGACTGATAAAAGATTGAGAAAAAAATCTCTGCTTGAGGTTAATGTCTCATTATGCCTAGGCCTGTGGTTGGTAATATAGCACTTTGCTGAGTTGCATAAAGATGATGTGGTTGAAAAAAAAGGAGAGAAAATATGAGTTGCTGACTGTACTAAGAAATTTATTGGGCTCATGAAACATCTGGAAGCTATCTAAAGTAGTGTAGTCTACCACAAAGAACTAGAAATAGCTCATCAGTCAGATTAGAGGTCTGTATCTTGTGACATTTGCACTATTTTTCTGGTTTAAATCTGAGCTGGTTTTAAAATCTATGTTGTTTGCGACTTGTCTGTTGTTAGAGACTGCGTTCAGCTTATTTAAAGGGTGTTTTGGGTTTTTTTTTTTTTTTTTTTGCTTGTTTGTTTCCTAAAGGGAGGTAGGAGCAGCAGACAGCTTGTTTAAGCTCAGTTTGTAGCAGGGTTTTAGTTCCACGAGCGCCTGAGTTGACATACCGTCTGGTTACAGGTGAAAGAAGGAGGTCTTGCTCCCCTTACTATGTGGAGACTCATACTTTTCCATGAGCTGATTCAACTCACTTTTTTTAGGTTAATTTTCTACTGAGTGGGTTGGGAAGGATAGGTGGCAGCAAGATAGCAAAGGGGAGTAGGTCTTCAGCTCCGTGGTGGTGAGCATATTGGTTCACCCTGTCTTGTGAAGTAACAGCAAGGAGAAAAATTGTTCTTTGAGAAGGCTGACTAGTCTAAAGGTTAGCAGCTGCCAAATTGGGTGGACCTGATTCCCACTTCTTGTCCTAGCTACAGACTACTTCTGCTTCTGAGCTGTCAGCATCATTGCTTGTCTGGTCCTTCAGAGAGCCAGTTCAGCTCATGAAGGTGATTAAAAAAAAAAAAAAATTTAAGCTGCATTCAGAGAAATGTAAGAGTCATTCTGAGTAAGAAGGTGGAACTCTGCAGGAAGGAGCGAGTCTACCCATCAGAGGCAACTAGCAGTAAATCTAAATGGATATAAAAACTGAATTCTGAGGGTAAATCTGAACTGGGACTACTACTGTAACACTTTTCCTCTTTCACCTTTCTTGGGAAGCAGTGGTGCTTATGCAGACAAGTAAGGAAGTGATCCGTAGACGGACACATCGACTCATATAACCATCAGTGGAGGAACAGGACTGCAGATTGGGTTAGACTGGTTTAAGTTGTTGTAGATCTCTATTTTCTGGCTGTAGCCTGTCAGTAGACAAATCTCATCTAGTGGCAAGGAGAGCCTGGAAGTTTCACTGGTGCTGGCTCTAGCACACCTCAGACTTTGCAGTTGACAACTAATCAAGCAAAAAAGGAATTACTTTTTTTTTTTTTTTTTCTTAGACTGGTTTCATGAATTTATTTTTCTTTCCTTGTGCTACTCACAGTGGGGTCACCGGAGCTAGAAGGGGAGAAGGAAGCAAATCTGCTTTTTTGATGAAAGCTATTAAATTGGCTGTGCTGTATCATCAGCTGTGCTATGGTTCCTGAGCTGCTTTTTGAATTGATGTGAGTGCAGCCTGCTACTGAAAAGAACAATCCTTCCCTTTACAATATATTTTGTAGCCCTAGTGTTGTGCACATACTAGCATTTTGGGTGACTAGTTTTCTGCTGGATCAGTTTCTTGATTTGGCTCATTGCCTAACCTTCTGAGTGAGAAGGGAGAGGTTAGTCTTACCATTTGCCTGTTTTGGCTTGCTGAGCAGTGAAACGGATACTAGTGCTGATGAAAGAAAGGGAGGAGTTGAAGTGTGGCTGGGCCAAGGCAGACAGTAGGAAAGCCCAGCAATGCTTTCCCAAGTCAAATTGATTGTGGAGCATCACCCAGGTAAGTAGAAAGCTTTTACTAAAGGCAGATGCATTTGGAACCAACTCAGGCTGATGTTTGGAATTCAGGATCTGAGGATAAAACACTGCTGTAGTATGAATTCTAGTTCACTTTCCATCACTGTTTGGCTACTAAGAAGTGGT
The DNA here is from genome assembly GCF_036417845.1 of Apteryx mantelli. Taxonomy (NCBI): domain Eukaryota; kingdom Metazoa; phylum Chordata; class Aves; order Apterygiformes; family Apterygidae; genus Apteryx; species Apteryx mantelli. The sequence continues at coordinate 37,418,017 of NC_089979.1, forward strand.
CCTGGAACAGGCACTTGCAAAGAAGTATTCTGCTCCCTTCAGAGCACGTAATCCATTGCTTTAATTTATTCCTAAGCAAGAGCTTTTGTTTACTGTATTTGTTGGCTAAGTATGTCCAAGCTCTGCTCAATTCTTGTTTTAAGATACTAAATATTTTTTCTCCTCTGGGGAAGATATTGCTGAAGCTATATTATATTAAAGTGATTGTGGCAGTAAAATGGAGAATCAGTTAATAAATACCTAATTTTAAAGTTGTCTGTGCAACTTTAAATCTGTCCCTTTTGTTTTCTACAATTGATGACTTTCATAAGACATGCTCAAATACTTTTCCCAGGGATTCTGCCTCATTTCAGATATAAGATTTACAGTCCTAAGTGAATGAGGTACTGGTAAGTAGTCACTTTGTTCTTAGAATTTGGTATAAAATTCAGTACAGTTACTGTATTACCATTTGTATGCAATGCAGTTGGCTGCCACACAACTGTTAGTTGATCTTTGCAGCATCTGTGTATATCACAAAGCGGTAAACTGCTCAGAAGTTCATATATAGCTCCTGTTTATGACAGGTTACTGGCTGTGTCTATGATACCGTAGTTTTCTCTCAAGCTCCAGAAATATATGGGCTACAAGCTATTTTAATAAGAACTTTCTGGTTACAAACTTGCAATGCATTAAAACTATAAAATGTAAACAAAACATCACTGTTAAGAAGGTAGGCAAAAATACTAAAGTACTTATAACTACTATTTAAAAATAGATTATAGCTTGTACTGAACAGTCACTACAGTCTTGTTATGCAACTTACTGAGCCTTTTTTCAGTCAACAACAGTACAAAACTTATGGAATTTCCAATTTTTTTTTCCCCTGTAAGGTTCTAAAGTAACAGGAATAGCATTAAACAAAAACTGGCTGATTTCTTCTTTCTGTTGTGTGAACCTTTCAAATGTGTAGACTGCTTCTTAAAGGCCTGCAATAAGTAACTAAGTGTGCAGTTTCTCAGTTATCTTGAGCCAACTCAAGACAGTGCTCGTGTTGAAAGGGCTATGCTTGTCTCTGCTCTATGCTGACATTGGTATTTGTGTTTTCGCCTGAACCAACAAGCTGATCATCAAACTTTGGAGAAGGAAAATTATCAGACTGCCATGTGAGTGCTACTACTAGACATTTAATCAAGGGTCACTTTGCTCACTGAGTTTTGAAATATTTTTCTAATGCATATAAGATACGTGCAGGCAACATTTGGTGTCAGTTTTGGGGTTCATATTTATTAAATGATACTGAAATTGTTTTGCAAGGTTAATGACAAAAGCTATTCTGGATTCTATTTCTGGATTGATTTATAGATTGTTTCTTAAAAGTGAGGTGGTGATTATGTTCTGTGATGGGGAACTCTATTTTAGTGGTGGTATCAAAGTTATCTATATATGTAAAGTGTTCTGTGAGTAGAAGAATTATTAATATTTCAAGGTTCCTTAGAAACTTTTGTTCTCTGTCCCTACAGCTCCAGTATTCCTTCTAGCCTTCTCCCTGTTTCTTTCTTGCTTCCAGTGCTTTCCCCCATACCCTTTATCCATACTATTATTATCCATACTATTACCCACTTCTCTCATGTCCACTGATTTTGTTGGGAGGCTGGATGTGGCATAATCTATACCTGCTTCCAACCTGCTTGTGAACTGACAGCTTGCTGTCATAAGCCAGAGAGCTACAGAAAAGAGAACTGTTAAGACTGATGCAGCAAACTTTGCCTCAGGCTGTAGTGCCATGCCAGTCTAAGCTGCTGATCTGCTGGCTGCTGCATTTTTGTTCCCTCTTTTGAACTAGCTCTGAGGCTTGTCTGACCCTGCACTAAGCCGTTTCTGCATGCTTTGTCACTCTTGTTCAGTTAATGTGCTAAGCCAGCAGACAACTGAAATGGCTTGGTCAGATGAGTTCTGAAGCAGTATGGAGAAAAGGAGCATGAACATGCTGCAGGGAAGAGCAGGAGAGCGGCAACAACAATTGACTTAGACTGCTGGAATTGCTGCATCAGTTGAGGCATTAATTTCAGAGTGTCATCATTTTATTACAACTCATTTTGTGACAAAATCAAGGGCAAATCTCCCATTTCTGTTAGATTTGATTGAAACTGGCCGCTGGTCTTAGTTTTCAAGACCAGATGAACAGTGATTATAGTAGTATAGGCTTTGTTTCCTCAAGAAACAGTCAAACTTTGAGAAGTTGAACACTTTGAAAAATAAAAGATCATCATCACTGTATGCAAACCTCTGACACACTCATCTTGTGAGTTGCAATATGGTGGTTCTTATGCCTTTGCTTGCTGTCTTTTATCAACAGATATGTCATTTGGGATCAGTTGTTGCCTGGCTTCTAATGTGGCTAAAATAGCCTCATCTTGCTCTGTGGATAAAGCAGAGCACAGAAGGAACTTGGATGTTACAGGATCATGTGTTTTGTGATACAGTTCTGAGAGTTTAAATGTATGTAAACCAAACGTATGACTGCAGAGGTTTTAAAAGGCTGAAAATTTGAAATCGGATAGAGTAGGACTGGAAGAATGATCCTTCCAAGTAAAAGAACAAGGCAATATTATTGTAAAATTTGTAAAAAGTAGATGTTTACGAACTTGCATAGTCTGAGTATCCCTGTCAACTGCATTAACTTTTGTTTTTCTGTGCTTCCATGTACAGAAGGAATTGCCCATCTACTGGGCAGCATCGATGTAACGTGAAGTAGTTCATATAAAAATTGTCCCCTTCAGATATCCTGATTTCAGACCCAAATGGTTATCTGTCTGGCTGTAGTGTGAACTCATCTGTTGCCAATTCTGCTTGGCCTGTCTGTTGGCTATTGGCAGCCAATAGTCAGTAGCATGCGTAGTAGTTCTAAACAGCTGCATATGTCCTGTTGTTCCCTCTGTTGATAAATTGGGAGATAGGTGTGAGTGAGGTTCTGTTGAGAATGTAGCTAGCCTGGAAGAAACCTGGAGGTACTGAAGCAGGGGATGAAGCATAGAGCTGTGGGGAGAAGCAAGACCTGTAGTTACTGTTGTGAGAAGATGTAGAATGGTAGCTTGAAAGTCTGTTAGGAAACTGGTCTTCATTAGTTTTAAAGGCAGAAATACTTTTTTAAAGAATTATATTTTGTTCTATTTCTGAGTAATAACTGCTTAAACTTCAGTATTTCTGGAAATTTAAAAGCTGTTACAATCTGAAAAAGATGTGTACGCTTCAGAGTGGGTGAGATCTGGTATTTCAAATCCTAGTAATGGATTTTAAACAATATACACCATTTAATTCAATTAATTTTTATTGGTTCTTAACAGATTTTTTTGAATTTGCTTAAAATTTTTTCTTTTTTTTTCTTTTTTTTAGGTGTTGGGAAATCATGTTTGTTGTTACAGTTTACAGACAAGCGGTTTCAACCAGTCCATGATCTTACTATTGGTAGGTCTGTTTTGTCTCCCTAATGCTAATGTGCTGTTTTAAAACATGCTTAAGGTTTGTTTGGTTGGTTTTTAGGGTGGCAAACAGCTAGGGTATCACAGCATGCATTTGAGTTTGTTGTGCTGAGCTAGTGTAGGATTTGTGCTGTATTAAGGCATCAGTGAATTTTTATATGATGAATATTTGTTAGCTAATGAAGCTAAAGGGAGGCCTGTTTCTTACTGGGAAGGTCACATAGCTATGAAATTCTTCAAATTGATTCAGATCATGTCTCAACTGTTTCTTCAGAAAAGCTAAAAGCTGAACATGGAAACAGAATTGGTCAAGCTTGAAATACATTGCTGGTGATACAGATGCAGACTTTTTGTTAGGCAACAGAATGTTAGGCTAACCCTGAAGACAAGTAGCAGATAAAACTAAAGGAAAGGTAACTTAAAAGATGAATAAACAAACTTACTATTTGGGAAAGCTAATTCCTTGATGGAGAAGGATTGGAGTATGGAGGTGTTTGCTGTCTGGAAGGGACGGGGTTTTTTTCCTGACTTCTCAATTGAACGAGAATCTGATATGAGGTATGATTTCATATTGATACTAGAGGAAATTAATTAATTACAAAAGAATGCATTGCCTGTAATTTGACTATAATAGATGCTATGAGCTTCATTTGTCTTTCCACATAAAATATGAGGAATAGTGTGTGAATAAATTTTTTTTGTGGACAAGGTTAGTCTTCAGATCAGTTTCGGTCTTAAGCATAACAGATGCTGCTCTCTAATTAAAAGTTGCAGGACCTTTGAACTCCTTATGTTTGTTTCAAAGAACCTATTAAACTCTCCCTCTTACTGTGCTGAGCCTTGTACAAAATGTATCCATAGTCTATATTCTTAGTTTGTGCCTTGGAGTAGGTAGGCTTCCTGTGTATGGAAGTACTAAAATCGACACTTGAAATACAAACAAATACTCTTCGTGTAGCAGAACGTACCAGGTGGTTTGATTATGGCTTCTGTTTCTAGCTTGACAAGCCTTGCACACCTTGTATGTGGCTGTTTGATATAATTCAAATTATTAGGCTTGCATCAGTTTTCAATATTCCTGAGGTTTTTGCAACGGGTAGGCTGGTTGAATAAGGAGCCTGAGTTCTTTATGGAGGCACGACTTATTGCCATCTTTCCTTACTGGCTGATACATCACACCTTGTATATCATTCATGCCTTTGGCAGCCCTGTCATATATTTCTGCTTCTCAGCAACTTGCTAGTCTGTGGGAAGTGGCTTCACCTCAGCAGGATGGCTATAGTGCCAGTTCTGTGCCTGGCAAATAGCTAGCTAAGGTCTCAGAGCAGATATCAAAGCTAGTGGGATGCAGAGGTGAACCTACATAGCAATATAATGGGGATGTAGGATTGGAGTCTGGCAAGCTGCTTGAAAAGGGGAAGAATGAAGATAGGCCTGCACTTACTTAACTGATAGTGCATGCATCTGATTTTTGGCTAGGAGAATGCTGCTCTCAATTAGCCCAGATGACTTAGAAGGGCAGAGGTACATATGGGTTCAAACTCATGTGAATTTCCATGCAGCGTAAGATCGGATGGGTTGATGTTTTCCTAACACAGTTCCAGCTGATGTTGTTCTAACTCCTTAGAACTTGTAGATTAAGAAAAGCTTACGTTACACAGCCTAACTTTTATCAGTATAGTACAACTGTTTTAACAAATGGCAGCTTCTATCCCTGCTGCAAGCAACTTGGGAGAAGGGAAACCAAAATTGGATATTTGGGGGGAAAAATCGTACCATCTAGGGTTTTGCAAAATTCAGCCCCAAATTTTAGTATAGCTAGTCTAAAATGTCAGCTCTAAAATTTAGGAAATTCAGGAAGAAACTTTAGTGATGCTGAGATTAAAAAAATACAATACATAAAAGCAGATTTTATATGCCTTGGAACTACACACAAATTGTGCGTAACTGTAGAAGCATACTCTAACTTAAGAACTTGCAGTGTAACAGTTACCTCAATTTAGTTTTCATTTGGGAATTGGAGTAAACTGCTGTTTGTTTTTCCCATTATGCTTAGGACATATCCTTACTCCAAACCTGAACAGCTTCTATTCCTTTAAGAGAAAATCTAGCAGAAAACTGTGTTCTTTGTTTCAAATTCACAATTTTCTCACAGCAGAAATTTTGATGGAGTGGGGTAAATATTCTTTCATTTTTTTATGGGGATATGTGGAGAAACTAAACACCTGGATGACTGCTGGTTTTAAATCGGCAGCTCCATATCTGCATTTTGAGCTCAAGTAACAGCTACAGCGTTGATGCTTTTTGTAGTCCAAGGACCTTCCTCAGGCTTCGCAATCAACTTCAAAATATTGTCATTTACATGTTCCCTCCTATCTCCCCCCTCCCCCCCCCCCACTGCCAGCAGCTTTCTTTCCATGTTTTTGCATATAGTTACTGCAAGTTATTTGGGTGCTTAAGAGAATACACTATTCTTTGGCCCACAGCTTATACTTGGTTCCAATATCATGTGTGGTGGAAAGTGTTTTTGGTGGGTTCCCCTCCCTGCCCTGGAAAATCATTACTTCTGCAGAATGCAACACTGCCCCCCAAACCTAAACAAGCTTTTAAAGAGACGTTTGCTATATTTCAAAATCAGGGCTACTTATTTGGAAGACTCCTATCCAAATCTACACAGTGAGCAATGTCAGACAAAATTTAAGCAACCAACTCTTCCCCCCCCCACCCCCCAAGAAATAATGGTATGTGAAACACAAATTAATGGAAACTTGATAGCTTTATAAATAGGTCTGCTATCTCTAGGCATTTTTCAGATTTTAACTTGCTGTAGTAATAGCTTGAAATTTATGCTTAATTACTGTTAATGATCTTAAAGCTGCATTAAAAGATGGATGCAAAAGGCTGACTTTTTCCACTGAAGAAATTCATTTTGCTTGTTGAAAACAAATTTGTTCCAAGTTATTACTTTTGATCTTTAACTAGCTGGAATTTGGAAAGCATGTTTTTTTGTAAAGGCAGATGGGGTATTAATAAATTGATAGAATTTATCTTGTTGAAGATGGTGTTTGCGTGCTCACCTTATTTAGTAGAATATTTTGTTCAATAACAAGTCTAGACTTAAATCTTCTACAGTGCCTTCAGCAATCTAGGGTTAGCAGGGTGTTACAATCAGTGTGACTCTACTCAGTTTCCTGTTTGTGCCCAAAAAGATATGTGTTTTTCTCCTTTGGGCTAGAGCTGTTAAATCTTTTGGAAAATGTTATGGGAAACACCTCCTTTACACTTTACTCTAGTTAATGTATTTTTAAAGCAGTTGAAAAGTTAAGATTTTCTTCCTTCTGGAAAAATTTCTGACTCTCTGAAGCAGCTGGAAAATTAACAAAAGCAGATTGTATCCATAGGAAACTTTCTCCTTCACAATGTTGAGTTAACTTTAACTCGTGTACTTGCTTTGATAGTGGTGGACACTTTTCTTTCTGATATATATTAATAATGTAATCTTTTTGTAAAATCTGTTCAGGTGTAGAATTTGGGGCTCGAATGATAACTATTGATGGAAAACAAATAAAGCTTCAGATATGGGATACGGTAAGTAATAAAATGTGGAAACTATTTAAACATGTCTCTGCTAACTTCTTATTTATTGTTCTAGTTAAGCTCTCTATGATCACCCTCCATGTGAGACTATGTTCTTGGTCTTGCAGCTTTCTTTAGTTTCTCTAAAGATTAAATATTTGCTAAAATTCCCTTTCTTTGGTGTGATGTACTTTTAAAACGGTGCAGATTTCTGCCATTTATGCTGTAGCTCAGCTTCCTCAAATAACTTTGTCAAATTTCTGAGACTGAAATTCATGCTGGTTTGTTTTTTCTGTGAAAGTTTTTTCTGTATTATTGAGATTATTTATATTTCCTCTAATCTTTCTGTGCATTTATGCAAGGCCTGGTTTATTTAACTTCCTGTTAGAAAATTGCGATGTGCCTACTGGCTTTAATCTCTTACTGAATTAAGAGTTCTCTAGAGGAGATATGTTTGCACTTCTGATGTGAAAGTAAAGGTATTGCTCACTTCACTTTTTTCACAGAAGACTGAAGAACTCAAGTTCACTATAATCATGAATGTAGTAAGTACTTCAGACAAACAAAAAGGGATTGGTAAATGCACGAATTTTTCAAAAGCACAGCAAACAAGGCAAAGGCTTTGACTTTTCTGGTTCAGATTAAGAACACTTTCACACTATAGGAGTCGGCTTTCTCCCCCAGCCTTGTCAGTTGCTTTACGTGGGTGTGCCTGCTTCATTGTCTGCACTTGTTGTTATGCAACAGCTTTAGGATGCCCATTGATGGCTATGCCTTTATAAGGTGCTCAGCTGTTCCCTAAGGCTGGATTTCTTGGTTCTTTTTCCAAAAGCGTTTTAGGATACCTCCAGAAACTGACAGAGAAACAGCTGTAGTGTCATGTTTGTGCACTTTTTGGTATAGCAAATCAATAGAGGGATATATATTTAAAATGTAAACAAATGCAATATTTTAGCTAACTTCAGAGCTAGTGTACCATGCTTATTTTACAAGTTCATCATTTGAAATGGCATCTAGCACCTTGGAAGTTTGCCATGAAAAGGTGTAAAAGAATATGGTCAGACTGTGCTTACTATAGGCTTTTTCTGCCCTAGGCATTTGTCCTATTGTAACTATGGATTGCTGACTGCCAAGATAGCTGATCTCTTGCAAATTCAATAGACGAGCAAATCTCTGCCGGAACAGAAGTTTCAGGAGCAAACTTCTAGTGGGTAGCATGACCACATGAGGACAAATCTACTCTGGTCTTTGCTTCCTAAAACTGGGACAGAGTTACTTAAGACAAAATTACTAATGTTACTGATAGTGCAGGCACTGTCTTTCATTGTCTTTCAAACTAACTTTGTTTATGTGCTGTTATCTGCTCCTTGAATAGAAATGAACTTCAACTATTTTTGAGCAGATTGTATTTTTCTTAGTGCCTGCAACTCAGTAGCTCTTCACAGTCTCTTTGGCTTCATGCTTGCCTGCAAAGTGTCCAATAGCCAAAATTTCAATGGAATTGCTTTTGACTATAAATTCTCCTTGGGCAGGGATTTTATCTGGCTAGCTTCTTTACTGTACTATCTATAAATTAAAAATATTCATTGAAAGCTTTCATACACTTTCAGTACATTGTATGCTTATGTCATAGTTATTAATAATTTATGAATTGTAAGTGATAAATGATTTGATATCATAGGCTGTAATTAAATTTTTAACTGTATACAGCCTGATTTTTAAAACATGGGATGTTTCTAGTCTAATCCAGTCTTGGCTTGTAAGCTTATCTAAATTCAGCTGGCTCAATTCTGGCCTTAGGTACAAAGGTCTTGGAGCAATAGTAAGATAAGAAATACAATGAGGTATTTTCAAGAATGTTTTTTGCTTATGACTGTTAAGGTACACAAATACATCAGTAATGACCAAGGTTACTGAGTCTGTGTTGTGTATCTGGGTTGAGCATGTCCTGGATTTCTTTTTCTGTGAGCAAAAACTGCTAGCTGTTACTGGTGCTATGTCTGTATCTATTAAGTTGTTACAATTTTTATCTGATAAGAAAAAGTTCATTTTGAAATCTCATATTGCTAAGAAAATACATGAAGCATTTATGTTTTCAGTCAGTGCTTGCTGAGGTACAGCACCAGCACTTTCTGATTTAGTGCTAGTCTGATGTATCTGCCTTTAATCCATCAGTGTACAGTACAAGAAGAATCTTGAGCAGAGACCTAAGAAATAAAATTTGTTTCTGGTGGTTAACAACGAATAAAGACTTGCTTTCTTAAGAGAATCAGTATTTATTTCAAAATTTTCTAGCCAGGTACTTCTATGGTAGGGTGATCAGTTTATGCTGTCTTAAGGAGATCAGTGCAGCTCCAAAGAAGGCTGTATATAGTGATAGTGGAAATATATGGAAGCTGCAGTGTGCCTTACTGTCGGAGGGTGTTAGTTTACAGGGGCAGCTGAAGCTGACACTGGTGCATGGCTGTGATGTCTATTTGCTTGCTTTCTTTTGTATCAGAACTTAGGAATATTTAGTAAAACACCAAATTAGCATCTTATTTTGGATCAGGAGTGTGTTAGAGAAATTAGCTGTGCTTACTGCTGTTTGGTTTTCATGTGGGACCACACAAACTGAATTCCTTTTGTGTGAGACTAAACCGGAAGATATGCTCAAGGAATACACGTGTCCATTAGCAATTGTAGTTTAGTATCTTGTCCTGTGGACTGATAGTCTAGAACTAGTCTGAAGTAAGAGTCTGTGAAAGGTGTGCGGTTGGATATTGCATACTTAGTGCCAACTGTTACACCCTCAAATCTACTTCTGTTCCAATGTCTACACCGGCAAAGTGTCCCCTGCTTTTCTCTCCCATCTGCAGACTGCTCCAGGACCTCCCTACTGCTAGGCTCTGCAAGCTTACTGTTAGGTGTGCTGTGGCTGTGACATGTCAAGGTTTTTAGATCTTTGAGTCCTTGACTTTCATTTTTTCCTTTCTGATCCATTTAGATCATCAAGGGTAGTGATGTTTGACTAAATTGTTCATATGCCTTGTCTGTCTTAGTCTCTAGATTATTTCCTTTCCTGTAGCTTTGTTATCTTTGTAATGACTTTCAGTAAGCCGACAGACTGAGAAACATTTTTGTCAAAGCTGGTTAACTGGTAATTTCCTGCTATGAGGCATTCAACTCCTGTTTTGTGGAAGGGTGTGATATTTAAGGTAGTGTCAATTGCCAAAATAACTTTCCTTTTTAGGGAATCAGCAGTGATCTGCAGAAGTTGGTAAAGAACAAAATGACAGTTCTTAAACTTTGTGGATTTAAACAAGCTGTGCAGATGGAGGTTGTTTGTCCTGTAATGGTGTAACACTGAGAACTATAAAATCACTTCTCCTCAGAAAAACATCATTGTTGCAGAGAGTTATGGAGCTTGTTACCAGTCTGAGTCAATATCCTTCATTTTGTGGCTGAGGAGGCATATTTCTGTTGTATTTACTGTTACTAAAAAGCCATTGTTGACAGGTAAAAATAGCAGTAGTTGAAAGAAGGAATTTCAAGTTCTGTCAAACTCTGCAGGGGGAAAAGAGATCAGTGATGATACTATATAGTACTGTTTATCTTCTGTAGACTGTATCGGTATGACTGAGAATTTTTCTGTTTAAAGACAGTAAATTTGTAATACCTTGTTTTTCCTCATTTCATGGAAATCTATGATCAAAATTGTTTCTTTTTATTCATTATTATGTTTCCATAACATCTCAGCTCTTGCTATTGTGTTTACTTCAAGCATATTAATAGCCGTTCTTGTTTTAGTTTTCTTCTTGAAGAGAAAAACTTAGCCAGAAAATAGCAGTTGCAAACAACAGATTATTCCTAGGGACCCTACATTTAAAAAACAACAACAAAAGAAACCTGCCTCTAAGATTTCTGTTAAGCAAATAACTGAAACCATATCTTTTTGTTTTATAAGCAAATTTCAAGTAGTTTCTTGGCTTACATACAGGCGAGCTTTCTAATTCAATTTGCAGTGTTTGCCAATAGGTGAGAGTTTGCACACAAGTGTGGGGCCTTTTCTTTTTTTTTTCTTTCTTTCTTTCTGCAAGATTGAATGTTAAAGGCTTGTATGTCTTTGTTCCCTAAATCTGCAGTGTGTTATCCAACCATTTTCAAATAACCTGAATATACCAATCCTTCTTGGAGAAATCAGTTACTCTTAAGGTATTTGCAAGCACTTTGGATTTAGTAGAACCAAATAAAATTCCCATAGTACATGACATGAATATTCATCTTAGCAATACTGATGATAAATGATTCTTCATTAATTGCTTTCTGTGTGACATTTTCTACTTGCTTTGGTAGTCAGAGCATATGTTCGTGTTCATGTGCAGTTGGTGAATCCTTCTACTGAATTGTTACTGATTTGATTCTTGAACCATTGTACCTATAAGAAGGTGGCTAAATCTTAAAGCTCAAGTTATGACTGCTCAGTGCTCAATGGCTTATACTCATTACTGCTGTAAAGTAACATCAAGAACTTGCAGAGAATCAATTTTGGTTCATGAAACTAGTTTAATCACTAACTCACAGGCTGTGTTTGCTCCTACATAGCAATAGTAACTTATTTCTAGATTCATGGATGGGGAGAACCTGTCCGTTTAGTACTTATTCCTATCAGAACTTGTCTCACAGGGCCATCATCTGAACTTTAGTGCCTACTGCTAAGTTACTATTCACATCTGTTACAGCACTGTAGGAAACCGAGGTAATTTGAGATACCGTCTAGCTTAGTGTTCTCAAATGTTTGTAATGTGCTGACGGTAGTTCAATAACTAGATACAATTATTGTTGGTATTTTATTTTCTTATTGGTAATGGTTTTCCCTTCAGTTCATCTGCAGCTTTCCACAATAATAAAACAAGCTCTTGCTTAGGATAAGGCCTTAGATGGAAGGACAGCAATTCCTTTCTTTTGTCATTAAGGGAACTCTGAGTTTTAGTGAGAGGAGTTATTTAAAACCTAAGGCTTCAAAAATATCTATGAACTTAAACAGTTCATGAGAGTGTTTCTGGTAAAAAGCTGGAGCTTTTTGTTTCGGTAATGTGTTGAGAATTGCTGTGGATGTCTAAATTACATGCATTCAACAACATTAAAAGGAAAAGTATAGGTACAGGCAATCTTTATTTGGACATATATACAGTTTCACCCTTTGGTATCTTTAGTGGTCTAGAAATTTCAACTCTTACTAAGATGCTGACAAGGTTATTCTGAAACAACATGTTACTTGGCTGAATTCTCTACATAAATCCTGACACTTTCTTAAGTTGTTATGGATTTGCCTTCAGAAGTGTCTTTAGTTCCATCTTGTCTACAGGAGGATCTTGTTATAGAACATCTCTGCTGGAAAATGGCAGGTTTGTAGAATAAATTTTATTTTTGTGAATATTCCTTGAATTACTTGTTAGTAAATCTCCAGAAATTTCTTTTTTATTGCAGAACAGAGACATGACCACATGAAAGATTAATGTATTTACATAAACAAGCTGCCATGTGATTAAAGTATTCAGACTTACTTTTAACTTTCAAAACCTATTCATAGGTATGTATCACTCTTCTCTCCATCCGGAAAATTTTGTTCCAGTGATCAGCTTTGTGGAGTAGTTCCCAACTGGCAGTTGTCATAAGTAGTCTGGTACTTGTTGGGTGAACTGGTTGTTTCTTAGATGTCTTTTAGCTGTCTGTGCAGCCTAGGAAAGTGTAAACTAGTTTAAAAGAGTAGTAATTCCAAATGTGAATGAAACATTCGGTCAGTGTGTTTGAACATATCACACAAAGTAGCCCCTTCCAAAAGCAAAGGAGTCTAGAGTTACTAGCTGTGAGACATTGTAAATTTTAATTTTTCAAGTGGACATGTACTATAAAGTTTTCTCCTAATAAAAAAATATTAGTCAGCTGGGACAGAGAAAATATGTTATGACATCCCCGAATAACATATTTCTTGAAGAAACTTTACCAAATACTTTAGCATTAAGAATGAAGGATTCAATAAAATTAATGGGCTGTTTTTTAGAGAGATATGCTGTTGTTGATTCTATTTAGTTATCTAACTACTTCCTTGTACTAGATCATAGCTGCTCTTTTTTTAACTTTCAGTTTATAGATTCAAAGAGTATGCAGTTAAGGATCTTGCAAGGAACCCTTTGATAGCAAAGACTTGAAAACTACGTGACTAATATACTTGCTTGCCAATGCTACTAAGATTTCAGTAGGAAAGGTGAGGGTTTGCAGGAAGCTAACAAAAGGTCACAGCATCACTTACATTACTCGTAACATCAAAATAAGGCTCATAAGAGGTATGCATGTTTGCACCCTGAAGAGTTGTAAACTTTTCCTAAGTCTAAAAGTTCCTCTAACTCTTGAACTTCTTGATGTGCTACAAATATGTTGTTTCAAATGTAACACAGGTACATGGCTTAAATATTCTTGAAAACTTCATTGTGGGCCCTATATCTCTGTGGATCTCTGACCCAAGGAGATTGCAATGTTTAATGTTCTGCTTGCATCATTATTTTGAAATTGTATTTTGGTCTATGTACTGAGGTATTCTTAGTATAGCGCATGCGGAATGCAAGTCCACACAAGTTCTACAGTTCAAGCAAGGATGAAGCTTTTTGTTCTGTTTTGAAGACTTGTAACTTCTACAACTATGATTCTGTAAGTCTCTTATTTCAGAAAGTTTGTCTTTGCTAAACTGTGGTGTGAATTCTAAAAGCTTCTAAATGTGAATTCTAAAAGCTGATTATCCAGGAGGCAATCAAAAAGGAGCGTTATTTAACATTTAAAACATCACCTGTTTATCAGAGGCTTGCCTTACTTTTTTCGTGATTAATGAACTACTCATTTCTAAGCTTTCTACTCTTTTCTCTGAAGAGCGAGGATGCTTGTTTAGACATGTTCAATATGTATTTATTGATTCTTGTAGGCTACCTTGACTGAGCTAGAGTTTCAACATGTGAAATAGCTGTCATCTTCTATCTGTTATCAGTTATCTTTCATCTCCCCACTTCCTTTATAGTGTATTGTGTTGTAATACTGAAAGTGGCTATATCCTGATGTGTCCTCAGAGCAAAGGCTTGTGTTGTCTGTGCTAGATGTAATATGGCCTTGAGAAATACCCTGTTAACATTCATATACTGCCTCTACCTTCCCCCTCCCCTACCTTCCTTCAAGTCTCTGGGATATGTTGCTGAAAAATTAAACTACTGCATCAAAAATGCTTTAATATGAAAAAAAAAAAAAAAGGGAAATACTGAATTTTGGGGGAACACAGAGGAGATGGTAAGAACACTGTTAATTCCACTTAGAATAAGGATAAAGGGCTATTTTGCTGTATCAAACCTGTTTCTGATTTTATATTGAGCTTCCACGCTGCTAGTTCTGTCAGCTGCTCCTTGTGACAAGTAGCAAAATTTGGGTTGGTCCCACTGTACAAAACTGATAAAGCATAATTATAACACACTTTACCCCAAAACAACCCCAAAAACTTATTTTTTTTATAGATAGCTTACACTTTTTTGTTCTCTCTTTGTGCCCCTTGAAATAAGGGATAGGAAGGAAAAAGAGCAAGTTGCCTGTTAGATAAAAAATGCTTAAAGTAATAATGATCTTAAAAGTAAAAGTGTAGAGTCTCTCTTACATGCTTAAGGCATCTATTTTGACCTTACAGATCTCTATTTAGGTTCATACTAACCTGGTAAAATAGATAAGAAATGTCTTACATAATAGTATATAAATGATATAAATGTATTATATAAAAATATACATTGTGTGTGTGTATAAAGTATGTATATATGTGTGTGTGTGTATATATATGTATGTATGTGTGTGTATATATATATAATATAATGGAATTTCTTTACAGAAACTCCATTTCCTTTTATTTAGAATGAAAGGGGCTTCAGTTTGTGTTGTGCATCAGTATATGTAGGGACAACTTCATTATTGCCATATGGAAAGTCGTCTTCTGTAGGAAAGAAGGGGAAACATTTTCCGTGCTTTCTCCTGCCTCTCCCTTGGGAAGCAATGTCATTTAAGAAATTTCATCATGGGGAAATGAGACACAATTAAAAACGTTCTAGTATTTTTGGGATTTGGGTACTGAACTTATAAGGAAGTGATTCCTGTAAGAACTCACAATTCTAACAGTTCTGCAAGGGCTGGTGGGGCTTCTGACAATTTTGATTGGCTACGATTAATTTACTTTTGGAGACAAACAGCTTTGTGTCATGGTGGAACTTATGAATGTGAAACAGGCAATCTTAATGTGGTAGCTGAAGTCCACTTAATGTGTGATTTCAGTGGATAGATTGAATAGTCTGGTAAAGGTAACTCATCTATTTTATAGTTAGGAAGAAAATATTTTACATATTTTATCATGTATTAATTGCCACACCAAGAGAAATTGTAGACCTTTATGAAGCTTCTGGGTAGAGTTCCAGGTACCGAGCTAGACATTTGCTTTTACTATTCTTTGATGCTGTCTAGCAGATTGTCTGTATTCTGTTACTTTATATACGTGCATTACTTTATATATGTACGTTTATATAGTTTTATATAAAGTGCTTGGATTCTTGGCTAAGTGCATATGCTAGTGTATTCTAATTGTGTTGTGGAACTATTAAAGATATTTTCTATCTCTTGTGGCTTTCCACTGGAGTGACTAAGACATAAAGTGTTCTCTTAAGTGTAAGTAACTGCTTGTTCTGGAAGACAGGGATGCTTTCTGAACACTGAGTGTGTCAAAACGCGTTGCACCACTGAGCTTTCTCAATAATAGCAGAATCCAGAACAAGTTCTCCTTGATTCAAGAAGATTTTTTTTTTTAGTAAGAAAAGTACAGTAACTGTGAGAAGTTTTCTGTACACCAATTCTGTAGCTTTACCTGAAGCATAACTTGTATTTAATAAATATTTCATTCTTGTTTTTCATGGTTTTAAAACAGGGTGATTTTATAGTTGTGCAGATAACTATCTTATTAATATTACTATGTCTCAGTCATATTCTGTGGCATCTTTGAATTAAGTTTAAGTACCTGTTATTAAGAAATACTAGAAGTAAATATTACTTTAACAACTGTCAGGTGCTAGCAATTTGGAAAAAGATGAGCATAGGGAGCTCAAGGTCTACAACTACAAATAGTTATTTTTCAGGGGTACGTTCCTTTGCGCAGAAGGGGAAAGGGCTATTGCTCTGTCCATTTAGCTGTTTCTACTCATGGAAACTATGTTGTTAACTGCAGTCTAAAAATGCTGTTATAAATGCAGAAATGGTTTTAGTTTGACTATTGCATGTTGACGGTATATCTTGGATGGAGTAAAGAGGGTTCAAAACAGAACTGCAGAATAGTTGAATATGGTTAAAACATAAACTGAAGCACAATCCTTTAAGTGCTGAGTTTTTTGTAGAATACTTTTCTATAAGAACTGTCTAATTTATGTAGGATCTATGAAGTTTTTCACCAATGGTTATGAAGATAACTCTTGCATCCTGTAGCCATTTGACAAGCATTATTTATCAAGTGCAGAGGAAATTGATTAACTGGTGGAGCAGAATTATGTAAAATTGAATTCAGAACCATTTTCTGTTTTTTTGTAATAAAATGATTACAGAAAGAATTCCATCTGAAGACTGTTGAAAGCTGGCTGCAGTTTATGATATAACAGATAAAATCTGCATCCTTGGCCTTCTAACAACCTTACACCAGCAGATGGTGGGCGTAAAGATGTCATTCATCATTTATTTACAATGGGCTTTATTTATTCTAGTGTCAACAGCTGCCCCAGGGAGCAGGTTATTGAATTTGAATGTGAAGCTCTGGGTTATTTGCTTCCTTTCAAATTTGTCTTCAGAGCTTAGTTGCTAGGAGTCCATTCTGTGCTCTAATAATGATTCATGTATTGTGAAGCCATTCAGTAAATTGGGTTGTCAGGGATTGCCAAAAAAGGTTTAGAGGTCTTGTTCCGAGATTTTTTTATTTTTTTTTAAACAGCACTGTGCTGTAGTTGGTGTCTTCTCCTCATGTGCCTTCTTTCGCCAGTGTTAAAGACTTTTTGTCCCCAGTTCCTCTCTGATTTCTCCCCCAGAATCCTCCCTGCAAAAATACTCTCTAAAGTAAGTTTGTGGTTTTCAGCACAAAAAAAAAACAACAAAAAAAAACACTTTGACATGAAATAATGAAACCTTGTCTTCTACAGGCAGGGCAGGAGTCCTTCCGTTCCATCACAAGGTCTTACTACCGAGGGGCAGCAGGGGCTTTACTAGTGTATGACATTACAAGGTGAGAATACAGAGGAAAGTATAACTGGATTAAAACTGTATGTCTTTGTAGAACTGCACTATGATATGTTATGATGTCTATATTAACATGACTTTTTGTATAGATATTTGTCAGTTTAATGTTGTAACACCTGCCTTAAGTGCTCTAAGCCAAGATATGATCCAGGTTGATTGTGCACTGTATACTGGCTGAGTATATGTAAACTCAGGAAGAATGTAACAAAATATTTTCATAAACTGTTTGACCATGAATGTCCATTACCTTAATTGAGAAAAGGCCTTAAAATATTTCATGAATTCCTTTCTTACGTTTTTATTAGCATGAGGTGTAATTTCTCTTTAGCTGTTTGCAAACTTCTTACCGAAGTACCATTCTGCAAAAGAGGGAAATAGTATAGCATCAAAGTCTGATTATATGAAAATACTGGAAAACTTCTACCATTGACATGTTTATTAAGTTACGAGAATACAGTTCTTGCACTGTGATTTCTTTAGCGGGTGTACAGAAGTGACTAAGGTTTTCCTGCTGTCTTGAATAAAATCACCATATATCATATTATTTGCAAAACTGTGGGATGATTTTTATTTTTTTTTGACTAGACAATGATCATGACTATTGGTTTAAGAAAATGTCCAGGCGCTGAATTCCTCTTAGGGTGTATAATTTCCCATGTTCGTGGATCTCGGTCTTGTTGCTGGACCAAGCAACAGCTTTTAGTAGAGATTTTTTTTAAATGGTTTTTTCCTTCCCCTCCCCAACTTATTTTTAAAAACAAATGCCAAAAAGGAACTTATTCTTTCTAAATTGGCTTGCAGCAAATGAAACTTCTATTCTTAATGCATGTTTTTACACTTGTAAAATACTAATCACATGCTACGTTTGAGATTTACTGTACACAGTAAAATCTGTAGAATGCTACCCTCTTATACCTTATCTACTTGCAAAGTAATTTACTGCTAAATTAATTATTGAGTTTATAAACTCACAGTAAATGAATGTAAACTGCTTTTTGTCTATAGTAGGACAAATATTGCTGTGTGAACACATTATTATTTGTATTGTTTGAATGGTTGAGTATGTTTTGGACTTCCTACTTTTAAAGTCTTGTTCAGTGGATTTTATATGCATATAAAAATACAGATTTTTATGGCTATAAGAATTCTCTTTACTCTGTAGGGAACATTTTTTCAGTTATTTTTAGGCAGAGTTCATAAATACTTAATGCTCCTTGTTTACTAAATTTTTGTTTGCATGTTCTCCCTCTGACAAAGGGATTACTAGCTCTTACCCCTGGAGCATGTACTCTAATAAATGTGTTACTCAAGTAGAGAAGCTAACTAAACTTGAGCTTTCCTTCCTTTTTTTTTGTGAGTCCATCCCTCTCTAAATTTTGTTTAGTAAGTTCCAGGAGGTAGAAGGGAAAACTGGAGTATAAATGACCATATAAATAACTTTGATTTGGATTAAAAACAGAGTTTAGCAGACTGTAAGAAAGTAATACTTCGTATAATATTATGATATTCTTTGTTGTTGATTATCTTCTCTGAAGTTTTGTCAAGTGTGTGAACAGATATTTCTGCTTGCTTTTCATCATTACAACAACGAGCAATTAAATAGTTATTTGTAGAAAGCTAGCTGCTGTGTTACTTGAACTTGGACTAAAATTAGGTTCTTCTAAAGCCTGTGGAATCTAACTGATCAATGTTAATGGGTCAGGAATTTAATCCTTGATATCTGTTAATAAGTAATGGAATATAATCTAAACATAATCAAGGCTTAATATGAGTTTAAGGGCAAAAGATTTGTTAATAAGCCAATGTACTTTTAAGGAAGGTAAAAGCAAAACATTAGGGAAAATGATTTCTCGAAATCCTGCTTATAATTTTCATCCTTGTCCATACATAGGAGGGACACTTTCAATCACTTGACAACCTGGTTAGAAGATGCTCGTCAGCATTCCAATTCCAACATGGTCATAATGCTTATTGGGAATAAAAGGTAAAATTCAATCATTATGTAATATGTAGGTGGTAAAGCTTTATGGCTTGTTTGTTTGGATTTCACCTTTTTTGTATTCTTATTTGTAAGAAGTATACTAACTGTAAATAACTTTCAACCACTGAACATAGTTCTACAGTGAATCTGAAACCTTTCCTTTTCAAATTAGTCTAATACGTGTGCAGCACGTTTACCTTATGTCCTATGCACATTTTTCAGAAGTAATTTTATTTTAAAATCAGTCTTGATTGCATAAAATGAAGAATTATATGAATTATTTTTCTCACTGTCCTTTTTTGACACCTTGAATCATCCTTTAGAAGCGCCTAGATCTCTCCCTATTAAAGGGAACATAAGCTCCTAATTTTAGGTGTTCTTAACAACAACAAAAAATTGATCAGTTTAGAATCATAGCAGAGAAAATGTCATTGAACTAGATGCAATCCATGCTACAGGATTCACTTCAGAAACATTTGTTACATTTGTTAAATGTAACAAGTGCATGCTTTATGATTACATGAGATGTTTATGAATTCTAAGTCTACTTCGTGTTTTATATGCTTTAGCTGGGGATGGGCAGGGAGTGAATGCTTTTTCTAATGATTACAAAGATTTTACCATTTCCTGGTGAATTCAGGCTGCTGTTAGATACACTAGGTGCTGAAAATTCAATTAACATGTTTTGGAAGTTTGTTACTAAATTTTTAAATGATTTTTTGCTTGTTTTTTTCATCACCTGGACAGTCAGAAGTTCTCGGCATCAACAGGGAAAAATTGTAGGTGTTTGAACAGTGAAGTTCTTAAGTTTAATGTATTCAATAATGTATTTTTATTATCTGTAGTTTATCTAGTTCTTGATCTAGTGAACTGCAGCATCATGTCTGGATTTTTCTACTGGAAATGCAGGATTTTTTTTTCCCAAATATCAAAAGCATGATCTCAGAATTTAGTAACTCATTAGTTATGCTACACTTGCCTTTTCCTAATTGACCTCAACTTGTCTCCATGCCTCAGCAATTGTTGAAGGTAAAGATGCCACTTGAAATAAGTGTGTAGGCTTCTCCCTTGAAATTTAATGAACAGCAAGATCATTTCTGAGATACTACTGAGAAACAGCCTTATGGTAATGACTGTCTGGTTTCACTAGTCTGGCCTGTTCATCTCTTCTGCCTTTCCCTGTCCAGCCCCCCAGAAAATATCGCCTTGTCTTGTAAACATCAGAACACATTAAGCTTTAAGTAATTATGAAGTTTGCCCACACTTATATAATCTGGAAATGACCAACAAATTATTTTAGTAGAGGTATATGATAAGTATAATCTTTACAAATTAATATAAAAATGTAATCTCTTATTAAATGAAGCTTTGGTAAGCCTGTAATGTCAAAGACTAACTTTTTATGCTTATGTGAGTGAAAATGCAGCAATGACAGAAACAGAAATATGTACAGTGTACACAAATATATAGTGTACTTGAGATAAGTATTACATAAGCTTGCATGCTTAGTTAAGACATCTGTAACTGTTCCTGGTTATTCTTAGCTATTAAACTGAGCTGTAAATTTTTAATATCTTACATTCTGCTGATGTGGACATGATTGTATGTTATAATACACTACCTGCAGCTAGCTCAGTAATTATCCCAGTTGCAACTAAAGTTTATTTCAACAATGAGTATACTTAGATTATTTATCTTAAATACAGATTATGATGCTACAGTAAAAGTAAGTACAGGAAGTAAAATTTCTTTAAGATGATTCTTTAAAAAGCATTGCTTTCAAGTCTCAAAGAGGAAGATAGGGAGGAAACGCCTTTAACTGTTGCATTGTACTGAAAGCATATTGCAGGACATAGAGTAGGGCATTTTACTTGAGACTGATGGAAGAAAAGACATGTATACTAACATAAGATTTTTGAATAAAGGAATTGAATAAACTTTGTTCTTAAGAGTCCAAAAAGTACACCAGAAATACTTTTGTACTACTGACTTTTTACTAGATTTGAAGAACATTGAGATCTTAATCTGAAATGTAATAGTTGGTTTTTGAAAACATTAGAAATATTGGTATTAAAACATTACAAATACTATACTTAATCTTCTTTCCAGAACAAAACATAGCTATATTGATCTAGTAAGACCAAATGCTTCGAATTATTGGAATGGGATGTATGGAGAGAGGAAGACAACTGTGGTTAGTAGAAGCAGTTAAAGCTCTTATAGAGATACGCTAAGATATCAGTAGAGAGTTTAGACTGGGTTATCACTGCAGCTTTTGATGCAACTGCAGTGTCTTAAATCAAAAGAATTGTTTATTTCTATTTTAGTATTGAGATAATGCTGTAGTGAACCAAACCTTTAAATTAAAAGATATTGTTGAGGGTAGTGTGGTAGTAACCTATGAGTAAAGCATTGCTCAAGTTTGAAAATACAGTGTCAGATAGCTACTTCAGGTGCATCAGAATGAATACCTTGTTAACTTGTCTTAAGCCTAAATTGAGGTAGTGAGAATACTTGCATATAATGAACATCAAAATTACTTTAAGAAAACTTTTCATGTATCCTTATCTCCAAATGCTCCATGTTCAAATGATTTGCTGAACAATCTTGACTCTATAATTCATCTGAACTAGCATGTAGTGATTAAAATGACAAAAACCTGACTTGCTGCAAAATGGCTGCTGCAGTGAGTATGGTTTATTTTTGATGTATTTCTAATTGCGAGAATGGAAGCATTGAAGCCAGTATGATACTTCTTACTGGCAGTCTAGCTGTAAATTAAACCTATGTATTTGCACGCTGTTTAATTTGGAACTGTGCATCTGAGAACATACTTTCACACGCACAATTTAAATGCAGCATTATTGTTCAAAACGTGGTTACAAATGTGCTTACAAAGAAGGAGAGAAGCTGTTCCTCGAGAAACTTTAATAAGTAAAAGTGAAACACGTGTCTATATAGTTTACAGAAGTGGATTTGTCTTTAGCTATTCAATCCAAGAGAGCTTTTTGTTTTTTCATATAGTATTTAACTTTCATCTAGACTGCTTTGAAAGCAGGAAACAAACTGCGTAACAATCACTTATGTTCATCTGCTGCTAAAGGGCCAGGTCAGGCAGGCCTGCAGTTTCAGAACCTAAATGCTGGCTTGTCAGGAGGGACAGTTAATGTGGTTTAAAATACCTTATTTTTGTTCTTAGGACTTTTTTATCAGAACAGAAATCCAACTGCATGAAGTTTTGTTAGCAGAAAAAATGAACTAGTTTTATTTTTAATATCATTAAGAAATCTTTTATAAAAAAAAATCTATTATCAGTTCAGCTTTTGCAGTGTGGATAACTAGGTAACATTATACTAAAAGGAGTGATAGTTACCTAAAATGACATTTTCTAAAGTTAGTATTGAAGGAAGAACTAGATAAACATACATGCATCCAGTTGAAAGCCATTTCACTGAAGTCTGTGGTAAGATCTTTCTCAGCTGGGGTTGATAAGTCAAACAAGTGAGATGCTGTGGCTTTATATATAGTGTATATAGTGCATATGCTGTAAGTGCAAAGTTTCTAGTAATTCTACTTAAAAACTTCAATAGATATGAATATGTACATAAGACCTAATGGGGAGACTGTTGGCTTATAAGCATGTATCTGAGGAATGATACTTACATGGACACGTTGGACTGTACAGGTAACTTGGGTTGTTTGTTTGTTTGTTTTCCATCTTAGTGATTTAGAATCTAGAAGAGAAGTCAAGAAGGAAGAAGGTGAAGCATTTGCACGAGAGCATGGACTTATCTTTATGGAGACATCTGCCAAAACTGCTTCTAATGTAGAAGAGGTAACTTCACTTAACACTGATTTTTAGTAAAACAATTGTTTTGAATTGCAGGCTGTAATTTGTGCAGATACTGTTCCTCTAGGTTTTGGATTCCTTAACTTGAATTAACTACTCTGTAAATTTACATTATTGAAAAGACAATGTCTGCATTGTATCTGATTGTGTGGCACTGATTAAATTGCTGAGACTCTGGTAGCTTATTTAATATTTATTCTTTTAAAAAATATTTTGATCAAGGAAGTCAGGGTACATCTGTCTGTCTTGGAGTCTAAAAGATAAGACTGGAATAGGTTTGCTAGTCCAAAGCAAGAGAAGCTCTCTGTATCCTTGACAGATGTCAGTCTAACCTGTTCTTAAAGACCTCTAATATTTCACAGCCTTTTCAGGCAATCTTTTGTAATGCTTTGGTATCCTTATTGTAAGACAGTCATCATCTTTCCCCTCAAATACCTAGAAGAAATCTTCCTTGCTGCAATTCATGCATGCAATTTCTTGCTGTGTCCTCTACAGATTGCTGAAGAGATCGTTGTCTTGCTTGCCTGCTTTGTATTTGAATAATGTTATGTTTTTCACTCCTTTTCTACTTCAGAGTAAATAAGTCCTAGTTTTCCTTATAGTTCATGTTTACAGACATCCGAGTTGTTGCATATCTCACCTAGATTTACCCCACACCTTTCCCAAAGGATGGTGGACAAAGAACCTCAGCTGAGATATTAATGCTATGTAGAGTAGAAAGATTGCTTCACTTGCCTTGCAGGCCAAATCCAGTTTATACACCCCAGGTTGTTAATCTTTTTTACAATAGCATGACATTGTTCAGCCTCTCATACTGTATAGTTCATCCTTCCTTTTCTCTAGAATTGCCCTAAGTGCAAGATAAACCCCTCAGTAGTGGGGTTTAGACAGTTCTTCCACCCATTTGAGAGTGATATTTGGATCAAACTTTGAGGTATCTGTAGAATTAGGAAGATTTTCTTTTTTTGTGGCCAAACATATTTTGTAGATTAAATGTTGTGGGTTTTTGTTTGTTTTTTTTTATGGTCTTCTCCCTCCTTCCATCCCCCCCAGAGACAGTGCTCAGACTTTGGTTTCTGAATTTGAGGGTAGTACTTATGGGACAAGAACTAGAACTCTTTAGGATTTAGAAATGATCATCTTATATCGTTCAAACATGCCCTCTACAAAACTACCTTTAAAAAGATGTAATAGTTGATGAACCTGTCGCCTCAATATGTGGAAGCTATCTTATTGTGAGCTAATATGGCTGCTGGAGTTGCTAACCTCCAGAAGTAAAGTGGGGTTGTTTTTTGTTTTGTTTTTAACAGAAATGCTTTCACGAAAGTTTCTAGAGTAGGAAGTAGGGTAAACTTGCCATCTTTGGTGCTTTAGAATGGCTTCTTGAATCAGCAGTTTCTGAGGTAGAGAGGAGAACTTCCAAGTGAATTCCAAAAACCTTCTGAGGCCCATTCTTCCTGGGGAAAAAACAAAGTATTTGTATACATGTTCTGAATTAAATGCTTTGTAAAAGAGTATAAGCATAGCAGTTCATAAAATACAGGCTTTTCAGGGCTGCTTGTATTGCTTTTCCAAGTCACTTGTGTTTATAAAAGACCGGCTAATTTTGAAACGTGTTGGTTGATGTCCATAAGTCTCAGGATCACTGTACAATTTACATCCTTGAGGGATAAAGAAACTCTACAGCAAGTAACTTTTTATCTATTCTGATAATTTGTAAGACTCTGTTAACTATATAAAGGCTACTGTATTATTCTCAGGCCCTCCATTATCTAACCACACTCCACACTTTCTGAATAGCTACTTTAGTGGGGGAATTCCATTATATACTGATTAATTCTGTCCTATTAACTTGGGAAGCTTAGATTGTTTACTGCCTGAGCATTTCCACAGCAGTCTAGATCAAGATATAGCATGCACTTCTTAACTTTGTCTCTAGTATGCATCTAAACTGAAATGAGCTGCAACAACAGAGCTAGTAATTGTGTGGTTCTTGTACACTGAATACAAAGCTTTGTTACTGGGTGGATTCAGGAGGGGCAATGTGGCAGTACAAACCCCTGATGCTTGGATGAGGCAACAGAACAGATCTGCATCATCAAGCATAAGCAGATAGACATAAAATTCCTGTGGTCCTAGTCAATGCCATTCAGTTTACAGGCTACTTGCATTCCATGCAGATGTGTTATTGGAACACAGTACATAGGCGTATGCTCCTTATGGTGTACCAGAAGGAGGTAAATGGCCAGAGGAGACTTTTTTGTAATGGATTTTTTTCATCTCTCTAGTTGAAAATATCTTGTTTCCCTGTGGTGAGAGACAATGCAAGTCTCTGGAGATAAGTATGATCAGTTCAACACCGTTTCTGACCCAACTTCGTTGTATTACTTTGCCTTGTGTCATAAACGTCTACTGTAGATGTTTTAACATAATGGAAGAAAGTCTGTAGCTGTTTCTTTATGTGAGCAAACCAACTTCTCTCATTAAGGGTTTTGTTTGTTTTAGCTGTTTCCTTTGTTTAAACCGGTTCTCCCTTCTGATTTCTACCACTGTGTAATGCCTTTAGTCAATACCTAGCTGAGGCAGTAGGTTGTCCTGTACTGTGCTTGGATCTTAAGATCATTTGAAAATATTGGTAGGAATGTTTAGCAATAGTGAATATCCTGTTAGCTGTTCATCTCGTACTAGGCTGTTCAGTAATGTTTACCCTGTTTGCACAACAGATACTTGATTGTTGGAGGCAGGGAGTAGGTGTGGGCTCTTCCTTCATACCTCTGTGGAGGTTTCCAAGACTTCAGTGTGGCCACCGAGTTAAATCATCATGCTTAGTGTGAAATGTGGTGGGGTGAGAGGAGTTTCCGAATCATTAGGAAGATAAAAGGATTATTTGCAATTTTTTTAAGGCACAGGTTTATTTAGCTGCTGTCACAAGGCTAGTCTGACTAGCATCTTTAGCTGTATCATATTTGTCAAAACAGCTTTTTTTCCTTGAGTTACTTTTAGCCTCTGTCCAAAGGCATTAAGATGGATAACCAGCTATCAAAACATAATTGTATCTTTGCTTTGTTTTTTTTAGTGCACTCTAAATAGCATTCCAAAGCAAAATAAGCATGCTTGTACTTGTTTTAATCAAAATGCAAGTTACTTTCCCACCTTGCATTAAAACTACACATAATATTTAAGAATTTTATTCTCTCATTTGCAACAGGAGATGTTAACTTTTTATCACATCTGTTGGGTTTTTTTTCGTTGGTAGTTCAACAACAGTGTATGACTGTTAATTGTAGTCTTAGCAGAAAGATGCAGTTCAGAGCTTGCTGTTTTCTGCTTGGACAGTGTCTAATACCTGTAAAGGCAGAATAGAATCATCCGCATCAAGTCAGTGTAGCCATACAGTCTTCTATGGCACACCCTCATTGTCTCTGTATCCCTGGAATATCATTGTTTGAATCTGTGCACGCTGATTCTAAAGAGGTAAAGATACCTAGCTGGATTTGGGAAGTCGGAATAACTTTGTGCGTTTTGCTTGCACTCCAGGCTGCTACTCCAGACTCTGCTACTGAGCAGAGTTTGTGGAAGAAGCAGAATTTCTAGTTCATGAGAGTTTGGGGTTTTTGTTTTTAGTTAGGTTTGTTTTAACTTTTATTAAAACCAGTATTTGTTAAACTTTCTTGAAATAGAAATTCCCCAATCCTTCAGCTGCCTGGTGAAACTGATGCTTTTGCCAGCTTCCTCAGTGAGAAGATGGAGGGAGATGAAGCTCATGTGAGTTTCAGCCCTGGGGGAGAGAAGGGGCAGGACATGGGGCTCTCCTGAGCATTCACAGCTTTCACCTCTTTGAGGCGAATCCCTGTGCCTTGTCCCAATTCCACAGTAAGGAACACTGATTCTTGGGGCTTTGGGGCTTCTCGATGTGTAATCAGAATACAAGGCCTCAGTTAGTCTGGGGGGTTTCAGGCTTTATAGAAGAGCATCAAAACTATGATATATCTGCCTGAGTGAACCATAGATTCTCCTGGATCCCTAGTTCTGGCTTCCTTCCCCCCTCACATGTGCTCCATCCTTTGTAACTGTTTAAAAGCAGCTGTAGCACTTTTGGAGACACTTCAAGCTCTAGTAATGTGCGACTTCCCAATAAGTTTGTCAGAAAGATTGCACTTCGTTTAATGGCTACATACATGCAGATTGCTGTCAAGTTTTGTTTTGGGCCTGTGCACCTTTACTTTAGATATAAAGCTACAAATGTGTTTGGGTAGTTTTTGAGGTATGGGCTGGTTTTATAGTACCTCCCTACTGCTTGGTAATTAGCCCCTTTGTAGCCCCTTTAGTATCCTAGGCTTCTTTCTGAAAGATCATTTACTTGTAAAAAGTATTGTCTTACTGTGTGTAAAACAGCTGCTCAGAGCTTTAGGATCCTCCTGTATTAAGTGGCCATCCAGCACCACTTACATGCCATTCACACTGAGGTGCTGAATGGGGCATCACTTAAATCCACTTGTGGACCGTGTTGTTAGTGCTTCCAAATGCATCCTTTAGTACTAGAGTAGTCTAACTATATAGAATTTTACTGCTAAATGATAGGAAGGAAGGAGGACATTCTAAGCATTGGCTGACCAGAGAGATGAGGGCCATGCTTTAGAATTTGTCAGCTATGTAACCTTCAAAGTCTCCTCAGAATGTTCCTCAACTGAAAGCATTCAGAAATAATGAACTAAAACCAGTTCGCATTTCAAAGCACTGTTTAACTTTAATGTGGCCACCAGAGGGCAGCATGTTACATGAACTGAAAATGCAGAACCTGATCTATTTTGATTTTAAGCAAAGATGAACTTGTAAAATCTGAGTTTGGAAAGTATCAGTGTTTAATTCACAAGTTTGTTCTGTGTTCAGCTTGTAGCAAAGTCCTCAAACACTCATCATGGCAATAGCTTTCTGAGATAGAGAAGTGATATTATTGCAATTTGCAAATGGGGAAAATGAGACTATGTGAGATATTATTTGCCCATTTTGTCACGTCTGTGCTACATGAAAACTGAATGTAGCTTTTGTGACTTGCATTCCAGTGCCTTTAGCGTAATACTGCTTCTACATATAACCTGCATAAGACAGAAGCAGCGGTAGCTTATTCCCTTACTTCCTGAGGTGTTTTTACCAGTAATAGAATTCATTCTTCCTGTTTTTGTCTCAAAGGTAGTTAGCCTATATTGCTTGTTTATTTTGTGTGGTAAAATGGATGTCATAGCTGATTGCATTTTATGTTCAGTGTATTAGGATTAATTTATTTTAAATGCAGTGTCTGCACTGTTTGGTTTCTCTTTTTTTTCTTTTTTCTTTTTTTTCTTTCTTCTTTTCGAGGTAAGCATTGTGAGACGACTTAATTCCTGTGAAGCAATGTGATCTAGGAAACTCCTAATGCAGATTAACTAAAGTAATGTTACGTTAAAGGCAGTGGTATATTGTGACTCAAAAATCCCTACATTTAGTTCACACTTGGCACAGACGTGACATGGTGGGTAGATCACATCTTACAAGACTCACCCCACTTGTAAAGTACAGTAATGCCATTTATCTCAGCAGGCTATTGCTATCGTCACTGTTTGAGAACCTAGCTATAAGATGAACACAATGGAAAAATATGTTAAAAATCACCGATCAACTTGTTTGCAACTTTTTTTTAATGCTGTGGTATAGCTATATTCAGTAGTCTCTTAAATTAAAAAAAGAAAGCACTGCAACTGTAGGAAAATGTCTACATCTGGTATTTAATTCTTGGTTTTAATCTTCCTAAGCATAAAGGCATCAGTGACTTTTGATTTTTCTCAGACATAGTCTAGAATTTGTATACTTGGAAACCTAACATACTACTATTTGCACAGGGCTCTTCCTCTTATGAGTAATGGAGGCGCAGTGTAGCAGGGCCTTGTTACCTTTCAGGTGACTTGAGTAGAAAGGCAGGTTGAATATGGTACTGCCTGTCCTGAGGTGGTGAAAGTAACCTGAATGGACTTGAGCTGATTTATTGTAGAGGTGCTTGAGTGTCTTTGCATATTGCTTCAGGATCAGCAGTATTGCCAGAACGTATGGTGCAACCTCAGTAGGCTTGGTAGGCAGCCAGCCTGAGTCCGTGTGGGCCTAGTGGTTGAAGCCTTGTGTTGTGCGGAAGTGGCTAAGCTGCACCTGGATCCAAGTTGGCGTATGAAGTGCTACAGCTGTGTTGTTGCAGTGCTGCACATGGTCTAATAAATCCAAACTGGATTTGAAGGGAAACAGCTTTGTTTCTTTGCATCCATGGCTCAGTTAATCTGCAACTGGATAAACTGCCCATAGATTGAGAGTTTATAGTATACTGCATGTTCCAGGTAAGAGATAGAACATGCAATATATAAAGTGCTTTTTAGAATAAGTCATTTATACTGAGTTCACCTTCTTGTCCTCGCTAATTGGGGCACTAGCATACAATGCCAAAATCTGATATGTATAATGTTCTTAAAGTGACTAGATTGGTGTTTCAGTAAGGTTCCCAGGCATTTATTTTAAGTCCACTTACACTTTGAAACATAAGCTAACTTAAAATAAATGGATGCAAAACACTACAGCTTGGGCATTTTGCCATGCAGAATACCAGTACGTGATGTTTTAATGCTAGTATTTGCACCGCAATCGCTGATGGCAATTTGGTAATCAGATTTTGTCTTCTGGATAACAGAAATGATAGAAATGAGTAAAGTAGACTATTAGATTTCTCACATCCATAGTTTCTTAAGCAATATGCTCAATATTATAGCAGACTAATGTTTGTACTGAACGTTATGGTGCCTGGGTAATAACTATGTTGAAAAGGTGTAATTTAGTGATACCCAAGACACCCTGCGTTTTCCAGTGCATTTTATTTCTGGGGGGACAGATACATTCTTGCAGTGATCTGTTCTTGAATGTAGCATCCAGAAGGTATTTTCTACTCAGTTGTTAGTTTGGAATTTGTATTCTGGTAAAATTCTGATTTTTGTTGGTCTAAAGTAATTCTTATACATCTCATTTAATTTCTATGAAATTAATTCTAAGAGCCTAGGCACACTTAGCCAACACATTCTAGAATTGTTAAAGTGCCAATTGTTAAGTGCTTGCTTACATGAAGTTATCATAACACATTTTTAAGACTTCAAGTTCTGCTTAATGTCCTACTCAAATGGGAGCAAGCAATTATCTTCACAGATTCCAGCTGTGTGAATTTCCAAAGTTTTTGACCTATACCTTTCATTAGTCCCATGTATGAGGCTGCTACAATAATTAGTGTGTAATCAGAAACCGAGATAAGTTTGCATTTTCTTCTTATATTGAAAACTTCAATTTCTGAGGAATGTGAATCAATTCATAATTGGCTGAAAGCCAATTTCTTCTCCTCAACTCTAACGCATGTTTGAAAAACGAACTCACTTCCTAAGTGCCTTGTGAATCTGCAATGATTAATTCTTCTCATTATTTTGCTGCAAATTCTCATGACCCTCTGTGATGATTCGATCACCCACTTAGAGTTTATGCATATTCATATCTTTCCGCTCCTGCCGCAGTCGTTCAAGTCTCCTTCACTGGCTGTGGTGTGTGCTTGGTGCAGTAATTGAGCTGCAGTAGATTGATTACTCTGGGGAGCTGTAAGGCCTTTAAAGGTGAAAACATATCAGTCCTGTTAATTAGGAAACAAAGCTCTGGTGGCAAGTTCAGCAGTCAAATGCTTCCAGTGTAGAAATGAGGAAAGGTATGATTTGTTCCTCTCCGTGAACCCTGTTTACTTTTTTATATTTGAATTAGATCTGTGTGTGCTGTAATAGGCTTGTGCAGAAAAGAGCATATCTTGTATGATTGTATGATGATGGTATTTTAAAACAAAAAGAACTATGTATTTGATATTGATTGTAATCATTAGCAGGTGTCAATCACCTCTTAAATTATACATTATCTTAGGCATTATGTGACCTATAAAGTTCAATGCAAGCTGAAAAATAGGATCATTGACTGTAAACTTTAACCAGAAACATTTATATCATTCATTCTTTCTGACCTGAATGTCTGTCTTTTCTGAAAATCTATCATTTTAATTCAGAGGAAATCATAATAAAACCTGGAATCTCTTCGTTCTCCTATTAAGATGTCTATTGCCTATCATGTACAAGATTAATTAAAGAGAATACGTTCTTAAAATTAGGTGAATATTAAATGATAGCATAAGGTTTCATCCAGCAGACAGCATCCTTACATCATCATTGTAAGTACCCTGTGGTTTTATGTTGCTAAGCACTCTAATCTAGAGTGGCCTATTACAAAGATATTAAGGGTAGGGGAAACCATCTGCCACACAATCTATCCATAAGGGTCAGAAATAAATAATTTAAAAGTAATTTATATATCTTAAACCATTTTTTCCTCAGTAATTACTGGACAACAGATTGTGGAATACAGATGTTATGAAAATGTCACTGTTCTTGTAAACAGCAAGTGATCCATTGCTACTTCAGAGTAGGTTAGAGGATACTGTTGTCATACCTGTTCCTTCTGAGGTCAGGAAGAATAGTCTTACTGAAACAAGTGCACATGAGGTTGAACTCCAGTTAGTGCATCTTACACTGAAGGATATCATATTCACTGGTTGATTTTTCTTCCCCCCCCCCCCTCTGTATTTTAGGCATTTATTAACACTGCAAAGGAGATCTATGAGAAAATCCAGGAAGGAGTTTTTGACATTAATAATGAGGTAACTTTCAGTACTTCCAGTACTCTGAACACTTCTTCTTTATGTACAAAATTCCTCTTGCCCAAAATGTTGGAGAGCAAAATACTTGTCCATTCCACTTGGATATAGAATTGTCTGCCATTGTAATAAAAATGGATTAAAATAAGTGACCCTATCCATCCATGAAGCATCACAAAATAATATAAATCCCCAAAAGAGAAGAAAATCCACTTTCATCCACTTCTCCATATGGTGTCATCTGTTTCAAAGATAATTTTCCGCTATGTAAATGGGGGACCATGTTGATATGCCAGATGCACTCCATGAGCTGTCCAGTGTAGGGGAGGGATTGCTTTGAGAGTTACATAAAAGACTTTTGAAATGTTGCTGGTTTGGGTGGCTGGATTCGGTAGGGAATAAAAGATTAGCCATTTTGCCTATGAACATTACTGAAATTACAGATTATCATGCCCTGTCTCTTTGGGTTATTTGGGGAGGGGGGAGGGGAAATGGGGAGAAGCAGGGGCTGCTTCTATAATGAAAGAGTCTAACCAAAGACCAATAATTTCTCTCTTGAATTTTAAAATGATTGTCCTGTTGAAAGTCTTGAGTAGTTAGGAGATGCATTCCTGGCCATAGAAAAAAGCAGTTTCATATTCAGTGGTAGCAGATGGAAATATTTGGTAGGTTCATGGAAGTTCCCAGTTTGTTAATACCTGCATCAAAAAGCAATGCCACATAAATAGATTTAAATTTTAGTGTGAAGTGGCCAGTTACTTCTGGTGCACAATTTTTTACCCCTGTGTGTCCCTGAGTATCACTACTGAGGTGCTTAGTAAAACCGCATGTGGAAGTCTGCACTGCCACTCTCTGTTCTGTATCTGTTCTGTGAACAGGAGTATCCTCTGTCTGGGACTGTCAGTCTGATGCTTCTCTTGTGTGTGGTAGTCCTAACAGAGTTGCTCAGAGAGGGAACAGTAGCAAGGAAATTGACAGGACTGTATTAAATAGCATCACCTCTCTGCTTACTATATCTCAACAAAAAAACTTTAAGCTAATAAAAATATTGCTATTATGGGTAAAAGACTTTAGAGAGGAAATAATGAGAAATTACAGTAGTATGAGCAGTGTTTGCAGTAGGAAATGTGTAGCTAAATATGGCTTCATTAGTAATCATGCAAAGACACTAATCCTGACTGAAAAAACTATGTATGCATATAGCACTTTGGTGAAACACTATTTTAATTCAGTTTAGTGGTGAAAAACTTAGAAAAACCCTTAAAGACAATTTTAAAGTTGAAGAAAATGCACTCAGTAATGCAATATAAATTAGACAGTAATCAGAGTGTCTGAAAAGGCATGCTCATTGTATCTGTCGAGTTTCATATAGGAGCTGACTGCTTTACTGTGCCTTATGGAGCTTTGATTGCAATATGCTGTCAAGAGCCAACAGTCCATGCTAGTTATTTGGCTTTATGCCAAGTCTGGCTCCTTGATTCTTCAAGAAGTTGCTACCAGCCCAGAGGGGGCAAAACCAATGAGCCATAGGGCATGCTTTTTATTAAAGAGGAGTCAAAGAGCGAAAAGAAACCACATCAGCTGCTGTCAATACTGAGCTAGTGCCAGAAACCCCAAGGCTACTACTGTTGCAGAACAACTGCCAAGCACTATAAATCTGAGATTTACTGTGACGCAAAGTTTCCTTAAGAGCTTAATTTCTGAAGCTACTGTATTACTTTTCTCAAAGTGCTGTATTTTTAGGTAAAATCCACTTGAGGGAGTGAGGGTTAAGATATAAGTGTGATTTTGATGAATGAAAGAGCTACGCTGTGTGTGGGTTCTTGGCAGGTAGCCATGTCTTTTGGGATCATAGAAATTATTGATGACACAGAGCACTCGTATGCCCTTAGCCTGTACAGCTGATTCAACACAGAAAGAAATGCTGTCTAGAGAGGAAAAGTTTTATACTGAACTAATGGAGGTTTTGGTAGGAGGGGAGGGTTATATGTTCCTAGAAAATGTAATGTATGTTTAAAGCCTAATATAAAGTAGTATTCAAATACTGTTCTTGCTCTGTGTTTTCATGCTAGGAGTTTAAGGTGCAGAATTTAACATGGAGAGAAATTTAAATGAGAAGGAAAGCATCTTTCTTTTAAATCATATTTCATTGCCAAGAAAGTGTTGCTTTAAAAAAAAATTTAAAAAAGAAAAGTTTTGCTACATTTATTGCTGTGAAAGGATAACTTGGTATATGACCTTCTGAGGAAAAAAATAAAAAGGTTTTCATGTATATTAGTGTTCTAAAATAATTATACTGTGTCTTAAACTTTATTCCAGGCAAATGGCATAAAAATTGGCCCTCAACATGCTGCAACTAATGCAACACTTGCAGGCAATCAGGGAGGACAACAAGCTGGTGGAGGCTGCTGTTGAGCCTATTTTTACTTTCCAGCTGCCTGGATGGGGCCTACTAACTTGTTCATTCACCCTCCCCGCCCCCTACCTGCCCCACTCGCCTCCACTTCAATTCAACTGAGACATGAAACTTGTAAGTTGGTTTCCTGTTGCAGAAGAAGACTTTATCCTTCAAATTCTTGTATAACTTTGAATAAATGGTTAATGTTCACTTAAAGACAGATTTTGGAGATTGTATTCATATCTATTTACATTTGATTTCTAGGTCAATTGATGTGATTATTTTTGTTAAATGTTGTCTTGTGCCCTTGACTACGAACTGAATTGTATTCAACACTACAAAGTCATCTGAGTATTTTAATCAGTTTGTGTAGTTAGGTTTCCCAGCTCCTGTGGTTACCTAATGTTTAATATTGTAGAGCTGTCCTCAAGTTTTTGTCAATTTTCAAGGCTATGAAGAGAAGCAGAAGGACTCTTTTAATTCTGTATTTA
Organism: Apteryx mantelli; assembly: GCF_036417845.1. NCBI lineage: Eukaryota > Metazoa > Chordata > Aves > Apterygiformes > Apterygidae > Apteryx > Apteryx mantelli. The sequence goes on from NC_089979.1 coordinate 37,452,840, forward strand.
TCACTTTCTGTATATATAGTTTAATAACCTGCTTGGGTGTACTTGCCAAGCTAGAATTCTTTAATGCATTTGCATAAATTCTATACTACTTAGAGCTTGAAAACTACAGAAGCATTATTAGAAATTGCTTGGATGCTAAATTTTAAACCTTTTTGACATTATTAGCATGTTCATCCTCCCCTGTCATTATCCTGAAGTCCAAGAAAATGCTTAATGTATATTACTAGAGGCTACATACATGCTATCTATTTTAATGCCAAATGTTTGCTGTTTGTCCACAATTTCCACAGCACCTCTTCAGAAATGGATTAGCTGTTTGCCTTAATGAATACTAGAAGTAAAAACAGAGTATGAATGAAAAACACAGGAGGAGTTGATAAACTTAAAATGGCACATTATTAAAACTTTAATGTTCTTTTCTTGTTTACCACTTGATTTCTAGGTATATTTTTCATGCAAGGGCAGTTTTTCAACCTAATTGTACAGTGTTTGTGTAAAGTTTTCTTTTAGTGACAACTTGTAATCCTAAATATATGGTAAGCATCTTGTCTATTGTGAAGAGGGTGTGAAAATAAAATCTGCCAGTTTGAAAATCTTGATGAAAATCAAAACTAGAAATGCTTTGGTACTTATTTGGGGGGGGGGGGGACAGGGAGGGGTTGTTCTGCCTCAAATGAAATGGTTGCAACCGTACGAAACAAAATCCTGTGTTCAAGTGTTTATTTGTTAAAGTACAGAATACTCATGTCACTTTTCCTACAAATGAGGAAACAAACGAGTTTTCACCTCTTCATTTTTATATAAATCGCAGATAAAAGGGTAACACTAATGCAAGGCCATGCTTCGTGTATCTCTAAAGTGGGGGGAAAAAAATGACTGCAAAACTTGTGTCTTGTTGGACCAATACTGGCTGCAACACAACGCTGGGGGACATGGGTCCTCATGTCATCCATTCTTATTGTCAAAACTTTAACATTGAAAGTGAATAAACTTCAGTCTGACAAGTGTAACACAGCAATGGTTCTGAGATTAAATAAAAGATAAAAAATGTGTGGAACCTTCTGTTTGTATGTGGGCGAAGGGTCAACCAATAGGGGTTTATGCCCTTGCTTGCTTACTGTGAATCTTTCTTACCCATGCAGGAGCACTGGAAGCAATGCAGTGTAATTGTTTTAAACTATTTAAGTTTTTGAGAGGGCACTCTATTGAAAATTCTTTCAACTGCTAACCGTTTAATATTTGCATTTATAAAACAAAAACACTTTTATTGCTTCCGCTGAAGTTCAAAGACTGTGTTGCATGACGATAAAACCCTGGGAATAAATTGTGTTGATGCTGAGGCAAAACTGCCTCGTAGTAACAAGGCGCTTACGTGAAAGAAAGAAAGAACAAACGAGTACTTGCTTCCCTGCTTGAATTACTGCTTGAAGATTTTTGGAACTGGCAATGTAGCGGAGCTCAGTCACTTGAGACGAGATGGGAGAAAGTATGCTCTTCTGTAGCAGCCTCAGCAGCATTAGAAATGTGAGTAAATTTCTCTTGGCCATAAAAATTGCCACTGTTAGGTGAGCAGAGATGGGGAATTTATACCCTAATTCTGAGAAAAAGAATAATGCATGCTGTTTTAAGGGATGATGGTTTACCAAGCTGGGATACTAGACTAAAGCTTCTGACAGCCACTCATTTTCTGAAAGCATGGGACACAATGGGAGGCATCGAAATGACCAGAGATCTAGTACCCTTATAGCAAGGAGTCACCTGCTCGCTTGCTTTTTTTTTTGGGGGGGGGGGGGTTGGGGGGGGGAATACGATGATAATTAGTTGTGTGCATTTTGGTTTTGCTCCTGCTAGTAGGTTCTGGCTTATGTGCCAGTCTTATACTGTACATTGTATGAAGAAGCTGGTACTTTCAAAGAGGAGCTAGAACAAAACTGAAGTTTTCTCGTATTCTGGCTTGCTTTTGTCACAAGCTTTGTGCGAACCTAATCTTTTTGTCACCTAATAGAAATATGTGTATTTTTGTGGGTTTTGAGAAGCCATTGATCCTATCTTGTGCTATTAGGATTTAAATATTATAATGCACAGAACCTAGTAACAAGGTCTAATTTTACAGTATGTGCTTTACAAGGCTTTTCTGTTACAGATTTCAGTTTGACTTGTATATGAGTGACTGATAACTTATGTAGTTTCCATATTGCATTCCAGTTGCTTTTGATGGCATTTTTGTAACCAAAGAATTAAAATGTCATTGTTTTACAGCAACTTGTACCACTGTTAATGTAATGCAAAACTACTATCAATACTGAAAAATCATATCATGGTGCAGTTTTCCAGTACTCCCAACTTACTGTATGGTATAAACCACAGTTAACTTATGAAAGAATAAATTTTGAATGACAGATCCTCTAAGCATGACTTAAGACTTGTCTCTCTTATTTCTACTTAAAATGAGAAGCTCCAGGAATTTCGGCAGTCACTTAGAAAAGATTAAAGTTCCTTAGGTCTTATACCTGTATGTTTTTGTTGGCTTCAGTCATTCTGATTTATTCTTGTGCAAGATCAAACTCAGAACTGACTTAAGGTAAATAACTGCCAAAACATTTACAGATAAGTTAAAATAATGAGAGACATTTTCAATTCCCCAGTAGGCAGAGCTCCGTTCCTTGCTTCAGAGATTTTTCCTATTACATTATACTTCTTATGATACTTAGTTCATTGTTTTGTTGACAAGTTGAAGAGCCTTCAACCATATTATTTATATATTTGAGGGTTTTCAGGAGGGCACAGATTAGTTTTAGGCTAAATGGCATGTCTTTAAGTTGGGAAAATTATTTCTGCCTTAAGAGTTTAACTCTGAGTGTTAGAGCACCAAGTTGATTCTTGGGAAGAAATAAAAACCTCTTATCAGGCTCTAAGCTATAGTTAAACTGAATTTGAGTGAAAATATTCAAAAAAGACTTTTTTTTTTGCATTAGAGCATCTGTGCTTTTCACAAAGTTTTCATTGATAAGGTATTGCTTTTGCAAATCCTGAAGCCTGAGATGGTGATTTTGTCATTACTGATTCTTACAACTTTTCTTCATAGGTTTTTTCTCCTAAATCAAGTCTCTCTCATATATTTTCTTTTTCTCTGGTCTGTTCTGGTATTCTCTCACTCAGATTGGAATCCAATCAGCAAAGTGCTATTCTCCATCTTTACTGCTCCACATCAATTGCACCTACACTTAAGGGAATTTGCCCAATACAGAGAGTATCATGTGGGGAAGGAGGAATGAACTATGTTGGTTTATGATTAAAATCATGGGGAAAGTATTGCATAGGCTCTGTTTCCATATTACATGTGCACTGTTTTGCTTGTGTGTGTGGATATAATCTTTCTATTCTTCTTCCACTACTGAATGGGAAGAGATTAGGGAGAAAGACTACCCACAAGTCTCAGATATCTTGATCAGTTTTTTTGGTGACATGGTGCTGAAGATCAGTATATTCTTAAAGTTCCTCCCCCTAGTATCTTCTGTTCTTTCTGCTATGTTACTACAGTGTAACTTTAACAGTGTATAGCAGTGATTTATTTTACCATGGCACTGAAATTTCCATTTGTAAATAATCCAGGCTGCTGCTGTATAAGTAGCTGATGAAATGTCTTTACTGGGTCTGCTGTGTATGAAAGAAACCACAACATTAGGCAATAAAAACTACTAACAGAATGTTACAAAACCAAGACCATGACAAAAAAGCAGCGTGTTGTGGATCTATCATTTTTATTCTTGGGACAGATTTTATTATTTTTGGAACTATTACAAGACCTATATTAAATATTGTGGATGATAAGAGGAAACAGACTCTTGGCAAACATGGAAAACCAATTACAGCATATTACCCTATTCCCCTTCCAATAAAGGAGGGGCTAAGCTAAGAGTTTATTCTTTGCTTAGCAGCTGGGGGAAAAAAAAAAAGAAGTTCCTGCATTAGGATTGCCTTGAGGAAAGTGGCTGTTACTGTAGCAGTCCTATTGCAGGCAGTCCAAGCTGGAAAGGGCAAAACCAGCACATGCAGCGATTGCTTTTATCTCAGTCTAAAGAGGTATACTGTTGTTAAGGGAGCTCTTGATTAAAAGAAATCACTATTCTATGTTATCAGGTATAGTGCTCACTTTAAAAAATCATGTGTTTGGTTGCAACCTGCAATACTGCAAGTCACCCTATAATGGTGATGAGAATTTCTGAAAATTTGTTTTGACAAATAAAATCAAACATGTATCTGATATTCAGGCATGTGATTTGACAGCTACATCAGATGGCTCTACATGACCTAGAGGTGAAATAAGGTGTAGTGAAAAATAAGCTGAAAGTTTATTTAGAGGCTAGTCTACTACAATGTATGTACATCCATTTGAACTCCTGTCCCAAATTACAGCTCTTGTAAAATTGTCCATGACCATGTGAATGTAAATGAATCATTGCATCAACATATATTGTGTCTTGTGTGTTTTTTTCCCCAGAAAACAGTTACGATTTTCAAATACCTTTTTTAAAGTCACAGATTTAAACATGTATATTGGCCAGAATCTTCTTGATGGGTGGGACTACAGTATATTTGATACAAATTAGCAGGATCTCATTGGCCTTCCTCACTTAAGAGAAGTCCGGAACAATTTATAAAATTAAGTAAAAATTATTTACTTTTCCTAGACTTGGACATACAATACTGGGAGGCAAGAAAATCTCTTGAGTATAGCTCAAAAGAGATGGAGGCATTTGTAACAATTGATAATTTGGGGCTAACATAGTCCAAATTAAATAGTTGAGGAAACAGCAGGTTTTCTGATCATGACCTGTGAAGAGAAAATGCTTTCAGATGCAGGAAATCTGTTTGAATTTATGCGACTTACTAGACAGTTAATTACCAAGTGCATTCAGGAAGACAAAACCATGTAGAGTGGCTTGCCCTTTCCCATTAAGAAGATGCAGGGAAAGAAAGAGAGGCTTTTAGCTTAAAAAATATTACCCAAGCAGCTGAACAGTGCCACCTATGCCTCAGAAAGTGTTGCTGCCAGATCACGTTAGCGCATTTCTTTGATGCTACTTTCAAATTTAGAAACTAGTGCGAGACGTATGTTGATAATACTGCCTAGAGTTGAGGCAGCTTCCAGATTTTGAAGACATGGAAGCACGGTTTAAGGATCTGAACAGAAACGGGGGGAGGACACAGGGCAAATTAACTCAAAAAAATTTGTGAATTTGCACATTGTTATGTACAGATAGAGCAGTTTTGCATGTATTTGTCAGCAAAACCATTTTTCCCTGTCTTTTCTATCTTGTTTTAATTTGTGAGGATGAATGAAGCTCACTCATGGATTGCTAGTTAGGTTCATGTTAAAAGTACTTAAAACTAACAGATTATCAAAACAAAAACGAATTTGTGTTTCTGATGTGGAATATGTCCTTGACAGTTAACCTAGCCACTTCTAAACTATACACAGTCAACTGTTCTTAAAAAGAAAGAGAAAAAAAAAAAAGTGGTCACTAAGGTCTCTGAGCCGTCCATGGCATACAAAAACCCAGCTGATGGGTTGTGCCGATTTGCTTTGCCTCATGTTCAACTCCAATCCCACAAGTAAAACACTACTGCACAGGAAGTAAAACATGGTATCTTCTACAGCATTGCTGTGAAGTCGAATGATGGAAGCATGTGAGGTAAAGTATATCCCATATGTAATCCTGTCTTTCTGTAAAGCCACGCAACTTCAGAAAGACTGACATCTATAACACTGGAGAAAATGTAGTTTATGCAATTACGTCACAATACTGGCCTGCAGAATTAACCACCATAAAATAATACTTTGACATTTTCTCTGCATTCCTATCCAGGTCTGAATCTATTTTCTTTCTAAGTTTTCAAAACTCCATGTATTTTCTTGTGTTTCTTCATACCTTCTGTACCTCTCTTTTCTTCCTTGCTACTTTTTCCACCCTTTCCTTTTCTTTCCCAGTTGGATTTTGGGGGTGCATGTCTATTTAGGAGGAATGATTCAAGAAAAGTAGCAGCATATTTACACCTCCCTGTTCTTATGAAAGACCTTTATTCACTGTCCTTAGAAAGGGTTTTTTTGGTTTACTTTGTGGACAGGATCCCATTTTTCTCCCTGTGATGAAGAGGAGAAATGATGCTGGGGGAGGGGGGAGTAGGGAGGGAAGCAGAGACAACTCACAGCCAAAGTAGTATCATTTTTTACAGATTGGAGAAAGTTTTGTTCTGCAAAAGGGTGTCAATGGGATCTACCTGTCCTAATTAGCTGACCTTACTCAAAAGCTGTATTTACTGCACTATTTCAGTCACACTGAAAATAACTTCATAGTTTGACTACTTCAGAAAAAGTGATGTTTGCTTATGACAATGTTGCTATATAAGTGGGTATATGTAGACGGTCATAAATCCACCTATAAGACATGCAAGGAAATTCACTGAGCTGTGCCTGAAGTAGATATGCTGCAAAGGGTTGAATAAACATACCTGGTGATGTGAGCCCTGGGCACAGAGCACTAAGCAGTTTGCAAGGCTGAAGGTTTGCCTTACTTACAGGTCCTCAGGAAGGCCACCAAATCCTCTCTCCCAAGAGCAAAACGTCAATGCTTTGATTATTCTAGCTCACCTAGGTCTTTTGCTAGCAGTACAAGGCTTCTGTACAAACTTGCAACAAAAATGCAGTTCCTTATTAACAATTTTTTGGCCAAGCACCATGCTAGCAGTGTTTTGGGTTTTTTTCCCCCCCTTTGGGTTTTATTTTGAAGGTGAACATAACTTCATTCTGTCCTGCTGGCTTTCCAGTCTAATTGGATTAGTATGCAAGATGCAAAGCAGCTTTTCCTCCCTGTCAGCTGAAGTCTGAAGTTGCTCTCGGTTGCTGTTGCTCACAGAAGTGTGAAGAGGATCGTTTCAGTGTCGCAGCAGAGGAAACGCTGATACCGAAGCAAGCGCTGTATGAATCGGAGAACAAACCCGCTCGCTGCCGGGCAAGGTGACACCGCTCGGCGGTTACCCGGGCGCCGGGAGCCGCCTGCCGGAGCCGCCCCGCCGTCCCGCGCCGCTGGGCCCGGTGCGGCCGCAGCGCGGCCCGCACGTGCTCGCCAGGCCCCGCCCGCAGCGCCGCGAGCCCGTTCTGCCCCCGACGCCGCGGCCCGCGGCAGGACGGGCGGCAGGCCGCGACGGACCGCTCCCGCCGGGCCCGGGGCCGAAACCGCCTCCGTCCCCGCCCCGCCCCGCCCCGCCCCGCGGGAGCCGCTGCCGCCCCCCGGGCGGGCGGGAGCGGAGGCGCGCGCGCCACGGCCCCTCGGCGGGGTCCGCCGCCACCGGCCGCCGCCCGGTCTGCGTTACTTCACCTAGGAGCAGGCCGCGAGGGGAGGAACCCGCCGCCGTGACTCATCGTCCGCCTGCCCTCGCTCCCTCCCGCCGCCCTCAGCCAATCCTGCTGGGCCGCTCTTCACGCACTTACGGGACGCGCCCGCCGCCGCCGCCGCGCTCCCCCCCCTCCCAATCCCTCACGCGGGACCTGCCCGCGCAGCGCCAGCCCCGGCCGCCGGGGGAAGGGGGGAGGGAGGGAGGGAGGGGGCGGCGGCCCTTCCCATTGGCCGGCGGCCGCGCCCAATCAGCGCGACCGGGAAATTGCCGTCAGCGAAAGGAAAGCCCGGTCACGGTGACGTCGCGGGCGGAGTGGAGTGCCGGGGGACGATGGGGCGGGGCGGAATCCCGGGGAGAGGGGCGGGGGAGGGGCGGCCGCGGGCAGCGCGGGGCAGGGGTTCCCCGGGCGGGCCTGGCGGGGGGGGGGGGGGCAGGGCCCCGAGGAGAGGCGGCTTCGCGGGCAGGGGTACGTGGGGAGCCGGCGCAGGGGGCCAGGCCGGGCCAGGGGCTCCCCTCGGAGCCCGGCGGCCGCCGGCGGAGCGGTGCTTCGCTCCCGGCGGCCGCCGGCGCCTCGGCGGGTGGGGGCAGCCCGGGGCCCGGCGGCCGCCGCGCCTCGGCGCTGCCGTCGCCATGGCAACGGCTGCCCCGCGGGGGAGGGGCGCAGGTAGCGGGTCCGGCCGGCGGCGTGGGGGAGGCGGGAGCCTCCCGCCGGGACCGCCGCGGCGCTGGCAGAGTCTGTGAGGCGACGCTCGTGGCGGCGGAGCTGTTCTCAGTGTCCCGCAGCCTGGTGGCACGAAAGCAGCCGATACCCTGTTTCCCCGGCTGTGAAACCCCCCCTCGGAATGATCTCGTTCAGGAGCACAGCCGGCGCCCAGCGCTCGCTCTGTTCCTGTGCCCAGGCTGCTGCGGTGCGCCCCCCTGCGCCGGCGACCGTTGGGGGGGCTGCTCGCGGCGGGGACCGGCCGCCCCCCTGCGCCGGCGACCGTTGCGGGGGCTTCGCGGGGCGCGGCGCGGAGGCAGCGGCCGCGCTGGGCTTCCCGCGAGCCGCGCTGGTTCGGGGTAACGGGAGCCTGAGGTGTAACGTTTCCGCCCCGGTCGCCGAGGCCGGTGGCGGGCTGTTTGCTGTGTTTCCCCCTGGATGCGCGCACTGAGGGAGCGCAGAACAGCCCGGCGGGGCAGGCTGTTCCGTTGGTGTGCGGGTCCCTCTCCAGGAGTCGGCGTCTTTACAAGGGTAAATTTCTCCTTAGCACAAGAGAGTTAATAAACTTGAAGAATTCTCCCCAAATTGAGGGGGAAGGGCACAAAGTCAGGGCAAAACGCAAGTGCCCACCCCCTCGCCGTATTCTGGGTATGGGACCTGGTTCCTCCTTGGCATAATTAAGCCTGGCCACTTTTTCGCTTGCTCTGAGGAAACGTTTTAGCTCCTTCCTTAACGTTGTATTTACCTCACTGGTCAACAAATGCTCTTTGTACACGGCGCGGTTAGTGGTGAAGGCGCTCCTGTTGCTGTGCGAACATGGAGCTGTACTGTTGTGCGAGGGCAAGGAGAAGTGCTGGGAGAGGTGTGCAGGGGATGGTTTCAGCAGTAAAATGCTTCCCTGCATCCGAGGCTGCATTTGTTGTGCTCTCTGCAAGGGCAGCCCAGCTTGCCCCCTCCACGCACATTCAGCCAGCGCTACTCCCGGGATCCCCCCTAGCCCTGGCCTGGGCTGAGGTGCCCCTGGCCTGTGCAGTGTGGCACCTGGCTCCCCGAGTGGCTATTTCCTTCAATGTAGCTAACCTGCTTGGAACAAAAATTAAGATATGTAGGGGTTTTTAAACCTCATTCAATGTGTTTTATTGTTTATAATGATATCCTCAAAATAATTTCAGCTTCTCACATTAGAAAACTACTGCAGGGGAGGAAGAATGCTTTCTTTCACTTTACTTTTGTATTTGGCAAAATGAGGAGGAGAGAAGAAGCAGCGAAGTTAAATATTTTGATCCTTAAGGGGTTACAGAAGTGAGCTTTTTTGTGTATAAATATAAACCTTTTAACAAGAAGAACATGTGAATGCACCAAAAATCTTCCTGGATTGTATATCCCTTCACATGACTTCTGTACCAACGTTGACTTTAACTTTAGTATAAACCAAACTGGTCTCATCTAGAGAAAAAACAATGTGGAGAAAATGGAAATTCCCCTTAAAGTCAACTTTTCATTAAAGACTTTTGCAGTGGATTCTGTACTAAATATGGCATTTAGACACTGAAGTTTCATCTTACAAAAATGAAATAATGTTTTCTGTTTTCTCTAAATCTTAAAACTCAAAGAGGTGCTGAAAACTTGCAAGCAGGCATAGTGCATATTTGCCTGGACATCTCCTTCAGTTTTAATTTTCTTTTTTGACAGGTAGAGTATACCACAGGCATGCCTAGACATTTGAACGTTTGGAGCAGTTTGTCATTTAGGGGGCAGATAACTAAACTGAAAACTCAAACTGAAACCATAAAAACTCTTACAGATGAACTCCCTTCTCCTTTTTTAGCCACCCAATACCCCTGTTTTAGATGGGTTTAAATATATGGAGAAATATATTGTATGTAATGCATACTTTTAGATGCACACTAATAGTATGTATACATTGAAATAGTATTTAATAGAAAGACAAGCAGCATCTGAAAAGCACATAAGCTTAATTGATTCCAGACACAACTGGCCTGGATTTTGTTTCCTCTTATTCCAACTTTCTGACCTTGTAAAAATTATCTTGATTGTGTTATACTAAAACAAGGCCATGATCTTGCAAAAACTACCATGTGTGTTACTGCTGAGCACTATTGAGTAAAGGGCTGTATATGGAACAAATGTTGACAACATTAGGCCCCAGGTTCATTTATTTGTTTTCCTTTGCTTATATCTGATCATGGTTAAGCAATAGTCTCACTTCTGCTAAAAGCTGGATTTGTGTTTTTATTTTAAAAGAGATGAAAAACATGTAGTAAAACTTCTGATTTGGGGTGAAGGATAGGTTTTTAATTCTTACAGTAGTTCAAGCTGCTGGAATTTTATGGCTTTTGGACTTGGGGAGGGAACAGTGAGGATTTTAAAAATATGCATTGCATGTAATTTTTTTCAGTACACTTTTTTTTTTCTTGTGTAGTACATATCAGTGTTTTTCAAAAGATTGTTTCTAGGGATGAAAGTTTAAGTTCTTACTGGCTTTGATGCTAACTTTTATGATGCTGTTATGCCTGGGTATAAATATGAAAAAGGACTGAGGACAGTATAAAGTGTTAGACATGCTGCCATCTCTGGCACTAGAGAACTTAATGATGTATAATTATATTTTCTGCCTGACAAAAATCCAAAGCCTAGATACGCTGATCTTTTTATTGCGGTAACTAACTGCTGCTTCTTTTATTTGGGAATCTTCAGCTTGCTAGCCTTAAATCTCTGTGAAGGGTTGTGACAGAAAAACGTCTTTCCAGCTTGTTGAACTGAACACATGATCCCTCTCTTTACTTCTCCAAAGGCTCACCCACTCCCTCCACACACACACACACCCCCCAGGATCGAGACTAAACTATGTATTTGTGTCTTTTTCAGAAGGGCTCCCGTGGGGCAATGCTTGTAAGCCCTGGGATTGCCTGTTAGGTAGCAAGGAGGCTTATAGAAAGCAATTCCAAGTGGAAGTGGGCCTTTTCCTGCTCCGCCCTCCATACTGTTGCCATTCATTTTCATCAAGGCCCTGAGAATTGCTTGCCTTTAAGACTAAGCTACAAATGTAACAAAGCTGTAGTCACTAGACCAAGTAATATCTACCTTTTTTATGTTGATTCAATAACATAAATGTTTGGGGGAGTATATAGTGCAGCATGTCAAGTTATTGTACCCATACAAGAACAAATGTAACTAAAAAATTAAAGAATACCTTTAAAGAAAACCAGTAGCTCTTATGCAAAATTAAACTTGTTTTCTAGGAAGTTGGCATGAATAAGGATGCCATCTTGTCTAAGCTTTTCGTAGCTCCATTGTCAATTTTTCTTATTTTCCTGCAGATGGCAAGGCAGAGATGATGTGTAACAGATTATTTGTTAAATAAATAAAACCTGACTGCATGTGCAGCATTTGGACTCAAAAGTCATGTTGGTAACTTACCACACCAAAAATGGAACAATGAATATTAGTGCTAACACTGTATCTGTGGTCTTTGCCTTCTAACCACCGTTTTACATCTTATTTTCTCTTAAGTTACAGAAGACCTTAAAGTGAAATCCTGCCTTCTTAAAAGCAATATTATAGTCTGTGCTCTCAGTGCTAAAATACGATGTGTTCTAGCTTGCATTTATTGAGAGAGAAAACTATTGGTCCATTGCTTAAAAGTTGTGCCATTCAGTGCAGTGATACTTGGTGCGCAGCCTGCTAAGTGTGACCTGTGGCATTACAAATGCAATGCACATCTCCTCCCTCCTCTGCAAGCACAAGATGAAGACACAAGGTTGTATTGCCTTAACTGAAATAAACAATTTCTGTTCATCTGCTGAGAATGTACAAGTAAATATGATCGTGCAAGTTGCTTGTAATACACAAAGTATAAACAAACTTATGCATGTGAAAGGTGAATTTTTGGCAGATTTCCAGGGGAGTTCCCTTCATGCTGCAGAGCCGAGGCATTTCTCTTTAAGGACAAGACAAACTGTAGACATTTATGCAAGACACAAACAGAAAAGATGCAGAATGGAGCGATACAAAATGAGGTGTTTTGTGGCAGTGTTTTTAACACTGGTCTGTGACTCTAGATTTATTTATTCATAATTGACACTTGCTGGTGTTGAGCACCTCTGCTTCCACATAACATCAGCCTGAATGACAAGCACTCAGCATCTCATGGGATCAGACCTAACGTCTCTTTTGTAAAATGGGTATGTGGGGTGGGGTGTCTTTATCTGTGAGTTGGTATTTTCAGAGGATATTTTCTTAAATTCAAATTTAAATTCAGTATTTGTAAAATGCAATGAGTGGTACACTGTTTTAAATACTTTAACAATAAGACTCTACCCTGTCAGTGTCACCTTGCCTGAAGTGCTGTGCAAGGGATACACATTTGACTGGATTGTGAAAAGCAATGAAGATCATACAAGTAAGTTTAAGTCCTTACATGCTTACTTAATGTATCTCAGACTTTTGGAATATCCCAGTACCCACAGTAATTAATGCGGCTATTGTGTGTGCATGTTATCTTTTCCTCCCTAGTGTGCTGTTTCCATAGGATATCAATTCATATTCAGAGTTTTGGCCCTTCTCTGTAAGTGCTCTGTGCCAATGAAATGAAGACCCCACCTGACAACTTTGCTACTCTGTCACAATAGGACTCTACAATAAACTTTAAATGTAACTATCTCTGAAACAGTTTTCTCGGGGATGGGTCTGAACTACTGGAAGGAATAATTTACTTTACTTTGTCTCCCCTCTACAGATGTGCAGTGGTTGTACATATGTCCCTATATGCTTCTGAAACAAAATGTTCCATGCACACCCTTCTTGAGAGAGAAAGGACGAGAGAGCGAGGGAAAGAGAGTCATTGGTGATGTCTCTACCGTCTGCTGTAAGGCATTGAGATACTACTGTGATAAATACAGTGTAAGAAAACACAAAGGATAATATAGATTGGTGTAATGCCCAGCATGTTTGTGAAATGTCTCAGTTACACCAAGCTCGAAGGATGGTGACACCATGGATGATCAGTTCAGAAACCAACATGAACTTAATAAATGGAAAAGTGAAATTCAATTAAAACAATCACCAATTTCTTTCCACAGGAAGGAGAAATCAAATACAAATGGGGAATAACAAGTTAGATGGTTATATGGGGTGTGTAGAGAATCACTAACAAAATGGCAATGGACAATGCAATACTCTTGCAAAATGCAATGCTCTCTTAGGATTTATCAATAGGTGGCATATGTAAGTCATAGAGTAAGGCATAAAGATGACTCCACTAAGTGCTGGTAAGGCCTCAGCTGTAGCATTGTGTTTGGTTTTGTGTTCTGAGCTGAAAAAAAATGCAAAGAGTACAGGGCAGAGCAACAAAGATGAAAGATGTAGAATATAAAAGGAAATGGTGAACAAAATAAATATGCTGAGCCTGGAAAAGAAGTTTTAGGGGGGATTTGACAAATTTTCCCATGCACAAAATGTTAGAATAGGTTTGATCAACTGTTCTTGAACGCTGGGGGAGGATGAGGTAAATCAGCTGTGTACAGAGGAAGGATGTTTTAGGTTGGATATTAGGAGGGTGGGGGGGTGATTTAAGCTGAATATTGGAGAGGGAGGGTGAAGATACAACAGCAACTTTCTAGTCATTGTTATGGTGAAATAGAAGAACAAGCTACTCGGAAAGTTAGGGTATCTGCTTCATTGAAGGTTTCTAAGAACAGGTTACAAACATCTGTTGGGGATTGTCTGGGACTACTTTATCCTATCTTTGTGCAGCCGGCTGGGACCAGATGGTCTCTTCAGATCCCTCCCAGCCCTGTGTCTCTAGAAGTTTACCAAGGAGGGAGGGGAGTGAACCTGAGTTTAATGAGAAAACTATCATCTCGTTCGTTGATTCTCTTTCAGAGTAGAAAAAGAATTGGAGGGAAATCACGTCTAACTTAGGTGTATGAGTGAATAGACCCTTTTGTTGTTGTTGACCGGCAATTTTATGAAGTCTTTACAAAAAATACATGGAAGAATTATAAATCTTAACACATATGAGGTGTTCCTTACTGCCTTTTTAGTTTAACAGTTTTAAGACACACTTTTAAATGCATCTTTTTCTCAATTAACATAGGTAACAAAAATAACAAGTTTATGATTATTTTTTCAAGGATACTATTATTGTGCATTTGGCTGTATGTTTTAAATCCCTCTCCCTCCTCTCCCCCATTTTAAAATAAGTAACAACCACATGTTTAGGTATTTCTGAATGTATTCTGGATACTTCTTGAGTATTTTAAAGCAGAAAATAATAGTGACAAATAACTCCTGCTCTCTAATCCATAGAAGGAACAAGTTGTTCAGGACCTTGTCTGAAAAACCTTTCTTGAAGGAAAGCTGAATGAAAATGTGCATGTCAAACTCTCACTTCCTTGGCAGGTGAACTCTGTGACTTAAGCGGTGTTTCCCACACTCATGAGCACCTTCCCTGTTGCTCCCTCCTCCCCCAGGCTGAGATAGGAAGTTCCAATGAAATGTAGTTGCTGTGGAAAGTCCTGCTCACAGAAAGGAGACGTGATCTCTCAACTAGTCAGATCCAATTTTATAGGCGGCTCTGAGTCAGGGTGGAGCCCTTGAACTGAACTTTGTATTTAAGAAGGAAGTGATGTCTGTGGCAGCTTGTGTTGCTAAGCAGATGAGTTGCTGTATTTTTATGTCAGCTGATGCTTTTGTCGGGTGTGTGACTTCATTCTTAGATATGATGTGTTCCATTTATTAAGGACAAAGGTCAGAAATTGTCAGCGTTGCGATAACTATGTCTCTCCATATAAGAAGAGGCATGTTCTACTGAGCAGAGATGGAAATGGGAGTCTTTACTTGCTGCTTCTGCAGGGTGAAAACAAAACTGACTGTGAAACTGTTGGTTCATGTCACAGTCCAGGAGCAGACGTCCTCACAAGCAGGGTTTGTGTGGTGTAGGTTGGTTTCCTAGTATTGTTCCATTTTTATAAGAACTCACTGTCATTCCTGATTAAGGAGGTGGCCTGACTAACCTTGTGTCTTGTCTCCAATAATAATCAGAACTGGACCACTGAGGTGAGCAACCAGGCACTAATTTGTGTAATATAGAAATTTAGATTAAAAAAAATCTAAGTGATCTCGCTTCTTATTTTAGAAAATTTAGTGGTGAATTTGTTTAAGAGGAGAGCAAATTGTTTTTTCACCTCTGTACTGCCGGCACTTCAGTTAGTGTTGCCTTCCAGCCATCCAGATTATGATTAGTAAATGGTCTACTTTTGGATTACTTCTGAGAGACTTGGTGGAGAGTGCAGACAGGTTGCCTGTGTATCAATGCAACCACAGTGATGAACCTTAGCGTGCCACACGAGAGGGCATTTCTACAGGTTCCTCCTTTAAAATCTCTGGTTGGATGCTCTAGTTAGCCTTGAGAGAGGTATGTTTTGCTATCCTTCCTCTGAGAGCTAGCATTACTATATCAGAAAACTTGCGTGAAACAGAACAAATCTTTAGAATAGTGTTACACCTATTACACTCCCTAGTGTGTGGCAACTGGGAACACTTAGGTCCCTCAAAGAGTTTTGACCATATAAGGCCTGGCAGGTGAGTGGCATTTGGACACAGACTGCCAGAGGCTGCTGCCCCTCTGCTGTTCTGGTTCAGTTCCTCAGTTAAGGAGTTCCCTGCCAGAGATGTGGCTGTTTGGGCCAGTTCCAGCTTTTGTCACTCCTGCTGGCTTCAGTTTCAAAAAAAAAAAAAAAAAAAAAGTCTACCCTGCCTTGCCCTCTGTTCCCTTAGCTTGCTGATGCCACAGGGTGGCTCCTTGTAGCACAAGTATTTCTAACACTTTTAACTTTTCAGCTGAAGTTGTTAACATTGTTAGCTCTAAGACAAGTCTATTGCTTCCTGATACTAACCACTGTCCATGTGCTTTCAGTGTTTCGACATGCTGTAAGTTGAACACTTTCTTCCTGAAAAGGGAATATTGTTTGTCTTTAGCACATGGCATGTCATCATCATCTGTGTCTTTTGGCCACTTTACTTTCTCAGTCTTGTGTGTTTCCATTGCTGCCTTATTTTTGATAAGCTTTGAGTAAAACTTTCACTTGCGAAAGAAAAAGAAACCATTGTCTTTAATTTTCGCCCCTTCTCCATTTGGCTGAAGTAATGTTCAGAGATGAAAAAAACATGTGAGTGTGTTTTCAGGTCATGCAATTTAGGAGCCACTTCCCACCAATCATGGGACAAAATATAATGCCTTGGATTATTTGAGGATGTGGAATGACATCCTGAATACCAAGCACTGCAAAGCACAAGTCTGCTGATCAGGAGTCAAAGATTCAGTTTTGTATCTCTCCTTGCACACATAGAGAGAAAGGTAAAAGAGAGGCTGTGAGATGAGTTGTTCCTGAGGTTTGGGGTTTATCTGTACAGAATTTCCCTGGGAACTACATGTTCCTTCACCAAAGCAAAGCAGCCCTGTGGAAGAAGCTGCTGGGGGGTTATGGAGCTGGCACAGGTACTTTCTGTTGGAACCGATGAGCAGTTTGAACCATTGCAGTGCTCAGGGTGTGAGGAAGCAGAAGTACTTACAGAGCCTTTTTAAAGCAGTGTTGCTCTGGGCTCATCATGCACAGTCCTTAGCATTAGCAGCTCTCAAATAAGCAAAATGCCTGGACTGTGTTGTCAAGAATGAGGTGTATGTTTGTGGCCTTAAGGTCTAACTGTGCCTAGCGTTTTTGGGGGCTCTATTCATCAATGTTGTAAGATGTCATTCTGCCCTCTTCTGATGTGACAATGTCTAGACCTTGATATCGTATTTCACTATACCTGCCTTTTAAAGCAGATGCTGGTTCTTCAAAGGCTGCTGAATAACCTTCCTTTACATTTTAGTGTGATAGTAAATCATTTGCATTTTGTAATACTGATGTTTTAAATGCTAGTCACTAATCTCTGTGCCATATTTCTTATGAAGTACATTAACTTATCTCTGAGTAATTATGCCTGTCATACACAGTGACTTGCTCAGCTTTGTACAAACTATCCCCACCTTGAAAGTTTACCTAGTTAGCTAAAGTGTAGCAATTCACTTGGGTTTTGTTGGTACACATACCCTTGCTCTGCAACTGCTGCTGAAATTCTCTGCCATTAATGCAAATTCTTTCTAATCTGCTAGCCAAATGGCTCCCTGCATCAGACGGATTACTTAGTTCCAACAGCATACAAAGGGCTGGGTGATTACAAGTGAATTTTCACTCCTGTCATCCCTTGGATATTTTAATAAGCTGTTATCAATAAGGCTAATCATGAAGACTTCCATGTTGCTGTTTCGTTACTCTCCTACTGAGCTTCAAAGTGCTTGTTGATAACGTGGGGAGTTATGACTTTCTCTTTACCACTTTACCTCAAGCACAAGTTAAGGTTTCAAACTTTTTTGCTCTGTAGCAGCCATGCAATAATGTGTTTCCTTCATTCTTGTACTAACAGAGTATGCATGTGTGTTAACATATGTCACATACCTTTGAGTGTTGAAATGTGTGCAATACTTTTCCTAACTCTCTATTTCCTACTGTGGATGAGGAGTTGGAGAGCTGCCATAATTCTGCTGGTTTTGTGAAAGTGCCATTTACAGATTCTGTTTCTACCAATTTTGGAAAATGTTTGGAGACTTCCTTCAAAATTTTATTACATGAGTAGTAATCCAGCTGATTTGATAGGCCACAGCCTAAGGAGGTATAATTTATAGGAGCTGAGGATCTGTGCCTTCAGAAAAAGGGCACGTACTAAAGACACCAAGGTTGTTTTTTTCTTGGGATGTAACGTTTGACCGAGTCCCAGTGGATGTCCCATTGTTGGTGAGATGGTAAAATACTTAAATTTAAAGAAATGCTGCATTTCTTAGATTGTCTCGTCCTATCACAGTGATATTCTTTAAACTTTTTTTATGCTCGGAAGCTTTGCAATCTCTGATTTCTGCTAAACAAGAAACTGAAACAAGTTTCTAGGGGGAGCAGTGAGGCTGCTGACAGTTGGTCTCAGAATGAGTTTCTCTTGCCCCTAAATCTTGGAGAAGTTAAATCTTTGAAAGCGAGGGGAGTTCCCAGTTGACTCATGCTTTGCTAAGGTGCTTGGCTGCCAAATTAGGAATGCAGTTAAATGGTATGTGCAGAAAAGCAGCATTTCAGGTAAGTAACTATTTCTTTCTAGGCTGTTTACTCTTTCTCTGGTTTGTCAACACACTGCAAGAGAAAACTGAAACTGATTTGATTACACTTAGTAAATTGGGAGGATGCGTCTGTGTAGTTTTTTCAGAAAGTAGAGAAATATATTTTAAAAATAGAATGACTGTAAACCCAGCAAATTTGGTAGAAGCATACTCAGAGCATGTGCACTGAAAACTGCATAGAGTTTTTTAAACACTGTTTCCACTTGCTATTTTTAACTTTTTGGTAGACCACTATGAAGAACAGGGAATGTATTATACAGCACCATCACGTGCTATCAGGTTTTCAACACCTTTTTCAGTTGAAAGCATAGGACAGCATTATCTCCTTTGATTACTGGTCGTGTCTCTGGGTGACCGTGTGGACTCTGCTGCGTGAGCAGCAGTGATGCCTCTATGTCCACAAACTGCCCCCTCTCCCATAGGGGTGCTTTCCCCATAAATCCAAGAAGACAGAGATTGACTAGGTCCGAGGAGAACTACATGGTGTAGTAGTCTGACTTTCAGGCTTTTCCCAGAGAAGCCCAAAATACTTTTTGTGCCTGCAGTGGCCCTTAAGGCCACAGCAGCAACTTGGTTGCCTGGATCAGTGGAGCGAATAACCCAAGACGTGAGAGGAGCTGTTGACATTCACACTGCGTGGGGCCGGCTCCTTGGCTTACTAACGTGTGTGCATGCGTGTGTGTGTTAAGGGGGTATAGTGGAAAAACTGTGAGAGATCCTACCAAGATGTCTTCGCTGTTACTCCAACTCTTTCCCATAAAAGAATGTGTTTGTGGGTGTAGCAAACAGTCCCCTAAAAGGCGCTGCGGGAGCCGGGCGAGGGGGAGGTACACCTACTCAGGCAGCAGCACATGACTTTTTTTTCCCCTCTCCAACCTGCCACAGACAACGATGGTAAAAAGTTATCTACTCAGATAAATTGCTTAAAATTCCTGTAATGCTGAGTATCTTTACACTAGTGTTACATTGTAATCTCTTTATACTTTTAAGATGCTTATTTAGTTTCCAGCACAGTTCAGGAAAAACTGTTAAGCAGGCTACTGGTAATCATTTTTTTGGTGGGATTTGTATAATTTACTCACGGAATGAGTTTGTTCCGGTTTGTATCACGAATTTGAATCTATAACTTACAAATATGAAATTGGCCTCCACAATCTTTTCAGTATCACCAAAGTAATGCAAACATGTATTAAAAAAAAAAAAAGCCCACTGGGAATAAAGGACACTTTTGGAAGACAGACCGTTTAACGGCTGCTCTATTTTGAAAACTTGATCCGCTCGGGACAAAGTTCACCCTAAATGGAGGACTCGCGTGACCCTGCCCCTGCCGCGGCCCTGCCCTCGCGCCGGGCGGCCCGGGGCGGTGGCGGCTCGACCCCGCTCCCCCCCCCCCCCCGGGCGCCTCCGGCGGTTTCGCCGCGCGGTTGGGAAGTTTGACGCGCGGGAGCGAGCCCCCTCCCCCCGCCGCGGCCAGCGCCTCGGGAGCTTCCCGGGACGCGCCGCGCCCGCGGCACCGGCTCGCCCTGTGTGGCCGGTCCGGCGCTGACCCCGCGGGTGACGGGGCGGCCGTGCCCGCTACAAAGGCTCTGCCCCCTCCGCCGGCCACCGGGCGGGCGGGACGGGGGCGGCGCGGCGCCCGGGGATTTGCATGGGCAGGAGCCGCTCCCCGGCAGCGCAGCGCCCGCGTGCCCTGCGCCGCGCCGCCGCGCCGGGGGGGGCTGCGGCTCGGCCCCCACGCCGGGGCAGCGCTTCCGTCGCCCGTCGTCCCCGCCCGGCGGCGGGGGCGGGAGCCCCGGCGGGGCGCTGGTGGGTCGGGGCTGAGGGGAAGGTTAGTGACCCCGCGCCCCTCCCCCACCCGCGCGCGGGGCCGGGCGGTTTTTTCTCGTTGCATAAATTATGCCGGGCGGGGCGGTGACGCGCGCGGCGGGGCGGGGCGTGCGGCCGCGCTCGCCCCCGGGGAGGGGGCGGTGTCGGGGGCGCGCCTTGTGGCTGCGGGAGGGAGGGAGCGGGCGGGCGGGCGCAAGGGGCGGTAGCAGCGGCAGCCGCCTGGCTGGCTGGTGTCTCGCTCGGCTCGGCTCCTGCGGACGCGCTCGGGAACTATCGGATTAAACTTGAATCGAGTGAAATTACACAAAGGAGCGAAGCGGAGCCGGGACCCGGCGGAGACCCCGAAACTACCCGAGACCCGCGCTGACCCTTCCTCTCCCTCCCCTCCCTTTTACCCCTCCTTCGCCCGCCCTGGTCAGGGATCTCCCCCCCTCCTCCCCTCTTAGCCCAGCCCCGGTGCGAGCGAGCAACTCCGTGCGTGTGCGTGTGTGTGAGGAAGAGAGACCCGCACCCCGCCTCGCCCCCCCGGCAGCGGCACCAACTCCGGAGCGTGTCCCCTCCTCCTCCCCGGCCCCTCGGCGAAGGGCGACGAGGGAGCGAGAGGGGGACGCCGGCCCCCAACGGCCCCCGCACCGGCCCGGTGAGTGACCCCGCACCTCGCTCGGCGGGAGGGAGGGCGGCAGCGCGGTGGGGGGGGGGACGGGACACGCCGGCCGCGGAGCCGCCGGCCCGGACACCCGCAGCAGGTCCGCGGCGGAGCGGCAGGGTCCTGCCCGCGTCCCCGGTGCTGCGGGGGGCGGGGGGCGCTGCGCCCCGCCGCGGCTCCGGGCGAGGCGAGGCGGGGCGGGGGGGCGCAGCGGGGCACTTCCCCGGTGTAAATGGCTTTTTGTTGTGCTCCGGCCGGCCGCCTCGCCTCGGGGGAGGGGAGACGAGGGGAGGGGAGGGGAGAGGAGGGGGCCCGGGGAGCCGGAGCGGCGGCGCCCCCTTTCCTCCTCCCCGCCCCCCGCACCTCGGTTCCGCGCCGCAAGTTTGGAGGGCGGCGGAAAATCCGGGAAAAGTTGGGCGAAACTGCGCGGCGGCGGCCGCGGGGGCCCGCGGGAGCGGCGGGCGGGATGGCCGCGGGAGCGCTCCCCCCGCTGACCACGCTGACGGCTCCCGGCCGCGGCAGCACAACAAGCGCTAACAAAGTGAGGGCGCTTCCCCGCCGCGCACGCCGCGGCCCGGCCCCGCCCGCCGCCGCCGCGCTCCGCGCCGGCACATGGGGCCGCGGAGCTGGCCGCCGCCGGGCCGCGCCGGCCGGGCCGCGCCGGGCACCCCCGCCGAGGCCAGGTGGTGGGTGGCGGCGGCGGGCGGCAGGAAGGGCGGGCGGAGGGAGGGAAGGAGGGAGGGCGGGCGGGTGGAGGAGCACGCGGTGCCGCGCGGCCGCCGGTGCGGCGGGGGCGATTGTCCTGCCCGAGCCGGGGCGGGGGGCCGCGGCGGCGGCGGCGGCGGGGGCGGCCCGCCGGGGCGGGGGGGCTCCCGGCTGCCTCCCGACAGCCGGGGAAGAAAGAGGAGCGGGGGGAGGAGGGGAAGACGCTGCCTAGGCGAGCCGGAGCGGTGCTGGCGGCGGCCGCATAATAGGGACTTAACCCCGCGAGGCAACTGCGCGCCGCGGTGCCCCGCCGCCGCCGGGTCGGGCCGCGGCCGGGGCCGGGGCGCCGCGCGGGTCAGGCGCACGGGGTCGGGGCCGGGGCGCCCCCTCCCCGGTCCCGGCCGTTTTGAGGGTGAGCGGAAAAGGTGGTTTGAGGCCAAGCGGTCAGGGAGCGGGGGGGGGTTGTTTGTGTGCGATTCACGGGGGAAGCGGGGCTGGCGTGCCGCGGCTCCGCCGGGCCGGGCTGGGGCGGGCGGGGCGGCGGCGCTGCGTGCGGGGCCGCTGGAAGTGGGAAGCGGGCAGCGTGTGCGTGTGTGTGTGTGCGCGGTGGCGGGGGGAGGGGGCAGGGTTGTTAGTGAGTCTCTGGGAGAAGGAGCTGCAGGCAATGAGCAGCCATCATTACGTTGCATTCATTTATCCCGAGAGCATTACATAAGGGGGCACGCTCCGGCACCGTGGGGTCCCCCTCCGGCCGAGGCGCTGTCCGCGCGGCTCTCTGCTTTGGGGCTTTTTTTTGGGGGGGGGGGGCACGGCGCTTGGGAAGGGGGTGGTTTGGGGGCACGAACTGGAAACCGAACCGGTTTCCTTAGATCACTTTTACACACTGCTCACGCTTGGGTTTAAACTAGTTTTTTTTTTTTAAACAGACAATGGACAAAAGAAAAGTAGCAATGCCCGGGGAGTTCCCTTTGAATTACTGAGGGATTGCTAGATGCACCACACAACTCTCCCCGTACTTCCCCACTTTCTGCCTTTGTTTTCGTTTGGGAAGGTACTGAATGTGCCTTCCAACTATATAAAAGGGCGATTTTTAATTTGTGAGCAGCTTTTCCAGTCACTTAGTCTTTCGTGGATTTTTAGCTTGAGGAATATCAGAATAACCTCAATGCAATAAGTTTGTTTCTGTGTAGATGTGCGTCTCGATTTTACTTTCATCAAAGCAGATTTTGAGCTGTGTTTATACTAGAAGATGGCTTTCGGGAGAATGTGTTTGTCTCCCCCCCCCCCCCCCCGTAGTATATGGGACTAGCAGAGAGATACAAACAAGCAAGTTGAACAAAAAATGTTTCTGTTCATTTCCTCACAGATCATCCATTCTAACGACGGCAAAAAAATCTTAATGACTATGACCTTAGCAGCATGGGTAGCTGATTTATCCCAATTATAAATCCCGTTAGTTTGCGGTAATGTGTGAGTATCAATATATAATTCATATTAAAACGCATGATCAGTTTTTTTTTTTTTATAAAAGTTGAAATCCATCATTTTCCAATGAGAATGCTGCATCTGTCGCTTGGAGTGTTTTTGTCTCGCTGTTGCACAACAGAGGCTCTCTAGTCTTTAACCTAAAATGGCAGCTTTAATTTGACTGGGGCCCATTCATTGACAATGATAATAAAAAGGCTGAAAGCTAAATGTAGCTGGATGGTTGGGGCACGTTTGCAGAACTCTCCTTTGCATTGCTAGGCGCTGCTAAGAGAGGAACTTCTAAGCTCTCTAGTTTCTGTCCTGAAAGTTTCCAACACATTTTTTTCATTAAAAAAAATCACGATGCTTTACATAAAACACATTCTAGACAACAGGGTCGCTGACAAACTTAACAGGAGGTAGTTTGAGAGGGCTTCTTCTAAAGGGTCTGTGTTTTAAATAATAGTGGAAAAATTCTAGTAATGCTTTTTGAAAAAAGATGTAGTACTGGGGAAAATGAGCATTTGTTTCTGAGGTTTGTAACAGGTGATTAGAACAATTACATTCTTAACATTTTCTGTCTCTAGCTACTAAAAGTGGGAATGTTGCTTGTTTTCTCTTGCTTGGTATTGTAAATGTACTCAGTATTTCACAGATTCTTTTGGTAGTATGTTGTTTAACTTCTGTAAGATAAAACCACAACTGCTTGGAAAAAAGTAATTATTTTTTGTATGAGATGTCCTTTGATGTTTGAAACACAGTTTTACAAAACAAAATTCCCCTTACTATGGCACTGGAAAATGCACAGACTTACACAAGGTCTGTCCTGCTTTTCTGCTAACTTGAACTGATTAATTTAAATCTCTTTATATATTTCTTACAAAAAAGCTTAAAGATCATTTTGAAATCTCTACAGCAAACTCTGAGTGATAAATGCTTGGGATTGCGAGTTTAACTGAATTAATGATTCTCTAATACTAATCAGATAATCATATCTGACCAAATATCTTACGAAATATTTAACAATATAATGATATTTCTATTATTACTTGTAAATTCCATTTAAATTATTTATAAAGTGAAAAAAAAAGCTCAGATTTGAAATCTAAAATAATTGTCTTTCCTCTTCAGTAATCAAGCAAAGTTTTGATAATACTTAGAGCAATCCCTTTAGGAAAATATTTTTATCAGGGCATGGTGATGTAAAAATATTAGTCAAAATGAGATATAAAGGAATACTGTTTATTGAAATCAGAAATCTGTACAATGCTAGAATATCGGAGTTGTCATCATTTTCCTTTAAATTTGGTTAATGTGGAAATGTGAAGGGTTAGTTCAAAAGAGCACTGTGAAGACCTCTCATTATATGTAGAGGGGTCAGTTAACAATATTGTAGCATTTTCAGGAGAGTTATTTGTTGTTTTTTATTCAAATGTTTTTGAGTAAGGTCCACAATATTTCTCTGTTGTTATGTTCAAATAGTACTAGGATTTTAGAACATGCAAAACAAACTATTTGCAAGTAAATATAAAACAGACTGATAACAAAGTTGAAAAAACTTCACTTTCATGTTTTGAAGAGTATATCTGCTACTAGGTCTGGAGGTAGCATAGGTCACATTTTGATTTCACTGGGCACGTTGTGCCCTTCTGCAGAGTGAGGTTCTAACCGAGTTCTGTAGTCTGCAAAGCGTGGTGCTGCAAACTTTAGCTGTTCAAGCAGGAAGTGGCCTAGGCCCTTTACTTAAGAAGAATTTTCTGTATAAGAATACAACATGGGTTTAAAACAAACAAACAAAAAACACAAAAATGAGTTTCTATAAAGGTGAAATGCATGAGTAATAGGAATTCTGTGGGTTTTCAAAGAGCTCCTTAAATGGTATATTGAGACTTTATATGGTTTGCCATATCTGTAGCATCCTATAGCATCTGGGTGTTTGGTTTTTGTTTTGTTTTTATACCTTTAGAATAGGGCATAATACATAAGGGTTATTTAGATAGGAAGAGGAGGAAAAAAATTAAGAGGATGGAAATAAACATGTACATTGCCTTAAATTCTATGCCTTATCTCTATTCCTTATTTCCAGTTCATTGTATTTTTTTTATTAATTTTCAGGTGGAAAGCTTTTAGAATCTACTGGTTGGTATTTGGTTTTGCGAATCTGGCATTATCACTGTTCAAGTAAAATTGTCTGGCTAGCCAGGATATGGACAACTGCATGACAAATTCCACCCCCCCCCCCCCCAAGTTAAAATCCTGACTTCCAAACACTTTCGTTTTTGGCTGCTGTGAACAAATTTCCAACTGCTCGGACTTATGATCTGCTTAACTGATGCCTGTAGGTAACATGGGTGACACTTTTATGTTACTTTTATGTTCCCTGTCTACATGAGAGAACTCTGCAAATTTTAGTAAATAATTAAACTGTACTTTTTACAGATGGGTCTTTTGTATGTAAGTAAGGCTTTAGATCTAATTTCTGCAGCAGAAAAGCTAATGTATTAATTTACTGCATCTGTTTACTTTCATCGTTATGACAGATGCTAACTTCCATCATTTCTCATCATTTTTATGTCTCTGAATAGGTTGTTTACACAAATACAAACTACATTGGAGTTTCTGGAGAAAATATCAAGTATTTTATATATTTTTGGCAATAATGCAAAAGCAAATGAAAACTCCGAGTACAATTTATGCTTTCATTAGAATTCAGATAAGATATTAAAACCTGATGAAAGAGCTCTTCCTCTTGATTTTTTTCCATCTGTAGAATCTAACTTTAACTTTTAGTGGCTCTTATCTCACCAGAGACCAGTGACTCTGGAAATATTGCATCGTAGTTACACATCAAAATTCTTTGGAAGAAAAAGTTGGAAGACAGAAAAAATAGCCTGTGACCTAAAGGACACATTCCAAGTGCCTGAATATGACAACAAAGCTCTTAAGTATATTCTTAAGCATACAAAAGCTGATTAGCTCTTAGCTTCCAACACTGTGACTTTTCAAAGATGTAAACATGCACCTAGAAGAAGCCAAGTCAAAACCAATGATCTTCGTGCTGTTGGGTTTTCTAATTTCATTAATGCTGCTCAGTAGCTGTTTTTAAGCATCCTGATTATTTTGATGCCTTCTTGCTAAACACATTCTTCTTTTAAAAACTGGCGATAATAGTTAATGATCCATCCTAATTTAGAAGTTAAAATTTGGTAAAAGTGTTAATTATCATATAAGCTACTATATTAGTATAGTATCGTAACACTCTATTTGGAAAGCTTATTGGCATATAGGAACTAACCGCAAGCCCTTGCTGGCATCATGTAGGGATCACTTTGCTTTGTAGTGACCTATATAGCTATTTTGGGTGTGGTTTTGCTTGGCTTTCATGGGAGCTGCATCCAGCCTTCCTCTGACATAGACGATTGCTGTGACGAGAGGGCCTTGAGGGGAATGGTGGGGAATAAATAACTTCAAGAATCAATTGTCTGGAAAAAGTCATTGCAGCCAAAATGTCTGCCTTCTTCCTAATGGTTCTGAGGGGAAAATTAAATTTCACATATGCAGTCTTGATCCTAGAGGTTATTCTGTTCAGAGTTTATTTAAATATGGACTGGTAATCACAGCAAACAGGACAGCAACTTACCTGCCTGGGAATAGCTAGCGTGCCAGAGAATCCAGTGCTGAATAATTTGGAAACGCTGTAATTTTAATATCATTGGGTCACTTTGTAAGCTATTCAGCTGAGCTGTTTTCTGCTACAGCTTCAACAGGTAGCTGACTGTAAAATTTCTTCTTGGCAATTTTAGAATAAATTGGCCTACCCTACCGTTTGTTTTGATTTTTGTCCACAAAATAAGCGTCATTTCTTAGAGTATTTTAATGGACGTGTACATCAAATGTACAAAGTGTTTTGGTTTTTTTTTGTTTGTTTTTTTAATTCAGGAAAAAGTCCTGCTCTAAAATCTAAACCTTTTATTTTCCCCTCTTTCTGTCTCTGTTCTACCCCCCCCCCTTAGCCTTCCCATAGATTTTTTTTTTCTTTTTTTTGTCTTCAGACTGTGCCTCTCCTACCAGGTTTTTAATCTTCTTTCCAATTTATGCTCCTCTTTGTTTGCTGAGCAGAGTTGCATTTTCTTGCTAGTCTTAGATAATTAGGATATGTTGCAAAATAAACATGCATTTCAACTCCTAATAATTTTGCTTTCTACCCAAAGCATGAAGGATCCTTTTGTCAATATGGAAGGAGTTCACTGGCTGCACCAAAGCCTGATGAAATCTCATGTTATTAGGATCTAGGTGCTGCCTGGCAAGAGGCAATCGATATGTGACCACTGGCGTGCCAGAATGGGTCACCTTTGGCACTTTGGTATTGCAACTTGCTGGCAACTTTCTGGAGATTTTTCATGAGCCTTTGACTAGGAGTGTATTTTGGTCATTTCAAAGCTTTGCATCAAATTTTGTTTTTCAGGAAAACTGCATTCCCAAATTGTTTAATGGTTAAGGAACAGAGCTGTAATAAGCATTTCTTCTTGCTCTGTGTCTGAAGTAATTCAGAGTGTGGGAGAGTCTAGTCATGTTTCACTTCACATAAAATGGAGCCAACAGGGGTAGGATGCCTCTTCCCAGACAGTGAAATTTGGAGGGGGGGGGCAGGGAGGAGCCCGCATAGGGAATTGTGAAATTTTTCAAAGGAGTAGAGAAGGTTGGGAGAATGAAGACAATGTGACCAATGGTAAAGTAGATCAGGATCTGGATCAAATCCAAGGAAGACTTTATTAAAGGCACTTTTGTCCTGGATCTTAAAATAGGAAGGCTGTGGATTTATTAGCTGGGTAAACAGGATTTATTAAAAGATAATTTTTTAGGTGTTAAGGAATACTGGGCACTTTTTGAGAGAGAATTCAAGGAAAAACTTATCTAAAACTGAATTGAAAGCTGGAATTTTAGAAATTCAGCGATTCGGTGATAGGACAAAAAGAGAAGAAATCATAAAAGCCTTGGTCAGAGAGAGCACGGGGTAGTGCTGTCCTGGGAGAAATATTAAGCAAACCCTTATGTGGGAGGAATGGAGAAATTCTGTTAAGGTCTTTGGTATTAATAAATTGGGTGAGCTAGTAAGTGGGAAGTTCCAGTCGATGATAGCTTATTATATGAAAATATTCCTTGCTTCAGAAAGACTTATTTTTGTTGGTCCATGTAGCTGTAGAAATCAAAATCTGGAACTGAAATGTTACTTGGTAGAATCTCTTGCAAGAAAGTCTGAGTTATTCTGGACTGTAAAGAATAGTGGTTTATAATTTTTAGAGATGAAAATAAGACAACCAGTAAGGATGTATGACTGACTTTCTTTAATCCTCTTTCCATTAAACATTAAAAAAATGATAATAATGAAGGTAACGATGAGGCTAACAGATGTTCAAATATCACTATGATAAGGCTGAGATAAAATTGCACATAGGTGAGAGACTAGTAAGTTTCAAGGATGCATTTTAAGTAGCAGTTTAGGGCATAACAAGTGTTTTCAAAATCTTATGTATTCCTTGGTAGGAGAGCATATCTGAAGTCCAGAAGTCTGGCATTCCAAGTAACTTAGTTGTTTTGCTTCTGAATTTGAATGTATGTTGTTTTGTTGTTTACATGCGTGTGGAAATACCTAAATAACCAGAATTAAAAAAAAAAAAAAAAGCTTGGCATAAGGTTCAAAAATATGAATTTTTGTCCCAATTTTTTGGCATGTATCTGTAGAGTTCTTGTGGCTTTTTGAGGATGTGCTCTAGTTTTCGCTCTTTGGGAACTGGAGTATGGTGTATTTGATTGTTTATTGCCAGGCAAAATGCAGTTAGGTCATCTTCTAAGGTTGTTGGTTTGAGAGGTTCTTGGACTGTGTTTCTGGTTCCTGGGATAGGTACGAAATTTTGGCCCAGATTTCTTGCAGACTTCACAGGGCGGTATGGTCATGTCAGCATGGCTTAAATGAAGGCCTTATGTCATTCTAGCCATTGCTCCTGTGAGTTCAGAGATTCCTTTAAATCCTGATGAGGGGATTCTTGTTAAGAGTGTAATTTTTGCCTCAAGTAGTTTTAACTGTGAAGAATTAAACTGGGAGTTTATAGTGAGCAATTTAATATCTCTCTTGATTTAGGAAGGAATCATTCAGAAAGTGAGTTAAATAGAGGTTTCTTGACTGCCTCAGGAGGTAAGTCTGTGAGAGACTTGCTAAGTAATTCACTTTATTTACCAGTACTGTTATGAGGTGTCTGCTATGCTTTGCATTCACTTAGCTATGTGGAATGGGGTACAACCTTATTCTTCCTCTTAATTTAGTCATTCTTGTCTCTTTGGAGGGGAAGTGAATAAGCAGGCTTCAACTTCACTTTCCCTCCCTCTTTCTCTCTTGATCTCTGCAAAGGTATATGTTAATTTTGTTCCTTCTGTAAAGGAATAAGTGTATGGCAGTTACATGACTCTTTAATTCCATTGTAACCCTATCAGAGTTTACTTCAATTCCATTGTAACCTTGTAAGAGGTTACTGGAAAAAAAATTGCATCAGTTTCACCTGCATTTCTACTTCGCTACAGTTCTGCAGTAATCCCCAGCCCATGCCACCTCACTCCTGCCAGTAACCCTTGGTAAATGTACTTTTTTTCTAAGCAAGGTCGGGATTTGAACTTTGTGGCAGCCATGCAGAAGGAAGGAGTTATTTCCTAGAAATGGCACTGCTGTTGGAAGAATTAGCTTGTTAAAGACAGCAGTAGAACAGAAACACACCTTCCAACGTGGGTCCGATAATTATTGTAGTAGATAGCCTTCGTGGTCAAAGGTGTTAGATCTTGCACTGAAGCCAAGAAAAGAAGACGACTGGTGGGAAGGAGGGGGTAAAAGTGTTCTGTGTGTCTTTTCATTTATCATGGTAACATTTCTTTGAATTTAATGTTTAAGGTGACTGAGCTCTTAGCTGGTTCTCCAGAAGATAAACTTACCTCCCTCCCCCCAAAAAAAACAAAACAAAACAATGGTTACATGGTTTTGAGGTTTTAAAAAAGAAAACCTTAGCTGCCAAGAAGATGGCAGCTGGGTAAAATACAAATGAAAGGAATTGCTTTCAACTCTGTTTTCATATGGAATTTCCCTAACACAGTGAAGTTATTTTTAAAGACTCAGTCTCTCCTCCTGGTGTTTCTGTTTCTCTCTTGCCACTACTAATTTTCCCTCCCACCTCCACCAAAAAAAAAAAAATCCCAAACCAGAACTCCTGCCTCTAGATGAAAGGGGGTCAACCTTTGGTTTGTCAGTGGTTCGCATGCCATTTCCCTGCTGAGCTTGTCACATGCCTAGCAATGGGAGGAAGTGGGCTAGTAGGGGCTCTTGGAAGCAGTCATTGCAGGGTCATCTGGGATGCCAGCTGCATGCCTGATCTTATCTCCCAGTGGGACTTCTGGGGATCTGCTGCCGTCGTCTTTTGTGGCCTATTCTCAGAGCTCTCTGTAGCACTTTGAGATACATGATGTGTTTTGTGGCTGTCCGACATAAGGATTTTTGGTAGGCAGCTGGTAAGGTTAGGAAGGCTGAAAATCCCTTGTCTAATTTGATACAGTATAATGATGGCAATGTAGGTGATGTTTTGGGAGAGGACATCTTTTCTCTTAAGTGCATGCTGAAATGAGTTCCCTCTCTATTGAGGTGTCTCCAGGTATGCAATGAACTTTGAGTGAATTGCAGTTTACAGGTTCCAGCGTCTGAGCTGTCCCATTTGCTCTGTAATCGATTCAGTTCGGCTGTGGGAACAATATGTTCGATACACGTTCACTTCTCAAGTGAAATGGCGCATCCATGGTAGGCAAGTCCATCCCAGAACAAGGCAGGTCCATCTGTGGACAGAAATCACTGGTCATAAAACCTAGAACTAGGCATCTGGAGCAAACAGTCACTGGCCTGTGGTAACACAGTTCGCAACTTGTTGGCTTTACTGCCTCCCTCCAGGTTCTTTCTCTTGGATTTTAAGAAAACAGGTATATCGACTTCTGCAATATGTTTGCTTTGATATGGGTGACGTTTTCAGGAGAAAAGATTTCTCCTTTGTATTAAAAGTTCTTGCAATTTTCTCTTTATCAGAAATACTTGTTCTATCTTTTTTCAATTAAAGCTTTTTAAATTGGTGGTCACTTTCACCAAGCTTGGTATGTTGTATTTTTTTCCCTTTTTTTTAAACTTGGATGAAACCTGCAAAGCTTTCTTTATCCTACTCTTCTAATTGAGTTATCCTTGTTTTACTGTTATTTTTGTAAGAACTTTAATTTTTTCAGCTGTACTTAAATCTGTATAAGGAACACCTAATTATTATATTTTTAGTACAATAAATTATTTTGTAGCTCTTAAGATATTTGAAGGCTACTGAATGTCTTGGTGCCCATGTAATCATGTATGAGTCAGAGTATAGTCTGATGAAATGCAGTGAGCCAATTTAACAGGACACTGTTCTGAAAGGAGTTTACACTCTGCCTTTGTCACTCTGCAGCCTTGTTCCCACCCGCGTGGTTCAACTTTGCTGTAGCAGCAGTGCTTGTCAGATCCTTCTGTGAACCACTTTAGTTCACTAAAATGGCAGAAAAATAATTCAGTAAAATGGAGAGCATTTTGCTGTTGTAATGAATCAAACTGGCTCATAAAAGGATGTGATGAACACCAGAGCTGGTACGGGGTGTGTGTGGGGGGGCAATGAAGTGGGGCTTTGAGAAGAGCAAGCCTTTTTCTTTTGATGGCAGTGAGCAAGTGGATTGGATCCTTCACTGGAGAAACAGAATTCAAATAATCAAATGTGGTACAAAGGACACCAAAAAAAAAAAATTCTAGGTTGAGCTCAAACTGATATGAAAATACGTTTATTCTATCAGTGGTATGGATTACATGCTATGAACAGTTTGTTAAAAGTAATAAACTGCTGCCCAGAAATTACAGTTTTCCTCTTGAGATAGAAGAATAAAAACCTTAAAGATTTACTGATGTCCAAATGGCTTGTCTGAGAGCTCAAATTTAAAGTATTCCATCTTTAAAACAATTTATTCTCAAGAAAGTAGATGGTTCTGTTGTTCTATCTTTTGTGATTTTTTTTTTTATAAGCTTCAGGTTCTCCATTGGGTTCCTTAACCTTCTGAGTCAATTTGTATGTCTCAAATTTTATCAAATTAACATTTAGTTCAGTGGATTCAGTTATTCAGGTTTTTATCCCAAGTATCTAGAATATTCCTACGTTAGTTTGAGATTGTATGAGATTTCTTGGTCTCAATCAGCAGATGGATAAGACTGAGTTACTTCCTATCATAGTCCAAAGCTTTCTCATACTGAAATGAACATGTGTAATTTAGTCCCAGTCTCATCACTCCTATTTGGTTAAAATTGGTGGAAAGAGTTTACATTGGAAGTAAAATAACATGCTGCTTAGTTACTCTTGGTAATGCTATGCTATTGCTGTTTTCCAGAGAGAGAAATAGGCAGTTTATGCTATACTGTTCAGATAAGGAATGGACACCTTACAAAAAATTGCCTTCAGGAGTTTTGTTTCTATATCATGCTCAGGATACCTAATGTTTTAAGATAACTCTTTCAGACTAGCAAGAATGGAACATGAGAAGCTGTTTTCTGAAGAACCCTAGTTGTTTTTGTAAACTGCTTACAGTATTACGGAAGAGTATTTCTCAGGAGGTAAAGGAATGGAATTTTACTCTTTCCTTCCTGCCTTTCTCAAGACTTGGACAATTTTATGTGACCTCATGGAGGGTAAACACTTACCGTAGGTTTTGAAAAAAAGCAAATGTGGGTTCAGCTAGATTCATCTCCACAGGTTTTGCATCTGAAAAACTCCCTTTCAGGAGGCAGGAAGAGAAGGAGAGAGGACTTGCAAATTATAACTCAAGACACTGAGATTATTACAAGCTTCTTTTGCTGAAATCAGTATGAGGAGTGGGGGCTCTGACTAGCGTTGTGTGTGTTCAGAGTGAATATTGTAGTTGCTAAAAGCAGCTTGTTTACATTAGGAATTGTATGTGCTAGCTCTAATGGGCTTTAGGAAGCCCAAAGCACAGCTGTAAAACATCTGTCTCTGGGACCAGATCTTGTCTGTCTGATGAATTTTTGTTCTGCATTTCATGTTCAGATTTAAAAAGAAACAAAACTTTTTTAATAGAAAAATTTTTAGCCCTCCTGGTTGAAGATTGGTTTACACTTGAAAGGCTATCATGCTCTTTTGTCTTGAACATAGAACTTAAAATAGTGACTCAGTATTAACTTAACTCCACTTCCTCTTTAATCCAATCATTTTGCTTGCTATATGACCTTATAACACCTTAATTTAAAGGCTGCTTATTCCAGTGGATTAAGTTTGGAGGTGTCAGTGGTGGTGGGCATTGGAACAGGAAATGCTTAAGAGGAACTGAGAAACACTGTAGCCTCAAAAAAAAAAGGGGGGGGGAGGGCGACGGTGTTTTCCCACTTGCTGATACTGACTGGTTGATATTGTATGGCACTTTATGCAATAGCACAAGACTTAAAAGAAAGGTGGGGAGGAGTTCTGGATATAAAGCAGCACATAGTTCTGTTGTACCATAAGAAAAAGTACAATCACTTCCAGTGAATTACTTTGATATTCTTTGTTTGAGTCATGTACTGAAGTGATATAAGACCAAATACCTGTTTAGTGTGTATAGCTCTGAGTGTAGGATGGTTCTTTTTTTTTTTTTTTCTTTTTCCTGTTTAAGTCTAGTGGACTGAGCAGATGGTTGGAAGCCAGGAACTTCAGTGCTACTCCAAACTGGTATACCAGGTTCATAATGAGGTGTTTTGAGATCTGCCATACTGGGATTTGTAATAGTTGTTACTTACCTAGCAGCTCTTATCAAGTGATCTTGGTTCTTTACAAGGGGTTAGTTTTGTCTCACTACTACTCCCATGAAGTAGATAAACAGTATCATAAAAAGCAGAGTTGGTCAGATATTTAGCATTAAAAAAACCCCCCACATTTTAAGTGTTTAGATTTTGTGTCTGAATAGCCTGCATTTTTCGGAATTTACGTCTTTTTCCTTTAAATATTTGCCTTAAGAGTATATCCTGAACAAAATATATTTTGTCTTGACTTTAGGTACTATAAGTTTCCCACTTGTCCTGTGCTGTTTCCTGAATAAACAGTGCCAGATAGTCTATAATTATATGTTGAGCTTAGGTTTAGAGGTAAAAATAGTTTAGATTGTATACTTTCTATTATATGCCATGTTATTAGCCATTTTGACTCACTTTTTCTGTGCACCCCCCCATCTCAAGTCAAGTATTTAATTTGACTAAACCAAACAACAACCAAATAATCTCTTTGAAGAGCTAGGTGATTCTAACCAAGGATATGTGATTTTTGGCTGTAATCTTGGGGTTACGGTGAGATTTACTGTAGCTGTGAAAAATTTGATTGTTGCAAGTCTTTGAAAATACACCATTGGCATGGGCTGCCTTGTGTCTGATGGAGGTTTAGGCTTATTCTACACTGGGCGTATGCTGCTGTCTTCAAGCTTGGGCCGTGCTCAGCATAGAGTGGCAGCAGTCCCTTTTCTGTGTTAGAAGAAGTAGTGGTGGTCTGTAAGCTGTGAAGAGGCAAGTTCTTCCATTGCTTATAACAGAAATCACTGTCTTTTGTATTTACTGGGGAAAAAAATCATATTCCTAATTTAGGACACAAGCATAATTCCCATTTTATAGATAACAGTGGTTTTTTTTTTCTCCCAGTAGCTAAGGTGTTGCACAATGACATGTGAATTGGAGCTGAAGGTTGAATTCAGTCTTCCAGTAATTCCTTTAAGTGCTTAACCTAAATATGTTGTTGTTATTTTAAGGACCTTTTTATAACTGTAGT
Source organism: Apteryx mantelli (assembly GCF_036417845.1). NCBI lineage: Eukaryota > Metazoa > Chordata > Aves > Apterygiformes > Apterygidae > Apteryx > Apteryx mantelli. Next base: position 37,487,699 of record NC_089979.1, read on the forward strand.
AAAACTTCAAGCCAGTGCTTTAAGTTGATATTCTCTTACAGCTGCTGTTTAAACAGAAAAAGTATGGCTATCTTATTTTTTTCAGCACTCAATGTAGTTTAAGTCTTTCTTTTTCAGTCTTGAAAAAATGTTTTTAATACAGCTTCAGCATTCTTAAAATTTCAGTGTATAACGCAAATTTGGTTTGAGTTATTCTCAAATCAAACTTAAGAACCACTGTAGGTATTGAATAGCATACAGAAAAGTGCTGCTTGTGTTACAAAATTTAGTATTGTTAGCTTTTCTATTACAACCCTTATCCAACCCTTTTTCCCCAAGGGGTTAAAACCAGGTTATAAAAGGCTTGCTTTGACCCCCCCCCACTCCCCTCCCCCTCTGAATAGGGTAATTTTTTACACAAAAATGGTAGAAATGCAGCGGGATAGGATATTCCTTACTTTGGGTGTCCTTGTCTCATGTGTGCCATGGTGCTCTTGAACATTACAATCGCACTTGTATTCTTGATAATATGGATTGAAATAAAGTTTCCTTATGAAAGAAAAGTGAAATGATGAAAATAGTGCACTATTAAAATCCTGTATTTCTCAAGAACTATTAAACCCATATTATAAGTATGATCTTGCCTTTTTAGTACATGAGAATAGCTGTACCAGTTGAGACCAAAGGTCTGCCTAATCCAGAAGCCTGTTTGACAATGTGACCGGTGGAGGCCATCCAGAGACAGAGCAGAAACAGAGCAAGCCCTGTATTTGTATGTCCCCAGAATAGTCCTTTAGTCTCCTTAATTTTGCATCTCCTTCCTTGGAAAAAGTGATAAGTAATACTTAATGAATTTTTCTTGCATGAATTCATCTAGTCTTTTCTTGGTCTGTGTAAACTCTTAGCTTCCATTGGAACTTCCATTGGCAGTGAGTTCTGCAGCTTAAGTACACATTGTATGAAGACCTGTTTCCTTTTATTTGGTTTATCTTGAACCTACCACCTGCTAGTTTTGTTTGATGTTCTCTAGTTTCCTTGTTAAAAGAAAAAGTGAACAATTATTGACTACTTAGCTTCTCCATGCTGCTCATGATTTTGTAGACTGTTTTATATTCTCTCCCCAGCTGTCCCTTCTCCAGTCTGGAGTTTATGAAGGGTGTTCAAATGCTTGTCATCCCCGTTTGGACCTTCAGTAATTTTACTCTTGAAGTGGAGGTGGGTAGGGAAAGCACTGGAACTGCACAAAGATATGGGCACCTCATAGACTTGTGCAGTAACATAATGAAGATCTCTGTTATAATTCTGTCCCCGTGGCCGCCCCCCCCCCATACTCTTAGAATTCAATTTACTCTTTTGACAAATTCTGTCTTCCTAGATCTATCTATTCTAGCTCCCAGATCTCATTCTTAAGAATGAGAATGAGGTAACCGGGTCAGAGCTCAGTAAAGTATATGTAAAACACTTGGTTTGTATTTTTCTCATGTGCATTGTATTCTATTTACCCACACTGAATTTCATCTGCATTTTATTACACCTTCACTGGATATAATGAAGGTCTGCTGCTGTGTAGCAGGCTTTCATTTTTAGCAAAATGAACACGTTAATGTCATCAGCAGACTCTCACTTGAAGACTCACCTGCTTTTTCTAGATCATTTATGTGTATGTTAAATAACAGGGGTTGTGTAGTTGCATAGAGCTAGAAAAGAGTCAGGTGACCTTCACCTGAGAAAACAGGTCAGTCTTTCCTAACATTTGTTTCCTGTTTTGGACCAATTACCTATTCATGGGAAGACCTTTCTGTTCCTCTCTTACAGCTTAGTTTCTTTAAGAACCTTTGGTGCAGAACCTTTGTTCAGGAGTTGGCATGTATTTTGAAAATCCAAATCAGCTCAGACTTTGACCACTTGCTTATTAATTCTTTCAAAAAATTCACATGCATTAGTGAGACAGGACTTTTTTGAGGGGGAGAGTGTTGACATGGCCTTTGTAGTCTGTATTTATCCACTTTTTTTTTTTTTTGTAGTTTCTGCTTATTTGCACTGCTGAGACGTTAGACTTGCAGGTGTGATTCTCCAGAGTCTCCTTGCAACCAGCTCTAAAAACTGATGTGCCATTGACACCAAGGCAGTGTCTGATACCAGGCTCTTATGCAGTATAATGGATAGATCAGCCATTTCCTCCTTGAGCTTTTTAGAATTCTTGGGTGAATACCATCTTGGTCTGGTAACTTGTTACTGTTTGCTTTGGTCTGATCCAGAACTACCTCTCCTGAGGCTTTAATTTAAGGAAAAATTCCAAGATAAAAGCCTCCATGAGCTTCTCTAGTGATCGACGGTGGAAAAAATTCAATTTTTTTGTTTGTTTAGGCCTTATTTTCTCTGAGCATTTCGTTCATATCTTGGTTATCTGTTAGCTCAGTGGATTCTCTGCCAGGCGTCATGCACCTGGCACGTGTGAAAGAAAAACTTTTTATTACTTTGCCTTTTTGTGAACATACTTTTTGTTTAAAATTTAACTTGCCAATTTTTTTATTTGTTAATTTCCTATTTTCCCTTCTTGTTGAAAAATGTGTTCTTATTTCTGCTGGCCTCCCTGGCTTGTGGTTTAATTGTGATGAGTTATTTGCTCTTCCTGGGGTCTTTGAGTTTTCAATATAGTGTTTTTTATTATTTCTTTGCCTGACTGTCTCTTTTTGTTTCTCTTATTAAACTTCTTATTTTTATGTATTTTCTCTTTGGGAGTAAACACTCTTGAAATGCATTTTTGTTGCTGTGGCTTCTTCAGGGATGCTAAACTTAAGTATATTTAATGGATTTCATTAGCACTAACAGTGAGTCATGCTATAGCAAGGTCAAATGTGACAAGGGAAAATCTGAATTTGATATCATCTATTTTGTTGGATGTTAAAGTAGTCCATAATCTGGTTAAAATGCAGAGGTATAGCCTTAAGTACATCGCCATAACTTGAAAGAAGCTGTCTAAAAAGTATGGCTTTATGTACTTTAATGCCTCATTTTCCTCTTGTTATGTATCTTCCCCCAGCAAACCAGTTACCTTACCAAGCTGTACAGGTGGCATGGAAAGCAAGTTGAATGCCTCTAGCTTATTTAAGAATGGGACAAAGTATGTGACTATGTCTTTCAGTTATCATGTCCCATCAATTGTAAATTGACACATTGGCCTAATATAGAGTATAAAACAGTAATATAATCAAGCTGTGATATCACGGGAATCATAACTTTGATTTTTCTTTTTCTTGGCTTCCTGTGTGAAAACTCTAGTGTAGTACATTATTTAATTGTTTAGTACTGAGGTCTCTGTTTTATCGTAGTACGTGAAACGTTACAGTACCACTCTGTAAAAAAACCTTTGATGCCTGAAGCAGTGGTGGAACAGTGAGAGTTTATTCATCTGTAGATATGTGACTACCATATTTAGAAAAAGTTTGCACAAATAATAACTACTTCTTACTGTTTTTCTGAGAATTTTGTTGTTTTGCTTAGCTGAAAAGTACTTGGAAAGTATTAAGATCAGTCTGTAAATATAAAGTCAGAAGCATCAACTGTTACTTCTGTGTTTCATTTGGTAATTTCTGTTGGAGAAAGGCATTCCTGGAAGTTACTTAGACTTTCAAAGCAGTCTGAAATATGTGTGCATGCAGTATCTCAGCATAAACATAACTGAATTTTGGGGAGTTTTACACTTCGGTAATGGAAAACATGTATAAAGATTATGAAATATTTGAGACCCCTTAGTCATGAAAGTAGATAAACCAATTTTATAAAGAAGGAGCAATTGTTTTTCAAAATGGATGCTCTGAAAGGTAGCAATTATGAGTTCATAACGCTCAGAAATAAATGGAATTTTAAGGGAGAGCTCACAAAATTCTTTCCCTTCTTTCTGCCAAGAATACAGGTGTCGTGAGAGGCTGGTGCCCATTCCAGTTGTTGAGGAGTCATGGTTGTACTTTAGTTTTTAAACTTTCTCATGAAGTCTGCTTCCATTTCTAGATAGCATGTCATATGTACAAGCCCATCAGTTAGTTTGGTTTTCTAAAATAATTTAAATTGAAATTAATGTCTTTACAGGTAAATTGAATTAGTTGAGGGTAACAGGGAAAGAAACTCTGTATAATAGACTGTGGGATTCTCTTTTAAGAAAGAGCTTAAAGGAATTTGAGGGCTTTTTTTTGTTTTGTTTTTTTTGGTTAAAATAATAATGGCAAAGCACCAAGGAGAAAGTAGACAGATATTTTTGTGTCTAATTGTGGAGTAGAGGTTGGTAACAAAACTTGAAGTAAGGATGTTTGAAACTCACCCAGCCTAGAAATGATCCAAACCAATGTGGTGGAAGATGGTAAATTCTCTTAGATGGCATTTAATGAGTGAAGGAATGAAGGATGTTCTTGCCCTTGTTTTATCTCTTCCAAAACTATGCATTTTGCATTTTTTCTCTCAAGGAACTTTCATGAAGAACAGAGAGGGAAATCTGGATTTTGTTTGCCCAAAGCTGCATAGTTGTTCTGCATTAGTAAAATCTCTCTCTCTTATTGGAAGGTCACAAGCTATCAGTCATTTAATTCCCAAGTTTAAATGGAATAGGGGCTTTTATGGGCTGATTTGTTAGAAGACTTTGCTTATAGACTTGTTTAAAAGTGGCATTAGCAAATTTGATATGAAAAAATGGCATAAAGATGTTCAGAGAAATTCTCATCATGGTCTATGAATAGGTACTAAACAAAAGGAGCTGCTGTGATGTTGTCATTTCCTCCTTTCCCCCTCTTGAAGCTGCTTTCCCCCCAACCTCCTCAAACCTGATTTTGAAAGTGACACTGGGAGGGGGACATAGATCTTCTTTAGTAGCATGAACAAAGCTATGGATTATAGGTACTTTTGTTTCCGTTTCTGTGATCCTTGTTAAAGGCATACGTATATTCCCCTCCCCATCAATAAGGCAATACCTTTTTGGACTGGGAATAGGCTTTTAGCCTGTGTGCCAACAAGTGCATTCTTAACAAAGACCTCTAGGTAGCTGGTGTAGTGCGATACAAAAGACAATTACTCATGAAGCTGTAACTTTGAACTGCTGTAAACTGAGACAACTGTATGTTAGGTTTCTTTATTTTAAACAATATTAGGAGTTCAGCGTTTTAAGTTTAAATTACACAGAAGGTATCAAACTTCAAGGCAGGACAGCCTTCTGTGGCCAAATAAATCTTACAGGTAACTTTGGTGTTGATCTTATTAGTATTATCTTAACTGGAAAGGTGTCCCTCATAGTGGGAGATGTGAAATGAAATCAGGTGCTTTAGGTTCCACATCCTGTCCGGTGGTTCTGTTACCATGTTTTCCCCTGATATAATAATTGATATGAATCAGGCAGGCATATGTGATTGGAGCACAAGTTCATTTAAATTTGTTCATCACTCAGGCTTATTTTCGTATTAATGATATAGCTGAGGACTAGTGGCAGGAAAGAAATTGTTGTTTGTGTCTGTTTAAGCACATTTTTTTGCATGGTGAAGAACGCTGCTGTTTTTCTTCTCTTTCTTCTCTCTCTTCTTCCCCATCTTTACCTTCTCCTTCTGGGTCTGTTGCTGCCAGGTGTTTCACCCTTGGACCAGTGGCCCATGCAGAAGGGCCCCCACTTTAGTGGTAGGGTTCTGGGAGGTTTTTCTTTATTTCTTTCCCCTGTTGCACCTAAAGACTGGTGAATCTTCCAGTTCCAACACTATCCTTGTTTCCTCTGCTGATGTAACCTGGAACAAATAGTTTTGTTCTACCTTGAATGTATACAGAAGAATATTGCTGCAGGTGAGCACTTCAACATAAGTTGTCCCTCTCTTTTGGGAAGATGAGGCCTGTACAAATAGGCTTGAGGCTGAAATTTCAAATTAGTCTAAACTGTCAGATTTGGTTTTAGCTTTTAAACTTACTATTCACTATATCCAGTATCATCCAATGGATTTTATCAAACTTCAGAGTGAACCCTCTGAAGAACAGCTTGGAGCTTTCTGTTGTCTACAAAATAGTCCCAAGTACCAGTTATATGCATTTTATCTGGAGGTGTGGAAGACAAATCTAGCCATTTAAAGTATCAGTTATGTGTAAAAAGGAAGATGCTTATCTAAATATTTAGCCAGATACCACTGTAATACAAAGATGTACATTTTCATTTGGAACAACTTCTGAAAAGCATATGACTTTCACCTTCCCTTCCCCCCCACCCCCCTGCGCGCACACACATCGGTATGGCTAATTCTTGCTTTTTTGAGAGGGCGAGCAAGCTGGAGCCTTGAGGTAAATGGTCTGGATAGTTTAAGAATATGGGGTACAATTAAGACCAGTAGTCCTGGTTACCTGGCTTTGAAGGAAAAACACAACTTCTTTGTTAAAACTCATATATTCTTAGAGTTGGCAACACTGCTGATGCTAACCTGACAATTACTTTGCATTTCTTTAATTTGAAGCCCCATTCATCATCTCTGGCCTTTCCCAAAAATCCAGCGATCTGAAATCTGTTAGCGTATTCTCTCTCTCGATAAGCCTGATCACGTCCAGCTATTCTTGTTATGGACCACTATTTACCCTACCTGATTACAAAACTGTTTTGCATTACTTAATATTGAATCTGTAAAATATTTAAATACATGCACAACTGGCATTTTCTGTGGTAATATTTGCTAGCTTTACTTTGGGTTTCTTTGTCTTGTAATTTCTCTTTAAAATGTTTGTGAGATTAGTAGCTCAGTAACTCCTATATAATTAACAGTGTTTGTGAAAGTGGTCTATAAAGGAAAAATGTCTGTCTGTCTTTCTTGTCACACACCCCTTCCCCAATTTAACTTGTATCTATTGTGCATCTTGTAGCAAATTTTATACTGAGGCTTCTGTTTTAAGATACAGGCATTTTTAACAGTGGGAAGTTAAAAACAATGACTTGAAATATCTTCCTAATATCTTGAAATGTGTGATGAGTCAGCAGCTAAGTCAAGTTTTGGTTTTGAAACTTGATAGATTTCAGCCTTTGGTGTTCCTTCAGATAAAACCGTCCTTTGCTCAGAGATTGAGTATTTGGAGTTAGATGTGAGCTTTGTGAAGCTGGGAACAAAATGGCTCAGGTCAGATGGCCAGAAATCACTCTTTCAGAATTTCTTTAAATTGGTCATTCAAGAGAATGGCATTCACTTTCCTTATATCCAGGTATATATCTCACTTTCTGTTGGCTAGCTCACTGACTGCAGCAAAATGATGTTGTGGGGTAAAGCAGTAGAGATGGCCTATTGTGCTAGCGTTTGTATATTAGTTAGAAGCTATTTATACTTGTTTCATGAACCTGAAAATCCATGTTTGCTACTAGAGAACTAGTAATTCTTTAGTGGTTAAATTTTATCACTCTTCTGTAAGAAATAAAGCTTATGATGCAGGTATTTGCCCTAGGCTTAAGCATAGGATTTTTGTCTATAAATATTTCATTTTCTTTTTATACTATTGTCTATAATTATGCTTCAGTTAATGATCACTGCATAATTGCATGTGATTGAGTGGATACATTGCAGATACCTTTGGTAAAACATCCTTCTATATTATGATGCTGACTGATAAAGCCACTGGTAATTTTATTTTTCTTCTGCAAAAGTATTGCAGTTCAGTGATATCACAGTTGATATCCCTTTAAAAACACTTCTAAGGTGTTGGAGAAGCATCTTGTGTGATAGCTCTTGTGTTCAATGAGTTCTTAGGTGTTTCTGAAAGATTTATAGTGAAGTCTAAAGCCTTTCAAGGCCAAGTATAGCAGTCTTGTCAGATATAGCTTTACAGCCTAGTGACTTATAATGAGAGTAGAATGTAATTAGAAATTGTCCATGTCTTTACTGAGTACTGATGAAAACTATGGCTCAGAGGTTAATTCAAATAATAATTAATATTAGTTTCTGTCAGAACAGGGTGGTAATGAAATCTCTGTCATTTGATGACTCTGATTTTTTATTTTTTTTTTCCAGAAGTGGATGCCTAAGAAATTGAGGCTGCAGTTTACCTTTTCCTGATTATGTTCTGTTAACTTGCAATCAGCATGATAGCTTGATAAAGCGTAATTTGAGGGTGATTTAAACGTACTCACTAATATTAAAACCTACAGTGAAAATCATCTAATGTGTTGCATCTGTATAAGGAGAGAGATTCATAGCTAGTTTGCTGAACTAGACAGATTTACTGCAAATGATACTGAAGGACTGTATAAGGAACTTTCTCTGTTAATAACTGAGCAATACCATGTGTTTGCGGAAAATATTCTTAATAAGATTTGTTAAGATGAGAAATGTGGAATGTTACATCGATGTTTGTTTAAATTGGACTAGTTTCAATGAAAGCGATAGACCAGGTTTTGCTGGCAATCAAAACAAATTCTGTTCAGTTCCTTTTCCTAAGTGTAATTTTTTTATTAAAAAAAAAAGTGGTTAGCTTTTGCATAAGCCAAAATATAATTTTCTAGCTGCAAGTAGTCAGAGTGAGCTATTAGAGCTGTTATTTTAAGTTTTTTATGAATATTTTGCTATCTTCTGTTCTAATCTTCTTCTTTAAAATCTGTCTACCAAAAAGCTTCTCCAGAAAGTTATAGCTATAGCTTGCTGTTACGGATCTGAATAATTCTGCATAATACGTCTTTTTCAAACTTCTCCTTTCTATGTAGTCTGTCTGTATTAAATGCTATCAATCAGACTGCCTCCCACAATTGTAAATGTGATGTAATTTTAAGGCTATTTCCTCTATTGCCAAAGAGGAAACCTAAATATCTCTAAGTTAGATCTGAGAATGATTATGTATTTTCATTCTTATGCTTATGAAAGTGATCACAAGACTGATTTCCCCCCCCCCCCCCCACACACACTCTTTTGGGTAATGCTTTCCATACAAACTGATTCATTTCTTGGAGAGAGCAAGAATCCTCAGCCACAATCACACATCTCAGTCACAGAAGCACCCCACTGGCAAGGAGTTGCACAGTATGGCTGAGAAAGGTGTGTGGTTGGGGTTGGTTGTTTTTTAGAACTGTTGAGGTGAGAGGTGTGATATGTTATCTTGTTCTCTCAAGCCTATTCCTACAGATCTTGCTTCCTTCTTCATGTACTTTCTAAATAGCCTGGACCAAAGAGACTGTATTTTGCCCAAGTTTCTAATAAGTGAGCTTTAAAAAAAAAAAAGAAGTTTTAACTGTAGCACGAAGGAAATGTTGTGTAAATTAGATACCTAAAGTTTTGTTCGGCTACCTTATTTTATTGTAAGCAGAGAAAGATTGGCTTGGGAACTGTGAGCAGCACTTCAAAGTCTTTTAGAGATCTCTGAAGCTACATGGTTTGAAAACTCTAGCAAACAAACTTTATCATGAAGTTGAGACTTGCTCATCCAAAATGAAATATGCATGCAAATTTTCAAAGGTTAGCAAAGAAATCCTAAAGGACAGCTAAAATCTTCTTCTTACTGGATTAGAGTTGCACATTTATGCTTAATGATTTAATCCTTTAAAGAGAATCCATGGCTTGTAGAGGTGATCAGGCAGCTTCTATGGTAGGTCTGCAGTAGTGATACTGGAAAGAATGTTTCTAAATCTGGAATACTGTGAGATTTACTGAAATGTAAACTTCCAATACAAAGATGTTCTGTTCACGGCAAGACCTATAGTGTGAAAATTTGTGCTAGTACTCTAAGGTGTCTGAGTGCAAATAGATATAAATTTAAAGGGAGGTGCTTTGAACGTCCCCAAAACATTTTTTGTTTCTGTATATTTCTCAAATTGGCAAGTTAGAGCAAGTATTAGGGTATTCTCCCTGCCCTTTTTTAGGACTGGTCTATGTATCTCATATTGATATAGGGGTATCAGTTAAGACTACCCCTGATGAAAATGCACTGGTTTAAATATACCAACCCCAAACAGAAATGAGGCTACGTGATGGGGAAGGGGGGATGGGAAAGGGAAGATTGTCATTTCAGTTCCTCTCTTTTTTATAGTGTAAGTGGCAAAATTTCCTGTTTTAGGTCTGCCTGAAATGTATCGTATGCTGCTCTGTAGCTTGCCTTCTCCAACCACTTGAAATTCTTCAGGAAGAGAATCTTCTAGAGGGATTGCGCCTGTGCTGCGGAATAAACAGTTGTCGTGTGAAACTGATGTGAGCCTTAGTTTTACTCTGCCTCCACTAAAATACACTTTTACGGTAGTTTGTGCAGGATCAGCACAGAGGAGTACAAAGAGGGAGCTTTTCAGTACAAAGACTGCCTGTTTGGCCTGCTCAAACCACCGTGAATGTGTTTAAAGGGGACTTTTATTACCATGGAAACTCTCAGACAGGAAGGAATTTGTCCTGCCATATCTAGAAAATACTCTGCAATGGTCAGCTCTTGGAACAAAAGTGTTTCAAATAGTGGGATATGTTAAAAAAATCTTGTGGTGAATGTTTTTTTAAAAAGAAATTTATAAAAACCAATTTTATGCTAATAGGCTTTTAATATGGGGATTTAGGGAAGACTGGAGATGAGTACAATGTGATCAAGGGACGTACTATGAGCAATCTGAGAAAGTTTTACCACTCTGCTGGTGTTCAGAAGGCTTCCTTGGTGTTGCATGGATGTAGATGAAATACTCTCCCTTTAAGTAATGTGTTTATCCATCACATCCATTTATTGATGGACTGTGCATGTGCTTGGATTGAACTGCTGTAGGAAGAGAGTCCTCTGAGCACCATGAATTAATTGCTTTTGGAGTGTCTTAACTAAAACCTGCTTCTTTGACTGTCTTGACAAATATTTTTCGTATTCACAAATAGCCTTTATTTTCTCACACTAAAATACCACTTGTCTTTAAAAATATATATATATTTTTTCTAGTGACAGATCCTAAAGTATTTGCACATCCTTAACTGAAGTTGTACGTTGTTGTTGTAATAACTTGAAGTTAGCAATTGTCCCTTCCATCCCTGACAAGAGCATTTGGTGGTAACTGCAAGATTTTCCATGCTTTGAGCAGTGTTGATTTGATTGAAAATTTGAGCAGTTAGATGCAAGGTATTTTTTCACGTATTTGATCAAATTAAAATTCCTTTCTACTCTAGTAGTCATACCAGCAGACACTGGTTTCTCATGTTCCTTCCATACAGCAAACATGCCTGGCTTCTTTTAATGCTATGCTTTTCAAATTAGGTTGTTGAAAACCACCTGGTTGTGACCTGAAGGCAGTTTGAACAAATGGTATAATCCAGTGGGTGGTGCTGCTTGAAAGGAGTCATCCCACTTCTGCTGCTTCCCTTGTGCTGATGGTACTCATCTGCCCCTGTGCTGACACTCTTCTGACGGCAGCTAATAGTTAGATTGGCTTATCTCTAGTGTCAGACTGCACCCTAACGTTTTCTTAAGATGTTTGGGGTAAACAGTAGAATGAAGGTATCTTGTGGTTAGAAACAGGAAAAACTAAGGAGCAAAAATTGTTATGAAAACTTTCTGCTACCCTGTCAATGTAGCACTTGCTTACAGCTGCTGCAAATCAATGTTCAAAGTCTAATTCTACACAGCAGGCCAGGTAAGGAACAGCTATACATATAATAGAGTATTTCTGTGTGCCTTTTACAAACATTGAATGACCTTGCTTGCATCATCTAGGTTAACACTTAAATCTGCTGCTCTGAAATAAGAACTTCTGTCTTAAACATTGATCAGTTTAGTTGCTTGTCTCCTGTTGAAAAGCCGAAAGGACTGCAGAAGGTAGCTCCCTTCAGGATTAACAAAAAACAAAACCCCACTCGACTCTTCCTTTTTCTAAAATTAACTCCTACTCAGTGGTTTTATTTCCCTGATTTGGCTTGGCCATCCCTTTTGTCTCTGGACTAGACTACCTCCCAAGCTGTTTCAGAGGATGTGCATCTTAAGCTTGGACAGTCTTTTCAAGAGTGTGAAACCCCCGTGAGGTGTTCTTCCCAAATAGTTAACTCAGTGGAGAAAGGAAGTACTGGTGACATCATGTATGACTTAATATGGTTATTAACTGTGCAGGTATTGTAAAGCTGTGAATCTAAACTGTACTGGAATAGTTGTACAGTGTCAATTTTTTCTTCAATATTTGTTCTTCCTCACTTTCTATATTTGCTTTTTTCCTCTTAAAACGGTATTTCTGTATTTCTGTGCTGCTGTGGTACTGTAGTACCTCTTATTTAAAAAAAAAAAAGTTCCCTCAGACTTTGATCAGTTTTGATCTTAATTCATCAACTGTTTCCTTTCCTATTTCTCCGTTATGCATTTGTAGTTTTTTGCCTCTTTCCTCACCATTTCAGTTTCACACTTCTGTCTTGAGCTGGCAATTCTTTATCTGCTGTGTTTTTCATGAAGGAGGGAAATATGAGCTTGTTCTTTTTAGCTCTTGGTGGTCCCTATTCTGTGGCTTAGTGTTGCTGGTTGATTCTCATAATGGGAAATCTGGGAGACACTGATCCAGCAACGTAGCACTTCCCTCAACTTTCTCCTGAGCAGCTCCATCAGTGTGGTTTGCAGCAGTGCAATGGCTGGGTGCAGGCTGTAGAGGAGGAAGATGGACTTTGTGCCCACCCCCCCCCGCCCCATGTGCGCACAGACATTTCCCTTCTCTTCAGCTGTTCTGTTTTCCATCTGTTACAGGGCCTTCTGGTGTGATTGTTTCTCATCTGGTGAGCTGAATAAAATGCTTAAGGACCAGGCACTGCACTGACCTAAGAATTAGGGGTTGTGGTTCTTGAGAAAATGACTTGCATGCTTATTTCCCTTTGCTCCCAGAACCTTGGCATATACCACATGCACATCTAATATCTTAAAACTTTGTTAGGTACATTTTCTTTTCTGTATAGCAAGTGTATTTACTCATCTTAATTGTGTAAGCAACATTGTAGGCCTATCTTATATGGCATATCTTCTCCCCCCTTCCCCCCCCCCCGAATGTGTGCTCTGCTTTGTTCTTTGCTGAACTCAGAATTGCGCAGTGATGTTAAATGTTAACTTGCAGCAGACAATGGACAGAAATGGCTGAAGCCTTGTTTGTGAAAATGAATGTGCAAGTATAATACATAGCTGAGGGAGACATTAAGAAACCAGTGTATATGTACAGTCTAACATGCGAGCTGCTCCATGTTCTCCAGGCCCTGGCTTGGCCACTGCTGTTTTGGCCCACAGAACAGGGAAACTTGACTTCATGAGGTATCTTCTCTTTTGGCAGACAGATGCCTGCTGCCCATCCTCAGATTGCTATTTTAGGCTCTTCTTGTCTTTAACACTTCCCCGATCCTGCAGTTACTTAGATTATCCCTTTCAGAGATCGCTGGTTTGTTGCTCGCTTTTGAGCAATACTGGCAAGTTACAAAAAGCAGAAGAGAAGATGGCAATAGAATAATGGCATCGAGGAATATTCTTATGAAGCAGAACAGTTGAACAACAAAATGCCCGTTTTATATTTGAAAAATTGTAACCACTTCTGACTTGTCAGTACATAGAAACCCTGCAAAACTTCTGTTAATTATTCCTGCCAAAAGTATTTTGAATTGTCATAAGTGCAGTCACTCATCAGTCAGATTGGCCTAGTAAGCAAGGATTTCCTTTTTTCTCATGATTTCATCATCTTCCTTCTGGAAGTATTTGTTGGTGTTTTAAATCTATTTAGGCTACTTATATCTGTAGTCTATTCATATATGTAAATGAGAAATTTATCTAACACCATTTTTGTAATTGAATGATGCTTTTATTTCCAGAATGTAACTACTGCTTAGCATATGTGAGAGAGGCATGCTCTGACAACTTTGTCTGTTTTTTGAGGACTTCTGTGATCTCACAGAAGGCTTTTTAATATTTATTCATCACTAGTGTTATGGTTGTGTTTTGATGATAGTCACTTAGGAGATGGGTGTTAGGCAACCAGTTGAAAATTACTGTAAAGTGATTTTTTTAAAGTGATTTGTAGATTCAACTTGAAATCCCTGAGCATATTAAAAGTGCTAATGCTCATTCTTCTGAAAGCAAGGTTTCTATGTATTTCTCAGATTAAACTCCCAAAGTACTGGCTAACATGGAATTCAGTTTTAACCTGGTATGTGTGGCTTCATCACTGATTTCTAAATGGGGATCATGCATTTATTAGCTCAGTATTGGCAGATTGGATTTTGGAGAAATAAAATATTGTAGAATCACTGATATGAGCAACTGTTTGCCTTTTTGGAAGATAGATGTGTTACATTGTCAGCGGTATGTTATACTTCTAGGTGCTTTCTGTGTATGACTTGTCCATGCAGTTGTCGCACACTGTTCTGTACAGAGAAAACTGAAAAGAGAAGCCCTATGCCAATGAGATGTCTCGTCTTCTTGAAAAATGTGGACTGAATAAAATGATGACTGAGGACTCAATGCAATAGGAATGTTTTTAGTGAGAGATGGTAGTTCTGTGACTTAGTGTCTGAGTTGCGTGTGGAGCCATGAGCAACTACGATGCTGTTTATAGGTTAGCATGCCAGCTGAGCAACGAGAATGGTTATGGAGATGTCTGGTAAGTGGCTCTGCAATGATTTCTCCCTCCCCCCCTCCCCCCCCCCCCCAAATCCTGTCCATCGGAGCTTTACTAGAAAAGATACAAAATCAGGGTCAAGGGAAGACCAACCTGTGATTTTGAAGTTCGGGAACAGCAGTGGAGTGAGTGAGTGTCTATTGATGCTTTAATAAGTTATGTTATTTGGATATGCTAGTCTGTCTAGCTAGAAGGCTTTAGCATTAAGCAGCTAGTGCATGGTGTAGCAGAAATGGGAAATTAAATTAAATGATGGAATTAGTGGTTATTTTAATTTGAATTTGAGTCAAAACTGCAGATGTCTAGGTAAAAAAAGTAAGAAAACATAAGCTGAACAGTCTTTTGGTTCCAGTGAAATGTAAAGTTTGTTGCAAAAACTGAAATCTTTTTACAGGTTTGAGAACTAGACTGAAGAGGAAGACTTCAGTGTGTGTTCTGTAGCCCTGCTTCATTTGTAATGTTGTCTTAAAGGGTGGTATGTCTTCTGTAAAGTAACAGATGGATGCTTTTTTTCTAACAAAATTAAAAAGTAGCAGTATAAATGATTGGACTATATTGCTGTCATAGGTTTGAAATAGAGGAGCTACATAGATTTCCATCTTGTAGATGTTCCTTGCATCACTGCTTTGTTGATGTATACTTTCTCCTTGCTTCTCAAAGTCTTTTTCAAACTTGTTTTGGTTGGCTTTAACTCAGGAAAAAAAGACTGAGTACTGCTCTAGACCTTGACTGCAAGTTTACTCCAGTTTTGATACTGTTACTTCATTCAGTGCTTTAGCAGGTGGGAGGAAGCTCAGTTTTGCCCCTGCTGTAGAGAAGACATAGGGAAGGGGTGTGATACACAGAAAATTAACTGTACATCTAAAGTAGCATACCATGGCCATACTGATAATCTCAAACTCCCAGATCATCCACTAGGGTTATTTGTAGAGCTGATTTGTAGAGCATGGAGTTGAATCTCCTGGTTTAAAGGTACTAAATTGAATTACATGTTTATTATAGTAGAATATTTCTAACTCACTACTTCTGCCTAAGAAACAGACTGTGTTGTGAAAAAATGTAGTAAACCCTCCTGTATGTGGTGATACTTACAATTTTGAGATCCCTAAAAAATAAGTAAAGAATAAGGGAATTGTCGCTTTTAGGCAGACAGGTAATGACAAAGTACTGTTTGTTTTTTGTTTGTTTTTAAGCGGATACTTCAGTTACTATTAACTGAAAAAAATATTCAAATATAGATAGAAATTCTTGTCATAGCATCCTCCATCCCTTTTAAAGAAAATGCATTTTATTTGGAGTTGTCAGGAAGAGTTGCTAGTGTATGGGCACCATTTATTATTTGGTGTTACTAACACCTAACCGTGGCTTCAGTAAATGCAGCTGTCTAAAAATCTAGGTATTAAATAATCAAAAAATAAGTCTGATGCCATTGATGTTTTTGATAAGTATTGATTTCTCTGTACTGTTAATAGAAAAAGACAATGTGGCCAAGACCTAGGCCTTAGAATTTAGTCAACAGAACAGTCGTGTAGAGCTGTACCCCTTCCACCCCCAAACCAGAAAGTTACTTTCTAAGTAGCGAGAAATCAAACACACATGCAGTCTTCTCCCAGAAGAAAAGGTGCCAAAAAGCTTAATATTAAATAAATACCTATTGGTTTTGGTTAGAACAGTTTTCAAGTAAGTTCAGAATGCAGCCCGTGCTGTAATCCCAGTTTGCAGTGACAGGCATGACTGACTAGTGAGGTGTGCTTTTGAAAGGGAAATTGGCAGCTGGCTTACATGGATGCTCTGAAGCAAGCTGGGACTCCAGACAATCCTGATTAACAAATCCAGTTGACAGCTGTTGCTATTGCTACTGTATTGCACACATCCCTTCATTAAGCTGGTCCAAGCGTTACCCTTGCTTAATTCTTCTCATCTCTTTGGTTTCTGAGTAAGTTGCAGTGCTATGCAAAATGTGTTGGGTGCTGTGGAGGTAGGATAGGTGCAATTGGTGTTAAGTCTTTCTGGTAGCATCTGTTACACTTATTGAGAAGTGAGAACTGGATTTGATGGAACTCTGAACAAGAAAAGCACCCCTAACAGTTTTACAAGGACCTATGTTGACCTACGTATAAATTAATTCCATTAGGTCTTCATGTATTTTAGAGTGTTAAGACACTGAAGTTTCTCAAATAGAATTTTTTCCTCGACAGCTCTGTGTCATCCAAACTTGGCACACAGAGCACTGGTATACAGTATCCAACAGGATCTGATTCTGATGACTGGCTATTACTGAGATGAGATGTTTCATTGCTTGCTTTGCTTTGAAGGTAGAGTCTCAGATGAGGACGTATCATGTGCTTTTCTGAACTGATCTTCTCATTTTTATTTCAAGACTAAGTTCAGAGATCATTGTGCTCTAAAAACACAGAGGTACGTGGATTTCGAGTGCTGAACAGGGCAGGAAAGGAAGAATGATGATTTTACGTACTTCAGACTTCTGGATGGTGCTTTGTGATCAGATATCGCACAAGTAATTTAAAAAGTAGTGTAAAAAGTTGGCCAAAAAAGCTCATAGTGGACATTTTATTAGCAGTAGAAGGCAGTTCATCATTCTGTTAAGTACTTTACTTTTACCTCCACATTTAGTTTCGTACAGCATATATATATACATATGGGGGACAGAAAGCTAGGTTTTATTCCTTTGTAAGCATCATTAATGAAACAGTTACCTGAGTTTCAGCTGTAGGGCCAAATCATATTTGCTTAAACAGCTTAAGGATTGCTGTTTCATAAATCATCTGTCACAAATTCCTATGATTCCTAAATCAGTTGATCTCCAGCAAAGCCTCAGCTATGTTTTTCCCTCAGCTGTGCACTATGGGTTCCACGTGATGCAAGTCTTTGCATGCTAACTTAGAAAGATAGGCCACTTCTTGGTGTACGAAGAGTCCTATAATGATGCCATTTACTGTTTGCTTCTTAAGTAAAACACAGTGTAAGGGTTCATGCTTTTAGTCTCTGACTGTTGTGTTCTGGATGAATCATTTTGTACAGATAAAATCCATTTGGAAGTCTTATTTAGCATTGATATCTCAAAAGTTCTTTGTACTTGTTTTCTAATTCACCTGTTTACGTAGTTGGTAAGCAAAGGAATGCATTTTAGCTGTTTGTGTTTGTTTACCTCTGACTAGGAGGGTTTTGACCCTGCATAGAATAAAGATTTTTCTAGTATTGTTTCTGCACTGCACTGTAGAATGGATAATAAACTAGCTTTGGAGGTCTTGCTCTGACAAAGGACTGCTAAAAGTCAGTGAAATAACCCTGTTTGTCTACATGTCCGTGTTGCACTAAAGTAGCTGCAACCTGTCAGATCTGTATGGTAGCAGCCTTCATATAATACTTGATTAGGAGTCCTGACTGCTGTAGTTAAGATCTTGGCTCCTTAAGTATTTTTGATTGCCTTTTATTTTTTAGGAGTCACTTTATGGGTCAGAATTTCGCTTTATTTCAGGTATTTACAAACACAAAATAGAGAAATTGCCTGACCAACAGAGTTTACAATCTAAACCTCTTCCAAAGTTATCAAAATAAACTTTGCTATTTCTCAGACTTGTAAAATAGTATTCCAATTTTTCAGTCGACCTGACCCTTCCCTCTGATTTGCTTGCTCTTTCCTACCTCAGAAAAATGCCAGCTCTAATTTAACCTTACAGGTTTTAGTAAGTAGAAATACATTTTTGTTTTTCTTGAAGGGAGGGCAGTGTGGCAATGGATTCATTTTTAAGAAGTCTTATAAACTTAATGCTTTGTAGATGGTGCAACAGGTCTAAGATTCATAGCTTGAAAGGCAAATTTAAACCAAATGGAAATCATTAGGAACAGTAAGGATGGTGCTTTCAGTCATAAAATTTTGCCCTGCTTTTTCAGAGAAGGTAGAGCTACCTATTGTAAAATAGAACTAGCTTCCAAGTTTGTTTTCAGATGACTAAAAATTTCCTTTCACATCTTATCCATGAGTAGAGATGCAGCACTATTCTTGTTCGTTCATCATAGGTCTCTGAAAAACTCATGGGGAATTGAAGGTAGCCCAAGAACTTTCCTGTGGGGTGTAAAAGATTTCATGGTAGATGAATGTCAGCTGCTTTCACTGCTTGCAATAGCTTGAATGACTATGGCTCTGAATACTGGATCAGTAATTATCTTTGACTTGCAAACTACTTCCAAGATCTTCAAAATGTCGATTAAAAGCGAAGTGAGACTATGTAGTTCTAAAATTCTAGATTACAAATTCTTCCCTTGAAGGCTTTTGTTTTTGTTTGAACATAAATGTGTTGGAGTCATTCTAGGAGTGCATGCGTATGAATTAAACAACACAGTTGAAAATAGCCCAGCTACTTTTCTTGTGTGAACTGGAGGAGACCTGTTAAAGTTTTGCATAAGACAAATTGGTTCTCTCTTCCTTCTGAACCTCAACGGTTTTTATAGAGGAGAAACATTGGAGCACAGTCCTGCCCGGAAAGGAGAACTGCGTGGAAGTATGACAAGGCACCTGATGAGGGTTGTGGTGTTCTGGCAGTCCCCATTCTGATTTATAACTTCTGCAGGATGGCTCATACTACATAGGCACCTTCTTCCATATCTGTATACAAACCTATAAACCATCACCTGGCTTGTGTTCAACTGTGGATCAAAGTGAATGACAGTAGGAAATAAGTGAACTTGAAGGTAGTAATTTCTTTACTTTTAAATGCTGCATAGATTTTTACACTGGGAACTGTTGAAAACTAGCAAGCCCTTTTCCTTTTGGTGTGCTCCCTTGAAGAGGATAGCTTGGTTTAGTTGCTTATGTTGTGCTCTGAATGATCAGATATCCCTTGATTATCACTGTGAGCCAGGTGTCATGTTTAAAAGAAATAAAAAATAAAAGACTTTAATTTAGACATGCAAGTGCCTGTTTCCATTCCAGAGGCCAAGAATAAACCACCATTCTGGAGTATCCTTTTTCATAAAACAGTAGGATGCTCAAGATGAGATATCTCAAGTTTGGGGGGGGGGGGGGGACTTGAATAACCCAAATGAGTTGTCCAACAAAGTAGCTGTGGAACATGGGTTTTTGTATCTGTACTATGCCTCACCCACTGTATTCTGTGGGACATCATCGGACTTGTTTACCAATTCTGGCAGTAAATGAAGGCTTCTCAAGTCTATTCACTCTATCAACTGCATTTTGTCTTTCAATGTTCTAGTGTGTGTGTTGTTTTTTTTTTCCTGAAACCCTTTTTCTTTATGGTGTACTTACCTCTAAGCTTGTGAATTAACTTAAGAAATATGGTCAGATGTAGGAATTTAACACTGCTTTTATATAGTCCTTTGCATATGATAAAATACATTAAATAATTAGTCTGTTAGAAAAAGGATCTCTAGCACCAGAAAGTAAGACTTGTAAAAGCCAATAGATGATGTGTGATTTCATTTAAAATACTTTCTAAAGTATTGATATTATAAAACAGTGGTAATTTGTAAGGCTTTTCCAATGTAATATGCAAATTCATTATTTGCTAAAAGGTTCAAGATGACATGCTAAATGTACTGGGCAAAAATTATCATCAATACGGAAAGTTGACTAAGGGCTTGAATTCAGATACAGGATGATTCATCTTGCCAATTGAAAAGAGCATAAGGGAAAACTACCATTTTGTTCTGCAGTTCTGAAGTGTGTTCTTTTAGTTCAGTGAAAACTCTGGCTTTTCACTTTGGATATATAAGGTGTATTTATCTTCACAAAAATGAGTGTGGATATGTGGTTCCTGTACAAATGCAGACTGTGATCTACCAGTATTTATGAAGAACACATGTACAGGAAAGTGACTCTTAAGTACAAGTCATAAATTGAAATGATTATAGAATATACATGGACAAATATACCATGTGTGGTATTGGTAACTGTAATTTCATCAAGCGGTTTTTCAGACTTCATAAACTATGAATGAAACATGATTGTATTGGCCTTATAACAGGTAAAGTAAAATATAGGGTCTGGCTACTTTAAAGTGCTCATAATTCTGCAGCTGGAAATAGCCTTTTGGGACATGATTAAATCTTAAAACCTGCCCATGATTAAAAAAATATATTTCTGTGAAAATCACGTTTAGAAACCCTGGGAAACATTCGAGTATCCACCTCATGAATTTTTACAGTTCCCAGCTTTCTGTATGTAAACATCGTGAGCTATTTTCAACAATTTAGTGATTCTGAGGCGATTCTGTTTTACTTTGAATTCTGCTCCTTCATCACCCGATTATTTTGTTGGTTATGACGGTTTTGTCATTTAGCCTTTTGTCATCTAGCCGGTACTCCTTTACTTGGTGAGATGTTAAAAACTCAATGCTCTTGCCTAATGTTGCTGCTTTGCATGCCAAAAATGAATGAAGCAGCCGTGCATTAAAAGGCAGAGCCCTGCGCAAACCCTCCAGCTTACTGCTGTGACCTCTGCCCTTTTGTATCCTGTGACACTCAGCCTGTCTTTGTGCTCAAGTTTATTCATGATGGATACGTTTCCCTCCCAATCACATATGCTGGGCTCTTGCAGAGAGAACAGATAAATTATTTTCAGCTGCAGCCCTGCCAGGCTGGGGCTGGGCGGGGGGGAGGAGGGCTGCCTGTGTGCTGCAGAGGAGCCTGTTTGAACAGGGGCCCCTCCGCAGCGTGGTCAGGACAGGGTGCAGTCTGAAACTTCTCCTGGAATATGAAAGGGGATGCCTCTCAGCTTCTCAGATCCCTTTTAAATGCAAAAGAATGTAGGAAATTGCCAGATCAGTTAGTTAATCAGTGACAACTGCAGTAGGTGTACAAAAAGCATGGCCCTTAACAAGAGTAATCAGTTGTGCTTGGTGTTTTTTCAGCGCCTCAGCAGGTCGCCGCTGGCCCCACCTCTTGAATCCTCCGCTGGTTTAGTGTCAGCTTTATAAGAGAATGTAATTGCTAGGAGATTTCTTGGTGACTGATGGCAACAATATAAGTCTTCTCTCTGACACCTCCCCCCCAGCCTTGCTTGGGCTTTTTGTTCATGTTATCGTCACATAGCTATATATCAGATCAGTAACTTGAACCACGTATTGACATTAGCAGAATGTATACTTCGCACTGATGACTAAGAAATGTTGCTGTCTGATCAAAACTCAAAATAATATTGACTATATGGGCTGTACGCCTAAGATTCAAACATAATTTACGGAGTTATGTAAAATGTGTTACTGTTCCTCATTAGCGGTGTTATCTTGCAATAACTCTGTATCAAATATTTTCCAAAGTATTCCTGAAATATTTTTGTGACTGCAATTGTTTCTCTTACTTATCTAGGACTATTTTTAGATAAACCTCCTCCTTCTCAATGTATTTTAAACTTACATTGGGATAGAGGATGGTCGTATGACCAAAAAAGGCCTCTTAAAATTCCAAGCTACATAACACTAAAACTGAGGTGTTTCTGGCATAGACTTGCTTCTCTCCCCCGTCCCCCATTTATAATGCACTTAAATGTAAAACCGTTTTTTTATTCCTTTGTACCTCAAATAAGAAACGTCTGAATACATAGTTTTAATAAATGGCTAGAAAATTTGCCTTTTTCTCCTTCTGGACTGGAAAGAAAAGATCGTGTTTGAGGCTTCTTATTTAACTTCATAGATGCTGATTTAAAATTGGCAGTTCTCGTGTTGAGAACACTGTTTGTGATCCAGCCGCTATAGTGAATATAGAGGAAAAGTCATTCAGATTTGGAGTATCTCTTGTTACAACAAGACGTGGTGGGTTTGCATCATAGTACTCCTAGGTGATGCTGTTGTAGTTCTTGTATCAAAGCCGCTGTGAACTTGAATGACGTAGGATATTGTTTCCAAATGCGTGGCACAGGCTGAACTCTGGCTGGTCATTCTCGCATCAGCTGCTTGACAGCAACAAGCTGCCAAATATTCTAAGGCTGTTGTGCCCTCAGTTGCTTCTGTAAAAGCCAGTTCTTTGCCAAAGTCCATGATGTATTAAGGAAATAAAATGCAATCTGGTTCCTACTTAAGTATTTTATGAGAAACTTACCATTACATGCATTTCTTGCCCCAAAAATGTTGCTGAATAATATTCATGTTGGTTTTTGCACAAGTACAGTCAATTAAACTATGACTTTTGAGGAAAGGCAGATGAAGTTTTTGCCCTCCCTACCAGCAACCTTAACAAGATATTGACTGCCTTAAATTTGCCACTGCAAATTTCTGGAAGGAAGGTTCTTCTCCGAAAGACTAACTAACTGGATAGGTGTAAAATTAAACTTCTCAGAAATATTTATACTGTATTTGCTGACTCTTCCCACAGGAGGTAGAATATTCCTGAACTGCATGAGGTCATTCTTTTCATCCTTGCAAGTCTGCTCTCCCTTCACGGGGGGAGGGGGGGGGGAATCCCAACATCCTTTGATCTGATAGAAACTTAATTTTTAACACAACCATACTGTCTGAAGTTTGTATTAGGAAAGCATTCCACATTAAAAAAGTGGCTTTTAGTCATTTGGATAACCAAGTTTCATTGGAAGCAACAGTCAAAATCATGTTATAATTGACTTACAGATCTGCTGTTTTATTTTGGTTTGTCTCTATGCAGGGGGAATGTACTGTGCATGAAGAGTTGTCTATGATATAAATGAGAACTAAGCCTTAAACGAGGAGACTAGGCATAGTTCCTACATGTGCAGCTAGGCACTTGCATAACTTTGCATCGAAAGTGCTGATCACTCAATAGGTGAATAAGCTGACAGCACTGATCAGCTGTCTTCCACTGTATGAACTCTTGGCATAACTTTTACTGTGTTGTCAGGTTGTTACATATGTTTATAAATTTTTTGAATATTTTGCCTCCAACTTTGTTCATGAAAGAAAAATATGACTGTGGTTACTGTCATTGATGTCATCTACTTCCATGTGGCAAATATTCAAATGATTGCCCTTAACAGCCAATAGGAGCTTAGCAGTTTTGAAAAGCACTTTTATATAAAATGTTTAAATGTAGATTTAGTAGGCTATTTTTTAATCCTACGTTTTGAGGCTTCAGCCTCAAAATGACCTTTGGCATGACTTTGTTTTAGCATGAGGCCTATTTCAGCCTACTGCTTCAAAATGAGGTGTTATTTGCATTGCAGGTGTGTCATTCCATTATATAAGTAATTGTTTTGTTTGGTATCTGTCAAGTACTTCAGAATTGTGTCCAAGATGCTTTGTAAAAATATCAGCTGTGTATGATGTGTCTAATTAAAAAAAAAAAAACAACAAAAAAAACCACTTCTAGCATTAAAGAATTAGTTTGGAGAAACATTTTGGGACGTTCATAAAGAAGACAGCTACTTTTCCAAATTCTGTTTATTCCGTTTACTTGCTGCTTGGCTGTCAAGAAATACTGCTGAATTTCTTGTGCAGGAAGAGCGAGACTTGAATTGGGTGACGTGTTTATTGCAGAAAGTTATTCTGAACATAAGAACGTAAAGATGACATTGTGGGGGGCACATAAATCTGTTTGTTGCCCTTGCTGCTTTTTGTTCTTGAGTGTTGATACCTGCTGCTTTGGGAGCAAGAGTAAGGAAGTTCAAATTTTAGGTTTTGCAGTGCTAAGTCAGGTTAGACTTAATGTGGCAGCCAGTTATGTTCCATTCCAAAAAGTGAGGAGCTGACCAAGGCTGCTCAGTCCATGTCGATCCAGAATATTAAGCTGAACGATGGTTAACTACTATTTAAA
Organism: Apteryx mantelli; assembly: GCF_036417845.1. Lineage (NCBI taxonomy): Eukaryota > Metazoa > Chordata > Aves > Apterygiformes > Apterygidae > Apteryx > Apteryx mantelli. The sequence continues at coordinate 37,512,000 of NC_089979.1, forward strand.
AACTGGGTCTAGCAGATCAAGATTGGAACGTTGTAGACTAGGGTAAATGCAAGCTTTGTCTGTTGAGACAACAGGGTCATTAAGCAATTGACTGCGTCCTGGTGGTTGGGATCACACCATCACTTTGAACAGAAATATGTTGTCTAGGCAAGTGTTAGGGAAACCTATTCACAGACTCTTCTGGGTCCAGTCTTGCTGGTATAAACTTTCAGTTTTGGGAATAGAGAGACTATAGAACTTTATACCAAAATCTGTGTATTTTGGTTAAGACTAAAAAGGCTTGCTGTTCTTATGCTTGCTATCTTTTTGTATGTTCACAAACTTACTCAGCAATCTTTCTAGGATTCAGATATTCTCTCCTTTGTCCCTGAAAAATAGTCACTGTTTTGTGAATAACAGCTGGTTTTGACTGATGGGAAAATGGAGAAAATGGTACACGAATTTTAGGGTTTTTAGAGTATTTAAGCCAAAAAAAAGACTGTGCTGAACTTACTGTTGTCAGTCTTGGTCCAGCCTTGATGTTAGTACGTTTGCTTTTGTGAGGAAATGAACTGGGGATGTGAATATCTTAGCTAGAATTACTCTCTAATGCAATTGCTATGTCTGTGAGTTCCTGTGGGTTTTTTCTTTATTTCTTTTGTTTAAACTTGACCAGCCTTGAGGATTTAAGCAGAGAAGGTGATGTTGCTTGTAATGAAAGAAGCACAGAAATTATTACAACTTACAGTAAGGCTGCCTACTTCAGAAATAACTGTTTCAGCATAAATTTAAAATTGTGACCCTACCTTCTCCGCCTCATGACTTGCTTAACTATCTGGAAGACGTCTATCCTATTAGCATAGAAGGTTCAGAGCTTACTAGGTAATTCCAACATTGACTGTTCTCTTACCAAAAAGTTGTCTTATTTTGATCACTGTTGTCCTTCATTCCTAAACATGCTCTGTTAGCCATATGTTGCATCATGGAGGTGTGGCTCTCTTATTTGGGGAGGTAGAATAAGGTTTGGGAGCACAATTTCTGACTGTAAAGGGCTGTTGTCATTAAACTTAAGGTTGAACTTAAAGCTGAAAAAATACTACTACAGTTTGGAAACAAATTCTCAAGCACATTCACATGCTGTGTTTTAAACCTGATTGCTTTAGCAACAGCTAAACAGCTGAAGTGTGAACTGATCTCATGTTCTAGATAAAATGCAAACCTAAAATCTTAAATAGTGACAGTGTTTTCACTTTTAATTTAGGTGTTGCATTTATTTGTGTACACACTGCTTCATAAACTTAGAGATCATTTTTTCTTTTTAAAGAGTATATGCTCAGGAAACTGAAGTGTTCTAGTTTCATAGTACATCTCATTCATTGTAAGTGACAGTACCTAGTTCAAATCTGCAAACTGGGATGGGGTCAGCTGGGCAGGAATTAAGGTGTCTTTAATTAAACAAAACCCTTACCTTATTTTCCTTTTGTTTCTGTGGGTATAGTAGCAGGTCCTGTTAGCTGATGTTGACAGTTGTTAGTGGCTGACCCTCACTTCAATTTTATTGGAAGCCTGTCAGCTGATGAACAGTAAGCTAAGCAGTACAATTCAAATGTGTGTTTGATTTCTGGAGATCCTATGTCATGTTGTCTGTAATAATTAAAGTGAGAATTTTACTATGTAGGTTTCAGTTATTTTTATTGCAAAGTTTCATTACTGCATTGGGAGGGTAGGACGTGCTTGTGTCTTCAAAATGATTCTCTTAGGCATGATTTATGTAATAAATTAGTGAACAAACTCTCACCTGTTCATAATTCTGTGGCTATAAATAGATTAGCTGATGGGTCAGATCCTCTGGTTGGCTCAGGTTTGATATTGTGTAGTAACAGTAGTAGCTATGCACTGTGCTTTTCAGCGTTTCCAAGTGGAGAGGCTGTTCTGCTGAATGGAGATCTTCCATACACTTTTGCCATCTTCTAAATGCAGCGTGCATTAGTGGAGGTAGAAGTATCAGAACTCTTCAGGTGATCTTAAATCAATGGAGGGATCTTCACCATGACAGAGTGACCTGCTCTGGAGGCCCGAAGCTTGCACTGCAAGCTTGAATCAATGGAGAAGGTTCCTTCTTGCTTTGTTGCTGGAATTTTCTTATGCTCTGTTTTAAGAAACTGATTGAGGTGGCAAATATTACAGATGGCTTCTGTATAATAAAGAAAACCAAGTCAAAAGAAATAGGTATTTGAGATGAATGTGGCATGTAGGAGTTTACCCCCAAGTGATTTAGAAATACAAGTGTTAATATCCCAGCCAAGCACTAAAGAGATTTAAGAGCGTAGTTTTAAAGATGACATTCAAATGCTATTTTAAGAGAAGTGATAAATGCATGTGCTTTCCCTCTCGCCCTCTGCTTCATGCTGTAGAAGGTCCTCTTGACAATGGCTACAAAAAGTGTAATAAACGTGCTGATAGGTTATCCCTAGACTTGTTTGGGTCAAATTGAATACAGAATGCCAGGCATTTTAACTGAAGGGAAAGTGATTGAAATCTTCCCTCCTCCGCCCCAAAATGCAAAAGAGAAAAGTACAAATTTGTAAATCTTGTTTTGCTTTATCGCTGATCAAGGGCAAGTAGGTATCTGCAAGTACAGTTGCAAATAATGACAAAGGTGTAAAAAGAAGTGTTCAGTTTTCATTTGCTTACATGGACAGACTTCCTTGACTGTCATCTTAAACTTTGTTTTCAGATATAAGCCATAGCATCTAAATTTCTGATTTTAAGAAGGAAAGATATCATTAGACTAGTTTTGTTCAAAATAAGCAGATTCAAACAAAATCTTGTGAGTTTTCTTTGAGGGCGGTGGGGTGGGCAAAGCACCATTTCAGAACATGCAATTCTTTGCTGTGGAAAAGCTAATCTGGAGCTTTTTTGAAACTATTCTGTTCAAGTACATTATTTTCTGAAGTCCAAGTGTATATCTCATTAGGTTAGTATTTATTATTTAAATTCATTTGTCATTACTGGTTTTCCTTAGTGAGTTTTCAAGATTATAATTCTGGAGCAAACTAAACTTTAGTGTGGTCTTCTGAAATGTTATAGTTAGTAACATGATTGTGTGAAGATAATGAACTCCAGTGATTGTATCCCCCTTTATCATCATGAGGGAAATTATGATATGGATTCAGAAATCTACCTTATCTTAGAATGAGGCTTTTGAATTTAATTTTCTTATACAAATTGTTTGTATAGTTTTGTTTAAATGGGAAGAAGCATCATGTTGTTTCTCAATTTACAGCTTGATTAAATTAAAAAAAAAAAAGTGTGGCAAAGAAGACTTAAATGTAAAGTTAGGTTTTGGAGTTTGGTATGTTAAAGGGTCAGAAAAATCTGTTGTCCATATAACTAACTTTAAGTCTGCCAAAGGGCTTGGTGCTGGTGCTTGCTCATCTGATTACGCAGCTCAGGGGAATAAGGTTAAGGACATGCTGTTGGTAACTAGAGCGTTTTCAGGGCTTTAGTTTGGCAGATGGGCTGCTTGGCTATATTCGTACATCTGCCTACCTGCTGTGGCAGCTGCTGCTGCTGCATGTTGTGTTCTTTTGTTCTATTCCACCCAAGAAAGGAACACTAGGAAGTGTAGTGAATGGATTAATTTAAGGTTAAGGCTAGTGTTTTGCTTGCTTCCTAACTCTCTATCATAATAAAGCTTCTGATAAAGCTAATGAATCCTTAAAGCAAAATAGATTTTTAAGATGTGTTTTGGAGGCTGGGACTAGCTGATGTTGTCTAAAACAGTCAAGTATATTTTCTATATATTGTCTGATGTTATTTGTTTCAATATTTCCTTTTCTTTTCTTCCACTTCCCCCACTTCCTCTAGGAGCAGTAACCAGACTTTGCCTGACACTGCGTGGTCCAAAAGAATTAAGGAAATATGGAATGACATGAAGGAGATTAGTTGAGGATTAAAGGCTTTGAGGACAAAACACCTCACCGAGGTGAAGCACAGACTAGCATTCTAGTTGTAGCTCTGAGGAGCTGTGTGCTGAAAAAAGATGGCAGATCCAGGAATGATGAGTCTTTTTGGAGAAGATGGGAATATTTTCAGTGAAGGGCTGGAAGGTCTTGGAGAATGTGGATATCCAGAAAACACAGTAAATCCTATGGGGCAACAAATGCCCATGGATCAAGGATTTCCCTCTTTACAGTCATCTCTTCATCATCCCCCTGCAAATCAAAATCAAGCAAAGTTGACCCATTTTGATCACTATAATCAATATGAACAGCAGAAAATGCACCTGATGGATCAGCCGAACAGAATGATAAGCAATACCCCTGGGAATGGTATAGCATCTCCTCATTCACAGTATCACAACCCTCCAGTTCCTCAGGTTCCTCACGGCAGTGGTGCTGGTGGTCAGATGGGAGTCTATCCTAGCATGCAGAATGAAAGACACGGGCAACCCTTTGTAGACAGTGGCTCCATGTGGGGACCACGGGCAGTTCAAGTGCCAGACCAGATAAGAGCACCATACCAGCAGCAACAGCAACAACAACCACAGCCGACACAACCACCACAGGCACCCTCTGGACCCCCTGGGCAGGGCCATCCTCAGCACATGCAGCAGATGGGAAACTACATGGCTCGTGGTGATTTTTCAATGCAACAGCATGGTCAGCCGCAACAGCAGAGGATGAACCAGTTTTCTCAAGGCCAAGAAGGCCTTAATCAGGGAAACCCTTTCATTGCCACCTCAGGACCTGGCCACTTGTCTCATGTGCCCCAGCAGAATCCCAGTATGGCACCTTCTTTACGACACTCAGTCCAGCAATTTCACCACCATCCCCCCACTGCTCTCCATGGAGAATCAGTAGCCCACAGTCCCAGATTCTCCCCTAATCCTCCTCAGCAGGGTGCTGTTAGGCCGCAAACACTTAATTTTAGTTCTCGGAGCCAGACGGTACCCTCACCTACTATAAACAACTCAGGGCAGTATTCTCGATATCCTTACAGTAACCTTAATCAGGGATTAGTTAATAATACAGGGATGAATCAGAATTTAGGCCTTACAAATAACACTCCAATGAATCAGTCTGTACCAAGATACCCAAATGCTGTAGGATTTCCGTCAAACAGTGGTCAAGGACTAATGCACCAGCAACCCATCCACCCTAGTGGCTCACTTAACCAAATGAACACACAAACTATGCACCCTTCACAGCCTCAGGGAACTTATGCCTCTCCACCTCCCATGTCACCTATGAAAGCAATGAGTAATCCAGCAGGTACACCCCCTCCACAGGTTAGACCTGGTAGCGCTGGAATACCAATGGAAGTTGGCAGTTATCCAAATATACCCCATCCTCAGCCGTCACACCAGCCCCCTGGTGCCATGGGAATTGGACAAAGGAATATGGGCCCCCGAAACATGCAACAGAATCGTCCGTTTATGGGTATGTCTTCAGCACCACGGGAGATGGGTGGGCACATGAGACCAAATGGTTGTCCAGGTGTTGGCCTTGCAGATCCACAAGCAATACAAGAACGACTAATATCTGGCCAGCAGCTTCCCAGTCAACAGCAGTCTTTTCAACAGCAAATGCCAACCTGTCCTCCCATGCAGCCTCATCCAGGGATACATCATCAGTCTTCACCACCCCCACATCCTCATCATCAGCCTTGGGCACAGCTTCACCAGTCACCACAAAACACACCACAAAAAGTGCCTGTCCTTCAGGTAAGATACTTCCAATGAGCAGAAAATTCTTTAAATTACCATAATGCATTTCAGTATACACAAGATTTATGGTTTTAAAATAGCTGTTCTTGTTTGACCTCCCTTTTTGTTGTTATTACTTGTTATTGGGTTTTCTTGCTACGCAGAAACAAAAGGTAAAATGAGATTCAGGTAGCTTGCTAATGTTCTTATAGTACTTACAGGATAACACTATGGATATACCTAAATCTGATACAGCAATAGGAAGAACGGAAGACTTGTGGGTTGTGGGGCGGTGTTTTTTTTTTTTTTTTTTTTTTTTTTTTTAAATCACGTTGGTCCCTTTGAGGGGAAAATGGAAAGCATGTGTGACAATTGTCATTTAAACTAATAATTTTCATATTTGCAAACTTGTAGGAAAAAGTTAATTTTATAATGGATTTGCTTTAACCAAACTGAAGATTTTCTATAAATACTATAGGAATGTTTTATTTTTCTATGTTAAAGCTGAGTTTTTACATGTGAAAAAATTTTCAGGATGAACTTTTTCAGCCCTAAGTGATGGGGCAACAGTTTATATAAAAAGAAGACAACAGATGTGAATCGTAGTCTCAGATTAGATCTTCTAAAACTTAAATGAAATCTCAGATAGTATGAAAGTTTTATTTTACTGAGTCTCTGATCTGTTGGATTTCAATGAAAATATATTGCTCCTGTGTTATTTTTTAATTAAAAGATGGAAATGTTAAAACATCTGATCCTTCTGTAGCTTAGCAGGTTTGATTATGTGTTAGTGTATTAAGCTTGAGCTGAAAAGCTGCCTTTTGGGATCCTTAGGTTTGCCATCACTTGCCTCTGGCTCTATCAGTCAATCATGTAAGAAGTTTTGGTACTGAATGAATAGGTGGCCAGGATATCAGTGTTTTTTTTTTTTTGGTGTTTGGTGTTTTTTTTTGTTTTTTTGTTTTTTTTAGAAAAAACAGTCAGTAGTTAATGCCAAGTAGCTCTCCCCGTATTTGGAGACAATTGTTGGAATGCAGTCATAATGATACGATGCTACAATAAGCCTAATAAATCATATAAACAGCTGTCCTAGCCAGTGTCCCAGGACTGTGCGGAAAGCAGCTGCTCAGCAGTCCCTTCCAGTGCTGCCTGCCGGCTGCTTCTGTTAGCTGCTCAGCACAGCATGAGGTGGGTCTGGGAATCAGATGCACGTACTGCAGAAAGGCAGCTGACAAGGAGTGGTAGATGTAGCAGCTCAGCAGCTGGGAGAAGCTTCCACATTCTCCATGGAAGAAAGGAGGGGGGAAGCACTGGATATGCCGTAGGGCGCTGAAGTCCTGGAAGGGAAATCAGGGACTAAGCTGGGGTAAGGGAAAGGACAGGATCTTTATGGGAGGGAAGAGGAAGCTGTGCTCTTGAAAGGAAGAAAGAATGTCTTCAAGACCATCCCCACACCCCCCAAATTAGTGTGAAATTTTCTACATGTATTTTTCCCTTCCTCCCCCGCACCTGCATGCACATGCTTTGTTTGGAGAATATAAATTCCAGTTCTTGCGTGCACATAGAACCTGTGTTCAGTCCATCGCTCCCTCATGGAGGGAAAGAGTTCTTGACAATACTGCTTGGGTTATCAACTGTGTTGGGTAAGAGGGACAAAAAAGGAGAGAACTCATGACTGCCTTCAGAAAACAACAGAATGAGCAGAAATTTGGAAAAGAAGGAATGACAGCATGGAGAAATTAGTACAAAAATGTTGACAAATGGCAAGAGAGGTACAGGACTGCAGAGTTTGTTTTTTTTGTTTTTGTTTTGTTCCCCCCCTCCCCCCCCACAATAAAGGCTAATATGTCTAGGAGAAAAACTTAAAAACTTGAAAGGAAATCATAGAAACGGTAACACAAGATGTATGAAATAGTAAAGAAACAAAAATAGGTGAGATGGCATTGCTCATACCTTTCACTACTAGTGGTGATGGGTGGTGGGGAGGAAGGACTTAAGATCCATTGTAGTAAACACTGAGCTCTAAAACTGTGGTGTTCTGCATTAGGAGTTAATTCGGTGTTTTCCTCTGATCATCCAATAAACTTTTTTTTAGCAGCAACAGATGGTTTGGGAGGAGAAGGTCTACTTGTAGAAAGGAAAGGTTTTTTAAATGTTCTTGGAACATTCGTTTTCCTTTAATCACTGAGGAGGTAAAATACAGGCAGCTCAAGTTTTAAATGATCTGTGCAATCTATTACGAAGTTTTAAACTGCAGATAAGTAGCTTGAACAAAGGTAAGTGTTGAAACTAAATAATTAGAGGAAAAACACATGAAAATTCAAGTTACTTGATTAAAATCAGTAATTCAGACAATTGTAGCTAGCCAAGTAACTTCTCTGTTAGTCTGCTTCTGTTAAGTTTTTATTTGGTACAAGTTATTGTTACATACCTTCCCTTTAAGTAATAAGTTTGAGAGATGATAGGTGCAGTTTAGTGTGTTTGTGTTAAACCTGACTATAGTAATGAAACACTTGAAAGGAAGGTATTTCCCCCTTGAAAACTGTTTGGATCAAATATATATTGTTCAGGTCAATGAAACTCTGTTCCTCCCCACCCCCTAGGGAAAAATGCAGATGTGTGAAAACCCTGCTCTTAAGATGAAATACAGAATTTGTAGTTATCCTGTCTGACAATGTCTTGTTTTTTTTTCTTCATGTCAGTTGGCAGAAGACTGTTCACTAAAGAACACTTATTTAAATGACTAGGTTGTTTTTATTTGTATACAATTAATTAAGAAAAATGAGTTTAGTCAGGGAAATTAAAATCACTGTACTTTTAAATCAATGGAAGTCATCTTAGTAATTATTTTTCAGTGATTTGAAGCTAGCCTTATCATGGGAAGGCTGTAATACTTGTGGTTAACCAAATTACTGTTTTGTTTTTAGATATCTTGGAAGGAAAGTGAAGTTGTTTTGCTTTTAACTTGAAGGAGATTACTGTGTCAGTTTTAGGATTCTTTGTTCCTTGTGTACAAAATGGCAAATTATTTTGATTGGGAGATACAACTAGTGATTGACAGTTCAGCTGGTCTAGATTAGTAGCACAGAGCTAAGCAAGGTTATTAGGACCTTGTTAGTAGTCAGTTGCTGAATTCAGGTTTTTATAGGTAACCGTTTATAAGAACGACTATAACACTGGGACATTCAATTACTGTGCTTGATTTTCAAAGTGATGTTTTGAAAATGTTCCTCACCAACGTCTTTTAGAAGAGTTCAGTGGCTATGGGATGGGGAGAAAGGCTCTACCATGGCCAGGTGATTGGCCAAGGTACAAAGCTGAGGGTAGGAGTCAACTTGTTTTCACAGTGGAGGGATCTGTGCTGAGCTTAATGCTCTTTAATATGTTCATAATCGACCTGGAAAAGAGTGAAGAGAGATGACAAAGGTTGCTGCTATTGTTAAGATATTCAAAGAGTAAAGTTGAGTGCCAAGTACAGAATGGAGAAGGACCTTACAATAATGAAACTAAATAATTAGAAAGAAATACAACTGGAATGTCAGTTGCTTGGCCGCAAGCTGTGTAAATCAAGGCATGCTGCCTGTGCAATGAAATGACAGACAAAAATCTCTAAAGACAAATGTAGAACAAAGCACAAGAGAAGATGTTGTTCTCAGGTGGACAGTAAAGGTGTCTGAGCTGGTTACCACTGCTCAGGAACAGGATCTTGGTGTTGGATGGCTATCTGAAAATATGCTATGACAGGCAAAGGAGTAAAACATTAGGAATGGTTATGGAAGTAGTAGAGAGCAAAACGGATTATTATCATGTTGCTACATATATGCATGGTATGCCTGTGGGTCAAGTGCTGTACAGTTCTGGGTCCCTTCCTCCCACCTAAAACGAAACAAAACAAAAACAACAGTAGCACTTGAAAAAGCAGGGAGAGGGATGATTTGGGAAGAGGGAAGGGAGAGGTACAGAGGAAAGCCTGTAAAATTTTGAGTGATAAAGGGGCATGAAAAAGGTGAATGTGAAACAAGGATTAGTGGCCTTTTGTTTTTGTACTTTTAGGGTGTTCAGCAAATTATCAGGTGGCGAGTTCAGAACAACATATTAAGATGCTGATCTCTCCGTTTCGAGATGTACAGAAAAATCGGTGCTTGTTAAACACGAAGGCACTACATTTGGCCCTGCAGATCTGTGCCATTAATAACAAGTGGCTGAGAGTTTGTTATGAGGATGCATCTACTATATGTGTGTCCAGTTCTTGTCCGCTTCCACAGACACTATAACTATTTTCAGAGAATTTTATTAGTGGTAGAGTGAGCATAAGAATTTTTTCTGTCAACATCAGGCCGTCTTGGGGACGGTTCTGTATAGAACTTCTCATTTACCCACAGCTACTGTTTATGTTTGTGGAACATGTTTAATGAATAACACTCAAATCTACACTATTTATGGTTGAGTATGGGAATAATTAAAGAAAGGATAATTATGGTTTAAAGCCTCTATGCTAGATTAAGTAGTGGAACTTGACAGTGGGTACTGACAGTGTTGAGGAATCCTGGGTTGAGGAATCCAGCTACTTTCTGAGAAGGTACTTATTTTGTGTCACCAGTTCACTGCCAAAAATTTTTTTTTCTGTTCTCTTGGTTATCTGTGGACATGTGATTTTTTTTTTTTTTTTTTTTTAAAGTCACTCTTAGCTCTATTTGGTATGAGTGCATTGCCTTGAAATTTCCTGTGCTCCCTAGGAGGGGAAGAGACAGGGAAAGTCCTGCTGAGTCACCAGCAGAGTCATCCCTGTGACAGGATCTTCCTGTGTTTTCAAACTTTGTGTTGCTGCCTCAGCTTAATTTATACCTGAATGAAGAGGTATGTGAACTACTATCAACTTGTGTGATTTGAAGTGATATTCTAACCCAGCAGAGAGTGCTTGTGAAGTCAGTTCCACTTGTACGCTGAAATGAAGTTGACATTCTCCTGGGTGGTTTAATTTTTCTAATGCGTAGAAACAGTATAGTAAGAAGAGACTCTGTCGTCTTATTGTCTTCACATAATCAATTGTCTTTCAGTCTTTGTACTATAATTTTATTTAGTAACAAATGGTATTATTTTAAATAGGTAGGATTTTTTGCTTAAATTAATATTTTTAAGCAGTGTCCCACAGGTCCAGAGAAAACTGTTAGCTGTTCCATTGTGTGTTTAGCTTTTTGCTGTAAATAAGTAGAAGTCCCAAAATTTAAAAATTTCTAAACACTATTAGTTGGGTACCTTTTATTTTGATTCAGAAGTTATGCAGCAAAACCTCATGGCTGGCCCTGGAAATTCTAGTCTCCCTTTCCAAGTGTTCTTGCACCAGCAAAAACTAGTGGATATTGGCAAAGGTGCTAGACTAAACAGAAAAAAAACCCCACTAATGCTGAACCTTGATGATAGATTACAATTGTATGTTACTTCAAAAAATATATATGTAAAGGAAAAACTCCAAACCAAAGCAGAAGCAGTGGAGAAAAATGAATGAAAAGTTGAGAAGAAAATCCGTAGGATTCATCTGAAAGTAAGGCTGGTAATCGTAACTTATTTTTAGACGTTTAGAAGCTTCCACTGTATTTTGTTGAGGCTCTGAAAAACTTCTGTATTTGAGCAAGGTACGCAATGTAATTAGCTATAATTTTCCAAATAAAAGTAGGCCATTAAAGCTGCTTTCATTTAAAAGCATTGAAGTAATTTCATGTCTGTGAAGTAAATATTGTATTATGGTGACATCTGGTTCAACTGTGAGCTAGTTCACATTCAGTTCTCTCAAAGGATATAATAATATGAACTACACAAAAGTTCATGTTACTAAACTCCTTAGATATATGCCAGTCTACTAATTAATATTAAGAGATCCAAAGACTTGTTACCACCTCACCCTTGAAAAGCCTATATGTACTTTTGTAAATCAAGGGTTAGAGTGACTCTGGACAGAATAGGCCTCTGGGCCGAAGATTTGTAGTATTTAGGTGGGTTTGTTGCGGATTCTTTTTCTTCCTTTTTTTTAAATTGGAATTGAGGAGGTGGAAGCAACTTTAAGAATACTTTTTCCTTAAGGTGTCATAATTTGACTGTACTGAAAATAATTTGTGCTGTTAAATTATCTGTTCCGGAGTTTTGGGTGAAACCAGTTTGCAGCATTAGCATAAGAATACAAGTCCGCATCAGCATGCTGATTTTTGTAGGCATCAGAGTTACCAGACTTGTTCTTCAGCACTACTGTGTTGGAGGTTTGTACATGTTTGTGACCTGGCCATTGTTTTCCTGGAATCTTTAGTGTTGTCTGAGGAATTGCCTAGCTAGAAATACTTGTGAATTATGCTACTGTTCAGTACTTCAATATTTTTATCTGTTGATAGTCATCTAGTGGGATTTGGCAATCATCTTATTTTTACATGAATGAATGCGTTCTCCTATTTTATATTTATTCAAACAGATTTAAATCTGTTGCTTCAGAGAAGCTTTTTTATATGACTGAAAGATGATAGTCTAATACAGACCCTGACATCTGCATCACCATCATAAGCCTACATAACTTAAAGGATGGAGAACTGGGGCAAATGAAAAGAAAAATGTTTATTATTATCAAGATTGTCATTGTATTAAAAAAAAAGAATGAGTTCCAGGTGAAGCAATAATTTGCTGCCTTTTATTATGAAGCTTCCTAGTCTTCCTATTCTCCTCTTGCACATGGAATTTGAGGCATCCGTTTGTTTTAAACTGATTAGTTCAACTTACTCATTAGTGCTGCCTTTGCTTGTTTCTTGAATGTTAGTGTTACAAACTTGCCTATTTCCTCCTGTTTTTTTCCCTCTCGCAAGAGTAAATATATCAGTTTCCTCTATGATGGAACACTATATCACTCTGAAGTTTGATTTTTACATTTTTTTAAAGGCCATTTTCTCCCTCAAATTAGTGGGCCAGTGCTTTTGACTTTTGAATTTTCAAAATTGAATTATAATGCAAGAATTGATAACTAAACAACTATGAAGCTAAAATGCTGCCTAAAAAAGGAATGGTCCCATCTGAACAAACTATCAGAATTACACCAAATATGCTCTGTGAGTTTTCTTTTCTAGATATCCATGTTCTTTTAATTTTATGGATATATATCTTGCAGATGATAATGTGGTCTGGATTTTGGGAACAAATTGCTCAGTTTTTCTTTAGAAATATTTGGTACCTTCTTTTGTCTATGGAGATCTAAAACTTAGTAGCTAAGGAGAAAGATTAGCACCCTTGGATTTTTCACTGTGATTCAAAAATGTATTTGTACAGGTTTGGGGTGGGTTTCTTTTGAATAATTCTCAAGTTGTGGGCATGTTTTAAAGATGGAAAAATTGATTCCCAGGAGCTGGAGTAGAGCAGAGTAGGAAGTGTGGGAAGAGGGGTTCAGGGAAGGGGAAGTGAAACACTGAGGTGATCTGACAGAGCAGTGTTAAGAGGCAGGACTAGGGAGGAGATGGGCAATGGCATATGTTAAAACGGGGACAGAGAAAGTTCTGGGAGGTAGCCCCTCTTGTCCGCTGGCTGTTGGAGGCACCTGCCTCTTGGGACCTTGGTGAGAGGCAGCCATTTGGCTCAGTGTCTCCTGTTACTGCTCGGTGTGCTGCTTCCATTCATACCTTCTTTCTCTGTCTCCTCTTGCCCATCTCTGGGCAGATACTCCCCTGACAGCTTCCCAGCACAGCTGTGCCAGCAGCTTTCAAACCTGGAGCGTTCACAATGCAGCCTAAGGCTAGTGGGAGGCCTATAAGGAAAGAATTAGAGAATTGCTGTATTATTCCAATACCAGACCAGGTGCTCTCTTCTGCACTGTTCTCTTCCAACAGCTGAAGCTTTAAGCACAGACTAGATACTGAGCGTTATAAAAAAAATCCATGGAAAATAAAGGTGGCTGAAGTCTGGGAATACGGAATTGTACCCCCTTCCTTGCACCAACACACATGATCCTTCCTTTGGTGAACTCTTATGCTGGTAAGGGAACCGCCCTGGCTGATCCCCTCCTAGCCAGGTTAAGTTCCTGGCAACGCTTCACTGTGTGTGCCTGTGTGATCGCCCGGGCTGGTGGTGGGGGAGTGGGGAGGCTTGGTGGGAGGAGATGGGCCCTGCTGCTTTCTGAGGCGGGGAGCTTTTAGCTCCTTGTACACCCTTAAGTACACACCAGTTTCTGTAGAGCTTTAGCTCAGTAACCAGCCCTTGAGTCCTCCCTCACGTTTTGGTAAAGTAAAACTCCAGTGGAAGTCAAAACTTTGTCCTGTCTTACTGAATTAGTGACAAACAGGTCATGTTCCAATGTCTCCTAGTTCTTTTTAACTCTCGCCTTATGTTCCTTTTTTCCACCAAAATAAAAATGATTAACTTGCTTTCAGAGGTGTGTTTTCTTTTTTAGGAAAGAGAAACTTTTTTTTTTCCTCTTCCAACTGATATTTGCAGTTATTTTGTTATTGAAGAGATGAAAGAATATCCCTGTTCTAGCAGAAAGAGCTTGGCACAATTGTATTAGATGTGCGTAGTGTGCACTGAAATGAGGGAAGACACTTTCAGTATCTTTCTCAATCTTTGAATTGTTTCCTTGAGCACTGAATGTATATTTTGTTTTTTTGCTTCAACACAGAGTCAATTAAAAGTAGTAAAAATTAGAAATAAAACCTAAAAGTAATTTCTTAGTTTTCTTTTTGAAGTTGTAGAACTGATATATAGGATGGTTTAGTGATCTGAACACAGATTTGATTGATGAACTGAATCAGCATTGTTTCTGCATTTTGCTAACCTTGAAAGATCACCTTCCAAAGACTTAGTTAGAATTCACTCAATTACTGGGAGAGGTTGGTAGTAATAGTACACCTTTTTATTAAGAGGAGCATATTGATGATGGACATAGAAATTATTTACACAGAACCCAACTCATGATTCAGATTCTTACTCAGATGTCCAATACTCTAAAACACGCCAAATTCCTGCTCTTCTTGTAACTTGGAATTCATTCCAATGTTGTTCTCTGTTAAGGCTGCAGTTAACAAGACAACACCAACTGATCCAACAGTTCGAAACAGGAAGTCCCACTTCCTACCGCTTACCCTGCGTTAGCTCTGGCTGCTTGTTGGATCCCTTCAAAGCTGACTCTTTCACTAACCTGTCAGAAAAGTAAGCCAGGAAGAAAAAAGTATTTCCACCTTTAAGAGGCAGTTGGATTGGTTCAGCTACTTCTGGAACCAAAACATGAGTGTCCTTTATTTAGGAATGTGGTAATTGTAGACTTTAACATAAGAGGAGTGAAACTGTGCAAGATGTGGGAGACCTGCAAGAAAAAGGCAAACGAGTGGATATCTCTCTGGTCTTCCATTGTTGGACTGGGAAGAGTCTTTATTCCTTTGGTTATGTTGCTCCATCACCTATTAATTCCTGAATGAGTACCAAGGGTCTGGATGCAACTGTTTCCATATGCTTCTCCTCAGCTTTTTTTTGTTAGTCAGCTTTAGGAGACAGAAGCCCAATGTTTTCTGTTAAACACAGGACTTAAGATCTTCTGGGAATGGGTTCATATTGCATGAATTGCTGCTGTAGAAATTAAACATTGAGAAATATTAACTTCTGGAGCTTGGTAGTTGTGTATGGATCATTACTAATCTTTAATTTTGGAAAACTGCAAGTATTTGTCATCAGCAGTGCAACACTGTTACCCTTCAGTAAGGTATAAAGCACAGAATGTCTCTTTGGTATATTGTTATAACAGCTTGTAGGGAAAAGTGAAGACTTAATAAAATTTGGGCTGTTTTTTATATTTTGTTAAATACAAAAATGTTATTTTCATCAGAGAACTTTCATATGAAAGAGTTTTAGAAATGAATGTACACCTACTTATAATAGACTTTTTTTTTAAAGAAGGCTGAATAATTTAATCAGTTGAATAGTACAGTAATTAGAAAAACGTCAGTTTTAATCATCTAATTGTTAATGTCTATGCAACTCTTGTAACCAGAAGAACATAATGACCACTGTAATTGCGACACTGAAACTCCTACAGATTTTACATTTAGTGCTTTTGAAGGAAAGAGAGTTAGAACTCATAACAAGCTTCATAACAAACTTCCTAAAATCTAGTTGTCAATATGAACTTTTTTTTTCTGCCCCCCTTTCACATCTCTCTCTCTCCCTCTCTCTCTCTCTCCCCCCACATGGCCCTCTGTTCACTTGCATTCTGGTACTTCATATCTTTTTTGGCCCTGCAAGACTCTGATAACGGTGATAATACTGTAATTTTCCTTACATGTGAGCACTGAATGATATGAAGTGCTTTATTTTATTTTTGGAAGAAATCTCTCTGTACCAGCCAATTGTTGCTAAATATAGTGGGAGGCTTATAATATACAGTTCAGTTCATATGTGAATTTAAAGTGATACTTACCATAAAAAGTTGACCTTGTAGTTTACATGTACAATTGTATATGAAACATAGTAGCCATTAAAACTGTTTAAAATTTTTGGCTTTATAGCTATTATCCATATGTCTCTCAGTCAATTTATTAATGGGATATTGCAAGTGTTTACTGGGGTAGGGATTATCAATTGGAAATATGGATAAATGCCTACTATATTGGAAGACTACTAGGTCTTTCTCTCTGTTAGTCTGCTGTTGAAATACTTCAAGAAAACCTATTGAAAAAAATAGTTCTGTAACTAAGGGAATTTGGGGATTTTTTCTTGTCTGGCACAAATTGCTTGTTAATGATTTGTTTCATTTTTGTAATGCTAATATTTCTGTACCATGCATCCATGAGGCATTCTGCAACACAGATAGGCAAGAGACTACAGAGCAGTTCCTGCAGTTCCCTCCTGTAATATACAGTACCACATAGCTCAAGAACTTATGTTCTATCTTACATGACAGAGAAATACTTTGCTTGGCTGCACTTTGTCAAAAATATGTATCTGGGCAGGACAATGGAGGAAGAGATGTGCAGTAGCAGCCACAAACTGTCACAGCAGTGACAAACTGAAGACTAAGGCTCAGCTTACCATCAGCTATTTCTGATACTAGTTCATTCTGCTGAATGGCAAAGGTTACGTAGCTGGGAGTAACAGCGTACTCAGTATGTGGCTGGTGGCAGCTTATGAAGAATAATCCTAACGGGTTTGATCATAAAAGCAGGGAGCTCTGTTGTTACTAGCTAAGCATTATTTGTGGTGGTAGTGAGGTGGAGTTAAAGGGTCACTTTATAACCAGTGAGTCGTATCTAATCTAAAATATGAATCTGTAGGTGCTATAATTTAAGACCCACTGTGTATAGGAATTTTTACATTTTACTGTAGGTTTTCTAAAGAGAGCTTGAGCTAATTTGTGTTTTTTTTCATTTTTTTTAACAGAGATAAGGTGTTCAGTGTTTCACAGAAAAATGTTTTTAAAACTGGTTGCATATTAAAACTTGATTTAGACATAATTAAGAATTATTTCAATTGATATTTCTAAATGAGATATTTGTCCACAGAAAAATAAAATGTCTTGGTATTCCCCCCCCCCCCCCCCCCCCAATTCTAATGGCAAATTCTGTTTTAATTGTTAGTTCTAGTTCAATGACTACAGGAGCTGGGAAAAGACCTTGCTGTGACATGTCATAATATGAATATTAGATAGCATATTCAAAGAGTTTTTTTTATTTGTTGCTGTGGCTAAAGAGCTAGAGCTCAAGAAGTATCTTTGACATAAGTGGAGCTTGTCCAGCATATCATCAAAGGATTTCTAACAAGTCTGTGACTTCAAGCCCACTTGTCATGCTGAAGTTAATAAGATACTGCAATGGAAAGGCCGTTTGGAGAACCACTATTTTTCCACCCCAAGAGAAAAATAGGATTGATTATTGACGATCTCTTTTGGTTTTGTATCTCACGTGTATCCATTAAGACTTCTGAGTCAGTGGTTTCATCCTGTGGTCTGCATACTTTCAAAGTCCCCTGTGGACCACTTCTAAGTGGCCTGGGAGAGCAAGTTGATGTGCTAAACAATCACTTGTCTATGGGAAATTTCTAAAGAGAATTATACCACCACTGGAAAACTGCTAGAAGCTTACAAATTAAAATAAAATAAAAAATTGACGAAACAGTTCTATGTTGTAACACAAATCTCACTTCAGAGTGAATCTGTTCAGACAGCTGTCTGAAATGACAGCTGATATACCCTAATGTAAAGCAAAGTGCAGAAAAGATCTCTCCAGGAAAGAATCTTGAAGGAGAATTCTGTATTGGCAGGTCAAAGAATGGTATTTTTCATTAATCTTGAAGTAATGGATCGCATATTGGTACTTGTCTTTTTTTGGAAAGGTTATGGAAAGATTCAAGAGAATGTATACTAGGAATTTGATATTTGCCTTTTGAATTTGAAGAGAAACAGGCACAACTGAACCTTTCTGTAAAGCTAGAAATTTTGTAGTGGAAAGTGGCAGAGTAAACCCTCAGTTACCTGAATTGTTTGACAGGTTTGTATTAGTAAGCCAACTAGGAAAAGATGGCTTTAGTTTGTAATGTGTAGTCAGTATGCCTGTTAAGTTCTTCCATCAGAGAACTCTTGAGTAGTTTCAGTCACTAGGACTGCATGGGTAAGGAAGGCAAAGCTGGTTGCGTGCCATTTTGCAGGACGAGATCTGCAGTTCAGTGACATGCCTGGGGGTGGGAGCGTGGGCAGGCAGAGACCCTCTGCCTTAGCCACAGGTCGGCATCCCCTTTCGGTCGGTCCCCAACTGCTCTGGGAAGGATCTGGTCTGCTTCCCAATGCTTCCCAATGCTTTAAGGGATGCAAATGTCAGAAATGTTAACTAAAAAAAGTAGCACTACTTGTTTATGAACTCTTGTATGCTTTCTCAGATGCCAGACTGACTTCTACTGTGCATTTGTCTGCATGTCCCCCAAAAGTTAAAAGCCTTTGGGTGTGTGTCTCATGTTCTGCTTTGTGTTTTAGTATATCCAGAATAACCACAGCAGCTTCAGAAAGTAACATTCTGCTTTTTAAAGGACTTTTTACAAAATATGTCTGATCGGATAACCAGAAATTCTTGTGCAGAACTGTAGGGACTCGTATCTAAAAGGAAGGTGCACATGGAAGTATCTACCTTGTTTCAACCCTAGAAAAAACACAAATTTATTTATTGAAAGCCACAAACACAGCTTCTGCTGTTCAAGATTTCAACAATACTGATGTGGTCAAGACTATTTGCCTTTTAATGCAGGAATGCATTCTTTGCATTACAGATACTGAAAAGGGGGGTAGATGTTTGTGTTATTCACTAGGTAAAGCAATGAAATCGTATATTGTGGAAAATGATACACATACAGGGTGTGTGTGTATATATACACACACTCACACATATATGTGTGTATTTTATACACACACACACACACACACATATTTTATATATTATATGTAAATATAGATCTATAGTGAAACCTGCGCTGCATCAAGTAATTGAAGTGTGACCTGCACATTGTCTCAGTCTTTCAGTGATTAGCTGCTTAACTCTCGTATATCTACTGGTAAGCGTAAAAGATAACTCTTGCTTCTCTCTGCCTTTTCTAAGTGTCTCTACACTAAGTTGTACTAACTTACACCAAAACAAAGCACTTCTGTAAACCATCTAATTGCCTCAATGGGTGGGATGAGAGAGGGGATTTAGACTGTAAATTAACTGGAGAACTGTCAAAGCATTTAGGGGACTGCTGGAACTGGGAACTTTGGGGTAATTTCTGTGGAAAACAATTTCTTGAAGGAAGAAATGATTCTACCTTCATTTATACTCCTTGATTCAGATCTCTTGTGTTAGGGAACTGTGTTTAAGCTCTTGAAGAGGAACAAGCTTTCCAATAGAACATTAGAAAGAAAGGAGTAAAATTATCTCAAGAGCCTTTTGGTTATATTTCTATTGCAATTTAAGACAAATACTGGCTTCCAATGCCATGTATCTTCTGCACTAACTCACTCCTTAGAAGTATATCATTAATATTTAAATATTGTAACTGTGTAAATAAACAACAGTTGACCAGAATTTGCTTAATTCTGCTTTTCTCAAATCTGTACCATCTAGAGTGCCTAAAAATAAAAATGACTTCTGCATTGTTTTGGGAAAGCTATACAGATGGGCAATGGACAGACTGTTGCAAAAGAGCACAAGCTGTGGAGTCTTTGGTTAAAAATTAACCCTTTATTTCAAGCAGTAATGGTGTGTTTTGAATGATAGTCATGGTATGAAAAAAAACCATTTGTATTTGAAGAAAGATGTTATAAAATCATGGAGGCTTTTCCTTATGTTATTTGAGTAGTCATAGCTGTGATGATTTAAGAACATGAGCAGAGTAAGGCTTATGGGGAGAATTTTTTTTTTTCCCCCAGATGTATTGATCAGTCTAGTTATATAAAAAAAAAAAAAAAAAAAAAAAATTCTTGGGCAGCCAACCTTGTTTTCCAGGTCTGAAGAAAAAGATTATGTGACCAAAAGCCTGTTTTACCAGCAATATTGGTCTGTTTAATAGTCCCTCAGAAAATTAGCCATAAATGGCTGTTTTAAGCATATTTAACTCATTTCTGAACCTAAATATTCAGTTTTTGTTGTATTTCAAATTACATTTGTTAAAATAAATGTATTTTTTTAAACCTAAACAAGATCTTGCTGTTGATTCTTACTATCATTAGTCATTAGGAGCAAAGCACTTGTGAAGGTTGTCTTGGCCACTGAGTTGAGCTGCCAGCTGCACATGTACCATCTTATGAAGTACTTCTCATAAACTCCTCAAACTTCACCTTAAACAGCACCTGGAGTTTGCGCCCATTACCCCTTTTTTGAAATCTGGACACAAATCTGATTACTGGGATTGTTGGAACATGCATCTGACTGGCTATCCTAAATTTATCAGTCACTGGTTTTATACCCAATTTGTTCTTGTGTCAATTTTACCCTTCACCTTAATTCTTTTTCTTTCCTGTACTTGGACCTGCTGATATTTTCATAAATAGCAATCTATCTAAAATAAGCTAAGTTCTCTAGCCTTCTCCCTCAAGATAATATTTATCCCTATCTGCTTTAACTCTAATTGTTGTTCATGTGGATGATCAGAACTATATACAGTATTTACTAGGGCGCAAATATTTCCCTGTGTTAACTGGGAATCATCCTGAGAGGCATTTTAACATTTCATTTCCTTTTTCTCACTGTTCCATCACACTAGTTGTTTATAGGCATCCTGTGGTTAAATACAAATATCTTCAAAGTAGTCTTCAGCTATACAGTTTTATGTTGTTTCACATAAACATAAATGAAGCCCAAAGTTCAGCTATAATAACATGGCAGAAAACATAAAAGTACTGAAGTATTTGAAGTTTGGAAATGCGTATGAAATGGTAGTTAAATTTGTGGTGGCTTTATGCTGACAGGCTTAATGATTTCTTTACTATTATTTAATGCTAGGAATCTGAATAAGCTCAAGCCACTGTACTGTTGTTAGAGTTGCAACTGCCTAATGCTTAAAGGACACCCTTCTCTACAGTAACATTTAAAAATACTAATTCCTCTTACTCATCTGCAATCCTCTTCCCACAGCTTGAGCTCAGGGTTGTAATGGAGCCTATTATAGGCAAAAGGTGTATGACTCAGCCATTAAGCCATTCAAACTCTTGGCTTTTTTAATTGCCACCATTAAATCTTTAGTTTTCCTCTCATAAAATAGATATCATTGGTGTAAAAGGCGTCCCTGCTAAAGATATATTGTATCTTTTGCCCTCAGTTTTCTATGAGTTGATCAGCTGCAGGTGTTTAAAGGGTGGTTAGGTTTTTTCATATCAGAGTTTTTCTAGAGTTACTGCTTTTCCTTAATATTTAGGAGTATACATAAAACAAATGAAAATGTAAGAAAGCCATCTGACAAGATGCTGTGTTTTCAGGTTTTTTTCTTTTCTATTTAGGGACAGGAGAGGGAGAAGAAAAACTTACCTTCGCATCATGTTTTTTTGATCTTAAAACTTATTTAACCTGAGGACTGGGTACCTTCTGTGTGACAGAATGGAAAATGTTAATTCTCGAGTATATAACCCAGGAAGTACCCACATCATTTAGCTGATGTTTTTGTTTGTTTTGTTACATTCTTGGCTTGATATATCAGAAATTGAACATAGAAACAGCTATAGTTTTGCAGGGGGGTCAGAAATAAGAGGAAGTTGAAAGGACACAGTGAAGGTTAAAAGGTTAAATGTTCAAATCCTTATAAAAATAGCTTTTAATTTGTGTTTTGTGCCCCCCCCCCAAAAAAAAAGGTCTAAGGTGTCATGTTAAGTATTTGCATTGCTGTGAACTTCAAGTAAAATGTCTCTGAAAGAGAGGTGTGATGAGGACATCTGAGGAAAGTGTAAATGTTCTTAACTGTGTATAGTCTATCTTGTTTGTATGTACAGTTGGGGAGAAAGCTTTAGTTATTATGTCTGTGTATATTTTTAAGTGTCTGCTGAAAGTATGTATCAAGAAACAACAAAGGGAGCTACAGAATGTATTAAAACAGTAATTTAATGTACACATTTCAGGTGCTTGTGTCTGTAGAATTCCAAGCTGCAAAACTAGAATTAAGGGTCAGTCTATATGTTTGAGTTGCAATCGTAAAATGTTCTACACTAGGAAGCAGAATTTGTTTCATTAGTGACATTAACTATGGTAATTTTTTTCCAAGTATTTGAGGCTGAAACCTAAGTAATTTATAATGACTTCTAAAAATCAAAAATATATTTAAAATTTGTATTTATTTATTTTTAAGTATTACAGTGGAGTTTAAGCATGAAAATTTTCCAAGAAAACAATGTATAGACATGCATTGTTGCATGCATTGCAACTGCTTCATTTGCAGGGTGATCCATTGGCTGATGTCTGGAGAAAGCTTCTGAATGTACTGCTGAACAAAAATAGTGTAACACTAGATAAAAGTGGGTTAGAAAAGTCACCCCAACTTGTGATTAGGGATAGCTAAGAAAAAAAAAGTGGTAGTGTTTTTTTATTTTTAATGGGGGTAGGTGGGGGGTTGTTTCTTTTATTAGTGTGGAAATATTTGTAACTAAGAGAATGGCATTTAGAAAGTTGATAAAAAATGTTAACTTTTAGACCATTTAAAACTGTGAATCTAGTAGTATTAAGCACGCTCATATAGACTGTGAGATTGAAATGGCAGCAATGGCATCTTGAAATTTGGAGTAGAAATAAATGGTAGAGACAAGATGACTGATTTACTGTGGACATCATCTGATGATATCAGAAAATGTATATACCAAATAGGGCCTTTTTTGTTAAATTCTGAGAAGAGACCCTTCTCATCACAGTAACAAATAAGTCAGCAACTTTAAAAATTAAAACCAGAAAAGTAAAATAGAATTGTTTTAGAATAGGATTAACTTTCCTTGCTTTGGTGTTGTCTTATGTATTTTGTCATCTAAGAAGTTAATGGAATTGGAGAATTGTCTGTGTGTGTCTCTCTCAAATTTGCAATATAAAAGTTCTGAGTACAAGTTCTAAAAAAATATTTAAATTTAGCACTAGCTAAAGTAATGACTCTAGAAAACTTCACTGATTGTGGATACAGTGCACCTCCACCTTGAGTGGAGGGAGTTGGGAGATGCAAAAGTAAGAAGAGGGGTATTTTATCCTTCATGCCCTATATGCTTGGCATAAAGAGTGGAGTCTGATAGTCATGCAGATAAAATATTGATGAACCAAAAGTTTGTTAGCCCTAAACTAAAACCAAAGTGTAGTATGTGTAATAGTGATGGTGCTTCTATTAATACTGTGAGCTTATTTTTCTTAACCTAGTAAACCCTATCTGCAAGACTTCTTGGTGAAATTGAAATATCTTGCTGCAAACCATGGAAGAGTTCAGAATGTTTTATTATTTAATGAAAGTACTTACAGATGGTATCGTGGAGGTATTGCAGGACTTTTAAGTAGGACTTTCTTTATAGGTATAGCAATAAAAACCCAGGAGTTGTTGAGTCCTGTCTTAGCTCCATCTGGTAGAATCTTAAACATCTAATGCCATTTCCCTTTGCTTGAGCTACTAGAACACGATGTGCGTTTATACCTTTGGGGCAAACTTGCTCTTTTTTCCCAAGAGGGCTTGCAGATAGAAATAATAAGGTTTGTTAAAGCTTCTCTTTGAACTGTATCCTCTTTTTACCAGCCTGGAATTCTGACGCATGTTTGTCGTTAAACTGTTGATTGATGTATTGTTGATATGTGTAGGCTTCTTAAATGTGCATGTTTAGTGAGTCTAGAGTCTGATGCTGTGCATGTGGGGGTAGGCTGGGGGAGGGGATCTAAAAGCAACTCTAAAACCAAAAGGCTGGGCTCTTCTTTCCCTTGTCTTGTACGAGAGGTGTTAGGAAAGCAACAGAGAAGCTAGGTCTTACTGACAGTCTTATTGAAGTATTGGAACAAATACTGTATGCTAATAAATGCAGTTTTCTAAAAATATGTTTGTAACCAGTTTGCTGGTGCTTGCTATATTTTATTGTTCAGCTGTATGAAGTAAAGACCTTCAGTTGCTGACCAGTGTGCCTCCTTCATTTTTCAAGGGATGGCTTGGTGACCAGCTGGGGTTCCCAGCATGTCTCCAAGAGGAGCTTTCCCTCCGAGGTGGGAGAGGTGTGTTGCAGACCCTCGCATTCGAACAGGGGCGAGTAGGGATGCATGGGGCCAACAGCGTGTGCTTACCACGAGACCCCCAAAAGAGTTAGCTGGTACTCATACCCTTGTCTCTCCAGGCTGGTGAGAGGACACCAGAAGATACCGATCCCAGAAGAAAAGAGAGGATAGTGTGTATACACAAGTGTGGCAGCTATTCCCTGGGCACGAAGTGTTTGAAGCAGAGTTTGGGGCTTTTCTGGCACAGGCATAGTAAAAAAAAGTGTCTAAAGAAGCTGGACAGAGTGAATAGAGGAGAAGGGAATAGGAAAAGGAGCTGCAGGACTTTGGCAGGGAGGAAGGGAAGCGGTAGGGAGGGGATGCATAGCAAACTTTGGGTTGCTGTTCAAACAAAAATGGGCAGCATGGGGAGTCCCGTTTAAGGGGGGTTTGTGTTGGGGAGGGCCAATAGCACTGTAGGGTAGAAATGATGGGATGGAGTTGGAAATGGATGGTGTTGGAGCACTCCTATGCAGAGGGGGGAAATGGTGGTGGGAAGCGTGTATGCTCTTCATACACACGTACTGGTGCCAAGAAAACAGACTGGGGCAGTATGCATTTAGATCCATGCTGCACTGCCTGTGCACATCTCTGCTTCTGCATACTTCCTTACAGTCTTCGTTGCAGTTTGGTCCTTCGAATTCATCGTCCAACTTCTAATGCATTTCATGCTGTCCTTGCAAACAATGGATCAGGGTTCACAGGATGCCCATCAAACAGATGGTGTTTCTGAAGCTTGTATTTATGTGATTCTTAGGCATAGCTGAACAGACAGTAGAAATAAAAATTGCCTGGCCTGGTAGTCTTTGGCTTCATCTAGTAAAAAGCCCACGCTGCTTTTCTCCCTCTTCTCTTTCTCCCCCCCCCCCCTTTTTTTGTTCCCTCTTCTGCAGATGAAAGTGTACTGTATTTGAATTAGAGATTTTGCAGATCAAAAAAAACAGAGGCATACCTTCTGAATTTGCAATTACATATATAACCTGTGAAATAAGTTTTCCTGTAACTTTGGGGTTAGAAGAGAAAATAAAAAGTACTGGAACAGAAATGCTCTTAGTTGCTGGTGTGGTGTGTAATGGTCTTGTTGTTGCTGCTTCTTGCAGCAGTAAAAGCACAAACAGAACTTTTTTTCATCCGTTGCAGTCAGAAGGAGCAGTGTTTGCACTGAGTACACTGAACTGTGAATTTCTCCCCAGTCATAAACCTGATGGTGTTTGCTCTGTGCCACTGTGATTCAGATTTGAGTAAGAGTAGAGAAATGTATTGCTAGAAGTGGATGTGAGCTAATTAAGGTCACTCAAAAACTATTGTCTGAGTGATTTTTTTAAGTCTTCTGTGGAAAAACAAAATTCTAGGGGACATGCATTGCTTTAATTAGTATTGTTAGGCTTTAATACACCAAGTCAGCCAAAGCTGTTTTGTTGGGGTTTCCTTGGGAGTGGGGCGTTAAATCACAATCATATTTGATATTACAAAGCTATAACCTGTGATGATGATGACATAATGCTAGAATTGCTTACTTCTGGAAGAGGATAACTTGTTGCATATTTGACATTCAGTAGCTATCTTGAAAGAATTCTGATGGGGGAGGGAGGAGAAAAGTGTATGCAGGACAGTACAATTCTCATCTTACCTCATGAACTTTGATTTCAAAGCATGACTATAAAATGTGCCTAAGAAACAGAAAATGTTCTGATTTTACTACCACAGAGAAACTGCTTCATTTTCATAGTGAAGCTGAATTTTTTGGAGGGAATGTCAAAGTAAGCCCAAGAAGAGGAACTCAGCCTACAGGTAGTCTTTGTAAGGCTTATGTATATAAATAATAGTTTTTAAATCATTCTTTCAGCCAAATATGTGAATTTTCCTCCTCCCCTCCCCTCCACCTCCTTCTTGAGAGGCTGAAGTATTGTACTAGGTGCTCTGGAAACTGTTTCATTCTGACATGCTCTTATTTTATTGCATGACTTCGCAGCTTGCTGGGGGTTGTACAGCCCTCACCTTGTTTCAGAGGGGTTGGAAAAGACTGGTAATAAACCTTGTGGGTATTCTCTAACTAATCCAAGGAATTCTCTAGTAAGGATTCGATATCTTAAAAGTTGTGCTTGGGTAGCGGACAGGTATAACTTTGTAAAGGAAATATCCCCATTTTTAAATACTCCTTCTAAGAAGTTAAGGTATTAAGATGATGATGTTATGGGCTACTTTGTGGTATGTGACTTCACAGTAGGACTGTTACTGGTCTGCCTGTCAGTTTTCCACATGCACTACTATGCACACAGTGTGCGTATAAGCTTCACAAAACTTCTGTGGTGAAACTGCTGTTGGCTTGTTTCCAGAGTATTGACCCATTGATAATGGAGTGCACACAAAGGAGCGAGGTCTCCTTTGACGTGGCTATGGAAGGAAGACGTGCCGGAGGTAGCATACGAGTTGTCACTGTGAGCGATATGGGAGTGCCATTATGAGTCCAGTACCTAATTGTCCCACCCCTCGTATGTGTCAGTACTGGCAAAGCTAATAAAAAATTTGCTAAAAGCATGACTCCTTGACCTGTCTACTTACTTGGTGATGATGGAGAGTGGAGTGTCAGGATTGTGCTAGCTAGTGGTGTGTAATATTTAGAACCTGCCCTGATTGCATTAGCAGCAATCTTATACAGTCATATAAGCCAGCTAAGTATACTTTTATGTTATAGGCTACTTCATAATAAAATGTTTGTCTTGTGGACCATTGCATTAGCAGTTATAAAAAAAAAAAAAATCACTGTTGTAATTATTGTGGTTTCTTATGTGGAAAAGTAATTTGGAGAATACACATTCCATTATTTTGGGGTTGGCAGTTGTCTGATATTGTCTGAGAAACATCAATGTTGATTTTGGTCAGTGATCAGCAACAAGATAACCTCTTGCTATGGGATATTTCGTTATTTTTGAACTCTGAACAAACTCATCGGTGCTCAGTTCACTGGCTGATATTCCATAGGTTTAGTAATACTATTCTCTCACTTTATGCAAGAACAAAACAGTGTTGCTACATATGATTACTATAAAATATAATGGGATTTTTGATTTTTGGATGGCCATGTTAGTGTCATCCATCTTTTGTAATCTGGTTACTCCGTAGAGTACATGACCACAAAATAAATAATTCTAATACTACAGTTGTGCTGAGACTCAGTTAAGGATCTCTGATCTGTTCTACATAGTATCTTTTATTCTCATACACAATAACCGGGTGGTATTTGCAGCTCCACCAAATTAGCAGTGGACAGATTTTTGTAGTGATGGCTAAAAGCATTAAGATGGGTTTTAATTGTTCCCACTCCATTGTTAGGATGCTCCCACCAAAAAAATTCCAGTTGTTTTAATTCAGAGTTTTTCCTGAAAACTTTAAGTCAAAAAATATTAACTTTTTCTGGTCGCACTTGTTTTTTAAAAATAGTCTCTGTTAATAATAACAGAGCAGGAAAGCTCACTTAAGAGAGAAAATGATATTGCAGTAGCACTTCACTAAAGCATGAACGTTTGGTGCAAAGTGATTTTTACTTCTCAAATTACTTCTTGCTAAGAAGGTGTTGACAGAACTTGTTTTCCATACGTTTTTATCTGTATTTTGTAGAAATATGGAAGTATGGCAACAGATCTGGTAAATTACAAGATTCCTGTTGAGCCTATTTATAAAGTAGACGCCATTTCTTTCCTTCTCATCTTGTGTGATGTCTTTTCCTTTATTGTGGAAAAGATCATTGACACTTGCAGGTTTATAAATACAACTTGTCACTTTGGAATTACAAGTATTATAGAGGGATTTCTGCAGTAGTGAGAGTAGTGAGATACCAGTACTTCCAAAAAGCATCATATTGCCCAAAATATTCTATGGTCTACTAAGTATTTTCATACAACAAATAGTACTGTCCTTGAAGACCTCACAGTTAAAACCAGAATTAAAGACAGTAGAGCAAAGGAAAGGGATCACTCATGAAAAAGGAGGAGAAATTCATTGGTAAAACAAGTGTTGGAAAGAATTATGGGCGTGAGAGTATCCTTGAGGATATTTCTGGACTTTAGATATCACAGAAAAAATTGTACAGCTGTACCATTGTTGAATGTAGCTACAAGTACTTGGTTAAGATTTCTGAGGTGGTGCTGAATCCTGTTTACTCTGGAATTTTTACCGATACGTTAACTTTGCAGCAGGACAATGTCTGAAAAATATTTACATTGGTCTACAAAAAACTTAAGCATGATATATGGAGCAGCAAGGCAGGCCTAATGTTGAAAGTGATGAAAAGACAAGTTGAGAGTTGCAGGAGCAATGCATTGTATAGATGGGAAGGTTTTGAAAAGGAGAAACGTGATCAGGGAAACTTTCCAAATGGGCTTGTTTATGGGATAGTCACAATTAGTAGTTCTAAATGATACAGATGGATGATGAATCCTTTCATTGACTTCTGAAAGGCAGGCTCATGGGGCAAGTTCTACCCAGGATGGCTTTTAGCACCTCGAGGACCTTGGCACCCGGATACATATTCTGAAAGAGTGCTCTCGGCGCCAGTACATACAGCTCTGTCCCTGCATGCGTTGCTGTAGTCTTTCTGGTGTTTTAAAATAACTTTCTTTGGGCACAAGTTGCTGTTTAACTTTTTCAAAGAGAAGGTGATAACTTAACAGAACTGTGATTGCTGCAAAAGAGAATATTCGGTAATGATTTACCTAAAGTGAAAATTTCCATTCTAGAGATATTGTATTGGAGAGGTTTTATTTTGGAGGCAGTGGGAACTGATTGGGTGCTTCCTTTACTGTTATACAACTTAGTTAATAAATCAAAGTCCAAGAAGATTTAAATGTGGTTACAGTACATCTTTTCCAAAAAAATGGAAGAGAGTAGGGAGTAAGAAATACACCTGATAGAAATCAAAGTAGTCCTGGTAAAAATAAAATGAACTCTTTAGTTTAGTGCTGATGTTTAAATTTGACAAAGTTAGCTGAGTCATGTCACATACTCTGCTGCTCTTGCTTCAGGGTCGTTAAACCTCAATATTGGCTCAAGCTGCTGCTCTGCTAGGGAACTGACACTTGTCCACTCCCAGTGCCTAAGTACAGTTGATTGTGGTTCAATCTGCATTCAAGTGATGGAGAGATTCTCCTCCTTAACCTCCTTCCCCTCCTCTAACCCCCCCTGCCCTAATCCTGCATCCTGTCCATCTTGCTGTTTTACATAACAGGCCTCATTTGAGACATCTATCTGCTCCTTGGGCTGCAGAGAATGAGGTTAGATCTAAATGTGTAAACAGCTGTGAAATGCATGCATCGTCTTACTTTATCAAACCTCAGTGACTTAAAATATGTTTGCATATTTAAAAATAAACTTGAATTTCAGAAAAGTGAGATTTTGCACTCCAGAAGAAATTTCTCAGATACTGTTTCCCCCTCTTCTCCCCCCTGCCCCCCATATGGTTGGCTTTTAATTATTATGAAGAAACATATTACTGTCCAGGGTAACCTGTTGAGCTGCAAATTATTTTAAATGTTCAGAGTACTTGAAAAATTCTATTTTGTTCTAATAACCTGTGATCTTTAAGAGTGTCCTGCATTGTGATATTGCATGTTAATAGCATTGATTAACTGTCAGGCAGTGGGAATTGATGAGAAAATGTCCACTGTGAAATTAAATGGCATTACTGAAGACTGTACCGTGCTGTTGGTTAGGGAGGTGACTAGACCCAGTAGTCTGCAGTAGGAGTATTAATGTGAGCTCCAGGTTTTTTCGCATGATTAAAACAGGCCATCTGTTCTTTGTTAAATGTTTACAAAAACAGCTTTTCTCTAAAAGATTTAGAGATGTGGGTCTAGTAAACACCAATATTTTTGAGCACCTTTTTCACCTTATTTCAAATAATATCAGAAATATTCTGCTGTAATATCAAATAGGATTAATACCTATTTGTGTTTAATCTTTACTGGTTTCTTTCCTGTAGAAGATTAAATTCTGTGCCAACAGACTAAATTATAGCTTTGCCTCTTACTAAAAGCAGCAGGAGAAGTGATTTGAATGAAGTATGCAGATAAATTTTTCATCTTTTGGTTAAAAAAAAAAAAAGTAATACATATCTTTTTATAATTCTGTAAATAGAAAATGGGGTTCTTTCATTTAGAAGTTGTGACCCTGTAACTAGAGTTAATCCGTCGTAGATTTAAAGAAGTAGAACTATTTGAAATAATTCCCTATAGTAGGCTTAAACTAATATTTACAAATGAGAGCCTATTCTTCTTCCTCTTCTCTCCTCTTAAAGAGCAGACAACTGGTTTTGGCTAAAGAAATGCATCTTTCAAGCTGCTTCTGATCTAGTCTTCTGACTAGATTTGTGCTGCTTCTACACAGCTTCACACTAGGGAGCAATGTAGGGTTGTCAGTTAGGGATATACAGTTTTAGAATATTGCAAAAGTGTAGACACAGACTTCCTAGAAAAAAATAATCACACCCATTTTTTGAATAAATGCTACAATTTACAAGATTATATATGAAGTGAATTATAAACTGTACCAAACTGCAAAGGGAGTAGTGTGTGGCTAAAGTAATGTATTTTCAAATGATAGGAAAACTAAATAAAGCCTAATTAGGGCAAAGTTGGCTTTTTGTAGCTTAATGTTTTGGGGATTGTGAATGATGTGAAACGACAATACCAAGTTATGTGCATAACAAAGCATAAAAATTAAAATACCATATTTTTGCTTCACATCATTCACAATTTATTCACAATAAAAGATAGTAAGTATTTATATTCCAGTTCAAGGAATAATATTTGCAAGTAATACGTAGACTAAATAGTTTGAATGTGTTGAGAATGGCTCTTGTGGATAAGTTTTGGAGGTAGTGAAGAATCTGAATTTTGGTAGGCTGATACCTTCCAGAATTGCACTGAAGATAGTTGTTAAGGTTACTGGGTAATATGAGGTGGAAACGATTGCTTCTGTTTTCATTGCTTAACCTCATGTCAAGACTTTACATTAAAACTGCAAATGGCAGATCATAGAGGGCTGGCACTGATGTGCAGACTCGAAAAGCTGTATACCTTACACTCAGATTCACTTTTTCTTTTTCAAAAGTTGTTATTAAGATTCCTTTATTAAAAACAAAAAAAAGTTTAGAAAAGAGGCAAGATTTTTTTTTTTAATTAGAGGAAAAAGCTAATATTCAAGCATATAAAATAATCTGTTTATACTGATTTCATTGACACAGTCATATAACTAATGTAGACACACCCTTGCAAATTTTATAGAACTAAATTTAGGTGGGATTATTAGTCTTGTTGCAGTTTTTGAATATTCATTAGATTGGCTGTTTTGCATTTAAAAAAATGAAAAATTGAAACTATCAGTTTTGATTTATTCTAAAAAGCTGCACTTCATAATTAAGCTTATATGTAGTTGTTTGTAAAAGTCCCTCCTAATACTGCAATTGAATACTGTAGTTCCCAACCTAAGGTACTTGCTAAATACAAATTTAACAAATAATGGAAAGGAAAACTTAAATTTCTCATATGTTAGACATAGTAAGTGAACAGTATCAACTCAAGAAAAGGACTGAGTATTGCTATGGACAGCTCAATGAAGACTTTGATAAAACTTGCAGTTGACATCTCAGAAGAACTCAGGATGCATGAGGTATGAAATGGAAGATAATATAATAGTATTGACTGCACTGGGGATTTTTTTTTTCTTTTCAGGAATAATTTTTTTTGTGGTATGTCACCGTTTCTTAAAAATACTGCAAAACTGAAAGGTGCAGGGGAGGCAACAAAAACTATTAACCATGCAAAAATATCTTGCGAAAATTAAAAGTACTGCTCTGAAAGCTATGAATAAGAAGCATTATATGCGATCTGTGTGATATTTCTGTCCTTTCCACGCTAAACATAAAATGTTATATGGTATAAGTACATTACAGTGTGATGTGTAGATAAAAGTTTTGTTCTGTCATAGCACAAATCTGAGGAGGCAATCAACTAAAGTCAGGCAACCAAACTGAAAACGATTACAAGATTTTAAAAATACATATATTTAGGTAATGCATAGTTAGACTGCAGAACTCTTTGGCATCACTGACTGCCTGAGATCAACATTTTCAGTGCAGATATCCAGTCTTTGTGAACTTTGCAGCATGAAGATATGTATGTGTGAATGTTATTGTGACCATGGATTTCCAGAAGAGGTGTTGATTCCTACTTTGTGATTGCCTGAAGTGAGTTTGTTTGAGGTGGGTCTTGAAGGATGTGGTGCTAATGCAATGGGTGCATCAGCTTTGCAGTGGAGCTGTTTCCACTGAGACTGCGGCCCTGTTGCGCAGTCAGGAATCTTAATAAACAGATGGAAGAAGGGAATATGCAGAAGTCGCACAAAGTTTTTGATTAGTCAAGTAGACCCAGATCTTCAGTCTGCCATTCAAACTTTCCCTCTGTCCTGGAGTTTTCCATAAGGAGCTGCAGAGTCTAGCTTGTACTGTTCCACCCTCCCAAACAGCAGTAAAGTGTTGTTTTTATTTCTTGGTAGGCTTGCTGTCTGTCCTGCTTGGGTAGTTTCTAAGCATGTGGATTTATTAAGGGTAAGGGTTTTCTTGCTACATTGAAGAAATGAAGAAAATAGTTAGGACCTCACTAGTTCAGTTTGTTAACATTCAGACAATGATATTAATATATGTGGACAAATAAATATGCTTTCACTTTCTCATGTAATGATATTAAGAATTTTATTTCCTAAATTTTAACTTACCTGCGCTGTTTTTTTAGGTCCAGGTCATTAAAGTATATGTCTGTACATACATGTCACTTCTTCATGCACAAGGGCTGGATTTGCAGTCATGCATTCGCATGCTTGCCACTCCCGAGTACTGTTTGAAAAAAGAACAGGAGACTTGAATAACGTTACGAATAGTTACACAGGCACTGCTATTCCTGGAAGTAAAAATCGGTTTTGCTACAAAACTTTCTTCTCCCTGATTCAATGGATCAAACATCTCAAATGGCTAGAACTCATGACCAGGTCTTACGGGGAATTTTTCCATTTTAGAATCAGGCCTGACTTCATTTTTAGGAAAGAGAAAAGTAGGAACATAGAAAAAGGATAGAAAAATGGTGTGGCCATATATACAGTTGTAAGAAGGACATTGATAAGGTGTCATACCATTACTTTTCTTTGTGGAAAGCACTTTAGCCCTGAGTTTATAACTGCTGGCAGGCAGTGAGGAGAAGCGGGTTAGAGCTTTGATATACTGCAAAGTCATGATAGCGCCTATACTCTTTTATTGCAGACTCATGGATCTTTGTGTAGAGCGGAGCCATTAAGAGGAGAAGAGCTGCAATTATATCCAATATGTTTAGTCCAGGCACTTGGCATTTGTGTGATTACACATAGATTTTTCCTGTACTTTAGAAAAGTCTGGTGTGAGCCTGATACACTATATGGACTTTGAAATAGGATGCTTAATGCAAACGTAACTTCACAAACACTTAAGACAGTTCTTTGTCCAGTTTGTAGTAGGTACAAATCTATTGCAATTATAGGTAGGGAGCTGGGAATCTTTGACATAAAATGTAACAGCATGTTACTTTTTAAAATGGCCTAATCCTTCATGCGTTGATCAAAATACCTGCTCTCACACCTGAACCAGTGTAAATTGCCTCTATTAATTTTGTGTAAAAGCAGCCAGTGAGTATACTTGATTTTCCTATTGTATGTCTAGAACCAAACTTTTAACCATTTTTTTTTCCCAGAGGGCAAAATTCCAATGCAGCTGAATCTCTTGTTCCAGGTTATTTATTCTACTAACTACTATTTTGAATATAGAAATATCTGGAATAACAATTGCTTTCCTTTTGCATCTAAATGTTGAAATGCCTAAATATTTTCTACACTTCCACTTTGTATACAAGCTTTATTATAGAATAATTTTACCATTGCTATATCAATTTTTTTCTGCTCATTTTGTCACTGTTTTAACTGCAGAAAGCTAGTGTTTATTAATCTTTTACTGTACAGTATTTCAGATATGCTATTAGTTTAATCTTCTGCTTTGTATTTTCTCCCTCTGTAACCTCTTGCTCCACAATAGAGAGCCCCACAGATTATTTTCTTTTCAATGCAAAATTTTAGAATTCAAACTTAGAAATCTACAATTTTATTTCTATTTGTGTCTCCCAGCATTCTCCGTCGGAACCCTTTTTAGAGAAACCAGTGCCGGATATGACTCAGGTTAGTGCACCGAATACCCAGCTAGTGAAAAGTGATGATTATCTGCCATCAACTGAGCCGCAGCCACAGCAAAAGAAAAAGAAAAAGAAAAACAATCACATTGCTGCAGAAGGTCCCAGTAAAGGTTTTGGTAAGGAAGACTTTCCTGGGGATCTTGACAACCAGAATCTAACCAGGAACTCGGTGGATATCTCTCAAGAAGAGAAGAAGAAAAAGAAAAAGCCCAAGACAAAAAAAGAACCGAAGGATCCTAAAGAACCCAAGGAAAAGAAGGAACCCAAGACCCCCAAAGTCCCTAAGACCCCTAAAGAGCCAAAGGAAAAGAAAGCAAAAAATGCCACACCAAAACCGAAGACCAGCAAAAAGACCAGGTAGGTCAGAAAGCTAATACGTGTGTTCAGAGAAAAATAGTGTATTTGTGGGATTTCTAGAATATCTGTGCTAAGCAGAGTGGGTGGGGATGAAATCTTGCTTTGTCATTGGGCATCTATCATCTACAACACCATATTTTTGAGGAATACTCAGGCGTGTTTCTGTTGTTTGGATTTCCTGTTTATGGCTTCATAATTATCCTGAAATAAGCTGGAAAGGCGGACATATTTGTCATAGTCAGCAAGGCTGATTTATCTTTTCAAGGCATAAATATTCCTGGATCTGTTAGATTTCAAAACTAACTCATTTTCTTCTGATGTTGATCTGCCATTGTTTGTGGTTTGTGTATTAAGAAATTAAATTGCTTCAACAGTAATTTTTTGGTTTGACTGAAATCCAGAGAGGGAGCGTTTAGAGAAGAAAGATTTGATGAAGTTTTTGTCTAAATAAAGAAATGAGCTACTTAACATTGTTACAAGTTGTACTACCCTTCCAGACACTTTTATACTGACATAACCTATGGGCTATAAACTTTGCTTTTTAAAAAGGCATTTTTATATGGATGTTGATGTATTCTCATTGTAGGGATTATACTCATTTTACTGTTTCATGTAAAAACAATTTTTCTAGTACAAAATCTTCCTGGACAGACCAGATGCTTCAGCCCTGTTTCTTAGCTGTTTTCAATTGGCATCATGTCCCTTTATCAGGATAGACTTAAAATACTACAGAGTAGTATGAGAGAGGACAAACTGCCGTTATACATGAGTAAATATGTCATAGATAATCACACAGATTCTTTCGTTATCCCTCAACTCCCCAAACACCATGATTACAAATGCTTACTTGAAAGAAAACTGAAAGGAAAAAGACATTAAAGCTCAATTTTTTTCATTTGTACCTAGAATTTCTTACAACTGTTCTGAATTTGTTCCAAACATCTGAATCTGTTTTTCAAGATGTGGCTAGTGTTATAAAATATAACTTCCAGATGGAAGCACAGCCAGACTTGGTTAATCTGAATCAGTTTGCAAAATCCATTTTTATTAGGGTTTAAAAATTGTAGTTAATGAATGAGCTTTGCATATATTCTGCAAGGCTGACTGTTGGTTAGTCTTGCTGCAGTTATATCACTAAATAAGGCACAGTAGATACTAGTTGTTCCTTTGGCAAGAAAAAGATGTTTTTTAACTAGAAAGCAGAGATGGTGTTTCCTGCAGAATTTATAAACATCGGCTTGTAAAATTAAATGTTGTTCTGATCCACCTGAATTAGCTTTTCAGTAAATAACTTTTGCAATATGATAAGCTGAATCAACTGTAATTTATTTACACACACTATGTTCCGGACTGTCCAGGTATAAGGATGAGTTTTATACACATAAGTCATTTCTTAGAAAATCTCTAAGTTGTACATCTCCCATGCATGTTTTTGAAACCAAAATACTGTATCAGCTAAAATAAGCTTTTTATTCCATTTCCTTATATTCATAGGTTTGAAGGCTGAACAACCATAATCCATGCTATAGGACATCTCCCAGCAATTTCTGCACCAAGAAGTAAAAAAGCTTTTACTGCAGGACTTCTCAATTAGTGCATTTTTGCAGGGTCTTTACTAGAATGAAGCTTTGTTTAATAAGATGTGGCTGGAAAGACTCTGGTTCAAAATCATGCATGGGTTTCTATGGCTGTGCCGGACATCAGACCTCAGAACTTGTCTGTCCCACCTACTCAATCCTAATATCTCTTTGCATGTCTTCTCTAAGTCTTTGGGGCATGCTGTGCAGATTAAAGGGGCAGTATTTCCTCTGAAGGAACAAATCACTGCTTTCTTAGATGTTATGTGTAGGGAAGTTTTATTCTCTATCTTCTTTCCCATGCCATAACTCTTGCAACTGGATGACTACAGCATTCTTGTAGTTACTAAGCCCTCTTGTTTTAACTGTGAGAGAAACATGCAGCATTAAGAGTATTTGCTGTTCCTTATACTTAGGGTTGTTGAGAAAGTCTGCTTTCCCTGTAATGGACTTGTCCTTCTGTTGCTGAACGCTGTTTTGAGAACAAGGTTGTTCCATTTTGTGGTCTGATCAGATTGAGTATCAAACTTCAGTGAACTTTCTGACTGTGAGATGCTATTCTTATGTTGCTCTAGAATTTTAAATCGGTGGGGGGAAAAATTTGCTTGCTGTGGCAGTACCACAGATTGGGAAATCTGTCCAGTGACATAGATCAAATTTTTAATGAATCAAGTTTTTAAATGAATCAACAGCCCAAACAATCAGTTAAGCCACAATATTTCAGCAATGCTAACTCTAGAAAGGAAATATTACAGTAACTGAGATGAGTAAGATTCATGCAACTGAATATAAATTATGGTATGATTATGTAGATGGAAAACATTTTGATAACATTAATAAGATGTCTGGCATGTGTTTACTACTGGTGCTTACATTGCTCAGTACTTTGCTTCTAAGCACTGGAAAAAGAGTAGTGCAATTTTGGATTTCTAAATGCTGTGAAAACTAGCAGTCTTCATTCCTGAATAATCTAGTTGGTTTTAACAGGAGAAGAGTTTTGCACTCATGTAAAAATCAGGTACATAAAGTCAGACATTTAAAATGTAAAGAGCAACAGTTTTTTGGACAGAGCACAAGTCCCAAATAGTAAAAAATTTAAACTGAAATGTCAGGATTAAATTATGAACTATTAAATTACAAAATGGATTAGGCACTTCAGTACCACATTTTGAATCTGTGTATATTTTAATACAGCCTGTGTCTTGTGTCAAAATTAGATAAAAATATAATCGCATCCCTTCTACCTTTACAGTAAGTTGTAACAAAATGAGCAGCCTGCCTCACTGAAACACACCTTCATGTGATGGATAACAGATAGATTGGAGAATGAAAGAAGCTGATTAATTTAGTGCTTGTTTGAACTACGAGTCCTGTAGCATCATAAAAAGAAAACATCAAAATAGGCTGTTCTATATTGTGCTGTATGCTTGATGACTTTGGAATTTGAAAAGTTGTAATTGAAATTAGCTTGATCCTGCCAGCACAGAAAGGCATCTACAGTAGTGGCTGGAGGAAAAAATTTGCAAAAGAAATGTATTGTGGAACAAATTAGTCAGGTTCAAAAAGAAAACACAGATAAACTTAAGATCACAAATGAAAGGTTTTCATTAAGCTGGGCTCTTAATGTTATCAAGCCAGCCTGGGGCATGTGCAAAGTCAGCATTTTTTTCCCAAAGTAGGTGGAGGATAAGGGGCAAATAGTCCTACTAAATTGCAAAGTCATGGCTCAGATGTCTGCTCCTCCTGTGCCTTTCCCTGGAGGAGATGCAGACCACCTGTTTGAGATCATGCTGCTACCCAGCTGATCCCTCGCTCCCTCTCTGCTTCCTATGAAACCTAGAGAGTAGTTCAGGTGTGTGAAGCGGTAACTACTTGCAAGGGCCACATAGCAGCTCTTTTTAGGAGCAATTGTTGGCCCCCTTGCCCATCTCCCAGGAGGATGCTGTGCTTTGCAGGGCTCTTCCTACCTGCTGCTTCTCCTCCCCTTGCCCTTCCACCCCGCAGCAGCAGAACCCCCTGCCCTTCCCAAATGCACAGCAGCAGCGTGGAAGCAGAGTAGGGCGAGTGGGTTGCTGCTGGCAAAGGGAGTGCAATTGCTTCTTGTGGAGGGGGTGGAGACTGACTTTTTGGCGCGCAAATTAGCTGTTTGTTGTATAGGAAAGGGGGTGGCTTCTGGCTGAGGAAGTGGGAAAAGGCTGCTGCGTGGGGGGAGTGGTGAGGGCAGCAGGATGCAGCACCTTAGGGAGCTGGAGGACAGGAAAAGAGGTCCCTAGGTGGTAGTGGTAGTTTTCAGTCTGAAGCTCAGCTCATCCTGAGAAAGGCAGGAAGGGGGTGCCTGTGGGAGCGAACAGGAAATGGTGCGAGATTTCCCTGCACGAGCACATTGAGGCTGTTCCTGTTCACACCTGTCCCAACGTCCCTTTTGAACTTGCCCAACTATGAAAGGTTTACCTTCGCCTTTATTGCAGCGGGGCCTCGCAGGCTTCGCTGTTAGCAAAGCTTCCTTTTCAGTCATTTGACAGAGTTTTCAGGCCGAAATAAACCTGGTCATCCTATTGTTGTTTTTCTTACTTCTTTGCCCTAAAAGCTTTCAGTTACTCTAGGAGCCTTAAAAAAATTGTTTGCCTCAGCTTAGGCCGCAAAGAAAGTCTGTCAGCTCTAACATTTTGAGAGGGTGGGATTCTTCATTACTGGTTTATGGTTTTGTTGCTCCACAATGAATGTGTAGCAATTTTTCCAAGCAGGGTTCTGTTTAGAAATTTTTCATGGTAAATGCCCCACAAATGGAAAAATAGAGATCTTAGTAGTGTGACTGACTAACTTTGAATGATTAGACTAAAGAAAAAACATCTTCCAAATCCTGATACCCATCATAAATTACACTAATAAACAGATCTGTCAGTTATCCAGATCTAATGAAATAGTTGTACAGTGTAAATATAAGGGCTAATTACTCCCCCTCTTAATCCTGCTAAGCATGCCATGCTTTTTGGATATTTTTTGATTCGGATGGTTTGGCCCTCTAAGTTTCCGGTGCTTGACCTGGCTCTGTAGGTAGTTGCTTGACAAAGTGACACAAAACGCTATTTGTCAAAAATTGGTCTAAAATCTTCTTTCTTCTCTGCTTCCCTGTTATCCTTCTTACTGTTTTCCTTTTAAGCCCTCATTTTCCTTCATCTTGTTCTCTCCTCTGACCTTCTGCAGGTTGTGTTCCTAGTGATCCCCTTTGGGGCAGTCTCTGTACAGTCCTCTGGGAGAGGAGGAAACCAGAAAGCGGTACTGGGCAGCTAGCTTGCAAGGCATCTAATCTGAAATGCCTGTGTTTATATTACTTGAATGAAAGGTCTCATTTTAACTGTCAATTATAAAAATATTTTAGTGATTTGTGTGTGGATGTGCAAATTTTTCTTTAATTTCTGCCAGATTTATGGTTTTTGTTTGGACTGGAGACTCTCGGCACTTTGAGTTGTGTGTTCACATGTGTGTAAAAACAAATGTTCAAGATAGTTGTCTAAAGGTGTATGTTACAGTTCTCATTTCTTGTTTCCAAATTTGAAAAGTACTATCAGGCATATAGCCAAAGTTAAGTATTGACACATAGACCCTAACAGTAATTCTGAATTGTCTAAGAACAGATCTTTACCTACCTGTATTTATATATGGAAAGCTAATTTTAGTCCAGTCTAACACCATACCTGAATGATTTGAGCATGCTCTGCTGGAAAGTGGAATAGGCTAGGTCAAAAGTAGATATGTTTAATTGTTATGAACAAATGGCACTTGCTTTGTGGGAAGCTGGAGCGCAGGAGAGTTGTTGACAATTCCAGGAAGCTGATGTTCTCACCTGCCAGGTAAAGCTACTTGCAGTGTTGCAAACCAGGAAGCAAAGCCTCGCGCTGCTTAAAGAGACAGTGCTTTTGTTCTGTGGGTTTTGGTTTTTGTTTTTTTTCCCTTTACCTTTTTTTTTTCCCTTGTTGGAAAAAGAAAAACAGCAATTCTTCGGCTGAATTCAGAACTTAAAATTCTCAGTGTAGCTTCTTACAGGCTCTGTTCTCCCCAAGTGAGTTGTGCTTTTTATGTGTCTGTTTTTAACTGATAGTGCAAGTGAAAGATTCAAAATTGTGTCCAAATTACTTAGTGCGTGTCTCTTGCTGAGAATGATTCAGTATGCTGAAGCACAACTTGTGTGTGTGTGTGTATATATATATATATGTCATGAAATACTCTTATGAAGATGTTTAGCTCAAACTCTCTGCTGCTACAAGTAGGGAAGGGTCTAATAGAGTTTAGAAAGAAATCTTTGTTTAGGTGGATCTGCTACAAGTACTTCACTTGCTTGCAAGCTCTTTGTCTGGATCTTCCTGTGTGATAAGCACTCGGGGATGCTGTATGAGTCAAACAATTGTGGTCAGGCCGCCGAGCAGTCTTAGGGCAGACAGACAATCATTAGTGCTTTCCTGCCTTTCAGCAAATTGATATTTTATCAAACCTTGGCTACGCTATTCTTCAAGACTTTAAGCCTGTTATTCATATGTGATAGTGCACCCAGGGCACGGTAACTACTACTAAACTTAATTGTACGCTTTGCTCTGATTTATAGAGGTCACCAGTGAAAAGCACTAGCCTGTCAACTTACTTTACCTGGCAGCGGTTCAACTCCCTGACAGGCTTACCTTTGATTTAAACAAATTTGAGAAATATGTAAAGTTTTGGAAGCAGTTTTGCACTGATTTGATAAAAGAAACCACAAAACGCCGCAGCGCAGGTGTTGGGAATGTTTGAAAGCTGATTGAGAGAAGCAGATGGCTTTAGTCAGTGGCATCCAGCCAAAAGAGCAGGTGCTGGTCACGTGGCCGCTGGTTACCAGGGTAATCTGATTGCTCTTGGCGTGCAGATGAAAGGGAAGGGGCCCAGCGTTCAGCTGGAGTATTGTATAATTTGTGGCAGTTAGAGCGGAAATAAATGCTGGAAATGGAGCCTCATAGTAGGGGAGACTTCTGTCCATGTGTAGCATACACACTAGGGCGGTTGGAAGGGGAACTGTTGTATGTTTTTTTTTTTTTAATGATTTGTCTTATGTCGTCGCTCTTTCAGTGGTATCAAACTTTTTTTTTTTTTTTTTTTGGAAAATTGTCACAGTTTGAGTTTTTTTCTTTTTTTGGAGAGGAAAGCTATATTTTGCCCTATGATTTTGCAATAATAATTTATTTTTCAAACTCCCGGTATTTGCATGTGTAAATTATTTTTTGTTTGGTTTTGCTTTTTTTAAAAAATTCCATATTGGTTTGAATGCCCTCTGCAAAAGAAAATAATACAGGAATTGAATTGATCTAGTACCAAAGCGTTATATAACTGTATTCAGAAATTTTAAATTATAGCTCTGAAATATGCATTCATTTGATAAATAATAAAATGAGTAAGCATAAAGCTGATATGTTTGTTTGAGAAGCTACAAGGCTGGGATTTACAAAGGAAAAACAAACCCCAGACAACCCCCCTGCTATGATATTAAGATATTAGGGGAATAGAAGCTACTTAAAAGTGACTGAAATAATGTTTCACAATCTATACTTCTCATTTGTCAAATATCAGTGTATAATTCTACATGAGCAGGTTTCTTTTAAGCATTTCGGCAACTTTTTAAAAGCAGTCTGTCAAGTCAGTAACAGGCCTGAAGTGGTTGACCACAGAAGGGGGGGGGGGGAAGCTGGCAGAACCCCATATGAGTCTCAAAGACTAAATGTGTTTAAAACTATTAACTTTTATCATCAGTTCTTCTTCGTTTATCATTTAAAAACTTCATCTGCGTGACGCTGAAGATCTCAGTGCTTAATCTGGTGACCATGTATTTAAAGCTGGATTTTGATATGTGTATCCTTAGCTGCTTTTTTTTTTTTTTTATAATAATAATACTCTATATGCATAGATGGGGTTTTAAATGTAGCTAAAGAGAAGGTGTAGTCCCAACACCGTAAAGGTGATTATTTTCCCAAGGCTGGGGGGACAACCCTGAAACCTTTTTCTTCCATTGGTAGCTATGACTTTGTAATTTCACGTGGACACTGGGATGCTAGTTTTTGGTTTCTTATCAAAGAAAAAAAACAGTAGAAAATTTGTGAAAAGCATAAAGGTTAGGTAAATAAGCCAGGTAGCTGCAGCTGACAACAGCAAGCCTAATCTGGTCAAGTTTATCAACTCCTGTCTGTATAAACTGCCCCTCACTACAAACTACTCATTAAGTGTATATGCATGCCCTGAGATGTGATGCAAAGACACCTTTCCTAGCCCCCTTTTTGGAAATAACAGGGAACATGGAATAAAATGGAGAATTTTCTCTTTTGGTCCACTGTTTTGGTAAAATTTCCTCTGATCCTGCTCAACTAGTCCACACAGTTAATATCAAGAAAAGTACACGTGCAATCCTGTTTCATTTCACATGCATCAGACTGTTCAAGTGACGTTTTCAAAAGTGCACGATTGGAAGACAGCAACTCTTCTGGTCTCATTTTTAGCTTCTTGTCAAATATGTTAGTCACTGTCTAAGCTCTCTCCTTGAAGGAGAGAAGTGACATGTCTATTATTAAGGAATGGGAAACGTATAGCAATGGCCCGTGCATCATTGATTTTACAATTATGTTTAAATCCTTAAATAAGACAAAGCAGTTGAAAATAATGAAGTCACTAAAAATAAACAGTTTAACTGCTTTGTTAAGTGCTTCTTACTTACATTTTTATATGAAGTTTGATTAAAAATACCTCTGTTTTAGTAACAAGAAACCAGACTCAGAAACTAGTGCTGCGAAGAAAAAGGTTAACAAGGGAAAAGAAGGTTCTGAAAATTCAGATCTGGAAAAAACTCCACCACCATCACCTCCTCCTGAAGATGACGATGATCCAGGAGTTCAGGTAATTTTCTTCCATGTTCTCTGTAGCCCTTCCCAGTTTAGGTAGGTAAAATTGGAGGTCGGACAGTCTTTGTTATTTGCAGGTAGTTTCTTTATTGATTAGAATGATATATCAAAAAGGTGAGAACTGAAGATCACCATAGTGAATATTTTACTTAGAATAAGCACTCCTCATCATGATTTTGCTTTACAGTCTTGTTACCTGTAGATACGTGCAAAGTGCTACTTTTTTTTGCACGTTTTCCTCCATCACTCTGGAATTATGAAGATGAATTTTCTGGTCGGTAGATTTAATATGCCATTGTGAGGTCTTTTTTTATGAGCCTTGCTTTTTCTGTTGTATTGGCTTTGCGATCTTCTGAAATCAAGATTAAAACATGACAAAGTAGTATGCAGAGAACTTGTGTGTATGTGGGTTGTGCTACATCATTTTTGTGAATGAGGGGCTGTTTTGCAGGACTGCCAGTCATCAGCTAACAGTGATAATTTCTCTTCAACACTGAACATCTGTCGATTTCTGTCCAAACGTTTTCATGTAAA
Source organism: Apteryx mantelli (assembly GCF_036417845.1). Lineage (NCBI taxonomy): Eukaryota > Metazoa > Chordata > Aves > Apterygiformes > Apterygidae > Apteryx > Apteryx mantelli. The sequence goes on from NC_089979.1 coordinate 37,556,046, forward strand.
TAAAATCTTGAAATAGAAAAAGCAAATCAGAAAACTTCTGTGTGTTCTGTCACTAGCCATGTGAAGAGGAGGTCAGCTCATGGCTTGCTTCTGCTGGCAGTGTTCAGAGTGGGCATTAAAAATCAGAGTTTCAAAAAGGTTGATAATTCTCATAAAGGCAAAAAGAGGCAAATTGTAATGGAGAAAGTATGAATCTCCTAAATAGTCATGCTGGTATTTCTGAAATCCATTGCATTTGGCCATCACATATCAGTTTGTGCACATTGCTTCTAGTTAATAGTGATGTCAAGACCAATGATCACTTGAAGGCTCAAAGTAGCATGGTGAAAAAGTTGTCAAGTAGCAGTGTTGTAACACAAATGCAGTTTATACCTTCTCTCTTTACCATTTTTCGGAAGGGTTGTAGAATATAATAAAATGTGGAACAATATACTGTATTCTGGTTAAAAACAACAACAGAAAAGAGCATTATTTCTGATTCATGAGAGTCATCATGGCATTATAAAGTCTGAATTAGAGTGGAGATATACGTGCAAACATTAAGAAGTCTAAAGAATGAGTTTTCTGTCCTGTGCCTCAAGTCTTTCTTAGCTTGATTAACGGTACTGACAAAGATGCAGAAGAAACTTCTGGGGTTGATGGGTTTTTTGTTTGTTTGTTTTTATTTTTTTTCCAGATTATTATATACTGTCTACAATTCAACATATATGCACGTTTGTTTTCAGTTTAGTGGGACAAGAACTCCTCTCTGAAACGTATTTGGGTGATAAATTTTACATCTGAAATATATTTTTTCTTTATGTAAATATGAGTGTTAGGGTCTTTGCATCACATAATTAAAAGTAATAAAGTATTATTTATTTTTCATTTTCTTAATATTTTTTCCTCACATTGTGCATGTTATACTGTGCCCACACTACTCTATGGCAGCTTACAGAGGGGCTGCAGCCGATACATTAAGATACCTAAAATTAATATTCCTGCAGGAATGTGTTATAGATTTCCCAACTCAAATTTATATTATGCAGTTCTCTAAAACACTGTTGTATTTTTTTTGTGCACCACTGCATGAGCTTTTTAAAGAGCTCAGTATTTAAGTGTGATCTTTAGAGAGTGGGATGAATATTTACTTTTGTGTGTTATTTTATCGTACAATTTTTGTATATTCTGTTGCCGTACCTATTATTATTCACCTTTCTACCTTTAGATCAGTTGATGAATAAAAGATAAACTGATACAAACAAATGCATGCACGGTTTCTGGTAACACATAAAAATTGCAAAGCCTTATGTGAACGCTAGGGGAAACAGGAAGCTAACCAAGTCAATAAATATCAGAAAGAGGATTACGCTTATATTCTAGGTGCCCTTTCTATTAGGGAAATGGATGAAGAGACTTTTGGCACCAAAAATATTGGTAAGACTTACCTATAGAGCCAAAAGAAAATTCGTATTTTCCCATCAGTGATTATGGAAAGAGGGTGTGAATTTGCCAAGTGGCATCTATTTTCAAGTATAAAAATATTGCTGTCATGTTATAGTCTAACATTAACCCCCGTAATTTACTAGTTTAAAGACAGAGCCACATCATCGTTGTTTAAAGGGATCATGTGAATTCCAGCTTTGCTCAAGAATTTCAATTTAATTTAAAGAAAGAATTTCTAATTTTGTGAAATGTTTCAGATATTATGCAGTTAAAAAAGCATCCTTAACTATCTAAAAGTATATATTTAACTTCCATCTATGTACATTCAGAGACCTGGATACATAGATTTGTTGAACAAGCTACATACATATTTGCATGTAGCTGAACAGGTGCATATTAAGCTGAGAAAGATGCAAAAATAACTAATATCAATTCATAAATTGGATTTTTTTCTTAAGTAATTGAAAATTCCAAATCTTTTTTAATACGTATGTGAGTCCATTGAGATATGTAATGCTGAGCTGACAGTTTCCTTCAACAAAATGCATTATTAGCTTTTCAGACTGTATGACCTGATCACAGAATCACAGAATCGCTGAGGTTGGAAGGGACCTCTGGAGATCATCTAGTCCAACCCACCTGCTCAAGCAGGGTCACCTAGAGCACATTGCACAGGATTGCATCCAGGTGTGTTTTGAATATCTCCAGAGAAGGAGACTCCACAACCTCTCGGGGCAACCTGTTCCAGTGCTCTGTTACCCTCACAGTGAAAAAGTTTTTCCTCGTGTTCAGATGGAAGCATCTGTGTTTCAGTTTGTGCCCGTTGCCTCGCGTCCTGTCACTGGGCACCACTGAAAAGAGTCTGGTCCCATCCTCTTGACACCCTCCCTTCAGATACTTGTACACGTTGATAAGATCTCCTCTCAGCCTTCTCTTCTCTAGGCTAAACAGGCCCAGCTCTCTCAGTCTTTCCTCATAAGAGAGATGCTCCAGTCCCCTAATCATCTTTGTGGCCCTTCGCTGGACTTGCTCCAGTAGTGCCACATCCCTCTTGTACTGGGGAGCCCAGAACTGGACACAGTGCTCCAGATGTGGCCTCCCCAGGGCTGAGTAGAGGGGGAGAATCACCTCCCTCGACCTGCTGGCAACACTCTTCCTGATGCACCCCAGGATACCATTGGCCTTCTTGGCCACAAGGGCACATTGCTGCCTCATGCTTAACTTGGTGTCCACCAGCACTCCCAGGTCCTTCTCGGCAGAGCTGCTTTCCAGCAGGTCAACCCCCAACCTGTACTGGTGCATGGGGTTATTCCTCCCCAGGTGCAGGACCCTGCACTTGCCTTTGTTGAACTTCATGAGTTTCCTCTCCGCCCACCTCTCCAGCCTGTCCAGGTCTCTCTGAATGGCAGCACAGCCCTCTGGCGTATCAGCCACTCCTCCCAGTTTTGTATCGTCAGCAAACTTGCTGAGGGTGCGCTCTGTCCCTTCATCCAGGTCATTGATGAAGAAGTTGAACAAGACTGGACCCAGTACTGACCCCTGGGGGACACCGCTAGCTACAGGCCTCCAACTAGACTCTGCGCCGCTGATCACAACCCTCTGAGCTCTGCCATTCAGCCAGTTCTCAATCCACCTCACTGTCCAGTCATCTAACCCACACTTCCTGAGCTTCCCTATGAGGATGTTATGGGAGACAGTGTCGAAAGCCTTGCTGAAGTCTAGGTAGACAACATCCGCTGCTCTCCCCTCATCTACCCAGCCAGTCATTCCATCAGAGAAGGCTATCAGATTGGTTAGGCATGATTTCCCCTTGGTGAAGCCATGCTGACTACTCCTGATCACTTTCTTTTCCTCCACATGCTTGGAGATGGCCTCCAGGATGAGCTGCTCCATCACCTTTCCAGGGATGGAGGTGAGGCTGACTGGCCTGTAGTTCCCTGGGTCCGCCTTCTTGCCCTTTTTGAAGACTGGGGTGACATTGGCTTTCTTCCAGTCCTCAGGCACCTTTTCTGTTCTCCATGACCTTTCAATGATGATGGAGAGTGGCTTAGCAGTGACATCCGCCAGGTCCCTCAGCACTCGTGGGTGCATCCCATCAGGGCCCATGGATTTGTGGGTGTCAAGTTTGCTTAAATGATCTCTAACCCACTCCTCCTCCACCAAGGGAAAGTCTTCCTTTCTCCAGACTTTCTCTCTTGCCTCCAGGGTCTGGGGTTCCTGAGGGCTGGCCTGAGCAGTAAAGACTGAAGCAAAGAAGGCATTCAGTAACTCTGCCTTCTCTGCATCCTTCGTCACCAGGGCACCCACCCCATTCAGCAAAGGGCCCACATTTTCCCTAGTCTTCCTCTTGCTACTGATGTATTTGAAAAAGCCCTTCTTGCTGTCCTTGACATCTCTAGCCAGATTTAATTCCAAACGGGCCTTAGTCTTCCTCATCGCATCCCTGCATACTCTGACAACGTTCCTGTATTTTTCCCAAGTGGCCTGTCCCCCTTTCCACTTTCTGTAGACTTCCTTCTTCTGGTTGAGTTTTGCCAGGAGCTCCTTGCTCATCCATGCAGGTCTCCTACCTCCTTTGCTTGACTTCCTACTCATAGGGATGCACCGCTCTTGAGCCTGGAGGAAGTGATGTTTGAATATTAACCAGCTCTCTTGAACGCCCCTTCCTTCTAGGGCCCTAACCCATGGGATTCCTCCAAGTAGGTCCCTGAAGAGGCCAAAGTTTGCTCTCCTGAAGTCCAGGGTTGGAAGACTATCTGGGAATTTGAATTTTATTGTTGTAGAAAATGGTGTCTGGCAGTGAGTGTTAAGTTACAAATGTTGTTAAATGTATGTGTGTATATGTTACAAACTCTTTTTTTTTTTTCCCTTTGTAGTTCCTTTAATACTTTCTTCCTGCAGATGAGGTTACAGGGACACAGGCACTACATTTTTACATTGGGGATAGTTCAGCTTTTTCTTTCTCCTGTATTAAAGTTAGGGTCTTTGTGTTGTGCTTCAGGGCAGCCTTCTGAATAGTGTAGAGCAAATGGAGTGAAGAAACTGTATTTCACTATATTTCCCTTACCATGTCTTCTCAGTGCAACTAGGTAGACAGGGAGAGCAAGGCTGGCTTTGGCAACATTATGGGCCATGCTGTGGAAAGCTGGTTTTTGCTTCCTGCCTTCGTCATCTGTTAAAATTGGTAGACAACACAAACTGAGGAGAGAGATGCTATTTTTTCTTGTTTTTGAATTGCTCCATTAGATCTGCTTTTTGTATTCTGTGACTCGGGTAATCCTAAAAACTCCTCACCACTTTCCAGCTCAGAATAAGCATGATCTTTTTTGGTGCAAAAGTTAAAAGTAGCTTAAAAGGCAGGAATTTAGAATAGTGTATGGTCTTGATTCCGTTATTGCTACTGTGATACTGTAAAAATAGTACCTTTCTCTTTTGCATACTATTTGAGAAATATGAAAAAGTCTTCTCAGTCATTCTGCAGTTCATCGGTTTTGTTTCTCATGAAAAATATCAATACTTTCTTTTTAGAAGCGACGCTCTAGCAGGCAGGTGAAGAGGAAGCGTTATACAGAAGACCTGGAGTTCAAGATTTCAGATGAGGAGGCTGATGATGCTGATGCTGCTGGAAGAGATTCTCCTTCTAATACTTCTCAGTCAGAGCAACAGGTCAGTTGGTATCCCAGATATGAATGGATTGGAAAGATGGTTGTAACTGTAGTATTCAGAGCTCAAATATGAGCTCTTTCCTGAACGATATTCGTCCATGGTTGGCACAATGTGCCAAAAGAAATTAGCTTTTTAGCTTCTTAAAGAATATATTCATTCATGATTTTGTTTACAAGCTGACAATATGTAATTTGACACAATACTTTGAAATTAATGGTCTCTACCTAAAAGAAACCTAAACCGGACTGCAAGGGGTCTGAATTTACTTCCGTAAATTCAGTGGTTTGGCTTCTATGACTTTAATAAACCACTCAAGCTTGTTCCCTGCTGCTAGGCACCATAAGAACCCCTTTATGAAATTACTGCCTTGTAGTACCCAGCAGGGTACACTTTATTCTCTGTGCAATGTAAATGATGGATAAAATAGTTTGAATAAAATGAGGGGTAATAATGTAGGAATGACTGTTGTAGCAATCTCATAGTTCTTTGAAAAAGCACTACAAAACAACTTCACTTAACTAACTGATGACCTATTGGAGAATATATGCCTGTTCTTTGGTATTTCATTTGGCAATTTGTTAGGCCCTGAGAAATACTGTATGTGATCTCCATTGTTAATTGTGTATTAACAGAAGGGGAATTTGGTAGGTTTGCCTGAAACTGTAATAGTGGGGATCACATGCGATTTTGATAGCTGTTATTCAAACATTTACACAGCCAACTGGAGATCCTAAATGTCATCTAGTATTTAGAATGGTGTATTTGGGTGACGAAAGCATGTTTAATTTTCAGAGAGATGTAACTGACCACATGATTATATCTGTATATGTGTGTGTGAGCCTTTGTGGGAAAGTGGAAGTTCAGTTAGCTCTTAAAAATGTGTTTAAACAAGTATCCTTCAATCCTTTATTATGGTATTAAATGCATTTGAATCCTCTGAATTCTCATGCTAGGAGGAAAAAATCCTCCTGTGCATTAAACTCTTGCTGCAAAAAAATTATTCAAAGTTTTTCTGGTGTTGAAAGTCTGTAAGAAACAAAAATAGTATATTCATTCCCATAACGCTTGTATGATATTTATGTAGGAATCTGCTGATGCGGAAGGTCCTGTTGTGGAGAAAATTATGAGTAGCCGTTCAGTCAAGAAAAAGGTAAAAAAAAAAAATAAAATAAAAAAAAATCTTTTTTTAAGAGCTAAGTATAATTCTGCTAAAGCTCCTGTTAAGGTTTCAAAATATCTTGGATATTCTTAACTGAAAAACTGTTTTAATGAATAGAGGAAGTTCCCTAAAGGTGTCTTTAGATAGTATTTAACATGCTTTTGGATAGGCATAAACAAAACAGATTGCTTGTTTAGTCTCTGTTCTTTTCCTGCGTCTCTTCAGATGAGAATTTTGATTTTTGTAAATATGCATACCTGGGCACAATCTGTGTTTGCTTTTCACTTTAGAGTGATGTTTCATGGGAGTCTGAGGAGTGAGAGAGCCCCCCTTTACTTATTAAGTTTCTCACTTCTATAGTAAAGAAAAATCATTGGTCATAATTTTATGCATCTTATGACAGTGGTCATGCTTATGCAACCAGACCAAGTTTACATGTGACCAAGAACATTACATATGCAGGTGGTCAAAATATTCCTTTTTGCTATGCTAAGATGAAGAAACATTTTGTTTAGTTAGTGTTGTTCTCTTTTTAATTCTGCCTGGCTGTGAACTAGGTTCTTATTTTGGTCGAAGACTCTTCTGAACTGCTTCAGAACTTGGTTGGTCTTACACTTCCAAACTGTTAGCCTCTGAGCAGGAATTAGAAAAGAGCTTGTTCCAAAAAGGGCATTATTGTACATTATAGGTTCTTCTATGTAGCTAATTCTCTGGTTTATCCTGCAGTTAGGTTTAAAAAGCCAACAACAACAAAAAAGCCCTCAATCTAATTAATTTAGAGGTGATACTGGGATTTATCTTTGTTAACCAGAAAGATTTCATCTTTTCTCGAAAGTGTTAATTTTCAGACTAGGAGAGTTGCCTTTGTTTGTGGATTATTTTGGTTATGTTGTGCTTTTTATTTTTATTTTTTTAAATTTTATTACTGCTGTCGTAACATCATTGTTATCAAAATTTATGTAGTGTCATGACTGGCTTTGACTGAATTTGACCTGGTCCTGCAGCTTTCACAGCACAAAACCTGTAGGGTTGTGGTGTGGATTTTTTTGTTTGGTTTTGGGGGTTTTTTTTGAAGTCTAGAGCTATATTTTTGTTTTTCAAGCCGCAGGCTTATTTTTCAGATAAACTCCATGTAATATAAACTCAGTAATTAGTTGTCCTGATGGTCTACTAGGTAGGGGAGGAGAATGTGGTCTTTTCATAAATGTCTTTACATTGGAAGCTGTTTTTCACCAATTATTCTTCTCTTCTTCCTCTCCCCTGCAAACAAAGGTGTGATTACTCATGGGGAGTGTGTATTTTGCTGCAGTTTGTGGGAAGTGGTTGTCTGCTGCCTGCATGTCTTTGATTGCAAGCTCTGCTGGAGGCAAGCTCTATTTTGAGCTCCTTCTTTAATGTTTTTTATGGATTGCATTTTCAGGTTTGAGGGGTGTCTCTTCTTTCCCTGCTCTTCTTCCCAACCCTCCTCTTTATCCCCCAAAACTGGATTTCAGGATGTTAATATTTAACATCTGAAGTACCCAACTGTGCTTTTATTAAAGGTCTTTTACACTCTTACTAACGTCATCAAAACCCTGGTTGTCAGATTACTAATCAAAGTAAAATTGCTGTGATCAGAACCAGTGCATAAAATAAACATGAGGAAATGCTTCACTAGGAAACCTTTCAGTGAATTAGGATGTAACAAAGATGTTATGTTTAAGTAAAGGACATTAGGTAATGAATACACTTTTGGGAGCAGTGCTCTTATCACAAAATTATACTGGCTTTCTCTAAAATGATCTTAGTCTAGCTTTGGAGTTATCAGATATGAATAAAAGATATTTTCCCCATTCTTAACTTGGATCTTTTTTTAATTCTGTTGAATGCTCATACCTCTTGCAGGAAAATTTTACATACGTATATCATGTCCTCTTTTTAAACTGTCACAGTCTTGATGTCCTCAGTTTGTATCTGGAAATCTTTCATTTCTCTTAGTTATTTTCTTGGCCAACTTGAGCCCCCTTTGAATTTCTTCTACTTAACTTTGAAAAAAGAATGACTAGAACTAAATATGCTATTCAGCATAATAGCAGGTGTTATAGAAAGGTATGGTATTTATAGTGCATTGCACCGACATGTTGCGCATCCGAATTTCTCTTTTTGCCTTCTAATACATGATAACTATGTCTTACTGAACTGCTTACAAATGCCTACATCTCTTCCATGAACAGGTTAGTTTAAAATCTAGTGCTGTGTATCTGTTAGTGATTGTTTCTGGTAATGTATAGCTTTGCGTCTGTCTGCTACTCTTCTAGCAGTTCATCTTTCAGTTAGTTTTTTGAAGCTGCTAGACATCTCTACTTCTGAGTGGCTTGCTTAAATAACTGTATCAGCAGATATTACTGTACACCTTCTGTGGCAATGGCAGTGCAAGACTGTGTGCCTTGAAGGAAAGGATCACGTGTTTCTTCAGTTATCTGCAAAGACTACAGATCGGACTGTCAATTATGTCACACCTGGGAAATGATCATTTGAAGTGTCCTATGTTGCCAAGTTTGACAGGCAGTATTTTAGGGTGTCTTCATAATAAGTTGGGAAGAGTTTTCTGTAAACGTCCTGTTTCATCTTGCTACTTGGTCAATGTTAACATATGTGTGAGGGTTGGACAGTGATGTAAAATCACTGATGAGAGAGCTTCTCTCTCATTTGTGCTATGTTGATGTTCTAGTAAACCCCACCTGAGTATAGGTGGTTGTAATTTGATTTGAATTTTTCTTTTGATTTGCCATAAGCATGAATGCCAAAGTAACTTTTTAACAGGATTTTTTTTCTGAAATACTTTTTATTTAAGTGAACCTTTGAAGAACACTTGTGGAAGATATAAAAACATAAGACTAGCTTTTATCTATTAAACAATACAGTAGTACTTGTATGAATTACAGGATTTATCAAGATTTACATTGTGAATTGTTGTTATTAAGTTGGCAGTTGACAGTAAGTACATGTGACTGAAATGCTGCATAAGTGCATTAAATTGGCTAATATGGAACTACTATGTAAAGAAGTGTAAATATGTCATTGTAAGACTGTTGTATCTCAAAGGATTCTGGTTTAAAACTAATTAAAGACTTGGCCATAATGTATGAGAGTAAAAAGCTAATATCTTAAAATTAGGGAGGGCTTCTTAAAGAGTGGTTTTGGCTGGGGGTAATAAATACGTTCAGATAGTAGAATCTCAGTTCTTTTAGGCTTCAATTCTGTGATTATCTTCTTGAGAAATAGCCCCTCTTTTATCTTTTCTGAGAAACAAACTTGATGGTCTTCAAATTTCTTCCTTTGACGGTGTCTTTATAAAATGACCAAGAAACCTCCTGCCTGTGTTTAGGGCTAGAGGATAGTTCCCTTTGACCCAGGATTCGAGAAGGCCGGAAGGAGCACTGAGAATAGCTTGTCGTCTTCCATTTCTCCAGGGAGACCCAGGCGGAAGCTGGTGTTGCTTCTGTCTCCACAAGGGAACACTGGCAGAATATACTAGAATGATGGAAATGCCAAAATGCTGAGATCCCTTGCTAGTCTGAAAGAGAAGAAATACTATGTAAATCAGAGATTAGGGATGCATGAACTTTTTCTTTACTATGCTAGAAGAGAATTTAATGCAGAGTTTAATGTAGCTACTGTTGTTGCCCTTCACTTGCACATGCACGGAAGTAATGTCTAGCCAGCAACTTCATTTGAGAGAGAATTTGAAAGATGATTTTTCATCCTCCAGCTTCAGAGCAGTCTCTCTTTTTCTGTATATGTTTGATGGAGGAGATTGACTTACACAGGGTTCATCAGTTTTGTCTGTTTAGTGCTACACAGAGTATTTTGTACAGGTGTTGCTGTCTCTGAAGAAGTATGTATAATGGAAAATTCTTTTCTATTTAAAATTGTTCCAAAGTTCATTAGCAAACACAAACTGTTAATGTTGTGACATAAACTGAATTCTAAATGTGTGGCTGGTGCACTGTCCTTAGTTTGTCCTATAGCTAGGTTCAGGAGTAATACTTTGTTGAATTACATGCCATATGTTCTGCAATACTTTGGCACTAGGGATGAGTTAAGGATAGTCTCATCCCTTAGCACTGAATGCCCTTGGTTTTGCTGGTTTATATCACATCTTTAACCTTGCTTTAAATGTAGGTTTTGGGTGTTAATTTAATTTGGCTGCTCTGTATGTGAGACATCTTGCCTGAGTGAATTTAATTACACCATTGAGTAAAACTAAAGCCATGAACACTGATGCACTAAAATTGTAGCAGAAGTATAAGGTTTAGTTTTATATGGCTTCTTGTTTGGAGTTATTAACTATATGGAGGAATAAACCCCCTTTAAAACTCCTTTTTTAAAACATTACAAAACCCACAATGTAAAGTTGCCATGAGCCAGCCAAAAATAATACATAGGGCATTCAGGAGTGCAGTTGCTAATTGGCTGCTGCCTGAGAAAATGGTACACTTGGCTTCTACTTAACACTGTGGGTTTGGCAGAAAGCCAGATTTGGGGTGAGGTTGTGAATGAAGCTGCATGTGGTTAGGGAGGAGTTCAAATGATTCATGTCTTGGAAGTTGTAGTAAGCAGTGCAGTATGTACGTGGGTAAGCTGCTGGAGGAAACTCCTTACCCATGTCCTCCCCCCACACACTCCTTCCTACCCCTTCACTCACCTCTGCTGTTCTCTATTCTTTAGTGCTACATGGGGACCGTATTCTGTATTTCAGTTAGTTTTAATCATTCGCTCCATTGGGATATTTAATGGTGTAACTCACATTTCAACAATTCTTCTCTTATAGATGGAGAATGGAGAGGAGGTAGAAATAGAGGAATTCTATGTAAAGTACAAAAACTTGTAAGTAAAGTTATAGGTCTGGTTATTTTCATTCAGCTTATGCAAATTCCAAATAGTTGTTGAAAACTGTATTTGTAAATGATGTAACTGTTACTACCCCACTTTTAACACTACTAATATTTAGTCCAAGATAGTGGTAAATAAATAACAGGGAAATATCTTGCATTGGTAGTATTAGGTCTGGTAGTGTCTCTAATCTGTATTCTTTCCAAAATGAAATCTAGAGGTTGCTCTGCTGTTAAAATTTAATTTAAGGCTCTGATTATGCATGCAGATTCATAAGCACATATTTACGTAGTTGTATAGATCTAACTGCAACCATAGAGCTTTAATCTCATAATGCTCCTGAAAACTAATCCAAATCAACCTTTACCGTTGTTTCAAAAACAAGATTTGTGTTCAGCAAAATCTTTTATTACGATAACAAATGAGATGGTTTCCAGTATTCCAACAGAGAACTGCCACTCTGGAAGAGGGATGTAGTAGGGGTGAGAACAGCAGCATGCTGTTTCACTTCTGGGCTCTGGAACTGCAATGCAATCAGTATTTAAAATAAAATACTTAACTTCTGGATAAAGCACATTTTTCTTCTAGAGAAACAGAAAATCTTGTTCAGTTTTAAAAAGTCCTATATGAGGGACAGAAATTCACTTAAAGTGAGTTTCTTGCAGTTAACTGCAAATAGTTGACTTCATTTTAAATATGCTGCCAGTTTTTTACCCTTTATACTATATTGGTTATTGTGTGATATTTAATAGATTAATTGTGGTTTGTCTAGTTTTATTACATTGACATGTAATTTTGTATTAACTATTTGTGTCTTATTTCTTAGCAGTATAACTTTATGAGAGACTTTAAATTTATAAAGTGGGACTAGTCATTTTGGCAGAGATGCTGATTCTTATCTGAAGCTTAGTGTTTTCTTAAAGAGGAAGCATTGTCATAGAACTGCAATTACAAGGCTTTTTATTTTCTTTCTGTCAGTGTTAAAATGTTAACTGACTTTTATAGGATTCCTAATTACAGAGTGGTTCTCAAAAATATAGTGTATAGTATGATAGTATTTGATATCTATTTACATACTCTTATTAACTTTTTGAAACCCCATTCTTTTCTGGAGTATAATGTTAAATAGTAGCATTTATGATGTATGTCTTGTCTAATAATCTATATTTTGAATATGCCCAGTAAAAATTGTCCTTATTCTGTGCCAAACACTAAATGCATGGAGTATGTGTATGAGTATTATTTGTGTGGGAATTGTTTTTTATTTACTGATGGATTTCTTCATTAATAAGTAGAATTACTTCCAGTAAAGATGATTTGTTAATAACTTATATAATGAAGAAGATAGTGTCCAGTTTCCCAAGCATGACACTACAATGTACTTAAAAAATTTAACAGCACTAATGGGATGCATGGGCATATGCAATGGAAGTACAGTTTTGAGTAATATTTTCTTTATTTCATCTTCTAGCTCTTACCTTCACTGTCAGTGGGCATCTGTGGAAGAACTGGACAAAGACAAGAGAATTCAGCAGAAGATTAAGCGGTTTAAGGCAAAACAGGGCCAGAACAAATTCCTTTCAGAAGTACAACATTTTTTTCAACTTATTTTAATGTTTAAATGTTAGATATTTAAAGAATATTCCTATAAATTCTTATTCTATATACAAGCAGATTTTTAATAACTGGATGAGATATCAGTAGCGTTTATTCTGGTGTAAAGTATAACCAGGCTTGATTCCAAGTGCTGCAAGCTTATGGAACTCAAATGGTCCATCCTAACTTTATAATTTTTACTATAGCTTTTTTTCTTAAAGGGAATGATTAGTTCACGCTTCTAAACCGGAAGTTTCTTCGTCTTTCTGTTGTTTGCTTGCTTAGATCTTGGCCCTTGCAGCGTAATGTGGAAACTGTAGCAATTCTATTCAAGCAACCCATGTAAGACACTAGGTGAAGTTCTGTAGAGTATAAGAAAATATACGTTTATGGAAGCTAGACAAATTCTCTTGTGGCATACTTTAAATCTTTTTAAAAAACTTAAGCAACCTGTCAGAATTGGGAATAACAGTAGCTTGGCGTAGAATTCTCTCTTAACTATGAGGAGTGACATGAAAAGAGGCGACGCATACTAAGGCTGAGAATGATTCTTGACGAATCAGTACCAGGTCTGCCTTCTCAGGAGCTGATTATGCCAGTAAAAACGCAGCACATTTTTCTGTGTTAGGGGCTGCTGCTCACTAGGGATTCTAAGCTTTTGATCATCAATTTAATTTCACTTAGAGCCATAAGCAGTGGTGTGGCAGGGGTCCTGTCAATAAAAGACCAGATCTGCTGATTTGTGTCTCTGAAAGCTTACCTTTCAGCAAAATGCTGTCTTTTGAGAAAACACATTTTTGTACTAATCTATTTATTTATTTACATATTTACCTATCATCATTATTATTTATAATTAAAGATAAGCAAAACCTGTAAGAGATTGAAAACTTCTGTAAAGTCATCGTGGGCTTCTGATTAATTGCATCAGCTTGATATAGTTGGATAAAATTGACAGAATTCGGGGGAGGAAGAGTTGATGTACTATGCTTTTAGGAGAGAGTATAAAAGAGCATAGAGAGTATTTCTATGAATGATAGGTCAAAACAACCCAAGATGCTTTTGAGATTATTAGAAAATGAAGTGGCAACTGTAAAGAATTAGCTGCCTCTCATAATTCTAATGCCTAAGGAGCTAAGTTACATTATCTTTTCAAGACCTCTGATATTTCTTTTTTTTTAAAGAAGTTAATAAAATATGGAAGAATGGTCAATGCAGTCTTTCATGCCATTAAGCAGTTTTTAATGTAAAATTTAACATCTGTTCTAAAGCAGCAAGCCAGGAATTGTGTGGGGTTTTTTTTGTTTTTTGCTTTTTTTAAATCTGTTTCCAAGTGGATCATAAGTTTTTGTAAGAACTTGGAGTTTGTTCTTGTTTAAGAAGAAGCTATCAGAACATACATAGTTCTTGCTCTCTTTATCTCCCTTTTCTATTGGAGTAGCTCTTAAAAGTATAAAATGAAATGCAGCACTTGTGTACAAAAGTGAATCCTGTATCTTGTTGAAGGGATAAGAAAGATGATAAATTGTGAATTTTGGAGAAGCTGTATATACATGTGCTGTTTCTTCTGTTTCTGGAGTAATAATCCCTGAGTCTTGCTTATAAAGCAATTAAACAATTCCTGTAGTTAAAATAATCTAAAGGCACTTAGTGTACAAGGCTCTAATTCCTTTATTGCAAGCTGTAGTTTTCAAGAATACTAAATGCATTGCATGCCATAAGCCTTTTCGATTGCTCATTAGTGAATTGTAATTTCACACTTCATTTAAAATATTCTTAAACATTCTCTCACAGTAAAAGGTTTCACACAGTAATTAAGAGGCCCAGTTAACAAAGTCTGAGAAGTCTGATTCCCTCACGGGGAATGATCTTGCTGAATTGTAGCATTTCAATTAACATGTTGAAGTTTGCCAAGTATAAATTTTATGTCACTGTGACCCAAAATATTATTGCCTGGTGAAATACATTATAGTTTTCCTCCCAGGAAGGGCTAATAAAGATATCTTTTATATTTTTGCCTCTGTCCTTCAACAGATTGATGATGAGCTTTTTAATCCAGATTACGTGGAAGTTGATCGAATCATGGATTTTTCACGTAGCACAGATGATAATGGAGAGGTAAAGAGAAATTTCAGTGCATTTCTAGTCATATAGACATTGTATTTAGAATGTATTCTTTATGAATGTGAATATATTAAACATTTTGAAGCTACCAGTCTCTGTGCGTTGTAAAATAGGAAATCACGTGAGGGAATTTGGGCTAGTATAGTGGTTTCCTTAAAGCAAAGGGTTTTAAGTGAGAACTACAAACAAATCTTTTATGAATAACCTCTATTGAAAAAAACAAACAAAAAACCACCCTGCTGTGTAGATCTAACATATTTCTTAATGCTACAGAGGTGTCATGTCCATGCAGGTAGTAGAGAATTTAAATGAAAATTTCAACAGTCTTGGCTAAATGAATGTTGATGTCTAGTCTGTCATGATGCTGTTTATGCTATCTGTATAGATCTGCAGAAGAGGTCACAAATTGACTGTTCCACACTTTTATGACCTGTTCTTCAGAACAAGATCACCTTGTCCTCTAGGAGACTACTTTGTGGTCTTGGGAGAATAGAAAGCTTTACTGGCAATATCAGTGTTTCTGTGTCTCTCTACCTGTGAACGGTGGTGTTTGGGTTGCCTGTTGGGAAGTTTCTGATGATGTTAACAGGAAGAAAACAGTTGACTATTTAAATGTGTAGTAAAACATAGAAATTTTTGCAGTTGGTGAACCAACTGCAGTTGGTGCAGTTGGTTTTACTCTAATATTTTGGTTTAATCTTAGTGATTTCAAATGTAGCTTTGTGCTCATTTTGGTGGCGAATCTGCATTTCCTGTGTTCTAATCTTACTTCATTGTGTTGTCAAGATGTCAGCCCGCTGTTTGCTTATCCTCTTGGCTGATTGCAGACATTTAGGTCTGTTGATACTTTTTAAATTGTATCTAGCCTGCAGATCTCCTATAAAAATGGTTGCACATTTATTGTTTTAAATTGTAATCTAATTTTATTTTTATCTTAACAAAGCCTGTAACTCATTATTTGGTGAAGTGGTGTTCACTTCCTTATGAAGACAGCACTTGGGAGCTAAAGCAAGACATCGACCAAGCTAAGATCGAAGAATTTGAGAAACTGATGTCTAGGGAGCCAGAAAGGGAGCGTGTGGTAAGAATTGGCTCTGTATAGTGGATTTTATTTGAAAATAGTAAAGTGATGTGGTCTTTCAGAAACCACTAATGGGATTTGCTGTATTTGAAACAGGAGCGACCTCCTGCCGATGACTGGAAGAAATCGGAGAGTTCCAGGGAGTATAAAAACAATAACAAACTCAGGGAATACCAGTTGGAGGGAGTAAACTGGCTTCTTTTCAATTGGTACAACACGTACGTAAAATACTGCTTACTGCTGAATCCTGCTTTGGAAAAGCTTTTATAATTTATATGAGATGTTAACCTTTTAAAAGTAGACTTTTAAATGTCTCCTTTTTTTTTTTCCTACTGTAGGAGAATAAACTAATTTTGGGTGGATAACATAGTGTTACATAAAACTTAAATATGTGGGATAGATATCTGACAAACGCTTTTGTATGTATATTTGTTCATGCATACCCCTAATGTCTTCCCCAACCTTGTGAACTTGAGATGGATATATCTATGTTCACTACATCACAAAGCATAACATTTATTTAAAATATCAAGAGATTATGTTGTCTTTAGAATATAAACTTACTGTTGTAGAAAATTCTGTTTTACTCAAATTAGCTTCTGAAGTACTTTTATTCTAAGTATTATATGGTAGGAATAAATCATTTAGGACTTTTTATTATTGCTTTCAGACGAAACTGCATTTTAGCAGATGAAATGGGGTTGGGAAAGACTATCCAGTCCATTACGTTTCTCTATGAGATATATTTGAAAGGAATCCATGGTCCTTTCTTGGTTATTGCACCATTGTCCACAATTCCCAACTGGGAAAGGGAGTTCCGCACCTGGACAGAGTTGAATGTGGTTGTGTATCATGGGAGTCAAGCAAGCCGACGGACCATTCAGTTGTATGAAATGTATTTCAAAGATCCACAGGTAAAAGCTCTTCATGACTTTTTTTTTGGGGGGGGGGGAGGGTGTATGTTTTACTGTCAATAATTAATCTTAGGTTACAAGCATTAATTAAGTTTTTAGTACTGATATAGTAGGCTTCAGCTAATAATGAAAGCATATGTATTAATAGAGAGAGAGGGGTTTTTGATAATTGCCATGAGGCCGCTTAGAAATGGAGGAGAACAGCCAAGAGTTGCTGGGATGGTGATGTGTGCAAGCATTTCATTATTTTGCATTCATGAGGAAAGCTGGCAGAAAAGATTCTTAATGATGAAAATACATTGGAACTAAGGTTAAAAATCGATCTTTGCCTACCATTCTGGAAAAGACCAGCATCAAACTTGTTGATGCTTCTTTATCAAATTGTGTAAGTTGAATACGTCTTGAGTCTGTGTTACTGCATTCATGTTGAAGAGTTCTTATGAGAGAAGGAGAACAACTATAGAAAAATAATTTGGGATAGAAACAGAAAAATATTTGGAAAACTGGAGCCGTAGGGAGCAACAAATCTCTATATTAAACACAGCTTTGCCCAGAATAAGTGAACAGGAGTAGGGGAAAAAATATGTGCACACGTTGAATGTTATTGCAAGATATAGCATAATCCTTTTCACTTAAAAAAAAAAAAAAAAAAGTTCAATCTGATATGATATATTGTGGAGTAATATTTCCAACTGGGCTTAAAGAAGTGATAGTGGTGAATTCATATATTTAGATTTTCTGTAAAGCATTTGATTTTATGCCACCAGATATTTTGATTAATAAACTAGAATGATATAAAATCAATATGGCACACATTAAGTGGATTTAAAACTGGCTGACTGATATTTCTTGATGTAATTTTAAATGAGGAATGATTTGCATTTCCAGTGTGGCTCTTTGGGGATTGGTTCTTGTCCATGAGCTATATAACACTTTTATCAATGACCTGAAAGAAAACATAAAATCATTACTGAGGAAGTTTTCAAATGACAGAAAGATGGGGAGAGTGGTAAATAATGGAGACAGTTCATGGATACAGAGTAAGCTGTACTGCTTAATAAACTGGATCCAAGCTAACAATAATCAGAATAACTAAATATAGGGCTCTCTGTGGACAAGGAGTGGACACCATTCTTACAGCAGGGAGAAGAGTGTTGTTCTGGGAAGGCCTTAAGACAAATGCAGATCCTTTTGTCATGACACACAACTGGTTAAATATGAGTTCACGCTGTGGCTAGTTAGAAGGGCTAGTGTGATGCATGTGTGTAGGAGGAAAGAAATCTTTATTAGGATTAGAAAATCATAACATTCTTCTGTCACTACTGTAGTGGGTAATCCAGTTCTGTACAGTTTTCATATCCATGCCTCAAAAAGAGAGTTGAAAAAACAGTCCTTAGAGCAAAGCTGTGAGGGTGGTTGCAAGACAGAAACTACCCCTTTTATAGGGAAAGAATTGAATATTATCTGTTTGGAAGATAATTGTGGCACAACTTGACATACCATCAGGGCAAATAGAAATAGAATCAGGTTCTTGAATCTAGTAGAAAAATATATAGGAACTTTTAGTGGCTAGAAGTTAGATCTGTTTGGCCTAGAAAATAACCATTTTCTCAGCAGTTTATCAAGGAAACTTTCAAATTGAAATCATATACCATTGTAAAAGATGTTTGTCGGGATAAGAGTTACTGCACTGAAGCCCAATGGCTTGTATTGCTAAAGAAGCTAAGTGTTATTATTATCCATGTGGCCATATAATACATAAATGAACCAAATTAATTGATCTGTGTTTTGTCTGTTTTTAAAATTATTTCTTATCAGAGAGGCATAATATTTTGTATTAAGTACTTGCATAAGCACAAGTTGCTATATTTGTTTCTGTTATACTGAAGTGCTTCCTATGTTTAAAATGTTTGTTTGTTTGTTTAAATGGTGCTTTCTCTCAGTATGTTCTTCCTCGTTGGATGTAGCAGTTGCATAGCTGTGAGACTTCCACAACAGCATGAAACTTAAGGGAACCTTTTCAGAAAAAGCCCACTTACTGTGCAGATACTTAGTGTTATTTTGGCAGTATCACTGTGTTGATCTAAAGGCTAATTGCTACAGAAAGACTTTTCTTTTTATTTCTTCTTCCTCTCTGCCACTATGTGTTCTTAACTCTTCTCTTGCAATGGCCATGGCCATCATTTGCTCCCATAGTGAGTAATGGCAAAACATTCATGGCACAGAAAAATCATTTTCTGCCAGTTTTGCTCCCTGAACTGGCTTGTGGTGAGAGTCAGGCAGTTCTCACAGTTGGGGATGAAGCAGGAATGGGTGAACTGTTTGTTTTGGTGGCAGCTGGATCTAGATGTATCATGAAATTGTACCGTGTTGTGTATTCCATTCTCTGCAAGGCTGAACTGTGAAATGCACAGTGGGAACGGGGTCAGGGGTAACAGCCTCTGTGTGTTCTGACACTAAATCCTTATGCAGTGTTCAACCTCACATCCTCCAAAGCACCATCAGTGGGCACAGGATGGGAGATAAGGGAAGGGAGAGAAAGAAAGCAGGCTTTGGAAGTATTATTTCTAGTCCCTTAGCCAAACACATCATCAACCCAGACACTGGCATCTTTGACAGTTTAGGTCTTAACATGAGAAGAAGCCTCTCAAGCTGAGCAGTTTCTCAAAAAGACAGTTCAATATTGTGAAACTCTGAGCGGCTTTGAAGGGCAATGATAAGAAACAACACGCTTAAGAAGCGCCTACCCCATCTCCAGTAGTGTGGTTTTCAGAGTCAACACCAGTGCAAGGTGTTGTGAAAACCTGGACAACAACCAGGCAAAAAACGTTTCTTCACTGGTGCAGTTTTGACACCAAGGGACACCCTGCTACCAGAAATGTTCCCCGAAAATCTCATATCTTGACAGTAATGTCTTGACAGTAATATCTGGCTCATGAAAAGATCACAGCATCTCAATGTGCTGGCCTTCCAAGTTACCTACTTAGTGTATCTTCATCTGCTGTTTGTTAGGTAACAGCTTTTTTTCCCTAAGAAGGTAAATGTTTCTGGAATATGCCACATTAAAGCACTGTTGAGTAGATCATAGCTTCTTGTGAAATACTGTTGACGTGCTTGCATAGATTTAATGGGGAGTTCATGAGATCAGATTTTCTGGTCATGGGATTAGGTCAGTAGCCAACTGTGATCCTCACAGTTTTGAGAGGATATTATATACAGGTCACTTATAAAAAGATAAAGCCTTGCACATATTTTGAAGAAAAAATTGTCACTTTACTGCAAAACATGTTTGTTTTGAAATTTATTCAATGTGCAACCCACAACATATTCAACATTTTCCAAGCAGGACTGGCTTTGGACTTGCATGAGGCCTGTCCTTACAGAGACAGTGTCCCTGTGCAGACCCAGTGCCACTTGAGATAGCAAGTTACTTTTTTTTTTTTTTTCTTTGAGCAGGATTAGGAAGAAATATGACAGAATATATCAGAAAGACGTTCATTTCATGATCTTCAGTGAACTTTATTCGGGATTTTTTTGAAACAGAATCTTAGTATCAGCATTGAAAAAGAAGATCCTCAACTAGCCATATAAGTAGTGAAGATGATGCCAAATATCAGCTAAATCATGCCGTTGAACTTTTCTTCACAAAAATTTACAAAACTGTCAGGGAAATGTATGCAAAGGCATATATTCTCCAATTATGAATTTGGAGATTTGCTTCTCTTCAGAACTATTTACTAGAATTGTAGGTGATTTGGGTACTTGCTGTCCATCAAGAAGAAATTACTGTTTATTGGGAGCAAAATATTTTAATATTCAGAAAATTGAAGCCTTAACATACTTTTGGCTTATTTGGTTGTTTGGGAGGATTGTCACAATTATACTAATGCTGTGATATTTTAATTTGAAAGAAAAAGCTAGTTCTCTTGACGAAGTCTTAAGTGGAATATTGTGGCAATACAATAATGTTTCACAGCATTAGTATAATCCATACATATTACAGCTGAAGTACTTGTATAGCATTTTTGTAATGAATATACAGTGATTATATGGTTCTTTTTACAGGATTGAAAAACATGGCTAGCATGAAGTAAACTTACACACTTGTATCCTTTATTGAGCCAGTGATACTGACTTAATTTACTTAAAGTATCTTGCCCATTGTTCTTGTTTTTTAAAAAGTGCATTTTGAAGATGAAACAAATCTTCTTCCTTTCTTTACCAGCAATTTCACTTCAGTTTTTACCGTTCTTTTTAGGGTCGTGTGATAAAAGGGTCCTACAAGTTTCACGCCATTATCACAACATTTGAAATGATTTTGACCGACTGCCCAGAGCTGCGTAACATTCCATGGCGTTGTGTGGTAATCGATGAGGCCCACCGGCTGAAAAACAGGAACTGTAAGCTTTTGGAAGGACTCAAGATGATGGATCTGGTCAGTGTGTACACTGTCTACATTTTCATTTTCTATATTTATCTTAGTCCTGATTTACAGCTTCATCAAAAATGAAAGTTTTTCTTCTCAAGCATCAAATGCTAAGAAGAATGAGAGAATGCAGCTGAGAGTCTTTAATATATCTGGAAGCATATTCATACCTTGAATTTTGGAGTGCTGATGTCTCTTTGTTCATTTAAAAGTAGAATTATATGGATTCTGTTAAAAGAGTCCAGAGAAATAATTCTTTTTCCCCTCTCTCTGTTCTAATAGAAATAATTCTTTTTCCCCTCTCTCTGTTCTAATTTTACTTGTTTTTTAAATCATTTATCCTCCATATTCCTATCTTTACATTTATTTAAAAATATACTTAATAATGTTGTTAAGTGACCAAATACTGGTGTGAGACTTAAACTGCTCTGAATTAACGTTAACCCTAATGTTAGTTTGTTGTGTAGCTGTAAGGAAGTTCTGTTAGATGGGCTAGGGAAGAGAATAAAGGAAGGGGATAAAAAGGAAGAGAAAAGTGAGTTGCTTTCTGATGGCTGTATAAATATATAATACTATATGCACAAAATATGCAATATTAAGCATACAGGGAAAATTAAGAAGATGTTTTTATGAAGGTATTTATTATTAAAAAGGCAAAACAAGTTCTGCTTTTTGTCCCAAGATTCTTTAAAAAAAAAAAAAAAAAAAAAAAGCGAGAGTCATACTAAATTAACATGTGGAACTCAAACCCTCCTATTCATAATAATAGAGGCATAAACATTAGTTTACACAAGCATATGTGACCTATAGGTCGCCTTTAGTTTCTGTTTCCCTCTCTGTTAAATAATACTTTTTTCAAAGTAGTCTTGAGGCTTAATGAATGAAAGTTTGTAAAAATGCTGTATACAATTTATTATTTAGTATGGTTGCTAACAGAGGAAAGATGAGCTTATAGTGATGGCTATAGACAGAGATGTGGGACTTCTCACTTTAGTTCTTGTTCTACTACTAAATTCATGTTTGACCTCGGGCAAGTCACTTAACCTCTCTGGGCTCCTTGTATCATAAGGAAACAATATTCTTCCTTCTTTTCTGTGAGTTTATATGGTAAAGTCTTCTGGAAAGAAATTTGTTTTATTTTTCTGGTGACTAACAGAACAGGACCTCATGTTTTAATGGGCTTCTTGGAAATGATCTTATTAATCCCTACTTTTTCCATTTGCTAATCCATGAAAAATAGGCAAAACTTGTTTTAAGAGAAATTGAAATTTTAAACACACTTTTAGAGATTACTTGTGAAGATTTTAAAGCAATATGTAATATTTCCTCTTGTTTCTGCAATCTCATGCTTTGTTGTATGTAGATAGAGAGTAGGACTCTGCTTCAGGTTTCCTGTGTTAGAATTTTACATCTGCCCTGAAGAGATTCGTGTACTGAGACCTACTAGAGGTAGAGTTAATGAGTGGGGGTTATACTGGAAGTGATGGGGTAAACGCAGCTGTTAGCTTCTCATTTAAAGTACGTTGTATTTGTGAAGGTGCTGGGTCATTACAGGTCAGTAAAATCTCTTCTTGTCCTCTTTTTGGAGGACTTTTTGAAGACGCTTAGGTGTTGAAGTGTTTTCTAGGTGGTCTCTGAAGGCAGGCCAGAATATTAGCTACAAATGTCTTAAAAAGAGCGGTATGTAAGTAGTTGGGGGGAGGAGGGGAAGCAAACACAAGGATACATAGGAAAAATATTAGAATTTTGTGCATTTCACTGTTGAAAATAAATCTAGGCAGATTACTAGACAACTCTCTCTTAACTTTTCAGGAACACAAAGTGCTGCTTACTGGAACACCTTTGCAAAATACAGTGGAAGAGCTATTTAGCTTGCTTCACTTTTTGGAACCAGGTCGGTTCCCATCAGAAACCACATTCATGCAAGAATTTGGTGATCTGAAAACTGAAGAACAGGTAAACTGCTCCTGCACATTTTCTTTTCTATGTAGGTATTGTGAATTTAACCATTTTATTGTATCCGAGTTTTATTACTTGTTTTTACAAGTAATAAAAGTAAAAGAGAACATAGATTCTTTTTCGAAGACCACAGTGTTTTTCTTCTCTGTATTTTGTTTGTCTTTGTTTTGTTGGGGTTTTTGCCTTTGACCAAAAGTCATTTTGTCTTGTCACCGTTTTTGCTCCTTCGTTAATTAGTCATGCAGAAATGAGGAAAGTTCCCCTTATTAAAATGTGGTGTTTGAAGATTGGAGGGAGGGTGTTCTCATAATGCTAGATGAAAACACTTTTTAAATTCTTTTTTTTTTTTTTTTTTACCCTAAGAGAATTAAATTATCAGGTGACATTCTTCCATAAGTATCGGTATAGGAATGAGGGGACTGTCCTCTGTAAGTTCTGTGGAGTTAATATTGGGAGTTTTATTGCTGTCTTCTGAGGAAGCAAGGACATATTTGAAGCCTAGTTAGCAAGAGGCAGCCAAAGAGAGAGGTGGTTTTTTGAGTGACTCAGTAATAGTTTTATCAGGCTGTCCCATGAAAGAAATGCGTAAATCAAAATAAAATGAAAAACCCTTCATGCAACAAAATGTTTTAGATCTCAGACGTAAAAGCCACTGATGAATATATAAAACTTAATTTCTTCTGATAGATAGGAAAATGATTTTTAAAAGTTGATAGGTAACAGTCAAACACCTTGAAGTTAGGAATTAACTCAAACATGGTGTCTTGATTTAGGCACTTTAATTTAGTCCTTTGCACCCTATGATAATCTAACTTCAGGGAAGCATGCCTTTTTGCAGGCAATTCTATCTTGGTTATGTCTGAAAATTCCAATTTCTTGTATTTCTGACTTTTGAGTGCTTGCATTTGTGATCTTAACTTTTTGAGAGCAACTCTTTTATATGTAATGATGTAAATTAAAAAAAAAAAAAACAGCCCCTCCCCCCAATGGCCCTCATCCCCCCACACCACCACCCCTTCTGGAAAATCATAGTATGTCCTGGGGAAATTGCAGGATATGTTTCTACAGATTGTTCAGGCAGTTGTATGTCAGTCTGCCTGGACTCTGACCTGATTGGCAGTGAGCCAACTCTGATCCAGGAGCCATGTAGTCATGTTAATAAAGTGTTTGAGCTGAAGTTAATATATCCTAACTCTCAGCATAGCTTTTGTCTGGCCAGCTCAAAATGTCAGCAGGACAGAACTGGAA
Source organism: Apteryx mantelli (assembly GCF_036417845.1). NCBI lineage: Eukaryota > Metazoa > Chordata > Aves > Apterygiformes > Apterygidae > Apteryx > Apteryx mantelli. Next base: position 37,580,516 of record NC_089979.1, read on the forward strand.
AGTTTTGAAGCCATACATGCAGGTATAACTAAAATAATGCCATCAGCCAACAGCTTTTGGAGGAAGTGCTTTTTGTGTGGATGCACCATTAGATGCTTGGGAATTCTGATTTGTCTTTAAAATGATGGGAGAGATTACACGTTAGTGACTTGGATCTTCTCCTCTGTTCCTTGCAATCCTATTCCACGTATGGTTTTTTTTTCATTCCTTACCCTCTTTACTAATTTATCTCCTTTCTCTTGAAGTTGCTTTATTACTACGGGAATGATAAGAATGCAGGACAAAGTGTCTTTGCTCTTGGTTCTGCTATACAGCAGCCTAGCAGGAGGAGATGACCAGTTTCAGGGCAAATAATTGTCAGCTCTTCAACTTTGAGCTGCTGCATGCTTTGAGAGGCAGAACCTAAAAAAATGTAAATGCCAATCTCTATTAAAAACAAACAAACACAGTTACATGTTTGAGCTTTTTTTATTTAAGAGACTTTTCAAAAACTTGACAAAATTAAGCTAATTTTATGGAATGAAAGCAAGCATCTTTAAAGTATATGCTGAAAAACCTGGAAACTTGAAAATTTCTTGGCAATGTTTGGAAAATTTTCCAAAGTAAAATGTTTTCTTTTTGAGAACAGGGCTAAAAAATTTTAATACTTCAGTGGATCTCAAAACTAAGGAAAAAAGAAAAGAGCTCTAGAAGCAGATGAAGGGGAAAAATAGCATAAATCACTGTTTTTTAGCAGATAGAAGTTAACTGCAAGACTTAATCTTATAGTCAGATTTGCTCATCTAACTAGCTTCAGTCTCTAGGTCATTGAGGAAAGATCTTGCAAATGCTGTCCACCTGTTATCTGTGGTAGAAAATTTTGAGGGATTTTAGAATTAAGAAAACTGGAAAAAAAAATAGAAAATAGAAAAAAAGTATTTGAAGCCTTACAGTGGTAATTCAGTTATTTATTAACGTATTTTTCCTAGGTGCAAAAACTCCAAGCTATTTTGAAGCCGATGATGCTGAGACGTCTCAAGGAGGATGTAGAAAAGAATCTGGCCCCCAAAGAAGAAACTATCATTGAAGTTGAGCTGACAAATATTCAGAAGAAATACTATCGTGCTATTCTTGAAAAGAATTTCACATTTCTTTCCAAGGGTGGAGGTCAGGCAAATGTGCCTAATCTTTTAAACACTATGATGGAACTAAGAAAATGCTGCAATCATCCTTACCTTATTAATGGTAGGCCTTCTATTTTTTTCCTCATCTGAAAAATGGTTGTATGAAGGTTCAGCATGTTAGAAATTCTATTCTGGTCTCTCTAGAGAGAAAGTCATTTGTTCTTCTTTTCATAAAATTCATATGATAAAAGCAGTGTAGATGACTGTGTGAATATATTGCAAGTCTTTTGAAAATTTTTTGAGAAGTAGAATAGTAACATAACCTTTTAGGTTCTCCTAGGTTTGGATATCTACTAGTTAAGACTGTATTGGTTTTGAAAACATATGTGCTGCTTTTTTTCCCAAGGTTTTCTAGCCCAGAGAGAGAGATATACTAGTATTAACAAGTTTTTCTTTTATTTCCAACAAAAAAAAACCTTCAGTTGTTGTAGTGCAGGATGTTGGATGCTAGCGTAAAAAGAGGCCATTTTTTCCTTCACAGCTATAGTTAGCTACTTCTTATTTTTTTAGCCATAGAGTATTATTAATTTTTTTTCTTGCTGTATTTTTTTAAATGGGGAAAAAATGCTTAAACTGATTCACCAAATGATGTCTGGTTATATTCGATGCACAAGTAATTATTCTAAAGACATGACAGTTACTCCAAAGTACTTGAACCTGACCATGTTGGAGGGCTGCGTTCCAGCACAGACGAGCTTACAGTAAAGTAGCTTTTGTGGTTCTGGTAGGGTTTTTTTGTTTGTGGGCTCTGTGTTTTGTTTTAAGTTAATCCGTTATATAAATGAGTATCAGAAAATAGTTCAGGTTGTTCAGGTTATAAGCTTCTGAAATTGATGCTTTTTATGTACCTTGGTTTTCAACAAATTTTAATCTATCTTTTTATTTTCCTTATTTCATGTTTGCTACAAAGGAAGAAAGTGAATGTTTTGCTGCTAGTTTGTTTTGTCAAATAGAGTTCAGAAGTAGGGCTTGCAGTGTTGCCTTAAATCAGTGATTTTTTATTTTATTTTTTTCTCTCCTTACAAATCTTGTATCATTTAGTGTCTGTAAGACTGCTGAAGTCCAAGTAGCTGTATAGGAAATTTCAAGTATTTTTGGATGACTGTTTCTTAGCCATAGCTTTTTGTTGGGGAAGGAAATCTAGCAGATATGAACCTAAGTGCTTTTTTAACTTTCCCTTTTTATTTGGGGGGAAAAGGGGAGAAGGGAGATCTCCTGAGAGCTTTTGGCTTTATAACATTTTTGTGACTTGCATCAACATGGTGGGTGGGTCAAGCCTTCGGATTTGATGGGAGGGAAAAATAAATAAATCCTCACTATTATTATTATGGAGGATGGACCTTAGCAAATAAGACCTTTGTAATTCTAGGACAGAAAATACTCTGATGTCCTGTAATTGTCCGAACCTCAGGTTTTATCCTGTTGATCAATAATTAACATCTTTGTGCTTAAAGTGATGACACAAGGTTATTGTAATTCTGTCAAGAGATCTTGCAGTGGCAACACATAACGTTGCATAGTGCTCTGCTGAAGCATGATATTTTGCTATAGCAAGTTCTCAAGACTTTAGTGCTTTATAAAGGTCTCTCTGAATCCCTCTCATTTTCTTTTACACTTACAGGTTGTGTGAGCAAGCACTAACACATGTGTGTTAGAATATACCTTTTCAATCCAAGTAGAACATTATATGTTTTGTATTGAATAAAAGTTGCAAACAAATTTCAAGGAAGTCTTTTAGATCATGTTCAGTTAAGAAGTGTACAAGGTTATAAGATGGAAGTAGTATGGTAGGAATTGAATAATTTGGGGGGTGGGGAGCGTTCTTGATGGGCAGATCTGTTCTGGGGGTGTCGGAGAAGGCTGGCTTGCAGAAACTGGTTTTGAGTAGGCTTCTGGAGGGAGTGACTGCATTTGGCGTCTCTGAGCAAGCTGGACAAAGCATTGTCTGTTGTTTTTCTCAGAGCTGGAGTCCTCGGTTTTCCCTAGCAACCATTCTCAAGTATTTCTAGATTGTACCTCTCTCCCTGACTCGGAGGGCCAGCAGTGGGGAGTTGCGCTGTACTTACCCCTGTTGGGGTGTTGGACACTGGAAGGGTTTCATACCCTCTCGTGAGCCCTAGAGCTCCCACTTAATTAGGAGTGGGAGTTTTCCTGGTGGACCGACCACACATTCAGACATCTTCCATTCATCTGCTAATAAAAATTGGATAGGATAGGAACCAGTGTTACAGGCATGGTTACTACATCAGGTATCTTTTGGGTAACAGGATACTCAATGTTCATCACTTAATTGCAACCAAAGTAGAGATGAAAAAGACAGGGCAGTCTTTTACAGGGTTTAGCTAGCATTATTGAAAGAAGAGCAAGCTTTTGGAGGTCATGATCTGTTATGGAAGAGGGTCTTGCTGAGACCAAACTCTGATACTGAGAATTCATCTTTTATTAGGTCTGTTTGTAGGTTTGTTGTGGCATGGTTGATTTAGGTAGTTTGCTTCTGCAGATGCTGAGTTTGCATGTTGGTTTACTTTATAGTAGCTTAAATTTGGTTGTCGCAGTTGGGTAAGAAATAAGTGATGTAACCAAGGAAGATCACTGTAGTACTACATATGAGCTATTTGAAAGCCTGCTGTATACTGAAATTGTCTAAGCTCAGTAGAGGAGCGGTAATGCTTGGAGTAGATAGATCTTTATGGGGAACAATTCAGGGTAAAACTACCAACAAGTATGGCCACGTCCGAATCCTTTCAGTTCTATTAAATCTCATAGTGCCAGGGTTGTGAGTAATGCGAAGCTGTCAGACAGGCTGCTTAGGGTGGTAGCTAGTTGAGGCACCACGTTACAGTAGGCACTGAACCAGCGATCACACAGCGAGGAGGATGTGTTTGCCTGTTTGTTTACAGGCATCTGCTTAGAACTGGAAAATGAGAAAGATGCTCAGCAGAAGCCTGGCAAGAAGCTTTTTTGTTTTGTTTTGGGTGTTCTTTCTTCTCCCCTTGCCTTTTCTTATGTTTCTCAAAAGCAATGTTAAAGCTGCGCATTACGCTATTCAGAAATACTTTATAAAATGCACTTTGTTTAAAAAAAAAAAATAAAGGAACTGAAAAAGATACCTCAAAAGTGGGTTTTTTTGGATGTGAAATCTTAAAATGATGGTGTCTAGCCTTTTACGTAGCCCAGAATAGCCATCTGATAATGCTTTCAATAGTCTGTTTGTAGAAGTGACATTAAAAATGGGATAAAAGCATAAGAGAGATTGAAGAACAGGGACAAAACTTGAACTTGAGCTGCAGTCTTCAGGTGATGGCAGTACAATGAAATGTTTGCTGCTACCCATTTAACTTGAATGTGGTTAATTGAAGCTCTGAACATTTTTTTTCTGGAAACTCTTAGCATATATTAGGTAAAAGGAGTGGCAAGAAAGAACTTTTAATTAAGTCTAGAAAGAATATACACATTGGATAGCTTTATCAGACTAAACAAAGAAATGCATTCAGTGGGAAAAGAAAGCTAAATAGAAGGTAAAATAATAATTTCACTGCTACTTATTTTTTCACTGGAATTAGTTTTTTATTGTTTGGATTTTGTCTCTGTAGTTAATAGAGGAAGGAGGTGGTCTAAGTCATCCTCATGTTTAAGCCTGGTTTTAGGGGCACAGAAATCAAATGTGATTTTTTTGTATTATCCTGTGGAAACAAGATATTTTTCTTTTACGTTGGTTTAGAAAAGGACATAAAATCCATTTGATCTGTTAGAATATAGTTTACTTTTTCAACTTCTTTTTTAATTTCTCATTCAATTGTGTGCATCAACTGGTTGTATGAATTCTTTTAGAAAAGGTTTTACACTCTTAAACAAAAAACTGAACGAAAGCTCAAAATTATTTGTTATTTATGCTGTTCGTGTGTATTTGTTTGCTTTAAATTTAAGCTTAATGTTTTTATAAATGTTTATTCACATAATGCTGAAAACATTCCTGTAGTTTCTATAGGATATCGAAGGCAAGCTCATTGTTTATTAATAAAAACCTTTGCAGCGTTCATGTATTGCTGTCCAATCTTTGCAGGTGCTGAAGAGAAAATTTTGGAGGAGTTTAAAGAAACACACAATGCCGACTCTCCAGATTTTCAGCTCCAGGCAATGATCCAGGCTGCTGGCAAGCTAGTACTGATTGACAAGCTGCTGCCAAAACTGAAGGCTGGTGGCCACAGGGTGCTTATCTTTTCCCAGATGGTGCGCTGCTTGGACATACTGGAAGACTACCTCATTCAAAGACGGTGAGAGCAACAATAAAATACAATTCTAAATAAACTGTGCTTTCCTCAGTGGCCACAGTATTTAACCTGTGAGTGATTCATATTGTAAAGGGATGAAATTCAAACACCTCACAGTATTTTCTGTAGTGACCTGACTTAAGGGAAAAGCATACCTGTAAATTGCAAGTACTGAGGTTTTTCTATTGGAGGAGTACAAAGTAACCTCTCATGGAGAGTCTTAATGGGACCTCTTAGTTTACTGCTTGATTAAATTTTTCAGTTGCTGTAGAGTACTCAGCCCAAGCTTGAACGTTTATTTCATTCCTTGGAGTGAAAGCTTGCTCTCTACTGAAAGCTGCAAAGCAAGAGAGAACGTAGTGCATTCTCCACTGTTGAAGCTAGATGCTGCAGGAACAGTCACTCAGATTGTTGCAGTTCTCCTGACGCTGTAGTGGCAGTACACGATTTCCCTTTTTTAATTTATGTTAATTTTTAATTTATGTTATTGCAAAGATACAATGTAAAAACATTTGCAGTAAAATTCTTCTTATAATGCATCTTTATTTCAGGTACCCGTACGAACGAATTGATGGCCGAGTAAGAGGCAACTTGCGTCAGGCAGCTATTGACAGGTTTTCCAGACCTGATTCTGATAGGTTTGTTTTCCTGTTGTGTACAAGGGCCGGAGGTTTGGGCATTAATCTTACTGCTGCTGATACCTGCATCATTTTTGATTCAGACTGGAACCCCCAAAATGACCTCCAGGTAATATTACAAGGGACGATTCTATCGAAAATTTTTCTCTGCCTTTTTGCTTTGTAATTTTCTTCCCCTGGAAGGGAAATTCTGTTGTCACTTTCTTAAAAATGTAGAGTTTATAATTTATATTGAAAACAAGAACTTCTAAAATAAATTCTCATGTTGATGTTTTCTTTTGTCATGTGTAACTGAACACCTGTCTTTTTTCCATCAGGCTCAAGCACGATGTCACAGGATAGGACAGAGCAAATCAGTGAAAATTTACAGGTTGATAACACGAAATTCTTACGAAAGGGAAATGTTTGACAAAGCTAGCTTAAAGCTTGGCCTTGATAAAGCCGTGCTACAATCTATGAGCGGAAGAGAGAATGCTACAAATGGGGTGAGAATTAATATATTAAGGTGCATGACTTCCAAAAGATATGAATGTGCTACACTTCTCTTGCTTGTATTTTTGCTGGAGAGCAGTGGTTTCAGATAGAGTATGGCATGCATTTTAAAGTAGGGTTAATTAAGGGCAAGGCTACATAAACTAGCTCAGCCTATCTAATGGCTCACTTATTACCAAAAGGGGGCAGGTGGAGTCTTGTCCCCTCAGCCCTCCTTCCCATTCTCATTTCACCCTTTACATTGTGTTGGTCCTGGCCCTTTTGGGACTTTTCTTGCAGTCCAAGTTTTTATTTTAGTCATTTTGTTTTTTTCTTTAGTTCTTATCAGGTTAGTAAGTTGAATCTGCTCGCAGAAGGGATCTAGCAGTCATCAGAGCTAAATTGAGGGAATTCAGTGGCAATGAATTATTAAATCGTACAAACCACACGTATAACTTCACCCTAAGAATTTAGTTGTCAGTGTTCTCCTTTTAAAGGTGACTTCAGCATGAATGTTTGATTGACCAGCAAAGCATTATTTAGAAGTTTACTTCTTAAAATGCTCAGTCTGATGATGCTGTGAGATATAAACATTGACTAATGTCAAAAAATCCTCTCTTACATGTTACAGGTGCAACAGCTTTCCAAAAAAGAAATAGAAGATCTGCTTCGAAAGGGGGCATATGGTGCTCTGATGGATGAGGAAGACGAAGGGTCTAAGTTTTGTGAAGAGGATATTGATCAGATTCTCTTAAGACGAACACACACAATTACTATTGAGTCTGAAGGAAAAGGCTCAACATTTGCTAAGGTGTGCATTGACTTTCAGAGAAAAATTGATAAAATGTGATCAGATAGCATGCAGTTAAGAAATCAATGTGTGTGTTTTCACATTTACTAGGCTAGTTTTGTTGCATCTGGGAACAGGACAGACATTTCCTTGGACGACCCTAATTTTTGGCAGAAGTGGGCTAAGAAGGCTGAATTGGATATTGATGCTTTAAATGGAAGGGTAAGAGCTTTATCACAGTTTCCAGCTCATTTAAATGAGGATTTCTCCCTCCTAAATTTTGATGTTTTTACTTTCATTTTAGAATAACCTAGTTATTGATACACCAAGAGTAAGAAAGCAGACCAGACTCTACAGTGCAGTCAAAGAGGACGAACTGATGGAGTTTTCAGACTTGGAAAGTGATTCTGAAGAAAAGCCTAGCACAAAGCCTCGTAGGCCTCAAGACAAATCACAGGGTTATGCAAGAAGTGAATGTTTCAGGGTAGAGAAGAACTTGTTGGTTTATGGGTAAGGATATACAGATTAAGTTGTGGGTTGTGGGTAAAGAACTGAAAATATGGAAATCATATGTAGTAAATTATTCTTCCTTCTCTTTGACACATTGAGATAATCTCTGACTGCATAACCTTTACCTCATTGCAATGTATACATGCCAGTGAGATTAAGTTCCTTGTATGTGTGTGTTTTAGCTTGAAGTATCTGGGAGCTTCCCAGATGAATATGAACTCATGAGTGAAATATGCACTTCTGTGATGAGAAGAATATTTGTTTCTGGTTTTCATAGTGTAAACAATTCCTGAATTGCCAAGGTTTAATCTTTCTGTTCTAAGGGCTGTGGTGAATAACACAGTGCATCTGTAAAGAAGAATGTGGTCATGAAATCAACAGTCAACCGTTTTCAAACATAGATTCTGATATTTCTGCACCACTTAAATTCGACTAATTGAATACTTAATATTTTTTCTCATTGACTTTTCCAATTTGAACTGCCTCTCTTTGCAAGCAAGTAGCTATATTTAATTGCCAACATGGTAGGCTTCAGAATGACTGTCTTTATTTTCAGGAAGATGCATATTGCCTACAGTTGCATACAGCAATTGCTAATAATGGATTTCAAGTTCAAAATAAAACTGATTTTCCCCAAAACCATGATTGTAGGAATTTGTTGAATTTCCTATTCATGGCTTACTGGGAACATTAGTGTTATATGTATGTACTTTATTATTTTGACTGTAGTTCAATTTTAGCTTTGTGAGCAGTGAACTTGCTGCCTGTTTTGTAAAATAAATATCCTTAACTCTTTGGTGCTGGAAGTTGGATTCCCTGATATAACCTGCAAATGCAAAATGCATCACTGCTAACACAGGAGGTCCCAGCCTGCCTGGCACCAGGGGTTAAAATGAAAGTCACAAATGAAAATTCCAGTGCCCTGGCTTTTATATTGAACGCATTTTTCTTTTAGCTGGGGTCGGTGGACTGACATCCTCTCACATGGGCGCTATAAACGTCAACTAACGGAACAAGATGTGGAAACCATCTGTCGGACTATCCTGGTATATTGTCTTAATCATTACAAAGGGGATGAAAATATCAAAAGTTTCATCTGGGATCTGATCACTCCAACTGCAGATGGGCAAACTCGAGCTTTGGTTAATCATTCCGGTATGTCTACCACAATCAAATAATGATGCTAGTAAATAAGAAAGAATTGCTTCAGTCATGCTATGTATTTATTTTAAACTATAGCCGTTCTGGCATGTCATAGGATCTTGTCAGATTTTATGAGTAAGGTGGGCTTTGACTGGGTCAGTACTTAAAGGGAAAGTCTCCCAAAGACGTCTTGTATGATGCAGTGCTCTTCCCCTTAAATCAGTTTTGAACAAATATTCCAGCATATTTTTTACCTTCTGCTGGAGGTAGTCTTTTTCAAATGGCACTAAATCCTAAAGCATGTTTCCTTTATGGCTTTTCAGATTCATGAGAGTTTTTACAAGAAATATTTATATAATACCATTTCTGGCTAGTGCTCTGGATTTCTGAAATCTTCACACCTAAATGTGCATGGGAGTTTCAGTTGATTTTGTTGTTTGCAATTTTCTGTACTAAGTTGTGTTGCTCTTCTGGTTGTTGCATTGCCCACAAAGGAATTAATATAGCAGTGATGCTTAGCTTTAAAGTATGTTTGTAATGCACTTTGGAATGAGAGCTTTGCTATTCAGGTTTTAAGAAATATTGGGGGATTCTGTAGGTCTGTCTGCACCAGTGCCCAGAGGGAGAAAAGGCAAGAAGGTAAAAGCCCAGAGTTCACAGCCAATGCTGCAAGATGCTGATTGGCTGACAACCTGTAATCCAGATGTGCTATTTCAAGAAGACAGCTATAAGAAACATCTCAAACATCATTGTAATAAGTAAGTATTAATAAATATTTCACTTAAAGTTTTTACTGTTTGCTTTTAAAATATCCACAACTTCATTTGGATGTTTTTAGTAGAACGCAGGGCCATTTAGTAGTATGTAAATATCATTATTGCCTTTAATTTGGGAAGAGTCATCTTAACAGATGTCTGGATATTTCTGCAAGCTCTTTGTGATCAGCTTTTAAAACACAGTTAAGAAAACTTGTTTTGTTTACAAAATTTGAATGGGATCAGATACAATTCTCTCCTTTTTACCATATAAAGGAAAGAACATATCCTTATATAAAGTCTATTTCTCTTGACAGTTGGATATCTTTAAACATAAACGATCTGTAACTTACCCATCTGTGGGGTTCTCTCTCACTAAACTCCTTAGTTTTTGTTCCTTGCTTGTTAAGCTCAAATATCAAGTTCTTGGTTTCCAGATTTTCATGTAATAGTTCATCCATGTGTGGGTGTACCTCTCCTTATTTTTGTCCTCCCTTCCTCATTTGCTCTTCACATCATACAGAATATTCCTACTTTTCCTGCTTTGTGGTTGAAATAAAAATTCTCACTAAACTCTCTTGCAAAAATCAGGGAGTTGATTCAGGTATTTCTAAACTCGCATTATTAAACTGTAAGCCTTTTGGGGGGTAAAGATCATTCTCTTTTGGTTTGGCTATTACTTTGTTTTATTGTTGAACAGATGCCTCTGAAGAGGATCTCTTACATTCTTTTTGCTTTCACTTTGTAATGTCTTAGTTACTTTTGTGTCAGCTTCCTTCAATTACGTCCTGGTTCTCCATCTCAGTTTTGCTTAGGTCATCCTCCATTATAGACACTGAACCTAACCGAAACCTTGTCCCAAAAAGCTCTTGTTTTCTTTTTTGTTTTATGCTCTTGCTTTAATGTACAAGCACCGTCCAAATGTAATACAGTATTACTGGAAGGTGCTCATTATTTTGTCTTTTTATACATTGTGTCTTACTAGTACTATTCCATTATTGGAAAGAAACTATAGATATTGAAAAGTACCTGGGGCCTGTCAATAGGGGGTGTGATGTGAAGGAGGAGAGGCATTTAAGGGGTTATCAGCTTGTTTCAAGACACCAAACAAGCTTAATTCTCAACTGATGAAAGCAGATACTTACAGAATTATATTAGCAAGTGCACATCCAAATAAACTGCTTTTTGATTTTTTCCAAACTGTTACTCAGATCCATTGTTACATTTCACTTGCGCTTAAAGTAATTAAATTCCTTCCTGTAACATTCTTGTAATCTCCCAGGTAACATGTCCTCATTACTTGTTTCAGTTTGTGGACCAGACTTAAACTTTTTTTTAATATTGCTTCTGTAATAACACCATAGAACAATTACAAGGATCAGGAAGGCTGATTGATAAATCACCGTGCAAGAATGTTTTCAGTTGCAATCTTTTTCCTTCAATTCTCAGACACACCAGGACTGAGTGAATTGTAGAAGCAACATGTTTAGCCCAGGTAAAATCAAACAGAGGTGGAAGCCAATCAATAATCTGAATAAATTCCTTCAGAAGATAGCAGTAGCAATTGGCTTTACAAGAACCGATGTCCTGCACTTGTGTAACAAATTAATGTTATTTTGATGCATAGGACTCCTGAAAGGTGCAAAGAGCTTTTATTTTTTTCCCCTGCTCTTCTTTGACTTGATGTAACAGCTGTTATTGCTTAATATTAAGATGATAGAGACCCTCAGAAGCTTATTTATGTTGACACACAGGGAGCAGAGACACCTTACTGGTCCCAGATATCATGCATACAAAAAGAAGCATGTCTGACACGTTTTGAATTGTGGACATGACCTTCATTCAAATCTGTGCTCTTTTGAGGTTTGCTTGAATAACGTGTAAAACTGGGTATTGCTCCTATTGCCTCAGCTCTCTGATGAGGAGCTCTCATAACTGGTGGTGGTCTGAATTTTTCACGTGCAACTGGGTGATCAGATTACTGCCTCCCTGCTCACCCTTGCTGTTGCAGGAGCAGCAGCAATTCAACAGTTGCTGTGATGGGTTTGGATGCAGTGAGAGGGCAGGCTGAATAATCGCCATCTTAGCTGGTACTGATTTTACTTCAAGAACTAGGCAGCAGGGGGTGCCCTGAATTGGGTAAACATAGCAGAGGATGATTATTTTCAGGTAGATACTATTTTCTGCAAAGATGACCTCTTTTCTAGTCTCCTTGAAAATCCAGAGTCTGCCATTCCCTCTCCTACCAGCTTAAACTGTGACCACAGGACCTGATAGTTGCTTCAGAAATGACTGTAGTATTACAGATACGGGGAAAAATAAACATGGGCAATGAAGATTTTTCACTTCCTTATAGCACTTACATGGTGCACAGGTAAAATTAAATAGCAGCATGAACTATAAAGAGCAAAAATAGTTAATATCTCCTAAGGGAAATGAGGGATTATTATCTTTTTTCCATTCTCAGAAGCAAAAAGTTGTATAATCTGAAAAACCTGACATTCCATATTGAGGGTTTATTGTAAGGTAGTAAAACCAGATTTTATATCTCGTTTATTCCTACAACTTCTGATGTGCTTCCAAAAATGGTATTAAGGCAGCAGCTGAGGAAATTTTATGAGATAATGAAGCAGAACAGTTACTGAAAGCCATCTGCTCAGTTGTTTACAAACTTGCTTCAATACTTCAGAGGCAGTGGTAGAGTACGTGTCTAAACTTCACAAGCTGCACTAGGTAGAACTAAATGAAATGCGCCTGGGCTGGGTTGAGCTCGATCCCTCTCTGTGCAGTGTAAGCGGTTGCCAGGCAGGCCTGTTGGAAGCCAGCAGAAAGCACCACACAGAGGTGATTATGTGCCACCATCTGTCACGCTTCAAGCCTACCATACAGCATGGCTAATCAGCCTTGGCAGAATGATGGATGAACAGCAGCAGCTGCCAAAAGCCACTGTTGGCAAACAGTCCTGAAGTTAAGAACTTTTTCCCCCCTCTGCCTTCCTCTCCAGGGTCCTGCTGCGTGTCCGCATGCTGTACTATCTAAGACAAGAAGTTATAGGGGACCAAGCAGACAAGATCTTAGAGGGTGCTGACTCAAGGTTAGTACAAGTGCAGGCTTATTTTTTGCTTTATGATACTGGCTTATATAAAGAACACATACTGTAGTAATGCAGCATTTTAAAAATGTCACAACTTAATGTCTATTCTCAAGCAGTCTTATAGTATTTAAAGCATAATGGGTAATTTTCTTGGAGGTAGGGGAAATGGGGTGGGAAATGATAGAATAAGATTTTCAGTTCTGCTAATGTGGAAGGATTATTTTATCTCAAATTACAAAATTAAAAAAAGAGACCTAAAATGAATCATATTTGGATAACCATTGATATTCCACTTCCAAAATAGCCTAACTTTTTTTTTGGTCATCTTAATTATTTTTCCAGTTTCTCAAAATGCATATTTACAAAACGGCTTTGTATTTTTTTTCTTCTTCTTTTGGAACATCTCTGCACAATAATACCTTTCAGAATGTGTATAATGTTGTCTTTACAGTGAAGTAGATATATGGATACCTGAGCCATTCCATGCTGAAGTTCCTGCAGACTGGTGGGATAAGGAGGCGGATAAATCCCTTTTAATTGGAGTGTTCAAACATGGTAAGTGATGTCTTACTCCGAACAAAACTCAGTTGTAGCGCTTTCTGTTCTGCTTTCTGTGTGTAGGACTGTTCAGTCATAATATTAACAAGTATTGTTCCAAGGAACTGTTGGCTTGTATCTCCCTTTTTTTCTTGCCTGCATTAAAAACCTAATATGAGTCGTAAATATCAGATGCTGTTTTTAAATGTTTGCAGAACATTTGAGAAGAACACATTACTTTCTTGGCTGTAAATAAAACAAAACCATATTTGTTTAAATAGTAGCCAAATAGTAAGATAGATCTCCATAAACTTTGCTTCCAGCGCTGCTTCACTTGCTAACTCTGCCAACCAGTGTCAAAGTGGACGGTGGGCTTAACCTCTGCTATTAATCTGTACAAGTGCCTCCTGGGCTTTGTTCCAAGCAATATTTCACAAATGTCAGTGTTGAGAACTCCCGGCTCCCTTGAGTGGGATGCAGCCTTGTTAACTTTGAAAGGCTGGGGATGCAGAGCTGGCATGATATATACAGTGAGCGATTCCTGATTATAATCCCAATTCTCTGGAGGTCGCAGAGGTATTCTCAGCAGCCCAGCCTGACTAAAGGGGAGAATGATGGCTTATAAAACCTTTCATGATTACAGTTTGGCTTGAGGCTCTACAGCAGTTAGGAGCAGTGTGTTGTAGTACAAATCCTAATTGAATTGTGCTGTTCTGCCTATGTACAGCAGCTCTGTTTTGTGGGCTCAGCTGAGGCAAGTCTAGTCTAAAAATCATTTTCCTGCAGTGCACTGTTGGGATCTGCCATTTTCCATCTAGTCAACTTGGGCAGTAAAAAAGCAAACAGCAGTTTGAAAACCATAGAGGGAACAGTGTCATCTTACTGACATGCATCATGCTAAACCTAATGAGACAGGTTCGTTGGCCTTATGTATAACCCATGTATACAGCATTTTTGCAGCCCACATTGAGGGTTCCAGCATGGCTGGAGCTATAGAAAATGCATGTGTGTGTGTTTCCATTTGCACTGCACATTTGCAGTAGGGAGTGTTGAATGTGGAGAACCGCTTTGAAAGTGCTAAAGGGATCTTAAAGAAGTTTTTCATTTGTGATATAAAGTAAAATATTACATTGAATACTTTATTCAATATCATTTGTTAATGATATTGATGTGAAAATGTTTCTGTGATGATGAAATTTACTGATATGAAAAACTTCATTGGGTGAATGAAAAGCTGTTTCCCAGTATCCTCCATTTCTTATAAGACAGGTCCTTTAAAATCATGGTAACAACTTCTTTGTTTTATTTTAAAAATAAATAAATAAACCCCCAAAACTGTACTGCCTAAACTGTTCTACTTGCAGGTGGTCATAGATTTAAATTTTTTTTTCCCCTCTGTGCGTGCAGGTTATGAGAAGTACAATTCCATGAGAGCTGATCCAGCACTGTGCTTTCTGGAACGGGTTGGCATGCCTGATGCGAAGGCCATAGCTGCTGAACAGAGAGGGACAGACATGTTAGCAGATGGTGGTGATGGGTAAGGAGGACATGAAAAAATTAATGCATGTTATCAGCATTGTATATGTTGGCATCCGTTCATGTGTCATATTTTGCTTACATCTCGCCTGAGGATCTGAACGATTGTATGATGTAAAAAGTAGGTAGAATTGTTTACATGGAATAAAGCGGGAAATATAAATGTGTAACTTGGTACACCAAACTGAAGGCATTCGTAGCTTTTTTGCCTTTTTTTTTTTCCAGAAAGTCTGGCCCTTCTGAAAAATAATAAATTACTTGAAAATATTTCTTTTAAATATCTTACAGAGGTGAATTTGACAGAGAGGATGAAGATCCAGAATATAAGCCAACCAGAACTCCTTTCAAGGATGAAATTGATGTAAGAACTTTAACTTTCTGTAATTACATATGTGTGTATATATATATATCTATAACTGATACTCCCTGTTTATTTTAATGTTTGATTCTGAAATTTTTGAGCCACTGGATGAACACATCTTACAAAGATACTTTGTTGCTGTGTATTTGAAAGATGGATTTTTTTTTCTTCTCCATCAAATGACAAAGTACAGTCAAAATTGAAAACTAAAATAACTTCTGTCTTCTCCCAAAGGAATTTGCAAACTCACCTCCAGAGGACAAAGAAGAATCCATAGAAATCCATCCAAGTAAGACTATATTTAAAAAAAAAAAAAAAGGAAAGGCAGAAATGGATTGTTGATTTTACCATGTTAGGGAATAGCTTGTGTTTTTTTGGGGAAACACCACAATAAACTTTTTACCACCAAATCTTTTCATGCTGCACATCTTTCAAAGTAATTATTTACTGTCTGTGAATAATTCCACATTATTGCTTTCTTTGTTTCTGATTACATAGTGGAAATTGTGATGATGAAGACTGGATATTTCATAAAATGCAGCTGTTGATATTTTTGCTGAGATAATCTTGAAGTGATTGTAGAGATGTTTCTCAGTATGGAGGAAAATTGCCAAGTTTAAGTGAAAATAATAAAGTGGGAAATTATAAGCATAGGTGTTTCCTCGGACAGAATTATCTTCTTAGTAACATATTTAGAGATCTGCTAATTTAATTTAAATAGTTACAGTATTCATAATATGTTTGCATTCATAACATTGAATAATAATACTTGAAAGATAGTTATCTCTAAACACTTCACAAGCATTTCTGCGTTCCTGAGTTGAACTTTTTATTTCATACCAAAGTGGTTATCCCGTTTCTCATTTGTAAGCACCAATATTAATGAAGCATATGTTGTTATCTGATTAAATAGGAATCCAGTTTTAGCCATAGAAACTTTTGAAATGTTTAGTGATGGTTTTGCGGTGCACAAATACTTCTCTATTCTCTAGACAAGCACAGTGAAAGCAATGCGGAGTTAGGCCAACTCTACTGGCCCAACACTTCAACCCTGACTACCCGTCTGCGTCGCCTCATTACTGCCTATCAGCGCAGCTATAAAAGGCAACAAATGAGGCAAGAGGCACTAATGAAGACTGACCGCAGGAGACGTCGGCCTCGGGAAGAAGTGAGGGCATTAGAAGCAGAAAGGGAAGCTATAATAACTGAAAAACGACAAAAGTGAGTGTCTCGGATCTTTCTTCAAACCTCATTTGAGATTGTGTTACCAATGCTTTTCTTCTGCTTTGAAAGTATACCTTAAGGGTTTTTGGGGACATCCAAACTGTGTTTGGACTCCTGTTTACTCCATGGCCCCATTTTCTTCCTTTTTTCTTCACTAGATGGACAAGAAGAGAAGAAGCCGATTTTTATCGTGTGGTATCTACTTTTGGCATTATTTTTGATCCTATAAAACATCAATTTGACTGGAATCAATTCAGAGCATTTGCCAGACTTGATAAGAAGTCCGACGAAAGTTTGGAAAAGTATTTTAATAGCTTTGTGAATATGTGTAGACGGGTGTGCCGAATGCCAGTCAAACCAGATGATGGTAAGTTTTACTGATTGTAGGAATCCACGTGACTCTGTTAAGGGACAGTAAAATTGTTAAATTTGATGCCTAGGTGCAATAATTTAGAAATGGGCATACATTTAATCCATGTTAAGCAGTACAAACTGGTCTCATTGCAGAACCACCTGATCTTTCTACCATGATAGAGCCGATCACAGAGGAGCGTGCTTCTAGAACTTTATATCGCATAGAACTGTTACGGAAAATCCGTGAACAGGTTCTCCATCACCCGCAGTTGGGGGAGAGACTAAAACTTTGCCAACCAAGCTTGGACCTGCCAGAGTGGTGGGAGTGTGGTAAACATGACAAAGACTTACTGATTGGTGCTGCTAAACATGGAGTCAGTAGGACAGATTATCACATTCTGAATGATCCTGAACTCTCTTTTCTTGAGGCCCACAAAAACTTTGCTCAAAACAGAGGGACAGGTAATGCAAATGCTGTGTCTTCTCTAAACCCTCTGGGTGCCGGCTGCAGTCAAACACCACCTATTGTCCCATCCACACCAGTGCAAGAAGAAAAGACTACAGAACAAGCAGAGTCTAAAGTTGAAGGGTCTGAAAATCCAGCAGCCAAAGAAAAATCTGATATCAAAGAGGAGACAGCTATTGCAGATAAAGACACTAAACAGGACTGTGATGCTGAGGCTGAGCCTGGCTCTGTTAAATGTGCATTGAAAGACATAGAAATAAGTACAGACGTAGATCCAAAATCTATTTCGGAAAAAGGTTCAGAAGAGGACGAAGAAGAGAAACTGGATGACGATGATAAATCAGAAGAATCTTCCCAACCTGAAGGTAATATGCTTGTCAGATAGTTCTGGGTGTTTAGCATGAACCCCACAGCTGTTCTTTCTTGTGCCAGCTGATAAATGGCACACAAGGAGACATTATGGAGCTTGGGATGGGCTGCATGTAGCAGCTCCTCTGCCCTTTCCTGTACCGGGTGTCTAGATAAAGTTTCAGAAGAACTGTTCATCATCAGTGGGGTATTCCCCCCACAATGGATGATTTCCAAGGTAGCTTGCTGAGCCAATAATTCAGTCTCTGTGCCAAACATGAAGGTCGAGCCTCTGCTCTAACAGTTACTAAACAAATGCTTGAGTTACAAATGTTCAGTCAAGCCTGGTTGTTTAACCTGTTTAGTTATCTTTTTGATTTATCAGTCTTTCTGGAAGAATCTGCTTTTACCATTCTAAAGGACTTAATAAAATGTCAAGGAAAAGCTGTCCTTACTTTTTAATTGAAATACCAATAGCTTGACTCACAGCCCACCTCTATTCTATGTCTTATAGCATAGGAATCCTATATTCTTTCAGTAACATACATAAACTGTTACAATCAAATTTTACTTCATTTCTGAAAGCTGGAAAAAAAAAACCCACCTAGTCTACATGTGAGCAAACAACTCCAGTTATGTCAGTTAACTTATTTCAACTCCTGTTTGTTGCATGTCAGCCACAGGTTGACATTGGATGATTGGGAAATTTTGTAGTTAATGTATGGTCATGGTTATTCTTCAGCAGGAGCGGTTTCTCAGGGTAAGAATTTTGATGAAGAAAGCAATGCCTCTATGAGTACTGCGAGGGATGAAACACGTGATGGATTCTACCTGGAAGATGGGGATCCTTCTGTGGTTCAGCTGCTTCATGAGAGAACATTTGCCTTTTCTTTCTGGCCTAAGGTTGGTTAGGGATACAGTGGCATGTGTCATCTTCAATACAAAGAAAATATGGGAGGTGTTGTGTTGTACAAAGCTCTCCCTTACTTTGCCAATTCTGTACTTCTAGTGTGCAAAGGACTCTTTTTCTAATAATGATTTGTGAAATAGCATTTTTGTTTTTCAATTACTTACAAGTTGGCAGAGGAAATGAAAGGAATTGCTTTATTGCCAATGCTGTTATTTAGTAAAACAACAAACTACTAAAAGGCATTAGTTCTTATGGGCCCATAATTGTATGTCAGCAGAGTCATAGCTCTCATACCTCTTTTGACAGAAGCAAATTTATGATTTTAGGTTATGGATTTCACCTGCAGAGCAGTCTACAGTATTGAGAGCAGAGATTTTTTTTTTTTTTAAGATCTCCTTTTTATTTTGGGGTGGGGATATTGTACAGAAGAATATTGGTGACCTACCTGATCTAAGCCATTATGTAATGTTGATGGATGTAATTGTATTAAGGTGTCCTGCAAACATAAGCAGCAATTTTAGGTAGGATAAAACTATATTTTATTTTGGTAGCAATGCAGAAAATTATCTAATATAAAATGTTTAAAAATATGAAACCATAACCTTGTAATAAATCCATACATAATTTAGTACTGTCCTTACTGTGCAGTAAGGATAGAGAGAGAAATAAAGTAGTAATAGTCTTAAGCTTACTAATCACCATAACAGGGCCATCTGGTTTGGGGGGGAGGGTGGGCAGGGGGACCTTGCTCTTAATAGGCTTATTCCTGGGGAAAGCAAGCAGTCTGTTGCAGCTGCTGAGATTTGCAAGTGGCTCTTGCGCTGTTTTGCTGTTCAGGAAGCTAACTGATGCTCATATTCCCTAACCAGCAGTATTTCTCATAGTTCCGAAGTTTCTGCTACTTCAAGCAGGCTAAGAACAGGCTTAAATACTGAAATAGAAAAATCAAAACGAGCCTGCATTTTCTTTGCTTCCAGTATACATTTTGGAAACATTAATGTTATTCCAATTATGATGAAAAAAATAAAACATAAAAATCCTTATTCTCTATAAATTCAGTGTAAGTAGACTAATAAACATGATTAGAGTTTTTTAGTGTACACACTTCAGTGAAATTTGAAACGATAATGGGCGTGGAATGAAAATTGACATTCATTAGATGTCCCTAGGTTGGTGCCCGTTTCATAATGTTGAACTTTATTAATAGTGACGCTAATGAGGATCCACTTCCTAGGACAGACTTGCCAGATCCAGCTTCTTGGATCTTACAAACCACTACCTTAAGATACTGATTGCAGATGTTTGATTTTTCCCTTCCTGTTAATTTTGCTAACAGCTAAAGTTTAGCAGTATAAAACAGTACTGAGTCAGTTTGTCAGTTGGTACATTGTCTGGCAGAAAACTTGTTCTGTCATTCTCCCTCCCTCCCTACAGTGTGTGCTGCTTTTTAAATTCTGATGATGTTTTATTCCATGTAATTCTCTGTGTTAACTTGTATCCTGACTTGCGAGCATAGTTGTTTTTGAATGTGTTTTAAGTTTTGCAAGCTGGACTGTGTAGTTATACTCATTTTGAGTTTAAAACATGACTTTCACACTAAAGGTTCATTATGGACCATTCTTTTATGCAGGACCGAGTAATGATCAACCGATTAGACAACATCTGCGAAGCAGTGCTGAAAGGGAAGTGGCCAGTAAATAGGCGCCAGATGTTCGATTTCCAGGGGCTCATACCTGGGTATACTCCAACAGCTGTGGACAGCCCTCTGCAGAAAAGGAGCTTTGCAGAGCTCTCCATGGTTGGTCAAGCCAGCATTCGTGGCAGTGAAGATATCACTGCTTCTCCTCAGTTATCAAAGGCAAGAATGGACCTTTCTCATTTTAATAGAAAATATTTTATTCTGCATGCACTTCTTTGTATAATAGGAAAAATAAAAAATAACACTTTTTTGAAGGCTTTGTTTTCAAAGTTGCATGGTTAGTGTTTTATTTTAAATTCAGTATAGCGAGTATAGCTTTGTTAATAATTGGAAATGATCATTTTTCATTAGGAAGATGCACTCAATTTATCGGTTCCACGTCAGAGGAGGAGGAGACGAAGAAAGATTGAAATTGAGGCCGAGAGAGCTGCCAAGAGGAGAAATCTTATGGAAATGGTTGCCCAGTTACGTGAGTCTCAGGTGGTCTCAGAAAATGGACAAGAAAAGGTTGTAGATTTATCAAAGGCCTCACGAGAGGCAACAAGTTCTACCTCAAATTTTTCATCTGTTACTTCAAAGTTTATCTTGCCTAATGTCTCCACACCCATGTCTGATGCCTTTAAAACTCAAATGGAGCTGCTGCAAGCAGGTCTTTCACGCACACCCACAAGGCATCTACTAAATGGCTCTTTAATAGATGGAGAACCGCCCATGAAGAGGAGGAGAGGAAGGAGGAAAAATGTAGAAGGGCTTGATCTGTTATTTATGAGCAGCAAACGGACATCATTGACTGTAGTAAGACAGCAACCTTTTTGTCTCATATTTGTTCTGTGTCTAGTACTTTCTGAACATGAGTTTAAAGTGTTTTCATACTCTGGCTAATGGTAATGTGCAGTTTTTACCCAACCAGCTTTTTCTTTGTGTTTAGAGCTATTGCTTTAACCAAACAAGATGTTGTCCATATCAAGTTTTAACTCTAGCAAGTTGAGTCTGTGTTTTAAGTAGCTTCTACTTTCAAAAAGACAAAAACTTTTTTCACAAAACATAATGTATATATAACAACGTTTATCTTTGTATAAAAAGGAAGGTTTTGGGGCCATTAACTGGGAATACCCTGTCTTTAGTTGTATGTTTCTTAATATACAAGGGTGCTAAATTTATAAAGTTCTCTCATATAGCAGTATTGTTTTACATAGTATGAATATTTAAACCCCATTAACTCTTGCCTATACAGAATCTCTTTGAGCATTTAACATTAGTCATTTGTGAAATTACTTCCCCCAGGTAACTGTTCCTTTGAAGTGAGAATTAATACCAATGTTAATATTTCTTAGGAGGATGCAGAAGTGACCAAAGCTTTTGAAGAAGATGTGGAGGCCCTACCAGCAAGGAACATTCCATCTCCTGGTCAACTGGACCCAGACACTCGCATCCCTGTAATCAATCTCGAGGATGGGACCAGGCTGGTGGGAGAGGATGCTCCTAAAAACAAGGATTTAGTTGAATGGCTTAAATTGCATCCTACTTACACTGTAGATATGCCAAGTTATGTACCAGTAAGTATGTGATTCTAAAAGTGCGGCTATAATAAATTAGTATGGAAATAGGTTTTACAGATGTCAGAACCAATTTCTTCACACTGGGCATAGTCATTGGGTTTTGTAGCTGCTGTTTGATTTCAGTAGAAACTTTCTTTTTAGCCACACTTACTGTAAGATCTAAATTCCCAAGAAGAACCAAAATATGTGGGTTGTTTTTTCTTTCTTAATATTTATATTTAACAATGTGTTTAAATAGTGTTTGTGTCAAGTTGTGCAGAATTTTTTGACCTGATGAGGGGAGAAAAAAGAATTTTTTTGAGACAATCTGAGTGTAAAGTATAATTGGCCCATTCTTAAAATTTTTGTTAGAAAAGGTTCCATAATTGGTGATTTTTGACAAGAAAATGAAAAACTAACAAGCAATACATTTGTCTTCCTTCCAGAAGAGTGCAGATGTGCTGTTTTCCCCATTTCAGAAGCCGAAACAAAAACGACACAGATGTCGAAACCCTAATAAACTGGATATAAACACCTTGACAGGAGAAGAAAGGGTACCTGTTGTAAATAAGCGAAATGGAAAGAAGGTAAAAATTGTTAGTTTGGTAGAATTGTTTAATAACTTCTTTGCATATGGAAAGCAGTCTTCCTGTTCCAGACTTTCTCAGAAGTTGAATAATTTGGCACTGGGGTTTAATCTTACTAGATTCTCCCACTCAGTGTCTCTAGTTCCCTCTCTGCTCTTCTGATATATTCATATTAATGACTTGAGTGAATAATTCATGACTTTTTGAAACTGTATAGCTTATTTTTTCCTTATAGCAGATAAACCTAACCTGCAATATTTCACTATTGTTTTAAATGTGATCCTTTCAATTCTAGCATCATTTGCGGGTCTCCATGTAGTTTTCCGCAAGCTGAATTGAAAACCATTACTGCCATCCTTCAGACATGAAATTGCACAGATGAAATGTGTCCATATATGTAGCTGTTTTTTAATTAATACTTTGATCTTTTGATTTAGATGGGTGGAGCTATGGCCCCTCCAATGAAGGACTTGCCAAGATGGTTGGAAGAAAATCCTGAATTTGCTGTTGCTCCAGATTGGACTGACATTGTTAAACAGTCTGTAAGTGAAACTTTTGGTCTGTGCTTCACTGCAGATTATAGCATGGAAAAATTGAAGGCTGCATAAATTTTTCTGTGCAAACATTGATTATTAAGTCCTTATCTCATAGCTAGTTTTGAACTAAGGAAAATGTAGTGTCAGAATGGGAGTTACCCAGCTCTGAGGGGGATGGTGATAGAAGGCTGCTGCAGAGTGGGATTGCAATACACTGGAAAAAATCAGGTACAGTAAAGCAACTTTCAGCATTTGTTTTACATTAAAATTTTCGTATAAGCAAGGAGCCTTAATAAATGCAATATTCATACGTTAAGCAACTATTAAAAAAATATTTGTCATATACATAACAGAATTCATCTTGGTAGCAGGCAGCATCAGAGGATTAACTTTTCTGCCTTTTATTCTACCATAATTGTTTGAAAATAAAGGATACAGTTCAGCAGATACCTAATAAAATATCACTCAATATACTGGAGTTCAGTACAAAGTACAAAGCCATAAACTCATATAACTGCAATATTTTACTACATTTTAAATGAAGCTACAGAGTTCCAGCATATTTTCTTCTACTGCTGTGATTAAATAAGTAAAATCTGTGGCTTTGCTTTCTTTAGTTTTTC
The DNA here is from genome assembly GCF_036417845.1 of Apteryx mantelli. Lineage (NCBI taxonomy): Eukaryota > Metazoa > Chordata > Aves > Apterygiformes > Apterygidae > Apteryx > Apteryx mantelli. The sequence goes on from NC_089979.1 coordinate 37,604,070, forward strand.
TTGTGTTCTACTGCCATTCACATTAGCAGCTAGCTAGTCACAATTTCCTAGGTTTGAAATACAAATCACTTTTGTAATACATGAATACAATGAAATCCTTTCTGTTTCTTCCATGTTATACAACAGTTCTTGACATGTTGTGCCAAATATGTGTGTTGAGAACTGATTGCAGGAACTGCATGGTCATCAGTTACTGCTAAAAGCTATAAAAGCTAATTGAGGATAAAACTATGTTTTTATATCCCCTTTTCAGGGTTTTGTTCCAGAGTCCATGTTTGACCGTCTTCTCACTGGACCTGTTGTGAGGGAGGAAGGAGCAAGCAGAAGAGGAAGAAGGCCAAAAAGTGAAATTGCCAAAGCAGCTGCAGCAGCTGCTGCTGTAGCATCAACTTCGGGAATCAACCCACTACTAATGAACAGTCTGTTTGCTGGAATGGACCTCACGAGCCTCCAGAATCTACAGAACCTGCAGTCTCTCCAGCTCGCAGGCCTCATGGGCTTCCCGCCAGGGCTAGCAACAGCTGCTGCTGCTGGAGGGGACGCGAAAAATCCGGCTGCCATGTTGCCTCTGATGTTGCCAGGGATGGCAGGATTGCCCAACATGTTTGGACTAAGCGGACTGTTGAATAACCCAATAACAGCTACTACTGGAAATGCCACTACTGCTTCTGGTCAAGGAGAGGCTGAGGATGGCACTTCAAAAGCTGAAGAGAAGAAAAATGAGAATGAAGAGGAGAACAAAGTCTCTGAGAAAAGCACAGACACTGTTTCTGCTACTGACTCCGCAAATGGATCTGTCAGTGCTGCTACTGTGGCGACTACCGCCACTGCCACCACTACCACCACCACCAACACTGGATTGCCCACAAACCCTCTGGCCTTCAATCCTTTCCTGCTGTCTACCATGGCTCCTGGCCTGTTTTATCCATCTATGTTTCTACCTCCAGGACTGGGAGGATTGACTCTGCCTGGTTTCCCAGCACTAGCAGGACTTCAGAATGCAGTGGGCTCCAATGAAGAGAAAGCTACTGACAAAACTGAAGGAACTGCCTTTAAAGATGAAGAAAATCTAGAAGGCAGTGATGCAGAGGAGAGCCTTGATAAAACTGCAGATTCCTCCGTTTTAGAAGATGAAATAGCACAGGGTGAAGAATTAGACTCACTTGATGGGGGGGAAGAAATAGAAAACAATGAAAATGATGAATAACCAGTACCAGTTACAGTTAAAGTGTTTTAAACTTTTGACAAGTGGTAGTCCTACTGTTTACACTCACAGTTAATGTCCATACTTAGTTTTTATAAGCTGTTCTGTAACATAGTGTAGCAAAAAAAAGTTCAAGTCATGTTATACAGATGTGTCAAAAGGTATCTTGGTCATTAAGTATTGTGCAGTGCATTATTTATTATCCCTAGGAGAGATGAAATTTGAGAGGTGATCATGTCTTTTTAAGGAAATTGACATAATGCTCTGCTTTTTTTTCTTTTGGTACCATTGGTATTATGAAAGCAGCAATTTGTAATCAAGTGGCACTAATAGAAGGAAGTGCTGCTTAAAGGAAGGATGAAGTTATATATTTAATTTTTTATTTTTATTTTTTTTGCTGTGAAGGTCAAGATGAAATTTTCCATACATATCATACTTGCGCTTCATTTTGACTGTATGGGAGTTCACCCACTCACATGCGCGCACACACCCCCACACACACACTCTCTCTCTGACAATCTTTCATGATAGTGTGAATGTCTCTGTCTTGAGACACAGCAATAATAAGGCAGCTGTTGAATGTGAAGAGTACCTTTTGGAAATTAACCCACGGAGAAGGTTCTTACAGGATAAAGCTACAGTTTAATCGTCTCGTGATCTTGTAATGCACTGGTATAAACAAAAAAAAAATCAGGTACCTTTTTTAAATTAAAGGACTTTGTTACTTTAGCCACAAAGCTAAACAGCATTACCTCAACTCTAAACTAGCCTTGAAGTTTACAGACATGACTTTGTAAATGTATTGTTTTTCTTTGTTGTGATGTCTTTTTATTTTTTTTTTCCTTTGGAAACTGCTATCATGTAAGATAAGATGTAAATTGCTGCCAGCTGTAGTAATGATGCTTTTAATAAAAGTGACCCATGATATGCAGAGATGTAATCATAGAATGTAGTGTTTAGGGACATCACAACTGGTGTTCACATTTTTTATATTTGCATTGTGGCTTTTTTATAGCATTTTTCTGCTATATTCTTTCATAGATTAGTGGCTGCAGTATGCTGAACTGATTGTCTTCAAGGGACTGGACAGGAAGAGAAACCTTGAATTACCTTCATATTTTTCCACTCTAAGTAACTCTACAGAAATGCACACTAAAAACCCTACTCTACTCCTTCAAAGGGGCTGGAGAGACTGAGAATACTTTAAAATGTGTTCAGCATGTGATAATATGGTACACTAAAGAACAAAAGGGCAAAAGAAGAATGGGGCTTTAATAGGCACAATATCTAGGTCATTTATCCTTGGTTAATGGGTAGAAAAACACAATGCTATAGTGACAGCAAGGGATACAAAGGCTCTGTGGTATCCTGTAGACCAGAGCTTGTGATGCCAGAAACCACTGTGTCAAACAACCTACATGAAACTAAAACTGACCCACTTTTCATAAAAACCAGTGTCTCTTCTGGAGAGCTACCGATTTGTACCCTTTTGTGACCTTTGATATTCGAGATAAAGTATCATCTGAGAACTTCTGTTTTCACAGTGTTGTCACCTTGATGCACACATATGCAACCATCTTGGTAGTGAGGATAAAGGGTTAGACTTTCAGTGCAGTACATGAAAAATTAGCTATTTAAGTAGCCGGCTGTGGGTGGACCCTCATCCTATGACTAATATTATCTGTGCTTTTGGAATGCTGAAGCGCTGCAAACCTCCCTCTCGGATGCCGTATGAATTTACACAGGAGCTCAAATGGCCGAGCAGTGCCAGGCCAAAATTCAGTCGTGGGAGGGATGTATGAAAAGGGGCGACTGTGGCCTGGAAAGAGCGTTTCATGAACCATAAGAGTAGATTAGAAATGAAAGCTTAGAAAGTGATTTTTGTGTGAATGAATCACAGGCATGCACTGTTGAAATGAATAGATGTCAGAATGTCTTGTACTGCCACTTAACTAGATCATACAGAGTTAATGAAGGTCAGGAAGGATTTCCCCCCATGTACATCACTGAACAGTCAACTACGTGTGTTATTCATGCCTCTTTCTAAAACATCCCATGTAGACTCTGACAAAAAGAGATGCTGAGAGCAAAGGTATATTAATTTGATCAGGTGCATTACATACTCTGAATTCTTTTGATCTGTTATTTAAGTTATTTAAATGACTGGTGTCTTCTTTTTTTTCTGCTACCTATAGAATTTCTGCTGTAAAAGTTGCTAGGTACTTCCTGTTGTGTGCATTCCACATACTGATATAAAATAGCCTCAAAAAAAAAAAATCAGTTTTATAATTCCCAGCAAAGATTTACACAGACTAATGATATCCCTTGGGAGGACCTTTTTTAATTGGCAAGAAGAGAAATTATATTGTTAAATACCACGCTAACCCCTTTTCTTCTTCTAACCCCCTTCCCTTCTCACAGTGAGAGGAAAAATTCTGATAACTCCTGATTTCTGCCTATAGATTTTTGACATGGAAGCATCCAAGTGATGGCATATGGTGTCCAGTAGACAAATGAATCTTACTCTATTATAAGCATTTCTTGATAATAATATTACTCATCTGCATTTCCTATTCAAAGAAAAACAGAAACTGTAGGACTGTTGCAACAGCATGAATGCCATGGTAATGAGGGGCTGTCCTTGTTTTAGATGTGCATTGCAAACTGCCTCGCTTCTTGCAGACCAAACGGCTCCTCACCTATTGAAAAGAAGGTGGCATTTGATTTTGGGTAGGGATGAGGGCCCCTGGTATGAAAAATGAAGTGGGGGGATTGCCATCTAATGTCCAAGAAATGTATTACATGAAAATATGAAGGTTTTTCTTTGATATGAGACAGAGCTTTTTACATGTTAATCATTGCAAAGATTCTTACGAAGTTTTAAAGTGTATCTAAATGAATAAAAGCTTACATGAGTAAGATGATTAGATCAGATACTATTCTGAACTTAATTCATATCTGGAGTACCATTTTTGTCCACCTCTGTTAGAAGCCTTTTTCTGCTAACAACCATTTTTTGCTGGACCCCCTCATGGTCACAGAATTTGTAATGGGAGTCATCAATGAATACAAGTGAGAGACTGACTTTTCTTTTATTATTATTACTTTCAAGAAGGATATGTCTGTCAAAGTACGGCAAGCATCTGCATACTAACACTGCCTTTTTCTGTGTATCTGGAATGCATACCTGCCAACAGAGACAGCAAAATTGCTCAAGCCGTTAAATATTTTTTTAAGAACTTGCAAAAGAGGGCTTACAAACTTTATTTTGTGAACCTGGGCTGTAAAGCAATACTGTTAAGAGTATGAGTTTTGAAAACTTGACTGATGAAGTAGCAGACAAATCTCCAAACTAGTTCCCAGGATCTCCTATCAGCTTTGGTCTCTGTTTCCTACTGATGCCTTGTATGAGTGTATTGCTTATTGAAGGTCTTCTCTTGAAGACCTTTGCCATTTACTAAGGTGAGATGAGCACTTTCATTTGAGAGAGGCTAAGCGGGGGGAGGAGGGAGCGATTAGCCTAATTTTTCTAATATTAAGTTTTCTGTTAAATTTTGTATTGCATACAAAATTGCTTTGATGTTCAGGATTCTTGTTAATTTGCACCATACATTTCAGCAGTGTCTGAATCCTTAATGTATGGGCCTGGGGTCCTGTGAGGCTGGGCGCTTGGTGGCCCTGGGACCCGGCCAACTCCGTGCTCCTCCCCGTGGGCCTGAAAGGTGTCAGCCCGCAAACGCTCTCTGACTCCCTTCAATGGAGGAGAGTGCTGGCTGGAGAGTTTTAGTGTGTGAGTCTTTTGGGATGATTATGCAAGAAGGTGCTGTATAAATAATCTGTTGTGCCTCTTTGGGTTGAAATGATTGATGCCTTAGAGAGACCTGAAGCTGGCTTAAACAGACAGAAGATGTTTCAGGCATACGTTCTTATCATAGGTTTTAGTCAGCTGTTCTGATGAAAATAAGCAAAGAAATTTTAAGGATTGACAGTTGCTGTGATCCAAGTTCGATGAGAGTTTTGGAAGCAATAAAAACCTTCCTTCCAAAATTAAGGTTCAGAGGTGCATGTCCCAGCTCAGTCTGCATATAACTTTAGGTGATACGTTTGATGTAAAACTGTAAATATTTAGGATAACATGAACTGTACTGCAAAAATATATTTTCTAAAAGGGGATAAGTCTCTGTTACTGGATGGTTCTGCTGTCCTAGCTTTTATAGGTTGATGTCAGCACTGGTAAACTCCTCAAATCTTAATTGTTTGAGCTCTTTGTGTTGCAGTAGTTTAATGCTACTATTTTGTGATTTGTACTCTGCCAGTCTTGACTTAAAAATCTAGGTACCTGTGATAGCTGCAAGTCAGTGGTCTTATTAAAATCTTCATAATTGTAGTTTGCTTTAAAAACGAAAACTAAAAACACCCATTTAAAAAGTTTGCTCAGAACACGTAGAAACAGGCATCGTTTGCTAGGGGTTGCAGCTTTTCACATGGGAGCCTTACGCCAATGGCAATCTACGGACCTTGAACCATGGATTCATCAATTAAGTGTGCCTTGGGCCGATCGCATCTGTAGAGCGTCTGAACGGCAGGCAAACAGCGAGTTTTAAAATGTCTTGAAACGGTAGCAGATATGCTCTGTGGGCTAAGAACAGTCAGCTCTGAGATCAGTGCTTTTACAGCTCTTCTCCTGGATGGGCTTTAGGTGAGTCCCAGGAACCCGTGGGGTTTGGAGGCGCCGGAGCTGGGGAGCGCCAGGCTAGTGCTATCAGCCTCCTTCCACAGGCTCTAGCTATTGTGGGCCTGGGCAAGGATTTGCATATCTGTGAGTGCAGAGCTGATGTTCCCCCTCAGCTCGGAGGCCCTGCAAGGAAACTCCATGATCCTTCCCGCCCCCCACCCTCTGCTCCTCTTTTTTTTTTTTTTTTTTTTTTCCTAAGGGCTAGTAGAAAATAAGAGACAGCCATTGTATTTCACTGCGGAGGCATTGTTCGAAACCAGACAAAGATGGCATATTTCTGCGATCCATAGTTTCTGCTCCTTCAGCCATGTCTGGCTACTGATGAGCAGCTGTGCAGACTCTAAATAGTCTAAGGCATTTCCTAAAACCATTAAAAATATGATTTTTTTTTCCCTAAGCATGTGCCAAACCCCTCCCCAAAATATGTAGCAGGAGGAGAGAGGCAAAGCCTTTGCTCTTTGTCCGGAATGTGTTTTCCTAAAATCAAACTTTTAAGGCATCCCCAATTTCAGAGAATGCATATAAGAAGTTCTCTCAAACATATCAGTTGATTCCTGAATGACTTACTTAAGTACTGCTTAGAAGAAGATTTTAAAAGCAAAAGGATTTTTTTTGTTGTTGTTTTTTTTACATTCTTTAATGGTTTTTGTAAAGGAAAGAGGTGAGTGAAAGTGAAAGGTTTTAACTGCTATATAATTTCGTTATGTGGCCTGGACAGATGCTCATAATAAGTCGTTGAGACTGAAGAAAATGTTAAAAATCGTTTCTGTTCCTCAGCTACTATACATCTGACACTTCTGAAATATTTTGGGGGGGGCTGTCGTTGTAAGGACGTGCTTTTTCTTCCTAGTCTTCTTTAAGTCTTCTCCACCAGACTGGCCATCTTCTGCTGTCTCAGTCTGCAGCAGGCTTGCCATCTGCTATATGGCTAATCAATTCACAAAGGTGCTGCTGGGCAGTGCAGATTCCCTGTCCTCTGCCAATATTTTCTGGAAGTTGTCAAACATAGCTGAATTTGTTCTCAGCTGTCACAATCATCACATTGATTCCAGCTTGTAGCACTCTAGTGACCAGTGGGGTATGTGCTTTGTTTTTTTTCAAGCAATGTTTGCTCTTTTGTGCCCATTTTATTAGGCTGGAGATATCGCTGAAGTCTGGGAGATGCTGTCTCAATAGTTTCCAGTATCTTTTGACTTTTAAAAAAAGTTGCACATTTGCAAGTTTGCAGGGTGAGCTTGTGGTTAAAATGGCAGCCTAGGAGTCCAGATTCAATTTCTAATTCTGCCTGTTTCCCTGAGGCAGTTACTTTAATTGCAGTTTCCAGTCGTCAGAATGGGGACTGACACTTGCCGCCTTCACAGAAATGTTGTGAGACTAACGTTAGCTATAACCGCGCAGCACTCAAACCCCTGTGATTAGGACTGCCTGGCTAAGAGACTTCAACTTATCCTTGAAAATGACAATCTTCATTACATCTTGGGCTGTAATAATAGAGCCCCCCTCCATTATTTGCTACCACTGTACCGTATAAACTGCAGTGTTGATTCTGTTACCCCACTGTGGAATACCTGATCTGTCAGCTTCTGCCTGCTTTCCTGTTTCCACATAAAACTGTGCATCAGTTGTTGTTTAAAGGCCACGTCCCCTTACGGAGCAGGACTGGACTGCGGCTATTGATTGCACCGGGCAACGTGCTGCCATCTGACCTTGAGGCACTTTGTGTTTTGACTGCATAGAGCATCATAAAAACATGTGCATAAATCTATACACAGGCTTCTTCAGGAGGAGGAATGGATGTCATTCAGGTTTCTTAATGCTCTGTCGCTGTACTTGGAGCCGGTGGTGATGGCGGCTCTGGTGGAAACCTGACTAATACAGTTACCAAAGTTACATATTCCGACCCTGATTTTAAGCAGCAGGATTCATAGCGTTGTAACAACTCCATGCTCGGTGAAAAAGGCTTCTGTTGCGTCATGTTGTACACATTGCCTCTGCTCTGGGGCTAATCTGAAATTAGGATTGTAAATCGCTGACACTTTATTACTCCCCCAGTTAACAGCTTCTCTTTCTCACTGGTCATGCGAGAGTGCTGAAGAGCCCAACCGTTTCTTCCTCAGCTTTAGTTACAGCTGCCCCAGTACGGGAGCTGCTGGATACAGCAGGGACAGGCATAGAGAAGATAATGTTCCTGGTATTTTTCACTCGTCTGCTTTCTGTCAGATAGCAAGGACTGCTTAGCTGATCTTTCTGGTGTCCACTGGTCTTTTAGCAGAAATTGGTAGTTTTAAAAGGCCTTAACTCTAGCTTTCCAAGTACCAGTTCCTACCAGGGAGCACCTTCTGTCATCAGCACTTTATAACTGCACTAAAAAGGAACGTTCAGAAAGAAAAAAAAATCTGCCGGTTTTAAGCCACTCAGTGTTTCACTTGAGCAAGTTTTTTCTTTGCCCCATTAGCCACACAAAGAGCTGCCACCATTTCTTACCTACTGTATATTTATATTTAATCCAAAGGAAAAAAAACAATTTTCTAGAGGCCACAAGAGGCAAACCAAAAGATCTTTCAGCCTGTTTTCAGTACACGCTGTGAAATAGCTCATGTTTGTCAGCTCTTCTTGGCATCCTTTCTGTACAACAGCCTCTAATGAATTTGGATCAGCTTCTCTGCTGATGGCTGGTAGGGATCATGCAATACAGCAACAGCACTGGAGTATGTGTAGCATTCGGCTGCAGTCATTTCATAGGTGAATGCTTTTTACTTGGATTTGGAATAGGCTTTGTGAGACAGTCTTTATAAGTAGATTTCATTGTACACAGAATAAAAGATAGTGGTCTTTCTTGCACACAGTTTGATGAAGTCTTCCTAAAGCAGTTTCAAGTCAGAGTGCTAACAGGATCTTAAGTAAATTGGAACGAATTATGCTGCTCTAGTATGTGCTTTATTCCTTATGCCGAGGTAGCTTTCAGCTCTCTTCTTGGAGCTTATGCCTGCGGTGACCCAAGCAACATTTGCATGCACTGATATCACAGGTTTTCCTGCTGTGCCCTGGCTCTTTACACTACAGAAATAATCGGAAAGTTATTGTGGAACTGTTTTCTGTGTTTGTCTTCACTCCTTCTGATAGGTATGGCAGCGTGTGCTGGGAGCAGGGAAAAGCAAATTAAGTCTGCTCTGATCTCACTGATGACCAGCATGCAATAGAGTAGGACGCAAACGTCTTTGTGGCCGCTGCTGGCAGTGAGCAAACACTGTCAGAGGGAAAATCAGAACTGGGAATTTTGGGAGGAATGGGGAAATCTGTGTGGGAATAACTTGATTTGCCAGGAACTCTGGGAGGAATGGGGAGGCTTGTATGGGACTGGCTGGTTTGCGTTCACGGTTCAAGGTGGCAGTACGCCCTGCCAGCGCTGAGTGCAGGCTGTCGGGGTCCGTGGCTGATGCTGAAAAGGCCTAATGGCATCTGCCTGGCATTGCTGCATTTTGTGAACGGCGACCCCAGCAGTGACTGTAAGAGCTTCTCTTGTGGCCTCTGCCACCCTGGGGAAGCCCTGTGTCTGGGGCAGGCACAGGAAAGCTCTCCCCAGTCCAATTTGGGGTGTACATTAAGCTTTCTTACAGAGGAGCTCTGGCAGGGAGGGGAGCCAGAGGTGCCATAGGCCTCTTGAAACCATTGTTTTCTGATAGGATACATCTGTGAGACGATAAATTGCCAATACGAACTGGTAACAAAACACAGGGCCTTTCCCTAACAATTCCCTCCACCTGCCACTAACCACTCAACCTTGGACCTGAACAGCAAGAGCATCCCTGCCACACGTCCGTGGGGGAACGTGTGCTCGTCACCGTATCCGAGATGGGTCATAGGCTTCTCGGGGCTCAGCACAGAGGTGCTGGTTAGCTTTGGATCACGGAGCACATTTCAAGCTGGCACAGTCTATATATAAATGTGGATGGCTGTTGGGAGGATGGAAAGGTGAGAATGATGTCCTTAAGACCAAAATACCACCTTGTGTGCCACGTGAGAGAGGTGCCCCCATCCCTCCAGACTAACTCTTCCATATACCTAGAGGTTCAGCAGATTTTATTCCGGTGTTTTTTACAAGCTTGTTATCACATTCTTATTTTAGGCCCTGTTTTATGGTTTTATGTTTAGTCCCTTTGCTCTTATTACTTCGTTACTTGTTTACAGCTGTGCAGTTCTTTTTCTTTTTTCTTTTTTTTGCTGGTGCTGAATCCCATGTGAATCTACAGCATTCATCACCATGTCTAAAATGCTGAACAGTTTTTGAAATCCAAGTAGCAATGCAACACCAAGTATTGCAGTGGAAGCTAAAATTGAGAAAAATCCTTATTCCTTTTGACATTTTTGTAAGTTTGTGTTCTGGCCCGCATAGAAGTAAAAAGTATAAAGCTAAAAATGAAAATCTTCACCCTGAAAAAAGGCAAACTGACCACTTCAATTTGTTTAGCAATCACATTTGACTCTAAGAAATTGGCCAGGCTATATGCAAGTAATTCACAAAGATATAAATGGCTACATTATAATGAGCAGACATCTATTTTAAGCATGATCTATGTTTTTAAGAAAATTCATTACAATAAGTCTTACAATACCAAGCTCTTCAATGAATTTTTCATGTCTGCATACCAAGATATATATAAAATGATCGTAATCATACACCTTTGGGGCAATGCTGAGCACCAGCTGTTTCACTGATGATTTATAGGTTGCCACGCTCAAGGTTAATAATCAGGAGAAACAGGTTACAGTATGCAATGTATTTATGTCAGGTTAGAAGTTCAGTAGTGAGGATATGATGTTAGGAGGATAGGTACCATTTTAATTAGCTACGTCCCGGCTTTCTGGCAAATCAAATGCCATCACTTTCCAAAGGTGAAATCTGTGAAAAGTTACCTGTGTTAATGTTTATTTTCAACTTAGCTGAAATTAAAACAGCTAAATGGCATATCTTCTTCGTCTAGTCTGACATATGCACGCAAACCGCCTAAGCAGTCGCTCCATAGGAGAAAGTCAGGGCTAAGGTGGATGGAGTTGTTCCCAGGACAGGGAGCAGGGTGGCCTAAACTCCAAAGGTAGCTGCACTCAGGGCTTTGTGAGCTGCTATACTTTGTTGCTCAACACATTAAAATAAGCCATTACAGTCTGTCAGTGAATCGGCCTGCAAAGAGTGGTGGCGGTGGTGTGGCTCCGCATCCCCCTCCAGCCATCCTGGCCTCCAGCAAAGGGGCATGGCCGGAGGCTGCACTGATTCCTACTTTGGATCCAGTCAAATCCACAGGCTGGGGTATCAGCGAGACGGCCAGCACAGCTGTGTGACAGCCAGCATTCCCGCTTCTCTGCAAGACGTTTGCTTTAAACAAACACAAAAAAGGCTCGACTGATGCCACAGCCCCGCTTTAACTTTCTTGAATAGTTGCATCTTGCTTTAACTAGGGAATCGCCTGCAGACTGACAAGCCTACAGCTCAGCAACGTGGGAAATCTCCACCTCCACCTCGGCACCGAAAGCCTGAGAACCAGGGTTTTCTGGCACAGTGGAAAGGTGGAAACTCTTTTGTGAAGGCCAGGAAGCTTCAGCTGCTTGCAGGCACCCGGAGCCCCCGAGCAGGGCCTTGCCGCATTGGCATCGCGGCATGTTGCTCTGTGAAAACTTCTGCTCCTGCCGTTCAGCGTTCCTGAGCTCCCACGAAGCTGAACGTTCCTTCCCAAAAGCTGGCAGTTTTGTCCATGCTGTCTTCACAGCAGCTTCCTGTTAGGGTGAGAACAGTTAATCTTGGCCCTCCTTAGTGTTTTCGGCTGTGTGGGAAGTATGCTGGTGAGCGAGTGAGTTGCCAGCCCCATGTCGCGCTTCGTGTGCACAAGTCACTGGCGCAACTTCACCCTGGGTCCAATCTGTGGCTTAATGGGATTTGAACCTTGGACCGGCGTGAGCCCTAGTTTAAGGATCTCCTTGGTGTGGAGATGCTATGAGCAGCAACATGCCTCACCCACGGCCCTTAACTATATGCTTTGCCCATTGATGTCGCACCTTCAAGGACCATCTCCACTTCCCACTGCGCACTGCTCTGTCCTAAACTTGTTGAACTTATCATAATGAATGCAACTTGCCCTCTAAACAAATGGGAAGAGGAGCCCTGGCATAATAAAATCACCAGCGTTAGGGCAAGGGATAGGACACAGACGAGATTTCATTCTCATAAATTGCCTCTCTATTACACTTGGAGCATATTCACAATAGGGAGCTCCAAATAAGATGAGGGAAGGGGCTAATTCATTTCACAAGGACAGCTTTAAATTTCAGCCTATACCTGCGCTTGAAAATTAATTATGGCCATGATGGATGAAAGAAGTAGTTACATCAGTAATGAACATCACCATATCCTGCTTTCTTAGCCCAATAAAATTTTCTTTAACTGAGCAGTGGCATTCATAAATGTCAGCAAAGCACAACAAAAAGATAATAGAGCATGCTGACCTGGGTGCAGGCAGCGGTACCTATGGTTACGCAAAAGGCTGTTGGAAGCCCTTAGGTATTTTTATGTAATTTTTAAAGGCCAGACTATGGCTTAGGCATTTCACAGAACAACTGATCAGGCAGGGGAGAAATAGCCAATAAAAATGAGTGTTATAAACATTATCATTGTTGAGAGTTTTCTTTGAGTGTGGACTGAACTGGAATCCCAGGGTGAAAACTTGATCACACTGAAGTTAGTAGTAAAATTCATCCTGACTGTGGGTGGTTTTGTAATCTGCCTCATGACATCCAGGTCCTAAACAAAATAACCATAATTGTCCTACTAAATTATTGGATTACATCCCCTGACTTTTTACCAAAAGGTTGGTGCTCAGGAATTTGATTTCACTATTATGTGATTGTGATTGTCTCTCTAAGCAGAAATATACGCACACATATATGAATATATATACTTGTGTGTGTGTGTGTGTGTATACACACTTTTTAAAGAGAACTTTTTTTCTTCAGTTCTCCTATTTCTGGGATGTTATTTGTTCTCAGTGGTAGTCTTCTAGACATTTATGAATATTGAGTTAAATGCATGCAAATAAATCTGCGTGGCTTGTCACCCTTGCAAAGCAGAGTACATTTGGGTAAAAACAGATGGCTTGCTTTTTCATAGCTCTAAATTATATCCACAGATTTTGGCTCTATGTCTTGGATATGTGCTGGGTTGGTGGGGGCCAGACAACTGTTACAGAGTGCATAAAAATATTTGAGTAATTAGTGACACAGGAAAAAAATTTTTCAAACTGGTACCTCCCACTGGCCCAGCTGCCCGTAACACTGATATTATCTTCCTCCTCCTCTCTCCTTCTCTTCCTCCCCCTCCTCTTCCCTTGAAACAGAAGAAGTTGACCTGACACAGGGCTTTGGAGAACTTCTAACAAATCCTCTGTCCTAAAAGAGGGCTAACCACCTTCAGATTCTTGTGGTAGATATTTGCCTAACCTGTTCTAAAAGACCTTGGGTGACGGAGATCCCACAAACTATGCTGTGCTTCACTTATATTTTTACTTCTACTATTTAACCTAAATCTTCCTTGTCATAATTTGGGCTTTTACTATTGCTCCTATTTTCTGTGAACATGGAGAACCAAATGGTCCCTTTTCCTTCCCAGTGGTGTTTTCTATGTTGAAAGTCAGCTATCCTGTTCCCCCCTAGCCTTGAGACTGAATAGCCATTCGTTCAGCCTTTCTCTGCAGGTTGTAGCTTCCAGTCTGATGACTGCCCATGGTTGGCATTGAGATGTGGCACCCGGCACTGGTTGCGCCATTCCCCCGAGAGGGTCCTTGCATTTTGCACGGGGAAGGGTTGCTTCGCACATTGCTTTTCACGTCCTCCCGATTACATCCATTACGGAGCTTCCCTTTTCTGCCGTGGTGTTGCTTCGTGTGTGTCCAGATCATGATTCTCCATTCCCATCAGATGTCCTGTCTGCAGCTACCTGGCCAGCTGTTCCTCCACCCGCATTTGCACCGTGCACTATTTCGGTGTAAATGTAGTGGTATGCTACTTCTTATTGAACTGCTGGAGCCTTTCTCTATTTAGTCATTTTGAATCAAGATCTTCGTCAATGTTTAAATGTGTTGCCATTCAATATATTTCAAGACTCTCACTGCAGACAGGATCTTTGTTCCCTACTAAATACTGTCTAGTGCCAGGTCCTGGAAGGCCTTTCAGAATCCACTTTTAACCATAAAATACATCCTTTTGTACACTTTCCATCTGATTTTCAGTTGTGTTGTAGTCATTTGAGCTAAAGCATGCTTCTCCAGTTTGCTTACGAGGACGTTATGGAAGACTGTGTCAAAAGCCTTGCTAACCTCAAGTATATCCTCAAAGCCTATTACTTTACCACACAAGGAAATTGATTAGATTTGATGCAATATATTCTTGACAAACCCATTTTGGCTGAATCTCATCTCCTTGTTCCCATCCACATGTCTACAAATAGTTTTTTTTTATTTTCCTGGGAAATTAAATTAAGCTGACAGTGGTTTATAATCCCTAGACATCCTTCCCCCCACCCCTGGGCATCCTCTTCCTTTCTCCAGCCGTGCTAGAGCCCCCAGGTACTGCTGCTGTGGCCGTCATGGGCCTTCTGCTGAGACTTCTGCCTATGCTTTCCCGATTTTTTTGCTTCAGTTAGTTTTTTTGTATTCCTTCGGTGCGGTAACCCTCCCTCCCCATCTACAGCCCTCACTCCGGGGCTCCCACAGGGGCTGGAGAGCTGCTGTTTTCCCTCACGTGTCATGACATTTGACCACTTCACCCTCAGCCAAACAGCGAGTGGCTCGCTGCTTAATTTCAGGATCCAAAATACAATTGCTTTTTAAACTCCCTATGGACTCTTTCCAGGCTACTGCACAAATTAAGTCTGTTTCTACTCCTCTCCCCATCACTTCCTTTCCTTACTGAGGCTTGACCCTTTTCTTCTTTTTAAACTTTTATATAGCGCTATAAATTTATACATGGTGATTTAAAAGAGATAAGACACTCTCCCTGCCTGGGAGAGGTTGCACTGTTCCTCCACGCTGTCTTTTGAGGCAGCGTCTCCTCTGCGGCTTCTGCCATTCGGCAGAGCCCATCCCTGTGGCTCCCAGCGCTGCAACGTGGCGGACGTGGCCCCATTGGGTTTCTAACTACATTTTCTTTTAAAGTCTATATTAATCATTTTGTCTTTGTTTGAGTCTTAATATGTGTACTAACCAAGCAGAGTTGCTGCATGTTTTTGTTGTTTATGCCCACAGTGGTCGTTGCGATGTCCTGCTTGGTGTCTACTGGCGCTGGTTTCTGGATTGGAAATGAACCTGTGAAGACCCTCTCATTAAGCTCTATTAAAAGCCTCCTGTAAATAATGGTAGTTATGAAAATTATAGCAAAAAAAACCTAGAGAGTTAGTAATGAGTGCAAATTAACTGCTGATGTACTCCTGCTTTAGTGCTTAAAATTAAATGCCTAAATGCATATTAAAATATCGCTACAGAAGATGTGAGAGGCTACAGATTTCACATTTTATTGTGGTCTGGTCCAGCCAAAGTTAAAGTAGCTGGACTGTAAAACTTGTCCAGTGAGTCAACAAATCTTCAGCAGGCGGAAGTCGCAGGGGACATCTGCTATTTGGATTTTTAACCGTTTTTAGCTTTGAAAAAATACTCCGTTTCCCCAATGTACTATAAAAACATCTGTGTGTAAGTACTTTGTATGCTGTGCCATTCACACTGCTAGCCTTTAGCACTGTAACTAGGTGTTGGGGGCTTATTTAAAAAAACCCAAACATTTCTTTGTGGGGGAAGGGCTCACCATGAAAAAAAATAGTAGTGGGCGTTTTGGCCCAAAGCTGCAGTCCGAAGGCTGTGGCAGGAACGGCTGCAAGGACGCGCAGCAGCGTTGCATGGGCTCCCCGCCGGTGGCTGTGCAGTCTTCCTGCACCTGTGCTGGTGAACATGTGCCACCCCACAGCGCTGTGTGAACCTGAATTTCTGCATTTCCGGCCTTTGTTGTGTTGTGTTGTGTTGTGCTGTGTTGTGTTGTGCTGTGCTTGGTTGCTGGCGTGTGCAGTGGCCTGCGGCGCGGCTTGCCAGCGGATGCTCCCGCAGTTGAATGTCTTCCTCTTCTCCGAATCCCTCCCTTATTTTCTCCACTTCGGACAGGAGCAGGCTGTGAACAAACTCTTGTGCCTTTTCCATGCTTTGCTTGGTTTCCCAGCAGCTGGGTTAGCATCTCCCTCTCGCCGAAAGGCAGCGGCCCTGTAAAGCCCCTGCAACCAAGCAGCCCAACCGCTTGCTGCACTCACCACCTAGAGGGGCCGAGCTAAGCAAAGCGGTGGAGGGAGCAACCCTGTCTTTGCACTCATGCATGCTTCTGGGCAGGCTGGGAAATAGAGAAATACTTATTCTCTGGAAAAGCTTCCAGCAGCTGGGCTTGCTCCCTCTTTGTTCAGCCTGGTGCGGCCATCGCTGGGAGCTGCCTGTCTCGATGGAGACGGAAAAGACCGGAGCCCAGCGCAAAGTCCTCATCCTCTCCTTGTTAGCAGGATTTTTCACGAGCATCAGGACAAGCTTTGCCTGCGCTGCTGGCAGCAGAGGTGGGGGAAAGTCTGGCCTTCTGCACGTCTGACCAAATTCCCTCTTTTCGTATATGACTAAGAGGATGTTCAGTGTTTGAAAGGCATCAGATTAAAACCTATTAAGTACATACATCCTTACATGCAACGTAACTGACTTGTGGCAGTCGTTGCTGTGAGATATCATTGAAACAACTTTTAGCAAATGTGTTAAAAAAGCTGCTCAGACACTGTATGCGACTCCAGAGAGCAAGCATACACAGTAAATGGGATACTGAAAAGTTTATACATATAACTTCTCAGGCTGTAGGCTTCAGGGTATAAACTCAAATTGCAGGTTAGACAGAAAAATCTTTTCTGTGCAGCATGAATTATAAACACCCGTTGTACCTGTGAGGTTATTTTGTATCTTCATCCTTAGTATCCCTAAAAAGCCCATGCCCAGGCTAGATGGAAGACTAGTTTAATCTTCTCTTCTCTCCGGAAATACCTGTTCTGCTGCCAGTTCTTGTGACTTTGGGATACTTGGTCTCTAGCAGAAATCCAGCTCCTGGAGATGGGTGGTTACAGTAGAATTTTCTTTTTCTGTTTCAGACCCATGACCACTTCTTACTCAGTTGTTTGTCGTTAACCTTTTTTTTCTGTCTATCTTTGCAGACTGAGTGAAGATCAAAGGCTCAAAACCAGAGCTCCAGGTTTATCCTAATGCATTACGTCTGAGCCATGATTTTTGGCTGCTTAGAACTGGCTGTGTGGGATCCCTGCAACAGTTGCTCCCTGGCCTGTTTTTTGCACCAGTTTCTGTATGGGAAAACGAAGGAGCAGGCAGCGGTGTTTTGGAGGCCGGGCACGACAATTTGTTAACGCTGTTTGGGGGGGTTAAATATGAGCAGACCCCGGCCAGCGTTTTTTTGGCTCGTTCCTGCTCCACAGGCTGGCTTGCAGAGACAGGCACCGGTGGGTCTGACACATGCAGCGCCTCCACGGGATTCCCGCGAGCGAGCTGCTTCCCACTCCCCGTGCGCCGGCTGGGGCCTGAAAGTACCTGGCTGAGCCTCGGGACCCCTCTGGCCCTCTAAAACTAGACACTTTTGCCTGACATATGAGGTGGAAATGCCTGGACCTTGACCAATTTTTAATTACCAGCCTAGTGATTGAAATGGTGGTAACAGCAGCTACCCGGAGCCAGTAGGGATTGACTCCTGTCATGCAATGGGTATGATCTGCTCTAACTGTGACCCTGCCGTGGGACCGAGGCCAGGAGACACAGATCAGAAACCTGACTTTCAGAGGTGGTGAAAGCCTGCAGCTTCCCCTGACGGAGCGGCGACCACAGGCTTCTCCGTGCCTCTGTGAATACTGGGCCATGGGCCCTGGCCAGCCCTGGTGTGTGCAACCGTGAGGAGATAGATAGCCTCGGCACAGGGTATGCTGTGTTCTCAAATAAAGAGAGGAGGCAAAGCGCTTTCAGTAAACAAGAACGGAGCCGCTGGCAGAAGCAGCCGCCGCTGCCAGCAGCCTCGTCAATAACTTGCATACTTGACTCGGGCTGGAGATTATTTCAATGTCAGCACAGATGCCATTTCTGGAAACTCCCTGCAGACCAAGGACATCAGAGGAGCCATTTTATCGTGCTTGATGGGTGAGTGCAGGAAGCAGAGGTTAATAAGCCCGGCATCACACGCCGAATGTGCTGAACGAAAGACGCAGCATGAAAAGTTTGTGTGGAAAATGTCTAGTCTTCTCTAAACAGCCTTAAGAAAAGGATCTGATTCCCTCAAACTCCTGTTTTTAAATGAACAATCATGATTTTTGCAGCTGCTAACCTGTGTAATGCAACACAGCAACGCTCTCCTGAGCATCAGACTTCTCACCTAATATGCACATACTTAACTGCCTATGAAACTCATTTATCTACACCAGCCACTTCCAGACTCCCTGGCATAAAATAGGATTGCACCAAAGCTGTGTTTGTATTCTCACATGTGACAACACCACATGAGGTGTTTTTGTGTTATTTTGTAAAGTCTCTCTATTCCTACTCGTCTTATTCTGCACACGAGCCATATTTCTTTGTGGATACACAGAAATACTCTCACCTACTTTGGGTTTAAAGAGGTATTTGAAAAACAGTAGGCTACATTTTGAATAGTGCGTAAATTTACAATATACTCTTAGAAAGGTTTGAGATTGAATTTTCAAATACTCTCACCTGGAGTCCCAGTGAGTTTGCCACCAATACCAGTGCAAGCTTTCCAAAAGCCCTGCATAGCTAGCCAGTGCGGTGTGCGGCTTTCCAGGCAACAGCAGCACGTCGGTGCCAGCTACACATGCACGCGCAAACCCAAAGCGGGCACCAACAGCTCTGCTCCCCCGGGCGAGCGCGTTGGACGGCCACTGCTCTGCGCTCCTCCTCGCAAAGGTGCTCTGCGAGTCCTAGGGAGATTTCCTTGCTCACTTTGCTATGAGAGACGTGCCTGCCATTCCTAAACGAGGCTTACCAAAGCTTTCAAGGGGTAGAGCAGACACAGAAAGGAAAGGGAAAGGGCATCCTGTTGTTAACCTAGGCATCTTTGCTGCTCAATAAAGACAAAATTTTGGAAGAAACTAGAAAGGGAGCTGAGTGACATCGCTCTATAGTGAGCAGCTCCACATGCAACTTTATGAAATGCATATAGCAAGAGCCCCCCCAGCGCAGGCTGAGCAGGGGGCTTACGTAGCAAAAGCGGAGGTGCGAGGCGGTGCATGGGACGGCTGCGGGCGACCCGGCCGAGGGCAAGCCTCTAAGCGCCACAACACCGCTTATGGAAACCGGCAGGGCTGGAGCAGTCGCTGGGGCGGGGCTGGCACCGTTTCGTCCCAGGCCTAGCGACTCTCGACCGCATCCACGCCAGCCAGGAGAGTTCACGAGCTCAAAATACTAACGCGTCCGCTGGCTACGTCCTCGGGCTCAGCGAAGGCAAAGAAGGCGAAGGGAACATCAGCTATTCTGACAGGAACAAGCGCGGACAACAGGCGCAGCCGGGTGGGCTGCAGCGGCACACGCTGCACAAAGTTATCGCGCCGCTCCGTCCTTCGCGGCCAGGAGGGGCTGCGGCTGCAGCTGCAGTGCGGCGGGAGCAGGGCGGCCAGGGGTGCAGCTGCCGCCGGCCCGGCAGAGCCCGCGCCGCACCGCCCGGCTAGCCACCGGGAGGGAGGCAAGGGGCAGCCCCGAATCTGCGGAGATGAGGCTGCTGATGGGGAGCAGGCCGGCGCTGTGAGGGATGGGGCGCGCAGGGCTACAAATCAAAGCGCTCAGCGCAAGTTACCGGGCGCGTGAAGAAATGAGATGGGTTGAAGTTGATAAAGTTGATGCTGGCTGGACAGGGCTGTAGGAAGATACCTTTGCTTTCCTCCAGGAAGCCTGGAGTGATTTTTGTTCATTTAGAAAATGCAACACTTTATTAAGTCTGTTGATTTACCACCAGCTGAGCTGGAAGATTAAGGGATGGATAAACCCAGCTTTTTTATCCTCCAGTTGCTTAATAAATGTATTCCCAAGTAGACATACATATATTTTATAAATTTAGATGGGACAGTTGGGAACCAGCAGGTAAATCTGTGTGGAGGACCCTCTGTACTACTCACCTGAGGCTCTATTACGGATTTCACAGATCATCCATAGGGGCTCAGCACAGCAGTGCTATAGGCCAGGAGTGATATTTGTGAAGAGTTTAAGCATACGAAGTTAATGATGTAAGAACAGGTAGGTGTTCACTACTGTCGCTGGTGGGGAGGAGTTTGATACAGCATCTACAAAAGGGCAATGGGAGCAGCGAGAGATTGAAATGTTCATGTTTAGCAACAGAGAGAGAGAGAGAGAGAATATCAAGACTGCTGAGATGTTGTGCGTGGGCCACAGAGAAATTCTGCAGAGTTAAAAAATGATGCTGCTAAGGTTTCTCACTTCCCCATAACTGTCTCAAATTAATTTGAGGCTTCCTTGCTCAAGCGTTCCTCTTGAGCGGCCTTTCGGGGTTGTTTGAGAGGGTGGGGCGGGGAAAAGGACAGAAACGCAACCAGAAATCTGGTCTCCTTTTCTAGTTTTAATCAGAGGTTTTAATCAAACAAAACCATTTGATCTGTATATTCCAAAAATAATCAAAGAGATTTTATTCAGCCACAGGATCGTAGATCTTTGTGGAACAATTCAAATTCTAAGGAAACTGAAGTAATTCTTTTTGTACAGATGTAGTAAGACTTGATTAATAAGTTGGGGTGTAGCTAGCTACAACTATGTATAGTCAGTTCCAGAAGACTTTACTATTTTTTCCCCATTTTCTCCTGGAGTGTACCATGATGAAGTCCACTGAAATACTGAAGCATAAACTCCAAAGAAAGGCCCAGAAGCTCTTACAAATGGTTTGGAGGATGCAAAACTTTCTAATATCACAGCAGAAGACGCTTGCTGTCAATGTAGCCAAAGGAACTAAACAAGGAGCACAGGCTGCTGGAGCTTTGGTCCCTTTCCCGTTGCTGTTAGATCTTAATAATGGGTATTTAGCAAATGTTGCTTTGTTATGTTATTAGCTGAATTTTCTGAGAGGGTAACTGGTGTTCAGAAACCTGTCTCACCATCATGGGACCGGGATAAAAATTCTAATGTGAGATTGCATTAAAAATCATAGTAAAGAACAACAGGGAGAAACATATGGTGCAAAGGGAAACCATCCTGTTGAAAAGTTGAGAGAATGGAGACAGAGAGAAAATGAGCTTGAACCTGGTGCCCAGCAGGATTGCAACATCTCAGAAAAGTGTGTTTATCCTCAAGGAATGTTAAGCATTTTTGATGTATTAGCTCCTACCATAACTTCTGACTGTGCAGCCTGGTTTCAGGCAAAATTGAGCGCCTGAAGCACAAGCTAGATTGAGAATTTGGAGAAAACATAAGAGACCAAGCCAAATTCTGTAATTCACACTCCAGATGTTTTAGCTGAGAGATTAAAATATAGCAATAAGAAAAAGATGGAGCAGATGCAGCATCTCTATGGGGCTTCTTTTGCAGCCCTGCTTTGCGTGCCTGCACTGTGCTTTCTCACCCTCCGGAGTAACACAGCAGCCCCAGTGACTGAAGAGGCACACGGCAGCGCTGCGGTGTGCCGGAGTGCTCCCATAGAGGGGAGCTGGAGAGTGGATGCAACCTACGGCAATTCGGAGACACACGTGCGTCCTCCTTGGAGGAAATGGGGCTGCCCCACTTTGAGGCACGGAGCCATCTGCTCCTCCCATAAGGAAATTCCCAGCTTTCCGGTGGAAGACAACCTTCAGCCTGGACACGGAGAGGCAGAGGAGGGTCCCTGTCAGGGCCTGTGCCCTCACGGCCCCGGCATCCCCTTCACTGCCGCCCTGGGAGCTGGCAGGGCTGGAAGGACAGCCCGGGGGGCCGAAGCAGTGGGACAACAGCTGGTGTGGTGGGATATGGGAATTCCCAGTACTACCAGCTCAAAATATTAAAATGCAACCAACCCGACTGCTTGCCCCTAAAACTGTGCAATTCCACCCCCATCCTCCGCTCAGATGCTGAGATTTTTGGGAAGCTCTCTGCAGGCATTTGGTGATCTTCCTCTTGCTGTTCGGCCCCCCGGGCTGCCCTCCCTTGGGGCATGCCCCAGTCTGCGTAGTCAAAGCTGGCAAGTTTCTCCGGCGAGGTGGCGAGCATTTGCCAGGACCCCCTCCCTGTCTCCACTTTCCTGTGGTTCCTCCCGGGCTGGGTATTGAGCAGAGGTGGAGGAGGAGGAGGAGGAGGAGGAGGAAGGAGAGGTCCCCATGGGCAGCGTCTGCTCGAAGAGAAGAGTGGGTCCCTTCCCGGTTTGTTAATGCGGCTGCTGGTCCTGCTCACCCTTGCGGCTGGGCCCCGGGGCTGGGGGGGTTGGTGCGCTCCCGGTCCCAGCGCCCGCGCCAGACACGTCCCACGTCCACAGTGCCCAACCTGCGGTTTCACAGGGATCCCCAGCCACATCCCGAGGAAACAGAGAGCTATTGTCGCTGTGCCGGCAATTACCTTCTCCACCAATTACGTTTCCTTTTTGCACTGGGAGGAGAGAGCCAGGCAGACCGGGGACACCCTGATCTCCCTCTTATATAAATTCAAGAACAGGAAAAAAAAGGTTTCAGTGAACTGAATACAGCAATACAGAAGATAATTAAAGATTAATTTCAGCTCAGAGAAAACCATTTCATTTTGTTTTATGTTTAAAAGTGTAAGTAATTTCCAAGGTGAAAAACATAATTTTAAATTAAAGAATTAAAATATTTTCATTTTGAAAATCCTAGAAATTTTCATTTTGAAAACCACAAATGAAGTGCGGGAGGGCTTTCTTTTAATTCAGTCAAAACTATTCACTAAATACATAGTGAATTTGGCAAATAGTCTCAATTGTCTTGAAACTGCATATTTTTCCAAATCAATTACTCGTTTGAAAAAACTGTCCCAATGCTAACCAAGAGCACAGTCTCAGCCCTTCAGCACGCAGAAGGCCTTTATTTCCATTCATTGCTCCCTAATGCATATTAAAAATTATATATAAGATATAACTATTGAACTGTGCAAATGATGCATAGTGGGAAAGAGAAGAATGATGAGCACTATCAGCCAGGTCCATTCCACATCGGTCACTGGCTTCCTGGACAAATTCCTCACCCAGCTGAAATCAGCAGCAAAACTCTCAAGCAACATCAACAGTTTCAGGGTTGTGGTCAATGTATCTTTTTTTTCCCTTATCCCAAATCTGTTTTAAAGCACCATTTTTTTGGCCTGTAACTTCGGAGCCACTGTGGAATAAAGCCATCCCTGCTGCTCCTTAATAAGCGGTTGTATTTTGAGCGCTGCGCTGCTGCATCCCGATGCTGCTCCCATGCACGGGCTTTTAGCCTACAGGTACCAGCTGTTACGGTGCCGAACAGCTGCCAGCACCGTGCGGAGCCCGGTGCGTGCACAGGCACACGCACACGCACATGCACACGCTCCCGCCTGGCCTCCCCTCCCCACCCGCCTCTGCCGGCACAAACAACACAAAGAAACCTCGGCGCCTGCTCACCCGGGGGCCGCCGCTCTGGCCGCCCCGCACACCCAGCTCCCGCCGGCTGCCGGGCCCCGGGCCCAAGGAGCATCCCACTGCCTCCGGCTGGGCAGCTCCCGTACTTTCCCTACGAAACTCTGATTTTTTTATGAGAGTATCTATCTTTTCCGTTTTAAAATAATTCTGCTGTGTCCTTTGTTTTTATTGCAGATAATGCTCTTTTTCCATCAATACAATGGTTATTCTCTTATCAGATGAGGTTTCTCTCTCTCTCAATTCCCCTCTTCTTTTTCGGGGAGGGGGGAGGCTGATGCTGATAACTAACCCTTCGCAAAACACAGTTCCTGGCACAAACTGCCATGCAGCAAATGTGGGGCTCTGCGAGGAGGAGGGGGGGCGAGGAAGATGACACAACAAACATTAGACAGAGCAGCCGGTTCCAGACACAACATCTGCAGAATGAGGCCATTTTTCTGTAACTCTAATCTCATAATTCGTTGTTTGTGTGGTGTTGGTTACAGTAGCTGAAAGGGGGAATAACAGCAGGTCAATTTGGCACAGAATCGCGTTTGAATCTAAAATGAGGGACTTGCCCACCTTCTGACGAGCTGTTGAAATGTTGCCAGAAAAATGGAAAATAAGGGAAAAAGTGGCTTAGAAAGAAAAGAGAGGCCCCTTAAAATTATATGACGCCACTAGAAATACATATTTCTTAGAATACACATGGGTTCTTTGTGTTTGGTAAACACCAGGGCTATCGCCTTTTAATCGCGGCGGATGTTCATTTACTTTTGGCACTCCTGTGAAAGCAGACTGCTCGCTTCGCCTGTGTGGCTCGCCGCGCTCGGCCTCCAGCTCTCCCCGAACCAAGCGGTGTTGCAATACCTGCCTTCCAGGCGCTGGCACGGCTTTTTCTTCCTGTAAGAAAAATGCAAATCTTTTTTGCCCATCACACTGAAGGAAACCCAAGCCCAACCAGTGCCATTCTGTGAAAGGCGCATTGGTTAATGCTAGCAGCTGATTGCTAGACTTTTTTCTTCTAAACCGCAAAACCTAATATGTCAGCCTTAAATGAGCTAACAGCGAGGGAGTGTCCTTTTCGGTTTGCAGGCCACAGCACATCTGCTCTTTGCAGACACAGAATGAGCGAAATAGGTTTTTCTCCCCCCCCCCCCCCCCCCCGCAGCCTCCCATTTGTGCGCATTCATAAATATCCTGGTGAGAGCCTGCCTCTGTGGTCGCAGTGTGGGAAGCGGGGGGGGAGGTGGAGGGGTGAACAGAGAGCGACTCTCTGCCTGTGCGGGGGACACCCTTCCTCCCCTGCCCGCCACCTCCTCTTCCTCCCCCTCCCCTCGGTGCGCGACCTTGAGCTCGCGTTCGCAGGCTCCCTCGCTCCTCCTCTCCGCCTGCCTGGCTGCATCTGGCACCCTGGTGCAGCCGGGGGGCCTGAGCCTCCCCTCGGCGGCAGCCCTGCCTGGGTGCCCGGCTCGGCCCTGGGTGGCCGCTGCGCTCGCTCCCTGGCCTGGGTGTCCTGTGCGGCGCAGTGCAGCGCAGCGCTGCTGCTAAACAGCCCGATCCGTTTGCCCCTTCAAGCAGCGCATTAGGGAACAATAGGCGGCCTTGTGCTCGCTGGGACCGCGTGTCCCTGTCCTTGCAGCTGGCGCGTCCGCCCGTGCTAAGCTCCAGTGAGCAGGATCAGCTGCAACCCTCATTCCCCTTCACCGTCTTCAAGGGCTTGCCTGTCCACCGGGGCTGCTATCGGTTACACGAAACATTTGGTTTGCAACGGGCTGTTTGTGCTGCAAGGCGCAGGGCTGCTCCGGCAGCGGGCAGCGCGCCTCGGCGGAAAGAGCTTGCCCTGTGTTGGTTTACAACAGTTTCACCCGCGCTGAAAAGTACAATGGAGACAGATCATGCACAATGACAGGCTGCCGGTGGCTCCAGGGGATCCATAATTTATGATGTTTTTCTTACCGATCCGGTTTTAGATTTCACAAGCAGGATGGTTTCCTTCCCATTTGTTGCTTCCTTCCGTCCCTTATTTCAAGAAACTGAGCTCCGGGCTCCTGACGAGCAGGAGCAACGGGACACACACCTCTCAGGGTCCGCGTGCCCTGAGGAGCAGTGGCGGTGGCGGCCCGTGCGCCCCTGCCCTGAGCTGCCTGCGGGTTAGTCGGGTCACCGGGTAAAAGCGGGGCTGCTGGGACTCCCAGCAACCCGCTGATTAAAGTAAGGAGGTTAACAGTGGCTTGTGAGGATTGTTCTTACTCAAATAAAAAGAAGGGGATCAAAACTTAATCTGCCCTATCATCTGTAATCTGGGAGCCGCTCTCCTGCCAGACACTGATGCACCGTGGCAGGACACGGATGGTCAGACACCATCTCCGTTGTGCATGTGGTGCAGTCAGCCAGATGCAGACACCGGCGCACAGCGCGTGTTTTCCCGGCAGCCCAAGCCCCATGGCTGCACCCAGAGACCCCCCAGTTTCACTCCTGGGGTGGACTGTCTGCCCGAGCCCACCTCCGCCGCGGCCTGCCATCGGCTCTGCCTGCTGTGCCGTGTGTCCGTGCTGCCCGCCGCAGGAAAGGACCCGCTCCCAGCACGCCTCGCGTGCCCAGCCACCCCGTCCCCATCCCCGTCCCTGCCGCTGCCGGGGGCCAGCCACGCTTGCCCCACTGCAGATGGCTGGGTCACCCGCGTGGTTTACAAATGACCAAGTAAGGTTAAAACCGCAGTCACTGTGGTTACAGGCAGCCGTGATTAGTCACACAGTAAGCGATCCAATTATAGCGACCCCCCCCCCCCCCCAGCCCGCTTCATCTGTTTAAAAGGGAAGCCCAGGCCACCGTTAACTTGATTTCAGGGCGGGTTTGTACACGAGAGGAAAAGGAGCCTGGAGTTCGGACAGAAAGCGCGGGGAGGGGGCACCGGCACGGTGCTGTTTTGGGATCTGCAGCAGCTCGGCAGGGGCGTGTGCCCCAAAACGGGGGGCTCCCAAGCAGGGCCGTGGCAGGAGCTGGGGACTCCCTGTGACCACTTGGCGCCATCCCTGCGTGCGGAGAGCAAGCTTCCTTATCTTTAGCAGGGTGAGGGTTAAGCAATGGCTACATCGAGTTTGCTGAGAAACAGTAATGCCACAACCTTGCTCCCGCACAGCAATAGGCTGATTTTTGCCCCAGCTCACGGTTTTATGGCCAAGCTGTAAACCCTTGGAAAACTTTCTATGGGGCTCAGTCCTGGGGAAGAGTGAGCGAGGCCTGGGTGGCACGGTCTGGTGCGGCGCAGTGTGGTGCGGCGCGATGCAGCGCGATGCGGCGCGGCAGGGGAACGTTGAGCACCCGCTGTGAAAAATCTCCCCTCGTGAATTAGGGGGGAGCTCACGGCTCCTGTTACAGCCTTTTGCTGTCCACCCGCTGATAAATCACTCCCGACTGAGGGGGTTGTTATCCTGGGGCTCAGGCAGCAGTTCGCAGTGCATTTCTTGGCCTTTCAGGATAATCGGTATCAGACGCTTTCTGAAGTATCTCTGAGGACGAGATACATGCAGACGCCTCCTGTCCTACCCGCCAGATTTCTTTCAAAATATGCTTAGACTTGACAAATTCTTGAGTCCCTGAATAACTGGGAACTTTGTCGGAGCTTTTCCATCAGGTGCCCGTTATTATTTCACTTGCCTGCTGATGTTGCCTCCCTGCCCAAACTTTCCTGCTTTTCCTGTCTTCTCACTGCCCAGCCGACCTTCCTACCGCTCTCCGGAGGATGTCTCCCTTCTTCTGCTCCGCTCCTCACAGGCCACCCCAGGCACCTCCTTGCTGAGGCACCGCAGTGCGTCCTTCCTCCTGAGCTACCCGGGCTGACCCAAAGGCAGGACTGCCCTCTTGTTTCACTGAAACGTGCCTCCCTGATCCAGTCCCGCTACGCGATGAGGGCCGGCCGGCTGCCTCGGCGGCTGTGCCGGCTCCCGCTGTGCACAGCTGGCTGCCGCAGGCACAGTCACCAGCGCGGGCGCAGCGTTCGCCTGTCTGGACCCCAGCCCCGGCCCTGGCTCTGGCTCACTGCTCCGCTCAGCCCTGCTCAGTGCTTGGGCAAGGCAGGAGGAAGTGGAGACAACGCAAACAGCCTCTCCTCCCCTCATTAGCAGTGTTTTCCCCTCAGACTGCACTTAAGCCACCGAGCCCCAGCTGCACCCACGCTCTCCTGCTTGGCAGCTTGCACAGACAGTCGCTTGCCTCGTCAAGTGTAAGCAAAGTGCCCTTCTAATTGGCGACCAGCTTTTAGGTTGCACTACCCGCACGGGTGGCAGACCCCCGAGCCGCGGAAGAGTGGAGAATCAGATCCGCCTATCTCTTCCCTATCCGCCCATGGTCCTGGCCTTCAGGACAGAGTTCAGGAAAACAGCACAGACAGAAAAAAACACTGTAGTCTCTGCTTGAACCAGTGCCATTTCTGATACCAGCATCGCAACTCTGGTAAGTAGCGGCAGATGTCCAGGGCCTTGGAGAGCCATTTCCCAGAGGAGCAGAAATGAATGACATAAAGTTTAGGTCAGGGCAGTCCAGCTCCAGAATGGCTATCAGCACAGTGCCTGGAGAACGGACCGAGAAACAACCCTCCTGCCTCTGCCAGATCGAAGGAAAGGAAGGGGGCTGGAGCGACTGCTGGGGGAGCTGCCCTGCCTCTCGCATATCTCCACTGGCCTGGGCGCTTACCCCTGCAGGACACCACTTTTTCTGCAGAAAGACAGTGGTGTTCTCATGAGAGCCTTGAGCATCTACCACCAGATCCCCAGACTGGCACCCAACCCGGTTAAAACATAAATATATTAAATATTAAATATATTCTGAGTGTTATCTATTTTCTTGTTACAAATGCGAGACAGTCCAGGAAGAGTGTTAAACAGCATGGAGAACATCTATTTTTTTCAAGGAGTTCAGCCCTCCAATGCCTGTTTCTTGCTCAGAGAGTCAGCTGTGGCTTCACCAGCGAGGCTAATGGGGCTGTGCATCCTTTTTCATAGTGCAGCTAGCCTCAACCCTGGAAACTGCTTCTAATTGGGACAGAGAGCAGACAAAACACTCCTCTGGTCCTTCACACAGCTTCCCTTCAAATAATACTGCCTCTGCATAGAACTGTGCTTAAATATTGCAGTGTGAATCTTCCCAAGGCTGAATGTTTACTTGCATGTGGGACAAAAGGACTGGGAAGACAACATGTAACATGGCCACATGGCTAAATCATGCCTGTGGAGCTTCATGGACTGTCAGAAATATCACAATTATTGGTGTTTATTATTTGTATGCCAATAAGGTATAGAAGCAACTACCAAGGAAAAGGATTGCATCATTCCCACACCTTGGAAAAGCTTTTTCCTGCCAATAAGTGGTCACAATTTTAAAGTCTGATCCAAAACTCATTGAGGTGCCACAGACATCAATAGGCCGCAGCTCAAGTTCTTTATGAGGAAAGAAGTGGAAATAGACACAAAATAGTTTTCTTCAACATATGGGGGAGAGGGAGGAAGTTCCCAAATAATTATACGTGTGTTTGCAGAGTGACTCCCACTGTTCTGTGCCTGTGACCCTGAGTCAGATGTGGGGTTTTGTATAGATCCATCCATAAGTACATAATATACTTGTTGTAGATGAAATAAGCTCTAGTCTATTTTTCTGGCGGCTTAGGAGCCATCATATTTTCAATGTTTTGTCCAGTCAGTCACATCTCGAATTGCGGGGTTTCCATCAGCTCCCTCCACCGTCTCGTAGGATCATTGTTAGGACTGTTAGGACAGGCTTAGGAGCTCGGTAAGTCCCGGCTTGGCCTGTTCAGCCGTGGGAAGAACCGCTGGCTGCCCCGCCTTTGCAGCCCCACTATTCCTCCACTTTACTGTGTGCTCTTGCTCCTGGCAAGGTGTCTGAGCAACTTATCTCCAGCTTTTCCTCTTTATTCCTCCTCACAAGCTCTGAAATCCCAGATCAAAATGTATGGTATAGGTAGGATCCTCTCCTGGTGTAAATTTGTTTAGGTTGGACTTTGCTGTCCAATTTATACCGTGGGACATCAGATCCTGACGGTGGATTTTGGCGCTTGAGGCCTACCTGAGAGGCAGGTTCGTTTAGTGCTTGTGTGTTACCGCACCAGTGGCATCAGATGTCTTCACCGATTTTAATGTGATTAGACTGTACTGAAGCAGGATCATCATAACAAATGGAATAGCTTCTGCTCTGGAATATGATATATGTTTTACCACATCACTCCTGACTGTAATCCCTTCACAGGGCTTAAGAAAGGGCACTCTGGTTTTCCTTTCAAGGGCCTGGTTCTGCAAATCAGGATGCATGCCAATCTTTGAACACATGCAGTCACTAGCATTACAACTGGATCTGGCCTGTGCTTAAAAAATTTAGCTGTCCTTGAGAATCGCTAAGGGGCAGAGACAAAGGAGACGGAGTGAAGACTGTCAGACTGTGATAGTGAATTCTTCTGGGAACAGAAAAAAAACCCTTTAACCACATAGAGCTATCCAGTTCAGCACAAGGCTCACACGTGTGAAAAGGATAGCTTTCTTAAATGCAAGTTTGCATCTGTTTTTCTCTTGTGAAGGGCGTGTTACAAACCCACCTTCTGGGTCCCACATGTGTGGGTTCGAGAGCCATCTGCCTCCGAGAGCAAAATTCCTGCACTCTGCCACAACTCCAACGTGAAGCTTTAAATATTTTTTCACGTCAGCTCTGTTCCCGCTACCTTTGTTTCCACTGCTCCTGCCTGCCTTCTCTCCAACAGCTGGACTCGTCACTGCTCCATTTTTCTATTGGTTGTGATTGAAGTAGCTGGAGGTCAATTATTTCCCCAGCAATCGACAAAGACTCTTGACTAAGAGGAAAGTGACATTGTCCCTCCGCCCCTCATGGCTCCTGCCCCCACCCCTGCACTGCCCAGGCCACCGCTTCCCGCCGCCTGAGGCCTAACATAATTGTGTCAGTAGATGCAGTGGAGTACATGCGTAACATATGGTGAGTGGGGAGAACGTTTACATTAGCCGTAAAAGAGCAAAAGATGATCCTAAAGAGCTGATGGCTGGCAGGAATTCTCAGCTGATTTCTGAAGTTAGCTGTGACCATTCGCGTTCTCTCAGAGAAGACTCATCCTCGCGGTTTTTTTTTTTTTTTTCATGCCAGACTTGACAAACTTTTAATATTTCGGTATTTGAGCCTGTGACTTTGAGGAGTGCACAACTGCCGAATTTTGAAAAGCGGAGTGTACATCCCCCGCATCCTTTCCTTTGAGGCCCATTTCTTAAAGCAACCACATCAAAACCAAGTGCCCAGCACCTCTGCCTCGCAGCACACTTCCCCGGAGACCGATGTGAGCTGCGATGACTCAAACCTGCTTTTTTCCTCCCCCATCTGCCTTTCCCTTCTGAGCCGCAATTCAAAGCTCGGGTAGGTGATCCTGCGCTCTCAGCCTGTTGGCGTTTCTCTCCCTCATTGTTTTGACAAGGAGACAAGGTAATGCAGGGCACACGTGCAGCGTGCGCGTTCTGGGCTACAAGTTCTGGAGGAAGATCTAAATAATTAATTGGCCTTAGATTACTTTCTGATGATTCGCATGAAACTGCCTGTCATGTCTGTCAACTGTCTCCTCATATGCATTATGCAAAACCGCTTCTGAGGAAAGTTTTAAAAGATTTTTGCTGTTGTTGTGGCTGTTTTCAATTAGGGAGAGAAAGAGGACACAGGCGCGCATTCCCGTTCATGCAAGCCCCGACTGTGTGCTCATACATATTTCCTCTCCCTCACACACGCTCACACTCTCCTAGTACAGCCTCAGTAGCTGCTCTTATTTATTCCCTCTATTTTAGGCTAGTCTGCGGTGCTCATCACTACTATATCTGTGGGGGAGATTTTCAGAGCTGTTTATCCATGAGAAGATGCACATAGGTGCTGAGCAGGACTTTCAAAAGCATCTACTTCCTCACGTCTTAAATAGGAGTGAGACACGCTGGCACTTTTCTGCTCTGCATTTTTTGTGCTTGAATGCTGTATCTAACTGGGATTATTCTGATGTGCTCACCCTGCTTGTCTTCTGAATCAGGGATGTGCAAGCTAGTTGCTATCTGTGGTCAAGCCACATAATGGTGTTAGCAGTTAACACCAAGCCTAAGTAAATACACCCTGCCCTTTACTCGGGCTTACTTGCTTGATTTGGCTCTGAGCTAACCATGGTTGATTTCTGGTGAGCTTGGAGCATAAGCAGGGCAAGCTCATAACTGCTGTTAATGTCTTACTGGCACTTGGGCAATTTGCATTAGCCTAAGATATGTCCCTGTTGGTCTCAGTGGCATGCACTGTACAGAGCAAATGTTTGTTCAGTGATTCACAGTTTGTGAAAGTGCAAAGGGTATGCTCAAAAAGAGCCCTCCCCTCCACTACCCAATGTGTTGCCCCATCATATTTTTTCCATTTCTTTATTATTATTTCAGTGCTTTCAAGTTTATTGAGAATTTCATAATATTTGTGATTGTCATTTAAAGGCTCAGATCCTGGGGTCTTGTGAATACACAGGAGCTGATGCTTTCAATGCAAGAATAAATAAAACTAAGAATGAGTTTCTACTTTATATAGCCAAAAAGATACTCCAGAGCACTAAACAGCCCTCTGCAACCCAAAATGCCAGCAAAGGAAGAAACCCAAACATTTAAAAATACATGTCTTCCTTTTGGAGCCAATCACTTCATTTGGGGTGGCTGAGCAGCTGACTCATGTTTTCTGCCTGCTTCTGCCTGGAGGCCCTGCATTTGCCTGATTTCTGAAGTGTGGTGAGGAGCTGACTGTGAAGCAGCAAGGAGTTGGCCATGGAGCTGTGAGGAGCTGGCCGTGGAGTTGCAACGAGATGGCTGCGGAGAAGTGAGGAGCTGGCGGTGAGTAGCGAAGGGGTGGCCATGGAGCTGTGAGAAGAGGGCCATAGAGTTGCGAGGAGCTGGCCATGAGCAGTGAAGAGATGGCTGTGGAGCAGCAAGAAAATGGCCATGGAGCAGCAAGGAACTGGCCATGGAGTTGCAAGGGGATGGCCATGGAGCAGTGAGGAGGTGGCCATGAGCTGTGCACCGGCCTGAGCTGATCCCTGGGCAAGGAGGAAGGGAAGGACCAGCCCCCCCCCCCCCTTCCTAATGGATTCTTTCAGATAAAAGAACCCCAGCTACCCTTCTTCCCTATAATGGCCCCTGAGGCTAATGTCTTAAAGAGGAAACAAAAGGATTGCTTTACATCACACAAGTGGGGCAGGAGCTCGGTGGGGAAAGCAGCACTTGAGTGATGCAGCACCGCCACGGCTCCTGCAGTGGGAAGGGAGAACAGGGGGAGGGGTGCAGCTGGCTCTAACTTCTGCTTTGCTCTGTGGCCTCTTGGTATTAAACTCTTTAACCCCTTCTCTGCTGCTCTGGTGTCCATGTGCTCCAGGGACATTCAAGCAAGTGGGGTCCTCAAGGCAGGCCACATAACCATTTTGCATTGTATAGATGTAGGCAGCAAGGAAGAAATAATGCTTGTGAAAACTAAAACAGCCAGAAGGCATAATAATAATAATAATAATAATAATAATAATAATAAAAGGAATTCTGCAATAATGCCTTAAAAATGACGCTGGTAGACAGCAAGTGATAAACACAATAGAGTTTGGAGAGCTGAACTCGCAGGGCAACAGGAAAGGAACTTCCTATGGAAGAGGGGCTTTTGACAGCGCTGGAAATGCAAGTGAAATAACAATACTAGGTAGTGCGCAGCTTCCAGCGGCTGCAGCTGTGTGGCTCTTCCTTTGTGTGTGCACTGTGCTGGCAGCTTTCCGAGGGGTGGGCAGAGCAGGTGTGACAGGCGCCCAGGGAGCCCAAGTGCAGGCAAAACCAGGTGGGCAGTTGGCAACCGGAGACTGCAGGCATGAGCTGGAGGCAGCAGCTCTGCTTCTCCAAGGACGATGCTGCTTGTGCTGACTCAATCCATCAGAAGAGAACTAGTGCATCCCTCTGGCTTTATGTGTGTGTGACTTTCTAAACCATCCGCTCTGGCAGCTGAAATTTTCCATGCTTGGTCCCCACACAGTGCCTTCCATGTATCCATTTTTGGCAAGGGGTTGTGTAGGAAGAGAGATTGGTATAGGGAGAACAAACTGGCAAACAAAGTAAAAGAGACACCTTCAATTAGCAGGTAGTAGAAGAAAATTGACTCTTTTGGACCATCATAGTCCTTGCCACAATGGATCAGACTGATGCTCTGTCAGTGGCCTGTTTTATGACCCTGCCCTGCACCAGTTTCTTCACAGGAAGATACAGGGAAGTGGGCTAATCAGTGTCTCCTCCAAAAATGTCCTTCTCACCCCTAATAACACAGCTTTGTTAAGTCCCTGAAGCATGACTTCTCTATGCCTGCCATAAACTCGTTTTGCAAAGTGTATGAGTCTCTTGTGCTTTGCAGGGCCAAAGTTAAAATGTTAGAGGAAGACAGGTGATGCTGGAAACTTTTCTTGATAGTCTCCCATTGACTATAAGAAGTGTTTTGCTTGGTTGAATATGAAACAGCTGAAAAAACACCCCTGCAGCTGTCTGGTGTGGTCTGCTCAGGTTTTCAACCTTCTTAGGTAGGTCTGTCCCCTTCGTGACATTATGGTGTGTGCAACCCTCATCCAGACCTGAGAGGTACAGGGGTTGCTCTCGAGGGAGTGTGTCTAAAGCAGGTTGTCAGCATGCCATTGAAATATATATGAACCAAGAAACACCAAAAAGAATAAAAAGTAAAGAAAGAAAATAAATAAAACCCGATTCTATTTTAACATTAGGGTCAAGGGAGAATATTGGGTGCCGAAAATGGCATATCCCCAAGGAATGAGCTCCACTTTTTCAAAGGTGCACTTTTCACAGAACTAATAGAAGCAGCATCTGTGCATATAGCTTTTAAGTTTGTAATTTGTCTGTAATTTTCTCTGCAATGACCAAAATTCTGCAGGGACTCGAGGTTTTGTGTGTGTGTGTGTGTTTATTTTCTTTTCCATTGCAAAGGCCCAACTATCTCTCTGAAAGCCCATATGCTCCTGTCCTGTTTGACTTTATCATGCAGGAAATGGCCTCTGTCCAATTAGCAGCATGGGAATTAGCAATAATAGAAATTCACTACTCCCCACTCTATTCACCTCTGAGAGTGCTGAACTTCAGCGCTGCATCTTCTTTCTTTTTTTCTTTCTCTCTCTTTCTCTCTCTTTCTAATGACACCAAGAAGACTGAATATATTAACTATTAAAAAAGCACTGTTAATACTGAAGTCAGGAAATGTAGATGTTAAATTACTAGTAATACTAACTCAGAGGCATTTTAGGTAAGTTGTTTTCAAGTTTCATTTTTCTGGTTTAGTATGTATCGTTTATATTGTAAGATGTTAATAGTGTTGCTAATTCTTGCATTTCATCAGGAATTCATAACATTTGATGTTTTACTTAAACCCCAGCCCCTGGAGTCCTGTGAATAACAGAAAAAAATCAGTTTTAGCATCCTCACATTTGTGAAAAGAAGCATGTTAAGCATGATTAAAGTGAAAATGGAAAATTTAAGGAAACAAGCAAAAGTAATTCCATACATACATTCATACATAAACATATGTATTTATACTTAAATCATTATTTTTTAAGCCAACTGCATGAAGTTTTACTGGATGGGGGAAAAGAACGCATGCTCTTTGTATGTTTTGGTTTGACACTACTGTATGAACACCACGAGTTATAAAAGGGAGGAATTCATCTGAGATAACATTATTGCAATACCTTATTTTTAATGTCCTGTATTTCAGCTTTTACCAATGTGACTTTAATGTGATACATTTCTATGACTGTGCATATTTACTGTATAAAAAAGACAGGACTCTTTTGTGATGAATGCAAAAAATGCAAAGGAAACTTTTTATTTAGGCTGCTGGACACAGACCAAAGCTGTGGTTTTTCCTAGCTGTCTAGCTCCCAGACTGACTCTCACAGTGGGTGCCTAGTGTCACTGTAATGGGTTTTTCTAAGTCCTGGCCTGGATTAGACAGTTACAGATCAGAGTGAAATGCTGAGTACATTACATATAGCTTACCTTTTTCCACAACAATGTTGAAAAAAGACTGTATTCTTTAAGGTACATTTAAAAAAAATTGCTTTGGCAAGCACTTTTAGCATGAGAGGCAGTAAGTCTCTGCTATATCTTCTTCTGCCTATTTGTTCACAATTACAGACAAAATTAAACTTTGTTATAGTTATTATTTAATTATGTTGTGCCAAGAAACCCCTCTTAAAGTCAGGGTCCGATTGCACTGGATATTCTGCAGTATTATTTGCAGGCTTAAGGTCTAATAAATAAACCACAGTTATTGGGAGAAACTAATGGAAATGCAGAAGAGCATTTGCTTAGCCTGAGAACAAATTATCCTTGTGTGAGGCATCAAGCTTCCCTTTCCCTCTCTGCTGGGAAATCATTGAATGTGTCAGGTATAACAGAAGACTTGTAAGGATTCAAACCTCTTTCCTGTATTCACTGGAACAGAAATGTATGAGATCTTGCGTATTTGTCTTACTAAACACCAATAACAATTTCTGTCTTATCTCTAGATGCAAAGCTTGGCTGGGTCTTCACAGATACCAAACGAGGGAAGCACACCTGGAAGCTGCAAGAGAATTCAGCATTTACAAATGTGTTTTTGTTCTGTGTTGGAACAGGATGAAAATCTTTTGCCAAAATGAGTGAGAATGAACAGAAGAGAGAGTTGAATAATGTCACAGAAGGCTTGTGTGAATAACACAACTGATCAATAAGATATAAACAATGTTTAATTGGGAAAAGTGTGGTCATATAAGAACACAACATAGGATGATTGGGAACAGGTAGCTGGACTGCAAAATATCCACTCAGCTAACCTGATACCATAAGCAGTGATCTGGAGAAAGCCCGCGGGCCCATTTTTCATGATGAATTTGAAGAAGAACTTTGTCTGTCATTCTGTAGTGGGAAATTAAACAAGAAGGATCCAGGAAAGGATCTGGGCAAAAGTGCTGTAAAATAGAATTAAGAGGCATGAGTAGCCTTTGGAATTATACTATTTTTCTTAATTTTCAAGGAAAGAAAATCTTTTTGGTTTTCCTTTAGGAAGAAACTGACTTTTGTTGACATACTATGTAGTTAAAGACCATATGCACATGTTATCCAAACTGTGTAAAATAGGAGCCACTTGAATATTTATAGGGTTTCCCTGGCAGTATACTGCTTTACCTCAGTGTTTGATGCCAAAACTTCTTTAGTCAATGTAATTCCATAACACCTGTGTTGAGATTTGCTAACATGTAAAAGCAGCATGGACCCATTTCCATGTTGCCCTTTTCTAGGAAGACTTCTACATGTTTGCTAAGCCTTGCACAGCACCCACCTTGTACTGCCATAGGAATTACTTATTATAAAGTGGTGGCTGTATTTAAAGATCTTTTAAAATGATTTTCTTCAAATCTAAAGCCCACTTAATTGTCCCTTAAATGAGGGCCTAATTGTGTTTTAAGGAGCCTGTTGTCATCTATTCTTCCCCCTTTGATGGTCCATAAATGAGCTGGATGCAACTGCAGTCTCCAGATCCCTGGGACGTTGTTGTGCCTTTCATTAGACGTGTAAGGGGTGATGCTGTTGCTCTCGCTCGGTGGCAGCAAGGGTAGGCAGTGGCCTGATGTCCCTGGATATGTTCTCCCTGTGTGTGAGGGGCAGGACTATCCTGCAGGCTCCCCTTGGGCTGGGGGACTCGGCATCCTCCCTGATTACGAACCCGCATGGCAGAATTGGGTCCTCCCTTAATTAGCCCTGGCCTGTGGTCATTGACGGGCTCTCCGCTGCCGTTTTAATGAAAAGCTGTGTTCTAACAGTGACCTTGATCTAATCGGGAAGTGCCAATCACAGCAAGAATGACTGTCATAACAATCATTGCTGGCACATAGGGACCTCAGGACCAACACAAAGGCAGGCAGCGCTATTTGAAACCTCCACAGCTTCACCCCACATCAGGTTAAAGGAAGCTCCCAAGCCCAGAGCGAGGGTATTCAGATTTTCCTTCCCACCATGCGCTCGGGTCCTGGGATGAGGAATTACCTATTCTGCAGCCTCGGTAACAAATCCCTCCCTGAGCTTCCTCGGTTAATAACTGTACAAATATCTCCTCTGTGTCTCCTCTGCTTCCACTGACCCTTTTCTCCAGCAGCCGTTGCTGGCGGTGCTCACAGTGCCCATGCTGGCAGCTGCAGAGGCCCGGGGCGCAGCTCTGGGACCCACGCTGTCTCGGGGACCCGCGTGCTCCCTCGCCCTCGCCCCAAAACGCCTCCTTTGTTCGGCGCCTTCATTCCCTATTCATGTGATCACCTCCTTGCCATGTCGTCTCTCTCCTTGCCTGACTCTGCAGGAATCAGCGGTAACTTCCCTCTCCATCTGCCACTGCAGCAGGCTCCTGGGCTGCCGGCTGCCCTTCCCCCAGCGTTTGCATCTCTTGCGCTCTGTCTTCTCGCTCTCTTCCCCCACCCCCTGCAAAAGTCCTCAAGAGTCAGCTGTCACTTGTTTTTATTTTCTCATGGCTCCCGTAACACGGTCACATCTGACTTGCCTGCACTATTCCTCCGTGGCTCGGGGAAAACGCGGCCAACTTTTGCCTGGTGTCAGTTTAGCAGCCTGGGCCTCTTCCTCCTCCCTTGGGGTGGTGGAAGCTGTTACTTCACTGTCTCCCCTCCTTTCTCATCATAGCTCGACTGCAGCTGGCGTGACTGGTTTGAGCAAATCTGGGCCCCCCCGTGAAGCGGCTCAGTTGAGTTTGCCTCCCCTCCCCTCCCCCTGCCCTTGCCAGGCTCGGGAGTGACTGTGTGACTTTTCTCCCCCTTCCCCCTCCTGGCGGCTGCGGGGAAGGAGAGCTCGCTCCCGAGCTGGAGATGCGACGGGAAACGCTCGCGCCTGCCGGAGCTCGAGGCAGCAGGCAGCGCTTCCCAGGCTAGCGCGGGACTTTTCCCTGGTCCCTCGCCGGAGCCGACACCACGGCCGGGAAGGCGGCTGCTGCACCTTGGGAGCCTGTGGCGCTGCCCAAACAAACCGCCAGCAGCGCCCCCAGGGCCAGCGGACACCCCGGATCTCCCCAAACGCACCCGGGAGCCGGGCCTCAGCACGCCCGCAGCCATCCTGCACCCAGGGCCCGGTGCTGCCCCGCTGGGGCAGGAGCGGCAGCGCTTCCTCCCCGGCCCTTAATGAATTGCCCCTTTCCTGCTTTCCTGCTTATCCTTTTATGATTGCCCTGGGGCACGGTTCATTTTACTCCTTTCTTTAACGAGTCAAAGGGGTCCAGTTGGAGGCTTTCCAAGACTAAGCTTCCTGCGTTTCTTTACCCTTTTTACAGGCTTAATGAATATGCCACCAAAAAGCTCATTAGATGTAATATCAGTTCTATTTCTGACACTCCCGCTTGGGGAAACTGCATCCTGTGCTCGCAGGGAGATGAACCCAACGAGAGCCACAAATAAACACCAAATACCCCCTGTCTCTCCTTTTCTGCCCTTCCCCTTTTCATGCTTAAACAGGAACACGGGATGTGGGCAGGAGCAGGGAAGATTCATGAGCCTTCCTAACTTCTCAGCTCCCGCCGCTCATTTACACGATAGCAAGGCTGTCTTGCTTCTCCGACCCTCTGATTGTCATTTGCTTACGGCCAAAACCGAAAGCCTGAACGCCTTGGCTTTCTCCTTGTTGTTGCTCTTGCCGTTGTTGTTCTCGCAGCAGGTCAGTGGAGCTTGTTTGTGGCGGGGAGGTGAGATGCGCACAGTTGCTGCCGAGTATGTGCCAGTCCGAAAAGAGGAAGTGGAGGCTTTAAACAATAGTGCAAACAATGGTGCTTCTGGGAAGCCGTCATCCCCCTGCACTGCAGGTGAATCAGAGCTCCATGGCTGGTGAATCACTGGAGTATTTGACATGTCAGAGTGGTGGAAAATGATTCACCAAAGGTTTGATCTCTGGGGATTCTTTTTTTTTTCCCTCATCAAGGAAATTTGGGATTGCTTCAGGGTTTTTTTGCCCCCCCCCCCCTTTTAGAAAATAGGTATTCTCAGAGAAAGAGGGAAAGGCAGACAGGCAGGATGGAAGGGAAATAAAAAGGAATTTTAAGATGCAGTAAAATGAACTTAGTTGGTTGGGAATCGTTCCCTCATGCAGCCTGTCCTTTGCTATCTCTTGTTGCCTATATGTGAGTTGCAATTAGTTGCCAGGAAGGGAGAAGCAGCTGAACAGAAAGGATGTGGTTGCTCTGCAATATACTTTATCTCTGCTAGAAAGCTGCAAAATGCATCCTACATACCTTGTGAGCCCTTGAACTCTACTGAAAGTTTGAGGAGAAAACTTTGTCTTCTGTTGTAGTATTTCACTTTCTACAGATGTATGTTTCAAAGTAACGTTATTTTGTTATCTGCATTAAGATCATCTGGTGAGGAGGCCTTCTATTTTGGGAATGAGTATTCTCAGCTCTAGGAACTGTAAAATGTAATATGGCTCTTGATGCAGCAGGTGCAATAACATCCTCGTAAAAGTCCTATTTATGTTTGAATTCAAACAAGGTAGGTATTACAATGATTTACAGGGTGCAAGTCAGAAGTATGCCAAGACTAGTGGCCTCCTATTGGTCTTAATCTTGTTTCCTTACCATTTTCAAAGATATATTAATAGCTTCAATTTTTAATTTGAATTTTTCTTCCCTGGAAAGTATCATTAAGTTGAAAAGTGCAAATGAATGACACTGGTAATTTGGTCTATCTGAATGCCTATGCTTAGTATTGGAGGGTCAGATGTTTCCAGGTTGGTTCCCTACATGGATATCAGTTATAGAAGACTGTGTCCTGTACCTCTAGAGGCATGGAGAGGACTACGATAGCTATAAGTCACCTAAAGGTGGTCTTTCTCCTTCCAGGCTGCTTCAGGGCAGGAAGAGTCCCCCAGTTACTTTTGCCCACTTTTTTTAATGCTTGTCTCAGGAAAGAGCAATACACTTGCTGATCATAGCTCCTTGGTGTAAGTGCAGATCACAGGGTGGGCCCCATGCTTGCAGAATAAGGCCACACATCATGAACATATTCAGACAGAAGTATTGTCTAATTCTCTTTTGCAAAGTACCTGCTATAAAAATAATGCTACCTAGATACTAATAACTGTTTCTTTTTACATTTTACACTGTTATTATTTTATTCTAGTTAATACTGTGATGCACAAAAGCTTCTTGCACAATTAAAATGGTGAAGTAATGATACAGAAGATGGGAATCTCTTGATCTAATGGACAAAGGGAAGCAGCAATTAATGGAGCTATCTTTAGCTCTTTGGCCCTTTGCAAGGACAACAGAGAGCTATTTAATGTGGGGTTGGAAAGTGCTGTTTAAAAAAATCTACTAGGAAAATATTCGAGCACTAAATTGCTTAGTTCTCCCTTGTTTGTCTTAGCATCTATTCACTTCTAAAATAGGCCTGTGTTTTTTAGTTTTTAAGCTGAAACTCTCTTACAACCCTTAACCTCACTGCCTCTGAGGGAGATGGAAATTCTGCCAGGAAGCCCTGCAAGAGTTTAGCACTACTGATATACTAACCACCATAGCTAGCACCTCCTTATTTGCCTGGGAGCATGCTGTGTCTGGCAGCTGGTAAAAAAATAAATAAATAAACCACAGGAATCAAATTCCTGAAGAATCTGGTCATTTCAAGGTTCCTCTATAGATTCACAGGTTTTAAAGGCCAGAAGGGACAATTATATCCTGACCTCTGGTGCAACACAATCCATTGAATTTCTCCTAGTGTTGCCGGCACTCAGCCATATGAAATGAGTTTGTGCTCTTTAACACCCTCTCCTCAGCTCCAGCCTCTTCTCTCAGACAATCCTGTTTTACTCCTCATACTCTTGTGTTCAGTACTATATGTGTGAGCGAGTATGAGTTCAGGCTGTCTAAAAATAGCAGCCCAGGGACAGTATGTATTTTAGGTGAAAGCAGCACAGTACGATCACTTTAACCTTTGCTTGGTGCTTCACCCAGCAGCCTTCACACAGCACTTTGGTCTGGCATCCTGAAACTGGCAGAAAGCAGGGACTGCCTTTTGCAGCTGTATCTAGATATTTCCTACCTTAATCCCCTCCACAAATAGGTTTTAGGGCAGTATTTTTTCCCAGACAGGGAAGGGAGGGGGTACCTCTGCCAAAAGGCCAGTGAGCAGCAACGACGCAGCCGGAGGCAGGCCTGGCTAGAGCTGCCACGGCATATCTCGCTACAGCCTCGGGGGCGGAGGGCAAGAATTGATGGCGTTTCCCTTCATTTGTGCCTGCGGCCGCTGCAACCCAACACCTCGCCCCGCAAGGTGACAGCTCCAGCTGGCCAGTGCGTGCAGGGGATTGCGCACACGTCCCACGCGGGGCTGTGGGGCAGCAGTGTTGGGAAATCACTGAGCAGCCCGGGGAGCACGGCGATGAGAGAAGGGCCGCTCTCAAAACTGTTTGCCTTGCGTTGCGGTGCAGCGAGGAGGCAGGGAACAGGAAACCTCCTCCGGCCCCGA
Organism: Apteryx mantelli; assembly: GCF_036417845.1. NCBI lineage: Eukaryota > Metazoa > Chordata > Aves > Apterygiformes > Apterygidae > Apteryx > Apteryx mantelli. The sequence continues at coordinate 37,646,271 of NC_089979.1, forward strand.
GAATGCAGGACAGATGCCCTGCAACAAGCAGAGAATAATTTCTTCAAGGCTGAAAACGCTGGGAAGGGTGCATGGGTCAAAACCACTCGACTGGATAGAGTAGGGGGAAGCTACCCTTGGCCCAGGTTAAAGGAGTCCTCGCAGCACACCTGGGGTGGAAGACATGACTGATTCCTGTAACGGGGCTGAGTGACTGGTTTGTTTAGCTGGAGGATTATCACCTCCCCAGAAGGGTGGTCAAAAGCATGACAGCAGCCGGCAACCTGGCGGAAAGCTCTTAGAGGAAGGAGAGCTGAAGTCCAAATTTGTCTCGGGGCTGGGCGAGTTACATTGTGGCTGCAGCCGCAGCAGCATGGGGTACCAAGTGAGCTGTGCTCTGCTTGCACCTCTGCTCTTGCCGTGGCAGCAGCGCTGGATTTGCCTCAGTGCCAATAAGGACAAAATCCATCTCTGTATCGCCAATGTTATACCAGTTCTTTCTCTTTCAATTCTCCTCCAGCAAATCCCCCTTCCATCTCAGACTTCCTAGATTGAGATGGAAAGTCTGGACTGAGGTTCTCTCTGCATCCTTGAATGCTACAGGAGGTGAAATGTGTATTCTTCACATTGAATCTCCAAGAGTGACTTTCTGGCTCTGCTCCACATCTGCTGTAAATTGCATAGTTTTTTGGAAATCATTATATTTATGCTGACTTACATCAAGTGTAGATCTGCCCCTCTGCCATTCAATCTCAGTCCACACGTGTTGCAACTCTTGCAATGTCATCTTAAGTCTTCAAATATTTGTTGCCTTTGCCTTAAAGCCTCATCTCCTAGAGCCAAGGGGCTGTTCTTCCTTTTTGGTCTGTTTTTTTATTTACCTATTTGTTTAGGGCAGATGTCTAGCTGCTCTAGCTGGGCAGCAAAGCTTGAAGACTCAGACCAGGCAGCAAATAGAAAGAACCCCAACTGTATTATTTAAAAAAAATCTCATGATCTTTTAAGCGTGTCTCCCTGTCTGTCAGGGGCCTGGCTGGTGCTTTTGGACTGATTGGTTGGCAGCACTGCCATTTCCAACAGTTTTCCAGCCTTCCCACAGGAACAGCGATGCAGTTTATATATTTCTGTCTCTGTTTCAGCCTGCTGCTGTCTTTAAAATGGCTGAAAGTCCTTAGCATAGGGAGTACATGTGCCTAAAAATCCCTTCATGTTGTGCCCTCTTTTCCACAGCTGCAATTCACTTACTTTTATAAACAATGAGATAACTTCATTCTGATGGTCTGACTATGGTGTTTTAATGTGCTATAAAATACAAATTTAGGCAGCATGTAAAATAAGCTTTTCCTGCCATGTGATGCAAACCAAAACTGTCTGGCATGGACACACAAGTCAGAACCTGAAAGGAAGCAAAGCACAAAGCCGGACATGATCTTTGATCATATGTTGTTTAAAATTAACAGCACAGATCATAACCACACTTAAATAACACATCTCTCTGGGGGTTAGACAGTAACGCACAATATGCTTTTTTAATTCATTATGCATTTGAATCTCTCCCAAGTAACAGGTGGTTTTCTGACAATGCAGCATGCCAAAAAAAAGCTGGAGAAAGGACTGGCTGATTGTTATCCTCAAAGGTGAAGTAGCACTGGGTTCCTGGGTAGCAACAAGCCTTGGCGCTCTTAACTCTTTTACTGCTAGTTCTCCATTGTAGCCTGCTATAATTAATGCCCTACCTGTATTATAGCATCTATATTCATTGCACTGGGTATCCTCACTATTCTCTAGTGTAGTTGCCAGATGTTAGCAAAATTTAAGCTGGAGCCTTAAGCTGTCAGGGGTGAAGCCCGGTGAGGTGCCAAGGCAGACCGCAGCCCTTGCAGACATCTCGCTCGGGTCCTGACTGGAGCATGCTGCCACGGGGTCCCACAGCTTGCTGCTCCCCGCTCTGCCGTGAGCCTGGGTGTGTGCCGCTGCTCTTCTGTGGGGCCAAGGACCTGCGTGACCCAGGTGGTCGCGGCCCACACTGTGGCCTGCTTGCCCAGCTGCAGAGTGAGTTCAAAGGGTGGGTGGTTGTGCCCAAACATATGCTTTTTCAGAGGAGGTGTCTGAGCTAATTGCTTTAGAGACGCTTTATGGTCACTCGAGAGGAAATGGCACCTTCAGGACGTGATTCTTCCTAGGCTGTGACTATCTAAAACAGATGAGATGAATGTGCCCACAGAAGGCCTGTTTGTCTCCCTGAGCTATAAAAGGAGGTGGTGAGCTCGGATGTCGACATTAGGCAGGGCTCGGAGGGGCTGAATCCCACCCGAGCTGTTCACACGCTGCTCAGGAAGCGCTCAGGCCACTTGGGCTGCATTGCCTTGCCCGCACGCTCCCCTCTGCCCAGAGCGTGGCTCTAACCAGGTAGATGGCAGGTGGATGAGAGGTTGGATCACGCTTTCCTGAGACTGCAGATATACCCTACGTGTAACGAGCTGCTGGGACCTGGTGTTCACAGACCTTCGGCAAGGTATAGGTGTATAACCCTCTACATCTAGCCTTTTTCTCAGTGCTACATGTGGAGGAGAGACTGCATGGATGATCAAGTTACAGCATGAGGCATGGATATGATTAAGTGTACTGTATTATGCATGACAGCAACAGCTATAACTTATAATATTAGCCACATCTTTTAAAAATCTCGCTGCGATGTCTGAATCCAACACCCCACACTACTGAATTTACAGGCTGACTACATGCTGTGGGCTCAGTTGTGCTGCTGAGATAGGGCCTGGGTAAGGGTAGGCTGTACTGCCTGAGAGGTGTGTGTGTGAGCACAGCTCTCTCCAGCCTTTCCTGGCATGCAGAGGAGATTTCCCACTGCACAGCTCCTCTGGGCCCTGTGGCAGGCTTTTTGGTCCAGAGCCAGGCAGCTCTGAAATGATGTGGCAGAAGGGGAACTTGAAGTGGCCCCACTTTTAAACTTGCTTCTTTGAACACCTTCTGGGGGGACTTTAGGAGGTCCACCTGTCCCTTTGGCAGTCGTGAGAATTCATGGTAGGGGAAAGATTCCTGCCCTCAACCCTAGCTTTGTGGGATGAGCTGAACCCTAACCCTCTACAGTAATGGATTTATTTCCCTTTATATACTCTCATTATAGCAGTCATTCATTTTGACCTATTCCTTGTATAATCTGTTGTGGGAGGAGGGAAGGAAGGACCTGATTTCCTCCAGGGCTTGCTAATAGTATTTCTTATTTTTGGTCAAAAGAGGGTGATGGAAAGCCTTTCCCTCTCTCTGGGAACCCTTTGCTCCTCGTAAGCCTCAGGGCCCAAGGGAGCTACTGCCTTTGGATGCTTGACACAGACATGCCTAACTTCTGTTATATTGTCATTACCGGGTTAGACTCTCTCCAAACTGGCCAGACCAGAGAAGCTGAGCTTTGTAAGCTGGGAACTGAACAGAACATGTTCAGTCTAGATGCTTTCCTGCATCTAATGACACATGAGTCTCGGGGTCCTCCTGGGTCACTTGTCACATGTTGTTTGGCTTGAGGTGTGCCTAAAACATATTTCCAGATCAGTGGCCACTGCTGCTGAGATGAAGTTTGTTAAAACAAACTTCTCAAACAAACTTTGTGAGGACTTTGTGAGTCCATGGAGGCACAAGTAGTTACTGGGAGCTGGAGTACTATTTGAGCCTGGCCACCCTGCTAGTCACAAGGAGACTTTGAGAAATCCTGGCACAGAGCAGACTGCAGAAGAGTCCTGGACTCAGAGAGTTGACAAGTCTCTGCCCCACTCTAGTCTTTTTGCTGTGAATTCCTCCTGCCTCTTGCACATTCATCACATGTTTTGCCCAACTGGCTGCTAGCGCACTGAGTAGGGATCATCATCAGTATTTCTTGGCACAGCAGAGTTTTCCTCTGTGATCAGGGCTCCTAGGCTATGTTGTACTGTAAATACTAGTAGTACAAGATCCTGAAGACATGGCTATTTGGGTTTTTGTGCTCTGGTTAGAGCTTTTTGCTTATGAAACCACCTGAGGGCTGCAGATCCTCTGAGGCATACAGCTGTAGATGGGAGAGAGGTGCAGTCATCAGTGTTGCCTAACCACAGAAGTCACTTTTCTTGCCGACTGCAAATTTAGGGACTTGCTAGGAACAGCACATGTGCTAAAGGCACATACCAAATGTCAGTGCTCAAATGATGGAGATTGCCTGGGCATTTCCCCATGTAGCCGTGCTGCTGCCCCCACACCCGTCTCCCCGCTCTTGCTCTCTGGGCCAAGGAAGGAGAGATTTCCCCTTGACAGCTAACACCTTGAACCACAGGAGGAAGCAGTTCTCCAGGGCTTGCTGAAGAAATGAATCACCGCAGAAAAACAGAGAAGGCAAAAGCATTTAGAAACTACGGTGTGGCAAGAGAAACAGCGGTCTGAGCTATGAACCTCACTGCAAAGGCTCAAAAGGAGAAGCAACAGCGCAGGCCTGGCAGCACGGGGGGAAGCAAGCAGCAGTGCAGGCTGGTGAGGGCTTCTTTCAGCAGTAAGCCAGTTATGAGAACAGTGTCCTTGTCCAGTTGCCCCTGTACTAGGGTTAGTTTTTTTTCAGCTTCCCCATCAGAGGCAGAAAAAGAAACAGCTTTTTTGGGAGACCTCATGGGAAGGCTGGCTCTTCTCCAGGGGGACAGAGCGTTGGTCCGAATGCTCATGCCAGGGTGGAGTACGGCCCACACTCTGCTACAGCTGCACGAACCCATCTGGATTTCCAGCTGTAAAGGACTGTGTCCAGTGCATGTGTGTGTGTGAGTGTGGTGGTGGGGAAATGCGGCTCTGCATTGGTGTTTGTTTCCGCTGAGCTCACTCCGCCTGTCCTCGGGGCACTGATCTGCATGAAAACCTGCCTGCAGATTGAATGCAACAGTCCTGCTCCCCTCCGTCCTCCCCCAGGCAGGACCTTCCTGCTTCCCCTGTGAGCCCGGAGTGCTGCTTTAAAGCGAAGCATTTCCGGGGGGTCCTTAGCCCTCCGCTGTCAGTGCATTTGCGGCTGGTAGGTTTACCGGTGTCTGCAGTGCGCAGCAAGTGCTCCGCAGGCAACCGTCCGCTTTGCAGTGAGCCGAGAGGCCCCCTGAGCGCGGGGGCTCCCGGGGCCGCGGGCTCCCACCAGCCCAGCGGTGCAGCCCAGCAGCAGAGCGCAGCTGTCAGTCAGCATCCGGAGGGACCGGGTGCCATGTTTACATGAACGATCATACGGTAACCTCTCCCAGCTCATGGGCAAGTTGCACGGTTACCTCATCTGCAGTCAAATTACCTCATCTATGTGAAATGTAGCGAGTGCAAGACAGGAGCAAAGCAGGCTGCTCTCTGGGGTCCGGCTTCCTCATTAGGAGGCTGCGGAGGAGCTGTCCTCCGCCGGGCTGCGCAGGAAATAAACTTGAAATCTGTTAGTTTTATAATTATCTCAATTCAAGAGGTTCTTCATAAATCAGCCGGATTTGTTTTGTGGCATGAGAGGGCTGCGCGGGGATGTTTGTGTGTGTGCCTGTGAGGCAATTGTCTCAGTGGATTTACGTGTATCCCCCTTCTCCAAGAAGTCCACTCTGTGCTAGCCCAAAGTCATGCTCTCTGCAGTATTTGTGTGCCGCTCAGAATAACTGCAGCGACAGAAGGAACAGTAAAGGGGGCTATTACTCTCCACCGTAGACTAGGACTGAGACATCGGAGCTCTCTTCCTCCTCTGGCTTTAACATGTTTCTTGACCCAGATTGCTCTGCTTTGCTGCTTTAAAAACAAAACAACAAACAATAAGTATATAAATAAAAAAATTGCATGCAATGTCTAGGAATACATTATAAATTATCGGTGCCATAGGCAGCTGAGTTTATTAGCCCCTGTCAAGCTATTCACGATGTAAAGGACATACTGACCTAGAATGATCTCTTCCTTCCTATCAGCATTTAAACTGTAACAGGAGGAGAGCCAGGATTTGTGCATTTATAAGGTTAACCCTTTGGGCTACCCTTGCAGATATTTACTCTAGGATCTTATTTACAATCTCAGCTCTGGCAGGCCATATTTATTTCTGATCAGCCTTTTTATTAATCAAGAAAGCTGTGACCTGGAGCTCACCACTTCTGAAAACAAACATTTTAAATTCATTAGACCAAGTATGTATGTATGTATGTATGTATTTGTGTGTGTGTGTGTGTGTGTGTGTATTTTTTCTTTTTCTCAGGCTATTTATCATGTCCAGTTGGACACATTGTGCAAGCGCAGCTGCTCTTATCTGGCACAGGGTAGCATATTAAAAGGAAAATTAAGGTTACCATTTTGCTTTATTTTGTTTCTCAGAGCTTGATACGCATAGCCAGAAGTTGTGTATGTGTGGGGGAGGATAAGAAGTTTCCGCGGGGTTTGACTGCAGCGTCTCCAGGCGCTAGGTGAGGCACATCTGGAGTTTGCCACATTCTAGAGATAGTTGCTCAAATCCCAGGAGCACCCGCCGGTCTGGGAATGGGGGCCCGGTATCCATGGTGAGGTTCCCTATCTCACAGTGCCAGGTGTGTTCATGTGTGTTATTTCTTGGAAAGGCCGTCCTCAGGGGGAAAGAGAGAAACCAGGAGAGAGGTAATTAGGAGCTACCTTGCACAACTGAGCCAGCTCATCAGGGATGGGTATTGGAAGGACAGTGCTGGAAGCAGGTGATGTGTGCAGAGGTTTCACATAGCCTGCCAGCAGCCATGCTGGCTCTTTTTTCTTGTTTTCTTGTTTTCTTGTTTTCTTGTTTTCTTTTTCTTTTTCTTTCTTTTTCTTTTTCTGTTTCTCTTTCTCTGCCTCTCTTCCTCTTCTTTCCTTCCTTCCTTCCTTTTTCTCCTCCTTCCTCTCCTTCTCTCCCTCTCCCTCCCTCTCTCTCCCTCTCTCCCTCTCCCTGTCTCTCAGCACTGGAAGCAAGTGAAAGAGGCATAATGGTGGAAAATGCAGCTTCTGAAGTAATTCCAAAAGGCTCTGATTGACGGCATCAGTGCTAGTTGTTCACTATGTTGAAACAAGATCCATACAGTGATCAATAGAGATTTGGGGTGGAGGGGAGTGTTCCCTTTAATTTCTTTGTCAACTGAATGTGGCAGAGAGTTGCTGAAAAAAACCTGCTCTTTAAGCTACTAGCATGAAACTAGTTATTAAAACAAACCCTTTCCAGTTGAGCTCTGTGTACACTTTGTGCATTTCCATACATAGGCATAAAAGTGTGGCTGAAACAACCCAATACTGCTCAAGTCCTGCACTTTGCAAGATGATGCCATTTTACTTGTGGAGGTTTGAAATGGAGCCTCTTGAGAACTGCCTTAGATTCCCAGCATCCTGCAGCCTTGCAGCAGCATGGTGGTGCTTTAAGCTCCCAGCAGAAATTGGGTGAATATGGCTCATAATCCAAGCTTAAATGGATTTATGGAGTGAAGAGGCAATCCTCTTTCTGTTCTGTGTTTCACAGTGTTGCTTGGAAAGAATACAGATGCATAACTGTATTAAACCTTTGCTCTGCTCCAAGCCCTAAAACATGCTGGAAAGCCACTTGTAGTTCTGGGATAGAGACCACTAGTCATTGTGAAGCACTAGGCACCATATATGATCAAAATCTGACACGATGAGGCTGGAAAAGGCTTCTCTTAAGTAAACTTAGACTTAAAATAATGCTCATGATTGGCTCTCTCTTGAGCTTTGCCACTCTCTTCAAGGCAAGCAGGATTATGGCTCCCTGTTCTTGGGTGGAGGCAAACCTTCCTTTTGCAGGAACAGCTCTGAACCTGAGGAATATGAGAGAAACCTGCAATTCTCTTGTGCAGGTGACATTAGAGAAAGAAAGATATGATTCATTTGTGGGGCAAACTGAACCTGCCAGCTGGGCTTCATTCAGCTGAAAAATATGCCCCTGTGGCTGCAGAGAAGCCAACCAGAACTAACCAGAGGGGTGCAAATCTTCCAGTCAAACTGCAAATTGGGAACAACAAAGCAAATCATTCAGGTAGAAGGCGTGCAAAATGCAATTGGTTCTCTTGCACTTTACCTTGAATGGATTAAATCTGGCACTCAATGCGTGAACCCACAAGAGCTCGAACAGCAGTAAGCTGGCATAAGGCTGGCTATAATTAGAAGTGATATCTGCTCAGAATTAAAGTGCCAAATGTGCCTTCAGGTGTATTCATTCTCTATCTTGCTTTTTAGTCCAAGCCTGACATATTTGGGATTCTTGCCACAGGAATTGTACCAAATGACTCACTCACAGTGGTGGCCATGTGCTGAAGACTCCATCCTACAGAATCAGTAGGCCTGGAGTTTAACATGACAGGCAAAACCTCAGGAAACTGACATATGGTTACTTGGCTCAAATAAGCACCTTCAGACTTGAAAATGTGTCTAATCTTTCTATAAATTTTTGTCTTCTTTCTCTTTCTTTCTTTCTTTCTTTCTTTCTTTCTTTCTTTCTTTCTGTCATTTCCAATACTGATGGCCTTTCTAAACTCATTTCTACCTTTCTCTATTCTTTTCTGTCCTCTCATTTTTCCATTTCCTTTAGTCTCAGTGTGCTTAGACCTTTGGTCAGTCCCCATTCTCAAATTTCTCTTTCTTATTAACAGCAGGTACCATAAGCTCCATGTTTTCTCTTGACTCCTCAACAGTGTCTTAGGTTTTATAGCCCCTCTGGAGGCTCAGCTGTAAAGTCTGGAATGCTCTCTGCTAATTCCTCAGTGGTTGCTCTTTCAGTTGCTTGTGTAAGAAGCAACAGATCTGCAAAAGCACTTAGAGGCTGCAGAGCTGAGCACTGCAGAGCCTAACTTCTAGGTGTTTTAGTGGAATCCACAGCCAAAAAGAAATATCTGGGCATCGATCAAGACACAGAGAACAGCGGGTGTTCAGGCTAATCTGCTGGAGCAGGCAATAGAAGGGAGCATGACAACTCCTGCCTGGTGGAAGGGGTCATTTTTCTTTTCCAAGAAAACAAGGGTGTTGGGCTGGTGTTAGCTCGGTGTACCCTAATATCATAGGAAGTGGTTGGTGGTGTGTGCTCCCATGCCAGGGAGCTCAAAAGTATTCCCAGACCCAGTAATATCAACAGAATACAATTGAGCAGATGTTTGCTCTGTCTTCACTCCAAGTTGGCTGAACTGATTTTAGTGTGTTAGAGAAAAAGGCCAGTCTCCTGTATCTTTGTAAGTCCTGGTATCTTTTGACTCCAGTTGATCTTATAGAAACCAGGGGTTAACGCTGTTGTGCTTGGCATGTCAAGAATGGACAGGAAGACTTACTCTTCGCACAGTTCCCCTCAGATTAAATTGATAATATGTATTGAATGATGTTGCTTGAATCAATGCAAATTGATTGAGGGCCTCAGAGCATCTGTAAGATAACAGAAGGGAGCTAAGAAGAAAGACCAATGTCCTAAAGGGATGTTCATGGTCACTTTTACAGTTCTCCACAACCTCTGCCCATAAGGAAGAACTATATTTGGCTTGAAATTGAGAGCCTGTGTAAGATAGCTACAGTTACTCACTGAGTACTGTCATCTCTCTAATTTCTTTTAACTTCCCTAACTGCTAGGAAATTATATTGACCATCAGATTATTGTCAGCAGTGAATCTTAAAGAAAAAAAAGTGATTGTCTTAATGATGAAATGGGGACTGAGATTCTAATAGAGAAAACAAACCTCACCAAGACATCGGGCCATACAATTTGCAGTTAGATTGTATGCAAAGCCAGGGAACCTAAAGAGACAAGCAGCCTTTGCTGAATTTCCGCCCGTCTCCTTCACTCTGTTCCTAGTCAGAGGCGGCTCACATACTGCCTTTGTGATAAAGCTTACAAGCAAATTGGACAGGGTGTTAGGCCCGCTATGAAATATGACAAATTAACAGCTGAGGCTGCTACTGCCCTGGTTACAGACACTTCATTTAGAAGTTATCATGTTACTGGATGCTTTCTGTAATTTGTGATGATACTGATTGTGATAAATTGCAAGATTCAGATAAAAATTTCACCAGCCTATTCCTGAAGTTGAATATTAAGGGAGTAAATGATTGTCAAAACTGCACCACTTGACTTCAGGCCCCAAATGAGAAAAGATCTCACAATAACAATAAAATTCTCAGTCACTGAGTAACATAATTAAATTAAGCTAATTACATTACAATTAACAATTCTTTAATTTATTTTTAATGCACTGATTAAACATTATGTGGTAACCATAAAGTGTTCTGAACAGTAATCCTGTTGGGAAACCATTGACATCAACCTAGGGTCATTGCTTGATGCTAGAGTATTTCCTGAAGTAATAAATAATTGCTTTTTATATCGAGCTTGAAAAAAATCTCCATACACATATTTCAGGCACGTAATTCATTCACCCCCTCCCCTTTACCTTGATGGCTGATAATAAAAAAATGAATGCTCCACATTCCAGTCTATTCTGTTTGTACCAATATATTATTTGTATATTGTTTGTTTGTTTGTTTGTTTGTTTGTTTTTTAAAGTTGCCAGTTATCTCAAAGAACCCAGACAAGTCGTTGTCAGGTGCCTTGTTTGTGGTTTATCCAGTGTTCCTCCTCATTGCAGTGAGACTCACTGTGAGAAGGGGCCAGGGACTGTGGCTCTTCACAAGCTCTGCATCCCAAATGTAGCTGCATCTCACACTGGACTAAAGAGAGAAATTAAGCGTGTTACACAGAACTGGAAGGAAATTAGGTGTTGAACTGCACAGCTCCCTGAAAGCCCCTGTCTGGCCTTAGAGGAACTTAAGATCCTTCAGACTCTGATATCAAAACTCCTAAGGGATGAAATACTCCATTTCGGAGCATGCCTAACCAGTGCCTGTGTCCGGACCAAACTGCGCAACGGGGCACTTATCTGGCATTTAAGTCGGATTAGAGAGCAGGAACTGTGCATCCATGCCCTTATCTTTCTGCAGGGCTCAGTCTCGCCAGGATGCTCTGTAACTGCCTGCGGCACTCTGCCAGCCGGGTCCCACAAGGAAAGCTGTGGTGACCATCCCTTTCTTTTCAAATCTGCCTGGGAGAGAGGACCCCCCGCTTCTGCTGCCTCACCTGTTTCTAGGGCGTTATTCGGTGGTTACAGTGCCCATCACGCAGGAGGGACCAGCTTGCAATCCTCAGCTTGCTTCGAAGCATTCAGACCTAGGTTGTTCCTGTGCCTTTTTTTGGAGGTGCAGTTTTGGTGGGGCCCTCCATGCCAAGCCGGAGCCCTGCATTGGGATGGTGCCAGGGCAGCCCTAGCAAGGAAGCTGGGCTTTTTCTCCTGTGTCAGCTTTACTGAACTAAAGCACCTACCCTACTTCTGGGACATGAGCTATTATCTCTGCGGGGCGCCCTGCTTCTCTGCGTAGATGTATCTGGTACCCCGAGGTTAGCTCACGGCTCTCTCATATGGCACACGCCAAGGCTCACAGACACATTCACAGCTCCTATTTTGGAGCAGTCCTTGCTGCTGAGGGACCACATGTAGCTTCCTCCTGCACCTTGAACTCTGCAGGTGAGTCGGTAATGTGGGACCGGTCTCTGCCTTCACTGCGCGTCAGTGAGAGGCAGCCATTCCCGGCAGATAAAGTGACATGTCGCGCACTAAATGCACTGCAAGGAAGTGGCTGAGATCAGGGAGCTGAGAACAGAGCACACTTTAAAACTGTGAATATTTGGGGCTATATTACACTTCAGCATTTTGGAAAATTGTTCTATAAGCACCAAATAATATTTTTTTTTAAAAGAAGAATTGAAAAAATGTGTTATCTTACATCTTACAAGTAAACAGAGCAATGGCTCTGTGACATGTATAGAGTGGCCTACAGCCCTTGTTTTGTTTGCGTGGGACCTCGAACAGCTGTTGTGTTTATTTTTTCCTAATAATCTCTCCAATAGCATGGAAAAAGAAGGCACAGGCTGTGCCTTTTTTTTTTTTTTTTTTTTGAGAATTGAAATAATTCTTGTTTCTCTTATGTGGATTGAATTTCCAAACCATAATACGGCGCGTTGAGTGTATCTGGAAAGGATGCCGCCTTGTTCGATGAACTGAATTGTGCACACAGTTGGAGACTCTGACAGTGCCAGCGTCAGTGAATGCAAATTGCATAAAAAAGAGGCAGCATCATTCATGACACTAATGAACAGTCCTTCCTCGTCTATCAGAGAGATCTTTCCCAGGAATAACGATTCTCCCAGCATTTTCTTAGCCATAAAAGAAGAGACTGTGCTGGGTCTTTGGTTCTGTATGAAACTATCAAGACGATTTTTAGGCTGGTAACAGGAATCAATGTTTCTGTGATACTGTATTGGCTAACTACTTAAATGGGAAAAAAAAGGTTTTGTTCTGACTGCACAGGGAACTTTTTGTTTTGCTTTATTGTTACAAGATTGTGAAAATAGCGTAAAATTTAAGGGGACATATTTGATTCTGAGCAAGCCCGCCAGCAAGTTCTAGTCGTTTATTGCAACGTGATGTACCTGGTTCACTCATATAATGCTGCAGCTTTAAGTAACTGTAACTTCACTGATTTCAGTGGGATCTTGAGAGTAAGAGGGGAAAATTGGAATGACACAGCAGTGATTCAGCTTGAATGTATTTCCTCATTCTTCTTCAGGTATTCATCATCCTTTAGGAGACATCCACTTTAAATCTTTCTTATTAGTTGAAAAAAGTCTCCTAAGATACAAAAAAAGCAATACAAAGCAGAAGAGTCTCTGGGGATCTATTCTACAAAATGACAATCAGGCTAGATGTAAACTAGGAGCTTGATCAGAACATATATTAAGGTTATGATTTTTTAAAATAGATTTTTATTCAACTAAAAGCTATTATATAGATGCAGTTTTATCAGCAAAGTGTGATTTGGCTGGTAAAGCTTTATTAGAATTGTGGAATGAATATGGACTGCACCTGCAAATTAACTTACTTATCAGTATATGTTGCATCAGCCATACAATGTCTTGTCAGTGTAACTCTACTGCTATAGACTAGACCTTAATTCATGATTCCAGCTACTTTATTTCTCCTGCTGTGTCCCTTGAATATTTCACACCTTGCTCTCTGCCTTTTGTGTGCGTGTGCAAATATCCAAATAATATTTAAAAGTTTTCTTCTTCATTCATTCTGTAATGCTGTCATTTCCCAGTACTTTGTAAATGGCTCCAGTGCTGTGAACTTAGATCCTGATCCACATTCATACGTGGGTGATCACACTGGCTTTAACAGCCTATGGATTTATTTTAAATGCATATATAATTGTTTTCAGGGAAGGAAACTCACATAGGTAAATTTGTCTTGGAGTTTGTGTTCCTGCTTGTGAAAGCGATCATTATGATGGGGGGTGTTGCAGAAAAAGAGCACTTGAAGCTTGCCTTTCGGATAGAGAAAAAAAGTCAGACCATTAGCCATTGACAGCATGTGGTCATCTATCATCTAGCTTTCTTCTCTTCCTCAAGACATGCTAGAAGCCTCAATAAAAATATATATACATATATTTATGTATATATAAAAGAGGCCTATGTTTTATAAGAGCCATTTAAAGAAGTAAATTTTAGGACTGACTATGATTAGGTTATAGACTACTTTTCTTTAAAGTAAATTAGCTACATACAGTGCATTAGTATCAGGCACAAGGCTTTTGTCGCTAGAGGAAATCTCTTTAAAGGACCAGACCAAACCCTTACACCGGTAAAGTGTCTTTAATTCCTGATCTCCCACGCATGGCTGTTTTCCACAGCAGTGATACTTTTGTGATCCATGCATTAGCAATAACTGATTACGACTACAGTAATTAAATGGTTTAAGCCTACCATCCCATATAGATCCACTTTGATTGTTTTCTTTCTTACTGTTCTTGTTTGTGGGTTCCAGAAATTAAGACTTTGGTAGACATTGGGAAAATCATATTGTGTTTTTCCCAACTTCCTGTTGTAGAATGGAATCCCTTAGAAAACAAGCCATTTATTGGCAACTGAATTTGCATTAATATAGCAAGTTTTTTTATGCTTTCAATAATTGCAAGTTGCAAAGTATAATGATATCTTGTGCAGAGATACTATTTGGTGCTATCCTGCTGTCAAGTTTTTGTTAAACCACTGGGTTTAGCAGAATTACAGGCTGCTGTGAGAAAAAAAAGCATGTGGCATCTTCTGGTGGGTAATATACATTGTGAGACTAGCAGGTTGCTTCAGATTTTGCCTTCATTCACTGAACAATAAGGACAATCACTAGAACTAGAAGAATATTGACTCATGACATGGGACATTTCTGTTGAAACTGGCCCTCAAGACTTTGTGTCCTGATCAGCTGTGTCATAAGTCAAAATGAAAATGTCCCATCATCCCCCTACGGGATCGCGGGAGTTTTGCAGATCGGCTTCACATCTAGAGGAGAAATCAAATGTACAGTCTGTAATAAGTTTGTTTACGAGAGGCATATAAGTCTCATCTTTCTCAGTCTCTCATAGGAATGTGAAAGCTTAAAAAACACTTTTTTCTTTGTTCCCAACCCCTGAGCTTTTCACCTGGGAAATCCTTCTAGGTCAAAGTGCCTTCTCTGAGACCATATGACCTTTAAAGGTGGGCTTGAACCTTCTTTATGCAGCTGCTCTGCAATACAAATGAACCTCAAAGCTTTAACAGCCAGACAAAGAAGAGGGCTTTAACCCACACAGTCTCTGTAAGGGGAGTCATTTATGCTTAAATGACCCATAATGGGCAAGTGATGAGCACTGTTCAGCACAACAATATTAATGGGCAGGCAGGAACACAGAGCAAGGGGTAGGGTGCATGTCTGCGTGTTTTGATACCTTACAAAGCAAAAAGGGGTGGGCAAACTTACCTACTCCATTCCCCAAGTACAACCAATAGCATTTCAGTACTTCAAAAGCAGTGTTGCTTTTGTCAATTTATTTCAAAGAAATGAAAAGCTTTATAAATTCACATTTAATTAGATAAATTTTAGATTTATTTGGATTGCATAGGCCAACTGATATTAAGGTGAGGGGAAATAGAAAATTTACTTTATTTCCAATGATCTGATGTCCATTTCCATGGAAACAGAAATGAAAGCAGGAACTAAACACAAGCAGTCACCGTCCTGGTTAATTGCCCATGGCTGCTTTCTGTTTCCACTTCTATAGTGCTGAACTCTGCATTTTCTACTGACCCCATTCCTATAAAATAGTGTGTGTGATAGGGGAAAACAGGCAAGAGAAGGCAGAGAGGGGGAAAGATCTGAGAGGCAGCATACAAACTCTCAAGACTGACTGGTGAAGAAATCTCCTTTAAGATTTGTTTCACTTGACTGAGAAATTGAGGAGTAACACCAGCAAAACTAATTTTAATGAAGTTACTGCTATGAAGCTGAGGTAAAACAACTCTTAATGATGATCAGTGTAAATCTGGAATTGCTCTGTGGAAGTCAATGGCAGTCTAGCAGGTATTGAGAACAGAATCTGGCTATTAATGAGAAATACGAAAAAATATTAACAGGAGGTGTTTATGTGGCTGCTGAGGCAGTGGTGAAAGCTGTAGAACCAGTCAGGTTTTCCCAATTTAGAAAGCTGCAATACGTCACCATGAGACGGAGGTCTAAAGGTAGGCCACCATATTCGAGAGTAAAACAGAAATGAAGTGTGGAATACAATCCACAAGCAAATCTCTTCTCAGGCTGCAAAACTGTCATATTTGTTCATTAAAGTAATTGAGCACCGCTGCACTCTCAGCTTTGGCCTAAAACCAGGAGCAGAAAATAACATGAAAAGCAATAATCCGTGTTCTTCTTGTTGCTTCCAAAACTCTCCCCCTTCCCCCCAAAACAGGAAGCAATGATTCCCAGAGGTTCAGGTTCATGGAAACCAAACCAAACCTTAGGTCTTCTGAAGTTTCCCCATCTCTTTTAACCATGCTGGCTTCTGTTCCCTAACACAGATTTCTTGCTGATATAGAACAGCTTGTACTGACCTAACTAATCTAACAAAAGATTGCTGTTTAGAAGAGTTTGAAAAGGCTTATGCAAAAGAGGAGTCCCTCCCTCAATGTTCTGTGGAGAAAATACTCAAAATAATCCAGAGTTACCTTTTCATATGGAAAATAAAGAAGGACAAAACAAGAAAAAAATGGTCTGTGTTATAAAGTTGATACCCATAAGCTTTGGGACAATGTAGGCTCAAAGCATAGCAGCTTCTTCCTCTCAATTTCATGTCCCACCACTGTTCAGTCACAGTCTGCAAAAACTCAGCGAGTGCCACGAGAGCCCTCCTCATGCTACTTTCTCTTCCCACTGTGCCCTTCAGAGTAGATGCCACCTTCATTTACATGTTACAGTTTGATCCACTAACTAGTGGGAGATGATGATTGAGTTGTCCATCAAAATATGCAACAGCAAGCATCAAAAAAACAACTGCCAAAGAAATACAGACCTTTGCAAACATTATCCCATCAGGAAGCATGATGGTTTTGAAATGTGCTTGCATTTCCTCACCCAGATAAATCTTGCCACTTCATTTTTGATATTGCCTGAGATATCATAGAAGATTGGCAATTTGCTCATTGCTTCTGGAAAAGCTTTGCTGATTGTCTAATTTTTTACTGCTTGATAGATTGAGTGAGAATTGTTTCAGGTGCACAGAGTCAAAAGATCAGGTGTAAGTGGTGAGCGAAGTCTGACTGTAGCTGGAGTGTGGACAGACCAGATGGCTTTCAAGGAAGGAGGTAGAAACCTGGGAATTCTAATGATGAGAAGCTCTGAAAGAGTCTTGGGATGCAGAAAAGCTAAGATTTCTGGGAGATTTAGCAATTAGCCTCTACGCAATTATTGCAGGATGTTCTTGCATATACGACTTCATTTTATGGTGTGGCAGAGCCTTACAATCTGTAACACATGCATGAAATTAAAGTTAGAACAAAAATGCCAGCTCCAAAACAGGCATGTATTTTAAAATCACATTAGTAAAATTAGATCAAGGAAGTGTAAAGAGTACTGTTTTTAGCAATTTCCATCATTTCCAAAATGCCCAACTTAAAATCATAGATTCATTAGCTCTGGCTAAAAGTCTACATTTTATAGAAAAGAAAACAGGACGGAAACCCATAAATCTCTGTGTGACAGAAACCTCATTCTCCATTTTCTTGCACCTTATATGACCATGTTGACCTGCTGGTGGTTTGTCATCCTCTTGCACAAATGTAAAAGCTTGTCCACAGCATAAGATAAGGGGAAGTCAGGCTCAGTGTGTAAATGCTTAGTCAAAATCACTGCTTCACTCTCACATGCTTCAACTTCTGTCAGACCTGGATACATGGACAAGTGCCTCTTTTTTTTCTACTTCAGTGCAAATCCTGGAAGGAAAAAAAAGGAGGACTACCAAATGTTAGGGCTTTCTGTGTTAAAGAGTATGTAGCATGTGGTGCCTAATCTGGAAAACACAGTGAGGTATGTAATCTGACTGAGTTTCTGATAATAAGAATGGCATCAAAAATAAATGTGTGCAGCATACAAAGCCTAAACCCTAGAATTCTTAAGAGTGGAAATGTATAATCTAGAATTTTACTTGACCTCTTACATATTCATCAAATATTAAAATCCTAAAATAGCTTGTCTCCTAGTGGCCAAGCAGTTAAGATGTTATTGAACTTTAGACAGTAATACTCAAACGTATAGGAAGAGGCCATATTGGATGAATCTGTTTTTTCATTTTTTCACAGTAGTTGCTTCTGCTTTTTTCTATCATATGAAAGAATAGGAAGGCATTCAGAGCAGCAAAGCTCCCAAAACAGGAGAGTGACTTGATTTCAAAGTGAAGAGCAGGTAACTGCCAGTACTGGAGCCTGCAGGTTAATTGGGTATCCTGACCCAGACAAAACTCAAAAGAGAGAGCAATCCAATTCTTTCATTTGCTACATGAAAAATTACTGTTTTTGTTGCACTGAGTTCAGTTTAATCAGCTCTGTGAGCTACTATCCTATCATGAAGTGGATCACCCCTTCCCAGGAAGGAGGAGGAGGACTATAGAGGAGACCCATGAGAATTAAAAGATGGTAACTTTTAAAAAAGTGAAGTTAGTGATTTTGAAAGGCACCAGATTAATAGTACAGGAAATGGCCTCCTTTATTTAATCATACCTAAGTGTTTTGAGCCAGATTCTTATTCCTTTTATCTTGATGAGCAGATCATCTACACAATGGGCACAGCACTTGCTTGGGCAGCTGTGCAGGATAGATAGGGTCGA
This sequence comes from Apteryx mantelli, assembly GCF_036417845.1. NCBI lineage: Eukaryota > Metazoa > Chordata > Aves > Apterygiformes > Apterygidae > Apteryx > Apteryx mantelli. The sequence goes on from NC_089979.1 coordinate 37,664,493, forward strand.
TTCTTAGGCAAACCCAGCCAGGCCCAGCAGGAGCAGGAAGTGGATAAGCGCAGTGTTGTTCCTCTTTTACTCTTCTCCCTATCTACCCATCTTGAGGTCAGCCTAGAAAAAAAGTGCAGGGGGAAAAGGTGTTTTAAGCGACATGGGTTCCTTAAAGCTGCAGCTGACTTGCAGGTGAAGAGCTAAAAAACCCTGAAAGTTAGTGGTACCTAAACGCTTTAAGCCAGATGCTGATGGCCTTCCTTTGGACTGAGCCAGTTTCAGAGGACAGTGAAAAAGTGGTGTCTGGGATGCCGTAAGCATGGCATGTGCCATATGCTACCCACCTGCTACCTCTGTCTCGTGGACAGTCTGCTAATACCAAGCATCTACCTGGTATTTGATCCTCAGCATCCTTTGGAAGGTATGCTCCGAACATGCCTGGAGATGTGCTGCAGACTGCAGACTTGTAGTATGGAGATATGGTGGGAAATCAAGCTGGAGCTCAAAATCACTTCATAGGATTGCCAGTAAGAGCCTGCAGTCAGAGCCCTTAACTTTGGGCACACTTCTGGTGTAGTTAGTTGGTACCAGCTTGCTCTGAGTGAGGTTATTAGAGTCCAGTCCTCCACAAAATCCCACTGTTAATTCACAGAGTACTGTTCAGAAGTGGTGGCAGTGTGGCATTTGACCACTGTGCTACCAAGATTAAGGGTGAAGCCATGCAGGACAAGATAGAAAGAGAAACTTAGACCGGGATAAGACTGCTGTGAATTCCCTGGATTTTTCAGTACCTTGGAGCTGAATTCAGGAGCAGTGTGCATTTCTTGGCTCCACTAAACCAAAGAGGTCTTCCATTACTGGAGGGTTTGGGGTTTTCTTACACAAGGAGGTGAACATGGGAGAGGGAAGAATACTATTGGAGGGCATGCTTTACAAAACCAGGTATATAGGAACACATTTTTATGTAGAGGAAATTGTGATGGCAACCCTTTATCTCCAAGTGTGGTTAATGGTTCCTACCTACATATTTTCTTCAAAGGATCTTGCTGACAGATTTGCTTTTGGCAGAAACTGCTCTGGGTTTGGAAATACACCTGTTTGCTTGTTCCTTTCCCCCTTTCGCCTTGCCTTATTGGTCTCTTTGTGAATTGCCTCCAGCCCTGCTCCTGAGGCAGATTCGGACTTATTCCTCTCACCTCTCTTAGGAAGCCTGAGGAACAGTTGTGAGCATGCTGCTGTTCTTCAAGTCCATACTATAGTGGATCTCACTTAAGGTGCATATGCCCAGGTGTGGATTTTTCCAAATAGCAGCAGTTCTGGGCTGTCTGTGTTTCTCCGTGTAGCTAGTCAGGGATACAAATAGGTAGGGATGTTTGTGGCTCTTGCTTAGCTCCCTCACCCTCAATGGTTATTGGTGGCATAAAAACAAAGCCTAGAGATTTTCTCATCTTCTCTTTGTACTGACCTTCTAATTCTTGATCAAGAGGCAGGAATAAAAGAAGAGCAGAGTGGACTGAAGGTAGTCTGTTGGATAAAACAGGATCAAATAATTAAAAGCACAAAATCCTGCCATTTGGACCCCTCATAAGCATGAATATCTGCATAAAATGTCCACCAGTGGTAGCCACCCATTTAATGCAGAGCATTTAGATCATATAAATATGCACATCTATATGCATCCCACTGTTGTTGTTAATTCTTTCTCAGCCTATGGGACTAATGACTGACTCCAGATAAGAAAAAAACTTTGCTCCCTGTTGGCAGATTTCCTTTATTACAAGTGCTTCTATTCCTGTGGGTATCAAAATGATTCCCACACCCCATAATTAGATCTAATGTCAGCCTAATATACGTGAATTTGCCTTAAGATTTAGTCTGCAGCCTCATTAGTGCTGAGTTAAGTTGGCTCATTCTCAGATAAGACATTGGATAGACAGGAAAATCTTGGTGCTGCATCTTGTTGCAGAACTGGCTTGGTGGCTTGCACATATGAATATATGGGAAAGACTCTCCTTGATAAGGACCTTAATCACAGATGCACCGGTTACACATTGGGAGCTCATTTTCTTTACCACCTTTGTAGTCAGAGAAATTTGGCACTGAAATTGTGTTATGAAATTATATACAAATATCCCAGAGTTTGGAGATATGGAAGTGGCCAAATCTCAGAAGGACAATTCTTTACAGACACAATGACAGACATATACTAACAAAAGACATCTCTGCCATGACAGTGTCCCACTCTGACCTGGGTGACATCCACCTAGGGTAGCCCAAAAGCCCTTCGTCTCCAGGAGCCTGAAAAAATGCAGCAGCTTCCTGAGGAAGCAGTCCATCACTAGTAAATACTGTCCTTGTATACAGAGGCAGCAGTGGGAAGCCTCCAGAATAGATTTGCTTGCCTCCAAGAATAAGAGCTTCTGCTCCAAGAAGGCCCAGGTCCAGGATTGTTATTGGATTGTTTTTCTCCTGCTGAGCCCTGTATTAGGCCTTTCCAGTAGCTCGCTTGATTCGCAGGGTAATCTGAAAGATCAAAAAGAGACAAAGACACGATCATTCTCCAGCTCTGTACTGGCCAAGACAGTTTTGGCTGACAGACAGTACAGATGGTCATCAGCCTCTGATCCAGCTCCTGGACTGTCTGGACCTGATCTCCCAGCCCTGCAGCCAGATATTCTGTCCAGACCCAGAGCCATTGCACCTGATGACACTGCTGTTGCTTGGCTGAGTAGCACTGAGAGATGTGGATCCCTACATCTGTAGGGATCTTGACAGAGTGTAGAAAAAATATAGGAGGAAATATATTTATCTAAGTGGAGAAAGTTTTCTTTATAGGCAGTCCAAAATTGTCTGGTCTAGCCTTGCTGTCAAGCTACTTGTCTCTATTTAAAACAAGTTGTCTTTGTTCATCTTGGTTTGAATGGATTTGCGCATGCCACCTGCTTATTCAATTATTCTTCACCCTTTCTGAGAGCTCTTGCCTACCAGCCAGAGAACAAACTTATGCTCTCCATCTGGAATTAATGTTCCCAAGACTCCTAAAATATCTCTTGGAATATCTTCTATATCACTCACATGCTAACTCATTTTGAAGTCCATCTTTCTAGCAGTTATCACTAAAACCATGAGGGTGATCTCAACTATCACATTTTGACTCTTACTCTAAACCTTAACTCGATCATCTAAACTGTTCCTGAAGCCAGTTTTGATACTAGAAGAAAGGAACCTGCAAGCTAATGGGAGCAAGAACTCTGCTTTTTCATATGGTTGCAATTGAACTGTTCAGGTTTTCAGCTTGTTTCATCTCCACAACTATATTGCAAAAAATTACAGAGAAAAAAAAAGATAGCACCACACTAGTGTCAACTGGCTGGTGATTCTTCCAAGACTTCCTCAGCTTTTTTTGCTTGCTTCAGAAATTAACCTAAATTAGAGGTTTGGTCAGAAAACTACTGAGCACCATTCCAGAACATAATTTTTCTGAATTCAGTCTGTGTTCTTTGACTCAAGCTGAAGCAAAATCTAGTTATTTCAGAGCTCTGTCCCTCATTTGGGTAACTTCTGTATTATCCAGATATTTTGGTAAAGCTGGTGCATCTTTAGTAAACTCTAAGACTGCTTCTGATTTCTGCAGTTCCTTTGCTAGGAGCATTCTCACAAATCTGAAGTTTCCAATGTAGCTCTCAAATATGATGACTGTACTTTACTTTCTTAGTGCATACGGAAGAACTGCAAGAACTTTTGTGAATGCTGTTCACTTATTTTAGTCAATGATCTGTCCTCTTGCACAGGCATACCTCATTTTATTGTGCTTCTTTTTATTGTGCTTCGCAGATATTGTGTCTTTTACAAATTGAAGGTTTGTGGCAAACCTGTGTCGAGCAAGTCTATCGGTGCCATTTTTCCAACAGCATGTGCTCACTTCGTGTCTCTGTGTTACATTTTGGTAATTCTCGCAATATTTCAAACTTTTTCATTATTATTGTATCTGTTATGGTGATCTGTGATCAGTGATCTTCGATGTTACTATTGTAATTGTTTTGGGGCGCCACAAACCGTGCCCATACAAGACGGCGAACTTAATCGATCAATGTTGTGTGTGTTCTGACTGCTCCCCTGACCAGCCATTCCCCCGTCTCCCTCTCCTCGGGCCTCCCTATGCCCTGAGACACAACAATATTGAAATTAGGGCAATTAATAACCCTACAATGGCCTCTAAGTGTTCAAGTGAAAGGAAGAGTCGCACATCTCTCACTTGAAATCAAAAGCTAGAAATGATGAAGCTTAGTGAGGAAGGCATGTCAAAAGCTGAGAGAGGCCAAAAGCGAGGCCTCTTGCACCAGTTAGCCAAGTTGTGAATGCAAAGGAGAAGTTCTTGAAGGAAATTAAAAGTGCTACTCCAGTGAACACACAAATGATAAGAAAGCGAAACAGCCTTATTGCTGATATGGAGAAAGTTTTAGTGGTCTGGATAGAAGATCAAACCAGCCTCAACATTCCCTTAAACCCAAAGCCTCCTCCAGAGCAAGGCCCTAACTCCTTTCAATTCTATGAAGGCTGAGAGAGGTAAGGAAGCTGCGGAAGAAAAGTTTGAAGCTAGCAGAGGTTGGGTCATGAGGTTTAAGGAAAGAAGCTGTCTCCATAACATAAAAGGGCGAGGTGAAGCAGCAAGTGCTGATGTAGAAGCTGCAGCAAGTTATCCAGAAGATCTAGCTAAGAGAATTGATGAAGGTGGCTACACTAAACAACAGAATTTCAATGTAGATGAAACAGCCTTCTATTGGAAGAAGATGCCATCTAGGACTTTCATAGCTAGAGAGGAGAAGTCAATGCCTGGCTTCAAAGGACAGGCTGACTCTCTTGTTAGAGGCTAATGAAGCTGGTGACTTTAAGTTGAAGCCAATGCTCATTTACCATTCTGAAAATCCTAGGGCCCTTAAGAATTATGCTAAATCTACTCTGCCTGTGCTCTATCAATGGAACAACAAAGCCTGGATGACAGCACATCTGTTTACAACATGGTTTCCTGAATATTTTAAGCCCACTGTTGAGACCTACTGCTCAGAAAAAAAGATTCCTTTCAAAATATTACTGCATATTGACAATGCACCTGGTCACCCAAGAGCTCTGATGGAGATGTACAATGAGATTAATGTTGTTTTCATGCCTGCTACACAACATCCATTCTGCAGCTCATGGATCAAGGAGTAATTTCGACTTTCAAGTTTTATTATTTAAGAAATACTTTTTGTGAGGCTACAGCTGCCATAGATAGTGATTCCTCTGATGGATCTGGGCAAAATAAATTGAAAACCTTCTGGAAAGGATTCACCATTCTAGATGCCATTAAGAACATTTGTGATTTATAGGAGGAGGTCAAATATCAACATTAACAGGAGTTTGGAAGAAGTTGATTCCAATCCTCATGGATGACTTTGAGGGGTTCAAGATTTCAGTGGAGGAAGTAACTGCAGATGTGTTGGAAATAGCAAGACAACTAGAATTAGAAGTGGAGCCTGAAGATGTGACTGAATTGCTGCAATCTCATGATGAAATTTTAACGGATGAGGAGTTGCTTCTTATGGATGAGCAAAGCAAGTGGTTTCTTGAGATGGAATCTACTCCTGGTGAAGATGCTGGGAACATTGTTGAAATGACAACAAAGGATTTAGAATATTGCATAAACTTAGTTGATAAAGCAGCGGCAGGGTTTGAGAGGATTGTCTCCAATTTTGAAAGAAGTTTTACTGTGGGTAAAATGCTATCAAACAGCATCGCATGCTACAGAGAAATCCTTTGTGAAAGGAAGAGTCAATTGAAGGGGCAAACTTCACTGCTGTCTTATTTTAAGAAATTGCCACAGCCACCCCAACCTTCAGCAACCACCACCCTGATCAGTCAGCAGCCATCAACATCAAGACAAGACCCTCCATCAGCAAAAAGATTACGACTCACTGAAGGCTCAGGTGATGGTTAGCATTTTTTAGCAATAAAGTATTTTTTAATTAAGGTAGGTGAACTGTTTTCTTAAACATAATGCTATTGCACACTTAATAGACTACAGTACAGTGTAAACATAACTTTTATATGCACTAGGAAATCAAAAAATTCATGTGACTTGCTTTATTGCGATATTCACTTTATTGTGGTGGTCTAGAACTGAACCTGCAATATCTCCGAGGTATGCTTTTATATAAAGGAGATCTAAGCCGTACACTAAAATGGAAACTACATTCAGTTATAAGAAACTCAGGCTGTGAATCAACTTGGCCTCCATTTGTACTTTACCTGCTTTGATATCTGTGGAACTATATCAGAATGAACCCAGCTGTAGGTTTGGGCCCTAAGTTTTTAGAGTGATACTTAGGTTCTTACAGTGATTTTTGACAGGAAAGGACCATTTCAATTGCTTCACTTTGGTCCATCCTTGTAGCTTTCTTGCTCTTTAATCTGCAAAATGTAGCTTAGTACCTTGAGAATGAAGTCACCAAAAAGCAGCCCAAGGTCCCAGCTGGTCCTTTTGTAAAAGCAGTTTGTGCTTTGGTTTAATTTATGGAAGTTGCTGAATAACTAGTTTGGTTTACCAGCTCTGCTTTGCCAGTTGCTAATAGAGGTGAATTTCATGAAGGGTATGTTTTCCATTTTGGCAACAGGATTTACTTTTCTATATACAAATGAAATCCTCTTGTCTGTAAACAGGTTTCCAGTTGAAACATTTTTCCCTTCAATACTGAATACTGAAACTGGTGAGATTTGGAAATTTAATAGGTGCTTCCTTTCTTTCACTGTGAAAGAGCCATTACTCACCTAATGTAATTTGTCAACACTCCCAAACTCAGGGTAGCAGATACCCTGAGTTCCTTTAGATTTGCCTCATTGCAGTGTTTAAAACTATAGGAGGTGCAAATCAAACAGTAGGTTATAAAGCTGCATATACCTCTGCAGTAAAATCTTCCCCAGCGTGGAGACCCCTGCTTCCAGAGTGGAAACCGCATTGAATCCACGAAGTTGAGATGTGCTGTCAAGTGAATTCCCATTTTTGAATAAAGATGGCAGAATCTCACAAAGAGGGAAACGAGCAGGAGGACTGGGTGATTTTACTGAACTTTATGACATGTAAGTGCCAGAATACCAAAGAGCTTGTTACAGCTTAGAAAATCCCCTCTGCTAGCAACTCCATTTGCACTCCAGTGCTATTCCATTGCAGGGCCTATAAAGCAGACTGCTAACAAAAAGGTTATTCAGAGGGTTTCTTTGAATAAACCCAAAGGTAACAAGTATCCACTGAGCAGATGTCATGAGATGGAGCTACACTCTGGAAAACTGCCGAGATATTTAAAAATAATGCTTTCTTATTAACCTAAATACAGTACTAAAAATCTTTTAAAATAAAACTTTCCAGAAGCCACCTGCATCTGAGATGCTAATAGGATGAATGCCAGTTAGCCCACTAATACTGGAAATGCTCTTAAGGAACAGCTACAACTGATTGTACTGGCACAAACAAATCAAAAACTAATTTATGTATTCCTGCAGCTGCATCTTCAGCCAAAGCAGAGGCAGGAGTCAGGACCAACTCACAGCTGACTAACGTTGCCTCATCTTTTGCAGATTTTTGGCATTTAAGTGTAATTAAGATTTATTGTTTGCTAACTCACGGGTCAGAGCAAGCACTGCAATATGGATAACTTTTTGTCTGCCAGTAAGATGCCTGTTAGGAGGAATCATCAAACCTTCCAAGTAGAGCATGACAGAAATAAATAGCAGAGTTATCCTCATTTCATCTGACTGCCGTGATCCTAGCAGGATCAGGAAGGGTTGTGTATAATAACACTAGGGAATATGTTGGGGAAACACACTGCCTATGGTGGTAAAGTGTAGAGACACCTAATGTAGGCTGAGTACTGCAAGCTAAGTAGCCATGGCAGCACAGGACATGGTGGACTTGCTAAAAAAGCTGGCTGATCTTGCTCTGAGCTGGATTTATCTACCACCAACAGTGTTATGCCCTTGCTTTTTTGGCCCCTGATGCCTTACGTCAGGCAAGAAGGAGACAATGCAGGTATGAGTACTGCTAGTATGAGTAGATAAATGGGGGAAGTAGCCCACCATGTCCTGCCATCCTAAAAAGGAGGTAAGAAAAGGATCAGTTACTACTACAGCCTGGATGCAAAGATGATAAGATCAGGCAGAAGGACGTGAGTTCCATTGCCACTGATCTGTGGCCCATATCATCAGTAGGTTTAGTTCACCTGTTTCCACTAAATCAGCCCAACTATGCATTAGCTGATGCTCTAAATGCACCCTAAAAACACACTTGGGGGGGAGAAAACATGCTTGGAGGGGGTGAATCAGCATCAGGGGTGGTGAATATCTTCTTTGGAATTTGCATGGGACTTTGATTAGTACAGATAGCATGAATTTGAAGCTCAAAGTCCGGCTGATGAAGAAGAGCCATCTAATACCCCAAATCATATTCTTGTCATGATACGACGCTATTTTTTGTTTATGTGTTCCTTGTACCTAAGGATTTCCAAGCATTTTTTTGGCACTAATAACTTAAACTTTGTGACACACCTGAGAGTTAGCTGTACATTACTACCATGGGTTCCCAGGGGGGTAAATGGAGGCACAAGGAGACACTGGGCTAGATTCCTTTTGCTGTGCATCTTGGGCAGTTATTTACATCTGTGCAAAGAGGAGATAAATGCTACACCTTTTGGTTTCAAAGTGCCTTATGCCTGGGTTTGGAGGTGTCATGAAGGAGGTTTGGAGCAAGGAATGAGGCTGTTTTTCCTCAAGTATCACAGAAACAGCTTAGTAAAGCCAGAGGAAAGCGCAGGTTTCCTTAACTCCTGCTGCCATGTCATATTGCTAGTGCTAGAACTGCCTTGAATAGTTTGTAGTCATTTACACCAGTGCCAGGCATGGAGAAATCTCTACCAAATCAGGGTGGCAATTTGTAGCTAGGGGTCCATTCTCTTAATCATACTCTTTCTTTCTTTCTTTCTTTCACCTCAAATCTGTTCACAAGCTGAGTCCAAAATGCTGAGGAGAGACACTGGACAAGAATAAGCAAAGCTGTACGGATCCAGTCTATTTACCCAGAGTGCCAGCACTGTAAACAAACTGGCTGTCATACATCCCGGCAACAACTGATGAAGCGAGAAACATATCTGAATGTTATAACTTTCAGTAACTTCACCAAATAAAGAAGGGCTGAGTAATACTGGGAGCTTTTCTCACAGTTCATTTATTGTGTGTGAAATAGTTCTGAAATGCATGCCACAGTTGAGAATTCATATAGAATGTTTTGCTTTATGGAAGGAATATTTTTTCCTAATATTTTCTTCTAAGATTTTTTCTTAACTTTGTAATGTGACTCTGAAGATGGTCATTCCATATTTTTGAAAGAGACACTCTGTGTGTGTTTTTTAAGACCTTTTTTGAAGGGGGACATTGGGTTACATATTTTTTAACTCCAAAACCCAGATGTTCTTTAAAAGAGAAAAATAGAATAACATACATTAATAGCTTGGAAAACAATGGCAATATTTAATTAACCTTTAGAAATGGCTAATCTGTGAATCTGCACGTGTCAGCTCATCTTTAGAACAGAGTGACTGTGTGTGCCTTTGCCAAAATCAACATGCTTGTTTGGTGGATTTCTTCCACTGGGGATTCACATGAAGAACAAAAAAAGAAAAAAAAAAAGAAAGAAAAAATAATTTTTTTCAGTTGTTTGACTTGAAGCATTCATGTGATCCAGATGACCTTGCCAGGGCTGATGTAGCCTGGTGTGCCACAGATCCAAGATGTGCGTGTTCAAGGCTTGGCTCTTAGCCCTTAGACCCAGACAGTCTGCAGGCCTTGTGGGACCGTTAAAAGCTTCAGTTTAGCAGTGGGGCTCTTACCTCTTCATCGCTGACTTTCTGTGTCTCTCTATCCCTTTAAGTTGGCTGCCACCAGAGCTTATCTTCAGCAGGCGCTCTACGTGCCAAATCCTCTCCTGTTTGAAGCCTCTAAGCAGAGCTGCAGCTCTTGGGAGGGGACAGGCAGGGTTCCTGAATGTTTGGCTCCCTTCAAAGCCCTCCGTTTGATAGGAATCGGCTAAAATGGGATGGGGGTATATCCCTCCTCCCAGCTGGCTCCCGAGATTGCAAAGTGCAGGCGGTGTCAGCATTTCTGTGCATGAGGGAGAGGTATCCGCAGCACCGGGCTCATGGCGCATACGGGAGGAGTGGCAAGTACACCAGAAGGTGAAGGGATGGCTGGAAGCAACACTAATGCCCCTCCATCTGGAAAGATGAGTGCTGTTTAGTACGTCTGGAAAGCATTTTTTCTGCAAATAGCTCAACCTCTTTCAGCTCAGAGGCAGGGATCCCAGCCTGCTGCCAAGCTTAGATCTCCCTGATGGCAGTGTGGTAGGGGAGATGGTGAACGAGTGTACTAATGGCATAAAGCAGGAAAAAAATAGCATCCAATATATCAGCTTAAGGTACATCAGGCATCTGCCCTTCTCCCAGAAGGCTGCCTGCAACTTCAAATTGCATTAAGACACACTTGTGTTTTATATCATGGGATCAACCCATATGATAAAAGTTTAATTGGGTGGGTGTGAAGGGGAATTTAGAAGTTGCTCAACTGATTGCTCTCAGTGATTTAGCTTTGCAAGGAGGGCTCTGGGAAAGGATCCATTTTAATCCACAACACCCCTGAATTTTTGTTTGAATTGTAGCCCTGCAAAGATCCTTCAGCTTTACATGAAGCTCATTTGAAAACACTGTGAGCTGCTGGTTCATGATATCTTCAGAAGAAACCTGGACCCAAGTTTTCTCAAAATCTTGATCCAAATGAAGATACTACTCTGCAACCCTCATCTGGCTTCTGGCTATGTAGCAAAAGCAAAACCAGTACTTAGGGCTTTTCTCTAGTTATTTTTTGCACAGATAGAGATGTAGGTGCAAGTTCTAATAAAGTACTTTTTACCTATTAACCATATTAAGCAAATGGTCTAAAAATCTATAGAAAATGCACTCCCCATGTGAATTTCAAGCAGGACAATTTCCAAGCTCCTTCTCATCAGTGTACAGCCTGTTTTCTAATGATATATATTCATGATCAATGTGGGATGCTGTGCGTGGTAATGAACAAGTTGTAATGCAGCTGATGTGTAAAGGTCTTGTGTGTATTCTCATGGGTCATTGTTGACCAGTCATCTGATATGTGCCAAGTTTGTACGAGGCACGCGGTGTGCAAAGCTCATGAACAATTTCTGGAAAATGTTGCTTTGATTTATTTACAGCAGATTTGCACCTTTCAAAATGTTTTTTTTTTTCCTATGAAATTCAATACAGCGGTTATTTTCTCATTTGAAAACATAGTTTCAAGATGTATTTTAAAACCATTTCTCACTTGGATTGGACTCCAGACCCTGAAATAAAATTTTGGAAAAGGAGTCTGCTCTCAGACTTGAAAATAAATGCACAAACCCCACTTTCTAAGCAATTCCAAAAGATTTTGGTTGCTACTGTGATAATTTTGTACATCTTCTCACAGATTTGTGGGTTTTTGTCTCAAGAATTTCTTTAAGGTGTTACTTCATGTACCTGGCTTCTGTATTGAATGTGAGCCTGATTCTAAAACAGCATTTGTTGAATTTTGTGCAACCTGAAGGACTCCCCACAATTCATATCCTTAAGTGTATGCAAGACTTGGCAGGTCAGGGTGACATTGTTTTTTTTTCAGAGGTTCTAAAATGAGTTTAAAAATCGGTTGTGATGATTTAAGACAATTCTATCTGTAAAATTGTGCATTCACTGGTAGTATATTGTAGTCTTTAATGGAAGAAATCAAAATGCAAGAATGAGTTTATAACAATAGCAACAACCAAACCTTATTTATCCCTCTTTCCTTGCTTTAAAAAAGGATTTTACTTTTTCCTTTGACATTCCCTAGGTGTTTTCAACAGTTTTAACCAACATTGTTTCAAAACTATTTGATTATCAATTTTTTTCCTTAGTAAAAGAGTAAAAATCTTCATAGGATTTTTTTTTCTTTTTTTTACCAAGTAAAATGTCTGTAAGCATTCTGGCAAAATATGACAGAAAATTTCAAAGAAATAATAAAGAAAAATGACTGACATATTTTGTGAAGAATTGTTTTTGGATAAAAAGGGTTCTTTTCAAGTGAAAAGGCATGTCGTGCAAAAAATTCAATTAGTTCTAGTTTCAAGATCCCTATGGGCCATATCCTGAATAGTTATTGAGACAAAGCTCCCATTGAAGTCATTGGGCATACTTCCTGATTAAAGCCTTCAGGACTAGGTCAACTGGGAGTTTTGCCTGAGTAAGCACTTCAGGATTTGAGTATAAACACAGCCATTGGGGAATAAATGGGTTAATACAGCAGCCTAATACATTCTCTGCATTTGTAAGCTTTGCTTTATAAAAGGGATGTGGATCCCCTTTCTCCGCAAGGATGGCAGACATTTTATTTTCCGTAACCCACTGTGCTGGTGCCCTTTCATTCATGTCACCAAAGCGGTGGTGCCTGGTCCTAGTCTTTCCCTGTACCCCGATAACTTTCCCCTCCAGGAATGCCCACCCTCCCCCCCCCCATGCCAGCATAAAGGCCAAGCCACTTTTTTAATACAGTACCAAGGGAGGAATCCCCCTGCCCCCTCCCAGCCAACCTCATCCCCCCATCTAGGCTGAGTTAGTCATGTCTGACTTCTCCTATTCACATTATGGCTACCCTTGTTGCTTTTTGGGTTTTGTTTTGCTTCCTTACTGTTGTTGTTTTTCAGCCAAAGCTGTCATTTATCATGAGAACAAGAGCAGCCATGTGTTGATTTTTCTGGATTCCTTTTGGACAGTGTCCCAGTGCTAATGAAGGCCCTTCCAAAGTGCTAAAGAGCTGGTGCCAAAATCAGTTACAGTGAAAACAATAGGGGAGTGGTGCACAGACAGCACATCCAGTGTGTGTGTGCGTGCATGCGTGTGTGAGTGGAGGGAGCACTTACAATTGTGATTTTGGTCCCCCTCCCTTAAGGACAATAAATTCTCCTGAACTAAGGGGCTCAAATTCACATTTGCTCAGAGTCTGAGGCATATTAGGAATAAAAGCCAGTGGAAAAATAGATGGTAGATGTTCACACATTATGTCCTGTCTGGTCTGGATAATAACACAAAAATCAATTCTGTACATAAGCTGTGACAATGGTGATGAAGCTTCTGCAAGAGTTACAGGACCTTGAAACTCAGGGCTTTATCTCTGCTCACGGGGCATTTACCTAAAACTTTCTTTTCCAGTGCTTCTGAATATGCTTTATTTCACAGTCAAACTAAACTATTTTGCTTCTCAAACTTTATAACCTGTTACCTTTAAAATGCATGTTAGGTCTTACAATGCCTAGTCATAGTTATTGCATATAATAGCATTAAGGTGCAGGATGGGTATGGAAACAGACTTTTCTTGGGACCACGAAGCTGGGTGAAATTCAGACAGACATATTCAGAAGGTGCAAAAATCTCAGCAAACTACCTACAAGGAGCAACTTTGCAAAGGCGAATTTAGGAATAAATACACACGGTGGAACAACACGAGGGCTGGGACTTTGAGAATTTTCTGCTTGTAGGAAGAGCACAGTCATTGCGTTTTCCTGTGATTATTCATCTCGGAGGATTTATGCATTTTATGAATCAAAATACTCGGCAGTTTTGCAGCCCACTACGTGCCTTTCCGCAGTGGAGTTTCTAGCCTGGTGCTCCACCTACTGGCCGCGGGCCCCGCGGAGCCGGCAGGGCGCTGCGGGCTCCACTCTCCCAAGCCCAAGGGGCCGGGGGCATGGGGGCAGGAGGAGAAAAGCCCCGCTCCATCCCGCAGTCTGTACAGCAGCCTCGGCAGACCCTGCAGAGCAGATTTCTGCGTCGCAGGAGAACCCACAGACAGCCGAAAACATTCACGAAAAAGGGCATATAGGTTTTGCGCTTGAGTTGGATCCAGCCACTTTTGTTGTGTATCCACAGCATCCATTCTTCTTTATTAAACCCCAAATGATTTAATCAAAATGATGTTTACCCAACACATCCGGGAAGCAATACTTTCATTACCAGATGCCAATCTTTCTGTGTGCATTTCAGTTGTGAGCAAGCCAGTTAGTGTTTAGAGGCAGATGCTGGTGATTTGAAAAGGCTTTTCTGTGATAATACCAACTAATGCTGCTGTTTATTTTGAGTTTTGTTCTAAATATATATATTATATATACATATATGCATATATAAATATATATATAAAATATATTCTATTTCAATAGAATAATCTCTATTGTTTGAACAAATCTGGTGAGCGAGTGAATTTACTGGTCAGTTTAATCTACATTTACCACATATATGCTTCAGTAAATAAAAAATCTACCACACTTCGTTTTAGATCTCCATTTAAAATACAGTGTTACTATAACCATGTACTTAATTTTCATGTTCCTTGTCCGCATAAACCTTACCTTCTGCAAGATCTAGTAGATTCCATGGAGTCTTAGGCCAGTGCAGTCCATTACACTCCTCTGGTCTGACCTCCTGCATAGCACAGGGCATACAATTTCACGCTGTGATTTCTTCATCTACTCCAACAATTGGCAGCTGAGCTAAATCATAGCTTACAGAAAGATAATCAAGATACGCACAGCCCTACGCAGCACTCCTAACTACCTTTCTGGACTTTAAGTCTCCTTCGAGGCACAGGATCCAATTAAAAGTTGCCACCCTCCCCCCAACCAAATATCAGAAGAATTCCTTATTCTTCACCAATTGTGCTAAGCTATTTTAGATGTAATATTTATGCATATAAATGTTCAGGAGAGCTCCAATTTATCAGCTATCATCTCCTCTTCTTTCACCCTCTTATTCAAGCATTTCAACGGAGCAACAGATGGTCATTGCAGGCCATTTGCTGTGATTGGAATTGTAGTGTCCCAAAGAAGGACTGCTTTCTTATAACGAAAAATGAGTCTGTTTCCTCCCCCAGGAAGTATTTCAAATGCTGCATCAATTTTCCTTGCTACAAAAGAAAACATATTTCCCAACAGTTTAAATGTGAAATTTACAAACTTTAAAAATCATCTCTCACCATATGGATTATCATCCCCTTATAAACCGAGAGGATGGAGATTTTCTAGATATGACAGAGAAAATTCCTCATTTTTATCTCTCTACCTTTGGATCCTGAACTTGGAATGACTGAAATAATTCATTTAAAAGTATCCCCTGTTCTTATTATTTATTGATCTCATAGATAAATTTTAACATTTGTCGGGTCTAGTTTCAATTGTATGTTGTATTAATGTAGCATCTTAGGAGCATTACATGAGCCAAAAGTTTTATGTCTTAATATAGAAAAAGAATAGAAGTGCTCTCTAAAAGACTTTTTTTAATTGTCTCCTTGAATTTCACAAACAGCTCCAAGTTACAGAATAATACAGACTATTTCTAAAGGTCTAAATAAAGCTTATAACTGTATATGAAATTCTGTGCACCAACTCTTGCAAAAGGATATAGTTCTACTTGTCTACAGAACACTGTTATAGTGCTATAGACCTAAATCCATATTATTTACTTTGCTTATTGTCTGATTCCAGGTACCTCAGTGTCCAAAGGTACTTCAAAGCTTGGGTCCACATTCACACTCTGTGCATTCATAAATCTGGAAATGAGAGTAAGGCACCTTGCTCCTTTGTGGGTATGTGTCTTGTACTTTTTCTCTATTAGACCAGCTAAAGTGAATCCTGGGGGCTCAAGGCATCTTTCCAGAGGACCCTTAGGCGAGATCAGGCACATGACTCGGATGTGCAGCAGGGTTTTGAGCTTTACCCCAAGTGGTATCCAGGACTGGTAGGCTCCCTGTACAGCATGTGAGGTCTTCTGAGTTTATTCTGTAACTGTTTTATCTTAAACAAGTTTTCAAATTCCTGGTAAAAGAGTCTGTAATAGAAATCTTCCTTTCTCCTCTCTAATGCCAGGTAGGGCCAGGTATTCGGGGCACATTCATTTGATGTGGAAGATGTAAGTTTGAACCCTATGAGGATGTACAGGACTCTGAGTCCCATCAGCTGGGTGAAGGCTGTGACAAATAAGGCTCAGCTATACTTAGCACACAGTGGCACCAGCACCTGTTTCTAAAGAGAAAACATTTTATGTGGAGCTCAGTGCTGCTTGTGCCTGGTGGATATGCTTAGAGCATGCCCTTTTAAAAGCTGTCATCCCTCAGGGATGTGGAGAAAAGCACAATTAACTTCTAGACTTCATCTGGGCCTATGGCAGAGAGAGGCTGGCTTCTGCATGCTGAGGCAGTGCTGGGCATTTGCAGAGGCACAGCTCTAGGTAGGAAGGGACCTCTGAAGTCAGGGATTTGCCTTTAAAGTCCATCTGGTGTCTAGTGGAGCCAAAGCAAGGGCAGAAGGGGCAGGCATCCCCTCTGGAGATGCCACTCGGAGGGGATTGCCAAATAGGAGTGGTCACACTCAGTGCTGATGACCATGGCTGCCCCTCAGAAGAAGGATCAATAGGCCACGTGGTTTCAGCTGGAGGAGGCAGAGCCAGGTGAAAGGCAGTGCTCAAAGGCATGGGAAGAGGAGATGGGGCAGGGACGGCCCAGAGCTGTGGGGGGCCCCAGAAGAACTGATGGCCTCGGTCTCCAGAAAACTCTGCTGTGGCTTTTGAGTCTCAGTTGAGGCTGAGCAGAGGTTTTATTCATCACCTTTTTATCTGTCTTCTGTCCAGCTTTATGACCTACAGACGTGAACAGGTCCAGCCTCTTGATGCCAGGGTTTGACTTGGTGGCAGTTAGCCACAGCCCGTTCACAGGTCTCTTCTGTGAGATGAGCCCGTTCCCAGAGAGTGCAAAAGGGTGGTTCAAGCCCTTGGTCTGAACCTCTAAACCAGGATTTAAGCGTCAAGAGTCACCATGTGAGATGTCAGATTGTGAGAAGGCAATAAGCTGTTAGGTTTTCTCTCCATATACAAAAAAGGAGACAAGAAGGAGGTATCTGTTTTCTCCCAGGTTAGAGGATTAAACTTAAAGCCATGTCTTTCATTCCTCACTGGATTCTATGTAGGGCTCAGCATAGCCAGATCCCTGGGTAAAGCAACATAAACTGGGAGGTTTGGGATGGAAAAGACATAGCATAAAGAGGGGAGGTTACTGAGAGAAATATGGCGATTTTGCCACCAGACAAGAGAAGCATATGTTATTCAAGATGATAGGTTTAGATAGATCATGGAGGTAAACTCTGTAATTTTGAACTACATTCACAAGGTGAATGCTGATACAGCAACCCTACTCCTTTGTGTCCCTTCATCTTGGGAAATTCACAAGCCAGATAGATTACATACAGCCTCCCCTATCTAATGAAGAGGAATTAGACACCTGAGAATAGGAAATACAGAAAGCTCTGTACTGAAAAGGAAGCTATATGGGTGAATCTATGGGAAGTGCCTGTAGATCTTGCCTGTACTTAATCTGAAAGTTTTCTGATTTCTACATATGCTTAGGAGTGTTCTGTGGAGATGATCACCTTTCTACAGCATGAAGCTTCAGCCTGGCCCGGATTTAGGTCAGGCAGGTATGTGAACTCTACTTAGGAGTCCTTGGAAAACCCTGAAAAGCTATGAGTACCTAAAACTATAACTAACTTTGGTGGTGCCCATATTTTACATACTTTCTTAACATGAGAGCATGGCAAGAAAGTTCTCATCAGCTTTAGAAGGCCTGAACTCAGAAGGGCATAATAGCCACCAGACTATGGGTACCTGATGTGACAGCACTTCCTATTTTCTATTTCTTTTTCCAGACTTGAGTCACTGTGCAGCTGCATATGCAGCAGTGATGGGAACACAAACAAAGGCCTTAAGAAGGACCCTGACTCTGGTGTGGTGGTTACAGTACTCAACTGGGTTAAATGGTTGGGCTAGGAAAGTAGAGGTAGAGGCTAATGAGTCATACTTTACCTGGAGGTTGGTAACAAATGGAATACTGGAGGGGGTCTGTACTGTGACTTGTCCTGTTTAACATCTCTATCAATGATCTGAAAGAGATAACAGAGTGCACTCATCAAGTTAGCAGATGACACCAAATGCGGGGGAAACCAGTCAATATGCTTGAGGGCAGGGACACCATCCAGAGGTGAAGGAATGACCTGACAGGAATCTTATGAAATTCAATGAGGACATATGACAAGTCCTGCACCTGGGAAGGATCAAGCCCTTGCAGCAATACAGGCTGGGGACGGACAGGTGGGGGAGCAGCTCTGCTGGAAAGGCCCCGGGGGTCATGGCTGACAGCAAGCTGCACACGAGCCCACAGTATGCGCTGGCAGCAAAGAAGGCTAACAGCATCCTGGGTTGTATTAACAGTAGCATAGTCAGTGGACCCATTAGATGGCATCTAGAATACTGCATCCAGTTTCAGGCCTCCCACTACAAGGAGCACTTGCCCTGTGCAGAGACACTGAGGGAGCTCAGGTTTCTCTGGAGAAGCTAAGCACCCTGGACACAAGAAGCAAAACCCTGTCTTTCCTAGTACCAGGAAAGACAGTACGTGTCTGTCCGTACCTACTAGGAGGTTACTGAGAAGACAGAGCTAGGATCTTCACAGAGGTGCATATCAGGAGGGTGACAGACAGCAGACATAAGCTGAGGCAAGAGAGGTTCAGATATAAGAAGAAGCTTTTTCCCCACAAGGACAGTTAAGCAGTGGAACAGGCTGCCCAGAGAGGTTGTGCAGTCTCCATCCTTGGAGGTTTTCAAGACCAGACTGGACAAAGTCCTAACCAAGCCAGTCTGATCTCATAGCTGAGCCTGCTTTGAGCAGGAGGTTGAACTAGAAACCTCCTGAGGCCCCTTCCAACCTGAATTATCCTATGATCCTGTGAATACACAACTGGGGCTTGAGGTTTTCCTTTCTGGAGCAACAAAATCAGTCTAGACACAAGGAGAAAGCCCTGTCTTTCCCATGCTGTAGACTTGAGGTAGACGTATCTTGCAACAAGGCCCAGTGGTTAGGGCTTTTTCTTGTGATGTGGATTTAATGCTTCTCTGGCTGACAGGAGCCTAAACCCCAAGTCAAGTTAGGGTGTAACACTCCCTAAATGGTGTAAACTCAGCAAAGGGCAGGTAGCAGCCCCATTGCTCTGTTCTAATGTAGGCCCATCCTCAGAAGGGGGCTAAACAAAATGCATCCAGGGTAAATGCACGTTGCTACTGATTGTTCCTTGTGGCACAGGGGAGAGGCCAGCTCCCACCACTCAGAATTCATGGCTTCAAGTCCTCTCTTGGGTTAGTGCCTGCCCTCTTCTCAAGGAAACTGGAACTGCTGCCTTACTTGCATCTCTCATACAAGGGACTGGAACAGTCAGTCAGGCTAAAGGTGTATCAGAACAATTGAACAGTGCCTAGCCAGGATATGGGCCAGATTCCTGTCTATATGTAAGTGATTCACAAAGTGGAATGTCTTCAGAGGACTGGCCCCAGCAGCAAAGGATCATACCTTTATCAAGGGAGATGACAGATCAGCATTCAATTCTTGCCTTAAAACAGGCTGAGGAAATGTTTATACCCTCCTAAATGACCATTAGGACATTAAATGTGAGGGCTAGAGATGGCGAAGAACAGTGCCATTTTCTCTTCTATCTTTGCTCTCTTTGCTACCTTGTTTGGGAATACCCCTGGGTCCAGAGCTGGGACAGGGGCTATTCCTGTGGCTGTGCAGTGCCCTTGGAAGAAAGGGGGATACCTTAGATGACTTTTCTGGAAGTAAATTGGGAGTGGAAACTTGCAAATACAAAGGCCACAGACATAGTGGACTTCTATGCTCATTTAGATCACTGTGTCCTCTAACTGAATCTGGGCTCATATTGGTTTTTATTCAAAACAATTTGCTAGTAGAGTCAAATTTCTGAAAGCCAATGCACTGGAATTCATGGATGTAGCTACCTCATTCCCTTCTTTCAATATGCTTATATGTGCTGCTTGAGTGACACGGAGGGATTAAACATTTTTCCAGGCAAGAAATCTGTATAACAAAAAAGGTTGATGGGGAGGGAAGGATAGCAATATAATTTATAAAAAGCTCTCAGAAGCAACAGCCTTAGCTTTCTACTATCATGGAGTATGGCTGAAAATAGCAGGTAATGGGACCGGTGTCGCTTTAAGAATTCTTGAGGTTACTAATGGATATAGGTCATGGTGACAGGCTTAAATAAACCTTCAGTAATAAACAAATCATTTTGAGTTTTCATAAGATTACCATCACTCTAAGGCTGCTCCAGTAGGGCTAAGAATGCGTGAAGGAAATGAGCATGATAGATCATATACATCATACTGTCATACCCCAAGAAAAGGACAAAAAAAATCTTTCAAGGAGGCTCACACTGTATTCCTGATAAAACTGCTAAGAATGTGCATTAATATTAATCCTGTATTTTACAATAAGCTATTCACTGCCTCTACACAAAATGTAACATTGCATCAGAGGAAAATGAAAACAAAACTTAGAAAAAAAAGATCTCAGCAGGCACCAGTATCCTAGTCCCAGGATTTGGAAATTAAGTACCAAGAGGGCTACAAAGAATAATCATATATCCAAAATCATTGTGAGAATAATATGGAGGTCTATACATAATAGAAATATATATCTATAGCTCTGTTTCCTGCAGTAAATTCATTACCTATTGCAACTTTACTTTGGTTTTATTTACATTTAATTTAAATAGAGTTCATAGTTCTTACCTGTTCTAAAAGTACTTCCATTTTGATAGCTTTAGTGCTTTCTTACAGTGAAGGACAAGGTGCATTTAAACAGAAGTACTGCTTGTTCTTATTTGATGCTTTTGTATATCTTACTGTAATAAATGTTTGCACGGGGTGTTCTTGCTACAGCACTGGGAAAACTGAACTGGGGTTCAACTGAATCAAGATGTGATTAAAATAAGATTTCTTTCTCTAGTAATAAAGTCTTTCCTAAATTGAGTGTCACTTCATTATTTACATAAGTCCCATTCTAGAATACAAATGATTGTTTTTAAACCTTTGATGCTTCCTTATAAATTCCTCTGCCCCAAAAAGGAGAATAAGAGAGTGAAAAGTGATTTTGGTATATAGCTGGTACGCAATGGGATTCATTGCTAAAGAAAAAAATAAGATGAGATATCTTTATGGATAATGACCTGCCAATGGATTGTAAATACAAGGTGACATATTTAAAGATAAGGACATTCACAAATCAATTAGACAAATCAGTTAAGCAAGGCCACATGGATATATAGCTATATTAGGACTAAAGTGCCCTACTGTATGGAAAACATAGATGACTGCAAACATTGTAATATCTTCTTCCTTGTGTCCATAAATAAAAATAATCATAATAAACGTGCTCCTGCTGACAGCCTAAGCATCCCAGTAACGTGAATTGATTGTTAGCTTTTTGCTTTAAAGATAGATTAATTAATGCTGAATCATATGGCAATCCTTATAAAAGTACTGTACTTATGACATCTAAATTAATAACAAATGAATTCGTCACAAGCAGGGTAATTACAATGAATACTTTATGAATTAATAATGATAAATCATTTATGATTCTTGCATATATATATATAAATACACATACACACTCACATACACAGAGGGTAACAAATTTGCTGCTGCCATATGGAAGAGTGAGATCTGTGATTTGTGCTTTATATGGCAGAGTTCCTACTGGTTTTGAGTGAGGTTAACACTATGTTATGCCTACTGCTGGACAAAAAGGAAATAGGGAAACTATCTGAAATGGCATCCAGTTATGGGTGCTGAGTTGCTGCCATAAAACTGTGATTCTTCCTTTCTGTATCACAAAGATTTTGGCATAGAAGCAGGGACACAATTTTCATCTACTTTCAAAGTCACACTGGATGGACTTTGGATGCTTTCTGAAGCTATGAAGGTGAGATGTGGAAGCCAGGTGTGTAAATGAAACTTGTGTTATAACAGCAGAGGTCTGGTGTCACAGGTTGTTTGTGCCTGGAACCTGCTTTCAGTACTAAAACTCAGTAATAGGCCTGGCTTCTCCTGTCATCTGTCCATCAGCCTCTACAGGTTGCCACTACTTAGAGTGAGCAGGTTTTCAGTTTTAGAAATGCTAATAGATAATGCGTATATGCATGAACAAAGACCTGAAAGTGTCAGGATCATCCCTATCCTTCAGGTCAAAGATACTTGACTTTCCCAACATTTAAATTTCTTTACCTGCTATCATCTGACCCACCCCTCATCTCTTCAGTCGCCTCAGGCTTTAAAAAAACCTAATCTAGACTTTTCCTTCCTCAGCAACTTCTACCTACGTTTGACTTCAGACTTCATGAAAATGCCTCCCACTGCCGCTGCTTGACTTCCATTTAATCTCCAATCTATTGTGCTGTTATGGGGCTGAAATAAGGCACCTTCATCCACTAACAAGGTGTTTGTCAAGGACAGCATAACCTTCTCCTGGCTGCTGCCCAAGGCCTTCTGCTATTTTCATCTTCCTCAATCTGTCTGTGACTACTGAGTTACCAACAGTAAATAATCAATTTTTCATTGATCATTCTCTCCTCAGACATCTTTGACTATGCTTTCCCACATTTCAGCCTTCCCTTTACGACCACTCCTTCAGTAGTTCCTTGTTATTTTGGCTCTGTCTTTAGCCTGTTCTCTTTTTCATCTGGGCTTGACAGCCCGTTCCTGACTCCATTCCTCTGTCCATGTTGACAGTTCACATGACCATCTCCTCATCTATACCCACCACCTGGCCTTTCTGTCTCTAGTCTTACTCCATGACTCTGACATTGCTCTGGTGTCCTCATCAATTCAAACTCTGCTTTATAGCAATGGGACTCTTTCCTTTTATTTTCCTTTCTTCTCTATCATCAGGAGCAATTCCTTGGGCTCCTTTGGAGAAGAACTGGTCAAATCCACACTACTGGACTCTCACTAGGTGGCTGTGATTGTGTCCAGACTCTGGAGCCTGAGTTCTCATCTTCCTGGAACTGAGAACAAGCTAAACCCCATTCCTGGCTTTAAGCATCTATCATGCATTTCAGGATACACTTCATGCCTGACAACGGAGTGACTAGAAGGGATTCCTCAGTCTAACAGTCTAGGCCCTGCTACCTTCTCTGCCCAAATCTTTTCAGCAGTTTTTATATCTCCCAGTATCCCACTGAAGGAATATGAGCCTTCATCCTGTTTACTTTGTTTCTTCAAGGACACATGACAGACCTAGTTAAAATATCTGTGTATGTGCACACGCTATTTGTTTTAGAGTCTAAAACTTGACTGTTCTTTTCTAAATAATACAAGAAACATGTGAATCTAGGTAAGGTTAGTGAAGCCTTCGTGACACTGCTTTGTTTTCTTCCTCATTCTAGACACAATCTTTGGGCTCCATTCAAAGTCCCTTAAGGACATATAAAATATTTCTCCTGCAGCACTGAATTGTCTTTTAAAGCAAAAGTGTCATTCAGCTCAGTTTACTACAGTTGATCCTGTCAATGAAGAGGGTCTTCCTGCTACAAAGGCATATCTTTTTGTTCCCTTCTCTTACTTTAAACCCTCCCTCTCCATTGTCTCAGTGAATACTTTAGTGTATATGTTCCAATACCTGATCCCTTTGTTTTGCTACTGGCTCTTCTTTCCTTCCCACTTCACTTGCAGAGTAGCTGGAGTAAAGTGCTTCTTCTTGCTTCTGCTGACCTTCTTGGCATTGTCTATTTAGAGTAGAGACATGAAGATCTCCATTATATCTAGTCTGGGAAAGGCATACTTATGGCCTTGTGAGTGAATACATAGTGGCATTCAATGATACAATAGTTTTCATGGGAACAATTTCATCATATCAAACACAACTGTGAATTTACACTTGCAATCTTTGACTCATTTTTCATCTTCTCTTTCTCTTATTTCTTTCCCATCAATCTACTTTGGTGCTCAGCAGAAAAGGCAGTGCAGTAGCTTAATTCTTTCTCCTCCTTTCTAGCTTGTGTGCGCACTCCCAGTTGCTGTGATACCTTTGCATAGCTGTGCAGCGTGAGACCCTGTTGTCCTTAGAATCAATACTCCTTACTCTGCTTCAATCCAAGCAAAAATGTGTTTACCTTCTGGCAAATTATCTTCCTGGCCTACCACACCCACATAGAAAAAGGGAAGGGAGCTCCAAAGGTCAGCAGGTCTATCACTTGCCCCAGGGCAGGATCAGCTACATCTACAACATTCTCAACAGATGTTTGTCTAACTTGTTCTTAAAAACCTTCAAACATGGAGATTTTCCAAACTCTTCATGCAGTCTTTACTACTGCTCAACTCTCTTTGCAAATTCTTAATGATCCTTAGTATCCTGAGCTCTTCTGTTACAACCTCTCACATTCACCCACTAAATTCAACCTGCTTATCTGCTCTTTCAAAGGCTCTGCATAGCTCTGGCTGCATCTGTCCCTGGTTTCTGTATGAGAGTATCTTCATAGGGTGTCTGAGTGCCTTTGACCTCTACTGCTTAGCCCTTTAAACTGCATATTTATCCTCCCTTATATTCTGCACCCACCCATCTCCCTATCTCCATCTATCTGGCATTCCTTTGCCCAAAACTCACTTCATCAGACTTTCATTTTTACTTTCAAGAAGTTTCTCCTTAAACTCTTCTGTTCTGTGAACAAGTTGATTCTAGTTTGCTCAAAAATGTGCTTTTTTAAGGAAACAAATGAACAAAAAACCCCCAACCCAAAACAGTTACTATTCAGTCCGCCACCTGTGCACCCAGGCAAGGTGCTGCCTCTATGATTTTGTTTGCCCTCATTAGCCTGTAAACACATTTTGGGTGGGGCTTTTTTCTGCCCTTTGTTCTCCACTTTATTGAATATGCTGACAGTGCTGAACTCTCAATAAATAATAGCACAAACGAAACTTAGAAAGGAATTGATCAAAGGAAGGAGGAAGGGAAGGTACAGGGAGTATAAGGTTTTGTGTAAAGCAGTAAAGAAGCTCCAGGATAAATGTAGCCAGCTGGGATGTGTTGCATACCTGTTAAGAAGACACGTACAAGATTGCTGGGCAATCTGAATGAAGGCAGTCTCTATTATCTAACTAAAATGCTCAGAAAAGAAAGCATTCATCGTAACAGGTAGACACTTTAAAACCTACTTAAATTAATTTCAAGTGAGGGAGACAGCCAGTAAATGAATAAAACTTGGAAAATAGGCCCAAGGCAGGAAAAGTACCACTGAGCTTTTACCACAGGGTTTACCTAGATCTTGGACATTCAAGTGTGCTTGCATGTATCCGCTTTGTTATGCTTCCCTTGAGTTATATCTGTTCAGTGATGTCCATACTGGCTCAGTATTAAGATTTCTGAAATGCCGAAATGGATCTTCAAAATGTTTCATACTGTACTCTTAAATGTCACTGTCTGTTCTTCCTGTGTGGGACTGTTGAGCAAATGTATGTCGTTCTGACAGGCAGAAAACTCCTCCACTCTGGCTGCAGGGGAGCCAAAGCTGATGTGGTATCTGTTTGCACATCTGGAGGCAAAAAGATTGTATGGAACAGGGTAAAGAGCATTCTGGTGGACTTCAGAGGATGATCTCACACATTGGTGAGTAGATCATGCAGATGATTGCTTCCAGACATGAGAGTTTGGAGGCCTCTGACAGCAGTCATGAGGGGTATGGAGTCCTCCTGTACTGACCAAGGATTGTGGAACAGGAGCATGAGAACAGAAGGGGCCAAAAAACCCTGTTCTGTGGATCTGGGAGGGCCAGGAACTCTATGGAACTGGACAAGGAGTTTGCTTCACTTTTTCAGTGCTAGGACACTTTGGACTAGGCAGCCTTGGGAAGCCATGAAGCAGATTCCCATCATCCTCTGTAAGCAATTTACTCCAGACCACTGCAAATCTATTGCTGGCTGGACTAGTTTTGGCAGATTAGATGTACGTGCTGTGGTCATAGAAAAATATGAAGTCTATTATTGCTGCTTTCCCCGTCAAAATCATAGTTACCTCTGAGGAAACAGAAGGTCTGAATTGTGCTGAGGACATCAGTGACAGAAGTATGTTCATTCTCTTTCTATGTGTTTCTGTGAATTTAAACCTAACAAAACATTGCTTGGTCATTATTCAGCCTTTGTACAATCATTAATATCAATCTGGGGTGTGCCAACTGCATACAGAACAGGAGGGTGATAAGGACTTCTGGAGTTTAATTGTTTGGTCATGAAGGACTGTGTTATCTGACAAAAGCACTGATAGCAATGGAGTGTCTGCATTCCTGTTATTCAAGTGACTCAGGTGACCATATTTTTCTTTGGCTCCTGATGGTGGACTGGAGGAAAGAGCACCTGGCAAAAAGTGGTTGACTTCACCTCAATGGCTGAAAAGTGTGCAGCTGGCTGACAGCAGGCGAGATGAGCTGCCTGCAGGCCTAACTTCCACTCTGATGTGACTAATGTTATTTATGGTACTAGGGCATGCAATGCACTGCACAGCACAAGGACCAGGAAGGGGTGAGGGGTGTTCATTGCGAATGGGTTGTAAATGTTGCTGGCTCACAGGCTTGATACAGGCAATTGGAAAATGCACCTGTCATCACAGGAGCTGTGTCAGGAAAGTGAGGAGGTTGCTTTGTAATGGAAAATGCAATTCTGTGAAGTGAAGTAGTGTATATATCAGTCTGTCTATTTGCTACTATTTTAATGAGAATTTATTAAAAGTTTTAGTTTAAAGTTGCTGCCTTTTTATTTTCATGAAGAGTCACAAAATCAGTAGACTGTGCAACTGAGCAGGTTGTAAAAACACAAACATCCTGGCCATTGTAATACAAGGAGCGCAAATGTTAATAAAAGTGAAAGGTTCGATGGGCAAGGACAAGCAACAGAAAATGCCAAAGAGGCCGGTGTCAGTGACTGCTGAATTCCCCAAACCTCCAGCGTCTCTGGGAGCAAGAGAAAGGAGTGAACAGGGGCTATCTGGCCATGCACACTTTCTTCCCAGGAATTCATTGACTCACCAGTCCAGGAAAAAACTTTCAGTGCTTGCTTTGGCTATAACATGTGATAAAAGCAAAACAGAGCTGAAGACCTATTTACCCTCTAGTGCTAAGGGAAAATATTTGGAAGATACATTTTCAATACGATCTGTCTGTTTAGGTTGACTAAAATTATGTTTCAGATGCTGAATTTGTTATAACAGTCAACATTTTCACCTCAGTATTTTCTAAGAAAAGCATTGTGCTTTTTTGCTTGAAAATATTTTGCTTTGAAATTAACTTCAATTTGGTAGTTAAAAGATTTGTTAAGGGATGATTTTTAACTTCAGATCAAATGAGATGATTCATAAGACTCAAAATGAAGGACTTTGTTTTGCTAGAAAAAATGACAAATCATTTAAAATAATAATATATACCCTCCAGTCAGAACCTAAAGTCCATTAACAAGACTTTTCTTACATCTATGCTGCCAGGAAGATATGTAAGTACTCATGTTAATGTGAAACCTAGTCCCTAATTTATATCACCATTTAAATAAGCAAGCCTATGTTCAGGGCACAGATACGTGTGAGTAAAAGACTTTTGTGCCCAGATGAAAAGAGTCAAAAGAAAATCTGGCTCACAGGCTAACTGTGAAGAGAAGATGTGTTCTCAGAAAGGCTGGGGAGGAGGAAGTGCACAGCAGAAAGGAATTGAGAGAGCAAGAGGGAAGATGTGTGCATTAGGAAAATTGCCAATAGGGTGGTTGGAAAAAGATTAATTACAGCAGTAGCAACATACCAAAGACAAAAGAATTGACTGCGCTTGATGGCCTTATAAGGTGGACACATGAAAAAGAATGAGGTCAAATATCAAATTCTGCTTTAAAACTTTCTAGTGGCAATCTGTGGTATTCAAGCTGACATCAGTGGA
This sequence comes from Apteryx mantelli, assembly GCF_036417845.1. Classification (NCBI taxonomy): domain Eukaryota; kingdom Metazoa; phylum Chordata; class Aves; order Apterygiformes; family Apterygidae; genus Apteryx; species Apteryx mantelli. The sequence goes on from NC_089979.1 coordinate 37,692,433, forward strand.
ATTGCTCCAGGTTTACATCACATTAAGAGAGAAGGAATTTAGCTCAGATTTTTTGACTTTTACCAAATATGTCACCATCTTTCAATAAGATATTTAGAAGGGTCTGAGGTATCTCTTTTGAAAACAGTGGAATTGGATCTACTGAAGGATCAACTTCTGAAATGGATGAGATTGTTTAAATGACATTTTATGCTGTATTTAATTTTAGCCTATTGAAAAACGGATACTTCCCTTGTTCTTGTGAACTGCCTTTGTAGCTCTTTCCGTGTCCACTAAACACTCCACTGCAGTTTCTCAGGTACGTGTTCCTGGAGAACATACATGGATATGTTGAGGGCCTAGTGTAATCCTCAGAACAGTAAGTACACAGATGGGTGATCCACATGCCAAGTGAGTCTCATGAAGTTAAATAAAAATGAACTTAGAGTTCAAAGGATGGCTGCTTTTCTAATTTATGGCATCTGTAATGTTACCAGGTACCTTCAAATTACATGTATGCATACAGTTCACCAGAGCATCCATCCTACTTTTGCACACATGATTAATGGTTCTTTTGCATGTCTGTTTGAAGCTTGAAGAATTTCATTTCCTGACAATAATTTTCTGTATCTCTGCTGTCAGTGGGGGGAGTGCCTCCCTGCACAGGGCTGCGGGAGGCTGCTTATACCACCAGTGAACATTACAGAAGTACTGAGAGACGCACTGCCTAGTACTGCAACAGCCTGTGTAACCCACATGTTGCATCTGGCTTTCAACAAGGCCTAGTGGTGCTGCCTGGGGACACTGCTGGGATGGAGATGGGGGGAAAGGGACTACAAAGCTAGCGATGTCGGCTCTGGCTTTCCTTTTACTGGAAGAATTTAGGAGCATTGTGCTGCCACTTTGCTATGTGTAGAATAGTTACTGCATCCTCCTAGTGCCCAGCCACATTTTCATGTTTTATGGCCTGAGGCTTCCAAGGGGAACAGGATATTTAAGTGAGAAGATGTTTCCCTGAATGTCACCCCACCTTCAGAGGCCAAGTCTTCAGGTTGCACCTTGTGAAGAGCCTGCATAAGATTTTCAGACCACTCAGCTTCCAGCAAGGCTTAAGATTTCTGTAGGTTTCATACTAAACCTCTATGCAAGTCTGAATTTTATCTGCAAGTACATAACTTTGCTTGAAGTCCACCAGAGGCCAGACCCTGCTTTCAGATAGCCTCAGGCACGTCCCTGGGCATCTGCAAGAGTTCAGAGAGAGAATCCACTTCTACCCAAAGGGGCTGACGAAAATTCAGAGGCTGAAGGATGACATCTTTTTTCTTTTATTCCTTAGGACACAAAGAGTTATTTATTTAAAGGCTGGCTTAGCATTATTATAATTTGTTTCACAATGGGTGCCTGGAAGTTCCAGCCTGGACCAGGGACCTCTTGTTCTAGGCACTGAACTAATCTTTCCACAGAAACCTTTGCTTCGATTAATACCTAGGTGTATCTGTCTCTATGACTTTTTTTTTTCTTTTTTTTTATAAGATAAATTTACATTTCAGAGTCCATTCACATGTGCTAACCTAGTTATGAGCCAGTTTCACTCTTCATGAACTTCCTGCCTACAGGCATTTTTTGTAAATTGCTGTAATATGATAACTGGAAATCCTTTTTACTATCTTGAAATAGGAAATAAACATCCTGTTGTGAGAAGAGAATTAGAATTATGCATGATACTTCTTTTGTAATTTACTCAATCTTGATATCATATATTATGTAGGAGAGACTTCTAGGGCATTAAAGCAAAGATGACCAGCAATAAATCAACCTTGAGGAGTGAGTATGCTGAATCAATTTTGAATAGCACTTAGATCATTCTTGTTCAGGTTGAGTGTTGGTAATCTTTTGCCTTTGAGACTGAGAAGGAATTAGTGAGATTAGAAAATATTTAGAAATACAACAGATTTTCTGGGTCTGCATTTTTTCGACTATGAGATGAAGGCTTGAATAATTTGTACTTTCTGTCACCTACTGCTTTATGTTTGTAAGGTGTTCCGTTAAATGTCAGAACTGTCTGACTGCAGAACATACTTGGCTAGTCTTTTGTGAAGTGGAGATGCAGGTCTGCCTTTTCAGTTATGGGCAACAAATTATATCTGAGGTGTTGAGGGATGTATTCTGCTTCTCATCCTCATGTTCCCTGACTGATATGATTAAAGTTCCTCTTGTCATTCTTCCTAAATCTGAATTTGTTTGTTGCATATTACTGATATATAACATATTTTCCTCCAGAGAACCTTTTCCCTTTACTTTTCATTTAATTTATCTTTTTTTTTAAATGCATATATTAATATAGGATATTGCTTGAGGTTTTATGAAGATCTTACAGAATCACAGAATCACAGAATCGCTGAGGTTGGAAGGGACCTCTGGAGATCGTCTAGTCCAACCCCCCTGCTCAAGCAGGGTCACCTAGAGCACATTGCACAGGATTGCATCCAGGCGTGTTTTGAATATCTCCAGAGAAGGAGACTCCACAACCTCTCAGGGCAACCTGTTCCAGTGCTCTGTCACCCTCACAATGAAAAAGTATTTCCTCATGTTCAGATGGAAGCGTCTGTGTTTCAGTTTGTGCCCGTTGCCTCGCGTCCTGTCGCTCGGCACCACTGAAAAGAGTCTGGTCCCATCCTCTCGACACCCTCCCTTCAGATACTTGTACACATTGATAAGATCCCCCCTCAGCCTTCTCTTCTCCAAGCTAAACAGGCCAAGCTCTCTCAGCCTTTCCTCATAAGAGAGATGCTCCAGTCCCCTAATCATCTTTGTAGCCCTTCGCTGGACTTGCTCCAGTAGTGCCACATCCCTCTGGTACTGGGGAGCCCAGAACTGGACGCAGTACTCTAGATGTGGCCTCCCCAGGGCTGAGTAGAGGGGGAGAATCACCTCCCTCGACCTGCTGGCAACACTCTTCCTGATGCACCCCAGGATACCATTGGCCTTCTTGGCCACAAGGGCACATTGCTGCCTCATGCTTAACTCGGTGTCCACCAGCACTCCCAGGTCCTTCTCGGCAGAGCTGCTCTCCAGCAGGTCAACCCCCAACCTGTCCTGGTGCATGGGGTTATTCCTCCCCAGGTGCAGGACCCTGCACTTGCCTTTGTTGAACTTCATGAGTTTCCTCTCCGCCCACCTCTCCAGCCTGTCCAGGTCTCTCTGAATGGCAGCACAGCCCTCTGGCGTATCAGCCACTCCTCCCAGTTTTGTATCGTCAGCAAACTTGCTGAGGGTGCACTCTGCCCCTTCATCCAGGTCATTGATGAAGAAGTTGAACAAGACTGGACCCAGTACTGACCCCTGGGGGACACCGCTAGCTACAGGCCTCCAACTAGACTCTGTGCCACTGATCACAACCCTCTGAGCTCTGCCATTCAGCCAGTTCTCAATCCACCTCACTGTCCACTCATCTAGCCCACACTTCCTGAGCTTCCCTATGAGGATGTTATGGGAGACAGTGTCAAAAGCCTTGCTGAAGTCAAGGTAGACAACATCCACTGCTCTCCCCTCATCTACCCAGCCAGTCATTCCATCATAGAAGGCTATCAGATTGGTTAGGCATGATTTCCCCTTGGTGAAGCCATGCTGACTACTCCTGATCACGTTCTTTTCCTCCACATGCTTGGAGATGGCCTCCAGGATGAGCTGCTCCATCACCTTTCCAGGGATGCAGGTGAGGCTGACTGGCCTGTAGTTCCCTGGGTCCTCTTTCTTGCCCTTTTTGAAGACTGGGGTGACATTGGCTTTCTTCCAGTCCTCAGGCACCTCTCCTGTCCTCCATGACCTTTCAAAGATGATGGAGAGTGGCTTAGCAATGACATCCGCCAGCTCCCTCAGCACTCGTGGGTGCATCCCATCAGGGCCCATGGATTTGTGGGTGTCAAGTTTGCTTAAATGATCTCTAACCCACTCCTCCTCCACCAAGGGAAAGTCTTCCTTTCTCCAGACTTTCTCTCTTGCCTCCAGGGTCTGGGGTTCCTGAGGGCTGGCCTGAGCAGTAAAGACTGAAGCAAAGAAGGCATTCAGTAACTCTGCCTTCTCTGCATCCTTCGTCACCAGGGCACCCACCCCATTCAGCAAAGGGCCCACATTTTCCCTAGTCTTCCTCTTGCTACTGATGTATTTGAAGAAGCCCTTCTTGCTGTCCTTGACATCTCTCGCCAGATTTAATTCCAAACGGGCCTTAGCCTTCCTCGTCGCATCCCTGCATACTCTCACAACATTCCTATATTTTTCCCAAGTGGCCTGTCCCCCTTTCCACTTTCTGTATATTCCTTCTTCTGGTTGAGTTTTGCCAGGAGCTCCTTGCTCATCCATGCAGGTCTCCTGCCTCCTTTGCTTGACTTCCTACTCATAGGGATGCACCGCTCTTGAGCCTGGAGGAAGTGATGTTTGAATATTAACCAGCTCTCTTGAACGCCCCTTCCTTCTAGGGCCCTAACCCATGGGATTCCTCCAAGTAGGTCCCTGAAGAGGCCAAAGTTTGCTCTCCTCAAATCCAGGGTTGCGATCCTACTTGGTGCCCTGCTGCCTCCTCGCAGGATACTGAACTCCACGATCTCATGGTCACTACAGCCAAGGCAGCCCCCGACCTTCACATCTTCCACCAGTCCTTCTTTGTTTGTTAGTACGAGGTCCAGCAGCACACCTCTCCTTGTTGGCTCCTCCACCACCTGTGTCAAGAAGTTGTCACCAATGCTCTGCAGGAACCTCCAGGACTGTTTGTGCCTAGCTGTGTTGTCTTTCCAGCAGATATCGGGGTGGTTGAAGTCCCCCATGAGAACCAGGGCCTGGGATCGTGAGGCTACTTCCAGCTGTCTGTAGAAGGCCTCATCGACTTCCTCTTCCTGATCAGGTGGCCTGTAGTAAACACCCACAACAGTGTCACCCATGCTAGCCTGCCCTTTGATCCTTACCCATAAGCTCTCGACTCGCTCTTCATCCACCCCTAGGCACAGCTCAGTACATTCTGTCTTCTTATTTTAGGTGTCAATAAGATTTTTAAAGGAATGCTTTTCACTTTCCCAATCTTTCTCATCAAGTTACTGATGAATTTCAATTAAAAAAGGAAAGAGCCAGACACAGTACTGTAATTTCTGAAATGTGTCTTGATTATGATTGGTGACAGAGCATTGTTACTATATCACTATGTTACATAACATCAGAGAAACTGCACCAATGTCAATGTTTGGATTTCTACTGTCATTACTGAGATATCTTTGGAGCAAAACATGATAGTGAATAATCTGTGTACGATATTCCTTTCTGAGTGATGCTACATGATTATTTATGAATTTGGAATTCTTTGCTATACTAATCATAATATTATGAGAGAAATAATTCCAGTTTTGGCATCCATTTATAAACACTGTTGAAATGTTTAAGTGCTTGCCAACAGCTGTAGGACTGATTTTTGGACCATTTCTTTTTATGTATGTGTAATGCTTTTATGTTTTGGGTAGTTTCATAGAAATAGCTTTTAGAACAATGGGAAATAAGTGCATGACGGTGCACTTAAACAAGGCAATATCTGAACCTGGAGAAGGGATTAATTGGTTTGACTTCATTTGGATGCTGTTGGCCGAATCAGATGAGAGGTATTTTAACCTAGGGCTTTTGGTCCCTGGTGAGGCCCTTCAGCTAAACATTGAGGTTTCTCTTAAAATAGACTCTTCTCCTTTCTTCACGTTCTGAGAATACATTTTAAGTATTTTACCCAAGTGCATTTTCTGGGAAGTGTCTGGTGGTTAAAGGATAGGCCTGTGAGTCAGATACACGGGGCTCTGATCTGATATCTGCTTTTGAGTCATTTAGCTTTGTCTATACCGATGGGTACAGACAGTCACACCTCTGCTCCACCCACACACCAAGCTGGCCAGATGTGAGCCAACACTGGAGCAGCTGTGTTAATGCAGTGCTGAAGTGATACAACTATATCCTACTTTGTAGCCTGGCTTATTACAAGCTTATATCAAAGCTCTGATTACACAAGCCATGTACTACAGTCTTCACCAGTCCAAAAATTGCAAGACACATCCCACATAGCTTGGAGAGCAGGAGCTCCAGGAACAGTTAACAGGATGGAGATAGTGATGATTTATCTCCTCACTCTGTTACCAAAGGGAACTGGTCTGGGCATTCATCTGGTTCCCAAGGCAACCGAACAATATTGACTTCATCATCCTTTGATAATTTGCCTAATTCCACAGCTGGGAACTCAGATTACTCAGCAGTCCCCATGGTGGTAGGCTCATCTACCGATCATGAGTGCAAAATGCACTTCAACTGTTCAAGAACCACCAGGGGGGCACTTTGGCTTATTACCTTAGGCTTGTGGCTGCAGAGCTTCTGGGTTGGAGCTGGTCCCTATCCATCCAGCTCAGAAGACAAGCAGAGCAGGTGCACAAGTGTCACATTGGTAGGTCCCTCAGTTCTGAAATCAGGCAAGCTACCAACCTCTTCCTTCTGGCGCTCATTTGTAGAAGAGGTTTCTTACACATTAAGAAACTGTGATTCCGATTCTTTATTTACTTAATCTATGCTTTAATATATTCTTCATTTATTTTCAGAAATGACTGCAACATGCTGGCATCTTTAAAAGTAGTTAAAGAAGGATTGTCTCTGCCTTGAAGAGTTTTTTGATAAGGCCCTAGTTCTGCATCTTGATGCAAGTGGGCATGTCCTAATGTCTCTCTGAACGTCAGACTTGTTCTTCCTTGCTTACGCTTGTTTTACTTTAAACAACAAAGTACTGTCAGCAGAAGTTTGTTTTGCTCTTTGTATAAGTGTACAAATGAACACTCCCTTTGAGTTCAGTGGGGTTGAGGTTTCATTTGTAAAGTTATGAACCTCCAAGGAGTTTCTGCAGCTTAGTGTGTATAATGTCACTCTAGAAGTGCAAATGAGTGTTGATCTTTTATTGTCTTATTAAATGGTGTTGCCTTCCTTTCGATGTGTTAGTTGCAGCTATTTATGCAGCGACCATTTTCATCTCCACAATCAGCTCACTCTGGGACTAGATTTTGCAGTATGGAGGGTGCTGAGGTCAGTCACTGTTTGGAAATCCCTGCAGCCCCTGCACACATCTGGATCGGTCAAGAATGGAACTTTCTCTCTTACTCTGAATTTCTCTGAATTAATGTTATTTAAATTTCACTTTTACACCCTTTTTGCAGTTGTTGGAACCTTGTCATCTTTGGCTCTCACACCCCTTGCTAATGGGATGTATTCTCATACATTCCACCTCAGCTTTTTTAGCTTTAATGTTGAGAAAGAAAAGACATCCTCCATCATCATTAGAAGTACTAGCAAGATAAAATGCTAGTTTCTTTCCATGGAAGTGTAGAGCAATCCCACTCAGTTAGACAGCAGATTATGCAAAGAATTAGTCTTATTTCTTAAAAACAGTGCTACATCTCAGTGATGTGATTGAGTGCAGCAATGTTGACTTAAGGGAAACTATGCTGGTTAATTCCATCTTGGGGTCTGGTCCATGTACACCATAGAAAAAGACTATTAAAATGCTTATTTAGTAATGATGTTAAGGAATTTGCATAAAGTCCGACACAAAACTTGTTGACTTTCCCAAGAAAGCCCCCTTTTTCTTCCACTTCACAACTAATTTTAATGCTCATTTTGTCTGAGATACTGGATTGAGAAAACAAATGTCATTTCTTCTTTTCTTATAAAAAAAGGCTTGTCTGCGTAAACATTGCTGCTCACTGTTGTGTGAGATCAAAGTTGCTCGTTTGCATGGCATATGCCTGACATTGTAGGACGCTTTTGGATGTTCTTTTACTCAAATAGTGGAAGAATCCTGAGGTTTTGCAAGAGGAATGTGTGATTCTCCTTGGTGGAATTAGAAAGAGGATCGATGCTGCCACTTCCAAATGGTTATTACATGTGTCAGCGTTGCATCACTGATGTTTTAGGAAGAATCTGTTTTTACTTAATTTCTTTCCGTAATGACAGAAAATTCTTCAACAACTTTTTTATCATCTGAAATTTTGAATCCTAATTTATGTACTAATTGACTCAATTTACAAAATGATCTTTAATTCCAAGAATAGAAGGAAATGCAGAATTGGATATAGCAGACAGTAGCATGAGGCCAAATTTCAAAGGCCTTGACATATGTAAAGGCATAGATAGATGCCTAATCCTTTTTCAGTATAACAGACACAAACACTTATATATTGGCCTCCAAAAGGTAGTTTCTTAATGCAGAGAACTGCTATGAGTCCCCAAACCAGGAGGAAAAATATACAAACAGAAAAATGAAAAAATGATGGCGACAGGAAAGACCAAAAGTTTGAAGAAAAATGGTAGAAAATTGATCAGGGAAGAAAAATGATACAAGTAGAAATGGATAATGAGAACAAAAGGAATTTTTACAGGTATTCAGGTATAAAGCCCACCCTAGACACGATATTAATCCAGTTATTAGCTGGTAGAATTTTCAACAATAACTCAGAAAAGGCAGAAGTTCAATCAATATTCCTGTTCAGAATCTGGGAAAAAGCCAGATGATTCAGGACAGGATGATGAAGAAATGCTTTCCATTCTAGCAGTAACTAAGGAATGTGTTAAACAGCAGATACTGAAGTTAGATACATTAAAATTAGTGGGTCTGAATAATTTGCATCCAAGATTTTAAGATCAATAGTCAAGGAACCCTACAGACCATTAATTTTGACTTTTAACAAGCCATGGAACACTGGGGATGTTCCAGAGGACTCCAAGAAAGCCAATGTTGTGCCAATATTTAAAAAAGGTAAATGCAGTAACCCAAGCAATTATAGGCCTGTCAGCCTGCCTTCGATCCCATTCAAAATAATGGAATGGCTGATACGGTGCCTGAGTAATAAGGAATTAAAAGAAGGCGATAGAATTGATGACAATCACAACAGTCCTTGTCAAACTAACTTGATGTCATTTTAAATCAGATTTCAGATAGAAGTGATTAAATTTACAGTTTTGATGCAATAGATTTAGCCTTGTGTAAGATGTTTGTACTGCTTGACATTTTGATTATTCAAATAGAGGCCAGCTTTGCAAACAGTGATTAAAGAGAGAAGTTTGATGGAGTTTAGGCATCTGCATCTAAAACTGTAATCCTGAAAACTCTGCTCAGTGGCTCCCCAGAATGGCCTAATCTCCTCAGTTTTCAGCTGAAGAAGTTTCCTAGGCAACTGAGGTTCTGCTTTTGTGCACTCCCAGAAGACACCTCAGTCCTGACAGGGCTGAGCAGTTCATTATCAATATCATAACTATACATTTGTCTGCCTGTTTCTCTTATAGAGCTCAGTCCAAGGAGTGTGTTCACAGCACACTTGAAGGATCAGCCTGTGCACAAAATGCAAAAGCAGACGCGGTCATCTTTTAAAGCATGACCACAGGAAAAGGTCTTTTGTTCCGTTACTCAGTTGTCAGAGCACTCATTTGCCCACTATAAAAAAACACTAGCTTGAATTCTTTCTTCTGTTGAACAGAATTCAAATATGCTTATCTCACTGACTCTTGCTAATTATTGGTGCATGGTGGTGATGGAGGAAGGAGGGACTGAATACACATTAATAGGGGCTACAGTCCTGGCCTAAGTTGAATTACAGACACAATTGCTCTCATTGTGAAGTGCAATGAATCTCAAGATAAATTCTGCAAGTGAAACTGTGTCAAGAAGAAAGGTGGAGAATATCATGTTACTGCTCCAGAATTATCTTACAGGCACAAATAGGGATAATAAGTTCATCCAAGATCCCTTTACAGTCAGTAAAGACCTCTTCAGAGTCAGTTTGTCTATATCTATCCAGGTATTCAAGACCTATAGGACGAATTCCCATATAGAGGCTCTCCTTTCTCTCCAGTCATTGGACAGCCAGGTTAGATTATACACATAGTTAAAGTTAGGAAGAAGAAGTTCAACCTTAAACACATATGCATGAATCAGAGAGGGTTCTTCAGTGTAACTAGGATAAAAGCCAATGGTGTAAACATCATTCTAGTAGTGGAAAAAGAATCTAGACAAAATCAGGCAAGAAATAAGGCTTTTATCAGTGAAGGTTACTGATCAGCTATTTACTAAAGCTACATTGGATTTGGGGAAATTTTTAATATTTTTTTCCTAAAAATCCATTCTTTTGTCTACCACAGCTGCTGAAACAGGAATTAATTCCAGGAACTCCCAGGGTTTGTCTTATATAAGGGGTTGTGACCAGATGATCACAGAGGTTCCCTTTAGTCTTAAAAGATCCAGCAAAAAGCACTGAGGACAAACAAACTGAAAACCCAAGCCATGCAATAACAAGCTTTCCCGGCCCAGGAAAGCAGATAATCTAAATAGACAAGGCAGACTGTGGTGAGAAAAAGAATGTGTTATCTCTGTTTCACAGATGGGAAACAGAGGCACCGAGAGATTAAGTGATTTACACAAGGCCTGTGTCAGAGCCAGGAATGGAAGCCAGATCTCCTGAATTCTGTGTTACTACCTTAAAAACAAGACCATCTTTTCTTTCTCTGACCATTTCCTTAAAGAGGGAAAGGTCCTTACTCTTTCATACATAAAATTGTGCCATTACTTACAGAATAATCTGATAAATGATGGAAATCCTGTACAAATAGCGTACATCTGGTGTTCTGATTTGTCTTCTATCAGACTGACTCCTCTTTCCTTCCTTCATCTTTCCTTTCATTCTCTTTTTCCTTTGTTTTCACTGTCTGTTGCAAAGGACATTGGTGTCAATAACAGTAGAAGAAAGAACAGCTGTCTCAGTGTAGGGTTGAGAAACTGCGTATTCAGATCACCTAACTTTTCAATGTATAGTCAAAATTGTATGCTCATTGGAAAACTAGACACAGCTGGGCACATATCTTCCAAGACTGTGCTTGCAAATAGAAGAAAAACTAAAAAAGCGCATTTGAGGTGTGCTTGTCTTATGATGACCATGTCTGAGTACATTTTCAAGGGAGTCAGTAATGACCTTAAAAGGGTCTGTTCAGCTGAGTTGGCTGGGTTCAATTATGTCTAAATCCTTAAATCTTTCGCTTCTGTATCTTAGCATTTCATGCTTGGTTCTTTTCTAAGCCCCTTTGGGTAAAACCATGCCATTTTTTATACTGATAACAGGATACTGAAATGGGATACTACTTTGGGCAAAACCTGTAAATACTCATTTTTTTTCTATGGCAATTCTGAGAGTGCCAGCTCCTCTCCTGGCCTATGAAATTCTTGGAATAAGATTTTCCTCTAAGGCCTCAAAACCTTGCAAGTTGCAAGATTTAGAGAGATCAATGTATGATAATGTTGCCCATCCACAGAACAGAAGAATATCCAAGGGGATATCAGAACACTTTCAGTGTGTGTATGTATCGATAGAGGGTTAGCCATGGTTGGATAAGGGAGGACAGTTTTCCTAGGGCCCTGTGTTTTGAGAGGTTAGAGAGGGCCCCAGCTAATTGCATAACGATACACAAAAGGTCATAACCTCCACCTTTGCACTGGCCCCCCTGGAGCCACTGCTATTGCTTGGCACTGAAATGCATCCACCTCGGTGGCATGGGAGACAATGGTCAGCCAACAATGTTGCTCGGCATTTTATTTTAGGGAGGCAAGCAAAGGCCTTTGCAGCAGAAATTTGCATTGAGCAGGATGCAAATAGTGCGAGGGAGTCTTACGTGGGTGTAAGGTAAAGGTGACCCTGCTGATAAATGTGGCTTTGGGTTTTGCTGTTTCATAAGAAGTTCTGGTCAAAATTCAAAGAACCTGAACCTCTTTCCAGCTAGATACACTCTGGGGATAGCTTCCCAGAATCAAGTTATCCTGCTGACCTCCCTATTAAAGGAGACACAAAGAATAGTACTGTGAGAATTACAATGCCTTTTTATAGAAAGATCAATGGCATGTCCTCAGCTAGAATGCTGTTTTTAGGTAAGCGTAGTTTCACCTCATAAAAGATTATATGGCTGACTTATTTTTAAGTCCAGAGAAGAGTAACAAAACATATGATGAAGAGGTATGGAAACACTTTGAGATGAAGATATGGACGATTGAGTAGAGGCAAGTAGCAAGTAAGAGATGTCACTGCAGTATATAAAATAATAGATGGTACAGAGAGGTCATGTGGTCACTGCTGTGTACCCTCTCTTGTAATAAATATCAGACAGACACTCAGAAATAAAAGCAACAGGTTTAAATCTAAAACAGCAAATGCTTTTCTAACACAGCATCTCCGCCATGGCCTTGAGCAAACACTGAAGTAAAGTGCTCAGCAGGATTAACAAATACTAGATATTTCTATCAGTATTAACTATATTTACAGTTAAACTATCCAGGGTAAAAATAATATATTAACTAATATTTTGGTGTAATATTATGCTAATAACTCAAACCTATGATTCAGGGCTTGAGACAATGAGTGCTTCCCACTGACAGTGAAACGTGACTGCCGGGCATGTGTTTGGATGGGCATTGCCCATTGCAGGGGGGGATCCTTCTGCTTTTGTTCCTGGTGAGTGGCAGAGACAGGATTTCAGGTTAGCTGGACCTCTGATCTGATCCAGTCTGGCATTTCAGACGTTTGCTCAGGTGGTGCTCTGGGAGCCGGCTCCTGGCCGTGCCGCGGCTGGCTGCTGAGCAGCGGCTGGCCAGACCACCGTGCCTTCGGCAGGGGGCTGGGCTCCAGCAGCGTTTCTCGGGGCTGGCCCCACTGGTATTTCTGCCTGCCAAACTGGAACTTGCAAAATGTGGGTTCAGCTTGGCAACGGTGAATGTGGCGTGTTCAGACAGCTTTGAGGTTTCACCCAAACTGCCCGCCCTGCCCTACAACACACCACCTGTGCAAAACTAGCTCCAGGCAGGAAGTGGAAGAACAAATCAGGCCTAATTCAATTAAAAAAAATCCTTAAAACAAACTGTGCATAGTCTTCTCTGCATGCCATCTGCATAGGAGCAGGGGGGATGTGCTTGATTCATACTGTGATTCAAATGGAAGTGAGAGTAAATTGAAGGCTGATATATATCAGTGCTGAGGGCAGGATTTAGACAAGTGAACAGTTGTTCCTGCAAGAAAAACAGATAATGTTGTCAAGTTTGTTCCCTAACCAAGGATTCAATGAAACACTCACCAGACTCTAGCTAAATCTCCACAACCTTTATTGCTTCCTGTACACTTACTTAAATCTTGCCTAACCCCTTCCTGTCCCAGCACTGGTTTCCTTCTTCCTCCCGAGGGTGGTATTAGTGTCTGCCCACTAAACCATGTCAGCAGGTGAAATTGATAGATGGGCTATGGCAAGCTATTTATCATCATTTTTGTAATTTCCGTCCCCACTCCCCATTAAATGCAATAACCTTTTGAACACATCAACATGAAATCCATTGCCATATCCAAAAGATTGCTTCTCCTTCTATCACATGAACATGGCAATTCACTGTGCCATGGTACTGCTGCCGGCACTGAAAGGTATTTTGAAACCTTCTTTTTTTTTTTTTAAGGAAAACAAGCACACACATGAGTTAGGACTTTTACAGGTTTTGCAAATAGGTCATTCCCTTAATGAGTCTCTTTATTGAGCAAAGTAGCCAGAGTCACAAGGAGAAATGGTAATGAACATTTCCTCTCAGCATTTGGAAACCACAGAGAGCTTGTGCCATCCATCACTGAATGTAGATCTCCAGGAAGCAACAAACATGCTGCAGTTCTTCCTTGTGTTTGGTGTCTCCATCCTCCTCTCCTCCACCCACATGTTACTATTTCTCCCTTCTTTCTATCAAGCAATGGACACAAAGAGTTTAGAAAAGATTCCTATTTAAGGAAGTAAACATACATACTCCTTTCCTTCAGAAAGGAGTTGTCTCAGGTTCATGCAAGCAAAACAAAGGTAACCACAGATGGTCGGAGGGTGCATTTTTTCCCTGCTCACAAATTTGCCAGAAGCCGGCATGGACAAGGGAATATGGGTACCACCGCGGGTCAGCAGTGCCACAGGGTTGCTGTGGTTGCTACCTTTGAGCTCCAGGTCAAAGTCAAACCTATGGGACTGATGGCCTGGAAAGCCCACTCCCTCTAGATAGCTCCATTTCCTACCCTGGCTCTGCTGCTCTCTTCTAGAATGAGTAATTATGAGCTGACACATGAGGTGTGACAGGAAGACTGATACATTTTTGTATATAAGAAATTACTCATGAATAAATTATTTTGAAAAAATCTTCTGAGAATAATGGAAGGAATTTACTGGGGAATTATGTGGGAGGTGCATTTAACTCACCATGTGGCAACAATATTTTTTTCTCTATTTTTTACTTTTTAATGTTGGCTTCTCACTTGCAGACAGAGAGAGATGGGAAATAGTCCAAATGTTGCATGCAGAAAAAGAGCAATTTAAGAGTTTACTCTTGCTTCATTGATGAGATAGACTAAAGGAAAGTATTGTGTAAGAGATGATAAATGCATTGGGTGAGTTTTACTTCAAAGAAACTTTCACCCAAACACAATTTCAGGTGAGGAGTCTGTGAGTGAAAAGCATAAATGTGTTGATATAAATATATGATGGGGTGTGTCCTTAAACATGAAGCAATGATGGTGTGTTGGTTTACCATGCAGGCAACAGAAAAATCAAGCAACAGTACTCTGCTTCTTCAATATAGACACGTTTTTATCTCTGCACACTCTTTTCCTTTGACAAATGCAGCACGGTCTGAACTTTCAGTGCTAGTTTCTGCCCTCTGCCCCAGTACATGCCCTGTGTTACTGCAGACGCAAGAGCATTCAATTTAAGCCAGGCCATATTCTGCCTATGCACCCTGCTAGCACACAAAGTCCTGGAGACCATATGGGATTGCACGCAGGCTGACTGGCCATCTTCAAAGGATGGAGGCAGAAACACTGCAAGGAAATTGGACAAACTGGTCCAGGGAGCCAGTTTATATGTGCAGTCCTCTAACCATGCAAGTTAAAAGATTTCAGTAAACAAACTATTCTGGTATTTACACCTGACTCAACTTTTGATTCATTTCCTTCTTTGCTTCCATCACTTCCAAAGCCTCCCTTGGCCTTAAAGCCAAATTGTGCTACAATGCAAAAGAAGTGTAAAATTTATCGCCTTGGCAACTGCTTAAATCTCATTTCTAATCCTCTGAACTCCTTGGTTCAAGGTAGTTTAAATTGTTATATGTATCTTTTTGGTGGATTATACTGCTTAATTGCTACTAAGGGAATAATAATATTATGTATATGTGCATACATAATATAATGTACATATAGAGACGCAGACACAGACAGAAAATCATCCTGGCAAAGAAGATATTAAATAATAATTTAAACCACTCAGGATTTGGGAAAACACATTAAAGGGATTAGAAACTAAATCCAAAACTGAGCAAGGGTGCAGGCAAATATTTCAACAGATGACAATGGTAGCAACACAATATTTCCTTCTCTTTCTGTACATATATTTTCTTTATGTGTGCTCTATACCACTTAGGGGAGACCAAGATCTTTTCTATTAAGTTAACCCAGTTTAAAGGAAAAAATACATATCTTTTAGGAATCATAAATACTTCCCTCGTGAGGAGATGAGAAGTAGATTGTCCATCAGTAGCATTTATTTGGGAGAAAATATTTTCCTGTCACCTGAACATCACAGTTAAGGATTGTACCTATGAAGTTGCAAGTCCAGCTGTCCTAACTACAACTGCAAAAAACTGCATAAATATGCAGCTAAATATAGCTTCCTGCATCTGAGTAGTTCTTCTGAGGTGCTTGTGACCAATGCACATGTGCAGATGCCTGGAGAATTTGGGTCAAAGTCTTGTCCTGGAAATGTACAGTCAAGTATAAAGTTTCTAAAGAAAGCAACTGTGGTAATAACCCTTCCTGAGAGTGGGAGAGAAGGAATCTATTAACAGATTCTAATCTTTAAAACATTCATAATAAGGAATATTATGATAGGTGATCCTGAAAACTTGGTTCCTCTGCATGCTTGTCACTGTAAATGTCTGCATCTCATCCTTGCTCTTCTTCTGGCTGCTCTGTCCTGCTCACAAAATGCTGTAAATATGTTCTGAAAGCAGCCCTGGTTGCCTGTGTTGATCCCAGGCATGAGCTGGGATCCACCAGAGTTCAAGGAACCAATTTTAGCAAATAAATCCAAAATATTGTAAGGAACTGATTTTAAAAGAACTTGATGGAAAATATTAATTATTGAATACAACAGCTGAAAAAAAAAGTAATATATATAGTGAATGAAAGAGGTACATAAATACTATAATCTTATAGATTTAACAAAAAGAAAGGAATGCTAATATTGAAGTTTCCAGATCATAAGGAATACAATAGTGCCTGTGATTGATACACTAGTCAGCCTGTGAGGACTAATTCTTGTCCAAACTTCTTACAATAAATAGAAGCAGGGGTCTGATTGCACCTGTAAGTTTGAATCCCAGCACAAGCATGGTTTCAATTCCAGAGGAACAATGCCCTAGACTAGTGCCTGTCTTTTGTCATCTAAAATGAAGCTGCATCACTACAAATACAGTAATTGGATGTATTTAATCTGTTATCCTCTTTCTAGGCCCACTAGAACTATTTTTTAGCCTAGTGTTTATATTAGGTGATTGAACTAGTTTGTTCTGTGATAAGAACAAGAACCTTCTGACTGGAAGGTTAAAGACACGTTCCTTGTACCATCCCTTGCCTTTTCTGTTGATTCGCCTTCTCTTGATACCTCTTTTTGATTCAAGTCTGGCTAAAAGCCTTAACTTATAAAACATTGTTTGAAAAGGTCTAAAAAATTAGCATTATTGAATCCTCTTTTGTCAGTCATGGCATACGTTTCCTATTTCCTCTTTAGGTTTCTGGCAGTTTCCCTATTCAGTATTTGTACAGTGCCCTAAAGCATGGTTTTGGTCCCTGACTTGGGCTCCTGTGTCCTGCCAAAGACCCACACTCGTGTGTAGCAAGGTCAGTGTATGCACCCAAAGAGCCACATCTGCTCGTGAGCTGCTGAGACCAAGGAAAGATGCGGGCTGGTATGCTGTGAATGCAGCTGGGTGCCCTGGGGTCCCACTGCTGCTCACACAGAGGTGCGGGGCTGAGAGGAGCGATTGTGAATGCTGTAACCAAGGTTAGTTTTTAAAGAGCTGGAGACAGAAATAAGCACCTTCCTGCAAAGCTAAAACTTCATGTTTTGCAGCAAAATCTGTTTAGACTGCTAAATGTATTTGGGCTTATATTCTTTGCTATGTGGTTACAGGCCACATAATTCACACATAATTGCTTAATTCAGCAAGGTAGGCTTGAACACAGCTGGCAAGTACTTAGGTAGTCTGTTGAATAGGAATGGAAATCTGCATGTACTTGAGGACTAGATCCAATAAAGGACTTGATGACCTACCAGTCAGGTGGAGCAGTTGCCCACCTCCCCAGAGGGAATCCAGGCCCTTGGGTTCAGTGTCCAGGTTGTCTCTGTAGCGGATGGTTATACTCTTGTCACGGCACTCAAACCATATGCAGTAAAGTTCAGTAGAGCCTGGAGAGCAGCTACCATGTACTATAAAGCCGATTTAGATTGCTACCAAGCTGTGGGAAAAAGGCTCAACTGGGCTATTAGGAGCTCATTAGGAAAGGGAGGAGACAAGGCTTACAGCACAGGAACTGGGCCTGTTTCCCTATCACGTAATTGTGTTTCTTATTGATAAAATGCAAATGGTTTGAATCCTTTGATTATACTTTTTATAGGAAGGAGATTCTTTTCCTTGGCTTCTGCCAACCTTCAGTCTTGGCTGTGCATGAGACATTTGAAGGAAGAGACATTTAGTTTAGCTCTTTCATCATTACAATCTGTTCCACTGATCCCTTCACACTGCTGTGTTTGCTAATTCCCTGACATATATGGAGTGTGTTCCTCTTTTTTATAAGGAAAGTAAACAATTCTTCCCGTTCTAGAGACAGGAAAGCAGAGGCACAGAATGGGAAAGTGGCTAAAAGCCTGTCAGCACAACTGGAAGATGAGTCCAGCAATAGATATGTGCCATCATTTGGCCTATTGTTGATTTTGGCAAACACAGAAACAATGACCCAGGTTTAGTCATCTACAATTTCTAGTAGCTTTTCAGATGTTGGCAAATGGGCTGAGTCTTCAGCTGAGATGCTGGCTGCAATCCATCATTCTTCCATTTTCTTTTTTTCACCTCAGTATTGCTTGTTAGGCCACTCCTCCTTCTTTTAATGGTTAACATGATTTCAGAGGTCGTCTGTGGCTTCCTGTACCCATGAAATCAGAGGTGAAGGCTATGATCATACTTACGTACATGAAAAGAGGGGTGAATGAGGAAGAAAGAACAAGAACAATAGCCAAGATGATATTTTTGGGAAGGTGGGTGTGAAAGGAGGTATGTTTATCAACTGGATGCTTTCTGGATCATAAAGAAGTTCCATTTTCAGTGGGAAAATGAGTGGGAAATGAGAGAGGAGAGAAAGAAAACAGAGTGAAACAATAACAGCCACTTTAGTAGCAGTCATGGACATGCTGCAATAGCATTCAGGAACATCAGAAAGATTCATTTAAGACCTAGAAAAATTCAAGAGAGCTTCTAACCTTTCCTCTCCTCTAAATAAAACAAAAATAAAGAATCTCCTCAGTAAGTGCAACTGAAGATCCAAGGCAAGCATACACCAGGATATTTCCCCCAAAGAAAATGATTAACTCCTGTGTTAACAAACTATGAGAAAAAAAGTAATTTGTGATATGCAGTAAAAAAGCAGGAATCCCACTGAAACTGCTTGAAGAGCCCATCCTGCTGTTGGGAGAGCTCTGTCAATGTAGAGAGCAAGTGCACACCAGTTCATATTCAGAGAGGAGGCAGAGTCTGCCTATCCACCAGGTTGGGTTTTGGGGTGGAAGGAGGAAAAAAAAGGAGAAACAGTGATGTTTGTGCAAGGAGACAATTGAAAAAGGGAAGAAAAAATCTCTAGAGGAAAATAACAGATAGAAAAAATCATTAATAGAAAAAAATCTGCATATAAGGCCAGATGCAATAGTTCTGGCAAAAACCACTTGGGCAAAACAGAAAAGACAGCCCATGAAGAGTCAGAGCAGTCATTGCTCGGTGGTGTTTCTGTAAGACTGCTAAAGGTTATCAAGATATTTTCAAAGGACTGGGATGTCTTCCAGGCATATTTCACCTTGAAATAGAGACAGTGATTCAGCCAGGATGGCACCTGCCTCACAGTGTAACCACTGCACTGAGAGGGATAGAAAAGAAAACAGCCAATAAAGAGAATGGAAAAGATGTCATCAGTGCTGCAGTCACAGTGTCCCCCAGTCAGATATGGGGCCTGAGAGCCATCCTTGATGCAGTCAAAACCTTCATTCACATAAGCCCAAGCAATCTCATCAAAGTACGACAAACTGCTCATTATCAAGTGCCTGCAACAAAAGACATATTACCTGACTTGGCAGAAGCAAAAATAGCCTCAGCACTTGGTGCCAAAGATAGATATTGGCAAGTGCTGTTGGATAAAGAAAGCAACCACCTCACTACATCTTGGACACCAGCAGTGTAGCTACAGATGGTGGAATATGTGGTTTTGGATCAAATCTGCAGTGGAAGAATACTTCTGCTGCCAACAAGATGCACTAACAGGACTCACAGGGATCAGAGGTGTGGATGATGGCATTCTACAGTGTAGAGGCAGACACACTGAAATGGAAACGGTCATAGATCATGATCTCACTTGTCTGCTATGAAGAACCAAGAAAATAAATCCAGAGTTAAATAATAATAATAATAAAATCCACAAAAGTAATAATATTGCTGCTGACTGCAACCCAGGACACTCAGAGCATGTCGACATGCGGTGTGAACACAAGAGCTGTGATACACAGGCTAAAAATGCCATTTGGGGCTGGTGAGCAGTTGTACGGCTTGGGGGAAAAGGAAGTGATACTATGGAGCAATAAGAATGTGTTGTACTCCCATGGGCTTGGAGCAAAGTAGGACGGGACTTTCCACTGCAGCCCTCTTACACTGCCTCATTCTGGTACAGGTTAGACTGAGGGCCCACTGAACTACAAGGTGCCCCCCAAATGACTATCTTAAATTAAGCAACAGCTCATCTAAGCATCTGTGTAGTTTCAAATCCAAGACCCCTGTTAACTTTCAGGGAGTTTTTTTTTTTTTAACCTGGGAATGAGAGTTCAGTCATACTGGGCCTTAAGTCACATTGGGTTTTCACTGAACACAGACAGGCAGCTGAGAAAGCTATTAATACTCCCAGCTGTGGCTTTAAGAAGGTTCAAGAAGCAAACAAAATATGCAGCAAGCCCGCCTTGAACTCTGAAGGAACTCTGTCTCTGGTATCAGCCTGTATAACACTCAGTGTCAAGATGCATCTCTATACCATTGCCTATGGCTAGCAGTGGCGGGCAGAAGACAGGAGAAAATAGAAAAGATGCACAAAAAAGGATATAGTCTATCACAACTGACAAACTAAAGACCTCCCATATTGGTATTCAGAGACTGTTGCAGATGGAGCTATTTTCTTGAGATAGGTCAGGCATATGAAGGCAAACGACAGGGATCAAATTGCTAACTCCTCATTTGGAGGAGATAGTGGTGATTTGGCTTCTGTATCACTGATACTGCAAATTTGTGAAGTCTTACAAGTACAGATTGAATACAGTATTATATGTGCTCTGCTGAGACTTGATCACCCAAATGCTGAAAACACATAGGCTTTTGAGTGACCAACAGGCATGAAACCACTGCCACCCCCCCCCCCACACACACACCCAAGAAAAAAAGTAATTTTAATCTTAATTGTTTGGATGTCTGTGTTAGGATATAGAGCTCATGTGTGGACTGCAGAGAGATATACTGATGAGTTAAATCTATAAGCAAGTATGGACAGTGATGTTTAATTTTGCACTAGAACTTGGAAGATCACTGACTCACTAGGTAGCCAAAAGAAAGTCTTTTTACCCCTCTAAGCCTTGATTTCCCCTTATGGAGAAGAACTGCTGCAATATTTGCTGAAGTAAAATGGGGTAGTTGCAACTGGGTATTATCATCGTCTCAAATTAATGTGACAAATGGAATGCTGTGATAAACAGCTTCCTAGTCCCCTGGTAGGGAGCACAACAGTGTGATTGTGTGGGAACTGTGAGAACTCAGCACATGACCAGAATCATGCATAGGCAACTACAGCATAGGCAGAGGGAAGAAGAAAGCCTGAATGTTGCCCTGTCTTGGAGTTCTCTCTCCTTCTGCTTGAACACCAAATAATAAGGTCAGCTGTGATTTTAACCAACTCAAAGAGGAATTCCTAATCTCTTTCCATCTGGATGTTCATTTCCTGGCTATCTCATGTAGAACTATAGGCTTTTTCAGGGCTGAAAGTCACATCAATATGATTCCGATTCCATTTCTATTATATAATAATTGCTTTATCTGGCATAGCGCTCAGGTATCCATGTTAAATTATTTGCATTTTTAGTTAATCGCTGGTGTTCTGCAGCAGGAAATGTGCCAGCTGCTTACGTGACTTGGTGAATTCTCAAAGGCCGTATATACAGCAAGGCATTGTGCTGGTTGTCTGGGTGGCTACTTTTCAGAGGGGAATGAGTCACAGCAGCAGTTATTGCTGCTCCACCCCTGATATTGGTTTCTAATATCTTGCCCTGGAAGGAGGCCAAGAGTCCCACAAGGACCCAGATTTTGGTCCAGGCTTCTGTTCCATTTCCTTCCTCTTATGGCAGTAATGTATTTCCTGTGCTACCCTCCCTTTCCTCCCCGATTCTTTACAGAAGCTGCCATTATGTAGTTCTGACAAAACAGATTACCAAGCGACGCTTAGCATCATCACCATTCTGCAGTGTGTTTACAAAACTGGACACAGAGATTTTTCCACGCTGCATTAATATTTTACAAATGTTATGCAAGACCATAACATTTCCCAGCTATAGCACGCTGGAGGAGGATTGCACCTATCATCTACTTTTCCCTGTCTGCAGCGAATCATTGACCAATGCACACAAGCAGAGAAACTCCTCTGTTGCTCTTGCAACCTCTGTATCTGGGGTGAGTCAGCATTCCCTTGAAGGTTCACCAAAGCCCATCATCCTCACCTCCCCCTCAACGCGGCGTATGGCTGGAGGCGCCCCAGGAGCAGGGTTACATATGTGTGCGCCTCCTTGACATGAGGCAAGTGTTTTGGTTGAGACATTCGCACAAGTGCCACACAGGGTGTGCAATCAGCAGGTCCGGGAGTGATGGAGGGCCTCATTAAGCATGCTGGTACTTGCTGTTGGTGTACGCCTCTGCGAGAGTGTCACAGTGCTCCTCTCTGGCCACATGCATGCTCTCCCTGGTGCACCACGGGAACAGCCTGTGACAGCAGCCACTGTTCAAATGGATGCATTAGGGAAGTGAATGGGGATGTAAGTGCTTTGGGGACTGCTATTTCATTATCACTGCTCATAAAGTTTTCTGAAAAGTGTGAACGTTTCCTGCTCTTAGTCAGGATCTTAATTCACACCACACTAGTCCTGACCCCAGCTCCCAGCAGTCAGTTACTCTCAACTTCAATCCTTCCCCAAACCTGCCCCTGTAGTCTGCCCTGTCCCTGTTCTGCTGCAGGATGCCCTCCTGGCTCAGGCTGTTAATGCCATGCAGTGATGGTGCATCGCCTCCACACACATGGTAACAGATGTCCCACACCTGCTGCCATAGGGAAAATGCAAGTAGCTCCATTGCCTGGAGGGGGAGGTGGCGTTTATGGCTTCTCAGCCTCTCAGCTGAAGGGATGTTTCAGCACTTCCATCCTCTTCCTCCTCAGATATAGGTAGCACCTTTCCCTGCTGCTTCTGCTCATACAATGTCAGTAAGCATGGGCTAGGCCACAGTTCCTCTCGTTTGAAGTCCACCAAAACATTTTAGCTGCTGTTGGCTTTTTGTTTGTTTGTTTGTGTGTTATCTAAATAAATTATGATAGTCAGGAAGAGAGTGATAAATCGGTAAGAGTGACAGAAGATTTTTCAAGAATAGCTGTATAAGGATCACATACTTTGGATTAGAAGCTGGTTCCTTGAAATGTTGCCTTTATGTATATTGTTAATTCCTTTTTTTTTTAAATAAAATTTACATGGGAGGGTATTTTTAATTTAAAGAAATTGTATTTCTATTTACAATGAAGGAAATAATAGATTTATTTGAAAATACAACATTATTATTCACAACAGCTGGTTTAGCTTATGAAGCTGCAGGAGTAGAAAGAGTGGTGTCTGAGACAGTGATTTTATATTTCAGAGCACTAGTAATCTGTTCGTCCTTGCTTAACTTCTTCTATGCCATGCCCTGGTTCACATTTGGAGCTATATTTTATCTCCAAGCTCCTATTATTTCTTATAGGTTAGCATGACATACGACCTATGACATTGCAGCAGTAAAGAAAGTACGCACATGTGATTTTTCTCTTTAGTTTTCATATCTCAATGCTCTGGCTGTTCAGTTCAGTTTCCCAGGTGCTGACAGCTGGTAATGCTCTTAACTGCTCTCCCCTGTTGGTAAGTTATGGATATTTCCTAACTGACATTTAATTGTATAACTTTACTTCACTTGAAATGCCAAAGGTCTCAGGAACCCATTCCTCCTCCAGGCTGATTATGGCACTGAAGATAATATTGTTTGTGGATGGTGAACCTAAACCAC
Source organism: Apteryx mantelli (assembly GCF_036417845.1). Taxonomy (NCBI): domain Eukaryota; kingdom Metazoa; phylum Chordata; class Aves; order Apterygiformes; family Apterygidae; genus Apteryx; species Apteryx mantelli. The sequence continues at coordinate 37,716,161 of NC_089979.1, forward strand.
TGCCGAGTGTCTTCTAAGACAAACTGTCATTTATTGCGTTCCTTATTACAACATGTCTGTCCAGAGCTGGCCTGGAGAGCACGAAACCCTGAATTTTAGGTTATATGTCTTCCACATGTATAAGGGCAAACATAAAAAATGATGTCTGAGTTTATCACTTATGTTCAAAGAAAAGACCTTAGGAATAAGAGATTTAAAATAATAGCTGTTCTCTGGGTACCAAAAAACAGGAGTAGGGGACAGATTATTTCAGGAGTTCATAGCAAAGTATTGCACCAGTCCAGCTCAGTGAAGTATGATCCAGTTTGGTACACGCTGTCTCATACGTATCTTGCACAGTCCGTTTTTCTCCCCATCTTCCTGGGAGCAGTGGGTCACAGCCCTCCGTTTTGGACACTGTGCAGCACCAGGTTGCATCACTGATGGGATGCCAGTATGCTGCTCCCCACCTGGTGCTGTGGGAGGGCTGCCCCACACTTTGCCAAAGGTGAACTACTACTGGATGGAGTAGTTAAGGTGCTAAGGGCAACCTGCAGGCCCCATGGCACTCCTCTCGCAGCCTGCGTCTGCGCCAGGAGCCCCACTGTCCCACTCCCCAGGCTGCGTGTTGGAGGGACACCAGGGACACCACATTTAGCAAGGCTCCTGGCCTCCTTGGAAAGAAACCTGCGCATGGGACCCCTGGGACCCCCCCGTGAGAAGGTGTCAGGTCTGTACACACCAGCGAGGGGACCTTGGGCAAGTCAGTTAGGGCTACCTTACCAGCGTTATTTAGACACGCGACTTCCAGGGCTTCGATGGGAAGGAGGGGACCAAATGCCCTTTGAGGCTGCCATGAAGTTGGTCCATGGCTTTGCTCAATGGATAAAAAATTCCTTCGCTCTATCCCCAGGGGTAAACTGAGGGTAAATAATGACAGTAATAAACTGAGGGTAATAAATACTAAAATAATGGTGAAATGTTTTGATTCTCTTGCAACAGAAAGGTTAAGGTGGGAAGGGCAGGACTGACTGATTATTCTCATCGCTGAAGGGTGAACTCACTTTGCCTAACTCCATGAATATTTGACTTCTACTGTAATTGCTGAAAGCTGCAGTAAGGCAGAGAGAGAAAATCTAATAAAAATGAGTATAGCATCTATTTCATTCTGTCTCCACCCTGTATATTTATACCTCTCTCTATGTGGGAATATCTAACCTATGCATGGCAATGTCAGTTTTGGTGATTTAGGTTGCTTTTTGCTAGGAGAGAACAGAGAGAAGTTTGCTATGGGAACCACTCTGTAAACAGAGCCTGCAAGTTTCACTGTGAAAGAAAAAAATGTTTCTCAAAACTTGACCTCATTTTATAAATCCTCAACAAGTTGGCCAGGATTCATCTTCTTTATTGTTTTTACTCTCAAGACTTCACAAGGCTCCCCAGTCCCCCGCAGCTGCCGACTGACAGATGCCCACTCAGCAGCCTATGGGAAGCGAGTTTGGCTGTTTTGGCCTGGTGGGAGACGGGAGGAAGGTGCTGCGAACCTCCCGGAGCAGCTGGCATGGCTTTGCTGCTTTCCAGAGAAGCCCAGAGGTGAAGGGGCCAGAGACCGTGAACTCTCCTGCGGGCCTGATGTGAGATGCAGAAAGGAGATGCATGGGAAAGGCAGCAAATGGAAGGTGTCTGCATTTGAGGGGTTGCAGATGTGCTGTGGAGGAAGAGAGGACCCAAGCAACAGGGGACCTGCATCTCTTGCACACTGAATCCCCTACCTTCTGGCAGATAGCCCATGAGACTTCCAGCTGCCGAATTGTGAATGGATCTAACGTGGATCCAGTGATGAGGAACTAGGAAGAAGTAGACAAGTTTTTTATCCACTTTTATAGTATAGACAGCTGCCTGCTGGTCGCCATGAAAATTTCTCTAGCAGTAAAGCTGTTTGAAGAGGTTCTTGTCCTTCCCAGTTCATTCCCTCTCCTGCTTTCCTTAATGCTGTTTACTCTCTCCCTCCCCCCAGTTAGTGGAGGCAGCTTTTCCTGCTATTGTGGTCTAAAACAGATCAGTGAGTTTTTTTGTTGTTAATACTGGCCATTTGACTAATTTAGTTTAAAGGGTATCAGCACACTTAGGAAAGATAAATGGGAGGGAGGAGAGAGAGTAACAAATAGCTGTGGGCGAGAAATGGCAGGGTCCTCCTATGGCAGCTTTGCTGTTAGATAAATTGTCGTTTAGAACAGTGCTTTCAGATGTCCACCAAGAAATGCAACTGTGTTTGGGCCCCAGTTCCAAAAGGCACTAAGAATGCATTTTACTGCTGCTCTGTTGCTTAATTCTGAGTAAATAGTCAAGCAAGCACATGTTCAAGGCAAGGCACCCACTGATTAGTGATGTGCTGCCAAATTGGGGCTTAGAGAGAAAAGTAATATTCTTAGCTCTGTATTGATGAAACCAACATAAAGTAGACAGTACAATTCTTTCTGCAGAACCAAAACATGCACCCCATGCATCCCTCCTGCAGGTATTAGAGTGATGCAGCATCTTGCAGAATTTCCCGTGGGTTTTTCTATAACACTCATTTCTGTAGTATTTTAGGCTCACACACATATTTAGGCTTCTTGCTTCTATTTAGATGCCAGACTCTCACTCTTGCAAGAGCTCTGTGGGCCTCTTTCTGACTTGTGTTATTCCAGTGAGTAATTTCACTTTCTTTAGTGAGATTTCTCTCTATTTCTGCCAGTGAAGTGGAACTGAACTATACACAGGCCTGGGTACACAGAAAAGGTATACTGGGAATTGTTTCGGAGGCTACACAGTGCTAATGTTCCTTCGCTGATCATCTTGATTGCTTAAGGATTACCTGATTAAATTTATGATTTAAATGCTGTATGTCTTGATAGACAGGGTCACTTTTATGTAACCTGAAGAGCCACCTAGAGTCTTACTTCATATATTTTTTATAACATTGCTCCTAGGACTGCTTGAAGGTCAGGAGCTGGATAGTGGGGGCAAGATTAGCATGTGATCATGAGCAATCTAAGCAATGGCAATAGTGAAAATTAAATAAGTTGGATAAGCAAGCCATGCTCACTGAAACACCTCCCATTTTCCACTCCCTCTCCCTTGCTCAATCTCTCCCTCCCTCTCTCCTGAAGTTGTGGACAGGAAACAGAGCCAATGGAAATGCTCTGAATTGGCCCTTTCCCTCTGGAAAGGGTGCTCTCATGGAGCCAAGCCAGGAATGAGAGGCAGGGAGGGCCCAGAACACAGCTGCTGGTGCCCCCGGGCCAGCCTCCCCGTCTGACTGTCTGTCCATTCCCTGTCCACATCAACGAGTCCTGGGGGGAATGTGAGCAGCTAAGGAAGCCAAGGAAACCTTTGAATTTTTTTCTGGCGAGAGGATGGGGCTGCACAAGCTTTTCCAGACATGACACCCCATCCCTGCCAGATCCCATTGGATGAAAACAGGATTTCTGCCCCTCTTCCCCAAGCAAAACTACGCGCCGGTCTCTGTCCTTGCTCTGGGCAGGCACATGTGGCTGGCTGAGTCATCATTTCTTATCCTGATTTCTTTCCCTCCCCAGGGAGCAGGGTACACGATTTCCCCCAGGCATGCTTCTGGAGGGCAGGCTTTTCCTTTTCCTGAGCTTATGCTTTAAATTAGAAAGACCTTTCTGCAATTAACATATTCTGCCACAGAAAATGATCCTGCTCTGTTCTTGAAACTGGAACTACCTCTTCTTTTAGGGTATTCTAAGACATGGTAGCTGGGGTACCTCTGCACAGGCATATCTTAAATCACAGGAGGAATGAATGTATTCAGAACTGTGTGAAAAAAGACACACACATATCCACATACCCTAGTATTTCCCATACGTAATATCCCATATGTAATATCACATAGCATTTTGAATCAGAATAATCTAATTTAGTTTGTAGTTGCACTGAGAATAAAAGCTTTTCCTTCACCTAACAGAATCAATTGGTCCATAGTGGGTCTTTATTCTCATTTAAATTAAGGGCTATTCTATACTGAAAATGCACTAATGTAACTAAATTGATTTCTAACTTGATTTTAGTTAAATGGGTGCAGTTCCCTGTGGAGATACACTTAAAGCAGTCAGAGTGGGTAAATTATGCATCTTTGTATATTTTGTCATGATTTATCTTAATTAGGTGTAAAGGGATCTCACAGTAGCTGAGACTCCAACTGCACACAACCCCCCCCCCCAAAAAAAAACTTGCATCATGCCATTGGAATATGCTGGATTAAAGCATATACATTTGATTTTTCAGGGCGCTTAGCAACTCTTGTAGAGTGCTGAATGCTCTTAACTCCCGCCATCGAGAGCTGAAGGTGTTCTGCGCCTCACAAGTGTTCAGCACTTTGCAAGATCAGGCCCTGCATTGCACCCTCCCTGTATTTCATCATGTATAATTACCTTCCCACCAGCCAGGCGCAGCCTTGGCTCTGAAGTACACTCGTTGTGCTGAGAGCAGAGGCTAAGTGCAGCCCTCGGCGCACTGAGGAATCCCAGCCGACTTGGAAGGAGGCTTTTTCCTTATTGGACTGTTCCATGGTTACAGGGGAGCTGGTCTTCCCTGGAGAATGGAAAGAAGGGGAGAGCAAAAGAGGGAGAAAAAAATATTAAAAAATGAAAAGAATTCACGTGGGGCCTCGAACCCAAAGTCGTTTATAGCCTAATGCACACCCAGCACTGGGAAATGACTCCTGACTCAGCCTGGCTTTGGCTCGGCTTATCTACGTCCCTGTGGGTCTTGGGCACAGCACTTGGGTGTGTGTTTTTCCCTTGCTCCCAAGCACAACTCCGTTATTCCCAGTGGCTGCAGCTGAAAAAAACAAGAAACCAGGCTGTGCCTTCTTCAGATCAGGGAGCTCTGGCCTTGTGTGCCTATGCCAGGCAGGGTCCTCGCCCCACAATGATGCTGCATGCTGGTATGTTATATGGGAAGGAGCTCTTGGATCCATTCACACTCAGCACTCCTGCAAACTATGCTGCTCAAAAAAAAAAAACAAAAAAACCCCCAGTGCTATATTATTTTAATTGTTTTTAAAATGAATGGATTGTAAAGCCACATAGGCCAAACTGCATGTAACCCCTTGAAAATAAGTAGAAAGGAGGAAATGACATTCACCATCACTCAGGAATATGGATTCTGAAATTTCCTTGTCTAATTTATGGGAGGATATACGCCTGTGTCTAAATTTGGGAGACTTCTGACCCTTTGCCATTGATGAAGGCTGTAGAGGGGTCTGACATACAGTGGAGTAATGGAAATATAAGCAATAGATTTCAGGGTAGAGACCAGAAAGCTTTAAGGCTGTGGTCATTCTTCCAGGAACGACACGCAGGCTTGATTGACCAGAAACATCTCTGGGAAAGTGAGAGACCCAAAGAGGTCAATTCCCTCTCTTCAATGGCTCTGGCTACTTTCTCTAAATTAAAAGAAAAATGGGACACTCTAGTCATTTGTGTAATTTTATAGCCTAAGGAATATTTCCTAGGCTTAGTCTGCTGTCTGTGTTATAAAGCGGGATGGGGCATTTAGCCTGAGTTTTCGTCACCAAAATTAATATTTGTCTTCAGTCTGTGGGTGATATTTTATAGCTTTGTGAGCTGGCTGTGGTCAGAAAAAAAAAAAAGTAAAATTACTAAGAGTTTAGATTCATGAGACTGTGGTTTTGGTGGCAAAGAGGACTTAGGCAACCCTGCCTCCCTCAGTCTCTTACTTTGTTTCCAGCTCCACACCACAGCTCATTCATGCCAGTATGTTTCTTTACTGAACTGGCCCGGGTTAAAAATACCCCTTCTTGTGGGGAGGACTGTGAGGTTGGGTGGGCAAAAATGCTACGGGCCAAACTCCTTATGCTGGTATTTCACCAATGCCCTCATATCATGAAACTGCATCCTAAGGGAAAGAACATCACAGCTTATAGATTCATATGTATGTATGGCTGCATCCATCTATATCTATATATACATACACCTAAATCTAAGATATGTGTATTCTTATAATATGTAAATTTAAATTTTTTAACACTCTTAAAACTAAGGGAAGTTAATACAAATCTCTAGTCTGCACAGACAAGACTATCACAGATTTTTTCCCTCTGAAATTGCAAGTGCCAGGCTGTGCTGGTGGTTGTGGTGGGGTCTCATGGTGGGAAAGTGCTGTCGTGCAGACCTACAGCTAGCAAGTAGCGTGCTGTCTGCTTAAAAACTTTGAATTTGGTGACCTAACTCCCTGAGCCGCAGCCGCTGTCTCGGGGAGGGAGGACTGCCTCCGCACAGTCCCAGCAAAGCCGAGGAGCAGAGAACATGAAACACCCTGGCCACGAGAGTCTCTCTCTTCTTGAGGACTGACACCTTTCCCCACGCTGTCCCCAGTGAGGGCTCATCACCGCAATGGCATTAGAGCAGGCCTTGTGCCCCCAGCCTTGCAGAGCCCTGTGCATTTGGCTCATGGGGGTTTGCAGGATGGAGCTGTGCCTCTTTGCCTTCCGAAAAGCAGTGTCTCACAGGGAGCCTGCATTTTCACTGTTAAGGTGCATTTCGGTGGTAAGACAGCTTTGAGTCCCATTCAGTATTTTCCTGAATGGTGGTGAAAATGTACCTCATTATAATCTATTCAGTAATAAAAAATCATGATTTTTATGTCATTCAGCAGAAATGTACAGTAAATGAGATTCAAAGGATTAATGCACAAAGGAAATGTCAATGTTAAATCTATAGATAGTCCCTTTAGTACTGCTTGTCATAAATTCAAAGCAAGAGCGTTTGCAGCCTGGCTTGGGAAGGGTAAAATTGAAGGATTAAACAAACCATACGTCAATCTTTCTGTGCCTTGAATTCTTACTTTCAGGTATTTTCCTCTGTTTTTTTTTTTTTTTTTTAATTATTATTAAAAGAACATGTATCTTCAATGAGAGAAAGAAATTACAAACATTAGATGATAAAAGTTGGTCTTTCTTGTAGTCATGCTTCCACAGGCAGGCTCTAACTCAAATCAGCTGTGCTGGTTTAAAGCTGTGCTAGTATCCTTTATAGCTAACACTGAGCTACTTAGGTTACTCACTGTTGTGTCTTGTATGGGAATATAGGGAGAGACAGGCTGGCTTTGTCTCCCTCCTGACAGGGAAGTTCTGTATTTACTTGTTCCTCAGCAATCAGATTATAAAATTAGAGCTTCATGATTGTTGCTGTTGGTTATTTTTTTTCCAGATGAACTTTACATTTATTTTGCTTCCCAGTATCCCAGCTCAGTCTTCAAGGAGAGTGTGAATCTCTGGATAATGCGATGGACAGCTTAGGTCTGATTTTCTCTAGATGACTCGATCTTGCAATTGGATTCACAAGGGCAGTACTTTCTGCCCATTCATTTAAACAGCAGTCTACGTGGTACCAGGACCTGCCCAGCTTCTTAGCATAGGATCAGAACCTTAGTGTATAAAATGTGCATACAATTGTATGTCTAATTTGTTCACAAATTTTTGATGATTGCCGAACCAAATCACACTGCAAAAACTATGCCTAGCTATGTGCCTAACTCAGCATTTGTACCCAAAATTGCCTAATGAGAATGTGCAATTATGGCAATTAGACATGTGAATTAAGCATGCAAATACCTTAGCATTTGGCTTAGAGACTCATAAGCTGTATCACTAGAAATAGCATAACCTATTTTAGAGATGGTGAAAAATCACATCTACCTTTTCTCTTTACCCTACCTCTGTTCTCCAGTGTGACCATAACCAAGTAAAGAGAGCACTGTTACAACCTGCATTTTAGGGAGGAAAGAATACAAGCTTTGGGCGTAGGCCACAAGGAATCTGCAAATGAAATCAGGCTTTAGGTGTTTCTGCTTCTCTGTCCCAGGTGTCTTTTGTTCGTAATGAAATACCAGCACTCTTTCACTGAGCGTACCTTGGTTTAATGGGGTTAGTTATTCTGTGTGCAAGGCAGCCCAAACCTCCATCAGCAGGAACTGCCGTAAAGAAAGTGGAAACTTTCCTTCTATTACAGACTTCTATTACAAGTATAATGTAAAACTACCCTATGTCCACATAAATGTCATTTGGAGGCTCTAGAAACATGAATTTGTGGGTCTTTAACAGAATTCCACTTTGAGACATTCACATTCTCCTGCAAGAAGGCAGTGCTGGCTGGCTGTAGCACAGATCACAGTGTAAGGTGTGAATTTGGTTGGCAGATCCCAGGACTGAGAGTTTTGTGCCAGTTATTGCTGCTTTAGTGAAATAAGGTTAACAAGCACAGAGGTGAGCAGGTGGTCGGAGATAAACAGGTGAGGGAGCACAGTTCTGTAATAAGGAAAAATCTTGGTAGGGAAACTACCTCTCCCCTTCCCACCCCCTCCAAATTTCTGCTTCGTTAAGGTGGTTTCAAACTCTCCGTGAAATCAAGGACTCGGTAGCTGATCAGTGCAAACAAAAATAATCCAGGTGGCAAGTCTGATGAGATATGACCTTGTTCAAAATCAATAGACTGTTCCCCTTCCACCGAGCACAACTGACTCTTGAATGAGTTTACTTCAACGGAGGCATTTCCCTCACAACATTAACATTTTAATTGCTTGTGCAGGATTTTCTGGAAAATTAACCCAGCGATGGTTGAACGCAGACAGAGGATCTCCCCAGCAGGTCTGGCAGCACAGCCTGTGCTGCAGAGAGCTGTAAACACATACTGCCACCTAAAGGAAAGAAACCTTCACATGAAGGGAAAGCTTCTCCCTCTGACTCTCTCAGTGCTTATTAAAACAAAGAGTTTTCATTTACTCTTTGCAGACTGACTCCCTGATGCCTTTTGCATGGCTGTCTCACTTGAAAAGCAGGACAACTCAAATCTGGACCATATGCTCTGTTCCACAAAACTAGTTATGTGATGATCAAGTGTCTGAGCACTAGTTCTTGCTGAACTCCTGAAGATTTCCTAACTTCTTTGTGTGTGTATAGGGTCCTGTAGCAGGACCCCAAATTATATGCAGCAGGGATGTGTGCCAGAGGAGAGTTGTGATGCTTGGAGAAGGCTTGGTCCTTGGTAAATCCGCCCATGAGTGGGTCTTCTGTGAGCAGAGACCCTCTAGCAAGCAGGACTGGGGCTGTGGCAAAGGGCTGTGGTGTCACACCTGCTCCAGGGTCCTGCATGACAGATCCAGCTGAGAATGGGAATAAAGCCCAGGCCACTACCTCGGTAATGTGTGGACAGGGGTGGGTGGCAGCTCTGTAGGTGGTCTTTGGATCATGTCTGATTTTACTTCATTATCTAATGTAGATTGTGTTAATGCCAAGGGGACGGGACTGAAATCTGCTGCAGCCCAGCAGACTGGCTCGACTGCTAGTGCCGAAGAGGCAGCTGCTTTTTCTGCTGCCGTGAATCCCACATTCCTGGCTGCACAGAGGAGACAGGCAGAAGAAGAAACTATTTACAGAGAACATTCCCACTGAGTATTCCCAACCAGTCCATGAGCAAAGCCTGCAAAAAGAAAGGGATAGGGGGAGGGGAAAGAAATTTTTCCACTGACTTCAGTACGCTTTTGGAGCAGGTCCTAAAGGAAAAAAAACCTTTTCCAAACTTATACACAGGCAACAGTGAGCCACAGAGCCACGTCTTCCAGACATGGCTAACGTGTCAGCCTGCAGCGGCTAAGCAAATGCTGTGCCAAATCACCAGCAATAAAAAAGGGCGAGTTTGAGAACTTTACGTGTTTGGGAGTGCCAGTCGATTTCCCAGGAAGCAGCTGCCAATATTGCATTGTTAACACCGTGACTGGCAGTAACGTGGTGTAACTGAAAGGCTGAGCCAACAGGCTAAGACTGAAGAGGTGCAGAGGCAAATGTAGCTGCACACTGAAAAGCAGCCTACCTAGGAGAGGGCTGAGGTCGGGGGGCCTGTACACACAGCAAGTCTGTAGCCTTTCTGGTGGTTCAAAGGCAAAGCTTTGGTGTTTCAGGGCCCTTCTGCAGAGCAGTAATATCTCCTTATGTACATACCCATAGGCAGGCTTAAACACACAGAGTACCTCCTGTCTAAACACTGGCTGCAGTCCATCATCTGATGTCGGGTTGCAAGTAATCACTTGCACCTGAACTTTCAGCATTGACTTTCCTGTCCTGGGACGATGTACCAGTCAAGTAGAAGGTTATTCACAGAAAACGCCACCCTGCTGAGTGGTCATAACCAGAGCATTCCTGGGATTCCTGTAAGGCTCTCCCAAATCTGTAAAGTCACAGCATAAAGGGGGAGAGGACTCTTGGTTTGGTGGGACATTGTGCCAGCGTTCTTGGAGGTCAAATCATTACTAGCCCCCAACTCCAATAAAACTCTCCTATAAAGCTGTGAGGTCACTGGTGGGCTGAACTGATATTGTTTTCTCTTATGCTAGTTGTTTTCTTTCTAAAACTGGTCATGATCTCAGCAGCTCTACTCCATGTGCCCACGAAGCACGTTTCAGAAATGCATTTCATTGCTCATGGTGTTACACGTCTTAACTTACAGCCTCAGCTACAATATGGAAAGTACTCTTTAGGAAGCAGGTTTCTGAGAATGAAAAAAAAAAAGATTAACATAGCTTTTATTCATATAGGACTTTAATTTTAATTGTGGTATGTGCTTCAAAATTATGTATCTGTATTTGTTTCTTTTTTTTGTACTGTCTTGCTTTCAACGTTATTACTGAAATATATACTTTTTCCTTCTGATGTATGGATGTGTTCAATTTTATAAGCAAATGAACATCTGTATTTAAGTAGGGATTTCAGTCCCATGTAGCATCTGTATTTCTGGTGGAAGGCACAGGCATCTTGTTCTCTTCTGTATCTATAACACTGGTAATGGATTGGAGGTAAATGGAACAGAGTAGGAATGAACATAAAAGATGGATTCTCAGATGGGGTACTGTTCTCTGAGACACTGTTTGAAAATCTGAGTATTGCTTCTTATTAATTAATACTATATTTGTATGGATATGGTCATAATAAGTGGTAGAAGGGGCATCGTTCTGCAGTGAGAGCAATTCATGATTCTTCAAAGAAATTTATGTGTAGTCTTGAACAAAAGGCACTTTACTCCTCCATGTCTTAATTTATACATCTAATAAGAGACATTATGGGTAAAACTGATGGAACATTTTCAATTCAATGATTGGATAAGTTAGTTCAGGCTTAAAGGACTAAACGAATATTCCACAGCTGTTCCTCTGGTGGGATCAGGCCAAATTGTTCATTTCCATAAGACAAAAAATGATTTATTAATGATTTATTTGAATGTTATTACTTGATTTCATGTACTGATGTACAAATTACCCTACCATATTATTCTATTGACCTATTAAATATTGGCTATATACCACTGTATGCATTAAAACACTTTAATACTATGTGTTAAGATTATTACATTGATTCAGTGAACTACTTCTATCTTTGCTAATGAAATGTTTCAGCTTTCTCAGAGCTAAATGTATTTTTTTTTTTTTTTTTGCAAGATTATTAGGAAGCTCCTTTCTGCCCTTTACATTCTGATTTTGAAACACCTTTGGAAATATTGGATCCCTCTTTGCTGACATTCCTGCTGCTTGCAAGCCAGGTAGAACCAAGAATTAAATATTCTTCATATATTTTGGGGGCTGTCACAGAGTGCTCTTGGTGCATGTCCATCAGGCAGAGATTCAGTAGCTCCCCAGCACCATCTGCAACAGTAAAGGCCTGTGTTTGCCCCTTTGTTTACACTCCAGCCACCAGCCAGCTTTTCTGTCACTGCTTCTCCAGTACAAGTCATTGACAAGTGCAAGAAGGTAATTTAGAGACAAAAGGCTCGATGTGACTTTTCCAATGGCCACCAGTCACACCGTTATGAATGTCTTAGAGCTCTGCATGGGGGGCAGAACCTATGAAATCAGGTGCAGCCCCTTTGCTGACAAGGCTATACCTGCAGGAGCAGAGCTGTCATGTCTCTGGGTGCCAGACTATGTCATATGGATGTCCTGGCCTCCCTGGAGTCAGCTTGGGGCTCCTTGCTACACGCTCCTTTGTCCCAGCTGGTGACTTCTGTGGAGTGACTTCTGATGGCCCTGACAGAGAGGAGAACCAGACACAAAATGTGTTTTCCCTCTCTTAGCATAACTAGTTCACAGCCATGGCTAGATGGCCTAATGCTGGAAAGTTGTGTAAGAGTATCATATACATCTGAGAGGAAAAACTGTCTTTGAAGAATAGGAAAGGTGGGCTCCAGGGAATATGTATCTGTGATTAATCTGTTCAGCCACTGGGTGCCAATGTTGGCTCATATTTGATAATCTGAGACATTTTTCAATGCGAACAGCAATTTTTAAATCTGAAAGACGATGTTGTAGTTTTGGAAGGCTGTGGAGTCTGAAAAATATTCCCAAGAGTGTGTGACTTTTTATTAGAACGATAGGAAAAGGGAACGTGAGGAAGGCGCCTGCTTGGGGTGGGGAAATTGGGGAGCCCTGGCTTAACAAAAGAAGGAGTAGGATCCTTAATGAAATGGGTTTGCTGAAAATTATGAATCTGTGAGCCTGTGTCTTATAGTGATTAATGACGAACCACTGTTTTAACTATGGACCAAATAATGGGTTGCCTCTGAAAAGCTTCATTAATCACTGTAAGAAATAGGCCTGCCAATTCATTACTTCAGGGTAGACATGAGCTGAACAGTTCAGCAAATTTCAGAATCGAGTGAACTCTAGGCAGGAGCTGGTTAAAAAGAATGCAGGGGTCTAATCTGTGTTTCAATGCATTGGGATTTATGAGCTAAGAATATCCTCTCACTGGTGGTTTCTTCTTCCTCCCACTTCCCTCCTCCTCTCCCACAAAATCTTTTTGCTATTTGTGGTCTGGGTACAATGGACAGAAAAAGCACACCATTCCAGCCTATATTTGGGTTGGATTCTTCTTCCAGGTACACAGATATAACTTCCATCCAAATCAGTAGAAATTATATTGTGTGTCTGAGAGCACAGGCTGGCTGTTTTGAGCAGCTGTTACTCCCTGTGCACCCTTCATCTGAGACTAGTGCTTTACTTCTGTGTATTTAAGTGTAAGAGAACATTTGCAATAAAAGCATTTACCCCTTTTGAAGAAACAGCTGCCAACAGCAAGAAAATTCTATGCTTTTGATGTGATCCGACGCTACATTTTTAAGCTAACAGGGATATGTTTGAATTGACCTCCCAGGAAGTCAAGGACTGAGATACCCCAGAAATTCCAGTTGATGAAGAGACCAACCATTTTTAAGGTAATGATGTCTAAAAGTCAGCCAGCGAGTGCACCTCCATGCTCCCCTCCTCCCTACTCTTTGCACCTCACCATATGGGACAGGAAAAGTGGGGACTGCAGAGAAAAGGTGATGGAAATTAGGGCCAGAAAAATTGTTTTGGTCAAAATTATTTGGCTAAACATTAGTTTAGGTCAACACAAATATACTGTGAATGTGTTTTGGGACCTGCCTGAATTATTTTGGTTGAAACTCCTCCCTTCTCTCCTGCTCCCCCAAAATGGAAAGTTGTTTCACCCACCTCCACCTCGACCTCCCAAAAACTGAAATGTTTATTATTTTTAGTCACTCCAACATTTCATCTAGAAATTTAATTCAATTTTTATTTTCTAAAAGTTTTTAAATGATCAAAGACATCAGTTTTTCAGTTTGTGCCACATGAAACATTTACCCTAAATGATTATTTACACAGTTTTGATTTCCTGAAAAATATGAGTACTTTTGTTCAGGATTGACTGAACTTCCTTGAAACAAACAAAAAAGTCATTTATTCACACAGCTGGAGATAGAGAGGGATAAACATCTGGATGTGAGAAGGGGGAGAAAAATTACATTGGAAGGGAAAACCCAGCAAAGGGACGAAAGGTTATAAGTAGAAAAAGGATTGAAATGGGGGTTGGAGAGTGTGTCCAGGGATTACGTGAGGAGGACTGTAGAAAGTGGGCCTTGAAAGAGAAATGTAAATATGGTGATGGAAAGGAAGAAGGGAAGATTAAGATGAAACGAGTGAAAAAAAAGAGTGAAAAAAAGAAAAGCGAATATGATGCAATGAACAAATGGAAAGCAAAAATAATGAAAAAAGGTTATATTTGAATGAAACAGAGGGAATAAATATGAGAAGAAAATGTACAATGTAAGCTCAGAAAACTGACAAGAGAGATGCTGATAAATCCTAGAAATTGAAATTTTTTGGAGAAATACATTGCAGAAAAGGAAAAAAACATTTTTAATGGTGTTATTGAAAATGGTGCTTAGAACTGAGCAAAGAAATAGGTCTCTTAAGTTGTAAAGATTGTTGTGTGTCTTTTTTGGTCATAGCATTTTGCGTTTTGACCGCTTCTCAGCCAGCTCCGACCATAATGAATGTGTCAGCACAAAATCCCCCAGCCCCTAAGACAGCAACGTCCTCGTTGCAGAAATCTGCGTGTGGGAAACACAAAGGCTGATCAAGAGCTGGAAGTAACATGTCAGCACCTGGGTGCTGTGTTAATTTGGTGCATCAGCACCTCGGCCTCTACCAGATCATTGTTTCCAGATGGTGACTGAACTCTGAACTGGTATTTGAGGCATTTAAGGTAGCCTTTCTCAAGTTTCATTGGGATCAGGAATAAACCCACCTTTAATGTATGCAGAGCTCAGCGACAAACTCTCTGCTGTGTTGCAGCACTGCCAACTGCTTTGGGAAACTCAGATGGCCACTGAGCAAAACGGTATATATTTTATTTACTAACATCTCAACCTATAGGGAGTGAAGAAGGAAGGACACTGGTTTGTGTGGGGCCTTGCAGAAGTAAGCTGTCTCCATATTCTTTTTTCCAGCCACTCCTGAGCATGAGCTGAGCTCTCCACTCTGAGGGATAGTTTCAGTCATGACCTGCAGGGACAAGATTCAGGCCCTGAGCCAGTCCATTCACTCAGGTGTGCAGTCAGCCGGTGAGCCACAATATTTGTAAGCCATATGGACCGCTGGGGAATTTAAGACCTACTGTTTGAGCTCCGGGCTAACATGACAGCCTGGACGCTTCCAGCTGAATTGCCCTTGGAGCTCTCCTGTATACCTCCCCTGGCCGTGGACAGAGCCTACACAATTAGTTTGGCACTTTGAACTGAAGTAAAAGCACCAAAAGTAATGGCCACATGTGGCCTAGACCAAATGACACAGTATGCAGGCACAGGCACAGGTGGAGGAGACTAGCCCTAAGCTAGCATGGGTGGGAGCCACTCAGACAGCCTGGCGTTTGCCCCTTCCAGCACAGGCCTTTATGGCAGCCACTGTTTGACCATCTTTTCATATTTCTCCTTACCCCCATCATACACATTTCTTCTGCTTGGATGAAATTTTAAACACTTTTATTTTAATTCTTATTTTCAGGTTTTCTGTATGAACGCTTCTACACATAAACTTCAAACACTTAAAGCCTGAAAGAAAAACCAGGTGTGAAGCAGAGAAGGGAAAGAAATGTGAAGGCAGAGAGGAAGCTTTAGGTGAGACTGTCATGGTATTATAGGTGAAAAAAAGACTGAAAGAACAAACACAGCTTCCTAATGGGATGAGTTGTTCCTTTTGACTTTCTGTAAATAACCCAAGTGACTAATGTTGTGATTCAGAGTGTCAGATCCCAGCCCTGCTGAAGTTAATGTCATAACATCATCAATATATGAGAGAAATCAATGATCTTGCTCTTCTCATATTGGTTTAGCTCCACTATTATGCATTGATTACAATCCTGTCTGCATCAAAGGTTTTTTTTATTAACTTCACTGTGTCCAAATTGTTCACAGACTTTAAAGATGACACTATTTCCTTGTACTGTATAAGTGAAGGGATAACCAGGTACAGGTCTAAATTCTTAGTTATTGAGGGCAGTATGATCTCAAAGGGAATGAAAAACCTATATTTAGCCCTATAATTAGGGTTAGTCAAATGTGAGAATTTTTGATTTCTAGGCAAAGACTGGACCACTAACATATCCCAACTGTCTCTGTTTTTTAAGATAAGAAATGCATCTATAACCAAAGAACTTGTCAGTTCTTTGTTGCAACTTGTCTTACAATTAAAACTTCATGTCATAAGCATCTGCAAGTACATGATCAGACTGGTCCAATTTTAAGGCTACACTGTAAAAAACTGCTGACACATTGTGAGAGGCATTTATTTCTATAGAACATTCAGGCTCGGAAAGTGTCACCCGTATCTTCACCATCTTTACGAACAGCATCTGGGAAATCTTCACCTAGCATACACAGAAGTAACTCATAGTAACTTGAAAACATATTATAATGCTTTCATCTGCTGGGTGTAGAGATAACCATCTTGTTGGAACTTGTATCAACATCTCCTTGTTTTCAGAGCTGACAAAACTGACTATCTCTAGTAATTCTGAAACTCTTCGGCAGCTGAGGAAATCTGAAAATATGCACTAAAATCATATGATAGAATGTGGAGAATACTTATACATAATTTTCTGTCGTGATGTTGTATACAGATAACTTTGAATAGTGCTAGAGCAGGCTGGTTAGAACTTAGAAAGCTGAATGTTTTCAAATCAGATGGCCCTGATGAGCTACATGCTGGAGTATCTATAGAACTGACTCATGAAGTCTCCAAAATGTGACTCTCTGAGGGTTTATGAAGGATGGCTATGATGCTATAACACTGGAATACATAGCTTTAAAAAAAGAAAAAAAAGGAGGAACTTCTAATTAAAGATCCATCATTGTAATTTTGATTCCCTGGAATGTACTGGAACAAATATTTAAACAGAATGTTTATTAGTACCTGGAACATAAAAAGAAGACAAGGAACAATCCACATCACAGATTTGTCATTAACAGAAGACATCAAACCCATCTTATTTGCTTGAAGTGTAGGACACCAGACCTTATAAATAAGAAGAAACAGTGGATCTCATATACAGTGACTTTAGCAAAGCTTTTGATGTCGCTTCTCATGTCATTCTAAGGAAGCAGGCTTTATATGAATCTAGCCTAGGATGCATACAGCACTACCCAGATAACACACTATTTAGAGTTTATCTAGCTGTAAAATTCCCTGCCAAAATCTAAGCACATGTAGAGTTCATGAACAATTTGGATGATGCAATAAAAATAATAAGCTTTTTTAAGTTTGTAGATAATGTCAAGATAGGAGACACTATGGGAAGAGAGGAACTAATTGGAAAATTTGTCTTAATAAATAGGAGAAAAGAGCTGAAAACATGAGATAAAAGCAATAGAAAAAATTGCAAAATACTACATTTAAACACAAGAAATATAAAAGATACATATAGAGTAAGTGTTACCCTATATCTAGGGTAAGTATTTTTGGTTAAGTATCAGTTCCCTGGAAAAGGATCTGGGGTTTGCGAGCTAAGCATCGTTCAGCAATGGTGTGTTATCACAGAAAAGGCAAACATGCACTGCAAACTAGAGAGAAGTATGCAAGATGTATAAACTAATCTGTGAATTTTTGTGTACTAAGACCACAGCTGGAGCAGTGTCCAGTTTCAGGTATTGCACTCCAGGAGACATCCGGACTAATTGGAGAAAATTCAGAAAAGAGCAACAAGAATGGTCAGAAGTCCATGAAACACAACAGATGATAAAGTGAAATGAGACTGATTAGCCTACAGCAGAGATGATGAGGGATGGGGAAGAGGACAGACAAGACATTATAACAGTTTTGAATATGTAAAATATTGTACAACAAAGAGAAGAGTAATCTGTTCTTCATCTCAGAGGTGGGTAGGTAAAAGAAGTAGTGTGCCTGAATACAGCAAGGGAGCTTTAGGTTAGACTTTAGAAAAACCTTTACAGTGGTAACAGACCTCCTGGTTATGGAGTATGCATCACTGGAAATCTTTACAAACAGATCCAACAGACATCTGTCAGGAGTGGCTGAGTACTTGAACCAGTCTTAGGGCAGGAGGATGGACTGATACGCACTCCTTCGAATGCTTTCTAAACTGATGATTGTATGGCACTTGTTTGTTCTCTGCACAACAGTCACCTTGTCATTATTTTCTCTGTTTTCACATGTCTTAGAAACAATTCAAGAATTATTATTCTGATTCACTCCATTTGCTTGTGGTCCAACATTTGACAATCCACAACCAACAAACATCTGCTCCATAAATTGTTATAAACCTGTCAGTAATTATTACTGTCTTTACTGAGCCATAAAAAATCATTTCCTCTCTAATTCCAGAAAGCAAATGAGCGTAAAGACCATTCTTCCTTTTACTGAATATTATGACTTGTTGATAAACACTACTGGCTAAATATAAGCTTGACCCATCTAAAAACACAGAAATAATATTTACACTCAATTTTAGACCGTGATATTGTGATCAGTCTGTATACTCTGTCCCCTTTGTGATCTGCACCAAGTATATCGAGGTACATATAGTATTTAGGCCATGAGAACTACAAGAGAACTATACAGGATAAAATCACTAACCAATATCATTAAACTGAGTCAACACAATTTTTTAAAGTAGACTCAAGCCACTCCTGAAATGCATTTTGAGAACATACATAACGTTTTGCTTTTGCTGCTGTGACAGCTGAAGTGATTCCTACATACAGACTATAAAGAAATTTTGAACTTTTTAGTTTTAAATGTAAACTGCTATTGTTTCAGATCAAGCCCACAATATGGGAGAGATTAAGTTCAAGAGTTTTTGGGAAATGAAATCTTTATAAAGATAGGACAGATTCCACCATTTGGAACTCTTTCTGAGAAAGAGAGTATTGCTCACAATGTTCCTCTCAGTTGCTTCCTGCTCTTCTCCTGGTCGTATTTCTAGTCCTCAAGCATAAGCTCAGTGTAGGAATCAATGGAGTTTCTCTCCCATTTTTTGAAGATGTATTCCACCTCAGCTTTCCTCTGAAACTCTCTAGCTTTAGGGTCAAGGAGAGCTCATTTCTGTTTCCCATCCTCTCACATACCAGCAATGTCCTCAGATGTTCAGCACTCTCCGACAGCATAGTCCTCCTCACTTTACGTAACTCATTCCAGATGAAATTTCTCAAGATATAGTAAAGTCTCTAACCAGAAACCTGGGAAGAAGGAGCTGGCTTTGTACCATTTTCCAGAGATGGACCCTACTACAGTAAACACTGAACTGTTCTAGTAAAACACTAGTGCACAACTGTGACAAGGATTTGCTAGTTACATAACCATTAATTAACCCTTCATGAAGTGTTCTTCTTTCTTGCCCTTTCCTTACCCTTGCTCTAAATTACAAGTACAAAAACAGAAGCCTGTGATAGTATCATGTATTAACAGGCAAGCCTCAAATCTGAAATTACAGACATGATTTTTATTGCAGATCTTCAGTTGATCCAGAATAAGGGCAATGCCAAAGGAGAATGAAAAGAAAAAGAATTGCTTTTCAGCCTCAAGATTAGTTTTTGTTTAAAAAAAAAAAAAGAAAAGCCTGGTTTAGAATTTCTAAGGCTGAATTCTACACTGAAAGCAAAGTTTAACCAACCATTACATTCTCAGTGTTGCTCTGCAAGCCTTTGATTAATTGATTCAGCCTTCTCCTTACTCCTGTGACAAATGAATGAAGGGATGGCCACTTAACGCAAGGCATGGGGGAAGGATCACTCTTTCTGAGAAACTGAAATGAAAGAGCAGTTGTATAGGCAAAAAAAAAAAAAAAGGTTATAATTTAGGAACAGATCATTATACAAACGTTATTTGATAATTATTGGTATTTGGGTTGTAATCCTACTTTTACTCTATCATCATTAATGACCATATAGAGAAAAAATAAGGTCTGTTCTTTCTTTGGAGAAACTAACACATACTAATAACACTCCTCGTTTCCTTGTGAGGAAAGGCCCAAAGAGAATAACCAAAAATAAAGTGGAACACTCAAAGGTAACAGCAAAGGACAATGATGTTAATTAGAGGTCAAATCCTGAAGCACTAAATTCATTAAAAAATGTAGGCATTACCTAATGGGTAACCACTAGACTACTCTGTACTGTTTTGTTTTGCACAGTGGATCTTGAATTCTTCTTTGCATTGCTGAACAACCTTGGCAGGAAAGGTGCTGAGACCCAATGCCCAGATTTGTCTGTAACCACTTCACTGGGCTACACTGGAGGGAGATGTGAATTTCAGTTTCTCAGGTTAAGGAAGGAATTGGATTTGATTTTGTGGGAGGCACCTACAGGAGTGGTGTCCAAAATACTGAGACTTATGCCCTGCCCTGAAACAGTTGGGGCACCTCACTTAGATGATGATTCCGAGCTTTGATTTTGCGTGGAAACATCTCCCTGCAGCCTGACATTTCCTGGGCTTCATCTGCAGTTCTTACTCAGACCTCATTCCAGCCTTATGCATGCAGAATTCCCAGTGAGGCTTCAAAAGTTATTTTCCAGACAATAAAAGGAAATTCCTTATACACGTGGAGGGAAAATGACAGGAATATTGTACTGAAAATGGACCCTGGAAAATGCCTGATATGCTGACTGTATCTACGCAGAGCTTTGAAGCATTTTACCAGATAAGACCCATCAGCAAGGGATGATTTTTGTTCTTTTGAACATTCCAACTATTGCATGAACGAAAAGGCCAGGTGAAACAGTAAACCTATTCAACTGAATAAAGCTGCTCTATTAACAATAGGAAGGGTTATACCAGGGTAACTAGAAAAGTCCACAGAACATGATAAGGCAGCAGTTGACACAGATGAAAAAATCATTATACAGCAAGTGTAACTCTCAAAATTAAAAATAGAATAAAATCATATACTTTGAATAAGAATGGGCATGGAAAAGAGTGCAGTGCTGTGAGCCTGGCTCACAACAGAGCTCAAGCCCTGCTTCACTGCCTTAAGGTATTATAGGATAATGGCTCTTTTGGGAAAGGAGAGCAGGAAGCTCTCAGCTCTCAGGCAGGTTTGGGGACCAGAACAATAAAGAATAGCAAAGACCTGAACCTGAGGATATGTTTCTGCATCTCAGAGTACATCAAAGGTAGAAACTGGGTTCACTGCTTCTTCACATCGTGGACTAAATGCCTCTCTTTTACCTCAGTCAAGGAAATGTACCACTACATGTGACAACTGAAGAGTCAGATGAATTTGTGAAAGAACAGCGCTGTTGCATTACTATGATGCAAGATGATTGAAAATGAGCAAGCAGGAAAAAATTCCTGTCTTGGTGAAGTACCACCAGAGGTCAGCATATCCAGTCAAATAAACCAGTCAGTCTTGCTGCCCACAACTTACAGGTATTGCTATCACCAGTGCAAACCTGGTGTATATTCTGTTTTCTATGTTGCTCAGTCATTCTCAAGAAAGTGTTAGATATATGTCCTACTAAGTGCATAGCTGCCTGTCATCTTGGATTATCACACGTTCTGTGCCAATATAATAGAAAATACTGGTAGTTTCCTTATTCTGATGCTTCAGTGGCTTAGTATGTTTTTTAAATTCAAGAGTTGCAGCTTAATGAAGCACTTTATATGGGAGAGATAAAAAAGAAAAAGAAAACTGCATTCTTCTCCAGCAATAAAACTTATTCTATAATTCATATAATATAGAAGAAATCTCATTTATCATTGTCTGTGAAGAAGCCTAGCCTGATGGTCTTTTTTCTTTCATGATTTCAGCTCTCGCAGATCATGTTAAATATAAAAACCAGAACATCATTCATCAGATTTAATCAGTAAAAACCTCCTTCATGGAGATGTTTGTTCCAGGAAAGCTCTGTTTCATGAATCATTTTATATCTAGATTCCTTATTTTAAAGTTATTGCAGGAAGCTGAATTTCCCTTATGTAAGGTGATGCATCATGCCTGTTTCTCTTGAGAACAATGCTGAAATTTGGGTTCTTTCCAGATCAAACGATGATAAATGCCAAATGCCCAGTGCAAAGTGAGGTGTAAGGTGTGACAGGCAGACACACACAGAGCTTGTTTCCTCTCCTTCTGAAGTAGGGCAGTCTAGGTAGGAGAACTTTTGTACGTAGCAGAGTTGTGTGAGTTTGAGGTTACTGAGTTACAAAATGAATGTATAACCACAGTGGTGTGCAGTTTAAAGTAATACATAAAGTTGAGGTGATATGATGCCAGTGATGAGCAAGGAAGGATTTCCTGGCTGAAGAGAGCTGCAGGTGATTGACTGCTTTGGTTAAAATCATGTGGATTCTTTTCTGGTTCCACAGAGAAATAGGAGGTTGGGTTTCTCTAAAATCCCATATTTATACTATAAATGGAAGCACAAACCTGCATTTCTCCAAGATAAAGTGTGAGATGCAGATGTTTTCCATCATATATTATGTATGAGGCTGGGATTTTCTGAAGAACAGGTGAGGACATCCAAGTGAAATCAGATTTTATCTCAGTAGGCGTAATTATAGAACTGGGTAACTTTGCAGTGATGAATATCATTACTGGTCTTTCAGGCAGAGATGGGAAAAAAACATATACTCAGGAGCAATTTTGTGCAAAGGCACAGAAGCCCCTAGGCTAACTTTGTACATGCTGCTCCTCCAGCATGGTATGATGCAGCATGGGAAAGAGATACTAACATGGGCCTTGAAGCAGTAAAGATATTTTAGCTGTGCCTTTCATCTCAGCTGATGCACCCTAGCTCTCAGTAGTATTATTTAAAGGTGCAATACCTACCTGGCTAAACTGCTTGCTATTACAGGACTAGCTTGTCTGGGACCAGCTTAGATAACTTTGCAAGGCCCTGCACTGGACAGTGTAGATACCACCCTCAAATGAGTCCCTGGGGAATGGAAGTTATCAACATCCAAAGAGACAGATAATTTCTTATAAGGCTGAGATAAGTGCAAAATGGGATATGGGCATCCAATTTGTGCACCCCTTTTGAACTCAAAGGATTCTTATGGACTAACTTGAAAGGGAAGAATCTGTCTATTATTATTTTAAATATTGGTCAACCTGAAACATCCAGTGGAGACTGAGCAGCAGAAATGTGAAGATGTATGTGTTCAGTATTCATTATATGAAGATGTCTGAGTGGAAGCCCTATGGGAGCAAGGACTCCACAGCTACATGGCTAAAAATTTGATACACGGTAAGAACAAGTCAGACAGCAGTGAGACCTAGGCCTTGTGTGGCAGAGTGAGGTGTCACTTGGAGTTATAACCACAAAAGTTGGTTCAAAGGCTTTTACTCTAGACTAAATCCATAATAAACCCTAACAATGGCAAGACTATTACCTGGACATAGAAATGTTTTTGTACCGCTTAGCTTTACTCACTTCGATTTTCCCTCAGTTTTCCTATAAAAATTCCATTATTTAAAATAATTGTTGGCAGACCTAAAGAACAAAGGTCACAACAGATGAAAGTAAGCTGTAATGCCCTGATATGTGTAAAATGTGTTGCTTTTCCCTAGACGTGGAAAATTAAGCTGGATTTCTCTGATGCCCAATGAAGTTTTAGGCCTCAATTTCCTGACAGAAGGTGAATAAAGAAACTGTATTTTCAAAAAGTGATTTTAAGTCTGAGATAGAAAAAAAAAATGCAGCTTATTGCCATTAGTTTTCTTTTTGCCCCAAATCAGTATTGCACAATGCTTTTTATTCCTGTGATATAAGCAGAATCAGAATTTATTTGATAATGTAAAACATCCTGAATGACAGAGATTTACTAGCAGCAAATGACAAACAAGGCTTAGGGCTGCAGAGAATAACTACTATATAAAGTTAGGGTTACCTCCTGCCAGCCTGAGAAGAAACCTATGATCTTATTTTTGATATACAAGAAAAATGCTAGTGTGCTGTAAAATGATTAATGAAAAGACCTTTCTGTCTATTTAGGCCTGCATGCAACTGGCCTGCTTGACAAAAGGTATTGCCTGTGAGCTGGTGTTACTGACGTAAATGGTGAAGCAGCCTCGTTTTTACTTTTAGCTATTTATGATGTAGCTGGGTTTTGCTGTAGTAGAAAAAAGACTGCAACTCCTTAACACACAGCGATGCATGAGAATGAGTTTCTCTGAGCACAGCAAAATATGGCATCACTTATCACTGAACAGCAAGAAAAGGTATCTGTGTGAATACCCTTTATGTCCGAAAAGGAAAAACCTAGTCTCATATATTAAATGGAGTCAAGGATATTCCTTGACATGGATTAGTTTATAAAGAAAAGTAGCATCATGCATCAGAGAACATCAGTGAAACCTAGCCTCATCCATCACTGTCTCTCAGGGAAATGTGGCCATATCCATTAGTTTCATGAAAATCCAGGCTTGAGCATCAGTTTATATCAGGTAATCCTTGCCTCACATCATGTTACATTAGCGAGAAACTCAGTGTGATAAATTACCATAATTTACTTCTGCTAAAATCAACACAACAGTCACTTACCACTCAGGTAATCCTATTATGCAAACTAATGTCTACCAAAAAAACCCAGCCTCAAAACAACAAAATAGCTGTCTGCTATCAGTCAAGACATACTCAACAATTCCAGCCTTAAATCTCGCCAGCTGCTTATTGTGGGGTGTCACATAGGCTGAGCATGTTTCTGGTGGTTCAAATGTAGTGTAATGAAATGGCAATGCCTTAGAGCTGAACTTTCCAACAGGGATTACATCACTGGCCCTTCACCACCATCACTGTCTCAGTACTGCCACTGTATTTGCAAGGACTGGATTCAGTTGTGTTCAGATGTGCGTGTCTCATGGCATTTTAAATCCTCACAGAGTCCTGGCAGGGCTGGCACAGTCCCTATGGCAGATCTGCAGCCTGCTGGTGCAGCAACTGGAGGCTATACAGGATAGCTTAGTGTCTCTGAAATGACTCTGTGTTTAGTCAAGGAATTTGTGTCCTGCATAATTTCAGAAAACTTTGACATTGGCCTCACGCCTTTTCTGAGCGAAGGCCTGAGGAAAGGGCAAATTAATAATGCAAACTAATTCTCTGGGGCAGAGAAATCAGTGATGCCATATATACAATTTTTCATGTAAACACATATGCAAGTCTTGGAACCAGTATGGGGTCACACATCAGGAAGAAGATCTGGGAAGTTTTATTTTATAGTTTCTCGAGTGGTTTATAGTTTTGGATCATGGAACTCATTTTCAAATTCCTAACATCTATCCGTTTCTTAAAAATCCATTCTTACCAGGCCAGGCAGGGAGGAGGAAAGCTGATGTGGCAGTCTGCCTAGGTTGAAAGGACCTTGTTTTTTTACAGTATAGTACATTCTGCTGTGTAAATCATCTGCCTCAAGTTTTGCCTTTGGGCTGTCTGGAACCTCTTTGTGTCCCTGAGTCAAGTAACTCAGCTTCAATCATTAAGGCACCTCAGAGAAAATTATAATAGGGCATCATTTTATAATTAAGAATGGAAATTCAGTCTCCCAAATGGTCATGAAATTAATCCCTTTTTATCTAGTGTCTTCAGAATGAGAAACCTAGTCTAATGCATCTCTTGACAGTAGCAACAAAATCATCATCCATCACTTTGCACCAGGGAAGTCCTTTCATTCGCTTCATTTTCAGTCTGGGAATACCACCTCTGTACAAATGAATGAACACCAGAAAAATGGCCCTTCAGATAGATTGCCTCTGGAGGATACATATCTTTAGATACTGCACTGCATTCATATACTGGTATATATGCATTATCTTTCCCATAAGATGAATAAAGTCTCCACACAGCAGAAATTATCCTGTGTATATTCACTTTATGATCAGAATAAACCTGCTATGCTATCTCTAAAATGGGAATTCTGACTGGAGACCCAGAAACCACTGGAGGACAGGAAAACCTACCTTCTTGCAATGCAAAGTAAACGTAATAGAATATGCAATTGGTGATTTTATGTAGACAAAAATCTAATTTGACAGTCCTGCACAAATGCTAAACATACAAATCATTTCAAATCACCCTCACATTATACTCATAGATTGGGTACAATGATGCAGTGATAAAGGATTGTGAAGTTGGGACCATAGACTTCCACCTTAGTTCAGAGAAACGAAAGATGTGCATGTATACTCATCTTTCAGCATAGAGAGAGGTCATTCAGCAAAGAAATCTTGCCTCATGTTTATGTTTGTGGAGGAAAAAGACCCCCACTACTATTTACCTAATATTTGCTTTTCAAATCTAAGAAGAATGTCCACATGTATATCAATAAAGAGATCTCTCTTTGAAAATGAAATATATTACTGTACCCTCAACCAATAGTAAACAACAGATTATTGTAATTGTAGAATCTGGGTGTCAAATAGCCTCAGCAAAGTTTTTTTAAGGCAAAATGTGGACAAAACTCAGGACTATTATGTAAATAAGGGCTGGCAACATTTCCTAATACAATACTGTCTATGAAGAAAGCTTGGACTTACTTGTATCACATCATTGTAGTGAAAATGCACCAACCAGGATCTCTTAACTTTGGAGGAATTCAGGCACAGACACTAGTTCACATCAAAGAAAATTCCAGAGCCAATCCTCAGTATATATTAAGGGATTTGTACTCCCTTTTTACAGCTTACAAATTCTTTACTGTTGTAAAACAAGACTTTTCTTCATATTTCACCTGGAAACAAAATGCTTCACCAAGTGCATCACACACCACCACAAGATTCGTTTCACTTGGCACAAATCCTCTGAGAAAAAAAAAATCCAACTGCCTCCTTCTTGTTTTGATCAGAGACAGGAAAACTTAGTACCTGTCATCAGAGAATCTTATACTTAAATTTTATGTTGGAGATGTTCAACTTCACTCATCTTAGAAAAAAGCAGGAACATGTAGAAACTGATGTTAAAACACCTGACAGATTTTGCACATTTTAACAATAGGGTTTCAGAGCTCATATGATTGCCTGTAATAAATGGGTCAGCATGGTCCTGGGGAAAAACAGATGAGGAAAGATATTATAATTGCAGGGGTTATTATAATAGGGAAAAAAGATATTTTTCTCTTGTTCTTCATTGCATTTCATTAAATACATGCTTAGCAAACATGTTTACTAAGTTGAATGAGTGAGATTCCAGCAGAGAGATTTCCCAGGCTTGGAAGATAAAAATAACTTTGCAGTCAAAAAATCTTTCTCTAAAACAGGACAAACTTGTTATCATTCTGCAGGAGTTTTGATGCCAGCTCCCTGTGTTGCACTGCTTTTTTAGATAGTTGTAATGATATCTATTAGTCTAAGTGATGTTATATTCACCTTTAACACCACCACAGATAACTAGACTGCAGACTGGATATTTGTTTCACTTGTGATTTACATAGGTAGATACCAGATATTCCAGTTTACATTGAGGAAAACTGTTTTCATACATCAGTGGGTAGCTTAGCAGGTATGGATATATCCCAGTTTGAATAGGGTGGCCTGGACCCACGGCACCCACAGGTAATGTGTAGGAGTGGGATGGACTCTCCAGAGATTAATCCCTCAGTCAGCAACTAAATTTGCATTGGAGTTCAATACAAATTTGGTAGATTGCATTCTTTTTAAAATCAGAAATATATGAAGGAATATCTCCTCTTTTGCATAGAAGACTGTCCTCTTGTATCGAGAAAAATATTGGCTTTTCAGGCCTTTAAGCAAAGGCTTGCACACAGCAGCCAAAAAACCTGTTTCATCCAACAGTTTGCATCATGGCAATGTTTTTGGTCTGTCTTGCTTAAGAATATATAAGTAAATGCTGGCACCACTGATAACTTCCTATCAAGGAACTCTGTCTTCAGGTTTCTCATTCTGTATGTGAAAAATGAATATCAAGTATCAATGGACATCTGAAAAACACTAAATCTTAGTTCAATTTACATAAGGAAAATGTAACTCCATGCTTCACTGGGTGTCAGAGAAACTGCATCTCATGCATCACCACAGATGGGGAGAGGGCAGCAGGAGCTTTTTATACTCTTTATTCTGAGAAAACATTGCTCCAGGCATCACTTTTCATTAAGCATACTTGGCCATATGAATCATTTTGCAAAATGTAGAGTGGGTATAATAAATCACATTACCAGAGGGAGATGCCACCACACATTACACCAAAGAAATGCTACCTTATGATTTTGTTAGTATCGAGGAAAGGTAAATCCCTCGCACCACTTTACATCATGGGAATGCAGTCTGGCAATGACTGGGGAACCTGGACTGGGGAAAAACGAATGTTTCAAATCTTTAGTTAGAATTGGAATGGAATAAAAAGAAAGTCATTTTTTGTTAAAAATGTTAGTTAAAAAAAGTTATGACTTCTATCTTCTCTCAACCTAAACAATTAGCTGAATTGCGCACTCTTTTGAGTTATTTCTACCAGAGATATAGTTGATGATGGCTTTGTCTGTTTCTACAATGTAATCTTGCTATGCAAATAAGGTACAGGATGAAGTCCTGTTTCCCAGAGGATGGGCAATGTCAAACTGCAGGAGGCAGTTTTTCAGCTTCCTGTTCCAAGTCTCTTTCCACTCGACATTTTAGATAAAACAATCTGTTCTGAGATCTTCTTTGGGATAATACTACAAGAGTTTTTTCTTGTTCTCCTTATGACTTTCTTGCTGCCTTCTTAGCCTGCTTTTATTCTTTTTGTCCAGCTTCCCTCTTTCTGTCTCTTTCTCATATGCAGAGACACAGAGACACACAGGTGCAAGCAAATAAATCCCTGTTTTCTACATTTAGGTCTATTTCCTTAGGAAGTCTGTACAACTGCATAACCTTCCATGGGCCAGGGTGCATGTGGTTGAAATCTTCAGCTCCGGTTTGCAGAATGAGAGCACTGCTCTCTGTCGATTCCTTTATGAGATACATTTTCCCAGGGCTCTCCAAGGCTTTCTTTGTAATAAGAAGAGCTCATGGCCTATGGGAAAGATTGAAAGTACTAGGGTTGTTTCCCTTAAGAAGAAGAAGGCCAAGAGGCTAATGATAACAGTCTTCAAGTACATTAAAGACTCTAGTGATGATGAGAATAATCTGATCTCCATGTCTGTGATGAGTAGGGTAAGTAATACACTGACCCTGCAGCACGAAAACGTCAGTTAAACACTAGGAAAAGCTTTATAATGATAAGGATAGTGGCATGCTGGAAGAGTCTGTTCATGGAGAGAGTGCCTGTAATAGGGAGTCTTGTAAGAAAAAGCTGATCCTGCCTCCTGCCCTGGGGCATCAGATTTGGACTACATGACCTCTCAAGTTTTTTTTTCTCTAGTTTTTTTTTTTCTCTGCCTCTAAAGCAAACATCACATATCCTTCACTGAGCTCAAATTCTACTTGCATTTTGCCCAAAATATATTTTCTTTTTGGTCATTTAAAGCTTTTGCAACTTATGAATGACCATAAACTCAAAATATCTTTTGCCAATGCATTCAGTACAATTCATATCTGTACCCACCATCCACCAGGGTTTTTCACATTCTACATGAGATTTTGTTTTAAAATTGAAGTTTCCT
Source organism: Apteryx mantelli (assembly GCF_036417845.1). NCBI lineage: Eukaryota > Metazoa > Chordata > Aves > Apterygiformes > Apterygidae > Apteryx > Apteryx mantelli. The sequence continues at coordinate 37,745,594 of NC_089979.1, forward strand.
CATGATGGTGAGGGGATTTTGAGATGCTATTCCAGTCAGATGTTATTCTGAAATGAGGATTTTCTCTCTGGAAAGTTTTACTTTCATAGTTCCAACAGGTAAGCCAGATTTATTCTCTGACATCTCTTCCAGACTTAATTTATTCAGATGGACAACCTAAACCCAGTTATTTGAGCTAACCTGCCAGCTAGTCCGTCAAACAACTGTTACTGGTTTTGCATTAGTGTTACTGTGCTGTGCTCTGGCCTGTATTCAGATGTGAAATTGTAGCACTATAGTTTTTGCACTTGTTTTTAAGCAAGTTGCCCTTCAGAATTCCTCTATCTAAAGAACCCTTGTGGGAATGCAGGGTCTGGTGTGACCATAACAATCTTCCCATCCACATAGTGGTGTTCAGCTGATGAGGTTAGCTCTTCTACTACGACCACCAGTAAATCCTTTTAGACAGAGTGCAGCAATCTGTCTTCACATTGTTCAGACTTTTGCTGCAATAAGCCACCATTCTCTTGAGTCCAATAATTCTTGTGTCAATAATGTCCTGGGCTGTGTGTGGTACCTCTCTCTCACTTGTGAAGACACACCAAGGCAGGAGTGGTTACTTACAAGAACATTTACCAGCACTGAAGATGCTGAAACATATGCAGACCATGGAAGTGGGTTTTTCTTTCTGTCCACCAATGCAATGGTTTCACAGCATTATCAAATCCGTAAGTAAAACTCTAAAATAGAAACGGAGTATTGTAAAGCACTATTAGTCTCAGGATGTTGGCCAGATCTATAAAAACGAACCCTGAAATACCCCTTTAATGGTGTGGCTTCTTTTAACTCCAAAAGTCTGTAGTTTGAATGTTTTGTTTGACTGTGTTTAAAATCCCTCCAGGCTTTCACTTTTAACAACCATAGGAAACCTCTTTCTCAGCTGCTATTTTACACAATAAAACCTCTAATAAGAAGTAAAGAATATAATACTCATGTACTAGTGTCTGTACCCCAGCAAACTACTTTCTGTAATAGTTGTTCTGCTCTGTGATGCAACAGATGCTACTGTTTATAGTTTACTTATCTTCCAAGAGATTTCTAAGGAATGTGGACAAGAATTTGTAGCAAATCGGTTATTGCTTTTCTTTCCATTGTACATCCAAAATCTTACTGACTTTGCCGCTCATGGACTGATTTTTTCTTGGCAGCAGCAAAGTAACAGCAGAACTTGAGCACTGCTGGTTTTGGCAGTGATACAGCTGCCTTTCACTGTTGACTTTTGACCCAAGCTTCTTCCTGATATTGGACACCACTGGTTCCTGAGGCCTTACCTCTAAAATGGGTATATAAATATATACACTGAAGACATGCATGCTTATGCACAGATACCTTTTCATGTTTGAGGAATTTTCCACAATTTTTTTTCTCTTTCCCTCTTTTCCGATCCTGATGCCACAAATGTACTTCTCAGACATAAAGCAACACATAGTAATACTCTGCTTTTAAATGATACAAGAATCTAGGTTTTCATCATCTAAAATCATCTGTGTGGCAGAGTCTCACCTCTGTATTTATAAGGTTGGGTTTTTCTGTTGTGCGAAGATGCATGCATTTTGGTGTCACTTAAGTAAATAAAATAATGGAGTTGATGGGAAATCCTGATGATCAATGAAGTGTGAAGTTGGATTCCTCTGATATAAAGTGATGAATTGGATCCAGTTTTCCTTTTCCTGTTCAAATATAAGCAGCTGATTTCTAACAAAGTAGCTGTATGAGCACAGCTGGTTTATAATTGTCTGACAAGGTGTATTCTTTCCAAATTTTCAGACTTATATTCATTGTTTCAAAATAGAACTTAACTTTTTCTTAATGTCAAAATTATCTGTGATACAGGAATTCTGACTTTATAAGATTTTTTCTGAATTTTTATGATTTTTATGGATCTTTCTTCTTTTCATTTAGGTTTTCTGGCTCCTAACTGGACTCCTGTTATTACCTATGCCTAAATTCTGTTTCTAGGTCCATGACTTTAAACTGATTAAGGTGATGCCTGCAAATGATCTTTTTTCCATAAAACCTTAGGATTTGTCCAAATCCAAGGGGTTTCCAAGAAAACATGAAGATCAGGTCACAAGATAAAACAGACTCTATGAGTCTGATTCTTACTGTCATTGAAGTCAGAGGGTAATTCTGGGTTTACTAAAGAAATGCTCTGTCCCAATAAAAGGCATTTGAGAGATCTGTCTTGGATGCACACAGATCTACCCCGCTGCCAGACAGAGTGTGAAAAAAAAAAAAAATCTCCCACTAATTTTCAGAGCTGCTTGGAGATCAACCATGAAGTGATATGGTCCCCTTTGGAAAGGCTGGAAGAGATGTGGTGACATGATGTATTTACATACTGGCTGGCAATATATGACAAATGACAGAGGAAATGCCTCCAGTTTTACACAGAATGTAGCTTGCCTTTGACTTTCCAGCAACATTTAAACCCAAAGCTCAACTGATGGGTGCTTTGACTGTCCACAATCAAGGTGATCCATCACTTGGAGGTAGAAGTAAGAGGCTGCAGAAAATGTGCATTGTAGCAATAGCACCTTACAGCCAGCAATGGATGGCTAGGTCAACATCAAAGCCTTTTCCTAAGAGGGGCAGACCACAGGTATTTCTCAACTCTATTCCTTTGCTTACACCTAAGCCTTTGTATAACTTCAGCCTCACTATGAAACTGTTGAGGAGGAGTATGCAATGAAGAAATGCTTGTCCTCCCTGTGGTACTCTTCAGACCTCAACAGTTATTCAGAAATACCTGATGGCCCACATTCATGGCCATGTGGGAGATAGTCATAGATGTCTGTTAATGAGTTTATGATTTCAGATTTAGTTTCCATCTCTTACCTCTCTATCTGCTGTTCATAATAATGAGCTCTGGGACATGATTCATTTGGAGGAGGGGGAGCCTTTAGCATTTTTTGCTCATTCCCACTAACAGAACTAGTTCTGGGACATAATTCTGTGTGGAGTCTCAGAGGTGCTTCTGCTGCATCCTTTCAAAACAACAAAGAGCAGATTTCCAAAGATGGGGAAGTCTCCATTTCTTTCCCATTCTGAGGGGAACAGACTAGTCTGAAGTCAAAAAGTTTTTACATCAGCCATTTTGGAGATGTTTAAGTAAATTTGAGATATCTTTGAGGTTACACAAGTGTCTTTCAAAGGAAGAGGTTAAAAAAAGCAGAGAGCACAAACACACCACTATAAAGTATAAGTAAGACACAACTTTTGCTAAGGCTATACGAGAGGAAACACACAGCTTTTAAAATTGGCCTTAATTACTTCTTGCTTCAGCCCAGCTCACTTGTATCCCTAGAGGGAAGAATGTCTGATATAAAGAGGGGAACTTGTCTTATTTGTAAAGATTGCCATTGTCTGGAGTGATTCAAAAGATGAAAAGAAACCCAGTGTGAGAAAAACAAGAAATATCACGCAGTCCAACACCATAGAAAAGGCTCAGGGAGGGGAAGATGTGATCTCTGGGCATCATGCAATTTCTGAAATACCATCTGTTCCAATTAACCTCTTGTCCCTGAAAGTCTGAGCTCTCCATGAGCTTGAAACACAAAGTAGTTACCAGAACTGTCCCCCTGCTTCACGGTGCGCGAGATGCACAGCACCAGCAGCTGACTCACTGGGTTCTGGCAAGGTAAGGGTGATCCAAGGGTGGAACTCCTTTTGCCATCAATGAAGAAAATAAGAGGGGAAATAATAGTAATTCTCCAAATCAGCAAGACCCTCTGGAACATAATTAATTGAAAATCATATCTTCTTAACAAGGGCTCAGTATATGTCTGGAGAGTACATGTGAGACAAGGGAAGAATAGACTACTGATGCTTTTTGAAAAAAAAAAAAAGAATCAGTGTTCTCCATTGTAGGAGAAGGTCATTTTATAGTTTACTTGGGTAAACCTTGGCCTTCACATATACAAATTCTTGGCCTGTACAAATGCTCAGTACAAAACATCAAAAAAGGGAAAGCACAGTATTCAAGTGTATGTGAAAAATTTCACATGAATTATGGAGGTTAGTAGAAAAGAGGCCATCCAATCTGATGTGATAATCCCTGAGTTTAGAAAATGCTACAGATATGTATTACTCACCTTGTGCAGCACTTTCCAAAAAGAGAAATATTTTACTTCTGTTTGCGCTGAAGTTATTGCGAGTTAGGTCCATATGGATGAGAGTAGGATTAAACAATGCTACAGTATCCACTATCAGCAGAAAACAGGGCTTTGTCCAGGAGATAGGTGTCCTTCATAAGCTAGAAACATGGGAAAGCCAAAAGTCATTCCATGGTAGGTAATACTTTCCCATTCACAAGCACTGAGCCACCTACACACTATTATGATCCAGTGGGTACTCTCTTTTTGTTCTCCTTACACCCTTCATGCCTACGAGGCTTATAGTGTTTTGTGAAGTCCCACAGAGTCTCTCTCCTATGCCCATCTCTGGCTCTTTGAGGAAGTGTTACAAGGCTTCTGTGAAGGAACATCTTGTCACTGCTAGTTGCGTTTCCTCCTTGTCGCTTCCGAATGTGACAGGCAGATCCAATCTGATTTGAAGGCATCACACCAGTGATGTTGGCTCTCCAGGTGCTAGGCAAAGCATCCCTCAGCTGAGTCTATTGGCTGCCTTGTTGTAACTGCAGGAGGGAACCACAGCTGTTTCTTGCTGAGTGCCCATGCTCAGCCACGAAGTTCTCATCACTGTGGGGTCATGTCAGCTCTGCTGACAACAAAACCCCTATTGAGTGCCCTTTGTCATGTCAGAGAGGAATTGCTACCCCTTCTACTGACATACTAGGTGCAGCATCTCACCTCTGTTCCTCCATGTGGAGGAGACTAATGACTTCCAAGGGCCCTAAATAACACCTAAGTTACCAAACCTCTTTTCACTCAGGCTTATGTCCAAACCCTGCTTCCTAGGATATGCAGCTGAGCTGTTGACTGGACAAACTCCTCACACAGGACATACTAGACTGAGTTCTGTTGAATCTCAATAACATAATGAGAATAGTAACATTTTATTGTGCTACTCAAAGTCTTGTGTGCACTTTAACAAAAATGGTAACAGTTGCTGGGGGGTTGCTCCCAGGTAGAGGATGGTTGCTTATTCAGTCTCTTCCTCTAATTCATAGATTAGAAGAACTAATTAGAGTAAAGCAAAGAACTTCTCCCCAGACAACCAGGTCACATCTGTCCACAAAGAAGATTTAAAAAACTACCTTCAGTCAACATTCTTTAATTGTCTTCAGTTTAATACACACATAACCTTTTTCTGTTGATTTTTCCAGGATGGAGAGTGATGATCTTGCTACCTTTTTTGCTACAGAAATCCCGGGAAGAAGATGCACATTTTAAGAGCAATGGTAACATACCATGTGGGCATCTTGCCAACTGATTAAAACAGTCATTGTAAATTCTTCCCGTTCATGTTTTTACCCACTTTAATCTAGTCAGTTTTCTTCATACATTTTGTTGGTTTAGAGCCACTGAAAATTTTGCATCTCATGAGTAGAAATTCTTGAAATTTCCTTTGCAGTGATATATGTTGCTAATGAGTAACAGTGAATTGTACTTCAAATCTTCCTAGAATTTACTATGCCCACTTGTAAAGATTTGGTATTGATTATGTGACTCGTTTCTCTGGATGAGAAATTGAAGAGACTATGTCAAATTGCTATTATTGCTAATGCTGTTATTTTTGTAAGCACTAGTGAAACATTGGCTGACAATAGGCATCAGGCAATAGTTTATGCACCACACTAAGGTTTCTGGGAATTGACTAGTTTCCTTGGGAAACAGTATTTGGAGCCTGGCAGAATCTAAGTGGAAAAATGTTTATCTCCAAGTTGACCTGCAGGAAAAATTAAGCTAGATTGTGGCACCCCGACTAGCCTTTGATAGCTGCAGAGTAAGTAACCCTGCATAAAGGCAACAAAACCCAGATCTCTCAGCAGTCAGTAAGTGTCTTGCTGCTTAGCCTGAAGTGCCTGAAGATGGAGTGCCAGCAGCTCAAATCCTACCTATATCTGAGGAGACTGCAATATTAGCTCAAGTTGCCATCAATAGTCCAGGTGTAGTCTGCCCAGAAAGTGGTGCTTTCTCCTTTCTTACTGGTGACACTGTTGCATTTTGCCTACAACATTTAAATATTCTTTGGAGCTGGGCTGCACATCTAGGACTTCTCCTTCCCCCCGAGTGCTCTGACCTCTAGACTGCAGAATGTTTCCACTGGCTCCAGTTCCAGCACAAAGACTTTTTATTTATGCTGCTCAGACTAGAAGGGCTTCAACTGGAAGACAGATAGTCACATTCCCAAATGTGCCTTATAGCCTGGTGATTATATCATTTGTTTAGGAGAGGAGAAATATCAGATACCTGCAGACAAAAGAGCATTGAATCTGGGTGTCCTTTGACCTCAGATGTCCCTGTGTCCGGGTAACCCAGTATCTACTAAACTACTTCAATAAAAAGGATCTTCAGCAGCTCTTGCTCTCTTTTTGTCACCTGAAAGACCAGATCTGAGTATTCCTGTTAATCTTGGTTTGCAAGCCTTATTATCACTTTGTGAGTGTCGCTGTGGCTTGGGTATGAGTTAGGTGAGTTAGCACCAAACCTTCCCCAACTCATTTTTAAGGACTTCTGGGCAGTAAGTAATTCAGCCCTGTGTGTTCTGCTGCTGAGTTGGGCACCTAAGCTTTAGGCCGGCACCACAGTACTCAGGCCTTTTGTTGGATCTGTTTGCCACCCTCTGAATTAGGAAGTTCTCTATGTTTAGCAGCAGAAAATTTATTTGGCAGGTGCTAGGCAACTGAGACATGTTCTTTGTACTTCAGGTCTTAAAGAGACAGTTGGATGCCTATTTCTCTTTGTTGCACTAGGTTCTGCTTTTCAAACACAACCAAGGATTGCACAGCATGGGGAAAGTGTCATGATCTGGGCTTCTGCAAAATATGGTTTTGAAGAGATGTCTGACACATCCATCCAAGGTCAGAAAGTGTGAATAAAATCACAGCATCTGTTGCTAGGTGGAGAAAAGTCAGTCTGGAGTGCAAACCATATGCAACACAATTATATTAGAATCACCCAGTGTGAAAACACAAGGATGAATCAATGGTGCAAACAAGAACCAGCCCTTAAAAGAATGGAAAGAACAAAAGGCAGTGAAAAGCCATGAAAAGGGACAAAGTTCCTAAATGTACTTTTAAAAGTGTATGGTTTAAGTGTGTCTGATTTCTGCATTTAAATCACATAGTAGGATCTGGATGCTCTTGAGCTATGATGCTGATGATTATTCTTCCTGCCGCTGTCAGCACATCCAAGGTCACTTTCTCTGCTTTATCTCAGCTAGGTCAGGAAGGCCTTGCTGATTCATCATGCTTCAAGAAAAAGTGGGGAGGGGATTACGGGCATGTGAAAGCATCAGCTACACCTGCTAAAGCAAGACTCTTCAATAGGTGGCCCATGGCTCTTCAGGACATTACCTAGAGCTTTCACCAACTTCCCTGGTGGTCTTTCCCACTCTCCCATTGCAGACATACACCCTGCATAGAGAACGGGCGGGTATGAGCAACCCCATTGTGTCACTGCAGCAAGACAATGGTTATAGCCCTGATGGACAGACTAATGTGCTGTTGTGTTCTGCCAGACGCCAAAATCTCTGAGATGGGTCTATCTCTAGGATTATAGCGTGTAGTATGCACTGGGGGCAGATCTTACTGCTGACTGTAGTGCCTCTCCAATGTATGCTGGGAAGACAAAGGCCAGCTTGTTCCCTTGTGGGTGTGATCTTTGTAGCTGGGAGCTGCAGTGTGGAGTCTGGGCTTTGGGTAGCCCTGGGGGGTCTGGTGTGGGAGGTCTGGTGTTCTGGTTTGCAACAGGCTCCAGTGCTGTGGTGGGGAGCTTTTTTCACTCTTCAGTGCCCCACTCAAGCCCCAGGCTGGGTGTAGAGCACTGAAGAGCCCTTCCTACACTGGGCCATTTGGGCTTGGCACCTTATTCCATTTTCCCCCTATAAATAGCAATGTAGAGCCCTGTACCAGGACCAGTCATGAGCAGCCATAATATTTCTAATAATTAACTCCAAGTTTTTTCCATTGATGGAAACATTCCTGTAAACAAGGGCCTAATACAATCTAATTATTCCCTGTCTGATAAGGTGTTAACTTTCACTGAAGCTTTTGCCATTTGTATGGATCACTTTTGAATGAGCTCTTGGTAGCTAGTTTCACATTTGCACTTCAGCTTTCCTTTGCTGATGACAATAATTTGCCTGCCTCACCTTCACTCAGCCACTGGTTTTCAGAAAGCTTATGAGAACACAAATGTCTGAAACTTCTACCCTTTTTTTCAAATTTGCTTGAAACTGGCCAAGGATTTCAACGATCCTTAACAGGGCAAAGGACAGATAGCATGGACTCATAAGCTTCACTGCCCCAGGAAGCTAGGCTAAAGAAAAGAATTTTTTCTGCAGCAGCAGTGTCTAAAGGACTTTGCGATGAAAGTGCAGGTCTGGAAGGCTAAATGGTAAGAAGGATACCTTAAAAAGCAGTGGCATTTTTTAGAAAACAGAAGGTGAAAGAATCCCCCCTTTTAATTAGCTTCCATCAGGTTGGCAGTATGTCATATTTATGCAGGGAAATTGGTCTCTGAAAAAGCTATCAGCCACATATATGAGCATTATTTATAAATGGCTTCTCCTCTACAGCCTTTGCAATTAGATGATTAACTCTCTACATATCATAAACAGAAGGAGATCTTGGTTATCCCAGGGAGTCTCTTAAGGAAAGAAATGATCAGGAAACAAATGGATTCTATCTTTGTAAATGTTTCCCAAACTTTAAATTCAAAGGATTCAACCCTGACTGAGAGATTGTGAATACAAAAGATGAATAGTTAAAACTATGATCTATTAGGTCTTTTTGGAATATTTTAGACAAAATGTTACATTTTCAGGTAATTATGCTGCATATTACATGTTCCCCTCTAACTGTGAAGGGAACAGCTAGACTCTTCAGTTTCATTTCCTCCCTGCAAGAGCTCTGGTTGGAGAGCTGAGCTCTAAAGGATGAGCTCACATCCCACCGCAAGATTAGTGGTGTTTAGTGCCTGTATCCTGAAGCCCTGAACACAAACCAGCCCTGCCATTCATAGTTGTTAAGCAGAGAACTCAATCTCAAACCCAGCAGTTTTTCAGATATATCTTGGTGTCTGTGCCCAGAAGTGAGGATTTTTACTTGCCCATGCATATACGTATCTGTGCCCACAGACAGATCAGTGTAATCAGAATAAGGGTAAGCTACCAATTTCTGGCATCACTCTAAGTCTTCATGCCAACAATAACTGCTCAGAAAAATTTAACACCTGCACCTATTAATGAAGGAAAATAGATGTGAATGAAAATGCAATGTTCTCCTGTAGTAATCCAATTTGACCTCTCCCCAACTTTCTCCTTAGGGATTCCCACTCCCTTCCACTAGTTCCAGGACTGCAGTCTTGGCTTCACTCTGACTTTGAACCAGGTGTGTTTTGTGAGTGACTTAGCTTTGTAGCTTTGTAGCTCTGATACTGCCTACAAACAGCAGAGTGCTCCTGTGGCAGGTGGGTTTTGCCAACTAGACTGTTTCCAAACCAGAAGTCCCATTGGAGCTTCCAAGCTCCTAAATCCAGGTGTAGCTCCATCTTGGAGTGAGACCAAGATACAAACCAGGATTGTTCCTTCTTTTGTATCCTGAGGGAGGGAAACAGGCTGGATAAGCCCAGCAGAGTCTGTGATGTATCCTGACTGAACCCACTGGAACCCAGGTACCCATAAGCCACTTTAGCTGTAGTCAAAGAGATGTTTGCTGGGGCAGCAGTGAGTAGCATTTCGTCCAGTGGAAACACTGGAGTTTAGCTAAGCGGCTGTAGTTAAGTTACTTCTGTCATAAGTCCTCTGACATGCTGCAACTTGCATTTCATATGACTGGTCTTCAGGATTCCTGTCACCTCCTGAAGCACTCAGAATGATTTCCCTGGTTTCTCTGAAATGCCTTGATTAAAATATGTTTAGACAATGTAATGCAGCTACCCAGTTGGCATGTAGCATCGGATTAGCCATACCCCAAAGGGCTGGATTTAGCTGTCTGTCCTATGTCTGGCTGGAACCAGTGTCAAATTTGTTAGAGAAAGGATGTCACTGAAGCGGAGACAGGGCAACCTACCCTTCATGCCAGTCCTTGTCTTGATTCCTGATACAAGATGCTTTGTGCAACTTCTTATTTTCAGCAAAGATCTTTCCACTGCCTCGAACAAGAGAAGAATTAGGCCATTGCTGAGGACTTTTGAAAATCCCACCTGTGGCTTTGTCAGGAAGTGACTCATTGTGACGGTGTGCTCCTTCCCCCCCACTGATGTGCTCTCTCCCCCTCAACCTGACCTCCCTGTAAACAGCACGTATGTAGGGGCTAGTTGAGCATGCGCTAACTAAGGCCCGTCTAGTATGCAAATATGACTATGAGTCAATCATCTCCCCCCCATAAATAGGGGGCAGCCTGGAGCCCCTTGAGCTCTCCTGCACGGCAGCAGGCTGCACTGCAGAACCTCCCCTTGAGCAGGGACGCCTCTCAAGGTTACTCCTCGAGGTTGAGAGATTCCTTACCTGCGACAGATCCTCGGTAAGTGATTAATAGCATGCTGAACTTTTGCGAACTTCATGAAACTTTGTTGAGTTATATCTCTGACTAATTGCGCACATAATCCCTTAGACATAAATCGTTGACCAAGTCTGGGACTAGGACTGGATCCAGCTGCACCTAGGCTCCTCTCCAAAGGAGTTTAGAAAGCAAGGGGGTCCAGTCTGAACCTTGTGACTCAACAGGAGGGTCTCCGTTGCACACGCATCTGACCCTGTCCTTCATGCAGTAAATAACTGAGAGAACCTTGCCAATTGAACCTTGTTAAATAATTCTTATTTACGATTGAACTTTGTTAAGTCACTGTCTTACTGCAATAAACGTAGTGCTGCTTCCCTCTTATGAGTGAAGTGCATAACTCCTTTTGCGACACCCATCCATTATGAATTAAAGAAAAAAAAACAGAAGACTGGAAATTTAATAGTCTAAATACTGTTGAGTTATAAAAGCTAACCTTTACTGTATTGCTGAGAAAGGAAGAGTGTAGATAGCAAAATATATCTTCAAGTGTTTTGTACTTTCTTTGCCAATGCCAATCTAAGAACTGGAGAGGGAAAGACCAGGGAAAAGCCTAAGGAAACAATCTTGACAGAACTCTAGCTAATAATTCTTTTAGGCTTTATATTTCAGCTCTGTTCTCCAGTGTTTGTCATATTCACACAGAGGCTGGGGAATTATTCCTCTCTCTTCAAGTTTTCTTTTCCCCGTTTACATGTATTGATTTTCTCTTCTGTTTTTTGATATGCTTGAAATTAACACTGAGTTCTTATCCCAAAACCTCAGCACCTTTGACCCCCACACCGCCACCTTTTGCCAGTTGAGGGTTTACGGGGCAACACTGTTGAATCCTGCCAGAGGTTATAAATCCTGGAACAGCAGCGGCTGATCTGAAATAGCCAAGGAGGCTAAGGGAGAGGGAACAAAATACTGCAAGGTATATCTCCAGGGGCTGTACTTAGGGCTTTGCTGTAGGAGGCACTGGGTACAACTTGCAGGGAGCTGATTGCTCCTTTCCAGGGTGGTCACTATCCCACCAGGTGCTCCACAATAAACATTCAATAATGCTGTGGCAGCTGCTGAGTTGCAATGGCTGTTTGTGACACCACTCATAATTATCTTCCCCTTACCATCTGTTGATTTTACGGCTAGCTTGCCTTTTGCTTTCCACTTAGGTTTAGATTTTTGAGGCCTGGAGCCATTCTCTCTAGTAGAAATGTAGACAATGAATACTGACAATACATTTGGAGGCCTGGGAACTCTCTGACTTCCACTGGGTCTTTGACAGAGGACAAGCACTGCGATTTGTCCATTTGCTTTTAGATCTGACCAAAGATATGACTTTCAGATCAGAAAGATCCTTGTGAAAGAGTCTGACATGAACGCAAGACTCTAGGGTGGCAGGTACAGGACAGACGGGCTTAGTAAGATTTTCAGCGGCTCCTTTTCCATGACATCTGGAGAGCTGCAGGCAGTAGCAGTATTGTGTAGTAACATAGTATTATATATAGCAGGCATAATATAAAATGAATGAGTGTTTCTTTAGGAGTGAACAAATGAGTTGTAATCCCAAATCCAGAGAATTCTGAGCTGAGAGCATGCTGTGAAACTGTTAAAGAAATATGTCTGCTGTAAATGGCATCACAGGCTTTCTTTAAAACCAAATGTTTGATAGATTTGGGCCTTTATCTGATTTCAGATACAGAATATATATCACAGTTTATCCTGTAAAAGCAGCTGCTAAGCCTGGCCACATGTACACACAGCTGCCGATTTTACAACACATGCAGTGATAGGCACCTGAGAAACAGAGATCAGTAAAAAATTTATAATGTGTTCTTGACACCACAGACTGTGAAGAGAATTTAAAGTGAATAGAGCTAGTTAAAGTATAAATGCAAGTGAATGTGGGACTCTTAGCTAATAGCCACAGCATCTTTGGTCCTCCCAAAGTAAGTAAGGAAGCAACAATGCAATTTTTTCTGGAGAGCTCATTAACACTAATGGTATTATGATATCAAGCAGGTTGAAGGATGAACTTCAAAAGAGCGACCAGTAAAGGTGAGTGAGAGGCAGTGCAGTTTTCTTGCCTGGAAGTAGGATGGAAAATTCAAAACTGTTCTCAGATTAGAAATCCCAAGATATTTCCTTTTGGAAACTGTGGTTTCCAAAATAAAATGTGCTCCTTGGGATCTCAACCAGTTTGTCTGTAGGAGTGAAATAAAGCTGGGCGCCCTAGAAACTGCTGACTACGGTCTGTGTGATGCCTGTGTATCCCACCGGCAACACAACCAGTGGACGAATGGTATCCCTGCCTACCCCTTTTTTTTGGTCAACTCAGCAGGAGACAGATTGGTTTTGGGATGCAGCTACCAGGCCTCCAGACCTCCTAGTGCCAGGATTAGGTTAGCTGATCTCTGTGGGCACAGACACCCAGGTGCTGGAGCATCCCTGGTGAAGGGTATCCCTGAGTGTCACAGGTTTCTGGCTCCCAAGATCTAGGATTCTGAGCTTGGGCCACTGAGAGTAGCTAGACACCTGGAAAAAAACAGGCCAGCCCCGTCTGTCTGTCTGTCTTGCCAGCCCTTCAGAACCTGTCAGAAGCTGGTTAAAATAATGCAGACTGACTTTGATGATCTAGCTAATTCTGGTAAATGACAGAACTGAGAAATTTTCTTCCCAGCTCTACTTTCCAGTGCAGTTTTAAGGCCCTACATGTAGCTGTCCAGTGGTTCTGAGGAAGAAGAGAATATTAACAAAATTTTTGTAATGATTTAGGTTTTATTTAGGATAGGCACATTCACAGTAAAAATAGAAGTGTTCAGGATATTTAGTATAAAAATTAGAATTCTATTTAGAAAGATTCATGGATCTATGAGTCTCATTGTTTGCCATGCTACAGGTTACTATAGGGAATAATGCTGTTCATTGCAAATCGATGCAGACAAATAGAAACCAACACAAGGCCTAACTGAAGAAATACTACAGACCATCTTCTAACAGAAAATTCAAGCACCAGAATGCCACTGAAATGATGGCTGCCTAGATATCTAAGTAGGTCTAAAAATGCCAGCTTGAGAACCTATTGGAGTTTTTAGTAGCAGGCTTTTTGCTGAGGTGGCTAGCTAAACTGGATTATTAAGGACATTGAACTCTAGAGAAGAATGAAAATTACTTTTGATTAAAGGTGATCTAAATGGAGGACTTTCATTTTAAGTCCTTTGAACTGCAGGTATGGATTAAGGTCATGTTTGAAAAAATCAGATTCTGCTGCTGCAGTTTTGGCTTTGTTTCAAATGACAAACCCAAGTGCAGCTAACTTTCAGTTCTGTGGTCCTGTAGGAATGGCAAGTGTGAGTTCAAACTCTAGCAGTGATTGCCCATGACACCCAAAGCAGGAAGGACGGGCTGGCTGGCTCACCTCCAACCTTGCCTAATGGATATTCTCTGCAACCAGTCAGTCCTAACATGGGGACAAGCTCAATTTTTTGTTAGGCTCCATTATTTATAAAAAGGTAGATACCTCTCCAGGCACAGTAAATACCATGAACTAAAGCATAAGATCAATCAGTTAAAACAAGCCAAATTTGCACATGCTTAATTTATACGGAGACAACAGAGAATAGTCCATGTTCTGTTCCCCCCAGAGCCTTTCTCAAGGATATGACAGAAGGAAATTGACCCTTACATACTTGCTAAGGCTCCAGAAAGTGAAATATTAGACCTTATATTTTTATCCCTTTCCATAATTTCAGCAGAGTTATGAGATGGCTTTGTTTGTGTGCTTTTATTGGTATTTCCTTGTCTCAGGAATATACATCAAATTTTATTCTACAGATAGTGCCATGAACTCATTCTTCTTGGATCTCCCAACTTTTTTTAAATAATTAAAGATGCTGCTATTTATTCTATTAAAGAACATGCTAGACATTTTTAGCTCCTACTTTTAATACTTCTGGTTTGCAGTTCAATGAGAAGTTAATTCTGCTTATTGATGAAATTTATGTTGGGTACTTAGTCCTTCACTGTGAAGAAAGTGGTCTTAGATATGAATTGCTGTTTTGGTTCAATCACACTTTTATTTGTTTCAAGTTTTTTGTTTCTTTCTTTTTGCACACATTGGTTAACTGGGTTAATTGACTTTGTTCTGACATATGATATTCCTTACAGATAACCAGTTTTCTCTCATCTATGGATAAAAATTGGATCTCTTTCAACCCTAAGGGATATTTGAACTAATGCATTTGATAGCAGGAGTGGATTTTAGGTGCTGAGAATTTGCACAGTATACTTTATTGAAGCAGAAACCATATAAAAACTATTGTTATTAGGAGGCACAGAAGGGACATTTCTTGTGGACCCCTGGAAAGCCTGTGGAAGACAGTGTCTGTTTGAAGGTGATAGAAAAATAGCTTTCAATGCTTTTTAAAGTTTTAAGGCAATTTAAGAAAATATTGCAGTCCTTAAACACATTCTAGCAAGCCTGGAAGGCCACAGCAGAGGATATTCAAGAGTTAAATGTGTCTCTCCCCCTACCTGCTTTGTGTTTGCTGTGCAGAGCAGGTTAAGGGAGGAGCTGTGTTAAGGGAAAAAACCTGTCTCTACTGCAGCAATGCTCCATGGGAATGCTCTGGAGGAATTGTTCTGCTTGACTGAAATGGAAGACAACTGTGTTTTGGGAGGAGGAAATGGATGAGCAGTTTCCTTCTGGAGACACAGCGAACTGAGGGGAAGCATGTATCTTGGCTGATTCTCCTTTTTTTCCTGAAGAAAAGGATGATTTGCAAGTTGCATTGCCAAGACAATATGATCTCAGTATGGAAGCACTGCCTGTCTTTCATTCTGGACTGATCAGCTTTGGATCTAAGGCAACCAATTCTTTTTAAAGACAGGAGAGAAATAGAGAAAAATTATGAGGGGAAAGAAAAAGAAACCCCCTACAGTACCCCACACTTGTGCTACTTGCATGGTGACCATGGCTCTGCAGCCCATCCCAGATCAATGCCACTTGTGCTTTGTTGACCCACAAAGCATCTCTGTGTCCTTTCCCACAGTCTTCCCCCGTCACGCTCCATTTGCTGGAGATGCTGGCACAGCACTGCATGCATCAGCAGCAGTGCCCAGCTCTGGATTGATGCTAATAAGGATATACACAGGTCCTTTAGCAGTGTTGGTCAAGCAAACATTTAGCAGAAGGCCATGGGAACTATGTTGCTCTCTTGCCACACCTGAGGCTATATCTGCACAGCCAAGTAAAGGCAGACTCCTCTGCAGCACACTGAGCTAACCAGCTCAGTGCTGGGTCTGATCGATACACTCACGTATTTGCCTTCCCGATCAGACATGCCTCTTACCTAGCCTTGTCAGAGAAGAGCAGAGCAAGCTTTGTTGTATTAACAATGAATTTCTTATAATTTGGGCTCCTTCTGCTGCAGGTCCCGGAGCTCCTATTCTAGCAGATGTTGCTTTTGTGGGCTCAGTCATTCAGCTCAGGGAATTCTGTACATCCTTTTAATTCACAGATATAAAGAAAGTGGGTATTCCTACATCATAATTTATAAAAACAAATCCCACATGTTGTATTCAAAACTATCGATATTTCAATGGGCTCAGTACGAAATGGCTAGTCTCATGGGCTCTATCTCTTTGTGGTACATAATATGCAACTTCCATTAGCTTTGGAAACCAGTACAATATTCCTAGTGCACTACTTACACAATCATCTCGCAGGACATATAAGAAAATGTAAGATCATTCAGCCAGCTCAATAAAAGTCAAGTGATGAAATACTATTGAAATAAATATTGAATCTAGTTCCTAAATAGTCCATGGGGTTATGTCTTAAAAGGAATCAATAGATAAAGCAGATGCAATGGAATTTAGCCAAATGAATTGATCTTTTATATTAAAAATATCAAGTACATTGACTAGTATCTTCTTAGTACAGTTGGAAAACTAAAAAATATTCCATGATTGATTCCATATGCACAAATATATTTTTGCATATGTAGAGTAAATGTTATAGCCACTGTAAATATATATATTTATCGCTGGCATTTTGAAGCATAAGAAGTTCTACAGTCATAACAAGAGGCAAGCCGTATGCACAAATATAAGAGTGATTGAAAATTTGACTATATATAACTATTCATATTCACCTTGTGGGCTAAATTCTGGCAATTACTGTTAGCTATAGGGCACAGCTAAATCCTGATCTATGAAAACAAACAATAATTATCAGAGTGTGGCCACCATTTTTCTAGTATAGCGGATATAAGAAGGAAGAACATGCAGTATGTAATGTGGGTTTCTACCATTCTTCATGTCTTTGCATCCTCAAGCAGCCTTGGAAACAAAGGAAGGTGAATAGATACATTTTTTACCTACACATTTTTTACCTACACAAAAAATGTCACTGAAAAGAATTAATAAGGAAACAAGATCTATTTACCCTCACAGGATAAGTTTTAAGGCATAGTCTAATGTAAATGCACTGACCATCCCCACTAAGAGAGCTCTGAGAGTATCTTGAATATAGCAGCTTTGCTCAGACTGGGCTGAAGAAGCTGAAGCCTGTCTGGCAGCACCAGCTATTTCCAAACTTTATAAATTTTTCCCACTTCCTACAGATGAAGAGAAGAGGAATTTCATCAGTAGAAGCTCCAATAACTTGTGTTGGTAACACCAATAGTCTACTTCTTTTTTTCTACTTCCCATAATTAGAGATAAGACAAAGAGGAAACTGTAATTCCTCGCAAGATTGCTGGAGGATCAGAGAGCTCTACGGGCAGAGCTGTGGTATATGCTAGCAGGTGAGAGGTGCTAGATGACCTCCAGAACTCCCTTTGTATTTTTTCTCAGTTTTTCCATGTTCTTAAGGTTCTATGAAATATCCCAATTAATACTGCAAAAACAACGAGAGACTGAAATCTCCTGCCTCAGGGTTTAAAACAGCCTTATGCTTTTATGGATTAGGATGAGGATGGGGACACTAGCCAGTGGAGGACTCCTTGCAGGTTCCTCTGAAGCATCCATAGACACTTCCCTTGTAGCACCCAGGCTTTTCTCTGCCGGAGACAGGATGCTGTGCTAGATGGACAGTACGTCTCATCCGCCACGACAGTTTCTATGTTCTTGTCTGCTCTGGGGATGCTTCAGTAGACTGTGTCAGAAGTTCTGGGCTGGATGTGACAGTCTTCAGTGGATTCTAAAAAAATTTTTAGCATGGATATGCTACACTACAAAATTTGCCTATAGCCAGCAACACTGACTGATTTTTCTAACACAAAAAAGATGAATATACAAGTGGTCTGCTGGTAGCGTATCAGGGAAAAGGGTGGATAGGGTTTGTAGAAGAAGCATCCTGAATAGAAGCAGCGTGTGTGACATCTAAAGAGAAGAAAAAAGGAGAATCAGTCTGAATACTGTTGAAATAATAATGGCAGAAGTTAAAAATCTCTATTTTTAAAAAGGTGTTAAAAAGTCTGAGTGCTTCATGCATTTCATATCACCTTGATCTGGCTTCCTTAGTTGTATTTGAACATGTTTTAGGTAACTTATGTTACCTCTGCTAGTAGGGAGGTGATGAAGTCCTGTGTTCAAATCAAACTTTAAATGAGTTTTTAACCAGTAGCTGGCTCTGAATATAGATTTTGCTTTCACCTGTGTTAATCTTAGGCTAGCATTCATAGCAGCTAATAGCTGCTATACATTTAATCTTTGCACATAGCCTAGCCTGAAGCTATTTCTGCAGAATGGTATTTTCAAAACTTTAGAAAGCTGAATCTTTCTTTAGGAAAATTAAGCCAAATCATACTCTTCACCTCTAAATCTCCCATGCTGTATTTAAAGCCTACCCTTTCTCTCTTTAGATATTGCATGCTGCACAGAGTGGGAATCACTGCTGTTATGTCTCCAGCACTGTTCTGCAATAAGGATAAACATCCAGGATCCCCACCCAGTGGCCCATGTTGTTGATTCTCACCATCCTAGCTCTCCTGGTTAGAAAGTGAAATTTCAAACAGTCAGTAAAAGGATTCAGAAGTCAGAGGGCAATTCAACAAACATAAGTTGCATAACATAGTAAACATAAGGGCATACAGTGTAAGTCTGTTTTTTAAAGAATTTCATGGTTATACATATGGATATTGGCTGTTTTTTTGTGTGTGTGTTTGGTACTGGCAATACAGTATGTCAAAAGACATCCCAGAAAGCATTGCATACACAACAGTGGTGTCACTGCATACATTTCCCCGGCTTTTGTATCCTGATCAGTAGTACATGAAATGGAGAGCAGATTGCCCCAAACACCTTTTCATATGTGAGTATCACATCGAATAAAATGCTTGTAAAGTTTAATGTGTTAATGATGTTGCTCAATGGGAGACAGTTCTGGAAAATTGGATGGGCTGTCTTTGGAGTTGTTGCTGCCATGATGTAAACAGCAGCTTCTTTGCAGAAAAAACCTCTTCACAGAATAAGCACGTTAAAATTTTCACTTGGTTACAGGCAGAGCATCACAGAAAACACACACCTCAGTTATATTTTTTGTCAGTGAAACCAGTAGCAGAACTACACAAAGGTGATGAAAGTACCCTATCTTGAATGTGATTAAAGGACAAATCCTTTTTTCACCAACTACTTTGCCATCTCCATGATCTTTTGGTATCCCATCCCAATCATCTGAGATTCTCTTCTCTTCTCACGTGTGATGAGGTGGCACCATGCCCAGAATGGCAATAAGTCTTGTTTAGTCTTTTCCTTGCATGTTTTGGAATGGGGCCACTAATGAAGCTTGCTAGTTTGCATTTTGATATCTTTTCTTTCCTCCATCCCTTTTCTTCCCCTCCCTTCTCCTTCTACTTTCTTTCTCAATTCAAGAATTTCAAGATAGCTTTTCAGAGGGAATTGTTTTCCATTCTTTCATCTCTACCTCCCTCAGCTGCACCATTGTAAATGGCTTTGTTTTTCTTTAATGGATTTTCTTGTAGTGGTGAATAATTGTTTGGTTCACTGCTTCGTTTTTCATGCTTCATTTGCCTCATGTTCAAACTTTTGCTCTCCCTTGAGCAATTCACTTTTGTTGCTTCTGCTTTGCTCTGCAGCCTGTGGCTAAAATGAGATCTCAGCTTGGAGTTCAGGCTGGGCCTTCTGAAGGCAGCAGCTGTGCCTTGCTTTACTTCTGGTTTGCTGGTTTCAGTGGCATGAAAGCATCATTTTCCCAGTGGTGTTTTGTACATCCAGCTGGTGAGAAGTAACATTGAGTAGGTAGATTAGCCTGCAGCAGCTTGGTGGATTGACAGCTGGTGGCAGCAGAAGAGGCAGAAGTTTCTTATGCTTAGGTGGGTTGTGGTGAAAGGCAGACCATGAAATCAGAAGACAGGTAAAACTTTTCTGCTGACTGGATCTCTCTTCAGCTTGTCTTATGACCCTACGTCTTTTGAGTGTTACTGAAGTCTTTTTTAAGGTAAATAACCTTAAAAATATGACCATATGAATATGTGACCATACATATGACCACTTCTACTTTAAAATATGCTAGAAGAAGAAAAAAATATAAGATCACAAAATGACAGGCGGATCCTGACTTTCTAGATGAATTGAACCTATATAGGCTGTGTCTAGACTGAGTGGTGGTGCACACAGTGACTCTGGACTCTCCAAAATGACCACATCAGGGTTCTGGATGGAGCTGGCCCCTCTAACCTCTTCCAGAGCATGTTCTTAAAATCCCTTGGTATGAAAATCAGGGCACAGGAAAGGGGAGGGGGCTGAGCTGGGGCTGGAACATGATGTTCAGGGTCATCTGGGCCTGGGAACATGCAGATTTTTCTCTGCCCACAAATTAAATGGAGCCAAAGAATCCATACTGAAGAGGATTTGTTGGTATTGGAAAGTGAATGTTTTCTTTACTAACCATTAAATCTGGGCTCGTATATGCAGTAAGCCCCCCACCAGTACAAGTTGCTCCCATTAAGAAAAAGCAGAGGAGAATCAGTGCATGTTTACACCAAAGGCATTCTCAAACACAAATGTGCAGACAAGCTCCACTAAAAAGCCCTTAGCTCAACTACAGGCAGCAGTACAGGACTGGAAGCTCTGTTAAGTATCAGGGATTTCTCATTATTTTTAACATATGCATCTCCTCCTTTTGGAGAAAAATATAAAATGATGTCTGTTCCATACTGAGTGATTGCAGGGAAGAAATAGGAGCAAAGTTAGCATTTCAGGAATGGTATTTGTGTAGCTTATTTGGTGTTCTGTGTGAGCCATGTCTGTGAATATATATATATATATAACTGCTCATCCAGTACAGACACCTAAATTATCCTGTCATCTGAAATAGAAAGAAACCCATTCATGTCCATCATGTCCATGTCCAGCATGAGAATAGTGAGGAGTTAGAAACAGGCCAGTCCACTCTTGAGAGTTATGCATTTTAGGTGAAAAGCATTTTATTTTACTAAGGGCAAGCAGAGTTGACTAAAAATAGTATGTAATGTCTTCTCAAAAATACAGCACTCTTCCATGAGATCACTGGCTACTTCAAGTATTTGGTTAGGTATTACAGTAATGGTTACAGAATAATGACATTTCCCCACATACTTTTGCTGTTTTCTCCACAGGGTTTCTTGTAGCAGATGCCTGCTCCAGGGAGGGTACATGGATGTCAAAATTGCAGACACAGTGTGTATTTGTTTCTTTTCCAGATACTAGCCTGAATCATGCAGTTTTATCACCCTAAAAGGAAATGAAATAGGAGAAGATTTCAGATAGATTTTGGCCAGAAAGAACAAGTCATCTGATTATAATAAAGCACACTGCGTGCCTACTACTTCTCCCTGTATCATTAGCATAATTTTGACCACATCAGTGATTATATTCTTGTATCTGTTCATTGTCAGCACAAAGATCCATATTTTCATTCTGTAAGAAGTACTATTGAATTCAAAAGTGCTACTCTGAAACATCCACTATAATGACATTTGAAAACAAATACCATTCTGATAGATTGGACTGTTGTTTTTATGTGGACTTTCCCGAGACAATTTCCACATTTCAACATTTCTACATTTTTTTTTCATATAAGATATCACAACAATCTTCTCTGATAATGTTGGCCCCAGCAAAACTCTGTCTTTAAGTCTTCCTGAAAAAAATGAAGACCACCTTGGACTGGCAGCAGCCTGGGTTCCACTGAACTTTTGGGTCCAGCACAGAAACACAGATGGTGGCAGGATCTCTGGGATATGTTACAGGACTCTAAACTGCAGTTTACTTCAGGGTGCTAGAAGGTGAAGGGGGAGGAGGAAGACTAAACAATCCCTTAGTTCCCCTTGTTAAGTACATAGTTGACTGGAGAGTGCTATGTTCACTGTATTTTCCCATTCCTGTCTCCAGACAAAGTCCAAATTAAATCAGACAGGGCCAAGGCCTATTTTCTGGTCCTGATAGCAAATGCATGGGTCACGTCTGTGTAACTAGCCCTCTTTCTTCCACCTCCAAACCTGAACAAGAAAACTCTGGGGAATCTTCATCCATATATAAATATGGAAAATACCATGGTCTGTGTCACCTTGGAAAGCATTTCAGTATTTCGGTGTTAATTCTAATGGACTAGAGCCATATGAGGCAGGGAGCATGCTGTCAAAAAGTGCAGATGATCGTGGCTATTGCCTGAGCTTGTACCCTGGTACTTTTTGGTTTCCCAGCCTCGATATAGCCTGTACGTCCCTGTCCAGTTTTGGAAGGTGCTTCCAGCTAGAACCAGGAAAACCTGCAGGAGCCTGGACATTGTGCCTGGCAGGGGCTCTGTGAGGGACGTCACCTTCAGGACAGTCCTTGGAGCTGGAGAAGAGATAGGGCCTGTTTGGGAGGCTCTGCACAGAGCTAAAGGTAGTCAGGGTGTGCCTGGGTGATGGCTGACTTTGCTTTGAAGCCACTATACATTTAGGACAGTAAGATAAGTGTGTGATGAAAAGCAATGAAGAGTGAAGAAATGCGCTAGTTTTATTTGTCAATGTGCTCCAAAATGCTCAGGGTGCTTTACTATCCATATGAAGTTGGCTATTTATTTCTAAAGAGCAGCATTTTGGACAAAATGGACTTAGATTAGGAGAGTATTTCATGTTATAGGAAGGTTAGCAATTTACAGAGGAACCAGACATAAAATGATTATTATTTCTTCTCATTTATTAGCAAAATTTTTTTCTACTTTTTCTTTAAGAACTCAGTTATGACATTAGGAGTGGGCAACCTTTTATCAAAGAGAAATAGGACTGATGACAGAAAAACTTACTTTCTTCTATTGGAATTATGAGAAAAGGAGTCTGAAGGAAAAAGATAAGGAATAAAGTGAGAATAAACAAATCTCTTGGGGGAATAAAAAAGTCAGATAGATGTATTATATGTGTGTTCTTATTCTTGAGGATTACTATACAATACTAACATCATATTTGGTTGGAAAAAGGAAATGATTTGGTGCTCACCATAGTTTCACATTAACGGAGTGATCCTATGTTTCCAAGTGAAGCACAGACACATTGTCTCAGATCTTATCTCTTTGAGCAAGGTGCTGATTTAATTTCAGGCAAGGCTGTACATTACTTTAGGCAAACCAGATCTAAGGTTTGTGTAAGCAGCTTTTGTTCTGTGTATCAAGGGTTTTTGTAGACATAGCCTAAGCTGATGTAGAAGGCATTCAAGCTAAAATGAAGAAAAGCCAAGGTAAGATTGAAACAAATATCCAAACAAGATTTAAATACTGCTTTAACTTAGGACTTAGACATACGATTGTCTTACAGTGGATAACAATTTACTGCCTATCAGCTGCGAGCCATATGAACTGTCTGCATACAGGCTCTTAGCCTACCCCAGTAGTGAGGTAATTCAGCTTAGCTAAAATTGCTACAGCAGCTCTCCTCAACAGCCACTAGAGCTCTGCTGATATGCACTTACTTACTGAATTGCTGTAATTCAATTTTGTGTTCGAATTCTGAAAATCAATTTGGTAGAAACAAGCCCCCTTGTATAAGACCACCTATGCTCAGGGCTGCAGCTATATGCAGAAAGATTTATTTCATCTGTGGGCATAAAGTGTAGCAGCTAAAGCCATTGAAAGATTTCCTTTCCAACTTTCCCTTCCCATTTTTGGATGTCATGCTGTTGAAAGTGGAAGGTGAAAGGAAGAACAGAAGCAGGAAGGGGGAAGGAAGCCACTCTTGTGTTTCCCAGAATGAAGCAGCTGCAATTCTTCTTGACCTTCATATAGATTGTACAAAAGAAAGAAAAAATTGCCCTCCCCTATGACCTTTCAATACTGTCAAGATGGCAGTCTAATTAGTGCTCTATGCTAGGCATATAGAATGGCAGGGTTTTAAATAGTCACAAACATCCTCATCTATGCTGAATGAACAGCAACTAATTCAAACTTTCTCAGACTGCACAACTGGCTCCTATTAACAGTAATTAGAGTGAAGTATGTGCATTGAGGGAAAACAGCTGTAAACAATGAAGAGTTGGCAAGCCTGGTCTCAGTCCCTCCTAAATAGCTATCCTCACCTTACAGCTTGAAGTATCTGCCTATGAAATGTCTTCAGGAGGGTTTGGATCTTGCTGTAGCTCCTACTTCTGACTACACAGCACTGTGTAAGGAGAGAGAAATGCTTAAAAGAAGTGATACATTTGCTGTTGTCCTTTGTTATGTAGGACATTTCAAATGACACAACTGATAATAGATACAGCAGAAGCTTGAGAATGTTTGATCATATATTAAAAAAGGAAAAAAAAAAAAAAAAAGTTAAAAACTTCCAAGTAGCAGAAAAGCCATTTCTGGAAGCCACCAAGTAGGATCATAAAGTCTGTTTAAGTACTTAGACTGCATGATTTCAAAAGTAGTCAGAAACAATTTAATTTTTTAATTTTTTTATGGGCTTCTAAAAGTCACATTAAGTAGCTGTGTCTTTAGCTGCTTGATCACCTCTGTAAATGTAGTGCAGACATTTAGCAGTCATATTTCAGTGAAGAGCAGTGAGGATTTGTTTCCTCAGAAATTTCTGAAAATCAGGCACCTTTGAAATTTTTACTTAGGGACTTTGGTTATGATTTGCTAACAGGTCAATGGTGTTCAATGATTGTCCATGCAAAATTATGTCCTCTGGAAGAAATACATCATTTTTTGTGATTTAGAATCAGCCTAGCCTACAAAATTCTACAAGGAAAAATGAGATAAATCACAAAATATGTTTCATTTCTGGTGATCGTAGGTGCAGTTCTGAGAAAGCTCTGAGCAGCTATTTTTTAAAGACAGCTCCAGCAGTACTCTAATAACATTTCTACTGTCATCATTAAAACTAGCCAATGTCAGCCAAATAATAAAAAGTTTGAGTAACCTTTACTAACTTTATGACAGTTATGACGCATGATATGACAGACAACATAATAGTTTCCTTTTATTTTTAGGGCACTAAAAAATGGCTTATTCCATCACTCCAAACCTGTCTTATAAGCAAAAATTTACTCAAGGCCAGTGGTGTCACAAATAGCTAGAAACAGATTGTAACCATTTTATTCTGTATTAATGAAAGAGAGTAATTTCTAAGCAAATCTAAGCATAATGACTTATGAAAGAGACATTTCTAAGCAAATCTAAGCATAATGACTTATAATAAAATGGTTAAAAGGAGAGAACGTCTGCATGATGGAGAATACTTCATAAATAAGAAACACACATGAATAAAAATAAATAAAAAACCATAAAAAAGTTGTCTTTTACAGCCTTTTTACATCACGTTTGCAATTGGTCCTATTTATCACAATGTTGTCTTATGTGTTTGATAGTAGGGGAAAAGTATTCTTTATACAAAAAGTCCATGATACCTGCGGCCCCCAGCTGCAAAGATACAAATTTTAAAGAAGATACCAGTAAATACTTCTATTGGATTGTTTTCCCAAATTACTTCTGTTGTCAAAACAATCCCGTTACAAATAGTAGCACAAGCAAAACTTGCTACCTTCCTACAACAGGATCAGCTGATTTGCAAGGTCTCTCTAAAGAGCTACTCAGCTAAAGAGAGCAAATTCAAAAGTCAGCTTAATGTTAACCAGCTAAAAAAATGTCACAGATGTGGTTATATCCCAACCTAAGTTATGATAAGGATAAGGATAAGGATAAGCCAATCTAAGATAAGGACAGAAGGATGAATCACACTCTGGTCACGCTAACTCAGAATTCAAACTTAGCTTTTGGATGCTACCATTGCTTCAGATAAATCTCAGCCTGAATTTTCCTGAAGCTGGTATGAAAGGATGCAGAGCTAGCTAGTTTTACCCTTGAAATTCATTTCACTGTAATCTTGTTTAACCTTTTTGTGAGGTTTCTGGAGGGAAGGAGCCTCCATGTGCTCTCTCACTTTGGAGTCCCCTAAAAAGACAATCTGACTTAAATGACAGCTATGTATTACAGATACTTGTCTTGTTGAAGTAAATGGTCATGTCCATTAACATCATCCTAAATCTGTGTAATGCTGCACCTTTTCAGGGTTAGCTCCTTCTCAAAACAAAGAGTAGCCATCTGGTTCAGATCCTATTTCTTGTGTATCTCAAATAGAAAAGAACATAAGTAGCCATGCTGGACAACTGCAGCAAAAACACAGGAACAGGTTTGAAGGGCACCTTCTTGTCTTGGATAATCGTGTAAAGTACTAGGACATCCTACAGTAAACCAACATTAAAGCTTTTTATTGGCATACATTTTTACCGCAGTAATGGAGGAGGTAATTTATAGACAAAATTCACATTCACCTTACACACCTGAATAAAAGCACAATGTTATGTAACAAAATAAGACTTAGGCTTTTTTTTTTTTTTTTTTTTTTTGAACACTGGGCTTGCTCTCTGCTATTTCTCTCTTCTTCAATGTACTGTAACTGAACAGTCTTTATTTTTACAAAAGTGCTGTTTCACACAAGCTCTTAGAGCTCCAGGATCAATGAGAGATCCTGGAAGGTGAAATTTAGACTGACAGAGGGAAAAAGGGCTTTTGCGGCACATTCCATTATTTTTAAATAAATGACCTTAATGAATGCGTTAAGCAGGAGCTGGCCTTGAAGAATGGCAATAGTAAAAGCACTGCCAGCTGGACTGGAACATGGGTCCTTTGTTCCAAATATTGCATATTTATTCTGGATCTAAATGAATATAGGATTTTTTCCACGCTTCTAATAATGAAGTGAATGCCTGCCCTCCCCCAGGGAACTGACGCTGACCAAGAGGCAAGCAGTTGTCAGACACTGCCTGCAGCAAAGCTTACAGCTGCTCCAGACCAAGCCACACTGAAGAAAAGACTATTAGGTCTCTGGGGATGCAGATAATAGACAAAAATGATAATGTATGTGGACAAAAGTAGAGGACAGTAGCGCTTTCTGGGATTAAGGAATGGGCAAAAAAATGGTTTTGTTATACCCTGCAAAATGATTGCTGACTCTCGTTTTAGGACGACCCCTGACCTGAAGGAAAATAGTGGATGGCCCATCTGCTTGGTATGCAGGAATCCTCAGGCACCATTTTGTCCTATTATGTCAAAACTGGTGCTAAAATTATGAATGTGTTATCATATCTCTTTTCTTTGTTATATGACACAAAGGTACCAGATACTTACCAACACTCCCTCTCCCCCCTCTCCCCCTTTTTTATTCTCCAGACATCATTCCCCTTGCATAACGATTAAATAGAAACAGGTCTTTCTCACACAGTCTTACTTCTCGCTCTCTTTTCATTACAGGGGAAGCCATCCATCTCAGCTCAGAGTAGACATTTCTTCAATGAACTGTGGATGGCCTGAGAGCTGCTAATAGGATATGGAGACTTTCATTACTGTGTTGGTCATCTGAACCTGAGCCAGCTGGGGGAAGACTGAAGGGCATTACTGTTTGTCAGCTGCATGAAATATATGAGGGAATCTATTCTGTGGTCCACTTCATAACATCACAATGTTGCTGGCTCTCTCAGCATCTGAGAGAATGATTTATGAGAATCTGAACTATTTTTCCCCAACAGCAGCACTACTCAGGTTAAGGTTGAAACATGTTAAACAGGGAGGTTGTGCCGGGGTTCCTATGTTATGTCTTTGTTGTGGCCAAAGAGAAAATATGTGGCTCTATGGCTGTCAGCTCAGGAGCTTGCATCAGATGTTGGAACCAAAATTTCAAAACTGATGCTAACATTTGGTCTCTCTGACAAATCCAAGTAGGGCACCTGTGACTTCTGTTAAGTTCACTAGGCTGTATTGACAGTCAAGTCATACCATTTTTGCTATTATGAGGATGCTTGAAAAGATATATTTATGGCTCTGATTATCATGAAGGTGTTATTTACTCTAAATCCCACCAATCTACTGTGGGCTTTACTAGCTTCTGCTTCCTTAAAAAGAGAGAAATTTCTACAGCAGCAGAGGGTAGGACCAAGCAAAGGATCCTGTTAATTTCTACTCAAGTTTTTCGTAACCAGTAGGTCTGAATCAAGATTTAAATTGTGCCTTATCTTCAAGCCTTTGCATTTAGAGAAATTTTATCAAGAGGGCTCTTTAGTTTATTTTTATAGAAGTGGAAACGGGAACCCTGAAATAAGAAAACACAATTCCTTGAATCACAACAGTCATCACAAACAGGAAACAGTTCTTATGTCTGGTTGTTTTCAGAGCATTTTGTTTATATTTGCATCTGTTGTAAGAGAGATCCTGCTTCTGGGCCTGATGCAGGACACAAGGAGGTGGCATTGCTCACAGAGAATATCACACTGCTCTGCAGCTGCAGGCACGAGGTCATCACACACATTGTCTGAAGTGTCCCTGTGTTTGCGCTTTCTGCACAGATCTGTTCCTGATGCTACTGTTGCTGGGAGCATTTATTCTTATTATCTCTTGCATGCAACCTTCATTCTGGCCTTTACCCTTCAGCAAGCCTGGGCAGATAGAAATAAGTTGGCTTACAGCTGTAATTCAAAGGCATGTGAGTTCCCCCTTAGTTGCCCAAACTAAACACCTCTCCAGCGTCATCCAGCACCTGCGAAGGTGATAGTCAAAGAGTTCTCTTTAAGAATATAAAGAAACCTTATGGATTCAGAAGGCATGACAGTAAGGCATAATCAAATCTGCCAAGTAGCATAGCAGATTATTATTTTAATTCCCTTTTTTATGTTTGGGAACAGATGTGTCACAGAATACCTTAACATCGAGCACATTGCTAAAATCATACAGCACTTAAACAATATCCCTAACTATTATGGAGCTGCATTGGCTGTTAATGGGAAAGGAAAGATAGTGTAGAAATGCAGCTCATGAACTGAGCTCAGCAGGCGTCAATGGTGCTGCTCTGTGCCATGTGAAAACAGCACTTTGTGACTGCCCCAGTGATTCGTGAGAAGTGTTTGTAGATGGCCTGAGAAAGAGACAGAAAAAAAAATGGGAACTTCTGGGAACAGCCTACCCAGATTCCCACTATAAAGCTGGGCAGGTATGTCAAACTGTATCTAGGATACCAGGTGACAGCTCTCTAGGGCAATTTCACTCAGATAAATGTCCCTAGCTATGGTATAACTACACAATTACGTTTATTTGATGTGAGGTGACAACCAAAGAAATCTGACTCTTTTATAAGATCTTCTGAAAAAAAAAATCTCAGTAATAATACCTTGCATCTACACAACATTTTTTCATGCTTGGATCACAAAATGTACTTGAAGATTTGATGTCACAGCATCGTTATTAGGTAGATCGATTCTACAAATGTGGGGAAGTTTAGACGCATAGAAATTAAATAACTCGTCTGAATTGACACAGGAGTTCTGACTCAGAGCTGAAAATGTAATTTAGAATGACCAAGACCTCATCTTCTTTTTAACCACTAACCTATACTGTTTTAAAATATTTTTTCTGCTTTTGAATTCAGATATACAAACTTAGTTTAGCTTCTGATATGTAGATAAGTTGGTTTTGATGCAGCATCCTCAGTGCTATTCAGTTGTTCAACTAACTGAAATAAAAAATTGCTAAAAATATTCCTGTCCTTCCAGTGATTTACATGGATATGAATCCTACAAGGACTAAGCAGGCATAACATGCATCCAGACATTTTAACACAACAGATCGCAGTAAATATCTAATGATGTCCTCTAGATTTGTAAAAACAAAGACAAAAGCCATGATGCTATTACAAAACAGTAGTTCTTCTACTGTAACATCTGGCCTTCAACAGTAGCTCATCCTTAGTGCTTCTGCTCCCTTGTGTATTAGACCACGGAGGAAAAACTTTTCCAGAGAACCAGCTGGCCCTGACTTGATACCCTGAAGCATGAGGATTGATAGTGCTTATCATGTTGTCATCTTAGGCTAAGCTGCAGATGCTGTTCTTTTCTAGAATTTACTAGTGTACTTCCTTCAATAGTATCCTGTGGAAATAAACTGCTCAGGTTAATTATACACAGTATAAAATGGTATACTTGTACTGTTTTATGTCTGCTGCCTTTCAGTATGGATAAATTATTTTTTTTTCCTTGGGGTGATCTGAAGGACAAATCAGGATCAAACATCTGTTTTTCATCATATTATTCCTGATTTTATATACTTCTAACATTACTTCTTTAAGTTACTTCTTTTTCTTTTTTCTTTAAAATGCGTCTAGTCCTCCTCAAGGCTTTAATCTTTCCATTATCCTACCAGGGACCTTTTCAGTATATGCTAAGTCCTTTCCGAGACAATAACCAACAGGGATCATGATATTCACTGTAAGGTTGTATTTATGCAATACCCTTCTAAAAATTGCCATTGACTTCAATGGGCCTTTGACATGTAACTATTCGTTGAAAAGGAATTTTTCTGCTTTTATGTTATCTAGTTATTTACTCTGTATTTATGTAATCCTCGACACCTCTGTACTGTCTTTGCTAATTTAAATTATGAGTGATATTTGTTAAATTTGTCTTTCTACATTTATTGATCCCCATTCTCCAGATGTTTTGTAATAAACTCTCAAAACTAATCTGGAGAGCATCAGAAATTATCTCTGGATCAAGTGGTTATTGATTCTTAGTCAAATGCTTTGCATCCTTTAAACAAACATATCTTTTGCCTTTCCCAAATGGTGGAAATATTTGATCTAAGGTGCTTTAAACATCAGCTAGTATTCAGCCTGCTCCATCCAGCAGGATTGTGCGTTAAGTGTTAGAACAAGAAAAACTGTCAGTCTCTTTATGTGACATCATGAATCTATTCCTTAAGATGTTCCAGACGCAAGATTTATTTACCCGAAAGTTGAAGACATTCTCATGTCTTTTAAAGTTTGATGATTACATTAACAACTTTGGCGCAGGGCATTTCCTAGGGATTAGTGACTGACTGGGAGAAGTGGCCTCTGCTTCAAGGTGTCAGCTCTTCCCACTCCTTCATCAATTCACTGAACCTGCACTGCGCCTCCTCTGTTATTGCTCAATAGCAACGATTCTTTTAAACGTTAATACATGTAACTACTCATTTACAGTATACCAAATTTATGTCATGCAGCATGCTCCAATTACTGTGTTTCTAATAACCTCCTCATAAAAGTGATCTTTCCATTATAATTAATGATTGAATAATTTTTATAATGAGAGATAAATGTTGGTGTGGTGACATAAAGCAATATGCCTCCCTTTGTCTGTTCAGGTTGCTTTTAACACATAGACTATGCAAAGGACCAATATGAGAAAATGGAGCAGGCATCTTCTCTCTGAGTTACACACAGATTTGTGATCAAATCAATCAGCCACAACAAGGAATCAACCTGAGGTATTCAGATTCTTCTTTTCTTTGGATTTTTATATTATCCCCAAAAGTTAGCATAATGTAAGTAAATTGATTTAATGCTCTCAAGAAATCCAGACCTAATAACCAGTTTTATTGTAACTGAGAAGAAAGCTGAACTCTCTCAGCATAAGCAGATTAATTGTACAAAGTAAAGTTGTCTTTTAAGCTCCTCTTATATAGCCCGCTCTTCTTGTACCTTTGGTACAATGTATTGCAACCTTGGAGTTTGTGCCCAGTCCTGGGACACTCTCAGCATTCACAGCTGCCACTCTGAGACCCAGGGAGTGGAGGGTCGCTACTACAAATGACTGGGCAGTTCTTCAGAGCAGCCTATGATAAATCGCTCACTTTCTCATCTATCTCTGGCTGTGAGGACAACAGTAATAATACATCATGTTGAAAATAGCATGGCACAATGATGTTTCAGCATAACATACCAGAATGTCTCTTATTATAGCTGTTGAAAGAATGATGGTACCTTCTCTTCAGTTATCATTCACGGTGACTGAGAATAGGATAAGCAACATTCAGACCACTGTTATTTATCCAGCTTAAATGTGCATATAGTTTTAAATGTCTTAGTTGATGCACGGTTTTGCATGCATTGCTATGGGCATCAGTGCTCAGAACTGTTTTGGGGATTATGCAAGTTTACACCACATTAAGCCAGAAGCACCTCGGTATAATACATGCCATACTGGCTGGGTGGTTATTTCTTCTAGTCACTTCGGTGTTAATTGGATGTGGCAGCAACCTTCTTATATTGGAATTTACTGCCAAAGTTTAACATGGAAGAAAGCTGAGAAGAATAGGCCTGAAGCAGTTAGTAGGGTGTTATCATGCTTGTAAGGATAATACGAGATGGAAGTTCTAGTTTGCTTCCCCTCAGACTTAGTTGTAAAAGCTGTCATAACTGATTAAGTTAGATTTTCTCATATTCAAGACAGAGGTAGAGGTATCCAAAATTTCATAAATGTGTTTTATCTAAACATTCCAGCTGATCATTTCCCTAACTGGTGTGCATTCTTTACCTTCATGGCTTTTGCTATGATAACTATACTTTAATATTATGAATTATACATCAATTATTAGCTCATGCTGACAGCTAGGTTTGGTCAGTCCAGTATTTGCAGACACAGTCATCTGAAATCCATTCAAAAAAGATACACTGAAGATACCGGAACTCTTTAACAGCTGTGAATAAGAAAATTGAACAGGCATCAAACGGGAGAGGGCACATTAACATGTGGTGTTTCCTCTCTTTAACAAAACAGGACATTTTGTGGCAGACAGAAACAGAACAAAGTATTTCTTCTTTTTCCAATCCATTCATGCATTGCACCATAACATGCACCATAACAATATCAGAAAAGTAGAGGGATAAAGCACATATTTTTGTAACAGAGGGAAGCAGTCCTGAGCAGGCTAGTTATCAGATCCAATTTTTTGCTATGTTCATTTCATGTAGTTCATTTGATCAGATGACACTGTGTTAATTGGTGCTGTAGAGGTTTTTAATGGTACCTCGTAGGAGATTTTTGATTTTCTGAGCTGAAAGCTTATCACCTAGTTTAATTTAAGAACCTGCTGTTCCCTTTGTGAATACATTGTCAAATTTTCCTCACATATTTTTCTATGCTCTTAAGAAAAAATGTATGTGGAGTATGCTCTTCCAGGAACAGATCTAGAGGCTATATCACTACATCTTTGCTTGTCTCTATCTACACGGGATCTTAGAGACCTTAAAGGGTATGTTTTAATCAAATGATTCCACAGACATTTGAGAAATGTAGGATTTGGCACTATTTTTAAAGTGAATTTTGGTTTTGAATGCCTACATTTTCAGTGCATAGCTTAAGAGATGTTGTTGAGCAAATCCTATATAAAACTTTAAGTCATCTCCATGCAGAATTCCAAAAAATGGCAGTCCCTCTAGAATGATCACTCACTTTTCAAAAACGTCATCAGGTCTCGAGAATCCTTAAAATCTATAGCTGGCTTCTGGTCTACACTTTGAAATCTTTTTTTTTTTTTCCTAAATAAGCAGAATTTTTTGCATGAACTTACAGTTTCTAAGAAACTTGCTTTTATGACATTTCTAAGTGTGTTGTCAACCCTAAACTGCTGTCATAAATTTATTTTGAAGATTTCTCAGTTCTAGCTGGTAGGATAAGTAAACACACAAAAGGAACTGAATCAGACCTAGCTATGGTTATGCTTAGATGCTATAGCAGGTGCTGGTCAAATGGGTAAAATAGTCCTGAAGCAAGATCCCAGCACAATTGATAAATAAACAAAAGGCTTGTTTGCTCAATAGAGGTATGAGATTCAAATATGCATAAGTGCAAGTAGAGGTCTGTCATGTGCAGAGACACTGCTCAGCTGAGTAGCAGCCTTCTGTGATAAAATGCATAGCTCCTCCCTAATTTTCATCTCCTTTCCCAAGTAGAATAGGAAGGCCTAAGTTATTGTTGAAGCTGTTTTTAATCTTCACTATACTTTTCCTCAAAGCCAGACAGAAAGTGGAGATCCATTTAAAGAGATGTCTCATAGAGACATGGGCAGATAGCAAAACATCACATGTGGTATAATGCAAAGTTTTAGTCAAGATGTAGCATGGCATTAAATCAGTGCCTTGAGATACTTAATGGATATTGTATCAAGACAGGGACTTTATCAACCAGCCTGTAATTTTAGGAAAAAAAAAAAAAAAAGAGAAAATTTTAATTCTTTTTTTTTTTTTTAAGATGTAGTTTTCCTTAACAGGATTGCACTAATAATCCCTCCATCTTTTGTAATGCTTCATTCTTCTAGTTGTTTAGCCATTAGTGTGCTCAGGAAGATCCTCACTCAGTTCCTCTTTAATTTACATTATCTGGGTTTCCTTAGCACTTTTCACATTCTTCTTTGTCACAGACAACGAACTTGTCCTTTATCCAGCATATCATAAGAGATGTAAACATGCTCCTGCTTTATTCCAAATGCAGAAGAGAAACAGCTATCAAGCATTTTACCTTCCTCTGAATCAATATTTATGATTCATTGAGTACAAGAAAAATGAGAAACTGAATGTGCTCCACTGAAAAGAACACTGCCTACATTTGGGAAATCCAGTGATAATATTAGGTGTAAATGTCTATTATATAATAGCAGTTTCTCACTCCTAGCAACAGTCTGACTGTCATAGTCTTAAGTGTCCAGTAAGACACTGCATTTCCACAGTAGAACTTTTTCTTTTTCTCTTCCCCTTCCAGGGCTACACTACTGATTGTTTGGCATTCAGTGTTGGTTGGAATTCAGTGCTGGCAGGAACCCCATCTAAACAGGACTGTCACTAGTCCCTCAGAGTGATTTGCCTGGTTTTCTCTAAAGGTACTGCCATCTATACCTGAAAGAGCAATTACAGATCTGAATGCTGACTTGAGAGGCCCTCACCAAAGTTCTTCAGCTACGTTGATGAAACCCTATAGCTTCAGCAAAAGCCATCTCTGCATTATTGAAATCTATCACAAAGTTTTCAGAAAGAAAGTGGCACGGAGGGTTCTAATCAGAGAGACATCAGAGATGTCAGTGAGCCCTCATCACAAGCAAACTCTTCAGTTCTCTGACTCCATTTGTCCCCAAAAGAATAAACAGCATTATATTATTTCTCATACTTAACGCTTAATGGAGCATTGAACAAAATACAGCAAAGACAAATTGGCAAAGTATGCCTTAAGTGTCCTATGATAGGAATACAAGTGATACTTGGCTGACGCAGTCTTTTCTCTTCACTCACTGAGAGATGTCAGTCAAGACCTCTTGCACCCTGACAGACCATTCATTTACTGGAAATACTTGAGAAGCTTTGGATCACTCTTTTCCCTGTGTTAATAGTGTTAACAATGAGCTCTTTATCTAAGGGTCAGTAGGTCAGTAGGCCGTCAGCTTGCATTACTCTTTGTTTCACTTCAGGGCCCTGTTTCCTTGACCAACAAAACAGCATGCGGGCTGGATTTTTCCTGGGATCTGTTCTGAAGTGAAACAACTGGGTATCTCCTCAAACAAAACCCATGAATGGTTTGATGCTCAGATCAGTCAAGGACAGTTCTGGTAGGTGCTATGGACAGGACTATTGCACTCTCTCTACCCAGCTCAGGCCTCCAGCATGGACCCAATATGCAGGACCTTTTCATACATTGTGATATTGTAGCCTGCTATATGCAGCCCACACTCTCAGCATTCTGCTGGGAGGTTATAAATGTACAGCAGGTGTCTGTCGCAGGCAAAACAGTCTCCACTCGGGGAATTTCACTTAATTTAATTTAATTTATTTTCAATTAACATAAACTTTTAATTACTGATTTGGGTATTGAGAAAACAGTAGTAGAAAACAATTAACAAAACTTAAGGAAACACATTCTCTTCCTCTTCCCCAGGTTCAGCTTCAGTCCAACACCTCTCCTCCCCCCTTCCTAGTCTCCACTCCTCTTGTTTTTGCTGCATGTTACACTCAGGCCCTCCCAATTCCTTTGGTGAGGCCACGGCAGTGCAGGAAGTTGGGATCAGTGCTTAGGGGTTTCTTTCTGCTGCTCCTTGCTTCTTACTCTTTTCCTCCACTGTCACGTACTTCCTATTTCTCCTCTGGTCCAGCATGGTTTCCCCCACAGGCTGCAGTCCCTCGGAGGGGTACCTCCTCCAGTGTGGAGGGCCTCCTTCCCAGAGTGCACCTCCAGCCATTTCCCCCCAAACAGTCCCTTCTACTCGCATCCTCTGTTTTATTTCTCACATGTTCCCTTTTGTATTTCTTCCTATGTCTACTCTAGCATGTGTCCTCACATGTCCTCTCCTGTGTCCCCTCCTCTGTCTCCTCCCCTAGCGGCTACTGTCCTTTCTTTAATATTTGAGCAGCAGCGCTATGTGCTCCTCTGACTGACTGAAGTTTTGGCACAGGGTGTGTTATTTCCATCTGCTTCAGAGCCATCTGGAACTGTCTGTGACTGGCACAGGGCGGTTCATGGCCTCCTTCCACACAGATCACCCTTGCAGATCCCTGCAACCAAAGCCCTGCCATTTATGCCCAATACAATGTCTCATTTTTCAAGCATATTTAAAAAGAAATAATAAATCTTTTAAAAGTTAAGAAATAGTAAAGTATCTCAGAGATACTTTACTCAGAGAGACTTGACAAGGCCTGGAGGAGAACCCAAATTTTTGTAGCAGAAGGACTCAGAAATGCAGGGCAGGAAGAATTTCTCTGTTCACCCATGGGGAGCAGTAGCGTGGCATCATATTGAGAGATTTGAGGCCCAAACCAAGCTATGTAGCTCAAAATTAGAAAGACTAAAGGTGGCTCATGATGAAACCCAACTCAAAGCAGACAAGTAGAGAGACTGTAGGGGAGTAGACACAAATGAGTGGGCACATTGCCTAAAGGATATTAACTAAGCCAGAGCGCTCTAAAAGGGAGTAACCCTGGAAGTGAGCAACTATGGAACTACCAGGAGAACAGAGCCACTCTCTGGAGCTTATCACTCGCTTGGCACATGGCATCCTCCTGTGGATGTGGATGAGTGGAGAGCAATGGATGTAATACACCATGATTTTATTAAGGATTTTGACATCTTCTCCCATTGCATTCTTATTTGGAAGCTGAGGCAGTGTGGACTAGAAATAATGAACTGTTCAGGGGGTTAGAAACTGGCTCAAAGGGTAGTGATCTGTAGCTCAGTGTCAAGCTGAAGGCCAAAAATGAACAGAGTAACTCAGAATTTGATATAGAGGCCTGTATTATCATCTTCATCAAAGACTTGGATGACGATATAAAGTGCACTCTCAGCTAATCTGTGGATGACATTAGATTAGCTGGAGTGGCTGACTTGATAAATGGCAGAGCTTCAGTCCAGGAGGACTTGATAAATTTGAGCATTGGGCCAACAGAACCTCCTGAAGGTTATGAGGAGAGAGAAGTTCTCCACCTGAGGCACAATAACTCCATATGTCGGTACAGGCTGGGAAGAGACTGCCTGAGTAGTACTGCTCCTGAAAAGGATCTAGGGGTTGCAGTGGGCACCAGGCTGAATGTAACCCAGCAGTGTGCTCTCATAACAAGGAGGTCAAACTGCATACTGGACTACTTTAGGAGGAGCATGGCTAGCAGATCAAAGGAAGTTATTATCCCCCAGTACTTGGCACTCAAATACAATATCTAGTTTTAGGCCCTCAGTACAAGAAGGATGTGGAGAAAATGGAGAAGGTCCAGTGGAGGGCTGCTAGGATGGTTAGAAGCCTGGGGCATATGACTCAAGAGAGGTTGAGGGAGTTAGGCTTGTTTAGTCAGATGAAGAAGATGCTAAGTAATTATCAAGCAGCTTACAGCTGTTTGAAGGGCAGTTACAAAGATAACTGAATGATGCTCCTCGCTAGATGTGCTAGAGGATGTAACAAGGGGTAATGTCCACAAATTGCAGCTTGGGAGGTTAAGACTGGAAAAAAAGTCACTAGGATAGCACAGCATTGGAACAGGTTGTACAGACACCATCCATGGAGGTTTTTAAGACTCTGATAGACAAAGCCACAGCTGACCTGATCTAGCGTTAGCAACAGTGCCACTTTGAACAGCAAGCTGGACTAGACAGCTCCAGAGGTCCTTCCCAAAGAACATTTCTCTGAGTTTATGATACTTTGCATTGTTGTTATTCTTAGGAATCAGCCACAGAGCATTAGAGAGTGATTTCTGGAGTGCTTTGGAATTTGCTTAGAGCCATGAAACATCTTTTAGCCACCTATTCACTGTACAAAAGAATGTTGTTTATGCTTTCCAGATGTCAAGGAGCAGCAAGGGCAGGCTGTTCCACAAGGGAAGGGGAGCTGGGATCAGAAGGTGATGGCAAGGCAGGCAGGGACTGCAGCCTTCCCTTCTCCTCAGGTAGTTCAGTCAGCCATGGTCAGAATCGGGTGCAGGGACAGTTATCAGGATTAGTCTCAGCCTCAGTGATCAGCCAGAAAGTCTGCTGTGAGGAGGCAGGTACAGGGCCAAGCCAGGAAATCAAGTCATTCAGTCAGGATCAGGGTCAGGATCAAGGCGATATTAGACTGGGTGCAGGCACAGCTGCTATGCGGCTGTAAGGTACCACATGCAGGGCCAAGCATAAGAGCCTCAGCTTAAAAGCAGTTCCCAAGGGAAGGCTTGGTACAGCAAGCCCTTGCTTTAGCTTTTGTCACAACAATTCTTACTGGTCAAGAGCCAACTTTGGACTCAGCCAGCCAAACTCCCTAATTCAGCCAACTAAACTCCTAGGAGTGGAGAAGTGTGCTCCAGGCCCTGACACCAGAAGGATTCCTGCCCAGAGCTCAATCAGTCACAGCCTAAAGCTGGACAGAAGAGCCTCTCTGGCTCCTATGCCCCCTAGCCACATCTTGGTTACAAGGCAAACAGTGATTCAAGTTCACTTAATGCCTTTTCAGTAGACTCTTTAGTAGACTTTAGTATCTAAAGTCCCTAAAAAATATCCCACACTAGAGAAGTGGTGGGTTCACCCCATCCAGCCAGACTGTGGCTGCTTCATCATTCTGACAAAGCAGCTGGCTTGACCATCTCCTTGCTGCTGGAAAAAAGTAGTATTCAAGGCTTAGCTAAAGAACAGTAATCTCTGATATTCAAAGCACTTCCTGATCTTACGTTTTCTTCTCTTTCCACCCTTGCAGCAACAAGTTCTTGTGTTGTGTTTAATTAACTTCCTTTGGGTCACATGGGAAGCCTTTCTCCTGGCTTTGCAATGCATCATGTTACTCCTCATGAAAAGTATCTCTGGAATATAAATATGTTAAGTTTATTTTTTAAGACATTCTTGGCTTTCTATAGGTACCAAACATAAATAACACAATGTTAAAATGGTTATCAGGCTGCTTTAATTAAACATCCTCCTTCCCCCCCCCACACACATACTTTATATCTTTTTTAGATGTCCTATCCTGGGAGGGTCATGATATCCAGCCATTAGCATTCATGGGGGAGGAATCCTGTGATCTCCAGGCAGGGAGGGCAAAGACGATTTTGATATGGACAAAGAGGGAGCTGAAACAGAAACACACATACATTGCCCTGCTCTTTACTGAAAAAGGTGGATCAGATCTAAAAGAAAGGTCATGTGTAGTAGTACCTGGAGTGAGTAATGCCTCAGAAGTGGAAGCAGGGAACAAAACCCTGCATCCTAGATGCATCCATAAGAAAAATGGCAATTTATATCCCAAAGAAGTGGCTATCTAAGTAACAGGGGCTGTTTGGTTGTTTTAGAGCCTCTGGATTTCCAATTAACACATGTGCAGTGATTGCTGGCTTTGTTTATTTGTGGTCATGGATAATTACACCATGTGAAGAACTAAAATATCCCCATACAGTGCAGCTGTATTGATCAACCTACTTCTAAGAATCATGAAAATATCTTTCAAGGGGCATCAGTTTCCTCCTTGTTCTGGAGGAAGCTGGGTTTGATTTGGCAGCATTGAAAGTGTTTAAAAATCACTCACTGTGATTACGGTGTTGGCTATGCTGGTCTTGTTAAGGTTGATACTTATTCATCTAAGGAATGAAACACTGAGCATGCATGCATAGCCAGAGATCAGTCACTAGAATAGTCAGTGGTATATAAGTCAAAAGATGCTTGTTTTCTTGCAGAGTGATTATTATTTTCTCATTATGTAATATTTTATTTCATTATATTTCTTCTGCTAGAGCTATGGCACTGTCTGCCAGTGCCAGTAATTCAAGGAGAGACATCCCTTACGGGTATGTGGGCATGTGGAAAAAGCTGATTTAGGAAAGATCATTGTTAATTCAAGAAACAACCTCATTCTGTTTGCACAAAGAATTAGATTAAATGCAAGGGAACCTTTCATTTTGGTTTATAATTCCTGCTGCTTCTTGTATCTGGCTCTTATCCGTTACCCACCCAATATAAGCTCAGTGGACTAAACTAGCATTCATCACTGTCCTTTCAGTAGAGCTTTAGTTTGATAGCATTAGTGTGAGACACCTTCTTCTGTGCTGCCAGGTGAGCAGGAATGATGTAATGCAGCAGAAAGTTGTCAGATCCCATAGCCAAGTACAACTCAGATTTCAAACACAGAAAAATAAACTCCTGAATGGCTGTCATGCTTCAAGGCAGAGAAATTCTCATCCCAGATGAAAGCATTAGAAGAGATCTTGGCTCTGTCTCAAACTCTTGTTTTGTGGTAACATTCATGATAATCATAAGCCACAATGTCATTTGATTTAGAGAAATGTCTCTTTAGTAATTAAAATACTGGCTTTCAAATAAAGTTAAATATAATTGAATCCTGAAAGATTTGTATCCTATTTGTCATAATAATCTTCTGCACATCTTTTACATGATTCCTAAGTGGTGTTACACATATAAATGAATGAAGACCTACAACGTCTCCACACTCTAGGTCAGTATTACTATCCTCAGTTTATGGAGCACGAAATGTAAGGCAAACAGGGTAATGATTTTGTTCATTGTTATGTAGCACATATGTGAGATAAATGGGAGTAAAACATAGACCTCTTCAATCCCAGGATTATGCTGCATATATGTACTGCAGAATTCTTCCTTTACTCTTAGAAGTAGTAATAACAGGCATTGAATTCATACAAACTACACCAGGGACTCTCACATTTCATCAGGCTATGGCAAGGTAGCAGGGTATTGGAATAACCAATCACTTGCACTTTCTTAGGCTGCTTCACCTGTGAAGTGTTAGTCTTTCACTGAGCTTTAAAGTCGGAGGAGTCAAGCCAAATTAGTAGTGAGTATGCTCGTATCCTGACTGTTAGGGTTT
Source organism: Apteryx mantelli (assembly GCF_036417845.1). Taxonomy (NCBI): domain Eukaryota; kingdom Metazoa; phylum Chordata; class Aves; order Apterygiformes; family Apterygidae; genus Apteryx; species Apteryx mantelli. Next base: position 37,786,957 of record NC_089979.1, read on the forward strand.
CTCTGCTGAGAGGTGGCAACTTTATATGTTCATGGCATATGTTCTGTCATCACTCCAAGCCTTGATATAAATGAGGGATTTTATTTTGCTGCTTCAAATGTGTCACACCAATGGGTTTCCCCTGCATTTTCCAAATGTATAATTGTTGTACAATTGTAATTGTTGTACATGCTATGTTCTCATACACTGCGGTGATAGGCCTGTCTTAAGTATCTGAATATCAAGAACAGCAGAGAGAAAAATGATTGTTCTGGGACAGATATTGCGAACCTTGACGTGCCAGTACATGTTAGAAAAGGTTATTGAATGGTTTTAGTGAGACCATGCTTATGTTATCCCATTCTTATCCAGAAATGCTTGCTTGCTCTGCCCCCCTCTGGAAGCCATAGGATGAAACATGAAGAACTTGAGGAATCTTGCAGTTCCCATTTCACTGTTTTGCCAATGTAGCTAGAACTGTTTCTGAGAAAAGGAAGCTTTTAATAGGCCTTCATATTTCTAACTGTACGAACAATGCAAAGCAGACCATTGTTCTGACACAATTATTAAAAAAAGGTGATGGAGAAAGTGTAACAGTAGAGGGAAGCACTGTATGCCTTATGGAGCTGGCAAAGGACTGCAAACCATGTTTTCTTAAATAAGGGAAACTACTAGCACAAGGTGTATGAACTAAAAAATATCAAAGTTAGAACTTTCAAATGAAATTAAAGCAATGAAAATCTCTTTGCCATGCAAAAAAATAGGGAAATGCGGCCACTGTACAGTGAGGATGAAACATAATCATGACATGGCACCAAATCCAAATAATATTTTTCCTCATTTTCTAGTAATAATGATGATGATGATGGTATGGAAGCAAATGCCAAATGGCTAATGGAAGTGAACACAGAGATAGGAATGACTGCATCCAAAGTGTGAGAATACTCAATATTCTCTTTCAAGAAACTAGATAATTTACACACTGCAATCTGAAAAACTCTCTGAATTTTTAATGAAATAAGGAGGAGTACCATCTGACCGGAAAAAAGCAGGCATACAACCCGTATATAAAAAAGAAGAGAGGGAAATAATCCAGAACCCATAGTTTAATCTTAACAGTATGTAAGAATAACACATATTTTGAAGGGTTAAATAATTAAAAGTAAGAAATTACATAGAAACCAGGATAAAATATAATACAGATTTAGTAGTGGTAGTTTTGTCAGATGGTTATTATACTTTTATGTATTAAAGGATGACTAAATTTTTGTAAAATACAGAAAAAAAACACTAAACCCAAACCTAAATCTCATCTATCTGTACTGTAGCTAACTACTGTAGCTAACTACTGACACCATACAGGAAATTATTAGCTATATAGGTGATATGAGGATTATAACAAAAAATAAGAGTTCAGAACCAGTAATAGAAGAGAAACAACAATTGGTCTGGAAGGAACTACTATTAGTGAAAATCCTTAAACATTTGGGATTGATTTTATAACATCTTCATTAATGACTCTGGGATAAAAAGTAGGAGTGTTCTAATGAAGTCTGGTGATGACACAAAGCTCAATAGAGAGACAGGTTGTAATATTGTTCAGGAAAAGCTAAATGACCTTGAGAGTAGAGTATTAAAAACAGGATAAAAATTAATTGCATAATGTGCAAAGTCATGCACTTAACGAGCTAGTAACGTGAACTTCTGCAAATTGGGAGTTTCAGCTGGAAATGACAGAGAAGGAGAAAGACCTGGGGGCACTTGCTGATTACAGGAGGATTGTGAGCCACTGGTAAGGTGTAGTCATGAAAAAAACAAATAGGAAAATAGGAAAATACTTTGCCTAATATATCCAGTAGAGCCAGGGATATATTTTTGTCAGTATGTAAGACACTCATCAGCAATCATGTGAAATATGATCTATTTTCCTTATTTGAAAAGGAGGATTTCAGATGGGAATGGATGTCAAGACCAGCTACCGGGATTTTCATAGCACTAGAGACATGAATTTTCTTCTGTGCGAGTGCCAGCTCACACCCAGAAGCAATAAAGCCACACAGCACAGCTATACTGCCCATGGACCCATGATTCTCTGTGTGGTGTTGTACCAGGCCCTGTGGATTTACCGGCTCAAGTCCATTATGCAACAGAAATATAGCCTCTCAGAGGTAGTTTTCTTGGCCTAAAAAAATAAAATTTTCCAGAAACTTGAATGCTTTCTATAAATAAACACTGAATTTAGTCTTCTATCCCCCAGAAGGAAAATGTTAAGAAAAAAAACAAATAAGGTGAAAATTGAATAAATTTAGGCTGAAAATTAGAAGAAACTTTTTAAGTGACAGAAAAGAGAGATTTAGTAGTAGAATTGTGGAGGAAAATAATAAATGTGTTTTAAGATGAACCTTGAATTCCTTAGAATCCTCTATACACATTCTTTCCCAAAGTGGACCCAGAAAAAGAGCCCTCAGTCCCTGAGTTGCTTCTGTAACAACAAAGCACCAACTTCTTGGTTTAAAATTACTGCTAATTTTTTTAGGTTTTCCAGGTCTCCCAGCCATACATTATTATAGAGATTAGTTTGTATTTCAAGTATTTTGATTTTTTTCCCCCAATATACTTTGAGTCCTACATGTCCTGCTACCTTTCTGCAAGTTCTGCATATGTCTGTAGCATTTCAAAGATGCTCAGAATCACACTGTTTTCAACAAAATCCAGGACAAGTAGACACTTGCCATCTCTTCATGTTATACAGCAATTCCATAGGAAAAAACACAGAAGAAAGGAGAGAATGAAACTCCGATGCATACAACTGCCCATTCTGAACCACTCTGTCATCTGGTTATTCACCCTTGCAGAATACTTGACACCTCCTGAAGGGTGCTGCAGATCTGTGGCACTGAGAGTTCAACAGCAGGACTCAGCAAGCCTCTGTTCTCTAATAAAATAGCAATGTATGGAAAGAGTCAATTCAATTTAATAATTATTTCTAATTTTTTTTCCCCTTCTAGTGCAGATGTAGTATGCACTACATCATAGGAAGAGTGACGGACTGATACTCTAACCCTAAAGCATTGATTGCAACTCCAGCATTGGGAAGGGCCAGACATACATGCCCTTGCTAGAAAATCACAGCAATGAGGACAACCTCTCAGTGTTAAATCATGACCTTTCCTAAGGGGGAAGCAAGGCTAGTTCCACCCAGTTATTTAGGCAATAATTTAGCTTGAACATCTTGCTAAAGAGTTTCTGGGACTTTGTGCCTTGATTTGGCAACCGAGGTAGAGACTCTGACAATACCTGACAAAAGGGGCCTACTGCCAGAATCGGTTCTCCATTCTAGCACTTTTGCAAACAGTTACTGAAACTACCTTTTATGTTTACAGATAGGAAAAAACAGGTATTTGTGATAGTATATATGAGAAATGGAAGAGTGACAAGGGAACACACTTTCTCTCTCACACTCACAGACATGTCCCAAAGCCATTAAAATTTCAGCTGAAAGGGGAAGTCTTCTCTATGATGTGTGAAGTGACAGCTCTTTGGCATTTCTCCAGCCAGCCCTCCTGCAGGTCCAGGCTGCATGAGAACAAGCTGATTAACAGCTCTCTGTACCCTGAAACTAGGGGCACTTGAGGGAAGGGGTTGTTCCTTTTTTCCTACAGCAGAGAGGGTAGCAGCACAGGCAATGTAATGAGAATTTTCCAGCAGTCTCACCTTCCCCTCCCCAGCTGTTTTTCTCACTCTTCCTCTGCCCCCCCATCCTCCCTTCCATGTGTTTGCTCATTTATGATTACAAGAAAGAAAAAAAAAAAGAAGAAAAAAAAAAGAACTAGCTGGTACACACGGGAGTGCAAAGCAAAACTGCTGCACAGACAGACTCCATTTGCCTTAGGATGGGTTGCTGCATCTGCTTGTGAGGCTGCCAGTCAGGACTGCAGATGATTTAAGAGGCTTTCTTATTGGCAATTTAGTTAAACCTGCTGTGCGCAGCTAGGTCTTGGGAGAAGAAAGATGAATGCACATTTTAATGACTGAATCAGCATATACTGGGAATCAGTATGGCAGCAGCCTCACTTCCCTGGGGGCTCACCAGCTATGACAAGTGAAAAGCCTCCAGCCTGTTAAAAAGTACATGATTGCAGTATGCCCCTCTGCTTGATATATATTCTAGATGGATCGTGCTGGGGCTCCCCGATGACATTAAAGCATACCCAGGGTTTGCAAGATGATATTGATGCTGTTTAGGCCCTGAATCCAGTGCTGCATCCCAGGAGAGATAAAACTGTATTATGGAGTGTTTTCAGCAGATTGTTGCATCCTTTACTTTCCTATATAAAGTGGTAATGTAAAATGTTAGATTGCTGACAGGTTCTCCCCAACTGTGGGTGTAATAGTTGTTTTACATACGCACACATACCCCAGTGATGGCTGGTGTAAATTAGTAAACTTCCATCAAAGTCAGAGAAGTTACATTGATTTATATCTGCTGAGAATTGCAGGCATAATGCTTGTCTCTATTTTTGTATATATATGCATATACATTCATATACTTCAATTTCCAACAGACAGACTTTAGCTATCCAGAACAAGGTCGTATCCTCCATCTGTTTTTATTTCCAACAAAAATCTCTGCAGTTATTCAGAACTACAAACATGTGAAATTATTCTATATCCTCAGTGACATTCAGATAATTGAATTTATATTGCACATATGCTTGTTTACACATACAAGAGCTCACAGTCATTATTGCTGTTGTTGATTTATGTTATTCTTATCCAAAGCTGCAGGCATTTATGTACATCATTCATTTTAAAATATTTGAAAGATAAATAATCATACATGTATAAATCATACAACAAACTAAGCCATCAGATGATAGTACCCTGATATTCCCCTCATCTCTAACTATTCCTGTCAAACTACCAACTTTCATAACTTCAGAAGATATAATCTTGCCCCCTGAGCTCAACTGTTAAAGCTATTTTGGACAGATGTGTAGGAGCAGGTTGCAATTTAAGGAAAACATACAACAGACCTTGTGAAATTAAGAAGCCCTAAATTTACATGTAGGAGAATTAAAGAAGTGGCCTCAGTAAACAGCATGCACATTTCAAGCATTTAACAAATCATATGTAAGATCAGAACCTTAGAGTTCAAACTTTAGTATTGTTTATGTGCAAACAGTTAAGCACCAGAAATCAGCCAGGTTTTTCACAAGAAGCTTTTTCTAAATTTTCTATAAAAAACATCTTAAACCTTCTTGCTAAACTCATCTACCTCCTGGATCACCCTACTCCCTATAAGCTTTCTTATCATGTCTGATTACTTTTTGGTTGTCTTACTTCCAGATCAGGAAGAACATTAGCTCTGATCTTCATTTTCTTAGCGATAAGGCTATATTTTACCATGCAATTATTTAAAGGTTATATTGTATCATTTAGGTTCTAGCCATGCAAAATACTTCATCTCATAATTTATTTTCTTCTGTAAAAGGACACTTAATGATTCAGCAAGACAGTATCATTATTGTGTATACAGAGTAGCACTGACTTTGTGAGTAAACAAACTCAACTATGAGCAGGTCCCCAGGTGATTTAAGTCACAACTCACTAAAGTCAGCACAGTGCCGCCAAGTTAAACCAACTAAACACATGAGACTAAATCCATACATGACTTATATAGCACATCTTTGCCTTAAGTCAGTGATTTCAACACCCAAACGATCAGGTCTTCAGAGAGACAGTTAGGCAGAGAAATCTGTAGTTTTTTGGTTGTTGACTGATCTTTGGTAACAAGTTACTCAGCCTAGACCTTCTATAGAAGATGAAGGAACTTCACAGTCCAAAAATAAATCTGAGATGGCACTTAGATCCTCACAGAGTTAGGCAATAGCTGAGTGGGGGAACTGGGGATCTCAGTTCTGAGAGCACAAATTCTACCTGACTTCTGCTGTTGGCCTTTAGTTCTGTATTGGAGCTAGCCACCAGCTCATTGATTTTCCATGAAGTGAGGTACAGTTCAACTTCACCCCTGCAGAGACGACATGCTCAAGGCCTAAACCCTGCTCATGTCCACTTTTGTATTATTTTGAGAGTGGCACAAGTGGGAATTGCATGTGAACTCAGCAAAAGAGTGAAATTTTCTCCATCAAGAGTAAAAATGGCAGAAACAGGGCCCTTCTTGTTAAATAGATCACACCAACAATCCATTTGCATATGTTCTGTGTTCTTTGGTATGACTTTTTTATATATTTTAAAGGTTCAGGAAACCTGAGAGGATTTATAACGTGTTCCTCTGAACTGTGATATAAGAGTTACCTCTCCCTTAAGAGTAACGATTTATAGGGTCTGAGCAGTTTTAATATTATTATTTTTTAATCTACTGGGGATTTCAATGCAGTTACTTTGAAAGGAAATAAAACCAGAGGGTAATTGTACATTAGGGAAAAAGAATGAGCTCCCAATTAATTATTAAAATTGACTGTTAATTTTAGAAACTTGCAGCAAATTGTTCATGAAAGAAAATTTAAAGATACAGGGATATTTCAAATTCCCCATTCATAAGCTGAAAAGTACATTTTAAATATTAAAGAAATCATACTGAAAAAGTAAATGACGCTAGATATATACTTAATTATTTCAGAGATCTGTGCCCATTTTCATATGTTGACCATTCAGAAACACTAACCCTGTAAGATTCTGAATATCATACATTTTCATTTAATGCAGACAAATATCCATGGTTCAGTACGAGAGCAGAGTGAGAGTGGTCTTCTGGTTCTTTGGATTTTTTTCAGGACTAAAAAAATCCATTCCTTACTGTGATGGATTAAGATCTTTCAAAGGCTTTCTTCATTGCAAGAATGAGAGTGTAATATCAGATCTGCACATATTGGAAACTAGCCTCTAGCTTCATGGCACTTCTTGGGAGTCAAAAGAGACAGCAGGAGACTTTGTGTCTAATGTCACTGAATGAAGACAAAATATTTTGTGGCAAACAGAATGGATCCAATAGAAATTATTTATCTTACATGGACCACAGAGTAACCGATCACTCTGCCCTTCCATGGTTTCCTTTTTAGTTCACATATGTGGATCCTTTTCAGTAGTGGTGAAAATATATATTTGCTTTCCAAGTTGGTTATTTGACTGTTTTTCATTAAAAAAGAGAGTCAATATATGTGATGACAGGGAAGGCCAGATTAGAATAAACTTAATATCAAAGCACTATTTTACTGTGAGAAGAAGATAGATAAAATATCCTCCCCCTTCTAAACTGATCTGCTCTTTCTATGTGTTCAGTCAGGTCTAATGACTTCAGTGACAAACTGTGATTACTGGCACATTTTACTCTCCTTAGCTCTGCATATTCAGCCCTGCAAATGAGAACAGGATTCAGCTCCATCCTGTCAGAAAGGGAATTTCTTATGTTCCAAGCATACCTCTATGAAACTGAAGGTTTCATACCTTAAACATAGATGTTCCTGAGGATGTAACTTGATTTGGAGTGTAATGATGGGGACAATGCAAAAGATGAGAGGACCTGAAGCATGTTCTCAGAGTACTGAGTAGATTGTAGAAATGGTGATGAGAAAGAAAACTGAGAATATTTTCGGTGGAATCAATATGAGACCCTGCAGTAAAGCATTTAGAGACTCACTTCTAGTATAGCACTGTGCTACATGTCGGTCAGCCAGCAGATCAGCAGGCATTGGTCACCTCACAGCAGTAGTAGGGGAAAAAAAACAAACCCTCAAGTAACAAACCAAATAAAAACGTGAAGCCCCAAAATGTTAAGCATGCATCAAATTTGATGCTTAAGAACCAACACACTTGGCTGCCTAAGGCAGTTAGTTTAGAGAGTCATGTTCATTCCACTTAGTATTATTAACAATTCCCAGGAAAGTACTGCATAGTTACAGTAGCTAGTACATTCATCTCTATCATATGTGCAAGAGTGGAAGCTTGCAACAGGATTATGAAAACAGAGTACATATTGGTTTATTTCCAAACTGATCTCTATACAGGAAATTGTATTCTAATTAGACTACTTATTCTACTGAAACTACTACTAACTTCCCTGGGGCTAGAAATGCTCTCCTATCAAATGCTGTAACAAATGCTCTTTTGAGAGCTTTGAGCTCATTGCCTTTGAGCTGCTGCTTCACCTCTTCCAGTCAATGTGATTGGGTCAGAGGATGCAAATACCTCATATGCCAATTTTAAACATGACACAGGTTAAATTAATGGCTGCATACTCAAGTCATTCTGAAAGCACAAGGGATCTTGCTCCAAGGATTCCTTTTACCTTTACTCTTGAAAGTTGTTGTAGAGTTTCCTCTAAAAAGCAAAAGATTCTGGCTGAATGCACATTCTTTCAAATAGGACAAAATCATGAGCTTTCCCCCTTTCAAGGGAAAGCAAAGCTGAAATTGTTCCTGCCACATTCACAGCCTGAAAGTCCACTTTGTATATAAGAACATAAGAGCAGCCAGTACTGGGTCAGGTCAGTGATCCCCCTAGACCAATGACTACCTCCAGCAGTGATCACCAGTGGATGGGTAAGGTGAATTATAAGAACAGGGCAATGATATAGTCATTCTTTGCCATGTACTACCCCATCCTTCAGCAGTATGTGGATCAGTGACTTCCTGATCTAGCAAGTCATGATCCAGAGGTCATGGCTTCATGTTTAACAGACCGTCATGGATTTTTCTTCCTTGGATTTGTACAACACTTTTCTGAAACCTGATTTCCAAAGGAAATGAGTTCTACAGCTTCACTGAGTATTTTGTGAAGGAGTATGTCCTTTTGTTTGTTTCAAAGCTAGCCCCTAGTGGCTATCATTTCTGCTTGTTCTTGAACTGGAAATGATAGTGAGAAATCATTCCAATTTATCTTCCTAATCCTGTTCATTATTATTAAAAGATGAAAAACAAAACAAAACAGACCATTATTATGTCCACACTCACTCATTTCTTTATGCTGAAGAATCCTACTCTGTTGAGTCATTTCTTATGCAGAAGTTGTTCCATCTCTTTATCATTATTGTTGTTTTATCATCTTGTTTGTCAGTATTATGAGTCCCTTCAGTAACTCACACAGGAGAGCTGTTCAAGGAAAAGAAACAAATATAGCCAGCTGACCTTAATCCACCTCTTCCCAAGAGTTATACTCCACAATATGCAGGGGTCGCAGAAGAAGAAATGTTTTTCACTGGTGCATTTGGTTGGGCTTACTGTCTTGACATGAGCAGCTGAATGTGAACTTGATTTGCCAGGGCCAGTAGGCCAGCCAAAGTATTTTAAGTACAGTTTCCTAGCACAGATTAGGTTTTCTGAGGCTCATACAGAAAGAGATTTTCAGATGCTAATAAAATGAGAAAAGTTCCCTCTCCTGACCTTCCTACAATGCCACAATAGTGTTTGTAGATTCCCATAACAAAAGAGAGGTGATTGTTTGTGCAGTAGGAAGATGGCCTGTGGAGCTCTTTGTCCAAGCATGTTATGGAAGGATGTTATAGAAACATATAGGTGTCCCATAAGAGACTGGGAAAGTTCAAGGAGGAGAAAATCATCCTAAAAACACAGGCACCACATCTGCTGAGGAAGCCCCTGAACTGAAAATGCTTGGGAGAGGGGCTGGAAGTATGCAAGGGGAAAATATTGAACATGTTTGTCCTGCTTTTATATTTTTCACTAGACTTCCACTGTTGCCACACTGTCCTCAAGTTTTGATGGGGAAAGAGTGATGAGAGAAATAAAGATAGTGAAGACCATGCCACCAGGTGAAAGCCTGCACTGCATACTTGCAGTGACTAGCTGTACAGCTGCTTTCTTGGCTGTCAGCAGCTCCGAGGCTCCATTTTCCTGATTTCCGAGGTGGCTGTGGTGCCCTGAGCCCGCAGCCTGGGATCACTCCTGCTCTCCGCTTGCCGGGAGTCAGCCAGGAGGGCGGCAGGAGGGCTTAGGACCCAGGGGGACGGCAGCCGCCATGTGGAAGAACCCAGGCTTTGGTGCACACGCCTCCTACCAAAAAAATTCATAGCCCCGTGGAGCTGGCGCTCTCTCATTCACAGTTTTCTAGAGAGATCTGAGCCTGAACCTGGTAGCCGGGAGATCTTTCTCACCCACCCAGCTCAACAGCAAGGACACCTACAGGGGGGGGAAAATATTCATCCCACGCAGCCCCCCGCCACCCCAAGGCAAAGCTGCCTGGCTCTATGCAGGTATTTGCATTTGTCTTTTCTCCGTTTGCAGCAGGGCGGCTCTCCGCGCTCCCCCGTCCCTGTCCCCGCGCCGCCGTGCCCGGGCTGCGGCGTTTCAGCACCGCCGGGCGGACAGCTCCCGGCCGCAGCCCCGCCGCGCCGCGGGCAGGGGCCGCTCCACGCCCGGCCTCCTGCTCCCTGCCCGCCTGCCCGCTCTGCCCACCTGCCTGGTCTGCACCCCTGCCTGCCCTGCCTGCCTGCCCAGCCTCCTGTTTCCTGCCCACCTGCCTGCTCTGCACCCCTGCCTGCCTGCCCGGCCTTCTGCTTCCTGCCTGCCTGCCCACTCTGCACCCCTGCCTGTTCTCCTGCCTGGCCTCCTGTTTCCTGCCCGCTTGCCCGCTCTGCACCCCTGCCTGCTCTGCCTGCCTGACCTCCTGCTCCCTGCACCTCTCCCTGCTCTGCCTGCCTGCCCACCTTCCTGTCTCCCTGCCTGCCTGCCTGGCTTCCTGCTCCCTGCACTCCTGCCTGCTCTGCCTCCCTGCCTGGCTTCTCTGCCTCCCTGCTGGCCTGCTCTGCTTGCCTGCCAGCCTGGCCTCCCTGTTCCCTGCTGCTCTGCCTGTTCCCTGCTGCTCTGCCTGTTCTGTGTGCTCTGCCTCCCTGACTGCGTGAGTGCCCTTTCTGCCCAACCTCCTTGACTCCTAGCTTGCTGTGCCTCCCTGCCTCCCTGTTCCCTGCCTGCCTGCCTCCCTCTCTGCCTGCCTCTCCTACCTGCCCTTCCTGCCTGCCTGGCCTCCCTGCTCCCTACCTGTGCTGTCTTCCTGCCCTCCTGTCTCCCTGCTCTCTATTTGACCTGCCTCCCTGCTCTCTTCCTCTCCTCCCTGCCTTGCTTCCTGCCTGCCCCACCTGCCCTGCGTCCCTGCTTCCTCTGCCTCCCTGCTCTCCGCCTTCTGCCTCCTTGCATCCCTTGCCTCCTCTGCCTGCCTTGCATCCTCTGCTTCCTCTGCCTCCTTTCCTCCTTGCCCTGCCTCCCCTGCCTCACACAACCAGCTCCCTGCCCCCCTGCTTCCTTTGCCTCCTTTTCTCCCTTCTCCTGTTTCCCCCTGCTCCTCTTTTCTGCCCCTTCTTCTCCTCCTTCCCCTTCTTTCTCACCAGCCTCCATCCTTCCTGGAAGAAGGAAAGGGGGCTGGAAAAATCAGATCAATTCCCCAGGAGCTGGGCAAGCAGTAGAAAGGGCACTAGTTGGAAGGGAAAGTTCAGATGCAATTTCAGAGTGAGTGAGAGGTCAGATGAAGGGAGAAGGGTTGATACTGGGAGTTGAGGACCAAGGAATGACCCCAGCCAAATGCAGACAGATAGCAGCTTGCCAAATACCAGCAGGTAGCCATTTGCTCCACAGCAAATTGATGCCTGTTTTGACCAGGCGTATTAAACCTGGGGGGGAGGAGGGAGCAACGGGAGGGGGAACCAAACAGGGTCAGACAAATGTTCTACTTTCCCAGTGGGAAATAGTGATGAATGATGTGTGCAGGGAAGATGTAGGGTGAACCATGCCTACCCTGTGGATCCTTTGCTGCAGGAAGTCAAGAATTAAGTTGTGGTCTCTGCAAACACTCAGCATGTTCAGGGAAGGCTTCATATAGAAAATAAACATAGAGCAAGTAACTGCTAGAGAAATCCCTTGCCTGCTATTGGCCTGATTTTAATTCTGTTCACGATGGTTTGATCCTGGTATGGGGAGGAGGTCACAGGAAGAAGGGAGCTTTCCCTTTTCAAAATGTTGATTTCCATATTTAAACAAGCTTCAGTAATAATGAAGTTAAGGAGCAGATGGCTTGTTGTGGTCCATCACTAAACAGTGACTGGATCATATTTGGAAGGAAAAATTAAATTATAGAAAGGCAGCTTTCATGTGCTTTCTGAGTAATCAGATGATAACACAGATTTTCTCCAGTAATAAAAGTTAATGCAGTGCCAGCATCTAAATGACATCTTATGTAACATTATTATGCCATGCACTGCACAGCAAAGGTAAGGGTTTTCTTTTTGTATAATGGTAAGTCAGAGAGATAACCTTACAGATCTCCCCAGTTTGCAGTCTGCATCCCAGCTTGAAGTTAACAGGGTTATCTTGGGTTTTGAGCAAAATGAATTCTGTTATTTATCTGTTATAAAATGTTGCTGATTATCTTAAGAATTCTGTTGACTCATCCCAGCTTTGAAAACTATTGAATATTTTCTAAAAAATAGACTCTTGTAAGGCATATGTGAAACAAGGGAAGATATTACAACCTATTCTAAGAACCTTGTCATTCTTACTTTTTTATTTCATCATTTTTGACTTAAAATCTGGTGCAGATATCAGATACTTTGATAGTGAGTAACACTGAGCGCTATTGAGTAGTAGTATAAGCAATGCAATTGAGTTCAGCAATGGAGGGATTGCAGAATTCTCCCCATTGCACTGAGTCATAATTTCTTAAATGCCATGTGCTTTGAACACAGAGGATGTTTCATTGAAATTTGTAACAGTAGTCTCCTCATATTCCAAAAGAGAACCATGCCAGTTAAATTACAAATGATCAGCTTCATAAACGAATTCAGAAAATTTCCTTCAAACTGGGACGGTAAGCTACAGCAATTCTTAATTTAAGTGTGCAGTTACTGAAGCATTTGTGCTATTGTTTGGCAAGTGAGTATTATTTTCTCTCACAGCCCGTTGCTGTGGTGTCTGGCGCATGCACAGACAAGATGTGACAATCAGATTCTACTACTAACAAAAAGAGGCAACATCAGCCTTTTATGGAGTGGGATGTTCAGTGAGCAGAAGTTCACATGGTTTCTGGTAGATGAGTTATAAGTCTTTTCCCTTTTGATACTAATATTGCTCTTGAGATTTTGTTTGAGAATTTCCAAACAGGACTTTCTTTTCCTTAATAGGAAAATATGTTCCTCAACTGAGAAAACAAATGTACAAGGTATTACCAAATGATATTATCCTTCTTTTCTGCAATTTCGGGAGAGATGCCTGTGTGCAGATCTTTGTATTTTTGCTCAGACTTGAATAGGAGTTAAAGAAAAAAAAATACAGGAAATTTATTGGTGCAGAAATCTTCCTTCCTTCCTTCCTCCCTCCCTCCCTCCCTCCCTTCCTTCCCTCCCTCCCTTCTGTCCTTCTTCCCTCCTGTCTGCCTTCCTTATGACCTTCCCTCCCCACCCCTACCTTCCTCCTTCCTGTCCTTACTTTCTTCCCCCACCCCCTAAAAAATTGTTTTTATTCATTTTTCTGGCAATTACATACAAAGCAGAAAGAAGACTGTCAGTAATAGGACCATAACTCACAACCACTATGTCTAATATTTTTAAAGGAAGTTAAGTTTTTAAATGTGGAGAACTGTAAAAGAACTGTAAAATTAGGTAAGCATCATGTTATTAAAGGTGTACAACTAAATATCTTATTTCGTTCCATCTTCTGCCTACTTTTGTGCAGATGTCAGGAGACAACCAGTTCATTGCATTTAGGGACTATCAGGTACCAGTGTTACAATCCTGTACTATCAAATTTCTACACATAGGTTAATTATCATGTTTGCGGGTCAGAATTTTTGTTTTACGTATTTCTGAGAATTTATTCTACAAGATGTTTCTATACTATTGGACTAAGTGACCTCTGGCCAGGAGACTTTTTGCAGGCTTGCATGGTGACACTTGGAGTATTTCATGACTGACCTGTCTCACGTAGACTGCTGCTTCTTTGGTATGCTATATGCTGTACATCCATGCTCAGACAAGACATTCCCGTAGGTATTCGTAGTTCGTCTGTGGCTGATGAATACTGAAACTTTAAGCTATGATTTAAAGAAAGATTGAAGTAAAATCATTAAGTAAAATCATTAAGTTCACAGTTTTTTTTGTCTAACTTGTTTATTTACAAGTTGTTTGGTGTCCCCTCCTCAGAACATGGTCCCCTTTCCTTAATATCCAGGTAGATAATAAGTTTGCAAATTTCAGGTCAAAAGATAATGAGGTAAAAATCTTTATTTCATGTCTATCATAAAGCCTTGTCACATCAGTCTCTCCTCATTCCTGAAAACTTGTAGTAACAACAGGAACAACTGCAGGTTAGTGTTGCAGACTTGACTGCCCTGCTTACTGCACACAGAGTTGTAAATATCGGTCCAGTTGCTGCCATGCTTTGTACTGTACCATGGCTAAATTACCACTGCTGGATGGATAAATGTGGCTCCAGGGTAACCTGTAACTGGCTAAAGCTGACAAGAAGACTGTAATAGGAGGGCAGTAGGAATTTGTGATGTATTGTTTTTTACTGAGCTGAAGAAAATGTTAGTATTTGTACCTGAGCAAGGAGATCAAGTCCCAAGAAAGTGTGAAAAACCATCAGATTCCCCATGCTGCTGTTACAGTCACAAGTATTTCCTATTTTCATATTGAAAAGAAGCAACAATTCCCTAGTGAAGGTTTACAAGGGCACCAGGCCTTGAAGGAGAAAGGATTGAAATATTTTCCTCATATAGGTTCACTGGGAAGATCTAGTCCCTTAGGGAAGGGACACAGGGAAGCAGGTGCTGTTATGATTTTAGTAGCAGTCAGGCTGCTCAGTTTTGATGCAAGGTGGACTCAGAGCAGGGATGTGTGTGGGGGGGTGTCCTATTGGGAAAAAAAATAAAGAAATGATAAACTGCTGGTGCCCTGATTGTGCTATTGAAGCCTACCTTTACACTAGGTATATAGGGAGAATTTGCAGTATACCTCCCAGTTTCCCAGGATACAAAATGGCTTCATGTTTTTCCCTTGATGCAGAGCGATCGTGGCTATTATGAATAGTGTAGAGAGATTGCCCAGATGTTAGTGTGAAGGCTTGTAACTCAGGAAACTTATGTTCTGGTCTCAGCTCCATGAAACATGTCCTCTGTGACCTCAGGCAAATCACTCAAGGCTGCAGTTCTCCCCATTGACTTTGGACGATGCAAGGATCTGACAGCCAAGGACAATCAGATTTTCTCATCACTCTTTTGGGCTTAGTTTTGGGGCCAGTATACGACTTTATGTCTGAGTACACCATCCCCAGTGTGGGCTCCTACTAAAAGCCCACAAAGTGCCATAGGAGCCATTCCTATACTATAAGTACAGCAATGGCTTCATCTTTCCTTGCCCTTATGGAGTAGTCCCTGCTAAGCAGAACCTAGCCCCAAGATGTTTTCCACAGTTAACATCAAAATATTTTTAAAAAAGCAATTTAATGAGATGATACCCACACTCTAAAATGAAATCATTCTTGATTACCATTTTCCCTCCCTCCCTGCCCACTCCTTTTGTTTCTGGCATGATTTTAGCAGCTAATACCTGTATGAATGCTAGGAGTTAGGAATTATATAGTAGGACAAATCATAACAGAGCAATGACTATTCATACTAGGTGAGGATCAAACCCTAGTGCCTTTCCCATTTGAAAACTGTGGTAATGAACTTTCAGATGGCATATAGTGTTGGACTGAATCTAAAACACTCATTAGACAGAGGCAACAAAAATCTTGCTGGAACTGAAGTAGATGGGAAAAGGCCAAATGGACATGACAGTGCTTCAAGAGGCAGATGATGTTGCAGCAACAGCTAAGTGTCTAGGAACAAGATGATCCAGACAATTGTCATCACCAATGAGAGCAGGGTTAGCCAATTTTACAGTGATGTAGGGGAAATAGCTGTTGAAAGCTGATCTGGAAGCTATCATGGCAGAAAAAGCAGTAAAGCACATCATTAAGACCTTTGGATGAAATGTGTTATATGCATGCTTAAAATATTATCTTCATTTTAGTTAATTATGAATTATTAATATAAATTTTATTATTAACTAGATCTTATTTTTGAGGGTCAGACAAAATTATAAGCTGTTGGTCAGAAGACCATATCCCATTTTCAGTATTTTACTTTATTTATAAAGTCGCTCTCTGTTTCTTGTCATTCTCTTGTTGTGACTGAAAATAAATAAGCTAAAATGGTACATGACATCAGAGTTTTGGTGAATTCCTTTCCCCCCCCCCCCCATATATTAATATGTTATGTTTCAAACTTCTGTTTAATTATTTTTCCTTGTTTAAAATTGGGTTTTGTTCCTTTGGAGGGATGATTTATTGTAAGTGGCTGTGAAAAGACATCAGGAGAGCAAACAGTCCTTTGGGAACAAAGAGTCAGAACACAGAAAAACAGCTGTTGAGACTATAACAAAGAGTCTAGTGTGCCAACACATAGCAACAATATTCAAGATAGGAAGAAAAGGCCAGCATCTTCTTTTGGAAAAACAAAAATGCAAAACAAAGATATAAATGTCTTAAACACTAGGAGATGGATCAGACCTGCACACAACACCAGTTGAGAAGGAAAAACTGCTATATGGATGGGGTGAAAACGAGAAGGTTATACCTTTGGGAATCAGGATAAATCAGTACAATTTGAGAAAACACAATTATAATTAAGCTGGGTAGCACTGGGGCAGTAAATATATTGCCTAGGTAAACAGTGGGAGGACCAAATCATAAACCAATATAAATCAAATAAACTTTTTGAAGTCAATGGTGCTAGGGTGGATTACAACTAGCCCCATGATTTGTGGTGTGATTTAGACAGTGACAGCGTTGTTGACACATTTATGGATTATTTTGCAATATACCACATTATGCCAATGAAGTATTTTAGAGCAAAGTTTGTTCAGGCTGATAATCAGAATAATCTGTAGAATCTCTTGTGTAAGCTGCAAACCATGGCTATAACTCAGCTCAGTATCAGAAAACTCTGATATGCATTTTAAAATATATTATTTTTTGTTAGACTGAATATTTGTAAGTTTGACAACAAATTATGACTGGAGAGGCATTTCTCTGTCTCTCCTTGGGACCATCCTAAGTATAAAGGTTGCTAATCCACTTAACGAGGGTAGCAACAGTAGCAAACCATAATGATAACAAATAGTATTACTTTTGACACCAGCTGCATGGGAATCCTACAAGCAAACCTAAAGGGCCAGACTTTCTTTGTGAGGTCATACCCCATTTCCTTCTGGAACAGACTGTAGTTGACCCACCAGTAATTTGCTCATTTCCAAAGATGGGTCTTGGTGGAGAAGGTGTGAGTTAGAAAAGGAGCAGAGCAAGGTGCAATTTTACTCCCTTAAACTCTCAGGAAGTGGGTGAACCTGCTGAGGTCAGTTACCTGCCACAAGTCACAATAGCTCCAAGGATGTTCAAATTCATACTGAGTCCTGAGCCAAAGCTGAGGTAGATCCTGAACCATGCCCATGCTTCTACCCCTCCTCTGCTGAACACTGTCAGGCAGAGCCAGCCTCTTTTGGATATGAGCTGCTGTTAAAACTGGTGAAAGAACTGCCCCTGACACTGCACTCTCCCAATGACAGTGCACATTTAAATACATTGAGATCCCCTGACTAGCTCTGTGGAGTCAGCTGTGATTAAACACATGATTAATGCAAGAAAACTATGCTAATGCCACAGTTAATTTGAACTTTTAAGCACGAAATATGAGTGTGATTCTCCTATGGCCTACATCAGCTTTACAGCAGCGTAGTTCAGTTGACACCAACAGTGTTATTCTAATTTGGTCTAATAAAGACAAAAGGAAAATAAATACTGTATTTTTATGTGTGCAATCCACCTTTAAGACAACCCATCTTTCTATAAGAATAGAATAACTTACACCTATGGATAACCTGCACAAAACTTCAAGGCATGTTTTTCCGGAGTCATTTACACACTGTAATGACTTGTCAAAGGCAGCCAATCTTCTTTCCTTCCTGTCTCTGCCTTTCTTTTTCATGTTTTCCCAGGCTGATGAATCATCAGATACTCTGCCCTGCAGGTATCTCTACATAACTCTAGCTCCACAGTGAATACAGAAAAAGGCTGCTTAACAAATTCCCTTTTGTATCACCCACAGACATGTCTAATGCACACTCCTGCTGAATGAAAAGCTTTGGGAGGTCCTCCCTCCTTCCCCCCACAAATGTCCTTTAAGAAAATTCACAGAATCTCTCTGTATTCAAATTTAGAGATCTCATCCTGGGGCTGCAGCTGTGGAGTCCAAAAGGTAGTTTGTATTGATGACATTCGAGCTCTCAAAACAGGAAACTCAAGTATTCCTTGCACTGATTAACTTCCAGGCCAAGTAATGTAACTCCAAACAGCCTCTGGACTAAGAATTACTCTGGTGGCTGCTGTCCCCTTTGTTGATATGAGAACACTGAGCCCAGGGGAGCAGCTGAGTGAAACAGTGCTTTTGCTATCAATAATTCATAATTTTCCAAACAGCTTCCTCCAAATATAATAAGTATGTCTTTCACTGAGGGATTCCCTTTTAATTTTTAAAATCAATTTTTCTTCTCCTCAAGTTAGAGAGAGAGCTAGACCAGTTAAGTGGTGGTGGGGTTTTGTTCATTCGTTTGTTTTTGCAACGGCTGAAAAATTGGATGGATCTTGATCTTTCTTCACATACATTTCCCAGTGGAACAGACTTCTTTGATCTTATTTCACGCAAGTGTAACTACACAGACTTCACTGACGGCATCTTGCTAATTATGTCATTGAAATGTAAGAGATTCACTGTACCATTTTGCTCATACATAACAGCATAAGCAGTTTTTATTCTAACACTTGTAAAAAATTCTAGGCAAAGTACAAGAATGAACATGAAATTCAGGAAAGCTACACAATACTGAAAATAAGAATTTGGAATAAACTGTATCTATTTTCAACTAAAACACAAATCCTGTTGGGTTAGATTCATCAAATGCTTTATTCATGGGAAGTTTTCTTGAGTTTTCAACTTCTAAGCAAAATGGATACAATATTCCTTCTTCATAGAAGCACCTTTATGTAACTGCACCCCCCACAAGACCCCAAACTTTTAAAAATAACATGAGAGGTGACCTAGAAATTAAGAATTGTCATGAGTTCACCAAGAATCATGATGGAGAAATAATGGAGGAATATGAGTAGTTTGAATGAACTATTTTCCTAAGCGTTAAAAGACCTTACAGACACTTTTTATTTGGAAGGAAAAGATCCTATGTCTTCAATGTCAAAAAGGTGGATTTTATTTGTTTGTATTGAGCAAGATATCCAGGTATCCATTAGAACTACAGCTGTAAAATTTCAGTGGAGACAAAGTATCTGTAATCTTTCCAGAAAAATAGGTTGGCCAGGACAATACTATATTTTTTGTCTGTTGTGACCATCACAACAGGCATCCTGCTTCATGATAAGCCTGAGTTTTGTCTCCAGTACAAGAGATAGGCTAATAAATATTGATTATCCTTCATAATTCTCTTTATACTTCTCTTAGGCATTCTTCTTCATTACTTTTGAGGTAACACTGTATTTCATATCAGCAACACAGTAGTTTGTCTTCACTGTCTAAAAGATGCATAAAAACTCAATGGGAAATATTCCCATGAGGTTTTACCAAGTAGAAAATACCTCTGGTGCTGGTGGAGTTTTTGGGTTTTATCATAGTTTCATGAACAACTTGGGGACTAATTCAAAGAAAACTACAAACTGATGTTACAGGTCATAAAACCATGCTTAACGGTTGTTATACTTATTGTGATAAGTGTAAATCTGCATATTTAGGAAGTCAAAATTTTCCTGTTAGGGGTGGCAAAAATGACTACTATTTTTACTTTTGTCATCCAGGGATTGAAGTTAGGGAATGCTGGGATTCCCACACTTTTATATGATAACTTTTTAAAGCATACTCTAATATTAAATTGATACAGCATATCTTTATCAGTTCATTAGATTGCATTTCTGAAAACTTGAATATATACATTCTAGATGTCAGTGGCTGTTTTATCTTAACTGCACCTATTCTGAAATTATTTGACAACAATCCTCTTACATATGAAGCACACAAAACAATTTTATTGCTGTATAAAGTTTGGAAATGCATTTCTGTAAGCTTTATATATGCATTTAATCTTTCTTTTATATATTTGCTTTTTCTTTCAGTAAGTGATGGATTAAACAACACTTTCCTTTTGATGGATTATACTACATATGAACTGCATGTTGCTCTTTCTGCAAGAATAAGAAAAAACCTTCCACTTTCATTTGTTAAATATCAGCTTGATAGCAAAAAGCTTCTGAATGGCTCACACTCACAGCAAACCATTAGTTAAATGGGATCAGCATTTCACCTTGTAAAATATCTGAAGTGAAAAATTTGGAAAAGAGGTTTTCGCAGAGATGACCCATTTACAAGCTGGACTTAGTCCAGAGACTATAGAGAAAGCCCGTCTGGAACTGAATGAAAACCCAGACATTTTGCATCAGGATATCCAGCAAGTCAGGGACATGATCATCACGAGGCCTGACATTGGGTTTTTACGTACAGATGATGCCTTCATCTTGAGATTTCTCCGAGCCAGAAAGTTTCACCAAACTGAGGCCTTCAGACTGCTGGCTCAGTACTTCCAGTACCGCCAGTTAAATCTGGATATGTTCAAAAACTTCAAGGCTGATGATCCAGGAATCAAACGGGCTCTCACAGATGGATTCCCAGGAGTACTGGAAAATCGCGATCACTGTGGCAGGAAGATTCTTCTGCTTTTTGCAGCCAACTGGGATCAGAGTAGGTAAATGTAGATAGTGTCCTTATATTTTTACATACATACACTCAACTCTCAACTGAATATTCATGACCATACTTGAAGCACCAAGGTCAGTAAAACATTTTGTAACCATGAGTCCATTTCACTGAAACTTTTGTCTGACCTAATCACCTCCCATTCTTCAGACATAACACCCCACAGACTAATGGTACATCAGTGTTTCAAATAAGTAGCTCATAGTCTTCTTTGTAAGTACTTCTGGTTTTAAGCCAGATGATAATGTCTGTTTGCTGTAAATACATTGATATCTATTGTATAATTACATCAGTAATGTCATAGATTAGGTAAACAGGTTGACAGGAAGCAAATGTCTCAAAATATGTGGTGGTTTTCATTACTCTTCCAGTTCAGAAGAAATTGACCATATTTATCCTATTTCCAACTTCTTAACAGATGATTTTTTGGTTTTAACTGTTTCAGGAATTACAGCTTCTGCTATGAGATTTCCAGGAACTGTATCATAATTTCTACAAACTCTGGTCAATGTATGCTGGTTACTCTGGTAAATGGGAGATGTGTATTTTCTGTTCAGGTCATTTCTTCACAGGATAGTATGAACAAAGATATCTTCCAGCCATTAGTATAAAATGATGTTCTTAATGTTAATGTGATAAGTCAGCTTTCACTACCTATTTGAAGTGATATATATATACAGACAAAGGGGGATATTCCAGGAATATCATGTTCACATTGTCCTCTTTGTCAGAATTCATTCCATTACAATTTCCCTGCCTTCATGGTGAGACTGAGAAATGCAACCAGCTGTAGGATTACCATGTGTTCTGCTGATTTTTGATAAAAATCAGACAAAAGAACAAAATCCAGATTCAGGTTTTGAACACCATAAATTCTGATGAGTTCCATGTAGGATTTTGCCTTGACACAGTCTAAAGTGATTAGATTGGGACTTTGAATTTACATTATAGAAATTATTAAGGAACACTACATGCGTGCTTGCAATGTTTAATGTTTGTTGTTTTTCTGGGAAAACTTTTGATCATCCTGTGAACACTGAGTTCAGAAGTGTTTGTAATTTTCTTTTGCATTTACAGACTTGGTAAATAAATGCACAGAAATGGAATTTTGCATATACAAAAGTATTTGGTATGCTCTGGGTGAAATTCTCACCCAACTGAAGCCAGTGATAAAAGTACTATTGACTGCAATGGGGCCAGCAGTTTATCTCCTGTGATTTAACATGGGGCTTAGTACTCTTTCTGAACTGTGAGCTTTCCCTTCTTCCAACCAGAAACCCCCTCCTTTAGCAACCAGGCTGGAAAGACAGATGAATGAACACATATCTTGAATTAATACTAAGTATGAGCTTTAGAGGCCAGAAGCATTGTGACTCTGCTGGTTGACTTAAAGGATTTAGGTATTATATAGAGCCAGCCTTGGGTTTCTGATCCTTTAACAAAATGAATCCTTATGATTAACCTCATTCATACGATCCTGCTCTGGGAGAGCTGCAAATGCTGTTGTCTAAGGTTTCCACACTGAGATTTTTGACAGAAAACTGATTCTTGACAGATTTTGGCTTGAGTTTTCTGAAAGTCCTTTAATATCTATCCATGTATGTGTGTGTGTGTGCATGTAGACAAAAACACAGTGTTGCTACATTCAAGATAACTTGTTTCTGAAAATGTAATTTTAACCCTCAAATAAGAAAAGCTTGGGCTAAAAGGTTAGGATACACTTTCCTAAGCAGAACTCCTCAGTAGACCTAAAAGTCATGTGCAAATTCTACCTCTCTTCAGCCAGTGAATCTCAACTCCTCTCTGGTTTCAAGTGACAAGAAGTGCCATTTCAGTAGGCTTTTTTAGCATTGCTACTCACAGGTTTGGGACAGGAGTATTCTGATTATGAGTTAGGGACAGGATTTGGCCCATACATTGGCCCGTACGTAGAGGTATCATCTCCTCTTTTTTACTGTCTAAAAGTGCTCAATGCAACAGACAGTCCAGCAGCATTTACAAGAGCAAAAGCTGTTCAGGAACAGAAAACAATGAGTATAACACCCTATTGAGCTGCAGGGAAGCAGATCACCAACCAGAAGAAATTTATATGCATACACAAGAAAAACTCGATACATTGTGCATATCTTGTGAACATGTATCTTGGGGAACACTTCCACAGATATGTCTTCAGTGATGGCACAATCTTACAAGCTTAAGCTAATGCAATCAACTCATCTGAAATTATAGCATTATACAAAAACACTGGTGTGATGCTGACATGTAAAAGTAAGAGCTCGACCTTCAGCATGACTTTTCATTTACAGTTGGCTGTGGCTTCTTTTTCTTTATCATTAAATCATAATTTATAAAGTAAGGATGCTTTAAAAACAGCACTTCTACAATCTGTAAACTAATTTTCAGCTCAGGCATTCTTTCCATTTATATTCCTGGGAATATGGTGTGTGTATGGATCACATGTCAAGGAGGCGGAAGCAGCTCCAAAACCTTCTGGTCTTAGAAATATATTGATTTTAAAAGGAAATGTTATTTTTGTGCAATGTGACTGCTTGGATGCATCAGATCCAACATATTTTAAGGGGTCCCTGTATCAAGGTTATAACCTGTATGTGAGCTTTTAGAAGAATTTTTAATTATAGTGCAATGAGTGTAATTGACAGATCAATTACATCGCTAGAGAAGTTGTGCCAGGCATTCCATCCTAAAAAAATAGCTTTTCATTTCCAGCCTGAATGTTTCCAGCTTCAGCTTTCAGCTGCTGGATTGTGTTAATTAAAAAGAACCATGGAAATATGGAATCTTCCCATGTGTGTACTTTTGTGTCCTGAACATGTCATCTTTTAACCTACTTTTGAATTCACTGAGGATGAAACACTGTAAGAAAAGTTACTGTCAGACAACAAGAAGATGGTACATTAGCTACTCTACAGCAAAGCTCCTTGGGTTCACTTTTAACTATGGTGAATGTTACCTAACCCCGTTTACCCTGAGGGCAAAATAACCTTGTATTTTCCACAAGGTAAAAACATACTTGTGGGCAGTCAGCATAGAGAAGGTAAAGTTCTGCAAAGTAACACACTAGTTTAGTATGTAGCAATATCTTTGTGCTGCCAAAGCTTAAACAGAATGAACTTTTTTACTCTCAGAATTAGGAAGATTTTCCAGGCTGCTAGTGCTCTGCATCACTGTATTCTGGACCTTTCCTATTGTTTTAGCATTGTTGTCAATGTGCAGGCAAGGGGAAGTGAATACAGCTTTTCACTAATAAACCACCATGGCGGTAACAGAATTTTACACTTTTCTGTTCAGTGGTTCCCGCCTTATACCTGTAAGGATTGCCACTGTTTTCTTAGCTGCTCTCTTACACTTTGAGCTCATTTCAGCTCTAAACTGCTCCCAGATCACTGTTTCCCAAAATATAAACACCACTGGTAAATGTGTCATACATTCTCATCTATAATGTGGGCACAGTCTAGCATGTGATTCACGCAGCTCTGCAGAGCTGAACCTGTCCTCATCATCAATTATCACCGCATGGTTTTTGTGCATATGCAAAGTTCACTGGCAAGATTTTATTTTTGCTTTCACATTGTTGAAAAATATAGAGATTATTGTTTTGACCCAAACCTCCTCCATCACTAGGAAAAAAAAAAACAACCCAAAACCATAAGGATTGGTAGTACCTATCTCAGAATCACTAGCTGAGATCTATCATTGTGCCAGTCCTTCATTCATTTAGCATGTTCTTCACTGATTTGCTTTTGTATCTATTTTTTAGACAGGTTTCTTAAAGAAGATGTGATCACTTTCTCTCTAGGTTTAAGTCCCATTTAGTAGCTTTTATATCTATTAGTCAATGTTAATAAAATATGATATAGAATGGAAGATACCGGAGATATTAAATAAGTGAGTATGGAAGGATGGAGGGAAAAGAGAAAACTCAGATTAGTTCCACATTGAGGGAGAGGAAAAACTGTTGAGTTATATTAGCATACAGTACAGAATCCACTCAGGGGAATGCCATCATACACTTTGATCAGAGCTCAGTCCTAGGAGGTGCAGGGCATGATATGAGATGAGGACTCACTCAAAAGCCACACAGGCTTTGTGTATACTACTGCTTACAGAGCAAATTGTTTGTAAATGGAAATCCTGAAGTATTAAAGAAAAGTAAGAATGCCAAACTGATCTTATCGGGAATTGTTTTGAGGAAATAATTTGCATCAGGAAAATCACAGTTTGTAAAACAAATAAATATATACCTGGATACAGTTTCAATGAGACCTGAACCAGGATTTCCCATAACCATAAATGTTCCATATGTGCTAGATTACAAATATTCTTCCTCACACTTTCTTACTTCCTCAGCTGCACCAAACCTGAGCCCTCACTTCACCAATGCATACAGAGTAAAACTGAACTTTTTAAGGAAGTCAAGTAGAAGGACCTTTTTAGCTGTTAGATTGAGAAAACTCTTTACTAACTACTGCAGCTGTTCCTAGGTCTGCCACTGCCTTCTAATATATCCTGCTCGTACACCTGGGAGATGGGAGTTTTGGGTGAACGAGTGATTCAGCAGCAGATGTTCATTAATCCTCCAAGTAAAGATACTTCCTTTAAGTTTGTTTAGCCAGAGTAAAATTTATTTCTGTATAGAGAGCCAGCACAAGGACTATCTCCATTCATAACACATAGGCTGCATATTGACCCTCTGCAAATAGGACCTTGGGGCAGAGAGACACAAACTTGTCAACTATCTTTTGCAGCAAAATGATAATTAATTTCTTTCTTCATAGTTGGACCGTTATGCCTCAGAAGCTGTCACATAGCTCCAGAAATTCTGTAAGGAAGTCAGAGGGAAAAATTACTTCTTTATTTGCTACATATATTTCCAAACCACCTGCTACCCGTAAATTCTCTTTTATTACCGAGGAGTCTTAAATGCCAGACACTTACCATTCTGTAGGAAAGCGTACAGAGATAGGCTAAAGGGCAAGGAATTACTCTGACATAGCAGTAAACCAACAGCTGTAAATATTTTAAAGGATCATGATAGAAAAAATTACATCCTTGCTGAGAATGTTTATAGTGATGTAATTACAAGTATATTATCATCAGCAGATCCTGTTGGTATGAATGAATATGTCTCAGATGTTGATTATTCTAATATATTTCAAGCATAATCTCAGTTGCTTAATAGAATACCAAGGAATAAACATCTGTTGAGACTGATTTAGAGTCAAGCAAACTGTGGCAATAACTCAGCCTCACAGTGGTTTATTATGAGAGATTACTGCTGAAATACGCTACCACTAGAGTAATTTTTACAAAGCAAGTCTTTGTGTTTGGCTAGGAGGTATTGCTTCTGTGTTGGGAGATGCTTCCAGTAATGTGGATGGAGGTTGAGGTTGTGGTTCAAATGTCACAGTGACCAACAAATAGCCTAGTAGTAAAAAATATTTTAAAAATGACTAATTCTTGTTACATCATCACATTACTGAGCTAGTCTGAAAGGTTAGCAGAATGCAGGGTGGGAGATGTGTACCATAAGCAAAATACTCATTTCAGGGAGTGACAGATGTGGAAATTAAATGTTGGACGGAGAAGAGGAAAAGGAGCTCTGTCCTGAGATGTTTTAATTTGCTTAGAAAAGGCAACTTAATTCAATTCCTGCCATTTGTTGCGGAAACCAAGTTTGGGAGGGCAATTGTAGCCCATATGAATGACAGAAGGATAATATACAAAAGTGACAGTCCGGGATAGGGCTGAGAGGGGAATCAAAGAAGAGAAAGAAAAAGTTTGGAAAAGAGGCGGAAAAACAACAGCTATGAAAGTTCACAGAAACATATGTTGAAGAACAAGACAAGGCTCATTGAAAGAAGAAAAATCTAGGGAGGTATGGGGGTATGGGGAGGGAAATCCAATACATCTTGAGAGGGAAGAGAAGGTACCAACAGGAATGATCAGTGCTGGGACCTGGACTGACTGGAGACTTGCGAAGGACAGTGCCAGGGACTGACACATGACTGGCAGAGCTGGCCAGCAGGATGACAAAGGGAAATGAAAGGCATGCTGGAAAGTGGCTCTGTGCCACCTCCCTCCCATGGAGAAAATAAACCAAATCCAACCTCCAAGTTTTATAAACCAGAGAAAAGGACAGATGATTAAAAAGAATGTACACACAAAAATACATGCACAACACACACACATGCACACACAAACAGTCTCACCTCTTCCCACAGCCTCTCAAAAGACCAAAATGCAGTGTGGGGGTTTATGTCTGGATAGTAGATAAGGGAAACTGTACACAATTGTGATATGGAAGATGCAGAAAATGACCCATGTTCTTACATGGGCTGCGTATGTCAACTTAAGACTAGGTTCGGCAAAAGAATATTATATTGTAATTATTTCAACAGAATAGCATGAAGCTGAATGATGTGACATCTTACTTGGTTCTTTGTCTCTTTGACCCTTGGGAATAATTGGTAACCATGGATATTCTTATAAATAGGCACTTTTGAGATGAGACTTCATAGGAAGAGACGAGAATATTTTTTGTCAGAGCTTTTCCTAAATCAAGTTTTGCAAATATCTGATATTCTGGACAGTTTCTAACTTGTCAATCTAATTAAAATGGGTTAAGGCAAAACCATGTATTAGAGCAGGAACAGACTGCAAAGAGTCAGGGGAGAAAAAAACATAATTCTTTGACTAGCTATTTAATAGACTACATACATAGAACAAACATTACAGATGAGTGAAGCTACAGAGATGGACTCCTTAAATACACTTGAAATTTTTTAAATTCTAATAATTTTTTGATATATTATTTCCCCAGGCCATGATGTATTTTAGACTCTTTCCTCTGAACTCTGAGCCTCTCCATATCAATTGCATTTTAAAAATAATCACTTCTTACACCACACCTTGGCAGGTGCGGAGCATTCTCCATTTCTAGCACCTCCAGAGCAGCCCAGGGCGGGGTGCTTGGGAACTCCTGCCATCAGCCGACCATGTGAAGTTAGAGGTCTTTACCACGGACAACAAGAATTTGGTCAGGATGAGCATGGTGTGGGTAGTGGGAGGCTGAGCTTAATGAAAAGCTGAACACCACAGCAAGGTGAATTCTCCCTTAGTCCCAAGTCATGTTGCTTCAGGTTGCTTGTCTGCTTTGGTGAGGCTGAAGAGGAGAAGGAAGGTGTCAGCTCGCATATCTGCACTGGAAAGCATACCCCTACCATGTATCTCGGGAAGCTCTTGAGAACAAGGGGAAAGAAGTGATATGACAAACCATCAACCACAGGCACCTAAAAATCTAACCCACAGGGGAGAGAAGAAGGTGGGGATAAAGTGTGGAGGAGTACAGGCATTCCAGTAAACCATCTTAACAAAAATAAAATTGTTAAAGCTCTTCAGTATGAGACATTTTGCCTCTTTCGACACGGGCAAGGCAATAAAACAAATGGAAGAGCATAATTAATTTGCCAGGACAAGAGACTCGATACCTAAAGAGAAGAAAATGGGATCTGTCTTTGAGGAAAGGGAAATTCTTGTCTTAAATTCTGCTTGCGCTCTCACAGCTGCAATTTTTAATAAGTGCAGCAACCACAGGGTCAGTAATAAAGACTATCTCTTGCTCTCAGACTATTATAATCTCAACTCTGGAAAAATCCTGGAGGGTCTGTTTGTAGCAGGGGACAGAGGGCAAAGCCAGCCCATTGGTCTCCTACTGGAACTATTTTATCTTTAACTACCTGTTTTCTGCTCATGCTGAGCAAACTTGCTGCAGCAAAGATTCATTTTAAGTGAAAGGTAAAATGTAAATATCTTCATTGGTGCTTTCTCTTCTGGAAAGATGGTATCACTTTTCCAGTGTAGACCCACAGTGGATGGAGCATGGTGCAATTTATCTTTCATACAAGCAGTATAAATCACATCACCAAGTAACATCATGATGCTATAGAGATCAATAACAATTTATTTGAAAAACAAATTTGGATTATTTATCCCATAATGCATCTCTGAGGGTCTGAAATTCAGGATTTGATTGAAATTGTAAAATTCTAAGTTGTCGCTTTATATAGAAAAAAATCATCCTAATTTATCCCATTTATTTTAATTGTTTTCCTCTGAATTTAACAGTAACTAGATTTTATAAAATAAGAATCTTGGGTGCAATGAAAAATAACCCCTTGATGCCATGGCAGAAATGGTGACAAGTGAAATGACTACCTTTTTTTTTTTTTAAGTTAGCATATCAGTATACAAAGAAACAGTATTTGCCTTTCAGAGGCAAATCGGTATCTTTTGCTATTTCAGCCTTGCCAGCCTGCAAAGTATACCAGCCCCCTTGTTAGGGATCTCATGCTGGCTTCTGTCACAATGAGGATTTTGGACCAGAGGGACCTTTGATCTGACCCTGTACTCGTGTTGTTATGTACCCTATAAGAGGCAGGGTTGATGGCCTGTAAAAAGTGGCAGCTAAAGCCTTTTTTTGCCTTTTTAAACCTGCGTTGCTTCCTTCAATGAGTTGCAATTAACGTCACAAACTATTCCCCGTGCCTTCCATGTTCCTCCCCATAGATAGCCCTGTGCTCCCTCCCACAGAGGCAGGATTACAGCTCTCTTGGATTTATACCTGTGTCAGTGTGAGGAACTGCATTCTGTATGTTCAGATATGAATGGAGAAGAAAAGAGTGAGCAAGCACAACATCACTGCTACGGCATGGCCAGGGACTCGTGCTTCAGTAGCCAGTGCTAATCCTTTCACCCTTTTTTCCCTTCCAGCTTCCTTTCACAGTAGATCCAACCTTCAAGTGCCTAAAGTGAGGCATGGCTAAGCTGGAAGTGGAGAGACACCAGAGCAAGAGTCGGTAATTTGGAAGTGCAGAGGAACATGGGGCAGAAAGGATCAGGCTGACTGAACAGTACCCTGGCAGGGCTTGGATTTCCCCATTCGTATCCCCAGTTTTTCCCCAGAGGCTTTTTCTGAGCATAGCTAAGATTTTGTGTATTTCACCAAGGATCTCAGACACCCAGCATGGACCATGTGTCAGCTGGGCCAATAATTCCAGTCATGTGCCTTAAATATGCTCAGATCAACCTACAGCGCGTATGTGATGCATGTTTCCCTTCAAAGTGCTAGGGGATGTTTTAGCACAGAGAATTACTTACCTCGATGTGTTGGAAATTCCACACCAGAGCACAGTAACCCTGCCTAAGGCATCTCCATCCTTCCCTATTATCTTGGACCTGTGATCCTCTAAGCTGTTCTCAGCTTGCGAGGTTTCTGAATGAGAATGCATGGTCTTGTTTTCCCAGGGATAATCCTACCTGTCTGTTGTGTAAGTACAAAAGGAGAAATGCAGTTTATACTTGAAAGAGAAAAAGACTGCTGAAAAACCCTGCTTCCAAATACACCTCCAAATACATTTGAAAACTATGATAAAAAAGGAGGAGGAATAAACTCTGACCTAGGGAGAAACTGTAAGAAATCATTCCATATGTTAGGTTCTCATTTACATGTCAGCCACTTTTAGTCAGCTGCTGCAATTTAAATTCAGTTTCACTCTGATAAAGCTCTCAATTCTGTTTGAATAAAAGAGCTCTTGCAAGTCTGGGAAAGTGGTAATTTGTGGACACCTTACCTGCAAATGAATGTCTTTCCTTTTCTCAGTGTCTTATTATTCTCTGCTAAAATACATACACAGGTACAAGTACACTCGCTTTCTTCAGAGCATATTTTACATGATTAATTTAGATGTAATTCATTATCATTTGGAGATTTACTTTGAAAACAAGCATATCAGATGAAACTCCATGTTAAAAGCCAATGAACCTTTTGAGACACCTGACATACCTGTCATTACTGCTTTAGTCCTGGATGATACTTTTGGTTGCAGTGGGCTTTCCTCACCTCCTGGTTTGTTAAATAAAGTGTTCATGGTCAATTAATGAAGAAAAATTGACTTGGCACAAAAGGATTTGGGGATAAATTGTGGACTGCAAATGGAATGATTCAGTAAGGTGACACCATTGCAGAAGCAATGTCTCTTTCTGAGCTCTGTTAGCAAGAATGTTGTCTGCAGGATACCTGCAATAATTATTCACCTTTACTCACCTTAATTGACTTGTAATATGAGCTGGTACTCACATTACAACAGGCAAATCAAAGCTAAGTCCAGATAAGAGCAGCAAAACAAGAAGTCTGGAAAATATGGCTACATAAGAAAATCTGAAAGAAATGGGATAAGAATCTTCCTATACATATAAAAGTTTGTCTTAATAAAAGGTAGTAATGACAAGTTGTTCCCCATTTCCATGAGGATGGGAATACAGAACAAAAAGAAAATTAATTAATCTGCAGAAAAGGAAATTTAGATCTCTCAAAATTAGAAAACATTTTCTAAAGATTAAGCTGGTTCGGGACCTGAACATGTAACTGAGGCACTCTGTGGACTGCCCATTGGTGGATGTTTTACTGAAGAAGTCAGAGACAACCAGGAGTAATTATGGTGATGCAATGCAAGAGATGTATGGGATGCTGTCAGGTCACTTCCTACCCCCTATTTCCAGGATTAGATTAACTTTGGCAAAAGACTCTGAAGAGGATAAACTCGGAAGATGCTTTGAGCTATCTTGTGGTTTAAGAACATAAAGATTATATCAGTAAGGTCTTGTATCTAAAACTGCAGCAGACTATCTTGTATATAAAAGACGCTGTGTAAAAGCAATTTTCCCTTCTGGTATTCTGAATATATGCTGAGTATTTTATGCCTCAATTGTACTTGAAAACAGATAGTTCTGGTATTTATTAATGTTCCAGTGTCATTGTTTCCTTTGTTGGAACCGTGCCTCCCACTCACTGTACACTAAGGGGGATAATGCTTGCAAAACCCAGTTGTCTCCAAGGTCTTTTGTATCCATCTTGCTGGATTAGAACCTGTTTGAAACTAAATAATGCAGGTCTCCTAACTTTGTGCAAAGGTTGCTGTGCCTGTGATGTGCAAAATTACTGAATCTTTATGTAGGTAGCCCCTCTGGAAATGCCGGTCATGATCCCAATAAAAAGAAATTCAAATAAATTAGCCAAGTACCAGTGAACATGGAAGGAGGAGTATGCAGATGAGGTGAGGGAGAATGGGGCTTCCCGTGTTTGTCTTTCAGAGGTGTCAGATGTTTCCATGGGTGGGTGTTTCTGAAATAATGAGTCTGGTTGTTGGGTGAAATGCCACGATGCAGCCACAGTCTTGGCTACATCTTCATGGTGGGACTGCTCTAGCCAATGTAGGAGTCACGTGGCCTGTCCCATCAGCTGCTGCCAAGGAGAATAGTACAGGGAGGGCATTCAGCACTCTGGCTAGCCTTGCCTGTCAGCAGCCCCATCCCTACATCCAAGGAAATTTACTTAATGTAAAGTCACCTTCATCTTAATTCTGAACTACACTGGCGTATGGTTCTGGTACAACTGAGTGTCCAGCCTCTAAGACCCTAAATATGCTTCTTGAATTACCAAGCTAGAAATACTGACTGCCTCAGTAGAGTGGGTTTGAATCCTGAAGTGTTTATTGTCGCATCCCATTCAACAGTACTAGAGCCAGGGAAAGAGAGACTGTGAATAGTAAAGGTTATGATTATTATTTTGCAGGACAGTAAGCTATAGACAATTGTCAAATGTAATAAAATACACACAATTATATGTACAGACTTCAAATACAGCTACATCAAAACTCTTACCTAGTCAATCCAGACCACTTTTGTGGTCTTGTTGACCACAGCATTTGTTGTACTATGTATATAATGCTGTATTAGTGCTGGCCAGTTTGTGCTCACCAGCAGCCAAAGCAATCTTACACATGAATTGGTTCTTTTTTTGCTGTCAGGCAAAGGGTGGAAAATCTTTGGGCCAGATGCTTCCCTTGCTTTTATCAGTTTGGCACTGTAATAATACTGACCTCAGTGGATTTATCCTGGGGTTATGCTCCTAAACTGGGTCCTATCATACCAAGAGCCATGAACAAACATGGCAAGGCTCAACCCCTGTTTCAGAAAGTTTGCAGTCTAAATGTACAAGAGAAAGGAAGCATTAATTTCCTTCCCTAAATGGGGAACAGAGTACGAGGGTGCTGCGTGCGTTGGGGGCTCCCTGGTGCCGGTGTCTGGGGGCTGCCAAGGGGGCAGGGCCAGGTCTTGCCACCAGGGCCCAAGGAAGCAGGGCCCTGGGGGCAGCTGGGGCAGCCTCAGCCCTGGGGGATGTCAGCCACTGCCATGGGGACGAGAACGGTCCAAGGCTGGGCCAGGCAATTGCTCGTGAGTTGGAGTCTGGATCAACAGACATGGCTGCAATGCAGCTACAACATAGCTCAGCTGGGACCAAGAGCATGAGACTAAAATTAAAAGCAGCTCCCAAGGGAAGAGGGACCCCGCTGTGGGTCCTTCCAGGTTCTTCCTCACAGCCAGCATGGCTGCCTGCACTTACGGGGTGGGGGTTCGCCCTGGGCCCTGACCGAGTGGTCTGCAGAGATTGAACATGGTCAGTCAATAAGTTGGTGACACAGATAAGAAATTACTTAATATTTCCTACCTGTCACACCACTGCCTCAAAGACAAGAATTTCTTTAGTCCTGTTTCCAGAAAGATTCAGCAGGAAACCTAAAGTAATCCACTCTCCTAGCCATGAACACAATTCATTCCTGGTTCAGCTCTCTCCTTTCCTCTTCACAGTAAAAGATCCAGCTGCCACACCATGTTGGACAGGATGAATCCCCTTTTCCTACCTTTTTGTCTCTTGAAGAAGCTTCACATCTCCCAAAGGCGTGGTGGAAAATAAATTTCTTGGCTGCCACTTAAGCCTGGCCCAGGATATGGCTCATTATAAATGCCTACAAATACGTCTTCAATAAAAAAATGATTATTTTGTTATCCTGAAGTACCTAGAGACATGAGATTGTTTCTGTGTTAATGGTATGTCACGAAAACAAATGTTTGTCAGGTTGATGTTGCAGAGGTTCACAGATTCTTTGTTTCTAGGGTGAACAGTTCAAAGACACTAAGTGCTCTTGCTCAGCAGTTACCATTAGAGCAGATAAACTAAGTTACCCAAACAGCACACAAAGGTGCAGCGGAAATAGGGACAGTGATGGAGGGTGCAACACAACTTCTGCTCTGTCAGGTAGCCAGGAACAGGCCCAGCAGCAGGGTAAATGAGGCAAGGCCCACAAGCTGTGGACAAGCCTCATTTTTATATATGGTGAACTACCTTCAATGTGAGCAAAACAGAACAAATCAGAAAAATGGAAATAGTTATGCTAGAAGTTAATTAGAGGCTGCAGGATCAAATCCATGATAACAGGTGCTGGATTATGCCAGTCTCACCCAGGGCCAGGCGTACTCCTTTTCTGGCTGCTCCTGATGAAACTTGCAGCAATAAGGCCACAGACCTAATCTATTTGCTCTTCTGTTTGGGACATCTGAGCCAAAACTTGCTGCAGTCAAAAGCAACTGAACTGAGTGAATAAAAGGAATCACACATTAGTCCCTCCTTAAAATGTGTCCAGTATCACGAAGTAGGTTTGCTGTATAGCTATGCACCAGTTGGCTCTGTCCTCTGAGGAGAGGCTCTGGCAGAGAGCAGAGGAGAGGCATAGTGCAGAAGGAAGTGCTGTGGCCAGGCGGAGTGGAGGGAGTTTCTAATAAATGTCCTGCTTACACAAGGGCCCACAGTGCCTTGTTTTTCCATTGCTGAACTATGTTGTTCAGTTTCATTTTTCTGGACTGAGAAATGGCCTAATGCATGCCTTCAAGTCATGTTGCAGGGCCCTTAATGAAAATAGTGCCCATGGTGCAGAAGTCAGAATAGATGAACTAAAAGTCTGTCTTCTGACTCTAACTTTTATGAAACTATGAGTTAGAAGAATGCATGGCTAGAGCCAGAGAACCTCACCATGTGACTCTTTCAAAAGCATATATGTTAAAGGTATTATAAATGTCCACAGACCAAGAAGGCAAAGAAAAGAACTTTTTAATAACATCTTGATTCAGCAATGTATATACTTTAGGCATGTGGGCAACCCCAATAAATTCAACTACAGAGACAAATTCCAGCAATGGGACTATTCATATGCTTTATTTGCTTAAGTACTTTATGGCTTAATATACTTCTTGTGCAAAAATGAAGCTAATGCGTTTACTTGACTGCTACGCACTGTTGATTAATCTTAAAATTGCAAAATGTTAACCAAAGCTGAATCAATTGAATGCTAGTTAATGGAATGATGAAGAGTTCTGAAAGATGAGGGAGAAGAACCCAGAGAGGCTGGAAACTTTCTTCTTTCTGTGTGTTTCTGTGAAGGGAAACTAAAGCAGCATATTGAGATCCATTCTGCAGAGATTTGAGCAACTGTAGTTTGTCTCTGATATCACCATAAGATCTTTTTAGTAACATTTTTTGTGTAGTCAAAGCATCAGCTAGAGTAAAGATAAGTAGGTACCATGGTTGTTTTAAGCAAATGAATTCTGTAACGAATGTGTTGTGAGGTGTACTTAGATCAGTAGGAATGACCCCTCCCTGTCTAATTTTCCCCTTTCAATACAGCATAAACTGTGAGAGAATAACAGAGAAAGAAGGACACCCAATACAGTATTGTCAAACCCTGCAATTTCATCAAGCTGTCCCATGATACCAAATTATAGCTTTTATAAAATAAATCTTATCTGTTACGGTGCAAACATCTGCAATGCCATCTCACTAAAGGTAGGCTTTGCTAATTTTAAAAAAGACTTAAGATGCAGCTATTCCACTAAGCCATAGTATGTTAATGGTAGCATCCACTGCCTGAGTTCTTAAAACCAAACCAGTTAGATCCCATGGAAAATTAATTTTTACTTTCTTTTTTTTTTGAAAAGCTATGTTGCACCTGATTTCCTATTTCCTTTCTTATGGGAAGGCATAGATGAAAATGTCAGGTGTGTCACTGCAAACAAGCTTGTATCAATGACTGTGTGAAACTGTTTTCCAGAAAACAAGGGAAAGAACAAGGGATGTTCTATTTGCTCAAAACTTCCACATTTCCCTCTAACTCCAGAGTTCTCCTTCTGGCTTTTTTCTCAATGCCATGTACCAGAATTTCTGTGGCAATGTCTGTTGATCCTTCTTCTGCTCTTTTTTGCACACCTTTTACAAAACAGGACTTCTGTGCTGTCTGAGCCTTTATTTCAGTGATGACTGCTACTTGGGTTTTGAGTAAAGATCATGGTTGTTCTAGCTAACTGGTTCCAGAGCTGGCCCTACAAATAACATCTGAAAGGATGTTATTGTGCACTGAGTTTAAAACCATAGAAATTTTGACTATCCATTATTTTCTGTATTTAACTGTTATATATGTTACTGCATGAGTTATTATTTAAAACTAAATGAGTGGCATAGAGTAGTGACTTCAGTTAAGCGAAATTCTCCATTAATTCTCTATATTGACTATGTGGGAGTTCTTATTAGAAGTGTGAAAAAATATTTCGCTTTAATTATATTGGCTTCACAGTAAAAAGCAATACAAGCAGAAATAGAAGCGTCTAAATCATCGCATCATCAATGCACGGTTTCTGATTGTTTAAGCAAAATAAAATACATCCCCTTTTCCCAGAAACAGCAGACCTCATAGCAGTATTTGCCAGGTGACAAAGACTAAACATTCATACCTATAAGTACACTCTATTGAACAGAGACATTAGAGTGATTTAGTAGTTTGCTGTTGATCACTTCTGTAATAAGAAATTATTGAAATTTTTCCTTGAGAATCCCTAACATTGCAATTCACATGGAATTCTGTTGCAGCTCAAATGAATTTTAATAGCTTATAAAGCACTTAGATTGTTTTTCACTGGCAATTTTTGAGAAAACTTGACAGTCTGCCAAAATAGTAACAGAACATTACCATTCCAAGGCCAGGACCACACTGCACCTGCAGCACTAACCTGTATCCTACTGGGAAGTCCTGACACATACCAAAAAATTGTAGAGGCATCAGGGGAACTAGAGAAGCCAGGCTGGACTTCCTTTTGTCACTACCATATACTCAGGACAAGGCTCCACAATTCCATTTCTGTCCTTTCAGGAATCTGAAATTAAACAGTTTCTCTACATTGCTGCTGTCAGTACACGACACAAAGATCCATCCCACCCAGGATAAAGGCTTTCTGCGGATAGCTCATGGGATTAGTCCTGTTTGTTAAAAGGCAAAGTTTATTGCTGAAATTTAAGATTTCAAATCCTCATGATGAAATACAAGTAAAGCACTGATTAAATGCTCCAGGTAGATTTCTTGTTCTTTTCTTCTTTAAATGAGGAAATTATGTTCCAAGCCACTACATTCACAGAAAATCAAGTACTCAAAATTGTGATATACTGGTTTTAGAGTTTTATCACAAGCTTAATTTTTCCCTTTGTGATTATATTATGTGAAATCATACTTAGAAAAATGATCAGATCCTATTTTTCTCCCACTGATCCTGCAAAGGGGGCATTTTGAATACAACTACAACCCTGGCAATTTTTCACTTTCAATTTTCAGCCTGTATTTTAGTAAGTATTTTTATTCCAAAATTATTTATCCTATTTCATGAAAGCCAGTCTAAACACTGCTGTATTTCTAATGAACCGGGCCAGTCCCATTAATTTTTTCAAGTTGCTGCTTTGGAAAAAGCTCCACTTTGCTTACTGTGCTGAAAAGAGTTTTTCTAGGCTCACCTCTCTGCCTTGGAATTACCTGAGAAAACTGCATTTCACAACTTCAAGACAAAAAAAAGTCCCCCTCCAAAGGACTATTTTGTCAGAATTCCCATACAGC
Source organism: Apteryx mantelli (assembly GCF_036417845.1). NCBI lineage: Eukaryota > Metazoa > Chordata > Aves > Apterygiformes > Apterygidae > Apteryx > Apteryx mantelli. Next base: position 37,824,654 of record NC_089979.1, read on the forward strand.
CAAGGAAAGCTCACTTCCTCACTTGCAAAATATTGGGTAATTGTAACTCTTTACACATCTGAACATTTTTTGTTCCACTTACCCACGTTATTCTTTATAAGCGGTAGTAAAACTCAAAGAAAAAAACTTTATCTTCCTTTGGGCAGAGCTGTTTTCTTCCATTATTGTCATTGGTACAAAAGTATACTCAGTAAAAGGCTAGTAATGATTCATACATAGTGCTGTTACTGATGGTTCTTGATTTCCATTTGGTGTAATCCCCCTTTAAAAGGAGCCAGTGCCTCACTCACTAAGTCATTATATTATAGAAGTAGTTGTCATTCGTATCATTCATAGTGCCTATGCAATTAAATTCAACGATAGTTCAACAAGGCTTCTCCTACAATGTGGAATGATTCAGACATATTTTCCATAATCTGTGTTTTCTACTTGCTGGTTATACAGTTTATTTGGTTATCAGTCTTTTATTTCATTTCATTTATTGACATATTGTGTCAGTGAAATCCAGATCTCCCAACACAACCTCTACCAGCTGGTTTCCATGTAGGAGGCCTGATACCCAGTGAATCTGTGATAAACCTGGAGAATGTGAATGAGGAGACATATCCTTGTCTAATTCCACTGGATAACATTTAACCAGACAGTTCATTCTTGGCTGGGGATCACAGCATATTTTATATCTTTCTTAAGATTCTGTAAGGTCTGGAGTCTTCCACAGATATGTTTTGTTTATATTTTCAGTGTATTTCTGAAAACAAAAAAGAAATCTGTTCTGTTAAGGGAGAATGGTGTTTGCTATTCATTACTTTCTTCAGTGATGTCCCATGAAATATGATCCATTCAAAAATGGCTCACATGAAAACAGCTCATTTTTCTTGAACTTCATGGCACTACATATTCTTTTCAGCATAACTGTGCAAAGCATTTTCTTTGTGGCTGGCAGCATCATGATCCTGTACACTTTTAACAGTCTTATGAGTCTTTTCTACCATAAATCTATGCAGGTTCTTCTTTTTTTCCCAATTTTCTTGTCCTTCTTCCCTGCTCAGCTGAAGCATTATAGCAAATTCTCTTCATAACTATGTTTGAGTAGACATGCAGTTAATTCTTCCTAGACCGCTGTCTTATGATTCTTTATGGCATCTGTTTTAAGTTCCCCAATGATCATTTCTACATCAATAATATCAAGTTTTTCCATCTTGTCTGCTATATCAAAGTTGCATATTGTTCCAGAGGGAAAACTCTTTGATATATAACACTTGGCACATCTTTTCATTTGTTTGTAAGAACTCATGATAGTATTTTCATGTCTGTCTTTTATTGGCCCATAAGGGCTCCTACCAAAATCATCTATAATCCTTTTTGTGATTGGCATCATTTTTGTACATCTTTTTCCTGGCTACCACCTTCACTGCCTAGATTTGCCTATCAACATATGCTCATTTGCCTGATTTACTAGCCATTTTAGCTGTTTGCTGAGATATACCTGTGTATCTACTTTTTGACACATCTTCTTCTCATATGTTGATTTCTTCTTGCCCAGTACCTCTGAAGAGGTTCAACTTTGGATGTTTTCCTTTGGTGATGACATCCCACACAGCTATAGAAGTGAATTCTTGCCTTGCATATAAAAGTGGCCCTGAAATTCCAGGCAGACAATAGGATTTGTAAGTGGCAAAATCATGCTGCCATAATGCCCAGCAATAACAATCCTTTGGCAGACACAGGTGAGATGAATGATGAAATGAGAAAAAGAGTAAATGGAAAACGTTGCAGATCAGTGAAGATTAGCAAAATTGTGGAAAAACTTTGCAATGAACTAGAAAAGCAGAATTTATTGCATGTTGAAGTCTAAGTGCAGTGCAGAACATACTGGGTTTTAATATGTGGCCACATCCTGTATGCAGACTGAATGGGTGATGTTGTTTGTACCTTCTTATAATAACAGAACAAAGAAGCTGTGTAATTGCTTTCTGTGATTAAACAGTAAACTTAGAATGTTCAGAAGAAAATCTTTTCCCTTTCTATAATGAAAAATTAACTTGAGGAACTCACTGATGCAAGAAATTGAGGCAAACAGCTTAGCGTGATGCAAGAATGGATTGCAAGGCCAAGAGGGAATAAGAAAGGGCTGTGCAATCACACGGAATAGGATAAAACAACAGAAGTCATCAATCCTAATGCTTTTAACCATAAGAAGTCATTCATGTACAAGCATTAGCAAAGAAACTTCTGCACTTTTCTTGTTTCATTATTACTACAGCTGTGCTGTAAGGGAACAGTATCCTCACAACACTGGTAGAAGCATCATAGGAGATTAAAACCTACCTCTTGGAAACAGTATCTGGAGCTGAGGACCATCAGTCTATTCCCACACATCATCTCCTAAATTCCTAAAGGCAGAGGCTACTAACCCCAAATGACCAATGACTCCCTGAAGGTGCTAATACTTGAACGCACTCGTTGTCCGTCTTCCTCAGACTTCTCACAGGGGATGTTTTATTTGGGCCAACCAGTCAAATTACTGCAGTGGCTCTGTAGCATTGATTGATTGACTGCATTTAGGGGCATAAATGTAGGATTTTTAAGAACTTCCACAGAGTCATAAACACATGGCTTGTGACTGTCACTTATTCCTCCTCAACAGAGAAATTTGCATAGTATACAAATGCAAAATTGCTCTGAGTGCTAAAAAAACCAAAAAAATAGCCAGCGTGTAGTTCAGAAGTACTTTATCTCTTAGGAAACAGAACAAATCCACACCTGGAGGAATGGTCATGTTGCGCTAAGATTCATCCCAGCCTTTACCTTCAGCAGCAGACTGCGGAGCAGAGCTGCATGCCGCTCAGCAGCAGCTTCACCCTGCACAGCCCTGAGCTCTGCCGACAGCCCGGCCAAGCAGCTGCACTTCTTGTGTGCAAATGCTAAGCATGTGCTCTGACGGGTCACAAGAACCTTGCCTGCTCCATTTGGGACCAAGGTCCTGGAGAGTTCAGGGAGAGATTTTTGCAGCTCTCAGAGGTATAACAATTTTATACTTCCTCTTGGACTGATTTCCTGCAAGGTGGTGTGATGTGTCCTTCGACTGAGGCAATGGGAAGAGCAGACGCCACCTCCCCATTTCCCTGTGTGGGTCTCTTTGGGGAAGCTGGCCCCACCAGAAGGATTGGCAAGATTTGCTGCCTGCGCTCTCCCTCCCCAAACATAGGGGCTGCAAAGATCCCTGGTTCTCAGTCAAGGTATGTGTTGGGAAGGCAATCTTGCGCAGTCGTACTAACGTCAGGACAAAGTAATCATTTGGTAAGCGTGCCCACAATATAATTGAGTGTATGCAGGAAGAGATTTGTAACACAGACTTGAAAGCAGAGCGTGCAATTCAGGGGCTAATGGTTGCTATGGAGTTCAACTGAAGTAGAAAGTGGCAGCAAAAAACTCATAATAGTTGTATATAAAAGAACCTCAGACAGAAACATAGTATGGTGAATATTTTTACACCTTTAAGAATGCCTCTGAGAGGTAATTTTTGCATGATAAAGAATAAAATGATGCAGTTCCTTTCTGCAGGCTGGTACATTTTCCCTTCACCAGCAAAGGCTTCCAGCTCACCTAAAGGAGGAATTCAAAGCCAGCCAGATATCTGTGGGTGACTGGCCTCCATTCAGAGGGGTGGATTTGTGATGTTGTTAAATACAGTTCAGGCCTCATCTTAATCAATTCTACTCTTTGTATGCGGTGCATTGTTAGACTAGGCATTTCCAAAGAGAAAATTTCCTCCACTTATCTATCTAGTCTTTTTATTTTGGATCTGAAGGTACTTGGGAATTTTATTTATAGCCTCACACAGATGCTGTGGGGAGAAACTTGCTATCTTTTCATTACAAAACAGAAGAGCTGCTTGTCTGAAGCTGACATACTGGAACAGCCTTGGATAGCTACACTGGATGTGACAGAAGAATAATTCGGAGCTAGGACATATTAATTTAATGCAATCTGTGTTTTACACAACTGAAGTTTTATATCCACATATTCTGGTTCTACATGGAAATGAAAAAAAAATGTAACTTAGTACGGCAGGACAAAGAAAGAGTTGATGCCTCATGAAATAAGAAAAAAATCCCATATTGTTGTGTAAGAATTTCTCCAGTTTGTGTACTAGTGGATTCATATTTCTGCAGATAATGACTTGAAATAGCTTTGAATTGTTCCACAAAGAAAGTTACTCACGGCTGGTCAAATTATTTGTTGTGAACGTTTGCTGTGAATGCAACCCATTTTCTTTGTGAATCCTAGACAAGTCTTGCTAATTTCTGTGCACATCTACACTATTCAGAACTCAGGCAGATGATACAAACAAGCTCTTTTCAGCACATGAGTCAGCTGTGAACTCCTCTGTTCGACTGTTCTTTTCTGGTGTGGGATTAGTCAAATGAGTCACCATGTTTATTCAAGATCCTTCATTTTGCAGTTATTCTTCAAGGTTGCAGTCAGCCAGGGGCTGCCCTGACTTCTGCACAGTTCATACACAGGGCCTTTCCTCATCAAAAGAACTTGAAATGTGAAGATCGGGAATTGCAGTGTTTGGACTGACTCCCTCTGATACCAGGGAGGCAGTGTAGCTATTTGTGATATGTAGAGTTTGCTTCAAGACATGAACCTGCAAGGACTGGCCTGGTCAGTTCTTTTCAGCAGAGATAAGTTTTAAAATTCTAAAATAAATACATGTGTTAAAAAAAAAAAAGATATTTTCTAAGAATACATTTGGGAAGTTAGACCTTTCTTACCGATACTTCATGAGTAGATCAGGGAGCTTAATCTACTGCGTTAAATGACTTTGTATAATTTATGAACTCTGCTCCAAAAACTGATACTCATTGGATTACAAGGGCTTCTTCATGGGTAGCATAACCTGGCTGTGTGTGGGAGCAATTCAGTATTTTCCTTCCTGGGTTCTCTCTCCTCAGCACTGCACTTCACTTACTACTGTGCTGTTCATTCGTCTTCCTAAGGCTTTCCTTACAGCTTCTTCAGCTTTGGTTAGCTTAAATACTTTGGAGTAACCTGAAAATGTTTTCCCGGTTGTTCTTCTTTCCGCTTCCTCTTCTCCATTTCACTCCCAGTAGGAATACTCCAAGTCACATCCTGACAGCTTTCTCCCACACTGGAAGCTGAGCATGCCTTTCTCCTCTTTGTTGGTGGTTTATCGTGCAGGGAGGAAAAAAAGCAAGATGTGGTCTCGTACCTGTTTTCTATCTATGCCAAAGCTCTGCTTGCATCATGCTAAATGGTATTCAGTCTCAACCATAACATTTTTGTGAGGTTTACTATGCTGCCTTCTCTTCCTTAGGTGTTCAAACAGACTCAATGAAACCAGTTTATTTTACTTACTCTTTTGTTAGCTTATGCAAAATATGACATTATAGCAAGTTCACTTTTATGTTATGTTTAAAAAGTGATAATTTCACCAAAGTGGTATCCCAAACCAGTAAACCACTGTAACAAGTAAATAAATGCCTTTTATCTCCATTTCTTTTTAACTATGCCACTTTTTCAGTATTACAGGAGAGCTCTTATGGCATATTCACTCAAAAATATTAAGCTGAGTTGCCTGTAAATGCTCAGGTAACAATATTGGTACAAATTTTGTTAGCCTGCTGTCTTGAGGAACAGTCAGGACTTTTACTGACAGTTTGCTTATTTTGCTTAGTACCAGTTAATCTTAATGGCTTCAGCTACTGATACTTTACATTTTTACTTTTAACAATCTGAATAATCTAATCAAATTCTCTTACATGCTTAAAAGAGAGCCTGTGCTTAAATATTTTGTGAGGGTAATCTGAAAAGCCTTTACTAATGCTATCTCCTCAGAAACATATCACTTTCTTGCAGCATCTCTTGTTTGACCCCTTATTCTCCAACAGTCCCTCAGCTTTATTTTCCAGGTATCTCCTCAAAATGACTGGCGGCAGAGACAGGCAGATAGATCATTTAATTTCCCTGCAATGTCTTTATCCCCTTTAATTGTTCCCATTGCAACCTGGTACTCCACTGAGCCTTTTGATTCTCTCACAGCCTGCTTACGCCTCTTATAATTAAGTAATTTCTTCTTATTTATTTTTCTGTTATGCCTTTGGCTAATCTCTCCATCAAATCCCTCAGCTGAACCATTCTCATTTTTGTTTTACATTATTGTTCTTTACCACTAGCTTCTGTTGGGCTAACTTCCCATTTTCCAAAGGATATTTGAAGAGCCTCTTTTGTGGTACCTTTCCATTCAGCCAAGGCAAATAGGCTCTTTCCCTCCCTTCTCCCTTTTGTCATTCAGGGGCATGTGCCAACCTTTTGTAACTCATTAATGACTCACTTCAGTAGGCTCCATGCTGAATCCTTACAGCACCTTACACATTTCCTTTTGTGTAACAGTAATTTATTTCAGTTTTTTGTGAGGCAGTTAAACTGAAGAGAAGGAGGGGATTGGAGAGGGAAAAGGAACATTAAGCAAAGGAACAAAAGAGATGGACTAATAGAAAGTGGCTCTGTGTTCATGCATAGAAAATGATTTGGATGCAAATCGGTCACACAGCTGAATGATTTGTCTCAAAGCCTCAAGATTAGGGAGCAGAGGGCTTCAGCCTCAAGTGGCTCTCTGTCTGATTTCTATCCAGACCCTGCATTTACAAAACAGTGTGCCAGCAAACAACCCACCTGGAGGACTTGGGTGCTGCTTTCATGTCTCCTCGTAGATGATCTGAAAAAAGTCTGTATGTTGTCTTTGAGTTATTTCCTATACCATCTTTATTAATCTGCAGATCCCTGGGGTGGAGGACACCTTCCGCACATAGGCAGGGGGCAGGCAGATTAGTTACACACTAAGAAAACTAGGTACCATATCTCCCAGGCAAATAATTTCCACCAAAGTTGAAGGGAAGTACAGGGGAGTAAATGCTGGATAACCTGGTAATTTATGTAGCTGCCTGAAAAAAGACTGGATTCCTAAGCACAGGAGTGCAAGAGGAAGATTTTGCTCAGTCACATGAAATATTTCATTATGATTTGGAGTTTAAGTCGTTTACAGAAAATGCCTGGTATGCACCATTTCCACACAACATTACTGAAATCCTTATGCACCCTTTAAAAACACCAGACGTGAGTGTGAATGTTCTATTAAGGAAACCCCACAAATGAGGGGTGAAAACCTTTCTGACTACAGTGTGGCCCTATTTTGACACTTTCAGTGATAACTAGTATTCAGTTTATTTCAGGATTTCCAAATGTGAGATTAAACTGAGTTCTGGATTATTCCATCTTCCCTAATTTAATGAGAAAGTCCATTCATGAATGAGTATACCTTTCAGTGTGGATGTTAACAGAAGAGGGGAGCAGACTGGGATGTGTTTTGAGGAGGACCCACTGCACACCTCCGAGAGCTTCTACATGGCAGTTCCTGGGGAAGGCTGGCCCCCCTGGATAGGGATGCTGTGAAAGAGGAACATGGGATACATTGAGTAGATGCCTAGGAGTGAGATACGTTGGGATACATTGGGATAATGTGGGTTACATCCAGGTCTAGGGGCGCAGTTGCTTTTTTCTTACTGAAATACTAGTAATTAGAAGATGCTGCTTGAAAATCATCACCCATTTCAGCTGGATAGTGGGTAGTAAAAGTACCTAAGGCTTTTCTGAAACAAATTTAAACTAAAAACGAAATTGCAGTTGCCAATCTGATTGACTGTTATCCCCCACCTTGCACTGCTAAGGAAAGTACTTGCTAAATTTATCTGTCTAGCATAGCTTTTCCATACAATTTAAAAAGGTTCAAAGTTGTTCTGTTACTGCAAAGGAGGGAGGGGTGGTCTGGTACCCAGTAACAACAAAGCTGATATAGTTTCAGTCCAGACTGAGACTGTTACTGTGAAAACTTTAAGTTCCATATATGTTGCAAATTGCTTCTAATTATACTTTGGAGAAGTTTCTAACGTATGCAAAAAGGCACGGACCAGAAACAGGTTTTTCAAAGGGTAGTGTCTTTAGAGAAGGAGTGTACATTTCCATTCAAAACTTTCCAAAAGAAAAGAGAAAGGATAAGAAAAAAAAATCAGCATTTACTTATGATACAAATTTATCACATGTCGTTGTTCAGGGGTCTTGATAGTAGAGAAGATTCTAGGTTGATTGTATGTAGACTTTTTCTCAGACACAATTTTAAAAAATGCTCCTGTAGGCTCAGATGACTGATTTTACATTAAAGAAAACAGCAGAAAAGGATTAAATGAAAATCGCCCTGGGAGAAGATGGTGTGGACCCTATAACAGGCAGTCTCAGCTTTGCAAAAAACATGGCAGCTAACTTTTCAGACCCCATCAAAATATGAGAATAATGCAGAAGTGGGCTACAATACCAGTATGTTACAATTTCATTTTAAAGAACTGTAAACTATATTTTCTGAAGATTTCCATGCTTGTTGCTCACCAAAAGAATCTGTCTGTAAATCACCTTATAGGGAAGGTGAAATCAGGATAGGTCCTGGTTCAGCTCCCTCAGATGTAAGTCTGGAATAAGTTTATTAATGTTGATGAACTCATGCTTTTATGGAACACATGAGAGCAAAGCAGAAGAGAAGGGCTTCTCAGTCCAGACTTTCACATGAAAGAAACATTTCAACATTTTTTTCTCTGTCACTTGCTACCACCTTCATGGCCTTGGATATTTTTAATTATTCTACTTGAGTTGAAGGAAGCCTTGTAGCCAGTCTGCTGGCAGCTGCTAATTAATACAGAATTCCTATTTTGAGTGGATGCAGTTATTTTCCATGTTGCATTTCACTCTCAAAAATAAGGCAAACGCTAAACTGTATTTCAGAAAAACTTTAAATCATTCCCTGCACTCAAGCAGGAAGGCAAGGCAACCTATTTGTAACCGTACCATTTATATTAATATTGTACAGATTTCTTTCCATTTTTAATTTTCCTTTTTATAATGGAACAAGAAAAAAAAGTGGTGGAGTGTATCCAGAGAAGCAGGTTTTTAAACTGATAGCCTGATCCATTTCATTTCACCATAGACAAATATTCTCCGAAAGTAGCTTAGCTAAAATCTATTGTAAAGAATGCCAGAAGAAGCAAAGAGATTTAATTCAGGGTCTATTTTATCCACCAGTGGACAGGACTTATCAAATCAAAGAGCGGACAGTGAGTTTTGGAGCAGGAGTGCTTTAGCGAGACTTCTGAAGTAACTGTCTTTTCTAAAGAGTTCTACCACAATGAATTCCTCATCCCCTGTACATGCCTCATCTACTGCAAAGTTGAATGTCTTGAGGTGTAAAGATAACTGCAAAAATTGATTTTTTTTTCTGTTCTGGCTTTAGGAACTCCTTCATAGACATCCTTCGGGCGATCCTGTTGTCCTTGGAAGTTCTCATCGAAGATCAGGAGCTCCAGATAAACGGCTTCATCCTAATTATAGACTGGAGTAATTTCTCCTTCAAGCAGGCTTCCAAGCTTACACCTTCTATCCTCAAACTGGCCATTGAAGGGTTACAGGTAGGTGGCTGATGAGGTGTGTGCCTGCATCTTTTGTTACTGCAGCTGGGGAAATATGTCTCAGCAGGCACTGGGCTAGGTAAGAGGCTAGTGGGAGAAAATAATCCAGAACCCATTTGCACACCATTGAGAAGCAGACTTTCAAATGTTTCTTTCTGACTGTCTTTTGCTTTCATTTCAGCTGTAAATCAGTGTAACCAATATGTCTGTGACTTACTGCAGCATTAAAAAGGATGGGTAGAGATTTGAGGTTTAATCCATCAGAGAGCTCAGGGGGATTAAAATCCAGCAACATTTGCCTTGTGGAGCATGCCGTCCATGTGCAAGCACGTCTGTATGCACAGGGTGGGTGTCAGGAGAAGGGGCAGCTCCCTTGGCAGATGGAGGTGTGCTGTAATGCTGTTTGTGTGGGTGCGTTTGGGTCAGAGGGAAGTGAAGAAGAGGCAGGACAGGCTCCCAGTTGTGCCCTCATTCTGACTGCCTCAATTTGTCACAGGATCCTGCTGCATTACGGTTCAGGCTGTTCAGGGACTGCACATTTACTTGCTGCTCACAAATAAATAGGAGCTAAGTAAAACCACATATTGTTACAGGATTAGGTGGAAAATGAGGACAAGGCAGCTGGTGCCTGATGGAGAAACCTGAGGATGAGCATAGACTGTGGTGCTCACAGAGGACTTCAACCCCTTCCAAGCCCATCTCTACTGTTAGACCTGGGACTTTTATTTTTAGACTTGAAGTAGTCTGATACAATCTTGCTAATTCTGGATGCTTGAGAGCATCACAGGATTAATTTAGGTTGGAAGGACCTCCGGAGGTCATGTAGCCCAACCCCCCTTGCTAAAAGCAAGGCTGACTAACCTTAGATGAGGGCCGCCTTGCTCAGGACCCACATATTTCATATGGCTACATATTTAAAAGGGGAGATTTTATAAGTGATTGTATTTCCACTTTGTTTTTAGTACTTCTCAGGTATCCTGCATTCATAAATACGTTAGGAATAATCTTCGTTCGTGTGTGTATGTGCGCGCGTGTGTGTGTTTTAACCTGAATGAATATACTAGAAAGAACAATTTGTTCAGCTAATTTTTTGGCTAACAAATTGTCTGCAATTAGATCAAAATTGTCTCTACTTTATTTTATTATTCCGAAATGAGGTTAAAAAAAATCTGCCAGCAATTTTCAGCCTGTATTCCCTTGTGTGGGGAGTTTTCAGCTATTCTAACAAATTAGAAACTCAAGCTGTGCAATTAGTCCCTAGGACAATAACTTACCTTCTGCCGCAGCTACTCACACTTCATCTGCCTTCCTTCACAGAATAATATCATTCTGTAGTTCAAAAAAAACCCCAAAAAACAAAACCTCCAGTGATAAAGAGGGGAAAGATAAGTGAAATAGCCAATGAAATTAAATACCAACAAGCAGTTCTACTACCCCATCCAATTTTTTGAATTCTTAACTCTCCAGTAAGAGGCTGGGCCAGCCTTAATCCCGCGGGACTGTCAGGTTGTCTGTCTCCTGCATGGGAATGAGAGGGTATGTGCACCTCATGGCAGCTCCAGCTTTGAACTGTGGGGAAAAAAAGCTATTCCTTTAAAACCCAGTTCCTCCTCCTGTGCCTCTTCTTCTTTGCTATCCCCAGAGGGAGTTTACCTGGAGAGACCCCCCCAGATTATTTGCATTTGGTGGTAACAATATGTTTCTGGAAGTACCAAAAACCTGGAAGTACCAAGGTTGATCTTATGATTATGTCATTAACTTCACATCCTGTGCTGGACAATTTAAGGAGGCTGCCTTTCCTGGTGATGGGCAGGTATTTTCTTTCTTATTTAAAGTGACATTATTGTCATCTTCTGCATGTTAAGCAGAAATAAAACTTTCTCTCTAAAAAATATGAATTGGGATAGTGCGTCCTAGACTTTGCTAACCACTGAAGGGTTTGGCTTGTGGTGAGAGTTGTGGATGCTGCACTCTGATTTGCAAGGTTTAGAAGCAAGCAAACAAGCAAGTTATAAAACACAGATTTAGCAAGCAATGGATTTTTTTTTTTTGTCTCTCATGGTTGCTGTTGAAATAGTTTCAGTCAGACTTTGTTTTGTTATTATTTTAAAAGAGCTGCTGCTACCTAATATAAAATTTATTTAAAACGTAATCGAAATACAATTAAGACCTACATATGTAAAATAAAGAGTCATGATATTAGTTGCTTTGGAGGTCATCAAAAGTAAAACAGTCAGCATCTACTCTCATGAGATTATGATGTCTGAAACAGATCTAGGTTGTCTTAACTCCTTGTTATTTCTCACAGCTATAATACTGTGCTTGTGTGGATGCTCAGACAGGCAGATTACATGACTATCTCTGTTCTTTCTGAGAAAAGATTTTGGGCCATATTTAGTGCTACATAAGTATAGTGATGTGGATGGAAGGAAATAATTCTCTCTGGTGGAGTTGAACCCATATGTTCACATGTTGGGATCTAGACCAGGAATTTTCAGTCTCTCTGTCTGTAATGGATCATTTTAATGCCATTGCTGGACAATCTCACCATACTTTTGTGAAACTCTGTTCCGATCCAATATGTCAGACCATCTTTTTCTGAAATATAGAACCTGTAAGAAATAAACAGTAGTGTACTTAATAATCTAAATTTATGCATCTGGTAATTTTTTTGTTACTTTCAAGTTGCATTATGTTCTCCATCCTGGTGAAAGAAAGCAATTTCTTCTTGTCAATTCATTTATTTGCATTTATACTCCTTTTTTCCCCCCACAAATTGCTGCTGCAGAGCATTATCCTTAAGTGAAGAGAATATACATTACACAGTGCATATGGCAATTCACTCTATGTTGCAGGACCACCTCTAGTGATATCTAAAAGATTTGCCTGTGGAGATTGATACATAGCTATTATACAGGATGTTCAGTTCTGAACACTGTAGAAGCCTGTAAATGCACAGGCAAATGAAATATTCGTTACGTCACCATTTGGTCTGAAAACACATTTTGCTCCATACTACTTTTTATTCTGTTTGGATTTCCGTATACACTACATTACACAAGCCAGTCCATTATAACTCAACAGGGCAGCTACCCTGTTTCTCAATTACCTTATTAATGACCTAAAAGTAGCATAATGTCACTACTTTAATCAGCTGTTGTTCAGATGCTAAATAACTATTTGTACAGTATGGCAATTCTAATTACACCACAGCAGTGCAAGGACAAATGTGTTCTTACTGCCTAAACCATCTCTGATTAATGAGCTCTACTCTTTTATCACAAGGCAATTGCTACTGTATGTTTTGAGCTCATACCATACCCTTTTCTTGACCTTACTGATCTTTTGAGTTTTAACACATGAAAGATAAACTTGTCACATGGATGTAAAGGTGGGGAAAGAGATGTATAGAAAACCAATTTATTTTGCCAGTAACTTGATGAATTTTGACTTCTGATTCTTTTTTTTAAATGCGAACAGCTTTTCCCCATCACAGCATATTTCTTCCCTCTGTTCTCTTCATGCACGAAGATATATTTCTCTCTGTGTCATGTTGATCTTATAACTATCCTATGATTTTAGACAAAATTTAATAGTGGCTTCAGTTAACCAGAGACTGATCTTTCAGCATTTTGTATAACATTTGAGAAGCATGAGTCATGAATGTCTAACAGCAAAGCCAAGAAACCCATGCTGCAATTGTGAAGCATGTAAAACATGTGAAACATGGTCGCTACAATCCTTCTTAGCATGCCTTATGTTTCATAATGAATGTTGTTTAAAGACAACTAATAAATATGGGAATTAGGCCTGAACTTTACGTGTTGCAGTGAGTACAGACTGGGTGTGCAGTGAAGCAGAGATTTTATTTATTTGTTTGTTTGTTTGTTTATTTTTAACTCTGGCTACATTTTGCTTGGAGGATGCAGTTGCTGTACCTCCAGACAGGACTTGAGTTTAGAGTGCTCCTACCCATGAGTACAGAGAAACACTGCTTCCTTCTGCCTTACCCACCAGCAGAGCTATGTTCTCCAGTTTGTATACATGCATACATGCATCCAGCTGGTCCTCTGAGTCGAAAGGCGGAGACTTCTCCAACAGCGACTAGAAATATCCCAAAACGTGGAAAACATTCAGCTCTGATCTCAGCTATCATTGCTTTGGTGAAAACAAAACCAGAAGGCCTTGGGCTACTGAGACCCTGCTGAGTTGCTCACAGCACGAATCAGCAGGCTGTATCCGAAAATAACCTGAAGCTCAGTTTTGTGCTCCAGTGTCCCTGGTACTGCCTTTCATAAAGGCTGACCTGCCCTAAAGCTGTCTCAAGGTACTGAAACAACAAGTAAGATGAGTGTTTATATCCTGACCATATTATTTTTTTCTCTGACAATTCTGTAACGTGCGTTTGTATTAACATTTGTAAGGGTAGCGACTCTTAAAAAAGTCCTATGCCTATTTTGTGACAATGAAGAATCACTGCAGGAGTGAACATTAGGGTTTGATAGTGATTAGATTCCAGTTTCACCATCATTGCAGTAAAAAGCAGGATGAACAGGGAACAGGGAAAACCCAGCATCAACAAACAAGGATCTGGACTCAGTTTTTCATTGCTAATAGCCTGATGGAAGTTATGACCAACAACTTCCATTAGCTAACTGAAAATCACCGAAGCTCTTTTATTTTTTAAATTAGTTTATCATCATCCAAAGCAGTGAAAATTGGATACTGACATTTCTAGGAGGAGATGGAAACATAAGGAAATCAATCATCTTTGAATTAAGAATGCCTTTATCATATATTGTTACTGATCAATTTCTTATTAAGAAACTCTTAAAATAAGGGAAAACTTGTGTAAGCTTCTCTTAGAAAACTATGTTTTAGGTACATTTATCCAGAATAGCACTGATGTGGAGATAAGTCAAATAATCAAGATAACGGGTATGTTTGGACATTATTGGACCTTACCTCACTTTGTAAATTGGAATGAGATACCAGTTTAGGGAAAACTCGGCTTGCTTAAAATTATCTGAAGCTTTTTGACCTTTAATATAAGCTATAGTTTTAAAAAAGTTACAAAAATTTGTTTGGAAATTCCCTCCTACTGTCATTATGTGGAACTGAGAAAGTTAATGTCAATTAAATTATAGAAGCAAGATAACTTGTCTCTTCATAGTTATACTATCTTCTACAATCAAAAGTTTTTCATGTTGCTCTTTAGAACAATATTATCAAAATGCAGACTAGAACATAGAGCTGACAAGAATGAAGTGCAGTTCCATATCATGGCATAATATTTTGTTTTTCTATTTTTTTCCCAACAAAATCTTCGCAAAAAGTATAAGCTTTTAGAGCTGATAAAAAGTTTTCTAGTGAAAGCCTTTTTTTCCAGAAAAATGCTATTTTGTCAAAATGGAACTATTTTGTTGAAATATTCCAACGAATTTAATCTGGAAAAGATAAACATTTAATATTCCATTTCATTATGACTTGTAAGAAGCACTTGATTTCTTTCCTATTTGTTATCAGTTCTTGCTTTTTCAAAGCAGAAATCAAGCAGAGATTTTGGAATGGTATTTTATATCAGCATCAGCTGGGTTGGTGGGTATGACCAAACCTGATGGATAGCACAGGTCCGGGCATTAAATCTTTGTTACAGCCAAATGGGGGATCTGAATGGAGCCCAGGTGCTGCTCATGTATCTGTGTGAGCCCTCTGCCCTGCAAGTTTGGTCTTTTCTTCACCAGCCCAGACCTTATAGGAAGGAACTGACTTTTTTCTCTTCACTTAAACACAATTTTAATCTGAAACCTAACAAAGGTGCGAGCGCTCTGGCTTACTTAATACTTCAGCTGAACTTCTTGGGAACCATGTGAAAGATACAGGCTATGAGAAGCCTTGCATAGTAGGTATGAGATACAATTAGGCTTTGTGCAGAGTTTTGGAACACAGTATTGCTATCACTTGAAAGTTTAAAGTATGTGAGAATCCACATCATAACAAACTGAAGAGCGATCTAAAAAAGACTCATTCTAGCTCAGCCTTTCTGTGGAAATCTATAGTGTAAGGAAAGGTCTGCCTATGCTACAAATATCCTATAATGTTGTTGCATCAGGTATTTGTAACAGATTGTATTAAAAAAAAGATGCAGAGCTTTCTTTTATTGCATACTGAAGGCAAAACAGGCAAGTAAAACCACATGTAGATATATGTATACACTGACTTGGACAATGACAAGAAAAAGTACATTAGCACCTAGTGGAAAAAGCCCCTCAAATTAGACTTTAAAATTGTTTATCTCTGGGGGACTAAATGCAGACTCAGAAATGACTCATTCATTAATTCTGCATCTAGCCAGTCTTTCAGGATTAAAATCTGAAAGACAAAAATCAACAGATAGACAAGGCCAGATTTTCAGGTGGTATAAACTAGATGGGGCTCTGTGCAGAGTTATGCTGATTTATGGCAGCTGAAAATAAGGCCCTTTTTCTCCTTCCCCTTCAGAAAGATATAAGTCATCTAAGTTAAGACAGTCTGTTTGTTTGTATGTTTGTTTTTTATGTTCAGGATTTCAAAAATTGTAAAGAATCAAGGAAATCTTTAGATTTTGGATTTTGTGCAAAAGCCTGGTTGTTATCTTTTCCAGGTGAGAGAAATTAAAGAAAACAGAGTATTCTAGGCTGAGTTCTCAGAGATTAATAACTGTTTC
This sequence comes from Apteryx mantelli, assembly GCF_036417845.1. Lineage (NCBI taxonomy): Eukaryota > Metazoa > Chordata > Aves > Apterygiformes > Apterygidae > Apteryx > Apteryx mantelli. Next base: position 37,840,896 of record NC_089979.1, read on the forward strand.
TTTAGTGAGGTCTTACCAGAGATCTTACCAGAAGGCTAGCGATTTCCTCAAAATATAAAACTAAGGTTTTCCTGCATCTTAATCATAGTGCTTTTATATGTCCAAAATGCATGTGGTAGCTTCTCAAACACCTCCAGAGTCCTCACTAATAACACAAGCTTATGTTTACAGAGGCAAGATTAGTTGTATCAGACGTGGTTTTGCCTACAGAGGGGGAAAAATCTGGTCTGTAAAGAAAATTACATTCCTTCCAGCAAAATCATTTAACTGTTTCTGAAAAGAGTCCGCTCTAAGATCTAATGATGTTCAGCATCTAGAGAACTGCTACAGATTAAAATTTACTTGATGCTGTAATATACAGTGGAATACTCTGCTTCCCAAACATCTATGACAAAAAACTTTGATTTCAAAATCATTATTTGTACAAAATATAGGTCTTCATATTTACACAGATATTTGGATGAATCCATTTGCAATATATGCACATAAAAAGCATACAAACTTTTTTTGCAAAGTGCAGTCTTAAAAGTTTCAGAATGTTTTCTGAAGTTAAATTTTTCCTCAATATTAGAATATATTTCATGTTAGAGACCTTTGTTAAACGTGAAGTCACAACTAATGATGAATGCTTTAGTATCCATTGAAACAAGGTCAGTTTGAATTATTCCAGAAATGCTCATGCTATCTGTCTTGAACAGCTGTTGTGATATGTAGAGTGAGTACTCTCTGGGCTGTCAATAAGGATGCCTTTGAAATTTTAGGAGACAAGAAAAAGGATTGACTTATTACATATAAAATAAAGGTAGATAAACAGACTTTGCTCTCTGCAAGAAAAGGCCTATGCTTATTGTTTGCCTAACATCTCTAGGGATTTGACTAGAACAAGGGGAAAAAAAAGCACAGTAGGCTTTAGACTCACATTCGTTACTTGAAAATTGGAATTAACTGCTTAGTAGAATTGATCAGCACATTTTCCAGTTGGAGGCTTTTTGGCTTCTGGCTGCGGGTAAGTGGGATAAACCACAATGTGGACAGTTGAAGAGGCTGGATATGTAAAGCTGATAGCCTTTTTTTAATGACAGTTATTACATTTTAGGAAAGGTCTCATGGAGTTAGTGAAAAGAATTAGACAGGAAGTGAATACCCTTTCATCTGTGGCAAACAGACAGAAAAGTTTATTGCAATAAATCTGCTTTAAACAGAAAGCAGCTATTTCGTACCGGTAGCTAATAAAACAGTTATAGCTGACACCAGTCATGCCCAGAACTTTCCCACCATGTGCATAGACAGCTCACATCATATCTTGAACCTTTCTTCCTCTTATAAAATGTGAATGTAGCCAAATGTACTTACATTAACTTACATTTATCCATCTTCTCATTAATTTCACAGAACTTCAGGAGGGATACATCTATACCAACTGTTGTTTTGCTTCTTTTACAATTCTCAAAGCTTTTGCCTGTTAGCATGGAAGCTGAGTGAAAGCTTCCTGAAAGCAGTGTTTACTGCAAGCATCTTGCTGTTACAAGAATTGTATAAAGCAGTTACGTTGCTTTTTTTGGAAAAAAATAAAGGGGCTGTGTAGACAAGACTGGGCCAGAACCGAGGTGTAGAAATGACACTTCAGTGAGAATTAAGTGTAAAAGTGAGGCGGAATGGGTGTTATTCTGCTGAAGATGGTAGATGTCTGCATGGGCAGGGGGATGGCGGGAGCAAGGAGGCTGGAGCAAGAGGAGCAGTGACAATACGGCTGTAAGCTGTGACCTATGGAGTGGAATATCCTCAAAAGCAAAGGCAGATAAACAGACTTTGCTCTTTGTAGGAGAGGATTCACCCTGGATCCTCACATACTCCAGGACTGAGACGCATGTCGCCTGGCAGAACAGCTACGGCTGTGTAAGACTAGTTCCCCCCAACACAGCCTGGTGGAAGGCTGGTGGCTAAGAGCTGAAGGCAGTAGCGCTTCAAACTTCTGCAACTGTTTACTAAGCCCAGAAAGGCAATGATTTGGGGCAGCATTTGCTGTTTTGTTGTTTGATTCCTGTTTTGTTCAGAGAAACAGGACTTTTCTACCACATATATTTTCTTTTAAAGCCTTGTCTATTATCAGTATCTCCTCCTAAACAAAACAACCTACTTTATGTCCTGAATATTGGCTATGCAGTATGGTCAAAAGGGACTACAATGTTTTCAATAAGCTTGAGGTGAAGTCCTAACTCCAGTGATGTGAAGGGGACTTTTGCTTTGATGGAGGCCGCAATTCCACCCCTATTATAGCTTGGCAGGAAGCGATTTTCCATTCCACAAGATGTTTTTAGGCTTGGGGGAGAAGACTTTTGACACCAAAACATTTTTTGAGAAATTTTCCATGCCAATTAGAACATTTTGTCTAGTGATTTTGAAGCATTCAGCTTCACTTTCAAATATTTTTAAGTTTCTTCTTAACTTTATAGAGCTTAACATTTGAAACAAACATTTCTGAATAGCAGGGGTTTCTTGATTCAAAAATGTCAAACTGAAACATCTCAGACGTTGAAATCTTCCAAGGAAAGATGAAAATGTAGAGTGAAAAATTCAATGAGACTCCACACTTTCTTCTCCCCTTGCCCAACTGAATTTTATTTTGACAAATTAGCATTTTCTGAGGAAAAAACATTTCAGTGGAAATTCCTTCACCAGCTGTACTGCCCTGTATTTCAAACTTTCCTGAAATTCTTTCAGATTATCTTTTACATCCCTTTCTGCTACAGACATATTAGATCATTTAATCTGCATTCTGCTTTTCAGTCCAAGCACACTCCCACTATTTCAAACTATCTGCACTAGAACCGGTTTAAAACATGGCAAACGTGTAATAAAAATCATTTCCATTTAAGGGGAGGTTTTCTGACCAACTCTACTTTACATTCACTGAAAATACAGCTGAGAAAAATCATAGCTGTCTAGCACAATTACAATACAGAGATTCTTCAAATAACTGATACATTGAGGATGCCATCAAATTGACAGTTTTTCAGAAGAAAGGCAGATGCATGAATATATGTGAGATGATCAAAATAGTTTATCACCATTTAAGGATTACAGAGGATAACAGCAGAACTTTTAAAAAAATGGAAATAGAATTGAAGCTTGCCTAGGCTTAAAGCTCATCTAGAGTAATATATGTCTTATTCTGCTATTTTCAAAGTGAAATTAGAAGCAGATTTGAACTGGTGAAAGTGTGCTCAGTAGTAGATGTGCTTAGTGTCTGGAAGAGATGGTTGCTTGCGAGTTAGTGGGAGCACTCACGTGCATGGACACACAAACAGCAGCTACAAAGGGCCCATTGTAACTTCTGAGTGAAGTTTCATAAATAGTCCCAGTAACAATCCTAACTTTATTTGGCTTCATTAACACACACAGAGAGCCTGAATTAAAGAGTCTCACTGGCAATAACATCTCAGTATAATACAGACAGCATTTACTTTTTTGTGATGATCTTTTCCTCTATGATCAATTCTCAAACTCCTTGTTTAATTGTGAGGAAAGCTGTGGGGGGACAGTTGTAAAGAGATAAGGATTCCTGAGTCTGTACTCTAATTAAATTAATGAATTAGTACAGATAATGGTTTGGAGTTAATTAATTAATGTGAGTAGGCTTTTTGATAACACTGGACAAAATATCTCCTATCCTCCTCCTTCTCTTTCTCTGAAAGAAGTTAATCATTTTACTATTAAAAAAAGAAAAAACCCTTCCATATTTTCAGACAAATTCCAAACACTTTTCTTTGAAAATAAAACATTTGTGCTCAAAGCCAACGAGGCAGCACCTCAAATCCTCATTTTCTGTTGCTGGTCTCTCTCTTTAGTTAAGTTGAGTCCACCAGCTCTGCAGTGTGGAGACTGTCTGTAGCTGTTTGGCAGAACGAGTCAAAGAGTCGCTCGGACAGCTGAACTGCCAAAGGACTAAGGAAGCTGAAAACAGCCAAACTGCTGTTCTGATGAGATACTGCAGCAGAATTTCTGCAATTATGCTTTTCTATGAAAAGCTGACATTTTCTAGGAGACGCTCATGCTTTAATTAAGTAGTTGGGCCTGAAGAGCTGCCTTTTGTTGAAACTGAGAGAAACTCAGTTTCTTTGCAAGATTCTAGCTGAAGTCTTATAAGGCATCACCCCAAATATTCCTACACATTTCTTGTCATGGAAAGGTGGGTAGGAAGGTTGTAATAGACAAGGCTTTAAAAGAAAATATATGTGGTAGAAAAGTCCTGTTTCTCTGAACAAAACAGGAATCAAACAAATTCATCTAGTATGAATTTCTGCTCAGAACAGAACTGCTGCTAATATTAGATCAGGTCAGCCGTGGCCCATCATATCAGCTAGCCATTATCTAGCTCCTTCTGCTTCCCTTCCTCCCTGTTCTTTCTCTGCTTTTGATATTGCTTCCTCATCTAAATAGTAAAAATAAATAAACTGTGAGGAAAAGCAGGTGTGCAAGGTGTGCACTTTGTGGAGCTGAGCCCACATGGCTAAGTGTTAGGTATTCGAATACACAAAATATAATTATCTATTCAAGAAATTTCACCCCTCCAATTTGTTATACATGCCTGAGTGAATGTTAATGGGGTCACATAGCTCTTTGAACTGCTACTGACAGAACAATAAAGAGTTCCTGTGGTTTTCAAGAAACAGCACAGTATAATTTTGCTTGCTTTGCAAGGGCGTTTCTTAATGATATCATTATACCCTCTAAACTCCTAGTCCATTTTCAGAAACTCACAACACTTCAAATGACAAGTTGCTTTCTCTTCTGCCTGGGAGAATGGAATCTCGATTATAATTTATAACATGTTACTTCGTGAATATTCTTCTCCTGTGCCTCTGAGAGGTGCCAGCTATGGTATTTTAACGAAGCACCCCTGTTTTATAGCTTTTCTTCTCTGAAACTGGAACAACAGCATGTAAAGAGCTAGGCTTCTTATCCAGTCTGCTGAGTAAGCAAGGCAAATGAATTCCTTTTGAACTGTCTTAAAAGAAAGTATAAAATAACTTAGATTTGTCTCTGCTCAGACATTACTTATGCCTCAACAGTATTGCCGGACACAAATAAACAACCTTACTAGCAAATTCCTGCCATCTGTGATAAAGTTCGTTCAAATGCTTGAAGTATTTTACTCTGACTGTTTGCACCAATATGGGTTTGTGTGTTTTGCAAAGATATTCTAAGCAAATTATTTCCCTCAGGCATGGTTGTTGAACTCACAAAATAAGGAGGTTGCAATTAACTTAAGTAAATTTATTGGGTATCTGATTCTAAGTATTGCCCAGCTTTGTGTGTATATAGGAAAAAACGATTAAAAAAAGCTTTGTGGTGACATAACCCTTTTCTTCAAGGCTAATGCAGAAAGTAGATCTGGAAGGTTCCAGGTTTAGACCACAAGAAAAAAATTAGGAAATTAGCTTGTTTGCTTACAGAGATTGTATAAATTAGTCCTCTTTGATTTCTTTTTCATTAGGTTGTTTGGGAATACTGTATAGCAAAAGTACTGTAATAATTTGAGAATATGAGTCTCAGAAAAATCGCTTTTAACAATAATAGAATGCTTTGTTGGGCATATGCATTGTTGAAAATAAATACCTAATTTGGATGTACTTGCACATATTTAGTTGCCAGGCTGCAGTTTTCCCTCAGCATCTGTATCTCAGATACTGGCTCTCCACAAATTGTACCTGGTCAAGCCAGAAATTTCCATGCCACTGGCATGAACAGGGGCAGGTGAAGTGAATTTCAGCACAGTGACTCCTCAAAAATGGCACCAGCACTACTAATGTGACTGTGGTGACCAAAGGAAAAATTGTGTCTCCCTCCTTTTATATATTTGGGATGTCAAGTCTGAGCTCAGAGAACAGCTTCATGCCCCCTCCACAGACCTGGAGGCTGTATTTTCAAAGTAAAGCTCTTTGAATCTGGGCCGGTTGGCACACTAAAAGAAACCGTGGAATAATTCTTGGCAAGAACATTTCACTAAAGATGAAACATCTGTTGATTTGTGTATACCCTGCATCCTTTTGAGAAACCTGTCCACTTCTGTAGAGATAGCCTTGAAAGATGTGACACCAGTGAAGACTTTGAACCCTTCTGTTTTGAGATGAATTTCTCTACCATTCAACTGTTCTGGCATGTGAAGCAGATCTTGCATCCTTTAAACATTTCAAAATACTGCTTGTGCATGCTAAATGCAACATAGCAGTGACTTTAAAATGATTTATCTCTTTCTTTTTATCTCCCTTTCTGCCCCTTCAGTCATGAGCTTGCTTTCCCCCTGCATTTCTCTACTTGCTAATGCACAGCAGAGCTTGGCAAGCTAAAGTATTGTTACACTGCCATGAAGGAAGGTTTTATGAAGCAGAACAGCTAGTGCCTTATCTTTTTTTTTTTTGTTTTGTTTTGTTCAGCATCAGAATGATGTAAATGTGCTTAGCAGCAACACATCAAACATTGATAAGCTTCCTGTCAGGAGTTAGTACTGAAAGGAAATCTGCAGTAGTTTGCTTTGCTAAATACATCAGAAAACATGCTGTTTCACAGATTTTTTTTTGCCACATCTTCCTTGTTCTTGGTGTTCTGTCCCTTGTCAGATAACTTCTGCCTGAACTTCAAGGTACTGTCTCTTCATAGATTTTTCTACCTACATCAAGAAAGTTTGAGATGGGATTTAATACTGTTAATATTTTTAAGGGTAGAGAGCTTTAAAAGAATTGTAATGTGTGGAGGGGTAGAAGGAATGGTCATTTCTTCGGACTATAATTTTTTCAGGACTTGTGTACTATTAGTATCTGAAGAAATGCTTTAGCAATGTAATAGAACTGTTGTTCCAAGAAATCTATCTATTTTTTCCTTGCAGCAAAAGATGAAATAAAAATGGAGGCAAATTAAATAAAACTAGAGCTGGCCTTTGAAACACAACTGTCTATACATTTACATATTCAGGAACTGCAGGCAGGGGAGCAGTAACCAAAGTGGGGCTTGTGAAAATGTAGCAATTCCAAGTGGGGTGTGTACCCCACAGAAATCCATTATTTTATGATGTATTTGAAATTTAGGCCCAGCAGAAGCAAGACTGTCAATCAAAAGTCATGGCTAACACTGTGTTAGCCTCCCCCCCATGAGCTTGACTTTAACAGTAGGGACAGTAATAACAGAAGTCTGGAAACTATTGCTCTGAAATACCAAAGGAGCACAGGGCTGATACTCTGCCCTCTAGGCATGGCTGTAAATCGATTTACAAAGCAAATCCTTACCTAACTCAGGACACCAAAGAACCAGTGTGGTAACTGTCTTACTGGTGTCATAGGCCTCATTCATTGCTGTCCTCACATGGTCAGAGCAGTTCTCTGTTGCAAGCACAGTGAGCCTGGTTTGGCCTCTCTGTGGAGCAGGGGCTGCAAACGCATTGCATGATGCTGTTTTGTGCATGCACCCCAAATCTGCACATGCTTAAGTGTAGAGCATGGGCACAGTTGGCTTGACGGGGACGTGATGTGCACTGGCAAGGGACTCCTTGGAAATAGGCTCCTGATCCTAGGCTTTAAGACAGCACAGGCCAAATCAGGTTTCTAGACTTCCCATCTGCCTGGAAGAACAGATATTCCCTCTGGACTGATTGTGTCCAGGAGCTCAATGAGTGACTGGGCCTTCCAGAGGGCAGAAGCAAGCTATGAATGAGCTCTTCCTCCCACACCCTGCACACACTTCACCCACCTAATAAGCTTATATTCACTGATTCCAGCCCATCTTCTCTTTAGCAAAGTCAAACCAGGTGAGTAACATTAAAGGCAAAACAAAAAGCTTTGTCAGGGGACCAAAGCAGAAGGAAGTGTGTGAGTATGAACCCAAACTAATAAGTCCTTGTTTTCTCTTGTCATCAGTTCAAGAATTAGGAGATATCAAACGAAGCTACTAAGAGTCAGGTTCAGAACAAGCAAAAGGAGACAATTCCTTCTGCAATGGGCTCTATACCTGCAAGTCCTTGTCTCAAAGGATATGTGGATACCACAACTTTACGTGACTTCAGGTGGACACTGGACAAGTTCATAAAGGAGAAATCCAATGAGGGTGACTAAGAAAAGCATCTGATTCAAAAAGTTGAGAAAAAATGAAGGCTGAGAGAATACTGGGGGAAGACAGACTTATCTGTTCCTCTTCTTCCCTAAGCAGCTGGTTAGAGAGATGATATAGGGCCAGGTAGATCTTTGGTCTAGCCTGCATAGCCAGTCTTATGCTCTAAAAGGGTAGAATTTGCTGAGTCCTGAGTGACTCCTTCAACTACTGTCTAGTCATGATAACAGTCATAAAATATTTGTTTCCAGAAATCCAAAGGCACTAAGCAGAAGTGCTCCTAGATGTCCTGCTGGGATGCAACCACTGCCAAGACAGTGGAACCCAGCAACTGCTCAGAGCAGGCCTTGGCACCGCAGGACTCGGCTCGCCTCTTGTCAGGGCAATGCAGGGACTTCATGACATGCATTATTGGTTTATACTGAAATACATGAAAACAGATTAGTATTGACCTCAGTGAATATTGATCAAGTCCACCATATAGAAACTGCAGTTTGCTCAGTCAGTGGATGTATTAGTGATGTCACTGGTGCTACAGTGTATGCTGTTTTCTTTGAAAAGCCAGTTAATTTGTCATTTCTAGCATGAGAGAGGGATTTAGAAATATTATCTTCAGGATTTACTAAGTAGGTTAAGTTTAAGTTCTGATTTTGTTCAATATGCTCAAAATGAGCAACCAACTAACCATTACCTCTCCCTGACTCCCCCCAAAGGAGGGTGAAAAACACATCCCTGAATGAAATTAAACTGACTGAGCCAGTGCAGTGTAATCTAAGAGGAAATCATTAGATATATACAGCTCATCCTCTCTGAACTGCATGTTTCATTTTGAAACAAATCTGTACTTGGAGGCATCAGTAATTATTTCCATTTATTTTCTGCTTCACTGATATGTAAAGCTGTGGTTTTGATATGACTTGCCAAATGCCTCTGTTGATTTACATAAAAGGTTCACATGAGGCAGAAATATTTGCCTGAAGGATAAAAATGAATATATTCAAGCAAAGAATATGTTAGTAAAAATGTACTAAATTCTGAAGTTTAGTGGAAAGCTGATTGTATTTCTCCCCGTGTTTATTTATTTATCTATGCATGGCCAAAGCAGAGTTTGGTGGATCAAAAGCACAAAGCATTCATTCATTCCTACTGAATCATCACCTGCTCCTAAATGGCACTGCTGTCATCACTGGTGGCCCCTTTTGCAGAGGACAGCGCAAAGCCTGGAGGCTGCTCATCCAGCCGAGAGGTCTGGGGGGCTCAGCAGAAGGTCTAGTTATCCTCTAATTGTCACTCCTGCAGGGGAGGGATGACGCTTGTACAGCTGACGAGATGGGCAGAGAGTGAGGAACCACGGTGCCTTTCATCCATCCTCTAGGACAAATCTCTCCATGTCCTGGGCTAGATGAAGCCATGATCATGACTGTGATATGGAGCCTGGACTGTGGTACTAATGCTCCAGTGTCCCAGCAAGCGCTCACAGCACAGGGTGAGCGAAAGACCCCAAATTCCCCATACGTACCCTGGGGGAAACTGTGCAGCCTTTCCCAGTACTTCTCAGCTTCTTTGCAGGAATTCTGCACAAATCACAAGACTCAACAGGGAGTGAGTTTTATCGAAATCCTGCTACTTACACTATATACTGCCCTATACTGCCCTACTGTCTCTATAGGGAGTGCATGGAAACCTCATACCAGGTCCCCTGCTCCAGATGGGCAAGAGACTGTCAGGGCAGCTGCTCCCTAGCACTGTTACAGCCTCCTGCCAAAAACATCCTCAAACCATTCCTCCTCTCTTCTCTTCCTAGTGTCATGATACTGATTAAAAAGAAAAAAAGAGATTTAAGTACAAACAGAAAATTTAAATCTCCTCCTTTGTATTTGCATTCTAGGTTTTGAGACTCTAAGATGCATTCAGTTAATGCTTTCAAGCTTTTGTCTGCTGCCATAAAGGCTGAAGTACAAACTTTTTTGTTGCTTTAGTGAAAGACAAGGTTTGAATACAATATCACAGGAACAACAACTCAGGCTTTTAGGGAAGCTCTGAAAATCACAAGATCAATTGCCAGTGTTGCTTCTGTATCTGAACAGAATAGGAATGGCTTACATATGCCATTGCTCTCTTGCAAGGCCCACTTGTGACCTGGATGCTGCTTCTGGCCTTACAGAAGACACATCTGCACTTGGACATGGTTTTGATGGCAAAAGGATGGTTAGGTTGGGTGGAGAAGAGATGGATGGAGAGATCCACATCTCTCAGCCAAGTGACCCAAAGTATCTGTTGCCCTGTGTAAGATTTAGTGAGCAGCTCTAACCCTTCCCCCTCAGCAAGGATACATTCAAGAGTTTCCCCTGGTAATGCCATTTATTTTCAGGTAAAATGGATCATTAATAGAAACCACTCTCCTTATCCTTTGGATGCTGTCAGCAGAATTCTCTGTGATGCACGAGATGTGCAAAAAGACCCTTGTTACAGACTTTTGCACAGTTTCTTTTTTTTTTTTCTCAGAGTGGAGGTTTAATATTTAAGAAATCAAACTCTTCTTCTTTAAATGGGAGTAACAAGGCCTACTTTGAGGATAAAGTGCTGTGGTGCTATTTGCTCCTGTTAGCATTGCAGAATCAAGCCAGCGAGGAGATGGCAAGCTTGATTTTCCTGCCACTTGTACGTCCTTGAACTCACATGAAGTGGGGATGAATAAGAAGGAAAGAGCCTGGTGTTCCTGCCAATTCCAGGTTTTAGCTGGAAAAAAGCACCTCCTGTTCCTTGCAAAATGGCACAGTTTGATTTGGAGACCACAAATTCAGCAAATTGTTCTGGTGATATTAAAGGGCCCTTAATCTAGCTTTTGAAAGACCAATTCAGACAAGAAGAAAGGTCATTACTCTTAGTGATGTGTGTTATCAACTACTACCACAACTTATGTAAGAGCTGTTGTACCTAGATTTTCCACCATTTGAACTATGCTAGTGAAGGCTTTCTAGAAGATGTGCTCTGTCCCTAGCTGCATTTACTGGGCAGTTTGCAGGAATCGCTTGATGAAAATCAAGTGGGTTTCACTATGCAAGAATTTAAACTAGATTTCCACCCTGTTTCATTCTGTCCTTCAAACCTTTGCATGGCTGAAAAATAAGGACTCTTACTCACCTGGTTCCACTCAATATTTTTTTAAACTCAGAATGTTCTTTTACTGTTGTATCTTGGCTTTTGTTCAACTTTTTTAACACTGGCACCAGTGAGAGGCTAGGAGGCAAATTAACATGTGCAGTTTACAAGGAAACACACATATTCCTATACCAGAACAAGGAATTTTTGAATAGAGAAAGGTCAAAAAGAGGCACCAAGCAGGATTTTATTATCCAGGTTGTCCTTGTGCCTCTTCACCCAGCTATTTTATCGTAAAAATGGATTAATAAAGAGTGTTGACCCATAGTTGTCTTTTTACAGTGCCTTGTAGGATTAATACACTATAAATGGAGGAGAATGAAGTGTCTATTCCAAAGGTGAAAATGGGACTATAGTGATTAATGAAATACACTTCTTCACTTTGATTGAATGAGAAATCTCAAAGGAAAAAGATGCTTGAGTGAAAGTGAAACAACTAACACTGTGCTAAGCTAGAAAGAACAAACTGATAAGCACCATGGAGGTAATGCCCTTGGTGGGAAGGGACAGGAAATATTTGGTATGGATTCGGGGAAAGTGACTACATGTCATCAGGAACTGGTAGTGAGTTTGCTTTGTGCTCTGTCTTATATTCGACCCATGATGATTTTAAAGACTCTTTCAGCAAAAAGGAGAAAAGTTTGCTTATGCAGCAGTCTGTCAGCAGACAACTCAGGGCTTCAGGACACTCAGTCAATGGTACTGTAATTATTTACAAAGATCAAGCAATCTCCAATGCAGTGCTTTGGATCTTAGTCTCCTTTCACCTCCCCCATCTTCCTTTCAAATGCAGGGCTAGAGGGAGGGAGATAAAGGTAGAAATGTTCTCTTTGAGGTTAACCTTTTTTCCAAAAAGAGGTAAGCAAAAAAGAAATTCATATGTGCATTTTCTCAGATTTTATTTTCCAAATCCCATATAAAGGGAAGTTCCAGGTATAACAGAAGAGTAAGAGTAAGGAAATAAAGTGTCTAAATAAACCTATTTTTCCTGAGATAGATCTTCTTTTCCTGGCCTTAGAGCCCTATTTAAACAGATTTCTGGGAACTGCAGCCCATACCTGGGTTTTAGAAATCCTTACCAGAGGCAGGAGCTGGGTCTTTACTGCTGTGGGGGGAGCCTGTGAGGAGGTGATGTGGCAGAGGAAAGGGTGGGCTCAGCTAGCCGTGGTAGCAGTGTGTGGTGCGAGTCAGCCAACGATGGATGCAAGGGTGATGGGTCCAGGGCTGGAGAGCAGAGCAGCCGTTACTGCTGGGAGATCAGAGTCAGGGGGACTTGGCCAAGTGGGAGGTGCCAGCCAAGATCCTGGGCAGAAGAGCAGGCAGGCAGGGTTTGGACAGGAGGAGCTTTGGGGCAGGAAATTGGAAGAAGTGAGAAAGCTCTGAGCTGGACGTCGCTCTGAAAAGGAGAAGCTCTTTGGGGTCAAAAGGGTGGGTGGTCTGGTATGCACTGGAAAGATTTGGGAAGCTCTGATCTGAGATGAGTATTTGGAACAAGAAATATCAGTGAATGGTATTTCTGCAGTGAGACGCCCGCAGCAGAGTGGGAAGGGTTGGGGGCTGTGGTGCAGTCAGCGAGGGGACCAAGGGACTCTGAGGCTGTCAGGACAAAAAAGATGGAGGAAAGCTTAAGAGGTTGGGGATGGCTATGGGGCATCACTTGGGCCCTCTAACCGGGATCCTGGTTTGGGATGGGGAGTACACAGAGAGGTCTATCACATTGCCTTCAGCAAAAGAACCTGCCTTTTTCCTTATCCTCACTTCTGAGAGTACTGGAAGGTCACGGGTCTGTGTTTCTATTAAAATGTCATTTTTCAGTACAGTTCATGTGTATTCAAATACAAAAGTTCTTTTAAAAAAAGTATCTGGGATATTATCCTGATTTAGTTAATTGAACTTGAAAGTATTATCAATTCTAGAACAAGTTATGAGAATAATTGTGTCCTACCTCTCTGCTGAAGTATCCTGCTCTTTGGCAATCAGTCTCTTAAAGCTAAAAAGCCCTCAACTTCATAAGCCACTTAACAAAACATGGACACTAAGGAATTGATATAACTTTGTATTTTCCTTCCTCTTACAGAGACTGAAAGGATTCCCCCTCTGAAGTCTCACCCCACAATAACTGGCCGTATATGCTTCCCTAGTCCTAAACTGATAGTTTTCTTCACCTCCTGACCTGCAGCCTCCTCCAAATGGTGGTAACGAACAGGTTAACATTTTAATCTGAGCTATGTTTATTGTAGCTGCAGAAATAAAAATGAAAACAGTATTCTGGTTCATAGTTTAATCAATACCTTCAGCTCTTTATCTACCTTTGTATTTTATAAATTGAATTGTCAATACTCACATGTGGGTACATTTCTTAAAATGTATCATAAGATCTGAAGCCCTGAGTGGCTATTTTAATCCAGATCCAGATATTATTACTTAGGTTATGAACAAATACAGTATTTATTTTGTTCCTCGTATCCTCCAACTCAAAACTCTAAAGTCGCCTTACCTTCGTCCCAGCAGTGCTCATTGCAGAGTTCTAGTACAGGGAGCTAGAAAAAAATCTTACTGCCTGTACACATACCCCAGCCTGTAGAAAGGTCACCCCACAGACTTTTGAAGCTTTTAACATGCCTTGCAACACTGGAGAAAAACTGCATTTTCTATCTTGTAGATTAATAGTGTGAGGGTTTACAAATAAGACCCCATTTGCAGCCCTGGTCTCGCTGCAGGAGTCCTACACTGCAAATTTACTACTAATCTCCTGTGCATTTCTAAGCCTTCCTGCATGACTCATGAACAAATACAATCTCTTTAGCAGTAGCCACCTTTCTGACAACAGTAATTAGGGTACAAGCACCAGCCTGTTTATATACATATTGTATAAAATAATAAAATAAAATACATGTGTGTATTTTTATAAATATAGACATAGATACACACACACATATATATGTATGCATATATATACATATATGTATATATGTGGTGATTGTGGCTTGCTGAGGGTGTCTTCCAGCATTGATGTGCTGCTGCAGCTCCAGTGAGCTCTTCACAGACCTCTTCAAATGCATGTGTCAAATCCTGCACTTTGCCATTATGGAAGGTCGCTTCAGACCTGCAGCACTGTCCTGTCCTGTCCCAACTGTTCGATCACAGCAAGCGTGCTGGCTCTGGGGGTATGTTCCCTTAGAGGCAGCAGCAGGCAAGCCCAGAGTGAGTTACTCAGTTTCCTCCTCCTCCTCCTCCTCGATGCCATCAGCACTGTATTACAGGGATTGCTGCGTGACTGCCAGGAGGCATGGGACAGCCTCCTCAATTTAAGCTTGCCAGGAGCACATGACTCTGCCACATCTACCATGGTTTGAAAGTGACACTGCCTCACAATACACAGGTGAGTTTTTGGCATAGTAATACTCGCACAGACATTATGGAAAAATTTTTACAATAAGAACTTCTGTGCAGACAAGGCCCTGCAGAGGTTCTGTTTGTCATTAATCATATAAGTTATTTTTTCAGCTCAATAAATTACTAATATGGGGCTGAAACCTGTAGAACATACCTCAAAAAAATGTCTGCTGTGTTTAGTAGAGGTCTTTGATTATAGCTACAAGATTCTGCCTTCTGAGGAAGAAGCACACTGGAAATTTTATGATAGGCTTTACAATAAACTTCCCCAAACCTGCCTCAAATATATTTTCAGCATTATTTTCATTGAATCACAGCTTTGCACTTTTAAATATATTGAAACTAGGGATTATATGCACCAAACTTTCTTCAGGCCATATACAATTCATTCTATTCATTCAATCATTTCCTAGCTGTTTTCATTTCACAAGTTATGTATACTTCATAGTACTTGATATTTTAAGTAGTCCTTTTTCCTTCTTTGAATTTGGATAAGACATCTTACAGGGGAAGAAGGAAGGCACTTTAATTCATAAACCCTATTTTGTAAAGGATGTTCAAAATATTTACAAATATGAAATAGGACAATCTTATTTTTAGTTCAGGAAATCAAGGGTCATTTTCTCTTGGGCCATTTTCTTTCCCATCTGCTAGCTCAAGGACTTTGTGTCCGTTTAAATTTTGCCAGTGGCAAGATCTGAAGAGTAAATAAAACCACTTATATGAATTCCCAGAACTGGCAGCAAGGGCAAATCATTCACTGACCTCAGAACCTAGAATTTCAGTCTAGTGAGTCTTCATAAACTATTTGCTCTTCTCAGAGTTTGGAATCATAAGGGATTGGATACAAAAGTGAAAAACCAGAAGACTTCTGCTAGCACATTTTTGGACTGCAGATACCCATCTATAATTTCAATGGGTAAAGTGTTTGGTACAGGAAAGAAGAGTATTTCACATCACTCAAGTTTTGTTCATTTACTTCTGACAAAAAAATAAAATACGTTTTTTCACTTTGGATAATTCCTGTCCTTCTTTACAGCTGTGAATGAGAATTAGCTGCAAATGAGCAAATATTTCTGAAATATTTTTATCACAATTTTAGCTGCAGTTTCAGCTATTCAGAAAGGTGCTGAAAAGCTTCCAAGAACAAAGCATTCCACAGCCAATTTTTTTAAATGAATTAAGAAGTAATAGTTCAAATAAAATAAATAAAGAAATGCCCTTTCCACTGCAATGACATGCTGATTCTCACCTCTTTATCTACTGATGCCTTGCCTTGCCAGTGTGGGACAGAACAGAGGAGGAGAAGTGTGTGCAACACTGAAGTGAAGGGGGGAGTGGAGTAACTTTAAATAAAAGGCTTAAATAGAAGTTTAAATAAAAGCTTTAAATTGTCAGAAGCCATGGGACTTTTTCCCCTTTTCCCATCCCTGCTCGGTCGTGCTACAGCAACGGGCATCTGTGTGAAGCTGTGTGATGGGGCCGGTGCCTCAGTGGGGGGCTGACTTCAAGGGGGGGCAGATGGTCTGTTGCTTGTGGGCTGCACCACAACTTTGTGGCAGCTCTCTGCACGTAGGATGGGGTGTGGGGTCCGGGGAGGACCAGCAGCACTCTGCAGGGGGCAGAGGTGTTGTCAGTACCATGGAGGCTAACAGGAGGTGATAGGTGATGAGTGTCCCCGAGGGAAGGGTCTGGGTGGCTTCTTCCAAGACACATGTCATGCCCACTGCCTTTCAGACCAGCACAACAGCCATTTTTCACCCTTGCCAGTGCACTTGCTGGGATATTTACCTCCTTATTCCTGTCCACAGAGGTCTGGAGGACATGACTGCAGTAACTCCTGAGAACACAGATATTCTGTTTTCAGCATCCAGTTCTAGACATTTTTACCAAATGCTCTGTCATTCCCTTGGTGGAGCTCTTCAGAGGGCTGAATTCTGCTCATGTAACTACCTTTGTGTCCAGTGCTCCACTTCAGCTGGACAAAATCCCTCATTTCTGCCTGAGGCTCATTAACCTAGGTTAATAAACTCTCATTATCCAAGGTTTCCTCAATCAGCTGCTGAATTGATGATGAACCCTCCAATACATGGCGACATCAGAGTGAGAGGTTTAACATCATGTAATTAAAATCCCTATTATTCTAGCATGAAGGTGACTGAACTGACCCATAGCAAACTATGCCTCCTAGTTCAGAAAATGACAATGCAGAGTGAAAGCACTCAGTACTTCTCTCATCCAGAGGTCTTCCCATGCATTGCACAGGACACAGCTAAAGGAAATTAAAATGCTGGGAACAACCAACAATTCATTTTAAATCAAGGAGTGAGTCAGAGGAGGTGCATGGTGTAGCTTCTCTATATTGCAAGTCCAAGGATACAAGATGTCTTAAATAATCAACTTAAGAACTAATAGGAGCTAACTGAGCTAGCTGTGAAGGAGCCCAGCTAGTAATAAAAAAATGTGATATGGCATGTCCACACTGCATTACACTGAGTGGACTTACTAATTTAGGTCATGTGTGGTCATGGGATGTACTCTGTGGTGAGGGATGGGCATGATTTTTATCTCCCTAGACTTGTCTTGTTGACTCATTTCCTTCCCTTTTGCAGGTTTGATTATTTTTCTAAATATCAGGTATATGGTACTGTCTCAAGGCATATGTCAATTTTTTCCTAGTGAGGTTTAAGGAAGAACTTCCTTCTTGAGCTGTCTTGGATAATGCTGAGTTGTAAAATATGCATAGTCAAATAATTCAATTAACCAGGTACATCTACTAGATTTTTCTCATCTGTATGTCTTAAGTAAAATACAGACTGGAAAATTATTATGAATATACATTCATAAATCTCCCAAGTAAAACAGTTTTTTAAAGCAAAACAGCCATGGCAGTAAGGAAAATGAAGATGTTTAAACATGTGTTCACAGTGCTAGAAATTGAATGCAACAGGAGATGGTACAATTTTTAAGTGACAATAACCAGCTCAATTAATTCAAAGTCTTATGATAATCTTGTTACAAAAGCAAAATTTTATCCCATCTCTGCACATGTCTGGGCAGGCAATTTTGGTATCAACAGAGAGTTATGGATTCTTTAAAGTAGTAGCAGTATTTATTTCCAATCAAGGTTATTGCCAATGAGATTATGACATTGCTCATGTTAATTCAATCAAGCAATTCTAAAATACAGTTTAGAAATCTCAACCAATTTAGGAATGTCAGTTCATTTCAAAGTTACTTTGTCTAGGTAACACAGGAAAAGCTTTACTGCTTCTACACACAGGACTACTGTATATTAAACCACAAGCAGGATAATCCAAGCAAGTATAATTCCAAGTTCGAAACAATCCATGCATATCCCTTTCTGATGAATGAGAGAAGCAGGGATAAAATTTTCTGACAATTTGTTCAGTGACATCTTAATTCCCCGGTTCCTGATGTCTCTTCCTCTCCCCTCACATGACTGAATATGTCCCACCACATGATGAAAAGGAAGCTACTTTTATTACATGTCTGAATGAGAAGGGGATGTGGCATCTGAGTCTTATAATGTCTGTGTTTCCAGCCATGAACAAATACAAGGATGGGTTTTATAGCCTTCCAGTATCCTTATAGAAGTTACAAGACACAATGTGATCAAATAGTTCCCAGAAGGAAGCATGCAGGTGGCAACTCTGAAGCTATTCTAATTTCAGAATTCCAGCAGTTTTGTAAACTCTTTGCAAACTTCCTGGAAAGATAAGAGCAATGGCAGAATCTTTAGCTTACAAGCTAATCAGAAGCTTCATCTTTTGTATAAAAATGTGTCAGTTCTCTTGACCTCATATTTGTGTAATTTTAGATTACGTTCTTTGAAATAATTATGTTTCTTGCAAAAGCTTTTGTGGTGAGGAAGTATGGTTGATGTCTTCTTTGCTAACAAAGAAATGGTAATCAAGTACAAGTATTAGTTACACCTTTCTGAGCTTCAGAGATGCATATTTTCATATGCAGCTTTGTAAAAAGTTCACCAAAATATGACTTACTTAAGAATCCCTTACAATTTATTATACATAAATATCTAGCTGTTAGGGATGAAATGCTGACTCTGAAGAGGTCAACGGTAAAAAAGACTTTTACTTTTTCTCCAACAGAAGTACAGATACAGCTTTTCACTTTGGGAAAGAAGTAGAAACTAAATTTTTCTTCCAGTAATTTGGAACCTGCATGATAGTGGGTTTTCCAGTAGGTTTGATGGCTAGAAGCTAATTTCTCAAGACAAATGCAAGATTCAAGCCTTGAGCCTTGCAGTTTTCCCAGATTTCACAGTGGTCTGCCTCTGCCTAAATGTATAGCATAAAGGAGATTTTACGTATTTTCTTTAGGTAGGAGGATCTGGCCCCACTTATTGGCAAAGCAGATCTGGTTTCCAGTACTAGTTTACAAATGGGCTTTAAGGACTTTAGCCTTGTCATTGTATAAGCTCTACAACTGCTCTGAAAAGCTAGAGAGAAACTGCGCCACTAGGCCAGAAACAGAAGTATTGCTAGCATGGTGGCAGGTTAAGGATTGGGAAATATCTAGGAAAGATTGTTTTTTTTCAAGCCTCAGCCAAATGATTTGGGTCAATCACTGAGTCCTGATCCTGCCTCTGCTCTCTCATTCACAGCAAGGCTGCATTTTCATCTGTTTCCAGACTTGTTTTCAGACTAGAGCAGTGTTTTCTATTCAAGTTCTAGTCACACTTTCTGTGGTCCAGCTCTAGTTTAGTGCTTTATTTTACAACACTGAAAACAAAAGGAAGAGGGGGGTTGTTTTCCAATTTCAGTGGTGTTTGGTTAGGCATGTCTGCTTAGCACAAGGAATTCGCAGCCTTTATCTTCTTTGTGTTAAAAGGCAGGAACAGCACTTATGCTTTGACATACATTCAAGTAACATGCCAAAGCAGTGCTAAGGGTTTCTGGGTTTTGGCAAGTTTTTGAATATCTATCAGCTATGCAGCTGTGAAATAATAGTTGTATTTTTTTGTATCATCACTAAAATCACGAACTGAGGAAGCAGAATACCAGACTAGATGGATCACAGGTCCAATCTAGGAGCTGCTGCGCTATTGTGGAAAAGATGATCTGGAAATTGAATGATAATTATGCAGTACATTGCACCTTTTCTTTCCTGCAAAATATATGCTCATGAGTTTAATCATTAATGTATTAGTCTATAGTGGGTCTAATTAAAATTCATACTCAAAGTGGCAATAAGATGCCTGTAATATCATGGGTATATATAAAATGCATTCATTTGACATTTTAATATGGGAGACATCTACATAATGCAGCAAAATCACACATTGGCAATGTCATGCATGCACCCCCTCCTGATGTATCTGCTTTTTCCCTTTGCTTTAATGAGGAGCAAAATTCTACAAATTCTCTACTGACTAAAAAGATATGTAGATCATTAGGCCACTTTGTCCGAACTGCTTTGATAAGATTTTGCCATACAGAAATATTTAAAATTCTCAGTAAAAGCAGAAGATTTTTCAGAATTTGGACATTTGGGACTGATTTGTGAAACACCGATAACATTTTGCCTGCATTTCACAATAAGTAGTGTTACAAAGTGTTTGTGAGTAGTGTTTACAGGCTGAAAATGCTAATAACATTGAATAACTTGTTTATTCAATGCAGCCATGAACCACACTGAATGCCTGGTTAGCCACTTAGGACCAGAGACATTGAATTGATTTTCTAAGTCATTGTCCCCATATTGAAAAAGCAGTTTTTGTGGATCAGACAAAACCAGAAAACCTCCAATTCACTTTTGACCTGAAAAAAAGGAAAAAAGTTGTATTTGATTTTGGAGTGTTTCTCTCTCCCTTTTCATATTGCATTGAAATTACATACTAAAATGAAATGTGGAAAATGAAAGGTGGAAATATTTCAAATTGTGCATTTGCTTGATTTTTATTTTTTTTTAATTCTTTTTGACAGGACTCTTCATCAGGTGAATAAAAGTAGGTTTAGTCAATCTATTTTTTCAGTGAATAAATTATTTCATAACAAATTTTGGCCACATGGGCCTTATCTCTACAGCTGAGTGCAGACAGATGTTGTCTCACCCCACTTGCTAGTGCTAGCCTGTAAGCTGGATGACAACACTGGTGACAGGCACCTGAGCTAAGAAACCCTGTTGAAATGCAAGTGCATATATTACCTTGAGCATATCATCATGACAGTGTTGCTATACAGCTTTTCTGAACAACTTCCTGGATCATAGAGAAAATGCTCGATGTTGCCAGAGGATGTTCTCCAACAGAAGTACATTTTTTGTCGTGGCTCGGTTCTTCCTACTTGAAGCAAATTGGTTACCTAATTGGATTATCTTGTAGTGTTAAAAGCTAGACAACACTAGATGGAAAAGAGGATGTTTCACTAATGAATGATTAATCCTAATAACCTATGCAAGAAGATGAGACTATACCTCTTTGTTGCTGTTAACCATTTTTGTTTGTCAGAGACTTACACAAATACTGCAACTCTCCAAGAGACTGGAGAGCTGCAGTGAATTACTTTCTCTAAGAGGCTGAATCAGACTTTATTGGTTTGGGGTTGTTTTTGTTGCTGTTGTTTTTTCTAAAATCAAAGTGATTTATGGATGACACATTCTGTTTTACAAGAATAGATTTTTATGACTGCTTGTTTCTATTTTCACCTGTTTTAGTACTGCACAAAAACATGTTGAGTAGCTGTAAACACTGTAACTCAGTGTTTATTACAGTCTGACACTCTGGAGTTTTTAGAAAATACCATTCATTGCCTTACCAGGAATAAAGACAACTACAGAAATAAAAAGCACTGGAATAAGGGACATGCTATACCTTCTATACCTGTAGTCCAAGTGACCTATTCACAGTCAGAGTTTCATTCCTAACAGCTAGATATTTGTGTATAATAAATTATAAGGGATTCTTATATACGTCATATTTTGGTGAACCGAGACACCTTTAATACCCTTTTTATCCCTTTTACTCCACTCTGAGTCCTGCTAAATACTTTGTAATACCAGGAGACCCAGAAGTATCAATGCAGAATGTCACAGAACGACAAGCGCTGAGCTCTCAAATGGCAAGTACCTCTGGATGAAGTGAAGTGCAGCTGCTCTCACTTCCCTTGCAAACTGTTTTCTTACAAGCAGTGATATCCTTCTATTTAACCCCCTTTTCCTCCAGAAACCCCCACATGCTTCAGGCTTGGAGGTGAAGTTACCAAGAAAATGTCTATCTGATGAAAAACAAGCAAGGCTTTTGGAAGATCCCAAGTTCATGTTTGTAAGCGTTCAAGACCTGAGTGCTGAGCCAGGTCAGGTTCCCAAGTGCTCCAAGGGAACTGCTCCTGTGTGGGGCCCAAGGTTGTGGTCACACTGTGAAATGTGCTCAGCTGCTGTCATCTCCAAGGATGACTTGCAAAATCATCTATTCTGTCAAGTCATGCAGCCAACATGATCACAAAAATCAATCCTTTTTACAAGTTTTAAGCCTTGCTGCTTTCCTGTGTGAACAAAAGATTATATAGGAGAGCACAGCTCTCACTAGATTCACTTGTATTTGAGGAGCATATGTCAAATTTCCCTGGCTAGCACTGAAGTGTTGCTGGAGTGCACACAGAGTTACACACAGGAGAGCACCTGAGTGGAGACGTGGGTTGAGCAGCTGGAAGCACATTGTACTGGAACATTAGGGACTCTGATTCACGCTCTCAGGACAATAATAGACTTGACACTCTCCCTCCCCCCCTTCCCCCCCAAAGTGTTTCGCATTATACTTTCCAGGGGAAAACTCTCTTATAAGGCCCAGAGAGTCCTAAAAGAATCTTTCAGTGAAGCAATAATGAGCTGTTGACTGGCGGTGATACTAAAGTCTACTGAAGAGGCAAAACCAGCAGAACAGAAATCATCATGATATCCCCTTCCCCTTCTCATGACAAACATTGTCTTCCAGGGACAGTGTTGTTGCTAGCAGGTTCCATTGTGTTTTATTCAGGAATGTTTTGATAGGAGAAAAAAGCTAAACCTTACAATCTATTCCCAGACAGACAAGCTGGACTCCCAAGGCAGCAGCAGTCTTCAAAATTCCTGTCATTCTAGTTCATCCTTTTTCATATATAGATTGCCAGGATGAAGAATCATGAATGAATTGTCATTAGAGAAGAGATGAACTTGGAGACAGAAAAACCTTTAATGAAAAACACAAATAAAGGAAGCAGTTGGTTCAAGGCTGAGAAAGCACTCGGAGAACATGCTACATTTTATCCTGGTTTTATACTCCATCCTAGCCATCCATCTTTGACTGCTGTCAGAGAAAGAATATTGGGCTAGCTGGACATAACCCAGTAGGGACCTTCTTATGCTTTTATGAAATCCTTCTTATGTATTTTTCCAGAATGGAATTTGAGCAAGGAAGTGTTCAGCTCCTGAATAGTTGTCCTGTTCTTATTAACCCTGCAGCAAAGAAAATCACACTGGTGCCAATAGGCAGCTGGTAACACAAACAAGTAAGGCCAAAGGATGGAGAGAAGGAGACCGTGTTCAAATCTAGCCCTAGGACTCAGAGAATTTTCTACTCTCCCATTTTCTGCTTTCCCTTATAACAAATACACCAGGAAGCATTTCTATACCAAACATAAGGGCAAAATGATCAATGATCAGATGTGGATGTCCACCTTAAAGAGTTTCCAGAGGTAAAATATCCTTTGAAGGATATCCTTCTTCTTTGAGGAAGGAAGTAGGCAGCATGAGGGGAGAAGAAGAAGCTGGTAGGCAACCTCAGAGAGGAAGGTATCTTGACCTTTCAAAACATGTCCTCACATGAGACCACTGTATATAAGGGGGCCCTCCATTATATACATAGCACATATGTCTATAATGAGGGAATGAGGTTATGAAGAAGGATGGAAAGGTAGAGTTTTTAAGTACAGTGTTATTCAATGAAAAGTAAAGGAAGAGTGCAAAGAATGAGCAGATTCTCTTGTAAAAGTTCAAGCTGTCAAGCCACCATGAGACTCAGCTGTCAGGCACGTTTGATACCCTTTCATATTGTCTGATGAATATTTCCCCCAGTGGTCTCACATCAAGGTAAACTGCCAACTCTCTTTTATGGGCTTCTACTGATAAACCCAAACCTTCAAGATAACACACAATCAGTGTTCAATATTATTTCCATTTAAATGTCAGATATTTCATCATTCCAAGTCCATGACAGTGTAGGCAGATTTTAAAATATATAGCCATGATAGTATAGTTGTTTCCTCAAAGTCTGATATCAAAAAATCTGAAAAGGAAATGCAGGTTCTTCAGCTGTGTGTGGGTGAAGCTCTACACATGAAGCTATTGCAGACACAACTATTGCAATCCAATTAAAATATAAAGTAATAGCTGCCCCTTCATTGCAAACCCATCTACTTCCTCACAGCATATACCAGCAGGTCTGGAATCAAAGCACACAGTGCTGCATGGCACAGCAGAAATACCTGGCTGAAATCTTCCCCCTTGTTATTTTATCAGTTCCATTGAAAACACACTCACATCTTTCTTTGTTGTATTACAAAATATACTTATGCAATACAAGCTGATCCAAAGCTTAGTGCATTAGTTGGAAAAGTTCCTATTTCTCCTCAATGGAGTCAGACCCATGAGGACAGAGTCATTCAGAGGTTTGTCATTTTGACAAACCATTCTGTAACTTGACCCCCATTGGAGCTGGGACTGTACTTTGGAGCTACAGTTTCTGCTGACATTAAAATCTGTCATAAAACCAAGGAGCTCATCAAGCAGAAAGAAACAACACACAGTAAATTTCACTGCTTCAGGCACTGTGAAGTGTTCTGTTCAGGCCCCCTTATTAATACAGAAAACATTATCCAATACCTTCTGTATGTAAAATGTACATGTGCTCAGCTTTAACCTTTTCTTCAGTTACAGTCCAAAAATTTCCATCTTTTGAGTTCTGGTTTCTAATGAACTTAAAACTATATAAAAATATTTTTTAAAACAAACTAGACTATAGAAATATGATTGAATGGGTATAAGTTAAAAGGCTTTACCAGTTACTATATTTTATTTAGGGGAGATGAAAAATGACACCCCAACTCTGTGGAAATTAGTTTAGGAAAATCACCTCATGCCTCCCCAGTGTACACTCTCACGAACGCCAGTGATAGAAACGTAGTAGCATCCTCCTCTCACCTTTTAATTTTCACAGCTGTGGATCAGGAATACATCTTTGATGTTTCAGTGCTAAATACAGCAAGTTCATCTCTACCATCCTAGAAAGTTTTACTTGTATTGGAATAAGGACCCTCACAAGGCCAGGTACCATGAGGGGTGGTAACCAGCAACTGTGGAGAGATTTTTAGCAGTAGTGGAACACTAACCTCTCTTGCTGTTTCAGAAGTGCTCCCCTGTTTTCATGTGTTGCGTTTTACTTCACAGCTGTGGTAGATATGATCACACACACCATGACTATGGGCCAGGGAACAGGCAGAAACTTGCTAAGATGCAGGAACTCAACCGAATGTCCAAACACTGAGTTTCAAGTGGTTTTGCACTGAGACCATGAACTGACTCATGTCCATGAAATGCTCCATTTGGGAGAAAGTGCCAAGCCAGGTCACCTTCAGTGTTTTGTAATTTTTTCCCTGTATCTCAGCAGAGACAGGACTTGTCATTTTGCTTATTTGTCTTTAGAAATACACAGAATTACTGCATGCAGGCATGTGTCATTGTCTTCAGCTTCCAACTGGCACTGCTGACTTCATGTTTTGGTAAGATGATCAGATATTTCGGTGATATCTATTATTTATTTAAAAAAATATTTCATATAGCAGCAGAAATGAAGCTTTTGACCTGTGGCTCTAAAAATACATTGGAAAGGTAAAACTCCCTGTGAAATCAATTGCCCAGAGTTTTTCTTGCAGAAACTTAGCTAAGCCAGGACAGGAGTATGGATGGTTGGAGGGGTGAAGGAATGACAATAATTAAAACAAAGAAAAAAGGCACTTCAACAAAGTTAGCATCAGATCACAGTTTGCAATCTGAATCTGAAACTTGCAATAAGCCTTGCAGCATAGCAGAAACAATATTCCTTTTCTGCTAGGCAAGGATTTTCTTGGAGGAGTAGGAAAAGGCAGCAGAAGGCAGATCAATAAGACATTAGTGTCCCACTGACCTGCACCTCTGCCTCCCGCTTGTCCACACTGCACTAGCAGCTCACAAAGGTCCTGCTCTCTAGCTCCTTGAAGGCCAGAGAG
Organism: Apteryx mantelli; assembly: GCF_036417845.1. Taxonomy (NCBI): domain Eukaryota; kingdom Metazoa; phylum Chordata; class Aves; order Apterygiformes; family Apterygidae; genus Apteryx; species Apteryx mantelli. The sequence continues at coordinate 37,866,836 of NC_089979.1, forward strand.
ATATGTATGAAATGTATGTGTGTGTGTCCATGTGTCTGTGACGTGTCTGGTCCCTGACCTTCATCCTCGCAGGGTGGAGCTGGCCTCGTGGACTGACCCAACGTGGGTGCACAGCTTGTCCTGGAGTGGGTCAGACCTGCCCCAGGGCAGTGGAGCTCTGCACCCCTGCCACTATTCTTGGGGCTGTGAGCATTCCAGGCTGCGACTGGTATTGAACATGGCCAATACACTTATGGTAAAGAAGACACCACTGTATGGATGCTTTAAACTGTCTTGTAGAGAATCTGATTCCAGAGTATTTTAACTGCACTTGCACTTTATTGTTACTATGGTTGCTGGCACTACTAGGTTTATATCTTCATAGGATGCTTGATTATTTCTCTGGTATGCATTCTTTTTAGAAGAATAGACAGCATAAACTGGACAAAAGGCAACAAAATATCTTTTAAAGAGTGGAGAAATAGGATTAAAAATAAAACCCTCTTTACTAAAAGTAAGAGAAACCCTAGAGGGCTGTGATGTGATTGGATGAACACGTCAGCTATCCTTTCTTAAGGGATGCTCCTTCCATGAACAGATATTTTGCCATTACGACCAGGGGATCTGAAGCCAGAGAAATGGTCCAGTTGTGACAATGCCAACTAGAAGAATACATTTTCTATCTTCTCTTTCATCCTTCTTTTCTTTTCTTTTCTCCCCTCACTTCTGCTTCTTACCTATCTGGTGTCTCTAAGCAGGGTAGGAGACCTTATTCTAACCCTTGAAATTAAAAAGAGGCTGCTCCTGTCACTTTTAAAGGAGATATAAAGAAAGTACTGTTTCATTTTTCTACTCCAAGTTGTAGGTACAGCAACAGTGGTTGTAACAAAATTGATTATAGTTAGATTGAAGGGAGTGGGGCAGGGATCAGTAATCACCTAGAGCCAAGGGGCTATTTTAGGGTCCTCCTACAAGTTCTCTATTTTCCTATAACTTTTCTTCCTAGACAGATACCCATTGATTTCTAATTCAATTCAGAATCTCAAAGACCAAGTAGTTAATGATGTTCAATGAGTTGCCCTGTGCTGTCACATGGACCTTAGGATCTCAGATGCAATATTCATCTTACTGTTGTCTGTCAGGGCTGAAACCTTTAGCTCCTGCTGTATCTTGTCCTGGGGCTTAGCTGTCTCAGCCAATGTGTTTATCTGCTGCCTGCAGCAGTGAGCTCCATGCTTCTTCCCTCTGGGAACTGGAGAAGAGATCACTACTTCTCCTCTGCTTGTGTCCATCTGGTGCAGCACTCTCATTGCATCTGGGATGAGTCCACTGCACATTGGCATGACTCTTTCCCACTATTATCAGCCCTAGCATCATTTCACAAACCATACTGAACTTGTTGCTTTGCTCGATCAGTCTCAAGACAACTGTGAGGCCAAAGTGACTCTGACAGCTGTCTGGCAAGCACAGGCATCTTGTTTTCAGTGTTCATATGACCTCCCGTGTGTCACTGGTGCCACTATAATTTCACAATGTTAAAACAGATATGTTTCTGACTTATGTCTCCTGCATGTATTTTCTCAGTAGCCATTTCAAGCTGCTGATCCAGGAAGCTTTGATCAGTGAAAATTTCCTTACAGTTTACCCATCTTAGGGGTATGTTGGGGATGGTATTTCAGTAATGTTCTCTGGATTCTTCTTAGGTATTTCTGTCAAATTTACATTTTTATTTGTTTAGTTCCTGCCAGAATTTGTTATCCTTTCTGGGCTGGTTGAAGTCTCCAGACAGGATTTTCTACAGTTTTCTCCAGATCTAACATAATTTATGCACAACTTATTATTGTTTATACCATCAAACGTGTTGTATTTTCACATAAAAAATTCTGGCTACAAGCACAATCCAATGCCATTCCGAGAAAATGGTTTCCTAAAGATGTAATAATCATGCACAAATGGATGCCCCAGTTTCCTGAGGCCACTTCCCAGAGTGCTGTTGCCCTCTCAGTTTCTAATTAGAGACATTGCAAAAGATGCCCTTTTTAGATCATTCATATGCAAATAAAATGTTTCCAAAAAATTTATTGTTCTTTATATGATCAGTAAGAGCACTACCTTCACCACTTCTTACTTGTATTATTGAGCAAAAGGCCTACCCTTCTCTTATTTTAGCCTGAATCATGGCAACAGAAACTTTCCTAGGTAGATGAACCATGGAACATCTTGCCTCTTTCATCTCTATTCCATAATTCACTGAAGAGTTCCTGTATTCCCTGAAAATGTCCTTAGTCTCCTCTTTAATTGCTGCCATTCCTTGTCCATCCAGTGAATGAATCTGAAATACAGCATATTTTTAAACCAGCAATAAGTATTTTTTTCCTCCTGGTACTATTATAAATTTTAACTTTCCCATATTTTTCTTTATCCAAACACTTGCTTAGAGCTTCACTGACTCCTGCTATCAGTGGCTTGTTTTTTGTGCTGATATTTTGTCCCTGGTGAACCTAAAACCTCATGGAAAACCAGTCCGTGTTCCAATGGCTTTTAGATAGACAGTCCTTTCATCTTCTGCTGTGCTGTTGTCCATCACTCCCAAGAAGAAATCTGTTTCCTTTCTCTAGAGAGCTCTGCTGATGCCTGTGAAGTGGTGTGATCCTTTACTGAATGATAGGCTTTATCTTTCATGAGTTGTTTGTCCGTTCTGAGTTTCCTCAGTGTGTTGGGCTTTGTGGACTCCAGCAATGGCTGCTTATGCTTTCCTACCTCAGTGTCATTTGGGGTAACACTGTGGGGTTCTTATCATATCCACAGTGCCAAAACAACATCTAACCTGCCTAAACTTCAGGCAAGTCCTTCTTCGCCTTGCAAATGCTAATTGCTTTGCCAAAAGATAATTCTAGGTATTTCAGTAGATGTTTCCTTGAATGATTTTTCCCAGTCTCTAATTGTGATCTTATCTGGAACTTCATTTGACTCTCCAAATCACAAGTCTATTTCTTTAACTTTCTATCAAACACCATTTTATTTTTACCTTCTTTTCTGTAATGTCTGTAATGTGTGTTTGAAAACACACAACTAATGTATTTCACTTTACCTTGAGAGTAGTACTCAAATTGCTATAATAATCTTTCATAATTAGCCTTCTCTGCCTAAGTTAATAGGAAAAAATTTTTAACAATCAAGGCGCTTGAGAACTACTCTGTCAGAAAAAAAGCTACCTTTCCAGTGGCACTTCTTGCTTGTAGACACAGACTGAAGTGCTAAGCAAATGATTCCAGTTATCTTCCATAGTCTGAAAGAATTTCAGTTCTGGCAAGGCTTTTGACTTTACTATTTACTGTTTAGGATATTTCCTTCCTGTTTATTCCTGGGAAGACTGGTGGTTCAGTAATCACTTTGAGGAAAGAATTTGCTGCATTCAGTGACTGATTTCGTACGAGCAGGCTTTTGTAACTTAAGCCCCTTCACAACTCAACCAGTTCAAATAGCACAGCCCATTTAATGGTGCAGTCCATCCTAGATTACCCAATGATAGAGTGAACCTAAGACTTGTTTTAACTCAAACTTGAAACAATGTGGTGGTAGGACAGAGAATTAAGGGGAAGAAAGAAGGAAGTTTCCTAAATGTTTGGTCTTAAAACTTTGGAGAGGATGGCAACAATAAGCAGTGAGCTGACTTTTCCAGCCAGACTGCCAGGAGAGGTGGGGAAGCAAGATATTAGTGTAAACCAGAGTTTACATAAGTGCATCATTAGTGGCCATTATCTTGAATTTCTGTGCAAAGACATACCGTACAAAAAAACTATTACACCTATATAAAACTGTATCATCGACAAAAGGAAAAAAAAGTAGCCCAGGTCAAGCATCTGCAAGGTGTTTTGCAGTATCATTAACTTCTCAATAATGCTTGCAGACAAATGTTGGCTTCAGTTATTGTCTCCAAATGCTTTCCAACTTGCTGGCTGTGCTCCTACCAGAAATAACCCAGCACTACTGGAAAGCTGTCCAGTGAACAGCATAAATGAACATTATTTCCTCAGCTCTGATACCTTGCTGTGCCAGTTATCAGTTTCAATAATGGAGAGGTTTTAATTAAGCTGATGGATATAGGTGGGATGGATATTCTATTGGGGCATGTGTGAAAAACTGTAGCAGTTAATAGGGAATGCAGCTTTTCTGATGACTCATGTTCTCCCAGCACATTGTTGATAACAAAGAAATCCTTCATCCCTGGAACAAAGGTTCGATGGAGAGAATTAGCGATACAGATTTTGCTCTGGCCTGAACAGATTATCTTCTTTTTTTATTGCTGTCATTTATGTTCATAATATGGGTTTTGTGGTAAAGCATATCTTAAATAAACATTAGCTTCCTGCCCATTAGTCTATAATAAATTCTGTGGCATATTTTAAAGATGATAAAAGCTTCAGCTTTAAATGGAAACTTGGCTGCAACTTGAAGCACTGAGTACCTAGAGATCAATCAATGCTAAGTGTGGAACATGACTAGGTGAATTCCATAGCAAGAACAGTCTGACAACTTCCGATGTGCATGTACTCACACATGTAAAATACCACATGGTCATAGAATAATTTAGTTTGGAAGGGATCTCTGAAGGTCTTCTGGTCCCATCCCTGGCTTAAAACAAGGCTAACTTTGAAATTTGATCCAGCTTTGAATTTAGATCAGATTGTTCAGGGCTTTGTCCAGTTGAAATATGAATATCTCCAAGGATGGGACTTCCCAAACTCTCTGGGAAACATGTTCCAGTGTCTGACCACCCTCACTATGGATTTTTTTCCTAAAATGTAGTTCAGTTTTCCACTGTTGCAGCTCTTGTCCTTTCTACCTGAGAAGCTACTCTCACCTCCGTAAGTGCCCATTAGGTAGTTGTGAGCTGCAGTGAGATCCCTGCCTTTGTCTTCTCTTCTCCAGGCTGAACAAGCCCTGTTGCCTCAGCCTCTCCTCACACACTGAGTGCTCCAGCACTGTGACCATCTTGGTAGCCTCCACTGGACTCACTCCAGTATGACAGTGTCTTTCTTGTATTGGGGAGCCCAAAACTGGATACAGCATTCCAGATGAGGTCTCACAAGTGCTGAATGGGAAGGCTCACTTCCCTAACTCCTGGTAATGTTCTTGTTAATGCAGTCCAGGACATGGCTGGCTTTCTTTGCAACACAACCACACTGCTGACTCACATTCAACCTGTCCACCAGGACCCCTACATCCTTTTCTGCAAAGCCACTTTTTAGTCACTCAGTGCCTGGCCTGTACTGTTGTTTGGGGTGATTTGTTTAAGATGAAACACTTTGCATTGGTCGATGTGGTTCCTGGCAACCCATTTCTCCAGCCCATCAAGGTCCCTTTACCCTCCAGCATATCAGCTGCACCCCACAGCCTGATACCATCTGAAAGTTGCTGAAGATTAGTGACTCCCCACCATTGCCCAGGTCATTTATAAAGACATTAAAATGTACTGGATCAACCTCAGAGAAAAAGCATTAGTAAATGACCACAAGACAGACCTTGAACTTCTCATCTTAACACTTTGATCTCAGCAGTACAACCAATTTTTTGCCCACACTGTATTCTACCTCTCCAAAGAAATCTCTCTAATTTACTACAAGGACAATACGGGAGACCATGCCAAAAGCCTTGTTAAAGTCAAGGTAAATGACAACCAATGCTTTGAAAATGACTCAATACTCAAGCAGTGAGCAGTAACAAAATTCTTGGAGTTAAACATGGAGGATACAGTGCTGCATGCCTTCAGGCGGAAAGAGTTCTTCATAGGAATCCTTCATAGAAGTTACAGATTGCTCTGTATCTACCTATCAAACTCAATGACCTCAAGGGATATGCCACAGCATACTCTCAGCCTCCAGGTGGAAAAAGCCTAATGTTTTTAAGATGTCATAAAACAGTGCTTAGTGTGTGACTTTACTCCAATATAAAAAGAAAGAGGAGGAGGAGGAGATGTGTGGTTTTTGGATCTGAGGTGGATGAGAAACGAGATCACACCTTCCTGATAAGCCATAAGTTTTAGAAAACTCAGAGAAGTCATTTTTCTCCTCATGTCCTTAGAAAAATTTTTAAGAGTAAAACAGTACAATGGAGGAATTCTTAGCATGCAGACTGACACTGCACTGCCTAAAAATACAGCTAAGGATAGCCTCTTTGGACAGGCAGTGCAGAGGCTACTCAGACAGTAAACTTACTAGTATTCCTCAGACTCCTTTTTTTCAGGAACTGCAGTGGGAGAAGGTGATAACATAGAAAAGCCCAAAGTGCTAAAACATTGTACTAGAATTATCCCTCTACTCTGATATGGCTGATATTGGCTGATGATAATGAAAAGGCTGGGAAGCTTGTGCCCTGCTTTCCTTCCACCTGCCCAGAGAGCAGAAATCATTTTCCTCGTGCTATCTTATCAAGTTGTTTTGAAGTTAGAGTTAAGGCTGGACTAAAGCAAGGAAATGAGGAATAAGAAATGTGGACTGAAGGGAAGTTGTACTGTGGGAATGAGAGAGTTGTTGCAGAGAGTATAAACAGGTGTTGTCGTAGCAAAGAGTACAAAGTTTACGTAACAGTCAATGCTGCCAGACTGATAAAAGCTTAGCTTTTTAGCAATTATGTGATGAGCAGCATCAGCTGTTTGCTAGCACAGCTTTATGTGGTGCATGCAACACAAAAAGAACATTAAAAGGGCAAAGTCAAGCTCTCAGAAAAAGAGAAATCCCAATATCAAAGTACCCTGTACAGCTTCACTGGGACCTTGACTCCATCTGTGTTTTACAATACCTCTAGGAGCAACCACGGTAGGGATAGATTTACCTATCACTTGTAGGTCTGGGCTGTGGCATGCTGAGCTCAGACAGTCTCTTGGGCAAATGTAGCCAATAAACTTTAATGGGTTTGATTGATCATAGCTTTTAAGGCAAGAAGGTATCACTATACCTAGTCCAGTTTATGAAACATCTCAAGCTCAGAACTTCCGTGTCTGAATTCTGGCATTCGCACACACAGAAAGTCTCATAATCTGGGCAAATTCTCACTGGGCAGCAAAACCATGTGCACTAGGAAAACCTCATGTCAAAACCCTTATCTCTTTCCCAAAGACTTTGGGCATTAAACCTCCGCCACAAGGTAGTCATAGAAATGTTACTGAAGTGCAGAAAATAGTACTTTTTCCCCAACCCCCCTGGAGAAACATTCAATTTCCTTCCCCTGACACAAAAAACCCTGCTCCCACAAAAATTTGGCTAGATCCTTGTCAAAACATTTGAGCCCAAATTGTAAAACTCTTATGAAGTGAATTGCAAGTGGAGCATCAAACAGTCTTAAATGTTGATGATGCTCCCAGCAATACTTACTACTATGAAGTAATCCACCATGGTGGAAAGGTATCAGTGCTCTCTGTGTTGTATAGCACAAGGTTCCTCAGTGCAAAATGGCTTCCATACTTGTTTCTTAAATGCAGGGTGTTGAAAATGTCATGAAGCTTAAAATGCTCTCTGTCACATAAAAACAGCTTTCCTAGATAAAATGTTTTCCACAATGGAAAGCTATGTATCTTTAGTATTAATTATATATTTTTTTGTTCTCAAAACAAATTTCAAGGACATTCAATTACAGTCAGGTTTCTTATTACCAGAGCACTGCTGCATTATTAAAAAAAAAAAAAAAGAGAGAGAGAGAGTGAGAGATCACAAAAGGGCAGACACAAAGAGATTATATTTTATTGCAGAGCCAAGACATTGGTCTGCTCCTGTCAGTTCAGCCGTGTGACTATCTTGGACTTTGTGAAACACAAATACATGAAACAAATTTCACTTCAGCATGGACGGATAAGAAAGTAAAGCAATCTTACTACCATATTAGAACAAGTATAGAGATTGAATGATGCAAATAATACAAACCAATCTTTAATTTTTTCCTAGGCTCCTATTGCTCTGAAGAATAAGAGGTTGTACATGAAGCACAATCAAAGGTGCTTGCTGCAGCCAGGTGCTTATCTAATGCAGCATTAGTTGCCTTTTATTGAATCCCCCCAGCACTGGGTTTCAAGCATTGCACAGGCATTTAGCACTGTGCCTCCCTTTAAAAAAAAGTAGGTCGTAGAGTTTTCCTCACCCACCCTGACATACACACACACTCCTGTTGAAGGAGAAAAAAGAATTGCAAGATGTCTTCACCAAGGGTATATTCATCAAGGACAACAGAGACCACAGAAATTGTTAAAAATGGGTTTGTGCAAGGTTAGGTGGAGGAAAATGTTCCATTTTAAAATGAGGTTCTAATCTGAAACAAAAAAGTAAATTTTGAAATTCTCCATAAAATAAGATGTAAATCCCGATTCAGTTTATTAAATAACCTTGAGAAAATGGGTGCTAGAAGCCTAGAATATCCCTTCAAGTAGCTGTATAGAGAAGTCAACACAAAAAAAGGGGTTTTGTAACTTCTTGCTAGATGAGAGAAATTTACTGGAAAGGAAATAATCTCTGCCAAATGTTACATTTCAGTCAGTCCAAAAATGCCAACAAAAAAACTGTTTCATCAAAATTTTTATGACCTGTGCTCGTTTATAATCTCTTCACAATAATAGTTTATACTCCCTTTACATGCCTCTCTCTATATGAATGCACATACAAAAGCTTTAGGAAGATTATAGGTTTCATTCAAGCCAAGTTACAGCAGAGTCCTGCTCAACTCAAAATAAGCTACCCAGCACTATAAATAACAGAATCTTCTTTCCTCCATCATCAAGTTTCTATCACAGCACAAGTTTAATACTATTGTATGATCTCTATATAATACCTTGGCACTTTCACGGGCAAAACAGAAAGTTTTGCTGCAAAGTCAATAGGTCTCCTGGGATGAAAGGCAAGTGCCACAAGACCTTTTTTAATTGCTTTTCTTTGGCTGACTTTAACTAATGCTGTGGGCATTGCTGTGGGATTTGTCCTCACTATGACATTTTGGCCTTCATTGCCCACTTCACTCAGATGCAGGGCTTTTTTTGGCAGAGAACAGATGAAACAGATATAGCAAGTGACAATGTGAAGAAAATTTAGAAGAAGTGTTTTATGCACATGGTGCAGATTCTCCAGCAATACGCCTCAGCAGAACAATGCATATCTAAAGAGATAGACTCCAGAGAGGGTTTTTCTTTCAAAACTCCTACACTGTCTGTTGGACAAGAAATGAGCTGCTGTAGTTTATCCTTTTTATGTCTTGCTTTTTGAATGCACTTGACTCTCTCCTTTCATCAGTCTTCTAAATCCTGGTGGATTTGCCTCTGTGTCATCTTCTCTGTGCTAAATCCTCCACACCCTGTACTTCAAACTACAGCGTCCCATGGATCTATTGCCTTCAGGATGGATGCAAGGCCTTTCTATGGAAACAGAAATAGCCAGGGAGAGAGAGGTTTAAATCAGATCAGCTAGAGAAAATTGCAGATTCTGGCTACAGTCGTTAATAGCACTAATTAATTTTGTTTAGAGCTAACTTTTAACAATTGCTTCCAATTAAAAATAATCCTTAAGTCATTCTTTTTCCAAAAATGCATGTTAAAAACAGAACATTTTTCAGGTTGAGTTTTCCATTGCAACCTTTTTAATCTCAGTGCTCTCTGGGTGTTGGTTTTTTTTTTTTTTTCCCCCATGTTTAAGGAAATTAGGGCAGTCTTTCCTTAAAGATATTTGAATGTGGACTTTTACTTTCACTGCTGGACATGCTCATTCTTTTTGTGGCCATTTTACTTTGGAAGGTCTTGTAGCAAAATCTGGCTACAAGCAAAGCACTTCTTCGAGCAATTCGTCTCAGGTCAAGAAGGTTTTGCTGCAGTCAGGTAGGGCAGGGTTTAGGAAAGTAGGGAGAGGAAAGTGAGTGCAATCATAATAACTATAGGATGACAAGAAAAGAAACATTAATATGAAATAGGGCCTCCGTATTTGGCTAGTACTGGGCAGCAGTGTAAGTCCTGTGAGTGTCTTCAGGAAGGAAAACCAGATCTTTTAAACAAGTAATAAATCATTTACAGTTTTCAGTGAAAGATGTTGTCAGGGTAAAGCTAGTGTTGACCTTTGAGCAGCGGTTTGCCAGAGGAACCCTGGGCCAGCCCAATGGCTCACACAGGCACAAGCAGCATTACTTTTACTCCTGGCATCAGGGAAAGGATCAGAGAAACATCACTCCTCTAGGAAACCTGGCGTTTGTGTGGAGCCTTTGCTATTCTGATGGTTTCAAATGCAGAACTGAGGCTGGTCGGTCAGTCATCCCTTGCCTTAATAGCCTGGGGCGGGGGGCGGGGTTGTGAAATGCTACAGCCTACTTGTGGTTACACACCTCAGGAAGCAGCACATGCATTTATTTAGCAAGCCTCGAGGACAGGGTTTCACTGTACCCAGTGCATTTTACAGTTTCTAATTAAACCCTAGACTACTTTTAGCTTTGACGATCTTCCTACTGCTTTTCCCTTCCCCCACAACTAATTTCAGGCTTTCATGTTCAGTGAGATTCAGGAATAGAAGCAACTCAGCTTGCAGTCACCCTCATTTAAGACAGCTGGATATGAAAGTGTTTCCGAGTCGCAGTTTACACCAAAAATCAGGACAATGTTGGAGAGAATTTAGCCCAGTTTGCTAGAGCTGGCTGCTAAAATTATAGCTAGTTCCTAAACTGACTTTGAAAAACAGCCTCTGGGGAATCTGTGTCCCTTTCCACACTGCCTCCTCTTTCTGTGACCCAAACTGCCTGTCCTTAGCTTGGTGTGTGACATAAATTTATTATTTATGTGGCCTAATCTAGAGCAAGGTGTTATGAATCTGGCAGCACACATGGCTGCAGCTGGCACCCTACTTGCGCAAATGCATGTGCTACTTCTTACAAATCAGTGTGTCAGAGCATTACCTCCTTACAGCTGTTTCTGAATCACCTTTTGAATTCCTCATTTCTCTGTGTACCTCCTGAACCAAGCCCCTAAATGAACCTGCTGCTCCTTTTGCAATTACTTGACTTGTCTTTCTTCATGAGGGAGCCTCTGTCTGTATCTCAAGTGTTTGAAATACTTTGAGATCAACAGAGGTACATGCCAAGCAAAATCAGCACTGGGCTACAGTGTCAACCTGGAGGAGTCACTGCTTTGGGCAGATCTTCTGTTCTTAAATTATTCTAAGCTGGTTCAGCAAAGGATTGCTTATAGAGAAGCAGTGAAGAAATCCTCCTTCTGCCCCAAGGTTACAAGTTATTTTGTTAGACCAGATGATATGACAGCATGATTCTGTCAGGACAAATCAAAGTTTACTGAACAAATCTGTGTTCTATAACCTGATTTATTGGTGCCATCTGTCAACACCCATGAACAGATGCTCTGGAGGACCTCATTAATGTGCAATAATGACTGGGAGAAACCCACTGCAAATGACTGAATTTTAAAAGTTATTGAGTGTAGCAGGAGAGATAACAAACATAATGAAAAAATTCTAGGAGAATGCATCCCAGTGTTCATTTTTCAGTTCCGTTTTCCTGACGGCAGTACTTCAGAGCATACTAATCTACATATGTGGGTATGCAGTGTAAAAATAAACCAAACGCTCATATTTTTCTGATTTTGCTCCAGTCCTTTGCTACGCTATAAATCAAAGAAAAGAGAGCATTTTGGTGTGAACAGTTACATTCACAGCTTAGCAAAATTAATGAGTTCTTCCTGATTGCAAGAATTCTTTTTACGGTTGTAGCTTGAGCAGGTCAAGACTGCCATATTTTTAGCACTAATGCCTTTTTTTAAGAAAGGTTTTCCCCCTACTCTGCAGCTATTTCCAAGATCTGTGTACTCTGAGGGCATTCCAAGATAGAAGCAAACGAGTTTGCTACTATTGCCACTGGCAACATTAATTTTGCATCCCCGTCTCTTCAAAAACACAGGGGACCAAAATGAGATAACAGAAGCAAGAGAAACTTGTCCGGATGGGGATCTGAACGTGCCTCATCTCAGAGCAGGCTTGGGAGCAACGTGCCTCATCTCAGAGCAGGCTTGGGAGCAACGGCAGTGCTTGCCATGGGAGCTTGGGGACTGCTTGGGGTGGTGTGGGAACAGCCCAGCCTCCGGTCCCTCCATTCCTGGGTCATGCCGCTGCATCTTGCTGCCTCCTGGCCTCAGGGTTTTCCGAATTAAACATTCATCTCTTAGGAGCTGCTTTAAAATTAGAAACTGAAACTATAGTGGTGGGAGTGACATCTCACCTTCTCTCTTAACACCTATTATAAGATAATCTGCTCTGCCCACGCCAAGGGTGTTAAAATGCCTTCGTTTCAGTGTGCTCAGGGACATGTCTTTAACGGACACAACTTATCCAAAATCTGGCAAAGCCATGCAGTCAGAGGACAACAACTTTCAAATTTCAGAGGCCAAATTTGAATCCAGAGATTAAGAGCTGAAAGCCTCCTGCCCTAATTGTACCAATCCGTTAAAATCACCCACTCTCGGAAATTCTCTGTGGAGAAACTATCACTGAACTATTAATAAAATCTTACTAAGCTATTAATACTGTCTGTGGGAGCTTTAATCCACCACAGGGACTGATTATGTAAGCTCGGAGGCATGAAGATGTTGTTTTTATCCTCAGTTTAAATGATCTTTCGGTTTAAACAGTTTTGTTTATGATTGAAATCTTCCAGAATCTAAGGGAAATTATTTTCATTCAAAGGGAATTCTACTTTGATTTGCATTAAACCAGGCAGTATGATCCAGATTAAAGTGCATTTGGATGGCAAGATGTGTATTTGCTTTCCTGACTGCAAAGAGTAGAACTTACAAAAGCATTTTAGAGATGTTGGTGTCCAAAATCCAGATGTCCCAAATCTAGAAATATACTCTAACTAGGTTTTTGAGCTCAGATCATTCCTCTGTTAAGCCAGTTCATTAGATGTGAAAACATTAGCTGTGGATCTCAAGCTAGACTTGTTTCTAATTTTCATATTCCAAAGACTTTTTTATTTTTCTGCTGCACTTCAGTGTGAGGAGATGTACATCTTGAGTGTTGGAAAATCATTTTCATTTTTAGCTTTCAGAATGAAGGAGTTCAGAAAAACAAAACAGTAAAAGGTTTCTGATGCATACTCATGCCAAAAGAAATAGATGTCATGGAGGCAGGATGAAGCAGAAATAGTGAAAAATTGTCTCTCATTCACCTCATAGCTTTTCCTCCCAAGCTATTTAATGGAACATTATGTATAGGAGATTTCTGAGTCCCAGATTCATTTCAGTTCAGAGAGTTCATAGACCAGGAGGTTTTGGAGGAGAAGGAATCAATGATCTCCGTAATATCTTCTTCTGATCTGCAAGCTTGGAAAAAATTCTACAATCTGAAATGACAGATGTATTGAGACCTGTGGCAGCTTCACTATGGCACTCAAGTGTTCATTTCTGTTTCTTCTTTGGGGATGCTGTGGAGGGGAATCAATGAAAAGAGTAGAAGAAACACATACCAAGTCAAAAAGACAAATCAGGCAAAAGAAAAGGCCCATCTCTAGCATCAGTTTCAGTCAATCAATAGTAACAACCAACACCCTGTGTCTTGACAATTTTGTCTCTCTTTTGGCTACACCATTTAGGAAAGGTGCAACTGCAGCACGGGTAGGTGTTTTCTTTATTTTAGTTTGCTTCAGGTCCCAGTGAAGAAGACCTGGTCCCATTCTGGGGTGAGCTAACCGCCAAAGGAGATATCATGCATCCTTTTGCTGTTTCTCCCCTCCTATTGCTCAGCGGCAAGTTAGCTAGGTTAACACTGATTTGGAAGTATTTATTCATGCTGCAGTTGCATCTCTGAGTGACATACAAATATGCCCAGTTTGATTTTCAGATAAGATGACAATAGTACTCACAAATAATTAGACCAATCCCCGGCTGCCATAGTTTCCTCACTAGTTCATTTATGCCATTGGAATGAAATGTAAATACATTCTCATGATTGGGTAGAGTTTTAACAAGTAATCAGGTTAAGAAAAGGCTCCATGATCCCAGGGTCCTTTTCACAATAGGCTCCAAAAAATGTACCTCATTATAAAATACACCTTCCCAAGGAATCACAAGACATGAGAAATCAAAAGAGAATTCCTAAAAGCAAAAGCTCTCCAGCAGAAAATCAATTTCAGTTTCTTTCACCTTGCCCCAGGGAAAGCAGCAGATACACTAAGTGGAGTGTGGGAAAGGTCTCATACATCTTACTGGAACTGTGCAACACATACCTCCAGACGAGAGCTTTCCTTTCCAAGGCAACTCTGCTCTAATTAGGGACTTCTGCAAAATTGGCATGTTGGAGTTCCAAACAGTGTCTTGATGATTCCCATATCAAATTTATTTAGTTAAAAAAAAATTATACTTTTGTCCTTGCTCTAATTGACAGCCTTACAAACGCAGGTGGACTGAAGAATGAAAGTCAAACTGAGCTTATTGTGCTTAGTAGGGCAAGGAATAAAAATTAGCAGAAAGCTACACACACAGAGATGTTCTTTGGTTTTTTTTTCTGATCATCACACAGCCTTTTCAAGCTTCTTTGTGCATTTTAGGTGTATCTTCAGAATGAAAATAAAGCAGTTGCCTTTAAAAAAAATTGTTACACGAACAGTTATCCTGTAACACTTCATCCACTGATATACCAGACTGAATCTAGTTTATGGACTCAACAATCTATGTTGGATAGACACAAATTTCATTTTATGTATAAAAAAGTAATTACTTTTCCTTAATAAACCCTTTCCAGAGGCAGTCTGCCAATTTAAACCTCTGACTGGTCCTTACGCTTGTCGTCATTCAGTCCATTTTGGGTAAGGTGGTATCATTAAGGCTGGCAAACATATTCTAAGCCAAACAGTTTCACCTTGCAAATGAAGTCTGACTGACATTTCTCTTTGAAGACTGTGATTCATGTCATCTGTATTTTCCAGTGAGAAGGCAAAACAATTCTTCTTTTTCAGGTCTGTGTAAATCTCTGTATCTTCAAGTTATTCCTGTGCTTCCCATTTCTCATGTCTTTCCTGTCTTGCTTCACATACAGACTGTATCTCCTACACTGACATATACTGTTACAGTGCAAAAAATGAACCAAAATGCAAAAAGTTCCAGAACTTCAACCCTAGACCTACAGCTTGTGGGATGGCACCTGCTTAGACAAATATGGAGAATAAAGTGGCTGAAACATTCTGATATCTCCTAATTATTTTTTTTCTGTTATTTGTTTTTGGCTTTCTGTTTTTTTTTTTTCCTGCTGTTTCCTGAAAAGCTTCAAATCTTTAATTTTCATTCCCATGTGGGAGGAAAGCAGCTGCTCATATATATGAATTTCCCATGAAATGGGCATTCTTGGCTCTGGTCTGGTCTAAAACCCAGTTTTAGGTCATCACAGGGTAGGAAGTCACTTTTGGCTTTGTCTCACATTTTTTATTGTCAATGATTTTTCTAGGTGAACTTAGAATAAAGGCCAGATTCTTAGCTGGTGTTTCTCATGACAGTTCTGTTGAAGCCACTGCAACTACAGTAATTTATATCAGCCAAAGCCATGTCCCTAAATTCTGACTAATATCCCAGTAACAATGAAAATAATCATCTTTCTTTAGAGTGAATGAGCAATAACACAACTTAACAGAGCATGTGTCTTCCTTAAAAGGCCCGGTTTATAGTTTTCTGGAATATAAAATGGGACCACCTGTTATATTATCCAGCCTGGCCTCCTGCATACTGACTTAGCAGCCACAGTTTTGCAACAGAGAATCAAAGAATGATATTTGTAATGACTTCAGTTAAGTTGACATGTTACAGGTATAAATGCCTTACACAACTCTTGCTAGAGTCAAAGGTATCACTTAATGCCTGTGGCCCCTCACAAACACTGAGTGTATTTTGAGATGACCACTGTGGTAATGCATGGCCTGTGCTATAAAGGAGTGTAAAGGGCCCTGCCAATCTCACTTCGGTGAGGATGGTCGTCAGAGGCGGTCTAACACAGACACGGTGCTAAATCCGGGGAATAATTTGACCTTGAAGCTGTGCAGAAGCTATACCAGGCTGGCGGGTAAGGGGATTTTGCATATCACCTCACAAATCCACCCCATATCCTCACCAGCCATGCTCAATCTCTGATTCTTCAGAGGAAAGCAAAAGAAAGCCCTGTAATACACTACGCTAATTTTGTGGGGGGAATGAATGCTGCCTGAGTCCTGAAGCCAAAGCTCTGAAGGAAGAGATCTGATTATAATCTTTCTTTAAATGGTGAGTGACAAGGGTTATCAGCACTCGGAGGCTGATGCAGGCTCGGTCAGGATCACCCTTCGTCAGGGAGAGGCAGGCAATTCTCCTCTCTCTGGATGTGTATTTGCACAGGGGAACAGTGGCCATCCCACTATTTATGCAAGTGAGAAGATGCTAGGCTCAGCCCTGACTGTCTGACATTTGTTAGATGAGAGTGTAGGTACAAAATGCCCGTCACAATATACAGTAACCTTTAAAACATGCCAGCAACCTCCTCTTTTATTAACTGTGCCACGCTGCCTGAGCGGCGTAGGATGCTTTTGCATACACCTCCCCAGGACGACGCTACCTGAATGTTAATGCAGGGGGTGTTTGTACAAAACCTCGTAGCAAGCTCTGCCAGTTTCCATGGTGCCGTCATGGTGCTCTCTCGCAACACCTTCACTTATCAGCATTTCCCACCCATCCTCCTCCCCATAATATGCTGCTCGCTCACCCTGAAAGGTCAGCCATTGTAATGATGATTTTAGCAGGAGGGAGGCAGGGAGGCAGAAGGGTGAAAAGGTGAGCGGTGTGTAGCAACGTTCGTGGGAACTGGGGACTTTTGTTATGCAACACAATGAGAAATTAGAAAGCTTCCCCTCAAGGGAGCCGTGTTCATCAGCCCTGTCTCACTTCCCATCTTGGCAAAGTCAGATGCCCTGATGGAGTTAAAAAATGTTCAGGCAGAGTGTCTGGAGAATCTACTTTAAATCATCAGCAATTGATGTGCTAGTGCATGGAGGGGAGAAGGGACTGTGTCTTCTAACAGAAAAAAAGCGATGCAAGCATTTCTTGGCTTCTTCCTCTTTCTATCTCCCTCCTGCCCCCTCCCAGCCAAGCCCAGTCCTCATTAGCTGTTGCAGATGGTAAGAGGCAGACTTCTTCCCCTGACTTTCATCCTATTGACTGCCTGACTAAAACACTGCATCTATTAACTGGCTTCCATTTCTTTCTTCCTGTAGGACAGCTTTCCTGCTCGTTTTGGAGGAGTCCATTTTGTCAACCAGCCCTGGTACATTCATGCCTTGTACACACTAATCAAACCATTCCTCAAAGACAAGACAAGAAAAAGGGTAATTAGAGGGGTGGGGTGGGTGTGGGGGGTAGGATGCTAAGATCCGGAATGACTGAATACTGCCTACTTTCTTTGCTTTCTTCTTTTTCTCTCTGATGTTTTTCAAGTGGCTTCTGAGAATTGCAGCTATGACTAAAACTTTAGTTAGAATTTGCAATGGTCTGTTGACTCAATAACTCGGCAGAGGTGGGTTATTTTCAGAATGTGAGCCAGGCACAGGAGAACTGCAATCACCAACAGAAGATCCATTTAATGGGAAATGCTCATGGGTAGAGAAAATTGGCACACTGGAGGCATTACCAAGCATGGCTGAAGTCACCAGCAGAGGGTGAAACTTCTGTTCAATGGAAACTGTTTTAGTGGGAGTGAAATTTCCTTTTTTGCTTCTTCAGCAAGTTGACTTTGACCACATAGTGCTGACTCACTGGTTTCCACAAGAATGTCCATGCCTTGAGCCCCTTTGCTCACACTGCAGAAGAAGTAGGCCTTCCCCACCAAAAAGCATGTGACTTGTTGTCCTGCAGTCTTCTTATCTATTTGTACTCTCAAGTCTATGAAACAAACACAAGATTATTTCTCAGAAGGCCCCAGAACCTGCACTGGGGTATGTCTGATGAAAATCATGCAGGCTAAGGACAGTACCAGTCTGAGAGCAAAGAGGGATTAGAGAGACAGATGACAACCGAAGCAGTGTGAAGTGGTTCAGCAGAATGGCACACCACTGGGAAGTGTCAGTCACTGGGTGCCGAGCTGGGCTACATTCTCAGAAGCTGAGAACATATTCTTCTCATTTTCTTTCTGTAGGCTCCACTACCTCCCTTTTCTTCTTGCCACTCTTTGTACAAGTCTCTATCCTCTTACAGTAGTGATAATCGGTTATTATCCCTGACTTCCACATTCCCTGATCTGGTACTTAAGAAAGTGAGTGTCATGCACCAAAAGTAAG
Organism: Apteryx mantelli; assembly: GCF_036417845.1. Taxonomy (NCBI): domain Eukaryota; kingdom Metazoa; phylum Chordata; class Aves; order Apterygiformes; family Apterygidae; genus Apteryx; species Apteryx mantelli. Next base: position 37,885,124 of record NC_089979.1, read on the forward strand.
TGAATCAGGAATTTAAGAAGTGTTTAGAGTGCCAGCCTAATTCTTCACCTATACACACCAAAGCTAATCCTTCTCCTCTCCCCTGCCTGAACACACGCTAAGTGCTTTTGAATTTCCCACCTGAAACTGCAGTTTCAATTAATGACACTGCACACATCATTAGCGTCATTATTATCGTACTTACTGAAGTAAGGAACTGATGATGACTTTGAACTCTCTTTTTATTATTTTTTTTAAAGATCTTCCTCCATGGTAACAATCTAAACAGCCTTCACCAGCTAATACACCCTGAATGCCTGCCCTCTGAATTTGGGGGGACGCTTCCTCCTTATGACATGGGGACGTGGGCTCGAACATTACTTGGACCCGACTACAGTGATGAGAATGAATACACTCACACCTCCTACAATGCAATGCATGTGAAGCACGCGTCCTCCAACCTGGAGCAGGAGGCCTCACCCAAGCCCATGAAAAGGTGAGTTCTGCTTTTGAAATCATCTCTCGTTTGGCGTTGCTGACAGGTTTGGAATAAATCTAACAGGAAGGGCTCATCTGGCTCTGAAAGAAGCAGTAGCTAATTTGGCAAACACTGCTAGTAAGGAGTGCTTCAACCCGAACTGCCATCACAATGTGGCAGGAGAAAGGAAGGCCTCTCTGAGGAGCCCTAATTACTTGTCTGATTACTGATGACTGTGAACAAAAACAAGGGAAATTAATGAGCCCCCGCACAGAGTATTACATAAAGTATATCACAGTGAAATGCTCTTCTGTATGACATAGAGTGGCCGCAGCATCACTTCAGTCCTGTTTTCTATTAGCTGCTCTTGCTTTGGTGCCTGCTGACCCCAGTTGTTAACGATGATGGTTTTACCATGTGAATGGCTGTGAATCCAGCTTTTGTACGACGAACACCACTGCCCTCTAAAGGAGAAATGGATTAGTCTCATTCAGGTACTTCTGCAGCCACTTTCTCCCTCTTTCTTCCTGCGAGCCCAGTAAAGCTACTCTTGCAAGCAAGATCTCTGGTTTAGTGATTGTGCATTCTGCTCTGAATGCTTAAAATTACAGCTCTTGTATGGCTCTATACAACCCTCAGTAATTTGCACTAATTGTGGGGAAGGGAATGAGGAGGGGATGACATCCAATGCAGATTTCTGAGGTTTGTGGCTTTCTGCGAGGCACAGCAGGGCCAACGCCAGCTGACAGCAGAGCCAGTGGGAAAGCCAAGGAGCGATGGCCAGGCCGGCTGCCCTGCACTAACCCAGCACCTTTGCGAGCCTCACCCTCCGCGCTGCACTCCGCCAAACTGCTTTCCGTGCAGAGCGCAGCTATGCCTCGGCTTGCTGCCGCCACTTGAGGACCGCAGCGCTCGGAGACACGGTGTCACTTGGTGTGACAGGGAGTCGCCGTCACTTTGTCACAGCAAAATCAAACCTGACAAGACAGATGAGCCGTAATGTCATGCAATTAATTGTAAGAGTCTTTCATCTTCCGAGGAAGAAGGAAGACGTTCCTGCGTTGCAGTTCCCTCCCAGGTTAGCGCAACTCCGTGCTGTTTCAGCTGCAAAGGAAAGTCTCACGCTGAAAACACTCGCACTCACAACCAACATTAGGGCCATGAGACTGTGGGTGTATGATCCTACCAGGACCATGGCCTTAGCATGAAGAGAGGTGGCTGTCTGCATATTCAGCAGTTCTCACCACTGACTCCCAGCCAGGACTGGGGGCCAGGATGGGTTTACAAAGTTTGTCCCGAAGAAGCACTCCAAAGAATTGGCTTTAAAAGAACTTTTTTGACAATATTAGCAAGGAGCACATTGAATGATTTTAGCTTTAGGATGTAAACTAAATATTTCTTTGTTGCAAAGATACAGAGAGTGTACAATTTATACAGCTTCATAGAAAGAAATCTACATCTTTTTTAGTTCTGAAGTGTTAAGAGCTGTTCACAGGTTAGTGGTAAATCTTAGCAGAGGATCAGGTCTTCAGCTGCAAAGAAGTGAGGTCTCATTGTGCCTTCAGGGGAGAACCTCCGCTTGAAAATGAGTTCAGTGCCAGAAAACCCTGCCTCAAGGCAAAGTCTTCTTTTGTAATCTGTTCACTAATATAAAAGTGCATTAATGCCAATATGGCAAATGGACAAATCTAATTTGTCATGTTGCCTCTGGCAGACCAGATCTAACTTTTAGCCTAATTTTGTTACTCGGCTGTTAAGTGAACCATCTGATCTTCTACCCTGTGGTCATTTCTAGCTGTTAGAGGTGAAAAGTTCACTGCTTCTACAGATTTTCACCTATGAGTATCTCCTTTAATTCTTCCTCCTCTGAAATTACTTTTCAGCCTAACTTAAGGTAAAAGACTACACTTAGGAAGCATAATTACATGCTTTATGTAGGTCTAAGGCCTATTAAAAGGTCTACAGATTTCTACCAATATTAACTTTCTTAATATACACTTTCTACCGGTTCTTTAGGTTTATACAGCATCTGAGAGCCTCAAGCCATGACTGGGGTTCCCTGATACTCCTGGGAGGTTCATGCTAGGCATAGGCAATCTCCTAGCATTAGTATTCATCTTAAATATAATTCGTTTTTAATAGTCCTAGCAGTTTTGCCTTTGTTAAAGCAATTTTGCCCTTCCATTAAAAATTTTTCCCCTCCTCCTCCACACACATCATGAAAACTTTTAAAATCATAGGCAAACAAGAAATGATTCTATGCTGAGACGTTGCTTTTAACCAAAAATGTGGCTGCCCCTTTCCTTAGCCCATATATTCCTCTGAAAGGGAAAAGTAATGAAGATTGAGCCTTCTCAGGTTTCTGTATTTGAAGGACGAAAAGCCTTGCTGAACAATTACGGGTCTTTTCCTGTTGAACTTCTATCGCTGCAGAGGTTTCCTCTGAGTAACCTCTCCAAAGAGCCGGGTAATGGCTGCACGAGACGACAGCGTTTCTCCGAGGTGGATTTACCCAGGGGTGGTAAATCCAGCTTTATCCCCCTGGAGCAAGGCCTGGGGTGTTTTCTTAGTGCTGGAGCCTCAGTACTTCAAGAAGAGCCTGCAGTTTTGCTCTGTGAACACAGAGAAATGAGTCTGTGAAATCTAGTCCAAATCATAGCAAATTGGAAACAGAGAGTAGTTAACTGTGGTACCTGGTGATATATATGGGCAAAATTGGGAGAGGAAGCTGTAGAGTGCACCCTACACCCAGAGAAAGAGGCTCACCCTGAGCACAAACTGCTTACTCCAAATGCAATGATGATGTCAAAATTAAGCCATTTTCTGTGGCAATTTTAGTATCAGAGATACTGAGCAATCAATATAAGGATTACAGATCCAGAGGAAAAACACCAGGAAATGGAATCAGAAAACAACTGACCAAAATAATTTTGTAGCCACTTAATTTATATTCAAAAGTGAATGAAATGTTCATAGAAGAAAAAAAGGAGGAGGGCATTTTCTAGTTCTGAGTGATACCAACCTCAAGTTATTACCTGAAAACTAAGTCTATCAAAATGTAGACCAAGAGAAAATACTGCACCAAGGTGGCAGGGAATGGAAGTGAAACAGGTGCATGTTTGTGCTTCAGCTTCAGGACTGAAAGCAGTGTATTGGCTCACATAGCCAGGGAAGACGTGTATAAATCGAAACAAGTTCAGGTGAGAGCTGCGAGCAGGGTCAGGAGAATGGATAGCATATTTTTACAGCAAGAAATTGTACAAGAGAGTGGTTTGTTAAGCCTCACAGAGCAAAGGCTGAAATGGATATGATTGCTCTCTATAAATACAGGAGGGAATAAAATCTGGGGTGAATGAAGAGCTATTTAAGCAAATGGACAACATAGGTATGAGAACAAATGGGAGTAAACTCACCAAAGTATACTTAGGCTGGAAATTAGCAGAGTTTTGCTAGCAATCAGAGGAGTGAGTTACTGAAACAGCTTTTCAGTATGACAAACTAACTGAAACATGAGTTAAAGGTTTTATATGAGGTGGTTACCAGAGGTCACAGGAGACCAGACTTGGCCCTCAGAGTCTCATTAAGTTCCAATTTCTGCAGCTCTTAACAGCAATGAGACTAGAATGCTATTTTCTTCCCAACCACAGGCAAGGCTGTTTTTTCTCTGTGACTTGAAATTGCACAAGATTTGTTCTTGAACAAGACTCCTTGTTTACTTCAGAGAACAGAGTCTTTGTCAAGGGGGAAAGCATTGAAAATCCTCTTAGAAAAAAACTACCACTGACTCTAGCTTGTAACATGATCTTGAAAATCTTGAGATTTGAAAAATTTCTGAAATATGGAAATATCTTTAATCAAGGCCGTTTGCAATTCTCTTTTGACCCACCAGTGGCCACATGAAACCCCATGGGGAAAAAATCAAAGCAGTGGAAACTGCACTCCCATCTGCAGAAATTATCTTACACCCTGGGAAAAAATCCCAGAATCCTACTACTGTATGAGCAGATGGAAAACAAAGCAAAACAGCTGATGACTCCAGATAATGAGCCTTAATGGTCAAGAAAAAAAAGCAACAATAACAAAATCTATTCAGAATATATCTGTTTATTAAGATTCAGCTCAGTGAAGTTTGAAATGGGCAAGGTGATAAACATGCAAACTAGCATTAATACAGTAAAAGCACAGTCAGTTCAAACCGAAAACGTGGCCACATTGGTTTTATAATCATTAAAGCAGCAAAGGCAATAGCCACTGTTATGTCTCTGAGGAGAGACTTACCCTGTTGTGGGCCATCTCTTCTGAATAGTCTGCATCCACGCAGGGAGCTTCTCACTTGCTAGCTTTGGGATTTGAAAGCTGTGTAAATGGTGTGAAAATTCAGAGCACAGAGACAAAAAAAAAATCACCTCTGGTAGCTGTGGCCAAACTTTCTGGGAGCCCTGACGGTCTGAAGGGGCCTTGAGTTGGTTTAATCAACAGAGAGCTAACACAAAAAGCAAAGCATTTGTCTGAGGCGTTCATGCTGGCTTTTGTTGATGAGCTGCTGTTTTTTGTAACAGCTGGAGGTTTTGTCTGGGTATGCGATGTAATGGATAGTTATAGCAAACAGTTAAGCCTAGCAGTTGAAGAGTTGGAGCCTGCTCTCATCAAATCACTGCTCCAATAGGGCATGGCCTTTTGGGCAGCCACAGTGTGAAAAGTGTGCCTTTGGGCACCAAAGCGCAGTGAGTGAGCATCCCCAATTGGAAAGACTGATTTAGTGACCGGGGAAGATGTTAAGGAGCTCAGTTCTTTGAAGAGTTTCCCTTTTCCCAAGCGTCACCCAGCTCTGACATTTGGGTCCAGTGGCAGCAAGAAACTTGCAGCAGCATGTTACTTCCCTGTGACTCTCTTTTCTTTACAAGCCCTGCTTTTCTGCAGCTGCATCTGAATAGCCTCTTCATCTCTGAACTTCATCTTTGGTCCAAGTGACCAAGACTCTTCTCTGCCTTTGCTTGTTCCCAGTTCTAGTAACCAAGCACAGTCTGAGCTGACTGTGCTGTCTCTGCTCTCCCACATATCAAAGCAGTGCTCTCTTGCAACCAGTGCAAACAGGTCTGGAAACCTAGTGCAATTTGCAATTTCCCTGCAGGGAAAGGAAATTTTATGTAACAGCTACATATATATTCCTGGCCAAACAACCAGTGTTGTTTAATCAAATCTATTTAATCAAAGTTTAATTAAACATAATTTTAATCAAAGTTGGAATTAAAATTATTCTTAGAAAAATATGGATTGCAGGAACATTCTTATCCCCAAGTCATGCTCCTTAGAGATGCAGGAAAATCAGAGTTAGGGTGAAACCTTTAGAGTAGAACCAAGCACACTAACTGTGAAAATGTGCAATTTATGCATCAAGACACCATCAGCTTTTCCTTCCATGAAGCAGAAACTTAAGCCCCTAAAGATACAGTGACCTGCCTAGTGGATCATCAGAAGCCCCCTTATTAGGCATTTGGCCTGCTTAACCATTTTGAAAATACAGCTAAAAAACTGTTGGAAGGTTTAACCTGATGTTGTTGAGACCAGAGCATGCAGATTTTTATGTCCCTAGTTTAGAGTGAAATGACTTTAAAATACATATTAGGTTTGCCACTATTACTTCCTGATGTGTGGATTTTCAAAAGGACTGATTTTCAGATGAACTTTTTGCTAATTGTTGTTTTTCAGAAACAAGATCCTGCTCTCAGAAAGAGGGTGCCACAGCTGGTACACACAAATGCCAGTTGGAACATTTTCAGACTCAAAAGGGACCATTTGTGGGTGTGACTTATGAAAGGCTTTTATTTATTCAGACTGGTTCCTCCATATGCCCAGCTGGGCTGTGCAAGGCAGACCTTTCTAGTTGTTATCCTTGGTGTGACCTTAACATTCTGTCGCCATATGTTTCTGCTTTTATGGGTCATGTTTTACGCTGGTTCACAGTCAGCACCAATTTACTGCAGAAGTAGTAAAATGCCAGAAAATAAAAATCAGTATGAAAACGTGTGAAAACTTCTCACTGCCCATGGACACCACCTGGATTGCTCTCCTCATAGCTGGGATGGTCTATTCCACTTCTCCTGGAGGAGAAGTGAAATATTGCATGCAGGCATTCAGGTAAAGTAGCTCTACTTGTAACATGTAAGACATAAGATGCAAGAATTATATTCATTATTATATTATGAATTAGTTCAAATGACAGAGAATTTCTTAATGACTCTGTGAAAATGCTTTCCCCATATGCAGATTATGAATGAGACGGGTCTTAATAGTAAAGCAGGTGTCCCGGGGACATGCATTTCATGGTAATGTCTGCACTGTATAGGAACATATATTATTAGCTGTGGAACAGTTTTACAGCTTTAGACTGGAATTCTGCTAATGCATCAGAAAGAAATGAAAAGGATTTGCCACATTAGCTGGTCTCTAGGAAGCTGCATGAGAACTCTCTGATGAACCAGAAGTGAGAGAAGTCAGGAAGGAGTTCAGAGCTGCGACTAAACCAAGCACAGAAGAGATGAGTAGTTTGGTGCTGGGAATCCCCTGGGACAGGGCAGGAAACCCATCACTCTCTGAGGGTGTTGATAACATGGTTTTCATCTGTTTCCTGCACCAGTGATCAGGGCAGTACGAAGGTGCACATACGCAGGCAGTAGACTAGAGGTGGGAATGGCAGAACTGGTTCTGTTCAAGCTGCCTAAAACGTTGCGTTGTAAATTATGCCTTTAGTTGGCTATAAATTCGCCAGAAGTGTAGTAGTTTAGACTAGAGACATGACACTTAATAAAACAAACGGCTTTTGCAAAGCATGTCTTTTGCTGCCCTGTGAAAATCCACCTAAATCTGTCCATGTTACAAGTGTTTGAAAAGGCCATTCACACATGTTCTCTAGAAACATATTTAATTTTAGCATTTAATGTCCCCAGAGATTCCCTCACACTTTAGCTTGGTCTCCCAGAATAAGTTTTTTCAGTTCTGCTTCACGGATCAATGACCATGATGTCCATCTCCTGCCTAGGCCATGAGGTGCAGAGGACTTTTTTATAACTATACCTTTTACTTGTAACCACAACTTTACCCTTCTCCAGACAAGCCTGTGGCAAGACATGGGACCTGGGAACAGGAAGACTGACCCCCTTGGCTCTCAGGGCTGCATCCTCCCTGTTGTTGGCATGCTGAACTGAGGAAACTAAAGTTCAGTGACGAACCGCCTAGGATACTGGGAAGGGGGTTCACTGGGATGGGAGCAATAAGGCAGACTGAAAGATGGGGTAGGAGTAAAAGACTAGAAGCAGCTGGTCTAGGAAGCACACTCGGTGGACGAAGAAATGGGGATAGTAAAGGGAGGTTTGCCGGAAACCAGGAATGATATTTTGGTTAAGCCTGTTGGATGCGTCCCTGGGGATCCTGTTCTCCCCCTGTGCTCAAGCTCCTGCATAGGCCAGGCAAGTCACTTAAACACAACTTCTTCCAGATGGTGAGACTGCGTGTTGCTTATTTTCAGTCTGCCAAGCTATAGACTCTGGGGTCTAATTTCCAGAAATGCTCAGCACTCACCTGCAACTGAAATCAATGGGATATGTGCTTTGAACACACAAACATATATATTATGTATATATATGTATATATTATATATAAATGCTGAGCTCTCTGCAAAATCAGACCCTAGGAACTAGGAATTGGGTACCTTGCATTGGAGGAATATTTGGACCTTAATCTCTCAGAGTCTCAGCTTTCCACATGCAAAATGGAAATAAAAAATCCTTGCAGTAGTGCTATGGAGGTAAATGAATTAGTATTTAAGAGGCACACAAGTACTGTGTTGATGAACTCCACAGAAAAGCTCAGGAGGGAATTAACAAAGGCTATCCTCAGAGCAGGGTTTGAATAATATGCAGCAAATGTGTCACAGAGCCACACACTGAACCGCTAAGAGAAAGTAAAATAAATAGCCACTTATTAACTCAGCACTGTCTACCCTGAGCACTGAGAGAGGCAAGAGTCCTTTGAGAAAAAATAGTACGTGCTCCTGGAACTGGGTCGTAATGCAAAGGTCATAACGCCCCCACACATGGGGGCTGAGTGAATGCTACTCTAACAACCTACATTTCAGCTTTTCCTGCTCTTTCAGTGCTTGACTTTCCAACCTAAATAGTACATCTGCAGGGTTGCTTTCCTTTTGCGGTGCTGTTCCCACTAAGAAAAGGAAACTTGTGATGTAGGACCTGGGAGCAGGAAGACTGACCCCCTTGGCTCTCAGGGCTACATTCTCCCTGCTCTTGGCATGCCATGTTGAGGAGACTAAGATTCAGGGAAGAACCGTCTGGGATACTGGGAACTGGGGTCACAGGGATGGGAGCAGAGAAGGCAGACTGATAGATGAGGCAGTAGTAAAGGACTGGAGTGACTGAGCAAAGGGACTGGAAGCAGCTGGGCTAGAAAGTACACTTGGTGGACAAAAAAATGGGGATGAGTAGAAGTGGGAATGGTGATGAGAATTGTCTGTGTCCATGTGTGTGAGCACTATTCATAAAGTGGGAGAAGCAAATTTTCTTCAGTATTTGGCCTGAATTTCCTTTACTTGGATATCATGCTCTGGGTATTTTTTAGCAGCTGTTCCTGAATCTGCTGTGAATTGGTGCTGACTGCTGTTGCTTTGTTGTCTTTATTCAGCCTCATGATAGGCCTACCTTTTGATGCATGACATATTGCACCCCAGGGGCCTAAGGGTCTTCCAGGAGCTCCTGACTGAAGCAGGTGTGCTGATTTCCTTTATGTGAAAAAGAGAGTGTGGAGGAGGCAGTCTACAGGAAAAGGAAATGGAGAGAATAAGCACCCACCCACACTTTTCTCTACCATGGACTTAGGATGTGACCAAGGCAAGACCTTGACACAGGAACTCTAAAGCACTTGGGAGCAGGGTCTTTCAGGCACATCTGTACTGATAAATGAAAAAAACCAAGGGAGTGAACCTTTATTCCAAGATCAGTGGCACAGACCGATTCTTGTCTGTGTTGCTCAGGCAGCACCTCTACGGGAGGAGTCTGCATTTGCACTGCATAGCACCTGGATCTTTTTCTCCTCTGAGCCTCAGTGGCTGTAAGACACAAGACTGTATGTCTTATGCCAAATGATTGAGCACTTTTGTGCATTTCTCCGCTTCAACACATCTGCAGTGAGCTGAGAGCTGTGTCATAACCCACCAGAGAATTGTTTTTATAGCAAACACCAAAGGATATATACTGCATTCCCTGCGGTGTGGGATAGAGGACTGGAGTGTGTGTGGGGGGTGACTCTTAAGGATGCACAGCCAGCTGGGACAGGGTTAGAGCCAAATGTGGTGTAGTGTCATTCATACTGGTTTTTGGGTGCAGGCCCTGCAGTGAAATGCCCATTGACCTGTTCCTAGGGTTTGCTATGGGGAGAAGTAGCTGGAGCTCGCTGTCAGGAGAGAGCAGGGAGTGAACTAGCAGGTAAGCAGTCTGGAGGATGAGGCATCTTGTGCTGGGGTACACTCTCTGGCACTCGCCTCTTTAGCGGTGTAGAACGTACTCATAGTTACCTCTTCATGCATGCAGCTAAGCATAGTTTTGCAGCCATCACCACCCCCAGTTTTGACATGCTGAGGTACTACTCAAAGACCTCTCCCTACGTGTGCACCCCTAGGTGTCCTAACCACTGTGGAGAAAGATGGTCACGGCTGTCACATCGGCTAAAAAAACAGATCCTGTTTGGGAAGCGCAGCAGCTTGTCACCATCACTGTTGTCCTGTAGGACAAAGCACTGGATTGGGAGTTATGAGGCCTGTGTTTTAGTCCTGTGTCATCCCCTGTGTAGGTGGATCACTTAACCGGCTCAGCTCTACACCCCTAGAGGCTGAGGCTAGTTCATCTCTTTGAAATGCTGTGGTTGGTGTATCAAAGTCGTCCCTGTCAGCAGGTCTCCATGGCACAATGCTGCACTGTTAATGCAGAGCTATGAGCCAGCACAAGTGGAGAAGCTGCAGGGTTGAATTAGCAAGAGATTTCAGCAGGGCTTATTAGCCTGGGCAGAGAGCCACACTTCATGGCTTCTGCACTGAAGTTGATGCCCTATTGAGCAGAGCTTGCCTGCATCTGTCTGCACCACCTGTGGGAACATACCAATCTTTCAAAATGTATTACCCATGCATTTCATTTTCAAGTGTTTTCATTGCTAAAAGAGTATCTTTTATCACAAAGACTTCAAGTCTGTGCATGTTCACTGATTCTATAATTGCAGGGTGTGAGAGGTACTTTTTTCTCCCACCTGATAAGCACATGCTCTTGAGGTGTGTTGCACTGCACACTCTTGGATGCTGCACGCTATCATGCAGTCTGATGGAGGGGGAGAAAGAAGTGTCCCTCAGACTTTGTTAATAAAAAAATTCATGGGTTTGATTTAAAAAAAATGTTTTCTCTACTTATTATGCTCTGTAAAAGGGGTGAATGATTGGAAGATGAACAGCCCTGAGGTGCTGGTGAAAAGGGAAGGGAATTAGAGGGAAATGAGCAGATGGGAGGTGAGAGGTAGATGAACGGAATCACACAATGTGATCTGATTGATTGGTTACAGTGTGTCACTTTGAGAGGCTTGAAGCCTCTTGCACTTGGAAAGAAAATGCTACCCTTCTCTTTCCTGCACAAAACTGTTCAAATGAAGTCCAGCACATATGTAATATATCTTTGCTCCTGTGAGCTACAGCACATCAGCATTGCTGTAGTGAAAAGAAGCATAAAATAAGGGATCAGAGAACTGCAAGTCAGCCTTTAAGGCAAGCACGTCATGATGGACTGACAATTACTGTTAGCTCAGTGCTGGGTTTTAGTATTTTGTTTTTTACAGGACACAAAAGTGATACCCAACAGATGTCAATTCCTGTGAGCTGATTCACTTCAGCTGCAGTCTGACAGGAACTTTCTGAAATCAGTGCAGCTAAACGGCCTTCATCCTGTCTTTTTGTATGGTTTTTGACTGAATTTTAGGTAGTTGCATTGAAATGACCACACACACATAAAGCCATCTGCTGTCCTAGATATTGATGTACATACATAAACATGCAGTGTTGTCATTTGAAAAATATGGTTGACCTACCAGAGAAACAGCTGTGTTTTGTTGATTTTCCAGATTTCCAAATATTCTTGCTGAACAGTAAAACCACTATGGAGGTTTTGATTGATACTTTAAATGGAGCACATTCACATGGTACCCATGCTTCAGGAGTGAGAGTGAGAATTCATTTCTCTTTCCATTTGGGTTTTGTTCTCCTAAGCAAGGTTAACTAGCCTGGGAAATTAGGCTTTAGATAAGTCATTGACTTATCTGCTACTTACTTAGCACCCTGGCTCACAGTGCTCATGACGTATTTTTACAGGAGCTAAGTCTCCTGCACACATGGTGTTAAATACAAATACAGGGTCTGCCAGGGCAAGGCCTTACACAGTAACTTTATCCATGTGATACAAGCAACTGTTTACTTGTGTTAAAATTTGACTCAGTCAGCTCCCCCACACCCAAACATCTTCCAAAACCAGCTATTGGGCAGCTTTAGTTGATAAAGGGAGAAAGCCACAAGGTCTGAATTCAGGAATATTCACTAATAATTCCAAAGCTCAGGCACGTGCAGAATGTGCCACATTTCAGGTGAGTAAGCAACGTAAAATATATGTGAGGCAGTTGTGGCTACGTTATGTAGGAAATATTGCCTCTTAAATTGTGGAACATGTTCCACTTGGTGTTAATAGTTAAATATTCATCAGAACAAGGACTAGAATATAAGTAACCCATGAACAATATGAGGGCTGTAAGTCACTGGATTCTATGCTTTAAACGTCTTTAAGTTTTGAGCTGGTTTTACTGCAGTACTACTCAAAAGATACACTTAGAGTCAAATGGAAAAATCATAAAGCTGCTAAATTACCAGTTTGGCATCTCAGGTAGACTACTTGACTGCTGACTTCATTATATGCTACACTTGACACTTGCTGTATGACTTTACCTGTCATATTCTGGTACACAGGCTTATTGCAGGTACCCACTTCAAAAATGCCAGCAAATTCTGTCTGCAATTTTCACTGCATCTAAATCCATTAGAAAAAAAAACAAAAAACAAGTCCGAACACCATCCATCTGGTTCAAAACACAGCTCCTGATCTTTAATACCTTCTTAACTTCTGTCTAAGTCTAAAATATAGTATCCACTGGCCTAATAAAATAGACACAGACTGAAAGACCTTGTGCAAGGTCACAGGTTAGACTCCAGCAAAGCAGCCCCTGTAGCATTTTCCTTGACATGTAATAGGATAATACAGCACTGAAGAAAAAAAAAAAAAAACTTATTAAGAACTTACTTAAATAGACTGCTCTTTAGCAAGCACCAAGTGTGATTCTCTGACAGAAGAATAAATACTTCTGATGGCATTCTAAGAAAAAAAATATACATTAGATACCAAAATTGATTTTGTATTACACTGAAAATGCATGATTTACCATACCAGTAGGGCAAAGAGCATCTGAAGTTGTACTATTATATGAACAATCAGTGAACATTACAGACTAACCTTAAGAGAGGTAAAGTCTCCAGGGATGGAGAATGCTTTCTCCTTTTGGAGAAAGCAGATTTTATCCCTGTGAACAAAAAAAAAGATCTTCATAAACTGCTCCTGTTTCTATGCAGATCTCAGCTTGAGAGTGAATGAGAATCTGGTTTGATCAGTTGACTGTAAGGACCCAGTGCAGTGTTCTGCTTTGGCCAGCTTCATACTTTTACTTTCTTTCTCAGTTTAGCAACAATTTCAGGTAATTTTTACATGGAACATGGTTCAAGTTTCTGACTCTGACTCATGCTAGATGTATATAACATGAACAGGTACCAACATGATCTGAAATGCATGCAGGACCAGTCAGTTTTACCAGGTATTGATTTTGAAGTAATGTACAATTCCCACATCCCAGTGTGGGTGCAGTGGGAGGCAGGGAACACGATTAAATTGTTCAAGACAACAGTTAGTCAGGACATCCTTATCTTGACCAATTTTTCCCAGAAACACTTTCAAAAATAGGTACAGTCCTTTACTGAGGGAGGGCAAGGGCAAAGCATCTGTACAATTCAATGTGAATGCTCAGACAGCTTGAATTTTCTTTCCATCTTCAGCCTTTCCCTAGAGCCTAGAGCAGTGATGAAGGTATGTGATCCAAAACTCTGAGTTGGGCTGCTAGTGCAAAGCTGAGATTTACAGCTCACGCAGTGAATTGTGAATTGCAGTATGACAAAACATAGTGATGAAAAACACTGTTTATAAGGCTAGAGGAATATCTATTTGGTAAACTTTGAAGGGAAGCCAGCACCCTGATAGGATTCCTCTGACCAAACTTAGACATCTGCAGGAGAGCTAATTTTCTGTGCTCCCTTAATAGTCAAAAGAGAGAAAGAGTTACTTGTAGGATGTGACCCATCTAACCTAATGCGGGCATTTAAAACAAGTCAAATGAATGGCACCCTAAGAATGCTTATTTTTCTCTGTCAGTTAAAAAGGGAACATATGGTGACCATCGATGTCTGATGGTGAGATGAATCGCAACACAAGAGACTGAGGTCTCCTCAGACAGTGATCTGAGAAGGCTAATGCAATTAGTGTTTCCTATTTAGGTGACTAGTTCATCTCTGGCCCAGGTCACCTGAACATGACTTGAACACGGTGAACTAGTTACATTTGTCCTGCAGAAACAAAGGCACAGGGTGAGGTTCTGTTGCCTAAATACAGGCACCTCATGTTATTTTAGGCACTGTGATGTCCTCTTGACCTCTGCCTGCTAATCCTTCTGTGAAGTCCTGGGTCGTAACTGTCAGCCATGGAAGGATGTCCTGGATACTTGTGCCCCAAGGGCAGTAAATATCTACACGTAGCAACTGAATCTCATCTACACTGTTAAAGTTGGCAACCTTAATTATAGTTACACTGGACAGGCCACAGTCGTAATGAGTGTGGAAAAAAAATAATTTTCCCCTTCAGGAGAGAGAAACACTAAGTGGGATAGTGCAGAGCAGCTGGTATTTCTGTGAAAGACAGGAGTCCTGACTGGTTGCAGAACTGCAGAGGTTGGCAGGGACCTCTGGGGATCGTCTGGTCCAGCTCCCTGCTCAAGCCGCGTCTCCGAGAGCAGGCTGCCCAGGACCATGTCTCCAGTTGGGTTTTGAATATCTCCAAGGACAGAGATTCCACAACCTCTCTGGGCAACCTCTCCCAGTCTTTGACCACCCCTAGAGTAAAAATGTGTTTGGTTTTTTTTTTTATGTTTAAATGGAATTTCCTGTATTTCAATTTGTGCCTGTTGCACTGTCACGCTATGAAGGTTCGATAGCAACGACTGAGACAGTAATATAATAATAATAAAAAAATGTTTATTTCCTCACACAAGTTCTTGGATTAGTAACATCCATTAAAATAATGCGATTACTAATTTAGAAAGGATAACACAAAACCATCAGTTACTAATTTAGAAAGGATAACCTGAAACCGTTGATTACTGCACTATTAATTGGAAGGTCTGCTTATCCCTACTTGAAAGCTTTCTTATTCACTCTCTTAGTGAGAGGGCTCTCAACCTCGAGGAGTTACCTTAACCCAGCGTCCCAGGAAAAGGGGAGGGGGATACTCACGGTCCAGCCGGAGAGGATGATCAAGGTCACGTTCCCGTCCCTGCTCAAACTCTCCTAGCTCCCAAGTCTCTTTTTATACGGCTGGGGCTCTGGGCAAACACTGCTTTTGCTGACTTTTAGCAAGTTTCACAATCACAGGACTGTCTGTTTGTCTGCTCGGGAGGACCCTGCTAGCGAGGCAAGACCACAACACCTCCCTATTGCTTCTTCCCTCCCGGGGGTCTGTGCAGATTCCAGGTGGCAGACCTCTTCAGTCTTGTTAATCATTCCGCAGCTTTGCACATATCAATCCTTGCGCATATCGCTTGGTAGACTTCTTTAGTCCTGTTGACTCCTCTGTTCAACAGCTTTGCACACAAGATGTGCGTATCAGTTCTTTTGCATATCAACTGACAAACTTCAGTCCTGTTAACTCTTCACTCACCCGTCAGTGCCTAATGCCTTTTGTGCTTTGACTGGACACTAATGAGAAGAGTTTGGCTCTGTTGTCTTTACTCCCTCCCATTTATTCACTTTCAATGAAAGTTTCAGGCATAAGAAGAAGA
This sequence comes from Apteryx mantelli, assembly GCF_036417845.1. Taxonomy (NCBI): domain Eukaryota; kingdom Metazoa; phylum Chordata; class Aves; order Apterygiformes; family Apterygidae; genus Apteryx; species Apteryx mantelli. Next base: position 37,900,824 of record NC_089979.1, read on the forward strand.
AGAAAAAAAAAAACTCCTAAAGGTTATTCACAGTCATGGTATTGAGTCCTGATCAAGTTTTGCAGTACCAAAGGATGCAATTTATTAATTATTCTTATCAAAAGAAAAATGATATATAATCTTACAAAATAGCTAAGGCTTAAATGGAGGTTACCATAATGAAGAACTGAGAACTACAAACACATATAGGTAAATGAATTACCCTAATTCTAAAAGCTATCTGTGAGAAAATTGCTTCTCTAAAACTGTACTATGCAATATGCAAATGCCTGGGATGGATGATTCTACTGCTATCTTTTTTTAATTTTTGAAGTTCCCCTTTTAAAAGTTCCTGGTTCACAAACAATGATTTTACCCTAAAACTCATTGCCCACTCCAAACTGGGAGAAAAATCCTAGCCCAAAAGGCTAAAAAGGAGGATAATGAATCTCTGTAACAATAAATGCATCAGTTCTTCCTTCTATGGCTTGCTAAGCAGACACCAGAGTACACCTCTGAAAATGAATCTGTCTTGAATTTTAAGTTTAAACTCCTTCAGCTTTTGTTACTGCAAGAAATCCTGACACTCCCCTTGCTCTAGCACTTATTCATTTGCTCTGCTGTTTTTGTCCATTAGCAGCAAAGGATAAACTATGTTTCTCACCTTGAAGACAGAAATGAATTTAAATGGACTATCCCTGAATAAGGTTCTAATTCAAGGGCGTAGACAAAGAGATAAATTGCAGGACTGTATACCCAAAATGCCCTAGTTGTCATACTAATTCTGGCTTCTTCATTGATCTTGGGTCACTCATGGAAGTTCTGCCTCTTAGACCCCTGCATCAGTAAACTGTGATTTATCTATTTGCCAGTCTCAAGATTTGTTACAAGCCTGAACTGAGCCTCACTCCTACAAACACTTGTGCAAATAACTCTGCTTATGCCACTAATCCATTAGGCACAAGCAATTTTCCCAAGGAAGACATTAAACACTGACAGATCTCATGGTCTCTCAGGATCAGGCCTTTAAGTTGTTGAGTACATTCAGTATTATGGATAGTAGCTAAGCACCAAATATTTTGGAACAATCTGAAATATAAATAAATAAAATAAAATGCAATACCTAAACATTTATTTTAAATGTGAAAATAGGCAAAAGCAAAGATCTTAAAATAAGGCAAAGGGATTCCAAGAAGGTTGCTATTTCTGCAGCAGTGTTTGTGAGCATGTGCATGTTCTTGCTTTCAGGTCTCAGTCTGTAGTGGAAGCCGGCACGCTGAAACATGAAGACCAGGGTGAAAACGAGAACACCCAGCCGCTGTTGGCTCTGGATTGAGTTCCGATTCACTGAACACCCACAACTACATTAACAGACTTCCACAGTACCAGAAACTCACAGAGCACTTGACACACTTTGCGCACACACAGGCGCACACACAGGCACACACACATCTTGCTTGAAAACAGGTCCTCCTTCATTTTTCTAGACCAAGTAACAACTGTCATCAGCCATCTGTCCATGCGGCCAAAGCTGAACAAAAACAGAGAAATTTCTATTGACACAGGATACAAAGGAAGACAAAGCAGAAGCCTATCCATAAACAAAGAATTCGTTTCTTCATTTTTTTTGATTTATGGCATTAAAATATCGGAAATGATGGAACGGCATTTTTTGTTTAAAGAAACCGGGGTGTGTCAGTAAAAGTTTTCCTGAAACCTCCAACAGGGATGCTCAGTTTTACAGAAGCTAAGGTTAAATGTATTAAAAAAAAATCTCAAATTTAAACTGTGCACTGTAATTAGCAGTTTAATGTAATTCAGAGGGCAGAAATAACAGCATCTCCAGTGTGCTTTAGTTTTATGGAAGGATTTGTGCTTCCTTTTTTAATTAAAAACAAAAACCAAAAAAACAATGACAACATAATGCCATTCAACACAACACTTTCTGATTGCATCATCCACACTGCATATAGGGGTCACTTATTTCAGTATCCAGCAAAAATTATTCTTAACTTTTGAAGCCCTTATAAAACTGTCAGCTAAATGTAATGAGCTGTGTCAGCAGCAGACACACATAATTTGAAATGCAATTATTTAATTTTAACGATGTGTTTTTCCACAGGCAATTCTGCAGCCTGTTAGTAAGATGTGTGTGTGTGCGTGCGTGCGCAAGCGCTGTGTGTGTGCGTGTGCATGTGTGTGTGTAGAGGGGTGGTAGGGAGACTTCATTGGACACATTCATCAGTGATTAATAGTTCAATCCAGATTGTTTCATTTAGGTCACAACTGCAAATGAAAGCTCTGCAGAGCCATTTAACCCTCTTCTCTCCTGCAGTCAGTGGAAGGTGTAGCCAGAGGGGTATGCTGATTGCAAATGTGGGCTGTGGTTAAAATGGAAAAGGAAAACTTAGAATTAATTATTTAGTATAAGCTTCTGCTAGAAGGAAATACGAAAGAACAGAACGGAAGAACTGAAATGCCAAAGATCAGTTTGTTATTTCTCTGTTTGCTCTACTTGCAAAGGGAGTCCCATCTCTTCATTGAAATCGAAACCAGATTAAAGAAATAAAAGAAAAACCATTATCAAATTGCATGTGCAGTGACTTTATTTCTAAAACAGTTACAAATGCTGTACACACCTTTTGTCTTCAATTTAATTGTCATACATTGGCAATAGTTAGAGCAAGTGGTTGGCACCAGCATGTCAAAGGAAGTAGCATAAACTATATATATATAAAATGAGATGGACACCACAATGGTTTTTAACTTGCCTCTACAACACCCACTGAATTTCTAAGTGAGACACTGATGTGATGATAGAGTTCAATTGGACATGGTCAGCCCTAATGAATGGGGTAACAAAATGTTCCCTCTGTCTACCACAACATTTTATGCTTACACTGAGCAGAAAGGACATTCTGCCACATCCCATTTAACACATATGGGATTTACCTGCTAGTATTCGTACAGAATAACCTAATTCAGGATCAGCTTCTTACACAGCAGTATGTTATTGATACAAAACCTGGCCTCCATGATACAGAGCAAGTCCTTAAGACAGTGGATGTTCCCAGCAGGGAAATACAGAAGTCAGTAAAAGAGGCAGACACTCAGAAGCTTGCAGAAACATTGAACAAATAAGACAACTGAGCCCATTTATCTTTGGGGTTTCTTCCATTCCCCTTCTCCTAGCATCAGCACCTATTGCAGAAAACTAGGATGTCCACTCCTGGTAACAGGACTCAACTCCCTTTCCTTCCCTAGGCTCATGAAGTCTCATAGAAATAAAGATTTGCCCCAGAGAACTTGCTTAAAGAGAGGAAAAAAAAAAAAAAAGACAGATATTGCATACTATACTGCAGCATTGATGAAGAGACACTTTGGTTTGCAATTTTCTCTGTTAATACACTTACCTCTACTGCCATTGGAATGGTGCTCTCACAAGAATACTGGTCCAAGATTTTGTAACCACAAGTAAGAGATAAACAATCTTAACACAATCTTAAATGGGAATCTTTGTGACTACCTGTAACAGCCACTGTTTATTCAAGTGGGAGTTATGTGCAAACAGTCTGAACGTCACTGAGATCTAATCCTTGAGGGTAAATCTCAAAAAGGATTAGAATTAGTTAAAGTTTTAACGGAGATGTGAATATGATACCTTGTATATCTTTACTTAATCGCAGAATCTTATATAGAATTTGTGCTTGCAAGCACAAAGGAAGGAGTCCAGGCAGGAAGGAGTCCAACTCCTAATCTTGACTAGTAAGTACTACCTTACAAATAGGAGACTATATTGCCCTTATCTGGCAGTTACCCACTGTAAATAAATCTGAAGAACATAGTATTTAAATTAAGATTGTTATCCATTTAAAAAAAACATTTTCATTCATTTCTTCCATTGGCATTTCCAATGTTGAAAGACTTTTTCAGGATGGAACACTGGTTGACAAACAGAAATACCTAAAATGATATACCACTTATGGAAATGTAGTTTGCTACATATCCTCACTATGTATATAGCTAAACCAATAACTGTATCTAACAGAAAAATATGCTGTCAGCTCCTTGACAGGTAAGCACAGAGTAGAATCACTTCAGTGTTACAGGAGCTATTCATAATCCACCTTGTCACATTCAAGGCATTTAAGATTTTAAATGCCCAATATGTCACTACACAATTTAATAAACATACTACCCTGGCACACACACATTTTGTGCAGATTGCTTTGATCCATTTGCCAATTATAATCTGAAAAGATAAAGTAGAAGACTTCAAAGGCACAACAAAACAATCTGAAGCACAGCATGAATTTTTTATAAATAAAGCTCCAAAATGTTTACCACTCCTTTACTAAGAAGTGTTTAGTGTGAGCTATAGAAACTACAATGCATTATTAATACAAATATTTCCAAAACATAAATTTTGATTTAAACATTTCTTGATTCATTCTTTACAAACTACTATGTCTTTGTTTTACAGAATTACAAAATAATTCATAATTTGTACTGCTTGATCACTTTACAGAGATACAAAATACAATCTCTGACCAAACCATGATTGAGAGATTGTTTTGTTTTTATTTTTACCATGAGCAATAATGAGTACCTTATTTCCAGTTTAGCATATGAATCTCTTAAAGCTTTTCAAAGGTAGTTTATGTTTTCTAAACTCATATAAATCTTTTCAGTTCTCAAGACAATTAACTGTGAATTGTTCCTTTTTGTAGATGATGGTTTCAGTCTAATTTTTGATACAGACAACACATTAAAGCCTAATTATCATAGCTATCTGAAACTGACTCTTGATCAGAGAGGGTTTATCAGTGTCCTATTTATTTTTAATAGCCAAAAAGGAAATTAAAGTGCACACCTCCAGAAACTAGTTACAGCAATTTATGGCACAATTACCATGTGTTCTGTGGCATTGCAAGATCTAATTACTTAATAGAATACAAAATCTGAAAAGCATTTAATTTATGGGAATGCAAGGCTCTTATCTGTATTTTGTGTCAGCAGATATGATATTCTGATCTGTAGCATATGCTGTAGTGCATGCAGTACTCAGGTACCATGATGTAGTCTCTTAGCAATACAAAACTACCAACAATTCAGTGCTTTTTGAACAACAATGCCAAAGCTGTGGAGACTTCAAGTAACCTCTCCGTTTCCTTGCTTAGTACCTGTCTCTCCCAAGCCCTCAGTAACGATGCCACAGGCTCGGTAATGCTGAGCACCCTAGCAGGCCTGTCTGCATGCACCTAGTTTGGCACAAGAGTAGATAAGAGCCTGCCATAAACTTCATCAGTGCAACCTTGGGTCTCTCCTCCCTGTTAGTGTTAACAGCTGAGGGGCCTGTGCCCTCCGTGTCCCACAAAACAGTACAGCGCCAAAAGGCCAGCAAACTGCTTAAACATCCAATCAGGTTTCTTTCTTGAAAATAAGGCCATTTTACCATATAGGAAATTCAAGATAGCAAATACAGAGTATACTGTAAACCATACTGGGATAAGATTACTTCAATATTTTTTCATACATTTCAAGACAGCGAGCACATAGTTAGATCTTTTAAGGGATCATTACACTGCTCTGTAGGATGCTGGCAGCAGAATACAAGTTAATACCCTGAGAAAAGCTTCTCAGGCTCTTTGTCTGCTCTGCATCCTAGCAGGAATCCAAGTTAGACCTTGTTCGTCTGCTCTAAGCTCAAGAAATTCTTGCTAGTTTTTTTTCTGTTGAATAACCACCCAAGGTCAGCCTAGAAGGAGCCCCTGAAAGGAGATGCCTCAAACTCTGGCTGGCTAGAAAATGGTTATCTTAACAGAAACTTTAGTAATGATAGAAGGAACAGCAATTCACCACATAATCCTCAATTCTGTCAAATACCTTCAGATCTGAGTCTACGGTTGTCACCTTTGCTCAGCATCTTCCAAAATCACATTCTAAAACTGAGGTTGCCTGCTAACTAAGAGAACTACTTTGTTTTAGAAAAACAAAACTTCACTAGGAAGTCAATAATGAAAGCTTCTGATTGCATTTGCAGGAAGGCAAGAGAAGGCCATATTTGGCAAAAATGAAATCTACTCATATACAGTGTTCTTTTGCTAATAGCTAGAGAAGCACTTATACATACATTGGTTTTAAAAAATAGTGGTTGATTAAAGCAGAAGATCTATTCATAATTATGATAGAAAAATACAGTTACTCAGGTAGAAAAATACAAAAACACACAACCCATTCACATTATCTACATTGATAATATACGGACATGTTTTATGCCTAAAGCAGTTAACATTACAACTGCATAACTGATTTTCCAAGTTGATTGTGTGCATATGTTTATAAATATCATACACATTGATAAAATAGATAAAAACCTGGTATTTCCAGGATGTAGGACTGCAAATCTTGTGCCTGAACATGGCCAGGCCTGTGACTGACCAATTGTTTTTGTACGCATCACATAGGCATGGCAAAAACACCTGCACATTCCACAGCTTGAAAATCCAGACCTACTGCTCTTAGGCTGACAAGATTTGCATTTTGGAACTTGCAGCCAGCAAAACAATACTATCATATCAGTGCTGAATCAGTATGAAACAAAATAACTTTTTTTTTTTTTTTTTTTTTTTAAGTCCTTTGTCACTGTAGAATGTCTTTTTCATATCTTCTAATCCTTAAAATACTAGTATTTTCCATAGGCTGGACAAGTTAATCCTGCATGATTCTATCTGCATACTCCAAAGAGTTAAAGCTCCTCTGTTCTTCACATCAGAAGTAGCCCCTTAAATAGCAGGAAGGGTGCGTCTCTGTTGTGCTGTTAACTCAGGGTGCCACACATCAACAATGAATATCAGGCGATAATTTTCAGCATCCTGCCATACTTCATGTTCAAAAGAGTCATCAAAGATAAGGACTTTCCCTTCTTCCCAGGTTCTGCAACAGAAAAGAACATCCTTTAGAGTAATATTTGAAGTGCCATGGAGTGGGCACTTGTCTGGCTATGCATCAGCTCTGAAGATGTTCTTTTATATATGAGGATGATTTAATCAGTGTGTGTTGCACAGTCAGGATTTTAGTATCTAATAAGAACAAGAAATAAACTACAGAAAGATCAGTTTAATGGACCTTTATATTACTGATGGATTATTTTCTCTCAGTCTGCATTATTATGCCCACATGTGCCCATATACATATTCAGACATTTGCAATATCTGTTATTTATATACTCTAAGGATTGGAGTCTAACAAGCAGAGAACATTCGTCAGGCTCATTGGAATAATACTGGTAGTAACCAACTCTTTTCCTTCTCTAATCAAATACGTATATAATGAGCAATGGAAACCGGGGGAATGAGACCAGCAATATGGTCTGAAATTTAATAATATTAAACCAATTTGCTTTTTCCAAAAATAAGAACAACAGAATTAGGCCCTGATCATGCTTTACAATTTTAGGGAATGTGAACAGTCTTATCGCATAAATCTGGTCAAAGTACAGAGCCTAAAGATTTTTCTTCAGAGGAAGGTTGCAATGGCATACTGTACGCTGGGACAATTATACTGTTAAAGTTGAACTGAAAGAGTAAGTCCACATAACAACCCCCCTCTGCTTGTCAAGCACTGCTTAGGCAGAGTGGGCCACTGAACTGACGCAACTACTCTGCGTGAATGTTTGCGGCTTAAAGCATTGCTACACGGAAAGCCAAGTTTTGATGGTGGAACTTTTTCAAGATCTTTTACTAAATACCTTTGTTGGGCACAAAAAGGGATATGCACAACTTATTCAAACTGGCTTGCTTCTGAGCAGCTCTGTTGTTTGGCAAATTGACAAAATGACCAGATTTAAAGGCAATGGCAAGATGCAATGTATAAGACAGGTATTAATTGTTGGAAGAATCTGTGTTCCTTTCAGTTATATGAAGTGTAGAATCACAGAGTAATTTAGGCTGGAAGAAACCTCAGGAGGTCATCTGGTCCAAACCTCTGCTCAAAGCAGGGCTTCGCAGTTGTGAAATTAGATCTGACTTCGAGGTTAGATCAGGTATTTCAGCTTCTTGTCAAGTTCTGAATATCTGCAAGGATGGAGATTCCACTATTTCTCCAGGAAACCTGTTCCAGTGTTTGACCAACCTCACTGTGAATTATTTTTCCTTATATGTAGATGGAATTTCCTTTGCTGCCACTTTTGTCCATTGCCTCTCAGCCTATGACTGCACATCTCCAAGAAAAGCCTGGCTCTGTCTTCTGCATAATTACCCATTATTAGTTGAAGACAACAATTAGACCCTGCCTCCTTTGTCCTTCTTTTCTTCAGAAACTCCTAACCAGCTTTCTCAGCCTTTCCTCATACATCACGTGCTCCAGGCCCCTAATCATCATTTTATTTTCAGTCCTCCACTAAAGACACTCCAGTTTATCAATCCCTTTCTCATACCAGAGAGCCCAAAACTGGACACAGAACTCCAGATGCAATGTTTTGAGTGCTGAAGAGACGGAAAAAATTGCTTCCCTCAGACTTCTTCCTGTGCGCTTGCTAATGCAGTCCAGTTTGTGTTTAGCCACAACAGCACACTACTAATTCGTGTTCAGCTATTTGTCCACCAGGACCCCTAGTCCTTTTCTGTAAAGCTGCTTTCTAGGCAGTCATCACCCAGCCGCTCCTGTGGCAAGGGCTTATTCATTCTGTTACAGGTGTAGAGCTTTGCATTTGCCTGTGCTGAACTTCATGAGGTTTCAGTCGGCCCATTTCTCCAGCCTGTTGAGATCTTGATTCATAATTTTGAAAGGAGTTTTAATGCCCGGTTAACTGCAGTCTTGATACTGCAAAAATCAATATATAATCAGTGACCATTAGTGATCAGGTCAGAACATTGTAAGAAGCCACTGCTTTAGCGATTGTTGCTGCCTTTGAGATGCTCAATCTCACCTACTGCAATTAGACACTGACACTGCAATTAGACACTGATTATGTGTTACATGGTTTGTCTATGGTAAAGTCAGGCAATGGAATGAGCAAAGCAAATTCCTTTTGCATTGCAGCAGGCTAGGAGTATGCATCTGATATTCATCCTGTCTCATCTGAAGGGGTAATAACTAACAGTCAACGAGATGTTATTTCCTAAAGCCACTCTACAATGATCACATAATAAAGTTTTTTAGCAGGATCCCTGAGGAAGCAAGGCAGTCCACGAGGATGGATCCCTTTAAAGGGAATTAGGAATTGCAAACAGTAGTGATGATAAAAAAAACAAAGATCTTACCATCATACAGGGACATATATTCCATTGAGCTCATCCACATGAAAAGAAATTTTCTTATTTCAAAAAGAGGGTGAAAATGAGATTTGGACTTCTAAGTATTTTTGAATATTTAACTTTACAAAAGAAAAATATTAACCATCAAAATTTATGGAGTTGTGCTGTAGTGTTCTGAAGAGAAATGGAAACACAACCTTCAAAACATATTTTAGGCAAGAATAGACAAACCAACAAGCATAATGTAGTGAAAAAGTCACAGTGGCTGGCAGGTGGACGTCAGCCTTAAACACCCACATGATAAGCCGTTAGCAGGTTTTACATATGATCATGTATTTTTTCTGCTACCATCTCAGCTATGTGATAAACAAAGAAAAGTTTTAAGTTATACAGACTTAAGTTCCTACCACTGCACTAAAGTTACATTGTTATTATTCAAGTCGAAAGGAGTCAACCATTTACAATGGTATAATGTGGTAAAGAATTGAGCTAACTTTGTTTTTTATTAAATCAAGTCTGAAAAGCCCTGCACTAAACATCCTGAAAGTGTAGCTCAGTTAAGGACAATAAATCCTCAAATCATCCAGATGAAGTAGCTTCGGAGGTTAAAATAGGGATCTATCATTTGCATCATAATGGGATGGGCTATTTTGCACAATAAAGAAAAAGTCATAAAGTTGACAGAACTATTAGCTCCTTTTGGATCGATTACAAAACCCACCATTAGAATGCAAATAAATATTTTCCAGACACCTTCATTGTTTGAAAAATACTTCACAGTGGGACCACAGGGATAATATTATTCTGGTACGGTGCTCAGCCACTTTGAGAAAGAGCTCTGTATCATCTGCGTGGCTTTCATGTAACCTGTTACAGGTGAGATTTTAGACCAACTTCCATGTATAACTCTATGCTTGCATTTCAAAACAGGATTATCATATCTGACAGAGATGTTCGATTTTGATAACCAGATATTATTTACCTATCATTTTTGTGCATTGTACACTACAGTTTACAGAACTGGGAGTTCATAATGGCCCAAACACCTAATCATACTGTAGCTGTGCTGAATAACAGTGTGGGATACAAACTCATACCAGCTGCAAAAAGACTCTTCTGCAAGTAAACAAGTAAAATACAGTACTAAACAGGCAAGCTGCCTGCCTATCAGAGGATGAGCTGCATAGTAAAATTGCCCCTCTAAACACCCACACTGAGTGCACAGAGGCAACTTAGCACAATATTCTCATTGCTTCCATTCTTTATCTTGCACATGCAGCAGCAGGAGGACAGGAAGCCACAAAAGGATGGAGTCAAAGCTCTGACCACCAATACATTCTCCTTAAAATCTGAGCCAGCTCTCATATTTAAAACCACTAACGTACTAACGGTCTGAACCATCAGGAGAGAAACTGAAAATGTTCAAGATATGATTTCTTCCTAGCATCATTGCTTTCCACAGTAACTCACCCGCCTTCTCTTTCATGGGGGAGGGGATATAAAAAATCCTTTCATTTTCATTCATAGACATACTTTGAATGCTCTCAAGGAAAGTCCTGTCTTTGATTCTGAATGTATAGCTCTTGCCAAAGTCAACTCAAATCAACACATGCCAGCACAGGCCAAAGTCAGCTCTTGAATGTGAGTTTTACATTTCAAACGAGTGAGTTTGATGCATACAGAATGAGCCAGATTCAGCAGCCTAGGGACTGAAGTGCTCTGTCTGCATACCAGCAGCAACAGACATTACTCCACTCTGCCCTGCCACATCCCTGCTGTTAAGGGACTGTTGGTACCAAGGGAGGGATAGTTCATTTTCCACACCACCATCCCTTCTGTTCAGACTAAAACAAATAAGGGTGTCAACCATAATAATGGATGGTGAGTTGTGAGCACCTGCTCCCTTGGAAGGGGAGCAAAACCACCACTTTGTTCACACAGGTCACCAAACAGCCATCTGATGGTAATGCTTTTCAGCCTCTGCTGACCTGAATTCACAATAATGACCCAAAGGGGAAAGACACCGCATCTCACTATTAGTCCTCTAAGCCCTTTAGCTACTCCTCCTTCCACTCAAATGTCTATCTTTAACTTATTTTGGATATTGGGTTGGAATGCTGTAAGCAAACATGTTCATCACTACTTAGACAGTAATGCAGACTAAGTAAGACTGCGACAGATCATTAAATGAGCTGTATGTTGGCAGGAGTCCTAACACCTCTGTAGTGACAACATCTTGGTTATTAATAGTTGCATACTTCTCTCCTCAAAAATTCTAAAAATTTCCAGTTGCAGTTGTTTTCAAATGTTCTGAAAAAAATCTTTTCTATCTATTGCAGTCATGACTGCCATTTTGTTTCTCAATATCAAATATATCTGTACAATAGTACCATGAAAAGAATCCAAATTTAAATTTTGTTGTGCTCAGATGCATACAGGCAGGACACAGGATCTCCCAAAAAAGTACATATAGATATTAAACAGCATTATAACTCCACATAAGTTTCAGAAAATGAAGTCTGTAAGCAAGTAATATAGATAATACTATATTTTTCTGGCTGTATTAAATACCATGTAAACACCTATCATATTCTAAAGTTTGGGATTTTCTTATATTTCCCAAGAGAGCATATTCCCTGACTGTAAATGTCTAGGTTATTGCATTTTGTTTTGCTTTTTGCACTGAGCAAACAGAGACAAAATAGGTTTTCAAATCAGCATAATTTTTCCCTAAGGGGTAAGAATTCTCACTCAAAATGTGCTTTAAGGAAACTGGCTACCAGTGTAACTCATTGGGCTGAAACCATCATAGCTGTAAATCAGCTTCAACTAGAATATATTTAACTGAATTATACCAAATAACATCATCTAGGAACCAAGCCTCTGTGGAAAGGTGATATTCTGCTGTCACAGTGGTGCAAATATAGGCATAGCTTAGTGTCAACTTCTGCCGGATAAGCAAAAAATTTCAAGCCAAAAAATAAAAACAGATAAAGGAAGTTAGTGAGTATATTAGACCGACATTGTAAAAGTAAACACAGAAACTTCATGGACAAAAAACAGTGTTATTTCCAAGCCATAGCAAAGAAGAGCAGTTTTGTCTCCAAAGATCACTTTGACTTTGTTTGAAACTAACATTTATATATTTGTTCCAAGAGTTAGGGTGCAAATTGCTTGTTTAATGAAACATGTTATATTGGTATACGCATTCCAACCTATTGTCAGGCTTGGGAAAGATGGTGGCCGTGGGGAAACAAACAAAAAAACCACCTTACCTGTTCTCTTGGGCACACCGAATTCTGCAACCTTCTTTAGGTATCACCAAGCCCAAATGCATCCTTAGTCTACAATTGGTGGGTCCTGTGTGAGGCCAGACATGAGTCCCTGGATGCATGACAGAATACTTGATCTGCAAAAAGAAACAGAGGCCTTCAATAAGGTTACTTTCACCAGCCTTCTGCTAAGAACCCAGAACTTCACCTCTCATCCATGATGAGACCAAGAGACTCAACATCACTTTGTGTTAGGGTCTCAGCAACAACTGAGATTTCTCATATTCCAAAGGCATTCAACACTACAAAAAATGTGTTGTTTGTTGTGTGCGCGCGCGCGCGCGCGTGTGTGTGTGTGTGAGAGAGAGCAAGGGAGGGAGGGAGAGAGAGGGAGGGAGGGAGAGAGAGGGAGGGAGGGAGAGAGAGAAAATACACTTTTCATTTTATTTAAAACCATCAGGACTAATTTCAATCTGCAAACAATTAGCTCCTAACTACAAGCAGAAAAATATGTTCTTTCATGTCGAAAGATGCTCTTGTTCTTTAAAGAGATGGACCATGGCTAAATTCAGCCCAAGTCCTATGTTAGCCAAAATGACTGTCAGGCAGCCTCTCTCAGAAGACAATGGGGATGTGAAGGTTGCAGGCAGCCTTGGCTGCAGCAATCATGATATGGTGAAGTTCCTTCACAGCCCCGGACTTCAGAAGAACAGACTTGGCCTACTCAGGGATCTGTCTGGAAAAATCCAACTGAACGGTGCTGAAGAAAGGAGGGGTCTCGGAGAGCTGGTTGATTTTTAAGTATCAGCTCCTCTGAGCTCAAGGATGGTCCATCCCAACAAGCAGGAAATCAAGCAAAGGTGGCAGGAGGCCTGCATGGATGAACAAAGAGCTCTGGATTACATTCAGACATAGAAAGGAAGCATAAAAGAGATAGAAGCAGGGATGGATGACCCAGGAGGAATATAGAGACTCTGTCTAAGCATGCAGAAGATGGGGCTAGGAAAGCTAAAGTCCATCTGGAGCTGAATCTGGTGTGGGATTGAATGCCAACAAGAAGGGCTTCTAGAGGTATACCAGCAGAAAAGGGAAGGCTAGGGAAAACATGGGCCTGCTGCTAAATGAGACAGGGAAGCTGGTGACAAAAGACATGGAGAAGGCTGAAGTACTCGATGCTTTTTTCACTTCAATCTTTACTGGCAAGGCTGACCCTCAGCAATCCCAGGCCTCTGAGACTAGAGGGAAAATCTGGAGCAAGGAAAATTTACTATCAGTAAAGGAGGATCAGGTTAGGGAACATTTAAACAAACTGGACATAAACAAGTCCATGGGACCTGATGGGGCACATCCACTGATCGAGCTGGCCAATGCCATTGAGATGCCGCTCTCAATAATCATTGAAAGGTCATGGCAACTGGGGAAGGTTCCTGAGGACTAAAAGCAATAAGGCACATGTCATTCCTATCTTCAAGGAGAAGGATACAGGTAATCAGAGGCCAGTCAGCCTCACCTTGATCCCTGCAAAGGTGATGGAGCAAACCATCCTGGAAACCATTTCCAAACACACGAAGGACAAGAAGGTCATTGAGAATAGTCAGCACAGATTTATGAAGGTGAAATCATGCTTAACCAGCCTTCTGCAATGAGATGACTGGCTTGGTGGGTGAGGGTAGAACAGTGGATTTGTCTGTCTTGCCTTTAGTAGGGCTTTCAACACTGTCTTCCATAACATCCTTGCTGACAAACAGATGAAGTACGGACTAAAGTCCTCAGTGAGGTGGACTGAAAACTGGCTGAACTGCCAGGCTCCAAGGATTGTGATCAGTAGGACAAAGTCCAGTTGGAGGCCAGTCACTAGTGGTGCACCCCAGGGCTTTATACTGAGGCCAATACTGTTTAACCTCTTCATTAATGACCTGGATGATGGGACTGACTGCACCTTCAGCAAGTTTTCAGGTGGTAGAAAACTGGGAGGAGTGACTGATTTACCAGATGATTGTGCTGCCATTCAGAGGCACCTCAAGAGGTTTGAGAAATTGGCAGAGAGGAACCTCATGACATTCAGCAAAAGGAAATGTTAGATCCTGCAGCCAGGGAGGAACAACCCCATGCACCAGTACAAGCTGGAGGCTGACCAGCTACAAAGCAGCTTGCCTGAAAAAGACCTGGTGTGCTCTTGCAGCAAAGAGGGCCAACAGCATCCTGGGCTGGTTTTAGGAAGAGTGTCAAAACCAAATTTAGGAAGGTCATCCTCCCCTGCTACTCAGCCCTGGTGAGACCACATCTGGAATGTGTCCAGTTCTGGGCTCCTCAGTACAAGAGAGACATGGACATACTGGAGTGAGTCCACCTAAGGGCCACAAAGACGATTCATGTCCTGGAGCATCTGTCATACAAAGAGAGGCTGAGAGGGCTGGGACTGTTCAGCCTTGAGAAGAAAAGGCTTGGGGGGATTTTATAAACATGTATAAATGCCTGATAGGGGTGAGTAAAGAAGACAGCCAGATTCTTCCAAGTGGTAACCAGTGAAAGGACAAGAGGTAATAGGCACAAGCTGAATTACAAGAAATTCCACTTAAATGTAAGAAAAAAATGTTTTTACTGTGAGGGTGGTCAAACACTGCAACAGGTGCCTGGAAAGGTTATGGAGTGTCCATCCTTGGAGACGGTCAAAACCTGTCTGGACACGGTGCTGGGCAACCTGCTTTAATTGAGCCTGCTCTGAGCAGGGGGTTGGACTAAGTGATGTACAGAGGTCCTTCCTAACCCCAACTATTCTGTGATTCAATGACAACCCAATGAACAGAAAGTGTGAGTATCATATTGCAGTAGTGAGAAGCATCCACAACCTCCTATCAACTGAGAAATCTGCACAGCCAGTTGGGACAACTTCAATAAATCTTGTGGTATAAGGTGTTACTTGTTCTCCAACTACAGCAAAGTCAGCAGAAGAGAATATCTGTCTAATGCCTTAGTCATTTCCACCATCTGAGGTTTTAGTTTATCAGCAATTTCTTAGGACAGCAAGTGATCAGCTACAGTGGCCAAGGTGAACACAAATGTTCCATTCCGCTGTCTGTGCTACAGTGAGATGTGTTAGCTTGACTCCCCTGCCAGACCCTAACACAACTCAAATAACTGCTAGTGCTGGCTATGCCAGAAAGTTACTAATATCCCAGATAAATAATTTATAATGGCAACATATCAGTATTCTGGAATGATTGATGTCATCTATGTTATTTGTCTGCATAGATCAGTCTAGACATATCTGTGAATTCTATGTATGTTCTGTACTCAAGAACTATATATAATATATAAATATTTCTGAACTATAGCCAAGTCATGTTATGGCTGTAAAGTGAAACGCTGAAGAGTTAAGAAATGCCCAGAATTAAAACCAACTGTGCTATGTTCAGTTTGTTACTGTTTTTAAGAAGTATGATACCATCTGTAATAATATGATCACTTGCTATTGTTCTGTACAGTCTCTCAGCTGCACTGAGTAGGTAGTTAATTAATCAATATTTCTTTCCATCTTTGTCAATATGCAAGGTGCCAAAAGTTACTTAATATAAATCATCCAAACAGTGCCTCTACCACAGAACTCTTAATTTCCTTTTTTTTCCCCCCATTTTCCTTTCCTGTTTTTCTTCTGTTGCCTCCAAGTGCTTCAGTAAATGAATGATTTTTTTTCCTTTGCAACATTTTCTGGAGGTTAGGTGATATTTTAATTTATTTTATCTCTAAGAATCTGAGGCATGGCTAGTATAAAGCCAAAATTGTCCTAGACATCCCCTAATGCTAGATGTAAAACTTAAGACTTCTAGGCTATCACTTTTCAAACTATTTAATATTTTATAGTTCAAAATACATCTCTCCTGGACTACAGTTGTAGCTGTGAATACACAGTACTTCTGCAAACTGTGTCCCAGTGATAACATATGAGGTGACAAAAAATGATGACCAAAACAGTAGCTGACAAATCAAATTGACTTTCTGGGATAGATCCATTTTTGCCCATGGATGCCATACACAGCAGTACTCTTGGGGTCAGCTACATTGACTGTGATACCCTCTCTCATCAGTTACTATTTACTATAAACAGTTTTTACAACAATCAATGAAATAATAGTTCATACATTCCCAGAACACTAGCCATCAGCTTCTGCACATCAAAAGACAAAAGTCTGATGGAAAAGATGAACACTTACACACAAGGCTCTGAATTAGGATTATACTAGCATTAAGTTGTGTTTTCCAACTTTTGCATTCTTAATTTTGTAAACTGAAAGTTATTTTAACCTATTCATTAAGGATATAATATAATAATTTATTTGAAAAAAATAATGAACAATAAAAAATTCTGTCCTACAAATTCACATGATATCCACATTGGGCCATCCAGCAGGGTTTGTACATTTGATCCACAGCATATAACTCGACTGCATGATTGAACAAGGTTAATTTGTAGCAGAGCAGTTAGTATAGATCAGGCACTTAAATTTTATTGGCACCCAAGGTCACAGCTCATGGATTTGAAGTTTTCTTCCTTTACCTTGAGAAAGGAAGCATGAGACTGCTGTCTGGCTTCTACGAGGTATTTCTGTCTCATGCAGCCCATCTGGAGTAAATGTGTGAAGTTCATCTGGGTGAGAATTTGGCTCACTGAATTAATTTTGTCAAAGTTAGGGTCAGATACAAGGAATCATAGAAATATTCAGGTTCGAAAAGATCTAGTCTGACCCTCTGCTCAAAGGAGGGTCAGTTATGAGGTCAGCCCAGGTTGCTTATGGCTGTAGTTTAGTAAGTTATTTCTTGTCAGTTCACCCATGGCAGCTAACCATTTACATGCTCTGGGCTCATAGCGAATGCAAGATAAAATGGCTCAACTAAAAATTCCATAGAAAGGCTTCAGCTAGCATGTTTTACCACATATTTGCTGAGGGCTAAAACTGGGCATATTTTTATTGCGTGTCTGAGGCATCCTTAAATATACCAGGGTAATGCATCCCTCTTCACACATTCCTCAACGTTACCTGCTCCCAGCATTAGGAAATTGCAAAAAAATGAAGAAGTTTGCTAAATACCTGCCCTCTTCTGCAACCAGTAGCTTCCGGGAATCTTTCCAGTAAAGCACATGTTTTTGGAGCACCTTTACAAGCATTCTCATTTTTTCTTCCTAGTGAAAATAATTGCTAGAGCATTGGTAAGTGAAATAAATGAACATTCCTATGTTTTCTACATTTTAGAATAGTAACAAAGCTGTCAAAGAGCTAATACAAAAAGACAGGTAAATATTATTATTCCCATTTTACAGATCATGAAACAGAATTACTGATACTTTGTAATATCAGAGCATCCTGCAATATCTTTGCTTTTAAATTATTTGTGGAGAAGAGCACACTTCCTATCATTTTCAAATATGATTCTCAAAGAATGATCATTAATCAGGCTGTATAGGAAAAAGATCAAAAATGCCACCAATAGCTTATGATTTCAACATCAGATTATACTTTGCTTATATTTTAGCTTTCAGTATTCTTTAATATGCAAAGTCCTATAACAAGTTATGGACATTCCAATAATTGGGACTCCCACTTTACAGCTCAGGGACAGAGCAGCAGGCTTATTAAAGCTCTCATTCTTTTGTTCATATAATTTCTGAATGATAGTGACTCACCTAGCTGGCAACCCAATATTAAGGACACATCTTCTCCCACTCTCCTGTCTTCCCTCAGGCTGATCTGTGCTATGCATTACCATGTACAATTTTGGCAAGCTTGCCAAGAGATGAATATGGTCTCAAGGGATTCTTAGAAGTGTTTGGGGGCAACATGGTTTAGAATAAAGAATTCATGTTCACTGTTGCTGGGGTCCCAGACACTATTTTAATAGCTCCCTTCTTTCACAGACTTAAATGACAGATTCAGTGATTAAAAAAATGATTCTGGAAAAACTGTGTTGCTATTCCTTATTACATGATATTAATCTGAGAGAGTGAAGTAGGGGAAGAAGAAGAATTACAAAACGTCTTACCTTGCTGCCATAAGGTAAACTGACTCCAGTCTCCCTTTTCTCGTAGATTCTCATCTTCAGGCAAGAAGAGGCTTCTTTTTTTATCCATCACAGCAAGCCCCTCATCCCGAATGAGCTTCCAGTTTTTTTCTAAGGACTGTTATGAGAGCCATATTACTGCAGTGAGAACTCGCTGTGTTTGGGTTTAGTGCCTTTTTATTTTAACCTGCCATTTTTAACTTTCTAATTTAAAAGCACTAACAGAGAGTTCATCATCATTATCAAGTTTCCTTATATTCAATTTCCTTCTGACATTTGAAGGCTGTAAAAACCACCTTCGCATCATTCTTCAGATTCAATTACATTTGTATCATAAAATTTCAATAATTCCCAACCTCTCTGCAGACTAAGCCTCACTTTAATTTGCTTTTTGATTAGCCTAAGGGCTGATTAACAGATCATTTTATATTGCAAGCTAACAAGAGTATTGATCTTCTCAAACATAACACACTATTACCTGGAAGCACTCCTGAGAAAAGAAATCCACTAGCATAACCTGAAACTCAAAGTGTTGACCGAATGTCACAGTTGAAAGAGGACAAATGTAAACACACCACTATAGTTGACAGTTATGATTTAAACCTTCAAAAAGGTTTGCAAAGATTCACCTGCACATTCTAATCCTATTGAAAAACATCAATTATGACTTGAAGTTCCAGGTGAAGATTTATGGGTACATCGATTAAAAACGTGTAAGCCACTTTGCGCTTCATGCATACCAAAATAACAAGACTGTAGATGTAAAAATTCTGCTCTTCTCTGCTGCCTTAGAACAGGAAAAAATTTGTAAGTTTTGTAAAGAATTTGGTATATTAGAAAACCTTATATTCTAGCAATAATAAGTCATTTTAATGGTACAGTAATAATAAATGAAACAACCCACAGAGTAACAATGGGACTCAGTAATAATGAAGTGACTTCCCTTTCCCAGCTGCTTACTTTATTCACTAAACTTTATTTTGGATGAATAGTTTGCATTTTCCTTTGTGCTCATGAAGAAAGCACTTCTGTAAGGCATTCTCAATCCATTTCATATAGAAAATAGGCTAAGGTGTGTGTCCACACTGCCTCTTTGCATGATGTGTAAAGCTGAATGAAACTCAAAAGCCGATGTTATACTGTCAGATTAGAAGATATAATTGCCCCTTTTTAGCCTTAAAAATCCATATGGTTATTAGCCTTCCCCATTTCAATTAAACAGCTGCATTGTCTACTTGATTTTTTTCAATTAAAAGACAACAGGAAGTAGATCCTACAAAAAAGGTTTTACCTTGATATACCATAAAAGGCTTAGAAAGCAAAGTTACTAATACAACATGCTTTCTATAATAAAATGGCTAACTCCCACCAGAACATTTTTAGGCAGGCTGTGGTTTATGAAAATTAGAATTAAACTTCCAGTATTACAGTACTTTTTTCTTCTTCCTAGTGGGTAACATTATCTCTCATCAATCAGCATAAGGGAAAGAACACTTATAATTATCATTTTTCCTGACGTGTTCATTCCATTCTCTCCCTCTGTTGGGTTTCCATGACACTCCTTTAACAGTGAACATTAGGTAGAAAAGTTTTCAACAATATCTGTGGAAAACTGACTTTTCTAAATAGCAGGAAAAAAAAACAGACTGAAAATTCCTGTGTAATCATAGATAAATATTTCACCTGTGCTGATACTGGTTTAGTGCTACCATATCAACAAATGAAAATACCAGCTTGAGTACCTGATTTTGCACTGGCTGGGGAAGAGAAAGAAATGAATAACTTACCTTTATGCAGACCTCAATTTAAAGTGATACAGATCAAAAAACCATAAAACTGTGAAAGATATAAGAAGTACCTCATCATTATTTCCTCAAACTCCTCCCTCTCACTTGCCTGAAAAAGGTAAGAAGGAGCATTTGCCCACACAGACTGTGAGTGCTCTGACAAGCACATACATGAAGAGCACAGAGTTGCAGGTAACAGCTTCTTTGTCACCTTTAATACTTCAGAAGTGACACAGGCTGAAAGTCGACCTGTGAAGTTGCATGTTTCTCCTTTCCTTTTAAGGAAAGGCTCTTTCAAGGCTCTTTCCCCACCACGTTGGAGTCAAAGCGATTTGAATATCATTGATTTTGACCTAACTCCTCAACGGTTTTAGATATAATTGCCAGTGAAATCAATAGTGCCTCCGTACTCTCGAGAATTCGAACCCTGTCCTTAAAATAAACAGTAATGCTTTACTGCAAGTAATATGCAACTCTCCCTAAGTACAAAGGAAGTGGAGAGTTACAGGAGTTCAAACACAGCACAGCCTTGATCTCCCTGATTTTACAGACTCTTATGTATATATTGGATATTAAGAATGCATAACACCATTAAAATATAATGGGCTTACGGCTCTTGGTGGGCTTAAGGCTCTTGAGCCAAAAACTACAGAAAAAAGTTAAATATGATCATGCTCCATAATATGTGGAGATTCAAGCCTCAGGTTAAGAACAGTGAATTCATATTATATTTGGTGTAATATTCTGATTTCAAGTGAAGAATCTGGTGGCGAATGAATGGCATTTGGAGCACATGTACTTATTTCCTACCAGCTGATTCCCATAACCTGCCATATGGCTTTTTAATACAGTTTCTAATGATAATGGAAGTTTACAGTTCCTTTACATCTGGCAATACTATAGATTTTATTGGCAAAGATATTACTATATTTAAATAGGGATTTTTTAATATTGATTTAGTTTTATGTGTGACTGTATTGTATTAAAAATCCTTAGTCTATGATGTCAAACCCTTTTCAGGGAAAGGTGATAAATAGTGCAGGCATATATTAATAGGCTACTGCACCTCATGTGAGGCATGACTGCTGACCACACATGCATTTTAATCAATTGGATTATAAAGTAAATCATGGTGAAGGCTTGACCCCACTTCACTGCCACTGAAACAGAGTAGGAAAGCCTTCATGCTCTGTTACAATGTCTCAGCTGGGGAACAGTAACCTCCAGGTGAGAGGCAGTATTTTAAACTGTTCAAAATAGATTCCTCGCCTTCATTCAGTCAATCACAGTGTTTATACATCTGCAAGATGACAACAATGCATGCTTAATATCTTTGCTCTTTTCAACACAAGGCTCCCCCTAAAGCATTCACGTACACTTTAAGACATTTCAATTACACACACATTTCAATTTAATTTCTCCATTAAATTTGAATGTTTAGCATTTTTAGCTAAACCATTGAGCCCTAGCTGTCACTCTACAGCAAACCTTATGGATGTGTGTGCTTGCCAGTACTTTCATTTTCTTTCTATGATTTTCTTGCTGTGCTTGAGACTTTTAATTAATGAAATCTAAGTCATCAGAGAAAACTGACAATGCAAGACCTACTTTAATCAAGCAACTATTCACTGTAGTACATTGTTGGCAAAGCATCATCTGGATCCTTTCCAAAAGTTGAAGATGCAACATGCAGAAAGGGCACAGTTACCTAGGTCACCATGTATGTATTCATTTCAGACTGGTGAAAATTTTCTAGGATCCAATAATATTGTACTTTTTTTTTTTTTTACTGGGCACTAGAACAGAAAAATAATACTGTACTGAGGTTCTACAAAAGATAGCAGAGATGATGCAATGAATCAGTAAGATTGGCAGAGGAAAACTAATTGCACCAAGGGAAGAGGATAGGTGTTCAAAGATAAGAGTAGCTGAGCTCAAAGAAGAAAGATTTTCTATCTAGAAGAAGCAAGTCACTGTTCAAATTCACATCTCCATCTCCAAAACCATGAAAACACATGACCCTTTATAACAAAATTAAGTTAGGTCTGTGCTATAACATGTCACTGTTTAGAATATGGCTGACCACAGCTGTGTTAGGGAACACAGTGAACAAAAATGTAGTGGTCAGAGTATGTCAGGGAATCTGGATTTAGCATTGTTTTAGTTAGCCATGAATAAATCCTCAGTAAGCATTGTTAAGCTACCAAGATACTGAAAATAATTTGTTCATATTTAACAATAAGTGGTGAACACAGAGAGAGAGGGTCAAAGCCTCCACTTCTTCATTCTTCACACAGCCATTTCAATGTCAAATTCTATCATTTGGATTTGGTAGCATTTCCCACACATTCTGTACAGATGTTAGATGTATATAATGAGATAAAGCAGTAAAAAATAACTGCTGATTGATTTTTGCTCTGTGGAATGGAGAAATAACCTTTAACTAAAATATGTACAGAAGCCAGAATATTACAGAAATTAATAAAACAGATGTTTTCAATGGCTTTGTTGCCACTCTCTGGAGAATGCTACCTCAAATTTTGCTTGCAGCATACTACATTATTAGAATCAAGCTTTATTTTTTTCAAAGATTCAAATACTGTTTTGAATCATGGAGGAAACACAGCAATACAAATATTCTTCTTCTGATGCATTTAACTTATATTTTGGATTTATACTTTCAACTGTGAAGGTTAATCTGAAGATTGTAAAACTTAATGGCTCCAAATTATGACACATACATAAATAAATCAGCAGCCTCGATATGGCCCAGGCTCAGGGACATAGCCCATTACCAATAAAACAGCTAAAAACTAAAACACCACAACATCTCTCAGCACAGTGGAGGAAAGAAGCTTAGAAGTACTGTGCAGCAGTTTCAGTTTTATTTTCCAAGTCCTTATCTTGGTATATTCAATAACAAACATTAAAGAAATAGTTACTTTATATGGAAGAGTGATAAGACTATAAATGCATAGTAAAGACAGCTTGAACGTAAGGCAGAGGCAGGTACACATTCTGCCCAGAGAATGGGAGTAGGAAGCATCAACCAAGCATGAGGACAGCCTGGAAGAGGTATGATCGGATTCAAAGATGCAGTTGGACTCTGGAGCTCCGAGGGCAAATTTCTGTCCTTGAAGCTCTTCTGAAAGGCTCTTCTAGGAGCCATAAAGGATGTTGATCCAAACAAAGGCCTCCATACGTGGTCTGACCCAACTGAAAAAATTTCCTCAAGGTGGAGCCTTGGCCATTTTATAACAGGAAATCTAATTTTTTCAGCATTCAAACCTGGCTGTTCCCTGACAACAAGGATGAAGTTACCTTCTGTGACTAAGGGATTTGAATGGTTTACATGTAAGGGCTCTAAATGGGCTCACTACCCATAGCTCTGAAATGTCACTACCACGATACATATTCTCTCCTTTTTGTGGGCAAAAGTACAAAAAGAAGTTATTGGTCTCTCCTTTATGGCAAGCAGTATCTACTCTTACACATACCTCAAGAATGCTTCCAATACATGTACATCTCAATTTTTCTCAAATGCTAGCCCATGAAGTTAATTGTTTTCTTCTATGACTCAGATTACAATGGAGAATCACCCTTTAATCTAAATTTCCTACCTTTATTCCTGCTGTCATCAAAACCATAAAAAGAACTAATCTTCCTTTTTAAAATTTAATTTCTTTTTTTTAAAAAAATCAATCTTTCATGGTAGGTTATAACATATGTAACCATGTACAGTAAAACAACCACTCTGAAGAAACATGTCTCTTGTCGGTGTTTTTAATTATTTGCACAGAAGAATTCTTCTAAACCACATATCAATAATCAAAATTTACACAAAAAAGGTACTTCTCTCACTTTTTATTAAGGAATTAGTAAAGATCTGCTTAGGGATTTCTGGCTTTTTAAAATAAAAAAAAGTTTTGCACAATTTTGGAACATAAATTATTACTATAAATAATAAGCAATTATATATCTTGCACTGGATAAAAAAAAAAAAAAAAACTTTGAAGAACTACAATGTTGTTCTCTTTTGCTCAATTTGTCACTGAGAGTCTAAACCTAAATCTCTTATGCAATGAAAAGCTCCCAAAGAAGTCACTGAGTATTATACAAGGGATGAAGGAGACATCCTTTCCTGACTAACTAAAAATTCACAATGGGTGTCCCAGCCATCACAAGGGTTTTGCTGTCATTTTGTATTTGAGACACTACAGTTGTTTAACCATGTAAATTTTGTATTTACATGCCCCCATCCTCAATTTTTAAAACATCCTGAGTTCATCTTACTTATCTTACTTAAGTTACTTTACTTAAATGTTATGCTCAGTCTAGGTTCAGTGTCTTGTACTCTCTTACCATGATTCATACCTTAAAGAGATTTCTTAGCATTTTCTCTGCTTGAGATCTTAGATTATAGTTGTCATTAAAAAAACAAAACAAAACAAAACAAAAACAAAGTAAAATGAAACAAGCTCCTCACCTTCACCAGTTCTGTATAACCAGTTTCCCTTGCTGTCCACCAAGGTTGAGCTTTCAGTCCCTTGACGTTGTAGAGGGAACGCTGCCACACAGATGCGAAATGACCTCTCTGATATCCAAGTTCATACCATTTGTATGCCTAAAAGATTGCAGTTGTTACCAACCAAACTCATATCAGTCAAACTTCAGTAGAAAAAAAGTAGCTTACACTCCTTTGGTAAATGAACAGGCCCTTTGGATGCAGAGATATTCTCCTAATACAGTGTAATAATAAACTCCTTAAGAAAAGAGAAAAAAACAACAAACAACCATAAAATAGATTAGACAAAGTCAGCCAAGATTTTCCAATCCCACATCAACAAAATAGGATAATTCCCTCAGAGTCATTCACATCAAAAACTGCTCCGTAATCTAGGCTCTATCCTAGGACCTGGGAGATTCAATTCTGTGCAATCTTGGTCAGACTTATTTTCTTTATGCTTCAATTCTATATGTATGAAAGAAAGATGACTGCCTTCTGCTGCCAAAAGAAATGCTGAGATGATGAAAACACAGTACTGACTTTGTGGTCTCAATTGTTGCATTATTACCTCAAATATTTTTTTTTCACATCAAAACTGAGCTGATGTTACCAAATTTTCTTGTCCCTCCCTTTTATTTAACGTGATGAGAGAAGCCTAATGAGATTGCAGGCACTGGTCAGACCTCTGCTTGTTTCTCTTCCCTTTCCACAACATGCTTGACCATTGTATGCCAGCAGCAAAAGGAGGTTCTGCGAAGGAAGAAAATGGGAAGCTTGGAAAGAAGAGGCTCAGCAGGGGTAACAGCCTAATGATCCATAAAAAGAGAGAGCTACACACAGCTGCCGCTTGCCTGTTCAGTGTTGCTGTTACAGCTGCAATATTTTAGACACCACCAAAAAAAAAAAAAAAAAAGAGAGACTTTGAAATGGAAGCATTATAACATATGTTTCTCAAAATGTAAGTTGTAATAGCAGTGGGTTACCAGTAGATTGTTCATGCTCATTGCCTGGGTTCATTTGCAATACGTCGGGAGTTAGCCCAAATGATAAGGTGAATGAATTCTTTCAGCCACCATCTGATGAGTATGAATATTGCTGCTCTTTAGGATCCATCAGCAACAGTTACGAGGTATAATATTGTTAATCCTTATTTATTAAAAGAATTGTACCGAAGTTGTATGAGGTTGCCTTGGACAGCATGAGGTAGGGATACGTTTCCTGGCACATCCTTTCCAGCCCTGAATTTATATTAGAAACCTCTCCTTTCACAAGGAGATCTTGGCAATGGAAAGACTAAATAATGACCACTGTACTATCCAAGACAGCTACAACAATATATATTCTTTTCAAGAAATAAATTGTCTGATAGTTTATATATTCCATGTGAACAGCACTTTGTTTAATCTATAATGCCTTTCACTGTTTTTCTTTTTTTTCAGCAGTTTGGCATTTTATTGAATTATTGTTGGAAAGGGCATATTCAACACTATTTCCCTACAATGTACCAAGACCACATTTTTAATTCCTAATTTAGCTCTAATAGATGAATATCTACCTTCAATGAACAGTGATAGCAATTTCACATATTCCTTAAATATTGATCTGTCTCCTTGATTAAATCTTGAAGTTCAGCAAGTCAAGCAAGGTCAGTAAGAAAAATTTAGCTTAACAGTGGACTTTCTACAGATAAATTTAACAGTCTCTTCTATCCCAACAAGTTCACTTGTCATTGATTAAAGCTTTTTTTCTACGGAAGATTTGACCATTAACTCCATAAACATTAACACACAATTATCCTGGGGATTTGGGATGGTGTACGTTAATTATGTCTGTGTGGTATCTTTAGTCACACATTGTAATGGGATGCTCTAGGCTTAGTCATTCAACCCAGGGAAGTGTAAAGGGATTTTCTTTTCCATTTTCTGCTGCTAGACAGACTTAGACAGACAGAATGTGTGTGTGTTTGTCTGCACATGTGTGTGTATAAGTGTAAAATGAAGCCAACTAATTCTCACTTCTAAATAAATGCAAAAAAAAAAAATTACAGTAGGGCTAATTTACACATTTAAGTTTGGATTTACTAAATTAACAGATTAGAAACTCTTATGGCTTCCAGGGGCATATGTTTGTGTTTGTTGGGTATGCAACAAGTCTGTTGTACAAACTTCTGCTTTTCTGATCTGTTTGCTAATTTAATGCATGAATAAGTACAGTAACCCAGGCCACACATTCAGTTTTCTCATGGTCTTCTTGTACAACATACTCATTGGTGCTGCAAAGTCACTCTGGGAAAGAAGTGAGGTTTACAAAACAGTGTTATACTAGAGCTATAAGAGAACTTTCATATAAAGTCATATTTATATCACTGTATGTTTGCTTTGGTGGGAAATATCTTTATAGAAGGTGGCAGGAGTGGGAAATAGGTTCTAAAAAAGACCTTCAAAGAATTTTTGAATTTTCTTGGTCTGTTAGTTCATACTGCCCGATGTAAGCTTAATAAGTTTTGGTAGTTCCATGGTAGAACAAAGGGTGTTAAGAGACTGCATCATCATGCAAATGGCAGATTTTTTGCTGGTGGTGTCCCTTACTTTGAGCTGTATGCACATTTTCAACATTAACATTTCATCATTAACATTTCAACATTCAACATTTTCAACATTTTCAAATTTTAAGTCCATGCTTAAAAGTTTTGCTGGATTATGCAGTCCCTCAGAGGTTTAAACTTTAAAGGATGTGTTAAACATGTACCTCTTTGTCTCCTATCCTCTGCAAGGCATCACCCAGATGAAAATAAAAGCGTCCATCGTTTGTGCCAGGGTCACCAGACTCTAGTCCTTCCTAAAGAAAGGATAAGAGGAAATTTGGTATAACTTTTAAAAAGAGTTCATTTGATGCTGTAAATAAGCTGCCAATTCTATGTAAGAGACAAGCCATGAAACTGGCTATGAAATATAACTACCATGGTAACCTGGAACTTAGGTTGAATGGATATAATACTTCAGTCAAAAAGTCCTGGAGAAATGTTATCTTTTTTCAAATCACATGGCCTCTCACTGCCAAACAGGTATGTAGGCAGAGATGGACACCTCAAACCCACACCACCCCAAATTCTCCCGTATATGCAGGCATTTTAGAAAGCTGGATATTGTAAATTAAGGTTTCGTTTTACAGTATTTCTTCCCAAACACTCAGAAGTATACACGTGCCCTATTTGGATCTTTCAAGAACTGTAAGTTTGCAGCATACTGCTAACCTCAAAACAATAAGAAACTCAAAGATGTCTACTTACGGTTATTCCATTAACCACTAATAAAAGAAATACTTGATGTTTAGGAGCTGAAGAATCTCAATGTACAAACTTGTTCCAGTTCACTGGCGGTGCTATAGCAATATAATTCCAATATAATTACACAGAATCACACAGAATCACAGAATGGCTGAGGTTGGAAGGGACCTCTGGAGACCATCTAGTCCAACCCCCCTGCTCAAGCAGGGTCACCTAGAGCACGTTGCACGGGATCGCGTCCAGACGTGTTTTGAATATCTCCAGAGAAGAAGACTCCACAACCTCTCTGGGCAACCTGTTCCAGGGCTCTGTCACCCTAACAGTGAAGAAGTTTTTTCTCATGTTCAGATGGAACTGTCTGTGTTTCAGTTTGTGCCCGTTGCCTTGCATCCTGTCGCTGGGCACCACATTCCAGTATGTAGCTTAAATTGTGATTTGTAATTAGTATGCATCTAGCTTGAGACATGTTACCATAATTTTACACATTCTGATACTACTTTTCTACTAGTAAAATATATACTTTAAGTGAGAACAATACCTTTAGATAGGGAATGCTTTCTGCTATCTTGTTTTCAGCCTTCAAAATGAAGCCATAATGTACTTTGGCAAAGCCATCGTTGGGAGCCAGGCTTAGAACCTGTATGAGAGCAAACGAATTACATATTAATGATGGATCTACTTTCAAAAAGTGACTGTTCATGGAGAATTAACAAACCTGTGTACATCTTTATTATTTAGTGATTCAATGAAATTTTCTCGTATCACTAATTCTCAGATAAATACTTGGCTTGGCTGCACTTTCTTTTCCCCATTTGCTTTTGTCCCTCTCCAGAACCAACCATTACAGGCCAAACTTTAAAGTTTCAAAAATAAAATTAACTCAACTGGAATCTGCCAGTTGCCTTACTTTCTTCTTGTCCCTCTTTTTCCACCTTCTCTCTTGTGTTACAGTATGCTCCACTGAGGAAGTGGAGCACTTATTAACACTTCAGTTACATATTCTAGGCTTGACTAATTTGAAAGAAAGAAATGGCTCTCTGAACAAGTCTACGGCATAGTCATGGGAATTGTAGTGTAGAAGCATACCTGCAATAGTTTTAAATTAGATAGGTTTATACTAGTGGAAGACTAGTCTTGGCAACAGAGAACAGACCATGCTGAGAAGCACTGTGACTACAGTTTAGAAACACGCTGGAAAAAAAACTTGCAGCATCACATGACAGGACTGCACAAATCCTGGGAACAGGATGGGCATATCTCATGGTTTTCAGCACAACAGTAAACTGGAGCACTCTCTAGAAGAACTTAGCTTTTTCTTGGCCAAGAAAGTGTATCAGATGGTAATGCAAGGACTAATGGGGTACCTCAAGCAATTTAGTGTGCTTTCACACTAGAAGGGGACGGATAAATTGTTTGTATATTTGTGTACTACACTTTTTGATAGGCCAAGACCTACTGTACTAAACTAAGCTAAAAAATGTTGTATTCTGAACAAGATTTAGAAGTAGTGCCTGAGTTATAACATAACATAGTTAATTTTTCAAGAAAGGAAAACCCATAGGCAAAAGAGAAGTCAAATCTTACTTAGGCACAGATGGATACTTCCAGGAGGCTCTGCTAGGCAATGATATGTGGACAGCTGTAGGAGCGGATCACTATATGGGGGAGCATTTCAGGTGAAGGTAGTGTGAAGCTAGTTGGCCTGAGTTCTGAAACATGTACCCCCAACATTACTGGGATAATTTAAGTGTATTTGGTCTGCTTCAATCAAGGGAAAAAATAGAGAGTGTCTTGATCTACTAGAAATCTGCAATTTCTATGATTCAATATCATTTATAGCACTATGCGATATCAATTACACAACCAAGCTAATCTGTTGTTACATGTCCTCTCTCTTTAAAATAAGGGGAGACAGATGATCAGGAGAGATCCTCAGCTTGTGAAGATCAGCACAGGTGCCTGGGAGTCACTGGAATTACAGAGACTGATACCGGCAGCAAATACAAGACAGTGAGCAATTTTTTTTTCCCAAATACATTTCTGACATTACTAAATCTATGCCATGCATAAAATGCCCAAATACATTATAGCATTTTGCCTCTACCTTCTCCAGTCACTTTCTAACCTAGTTCTTCAAAGTAATTATGAGCAAAACCATAACAAGTCCTCTGGGCCAATTTTTCTTCTGTCTCAAACCTTACATACAAATTACACACAAAATCAGTGCAATATGAGTGTAATGCTACAAGTTAAAAATAGCAGCATTTCACTTCTTTTCGCAGGTAGAAGCTCCTATGAAAGAACAATGAAGTTTAGAATCGATCTGAAGTCTATAAAATGCCACATCATTAGCAAAAAGTGAACTTGGCAATTCATAGTAACAATGTACTTGACCACTAATACAAGAAAATATGGCACCAACTTCTTTATACTTTTATATACTATTTGGCTAGAGCATTCGATGTATAATTGGCATTCTATATATAATAATTTTATTCAAAGATTCTGTACCTGCAGGGTCAAATAAAATGATTGACAGAAATATTTATTGGCCATATAATTTTGTTACAGTTCCTTTAACTATAGGACAAAGCTATCTGATTAATTAAGACAGAATAGAATTTCCCATATCACAGTTCATTTAAACTATGCCGACTTGCATTAAGGCATGATCTTACATTCAGAACCCCTAAAGAGAAGTGAAGAGATACAATCAGTAGAAATTACACTGGAAGTATTTAATGTAAATTGTATTACTCTGTTGCTGTTGCTGCATGCAATATTAATTATGTTTAGAAATAAGTTTTACTAAACTGCTCATAGCCCATTATATATTAATCATGAATATAGAAATTAACCTCTGGGGCTATCTATGGCTAATTAGCCAGGGCAGAGTACTATGTCAAGGCAGCTATTTTGCTTCTGGTACCTGAGATAGTTCAACCAGGGCTGGCTTATGTGTGTCTGTACAATGCTGCATTAAGCCATACAGAGAGAAAGGCAGGTAGAAAAGTGCTTTAAGATCACTTATTCTCCAAATGAAGATCTCTTCCACAGTATTTTATCATAACATGTAGATCTTTGAAAATAAAAATAGCTATAGTTCCACTAGGGCTACTTTTAACACTATGTTTCTCTGTTTCTAAGTAAAATATTCAAAAGAAAGAACTTTAATAGCAGGCAAAATTGAAATCCTCTCAAATAGACATGGTTCAGCAGAGAGTCTGGTAAATACATATTAGAAAATAAACTATATTTTGTATCAGATTAAACTAACCACTACAGCTGTAGATATGAAATTCTCTTGATCTGAAGTTCAGTGTTCAGACATCATTTCTGTAGCTAAAAGAAAGAACGTATCACATTAAAGACTTTTGAAATAAAAATTTCTTCATAACAGCTTATCAGTTGCTGAGAGAAAAAAAATTGCAGGAAAATCCTTTTAGAACAATTTTAGTTGGTTTCCAGTATTTAAATCTGGTTATACAAAAGATGAGACAAGAATTGAATGGAAAATAAGTATATCGACTATAAAGTGGAAAGCAAAAAGTCTCCATTCACTAGGACCCACATTTATATTATATTGTTTTATTTATTTATTTCTCTACCTTGTGGACAAATTAGACAATCATGGAGAAAAGAAGGGGATTGGGGGGGGGAAAAAACAAGAAGCTGACTCTTTAGTTGAACAAGGGTATGCTCTCTTGAGAATGAGTCCTGAGTTCTGCTCTCTCTTCCTATATGTTCATATTTTTTACACTAAAGAACACCTGAATAAAGTGTCTGACTATCCTTACAGTTTGAACCAGAACCCAGGACTCATAAATACTGAGTGGATGGAGGCAGGTACTGTTCAGCACTGAAGTTAGGCTCGTTTGTGCTGTCTCATGTTTCCTATCATATGACTGATTTATCCTGAACAACCAAGGAGTCCATCACACTACGTAAGCTTCTTCAGTTTTCCTGAAGTCATGGGAAGAGGAAGGGGTCTCCTGGAGTCCCCAGAAGCACTCTTCAGTTTCCTCCCTCTCTTTATTGACTATGCATAGAGCCTGAGCACCTATGGTAGGAGCTCCAAGTCACATGCCAATCATTTTCTAATTATGCACTGCAACAGCTGAGTGAGGCACTCAGCGCAGACCAGATGGCCCCTAAGAGATGTGTCCAGAATCATATGAGAAATCTTCAGTAGAATCATGAACAAAAGCAGGTGCATGAGTTCCTGCCTGTTTCTCTGTCTATATTTCTTTTCTTAAAAATCTTTATGTAAATTTGTCCTGAGTTACAACAAAGGAAAAATCATATTAATGTGTTAGAATTTAGCCTGAAGAATAGTTAGAATATGAGACAAAAACTGCATTATTTCTAAAAAGAATAAATCTAGCTCTTTAAAAAGATATTTATTTGTTGCTCTTTTATAAGGACAGAACATCACTATTATCTATACCATTTCATTCATTATTGACGTTCAAAATGGAGTAATTATATTGGATGAAGTCTGCAGAAGTATGGAAAACAACATATTAAAAACAAACCAATATTTATTAGGCATATCTGTTCTTAATCAGAACAGAATACTCTTTCTGTAGTATATGAAACTCAATATCAAAATATTGCAATATATATAATATATATTGTTTATTATATATAATTCAATAGCAAACTCATTACTTTCTTCATATAAGAAGGCCTGTGACTATCAATTTTCAGAAATTCTAACATCTATGTTGTTTGCAGAAAAATCCAGAAAATTTGCAAAGGAAAATCTTGCTCAAGAAAAGTATGGTTTTTTGTTTTTCAAAGTTCCTTGCAGTTGGAGAAGCAGGTTTGGTTAATATATCCAACCTTTAGAAGCTGACATTTCCACTCCTCAGAGAAATTTCGACAGGCCAGAAAAGTTACTGAGCAAAAATGTTTTACGGACGGACCTAAAACGTAGACAAAGTACAAAAGTAAACGCTTTTCTGGCAACATTTGTGATGGCCAGAGGAGATGCAGAAAAAAGGGTATTATCTGGGTTTGGCTCCTGCTTCCAACTTGTGGCTGAACGTCCTGTCCCTTTGTGAAATCACCCGAGATGCAAATCCCTTTCAAATCTGAGATGTATGGGACTGACAACTGGGCCTTTATTTAGTCTCAGGAGTTGGCACTAATCATGCTGGCTCACCCTCAATCTACAATAGCCAGTCAATTGCTGAACTAATCCTGCACTAAACAAGCACTGGAACAAGTGTGCCAACTTCTTCAGAAGATCATCTCTGACTAGGTTCTGACAGCTCTTGCTCTACTAGTAATGTGAAGCTCCACAAACATGAGAGCGTTCTCAGATGATAACAGGGTTTCTCCGTCACAGGAGCAGTGTGACCTTTTCTGGCAGTAGAACTTTCTCCAGGCTGCTAACCGTAGTGTAAGATGACAATTCCAATGAACTTTCTACAGCATAAGCAAGCATCATGAAAGAAAAATAGAGTTTAGGCTGCCTACAAAAGTTCTGAAAAAGCCAAAGCATAAATATCCATGTGGGTGCTGAACTACTTTATCACCTGTTTAAAGTGGCTGTTCCTGTAAATAAACAGTTTTACTTCTGCTTTCCATGTCTTGCAGATAAAGTGTTGTCTTTTACACTGGGAATTAAGTCTATTTCTGTTGTCAATATATTTCAAAGCTGGCTACCAGAAGTCTTAATAAGCCAATTGTTACTAAGTATGCATTTCTCTTTCTATGAGAAAAATGTTTAATATGGATGGTATCAGGAAATCTGAATTAAGAGATAATTAAGAACTGTGCATAAGGAAAAAAATGTTATCCATATTAATCCATCAAAACCAGACATGTGACTTGCTTAACAACTAAGAAGTTAAATAGGCAATCCTTAGAATGAACATATGAAAGTAAAGCATTTTTTCCTCAGCTGGAATGGAAGCTTACCTCTTCATATACTTTCTTGGCATTGCTGTTATCTCCTGTCAAGAGGTAACCGACTCCAAGGTCATTCTTGAAAGAAGTGTCACTGGGAAACAGATGAACTAATTTCTGTAGAGTAACTAGAGAACCTCTCATGCGACCTAATTTCATTGAACAAAACTCAGTTAAAACTATGGATATGAATAACAATAATAACTCACATAATGTGCTTATCTAGTACACAGTCTAAGAAAATACAAATTACAACCAGATATTTCACTTTCACTATTGATCACTGTTCATGCAGAACCTGAGAAGAGATTTATGCAAATAGGAGAATATTCAACTGCTTAATTGTCACATGGGGTGCAGTCTTACAAGGAATACTTCAGGAAATCACTAAGAATGCATATCATGCAGTGTTATGGGAGCCTCTAGTGGAAAACTGTTCACAGTGTAGCAGTAACAACAAATTTTTTAAACTTTGGTTGTTCTTTCATTTGTAGATGTCAAATTGCTCAACAAAATCAGGTTAACATTTTAAAATAAAGTTAGTTCTCAATTAATTGAAGTTATTAAGCACATTGTTACAGTTAAGCAATAGTTCCACTGAAAATAATCATGCTTTATATATTAAAATTATGTACGAGATTCATTGGCTTCCTAGACAAGGTCTTGCTGAAGCATAGTAAGATCAAAACAAGCTGATCTTAAAATCCAATTCATGGGATTAGAACTCTTTTCTCCACCTAATTTAGCTGTGTTTCATATAATAATCACATTTCTTGTACATCTCAGAATTGAGACCTAAATTTTCAGATGCTTCCATTACTTTTTAGTACTTGCTTTTAGGGTTCCATCTTCAAGTTTCCAGTCCTTGAAAAAGAGAACTCAAACCTAGCTCTCCTTAATTTGGCGCTTCTTGGCAGTTTTGGAACTTTTTTTATTGAGATTGGAACAGATCAACTTTATGATCATAAGGACTAAGCCTTCCTATTGTTGTTTAAAGAAGACAGTAGTATAAATTAAATATATGAGAATATGATCAGCTTAGGAAAAACATGAAATTCACTTATCAGTATAGCAGGCAAATTCGTAAAAAGCAATAGAGAGATACAGGAAAAAGTTGTGTAAAGGGCCACTATATCAGTGCCTTAAAAGACTGTTAAAAATCATTCCCTAAAGTAATGAATACAAGTCTGCATTGAGCCACTGATGTTAAGTGAACTTTTTTTTTTTTTTTTTAAGAAATCTATTGGCTGGTTATTTGACTATTTACATTTTACTTTTTTAAAAAATGGGATCAAGAACATCAGCTGAGGGGTTGCACAATGCTTTGTAATTAATGGTCTAATAGCTATCTTAGGCTTAGGTCTAATGGCTATCAAAGCTGTTGCTACTGGTAACTCAGTCTGAGAAGAGTATTGAATAAATTCACTTAATTAAACAAATAACATTGACAGAAACTTAGGAATAATAACAAACAGGTGATTTCTTCTTGACAAAGGTATACTTCAAAATTACAATTTAATAACAGTATGTTAACAGCTTTCACATAGATTTTATAAAACTGCACAAATGCATTTATTATACATTTACGCATTATATATACATGTGCATTAAGTTATACTCAATATTATCTATACATCTTCTTTTCAAAAATAAAGCCTTCCAAAATATCAGCAGAAGGAAAACCTTGCAATTTAAAACATTAACCCCTGAGTTCAATTCCGTTCTTCTCTGTTTTATATAAGACCCTGCGTATGCCATTAATATCCCCATAACTCTCCTCCAGTTAAAAAAAAGAAGAAAAAAAAAGAACATTTTCCTCTTTCTCTGTCAATTAACTTTTTTTGAGCATCTTCAACCATAGCTACTCATAGCACCTAGTGCATAATTGTCTGCAGGCACTGTTGTCATTCAGACAATTGTAAATATTAGTTCAACAGTAATATTTTTAAAAAAATTTTAAGATTTTTTGTATGTATTCAAGAAATTGGAAACATATGTCCTACTGAAAATTCAAGGTGCTTTTAAGTTGTTAGTGATATTTTAAAGTCTTGTTCACACATCTTTCATAATTTTTAACCCAAGCTCAAGTCTTACCAAGAAACTGCTGCCTGTCTGCTTCTCGTTTCAAGCTCAGTTTCATCAGATCTGAAGGGACATTTGGCAGACCAGCCACCTCATCATAGGTGTTGATGGCTTGTTGCAACATCTCATTACTTCGCATTTTCTCAGCTAAGTCATCTTCAGACTAGATAGAATCATAAAACTATTATTAGAACACATAATAACCCACTGTTTTTAAATAATTTTACTTTCTCTAATGGAAAACTTTGTAACTGTTAGGTCATGGGACTATTTTAAAATTATCGTTAATCTCTATAATTTTGGCATAACAAGGGAAGTTTAATTGGTTGTGCTTTGTGATAAGGCGGTTATACTGCTAATTCTTGTTTTCTGCAAGCTGTTTGAAAGCATAAATAGGAGAAAATTTGTACCTAAAACATACACCATCATCAGCAGTACATACACTAACAAATATTTTGGGGTAATATTTGTAGAAGTCAGAATTTCTGCTTTTAAAATTAAATGAAGAAATCTCCTCTAATAATATGGAAAAAAATGTAATTTGCTATGTATGGATTATTTGTATACCAAGCGTTATGCTGACAGTACTATGTAAATTGAAACATACCAACAATTTTTTTTCTGATATTCAGACACAATTTTGCACAAACGCTTTCCTGAAAAAAATTGGGAATTGGCTTTACTTTTACATATATAATGCTTCAAGAACTTCAATTTGTTCATCAAATTCAGGAGCAGACCAAATAACATATAACATCTCTGCTGTGAAATTACAGCTTCAGTGAGGCCAAGTAGAAACTACTACAGATTTCACCTGTGGTATGGCATTTTGATAATGTTTCCACTGCTGGCGTTAAAAAAAAAAAAAAAGACTATGTCATATGTTGATTTTTTAAAGCATTATTTTATATGATTTATATTCTGACATATATACAAATACATTTTTGTATGTTTCTTGCATTCTTCCTAAATACTTCTATTTTTACTGGCTCATTCCTTCCTGAGCCAATTAGCAGAGCAAAGTGTAGATGCATCACAAACATCTCATCAGTAGAAATACAACTGGTCAATCTAAATTCATTGTTTTATCATTTATATATACATTAATTGAAAAAATTTCAGTTGTATTAGCAGTATATGTTGTAGTCAGCAGTTAACATCTGGAAACTCTTTGCACTTCTTTCCTTTTTTTTTTTTTTTTTTTTCTTCCAGGCTTCTCCATGTTCAATGATGTGTTCTGCTGTTTTGAAATTGAATATGGAAAATATTTAATAATATGTTTACTCAGCCATGACTGGCTGAGATCAACTCCAAGCCAAGGGTTGATATGTTGGTTTAAGAGATAAATTCAGAAATCAATTTTAAGAGGTTATTTATTTTTCTGATTTATATTTACCAGTAAATTTGCTTTTCCCTTTTTGAGGAAGTTTCAGCGTAGAGGATAGTAAAATATATATAAGAAAGAAACAAAAAATATCAGAATAAGATCTGCTTAATTTCACTAATATAGATGCTACAAATCATATAGTATCTATAAGGAGGTCTAAGATCTCTCTATCTACTGTTCTTCTCATTCTTAAAGATGTTAACTATTTCTGTAGAATATTTTTGAAACCTAAGCATAGCTGCAGAAATCAAAACATGAATTTCTGAAAAGATCTCTTGCAGAATTTTGGAGAAAACAGTTGCCTTTTAAAGTTATTTAAAGATCAAGAAAATTAATCCTCACATCTTATTGGAAGTAGACTCTTCAAAATTAACATGTAATGTTGGTTTGTGCTTCATAGAGAAGGGGAGGGTACAGTCTTGTGGTGAAATCATGGGTTTTAGCCTTACCCCTGTGCAGTTTTATTGTTAGTTAGTGATGAGAATGCACTTTGTTGGTATAAATACTTCTTTAAAAGTAACAGTGTCTTACAATGCAAATCTTGAAAGTAATCCATCTGTCAGTGAATTTCCCATTCCTTTCAAACAGCTTCATCTAAGCCACACTTGATTCAATAAAAGTGCCATCAGTCATGTTAATGTGATTGTTCAGTAAAAAGTGTTACACATTAACTGGAGTGTACAAAGAACACTGAAAATGGAAATGAATTCATAGTTGTTTTTATATATTTCCAGGAAGTGTATGCTAATTATGACTCCAGATCTTGGTCTGTAGCTCCTTTAAGCATTGCTGAAGTGGTATATAGTGACTACAAATTATTGCAAAGCGGCAAATAAGTTGTGTCACTGGGAAGAATTCTGAATGAGAAAAAGCATCATAGCTAGCTTCAGTTATTTGCCTTCCTTCCTGAAAGCAGTGAGCTAATAAGGAGACAGGAAGAGTATTCTCTTATACATAACCATGGACTCATAAAAGAGGTAAGTATTAAGAGCATAATTTAACAGAAAACTGTATCCATCATATATACAAAGTTAGGTGGTCTGCTAGTGTAAAAGGGTAAAGACTTCAGCAGACTACCCCTCACATATAACATCAAAGGATCGATCTACTGTGTATCAGGTGCTTTTGTGATAAGTTTTCGGATAACCATTGCTGTGATTTTAGCATGACTGTCATCAGCCAAGTGAAAACTGGTTGTGACTCCAATCCAAATGCCTCATTAATTGTATCACAACGCAATTCCCCTTCACTGTGAGGATTTCACTTTGTTCATCTTGATTAACATAAGTTCAAATGGGCTTTTATTACAAATAGGTGAGTGGGATAATCCTACTATTTATAAAAAATACCAGGATTATCTTCTTCCAAGACATCCCAAGATGGCACAAATTATTATGAATGCAGAGTTTATTTTCCAAAGCTTTCTTTTGCTGGAGGGGAATACCTGAAACAGAAAAGCTTACTCCACAAGCAAAAGAACTAATTAAGCCTTCTTGCCTACAAATTTGTGTTCTTTACTCTTTAACAGTCTCCCTATAAAAACTGAAAATCTCCTTCCCTTCCTGTATCCCTTTTGATATTCTTCACTAAACAAAAAGCAGCAGTTAGCCCAGAGCAGACTGACATGTATTGATTTGCCAGATGCAGCAAACAGCATGCGACGACTAAGTTCTGCCTGTCAATCCTGCAGTGGGACGTTAGTTGAAGTTTCTCTCTTCCCATTCGCCTGGCAGTTTTCATCAAAACTATAGGAACTATACATCTTTTTGTGTTATTTACCCTTCATCCCTCTAGACTAAAGCTAGACAAAAAGCATTCTAAGTACCTGAGGAAGTAAGGACGGCAGAAACGGATACAATTTGACAGATAACATAAACCATTTTTCCTTAGAAAATGTCTGTAAAATTATAAATGAAGTCTGACTGTGTCTAGAATTCCATTGTTAAAACATGTTTATTTAATCTTATTTTATTTAATCTTATTTTATTTATTTTATTTTAAAATTTATGACACTTTTTTCAGTACCTGTGCTTTTCCATATCTTGCTCGTGGACTCTGTGGATATTGATTCACTAATGCTTCAAAGGCCCTTAGAGCCTCTTCAACTTTTCCCTGGAAGACAGAGATTTTATTTGCATGAAAACGGCATAATATCAGATTATTTACCCCAAATTAAAAACAAAACAAAAATATAAAAAGTCCAGATTGTAAATCAACAGGTTTCACTCACATTTTTGTTGGGTTTTGCTGCTTCCTTGTGAGAAATTCATTGTGATTAGTTATAAAACAATATTATTCACTTTCTGTGGTAAAACTAATAGCTTTGTTTTTATTTTACTCACTTTTCCTTTGTTGACTGAAAAAAAATGCTGAGATGACTATCACTTTACTATACCAAAATGTACAGTAAAGATTACACAGATAATCCAAATTGAAATGTAACATACAGAATAAGAAGAAAGCTCTATACATAACTAGAAATTTCCTCTCTGCACATGACCAGCTGTATTGTAACTGTGGCTCTTTGAGGGAAAGTAGTACTGAACATTCTGTAAGTATATAAATGCTTCCTCTGAATTTTTAGAATAATTATATCCCTCAGACCTTCACATGTACTCTGCATCTCTTCCCTGTCCCATATGAAGTCAGAAAGTAACTGGTATTCTCATGATTGATGCTGACTAGCAAGTAAGGATGGAAGTTGAAAAGAACCAGCTGCACTGTTAAGCAGGAAATAAGCACTGCTCTGCAAAACTTGGCATCGGATCCTGCAGCCACATCCAACACTTACAGCTGTATAAATATGAGTCAGTTATTATACACAACTGTCTTGCTATCTTCAGATAAATATTACATGCATCTGGTTTGCTGCTAAATTTATCCTACTTCCTACTAGAGAAGCATGATTATTTGCAGTTCACCAAGAGACACAGGCAGGAAATCAGTCAGTCAGCTGGTGCTATAGGCTCATCAGAACTTTCTGTTATGTCTCAGTCTGATCAGCCAATTGTTCAAGCAGCAATAAGGATCAAAATGCATTTTATTTTTGTATTCTACCATGTAAACAAGGCTTCTAGAGAAAAGCAGCATCAGAGACAGTTTGAGACTAGTCTATAGTAGGTCTTCAGCCCCTTCATAGACCTATAGAAACTCTGAGGCTGCATGGGTGGCAATATAAACCTAAACATGCACAGTCAAAATCTTTTAAAAATGAAAAAACATCCTACACCTGCAGAGATTAAAATGGTTTTTATTGCACTGTACTGTAAGTGGCATATTCAGCCATCTCAAATCTAGAGCAGAATGAAGACTTGCAGTTCTTCTCTGTGTGCTAGGACAGTCTGTGAGGCATATCAGTGTTTTGCAAGATTTACACCCAAAAGGCTTAGGGTCTTTCATTTCTAACAGTCAAGTAGTTTTGCTTCATTATGTAATGTGACATTTGGTAAAGGGACACAGTTGACAAGGTCTATTTTTCTGAAAATTTCAAATAAAATGAATAAAATTGGAAGCTATCACAGAAGACCTCTGAGGATGTTTTTTTTTTTTTTTCCAGATTCAAACTATTACATTCAAAATTACCAAGAAGGATTGACTGATTGATGGTAAGGTCCTGTTGCCCTCGGTGAAAAGCATTAATGTCTGTTTCACCCTCTAAGCAGTTGCAAGGGAGCAGAAATACTCTTCAGACGCATGCAGAATTCCAGCAGAAACATCTCTTCAGCTAATGCTCATGAAGCACATGAACACTTACAGAGAGATCCATATTAACACACTTGTATAATCTAAATTCTTTTATATAAGTTGGCTTCAGTTCTCAAATGGACAAGAGCTCTTTTGGGTGAACTGCACATCATGGTTGATATGACGGATCTAAACCTATTCCACGTAATTGATTTAACCACTTTTTTGATTATCTGAATACCAGTTTCTCTAACACAAAGACCAAGAGTTGAAGAGTTACAGTTATTCTGTTGGTTAGCACATAGTGATTAAGTAGCATAAAAATACTTAGAAAAAAAGAAGTACACTTCTCCCCTGCAGTTTCAAATTAAAAATTCAGCAGTTAAGGTACATACTTTCAAGGTTAAAGGTGAACAAACAGACATGAATGAACGTACATTCAAGATTTAAAAAAAATTAAAGATAAACTACCAGACAGAAATGAAAATTGAAGTACAAATGTGCCCTGGATATTTAATTTAAAAAAGTTAACTTCAGAAAAGGAAATCACAGCATAGTTCTCCCTTTTTCCAAGTTAATTTTTATATATATTCATTTGTGGCTACAACTTACAATTCTGAATGAAACATTCAAAACTTACTTTTTTACGTAATTTTTCTGCAGCATCTAGTTCAGCTTTAATGGTCTTATCAAACTTGTTTAAGAGCTTTGGCTTCTTCTTCTTTTTAGCTAGAAGAGATTTAAACACACACAGTTGACTACATTTTTCATATTTCACAGCAATTGTTAGAAGTAGATTTTAACTAGAGACCAGTACTGTACTGGTAAAGTGCATGATTTTCCAATAAGGTAGTTTCAAAATACACTGGAAAGAAATTGATTTCTTAGCTATTTATTACAGTCACAAAATCCTATGGGAAAAAGCAATCTTCAGTCATTCAAATTGAATAACTTTGCAGTGGAGTTTTTGATCAAGTGTTTTTCATCTTACATATTCAAAGTTTTTTTTTTTTTCCCCAACTGTCAAGGGAGTCTAAATGATTCATTAGACAGGGAGAAACTATGTTATTTTTCCACATTTATATGAGTATTGTGAACAATCTCATTACCAGGAAGTGTTAATTATTTCTAAAGCTGTGTGCAGACACATGAATACCTATTTGTCTAAAAAAATAAATAAATAAAAAAAATTAATGATTCATAGAATCATAGAATTATTCAGGGTGAAAGGGACCTCAGAAAGTTATCTAAACCAACTTCCTGCTCCAAGCAGGTTCAACACTGAATTTTCTGCTCAAGGTCCCTTTAAGCGATCAAGCTTCTGTAGCTTAAGCAAGTTACCACACATTAGCAGAGCCATAGCAGTATGTAGCAAACCAATTTCAAATTAAATTGTGTAAAGCAAATTGTGTTTGAAGCAAATTGAATTGTGTCAACTTAAACAGCTATTTACTTTATAGAAGTCACTCAAACAATCTCTATTTGGTTGCATTAAGTATATTACTTGCAAGAAATAGGGACATGCACTTATAAAGAATATAACAGCA
The DNA here is from genome assembly GCF_036417845.1 of Apteryx mantelli. Classification (NCBI taxonomy): domain Eukaryota; kingdom Metazoa; phylum Chordata; class Aves; order Apterygiformes; family Apterygidae; genus Apteryx; species Apteryx mantelli. The sequence goes on from NC_089979.1 coordinate 37,943,582, forward strand.
GAAGACTTTTTTCTCTACATGGGTAGTAGGTAAACTTTGCTTTTGCACTTCATTTAAAATATGCATTTTATCCCTGATACAAATAACTACTGGTTATGTATATTTGTAATTAGAAGCATATATTTTGTTTAAATTAGTTATTATTGTGTTTTTTTCCTCCTCTCTTGACAATAAGTCAGTAATAGAATAAAAAGAAGCAAAACTATTATTTTCTATGTAAGAGTTTAAACACAAAAAGCCATGATTGGTATGTGTAAAGCTAAACTCAAACACCATTCTTTTTCCTTTACTTCAAGGAAATAATGAGACCTAATGCATACAGCTTAATACCACAATATTGCTACAATGCTGTAGTAAGTATGTTGGATATCCTTTACAGGGAATTGTAATTAGTCATATTTTATTGTCATGTCCAAAACTGAACTCAGACAATTTGCATACACCTTGCATTTCCTTTATAAACTATTCTGCAGCTTTGGTAGGCACAATCAAAAAGATGATGTTGCTTTTTGGGGGAGGAGGATAGAATTTTAAGCAGTGATTGAAGCAATTTCAATAAATCTCATTTACTTATTCACAAAGGTCTTAAGCAGCTTTAAATATAAAAATGTCTTAAGATCTATAAAGGAAAGGTACTAAAGAAGCACTACATTATTATTACACTCCTATTGATCCTCTTTATAATAGAAATGACTGTAAAATTTGAAGACATTAACTACCAAGAAGGTAAGAAGGGAAAAATTATATGAAAGACTTGCAAGGGTTTACTCCTTTTTCAGTATAAACTATCAAATAGGATGGAGAACATAGAAGGAATCTCAATGCATTAATATGTTTTTGCTCTCCTAAACACTTCAGGGTTTCACTGTAACCTATGACTTGAATGCAATTATGATGGAATCAGATGGATCAGAGAGATGCTTTGCACTATTTTTTTTTGCAAACAAAACTTCTGTTTTCCAGGAACTTCCAGAACGAACCTTCCAAATGCACAACGAAATGAAATCTATTAAAACACTATGTTAGTGAAAACAGAGTGCTTTGAATAAAATGAAATATTCTTTAGTATAGCACAATTAGCTGAGATAATACAGATGATTTTCACGTCTTTTGTTCCTTGCCCATAGAAAATATAGTTGAACTTCATTTATTTCAGTCTGTGGCTGATTACCTTGCTATGTCTTATATATTAACCACTTGATAAGTGATGAAAGTAAGTGATGGATTTATTGCATTTTCATGCAGTTTAGAAAAATAAAAATAAAGGATCGCAACATGCGTTTTGTTTCAAACATTCACGTGCTCATATCCAGCAGAACTCACAGAACTAGCATCATTATAAGAGCAAGGATCCCTCTATCCTAGGACCTTGCATCTAGAAATGACTAACAGGTAAGGTTGGAAGTTTCTGAAAAAATGCAGTTTAATCAGAAAAGGCCAATTATATGCAAAAACATTCCAACCCAGTTTCAAGAAACCATTGCTAATTCTGATGCCTGACTTTCTCAAAATCAGTTGCAGATGAATCTGGGGTCATTAGTCCCAGGGGCTGATAAAGGGCAAATAAAGCAAGTCTGCATAAGAACTTTCCATATTGGCTGAGCTCACAGCTCCTAAGTAAAAGTGCCATTTGTTGTTAGCAGGGAAACTCTGAAGCATGTCAGTCCCACTGAGTCCCTAGATATGGTCTAGGAAGCTTCCAGCTGGACACCATACTCTCAAACATTGGGTTTGCTTCTGCTGTCTGAGGCTGTACATGCAAGGAATGATGTAGAACAACACAAAGTCAATTCTCAGTTCCTGTGCCATGAATCAAAATCTTTTTCTAACACCATTCAGTTACACAGAAACTGTGCATTTACTAAGAGAGGATAGGTAATTGCCAGCTTTCTAACTTTCAGGGTTCACAGAAAGACATACAGTCATTTGGTCCTTCTCCAACTTGTTAAGCATGGCAACAGTGATGTTCCTTTGAGGCGATGGAAAGACAAGCTTTCCCACCCACTGAGAAACTCTCACTGCCTATAAGAGAGTGTTTTTCACAATGCCTTTGAGTTTACAAGGAGATGAGACAGAAACAGCTCAGAAGAGAGAGTGAATGAAAATCTCAGAAGCCTTTGGCACAAAAATCTAAGACTTCTTTCCCCTGCCTCTGACTCTGATGACGTGTTGGAAGAGCCTTTTTGACACCCTCCATTAAAAAAAAAAAAGTATTATCTTTCCATTTTCAGTACAACTATATATCAGCTCTAGACCAGCAGGAGATCAATATGCAGAGCTGAAAAAGAACTGTTAACATAAATATTATTCAGCTGCTAGGCACCAATATAACACAGTAAACATTATATAATGAGCAATTATTTTCATTTGCCCATTTTACTCCTATGCTAAAGGATTCATTTGGGAGCTTTCAGTATAACCAGCAAGCATTTCTGTATATTAAATAGATAGCCTGCTATCCCTGCAGGGGTATTTTAATAAATTATACATTGCCTCCTTCTAGTGTAATAATCCTTTAGCAGATGTGACCCAATATATTAAATTGGACGTTACAAAGAAGTTAAATGATCTGGTTTCAGAGGAAAAAAACATGTAATTTTTCTCCAATGACTTATGGATTTCAACATGTATCTGAGGAAATGCATGGTCACACAACTGTTTGGGAGATTTATAGTTATCTGGTTGAGCATTAAAATGGTAATAATTCTTTTATATATCATACTATGGTCTTGCAAGAATAATACTGAGAATTTTCAATAGCGATCTCTCAGATGTAAGAACAGGCTTGTTACCCTCTATCATAGGATTGCTGAAGACTGAATAGATGACCTAAAAGATTTCCTCAGAGAAAAGAGTTTCCACTGTTAAATCAACAAGCTAGGAAGAAGTCTCATAGAAAATCATATGCCAGCTCTTTTTGTTGAAGAATAAACTTTGGCCAGTGATGACAAGCAATCCCATGTTTCCCTTCTGTACTACGATATGGAAAAAAACAATGAGAAGGAAAATATTTTAGAAGTGGCAAGGTACTTAAGGTGCCATAAACGAAATAGTCTGCAATGTGATCAAACAAATGATAATGAAATAGGTATTTTATATACCTATTTTGGCATATGAAAACTAAGACACCTAGCATATTTTGTGCTTTTTATGATGAAAGGAACCTTATCACCACCAAAGGCAGTGATAGACTTTTCCTATAAAGCACAGAGAAACACCACTTGAAAAATGATGAACACACTGCTAGATACTCAAGATCAAAAAAGCATCATGTGAGAAATAAGTAACCAATTGATTAAAGGTTGATGGAATTTCTCACTACTGAAGAATTTTTTAAAAATATTTTTGTCTTGAATTGTCTGTGGAGTCAACACTTTACATCTGTACAAGCAAGAATGAATGGGAAAAAGGTAATAGCAAAGGGTTTGCCTCACTGGAAGAGAGGTACATACAATTATGTAAAAAGTAGCTATAGAGATGGAAAGAATAAATTCTTTATATCACCACATTTAGGTCAAGGAATGAAAGCTTAAAATTGGTACAAGAGAAAATTTGGCTTGAACATCTGGAAACAGTATCTATGGGCACTGTAGAACAGATTGCTGAGGGTAGTTGTGGAATTCTTATTACCAGAAAATTTTAAGAACATGTTGTAAAAGGATCTGGCAGGAATGACATATATAGTTGATAAGATTTTTGGCCAGCAAAATAGACTAAATAAACTTTCAGGGTCCCACACAGTCCTGTTTTCTACAATTCCTGTAATACATTTATACACCTCAATGCACTTTGGTACCAAAGTTATAATTACACAGGCAAGTTCCATTCTCTCATTTCTTAATAAAAGGAAGTTTCTCCAGGAAGCTCCCTGTACCAGTCATCAATGTGACTGAGATTCTTCATAGCTCTATGCCAACAAAAGAATACTGAAGTTCAAAAATATAAATGGATCAATAGCAGATTCCCTGACTTCTCTAGCTATCATTAAACACATATGCTTTTATGTTCTGCAGCTTCTAATGAACCCTTAAAATTCTGTTCCTTTGTATCCTTCTCCTGAGATCATCTTCTCCTAGGCAGTTCCCAACCTTGATGCCCTACTCTAGCTCTTCCCTTTTTTTCCTACACTTACTCACAATCTGTTCCTTGGTCCAGCTCTTTCTATTTACCCCCTAACTTGTTCTTAGCTACCTGTCTTCTTCCACACACTTGTTGTTCATGCACTTTTTCATGGGTATTTTCTCCTGAATTCTTTTGCCTCCAAATCCTGCTACTGACCATCTACCCTATTGCTATTCTCCGACTCTGGTGCATACTTTGGAAAATGATTAGGGCTATAAGCAGCCATAATAGCGACCTAAGGAAAGATGAATGCAAGTGACAAAGCCTCTCTCCTGTCACATAATATTGCATATGCCTGTGCCTCACACAAAATGGTGCTAATAGAACAGCAGTAGCCCTTTGCAAGAAAGACTTCACGTTTGTACATATAATGCAGCACTGAGTTATTTATCTGCAAACTACCACTGCCTGAGTTAGAAGCAATACAACTGCTTACTTAGTTCAGCAGCAGTACTTGATAGTGTTAAAAGTTCATATACTCATAACTTGAGAATTTCACCAGTGCAGTGACAGCTTCAGATGAAGGCACCTAAGTTTAGGTGTCTCTGTGAAGGCATTGAAGCCCTGCTATAATCACTGGAAATCAGCTGATGAATATCAATTCACACATGCACATGTTGACTAATATTTTTTGTCTGTAAAGGCTAAATTCTCCTGTGGAGGGAAAAACATACACTGATTCTACAATATTTTTTTCTTTTTTCATTTAAACACTAGGAAAAGCAAAGAAATGAGTGAAAAATATACCTTGTGAGGCTGCTGAATCTTTTCCTTCAAACCTTGCAAAATACATCTTTTAGAAAGGCATTTCCAAAATTAGTTGTCCTAATGGAAAATTTCACCTCAATGGTTTAAGTCCAGAAAAGTTGTGATTAAAAACTGTGCCTTAGGACAGAAAGCAATCTCAATTACAGGTGCTATTATTAGTTTTCTACGTTAAAAACAAAACCAAAAGCCCAATAGCATTAAAAAAAAAAAAATCAAGAATGAGTTCTGCAGATATTCATCTAAGCAGATCAGCTTTTTTTTCCTCTTAAGAGGAGTTCAAATACATAATCTATCAGGCAAATTATTTAGCAACTCTGATGTTGATTTTTTTTTCCACATACTTAAAATGGAAGTGTGATTTCTTCAAACTTCAAAACTTTTAATCCAAAGTTTGCCTAAAAAAATAACACAGTCAAAGAACGAATCTTTCCTAGTATTACTAGACAAATGTCCTCAAATGATCAAATGTCTGCATGGTCCTGTATAACTGAGTGGAACAAAAGGGTTAAGATTGGTTTAAAATGCCAAGTAATTCAATTATGTTAGTGTAGTAAATGCATCCAAAGCAATATAAGTACGTGAAATAACAATGAAAATCATATGAAAAAAAGAGCAATGAGTAGTATATAGCAAAATTGACTACATCTGACCTTAAGTTTAAAGCAATACGGAACAAACTGGTATAAAGATTATATAAGAAATAACTAACAATAATTGTTAAACAGATTAAATTAATCCTTCTCTCTATCCTCCACAGGGAAAAAAGTCAGGTCCCCATTTTGACATAAATTCACACATTTTCATGTGAGTCACAAAACAGTCAGGCTAAGGAAAAACTCATTTTCCTGACAGAGAGTGCATCTGAGGTTAGAGAAGACCTGGCAATGACATGGCAGTTAGAGATCGGTCTGGCCTCTCAAAAGAATTAATGCTTTATTAGCCAGAATTGGACAAAATATCACATACTATCCTTGAGAAATCTCAACTGGGACCAACTCAGGCAGTATTCCACACATTCTTGCTGCTCTTTTCTCCTCTTCCTCCATCTTTTGCTCTCAGTACTAATTATTCCCTTTTCTATGCCCTCTGCTCCCTTTCTTACGTTCAGAGCCCTGGAAAAGGGGTGGAGGGGCTGGGCTGGCTTACTTGCTGCACTGAAGCCTAGCACCTAGGACGTACCATGCGCACCAATAGTGAGGACATCCTGGTTGGTGTAACGCAGAGTACTGGGAGGAAGGATGATTTCCATTTAGGCTAAACTGTCTTGCTTTAACATTTGGAGACTGATGCTCTGCAGTTCCTAGTTAATGGAGAGGGACAGCAGTCCCCTTTATGAGTAAGAGTACCTATGTTATGCTGTTGGTGTGAATATTTCTCCTAAAACATCCGTCCTAATAAGAATCCTCAGAAATGCTGAGATGGTAATGTCACAGTCTCTCTGAGGATGTGGAGGATAGAAAGACTTTACATCCTATCTAACAAAGCATCTCATAAGTGAGTTTCAGTTGCTGTCATTGGAGGGGTTTTGTTGCCGCTTCTTTTCTTTTTTTTCTTTTTTTTTTTTGTCCTTCTATTTTGGCACTGATCCTTGCCATTGTAATGTCACAGGATATTCCCTATTGCTTTCCCCGTCTTGCATTTGGCACTACTGGCATGGAAAACAGAAGGCAGCTTTGTGAAGACCATGTGATACCTTGAATCCTTAAGCCTTCTGAAGGTATTTAACTAAAACCCTAAATATTTTAGTTAAATACCTTCAGAAGGTTTAAAGATTCAAGACAAGCATGGTAAAGCATGGTCTTCACGTACACGTTGAGAGTGCACTGTCCTTGTTTTGTTTTGAAAATTACACCAGAACAATCCTGTAGCAGGATTGTATGTTGTGCTTAGTGTAATTAGATAAGTGTTTTAAATGAAAGTTATAACCTCTGCATTTAACTATATAATGATCTCTCCTTATTTCCCTTATTTCTAAACCTAATCTGAAATAAAAAGATTAGCTTCAGATCATATCCTAGCAGGTAGTATTCTACATCCATCTATGCTAGGCAACACTAAGCAAAACAGTTACCTCACCTGCTTCATAACTCCTTAAACTTATTGGACTTTATATTTTTTGACTGTAATATCTATATGTAAAAAAAAGGAAAAAACAAGTAACTGCAACTAGACAACTTAAAGCCCGCAACACTACAATAATTAAAAGATCTTTCTATACTGTACTAATAGAACAGGCAAAACCTCTGTAATCAACTTATCTGGGGAAGCAATCAGACAATAAAAACTGAGGCATTTTAGGGACTAATAAAGCTGTTGAAATTAATGACTATAATAAATCTTTAGCAGCAGTTACTCAAGAAACAATTTCCATTGTAGTAAAACTGTTCTACAGGGTTTTCCTTTTGAAATTACTTTTTGTTGATTAGATGTCGTTCATAAGAAACAATTACAGAACGATAATTTTATTTTTGGCGTGTATTTCCATCATTCATCTCTCTTTTTCTCCATAATGAGTTCTGGCTTCATTCAAAAGCTAGAATTAGGCAACACTTAGATAAAACCAGAGATGAATTTCCTTATTGATTTTCTGTACAAAAGTACATACTAATATTCTAGAGTTGAATGCATTCAGCTCAGCACAGTGTTATGCAACATTTTTGGACTTTGAGAACTGCAGTGTTTTTATGAAGTACAACATTGATCATTCTGTCCACGGCTCATATTTGATGCAGGCTTTAATTAAATATCTAAATAAGTAAATCAATAGAGTGTGTACACTCTTAAAAGTAGAGTTTGTATGGCTGGAGCTCAGTTCACCTACCTGAGGTGACCATACTGGAGGTGAGCTAAGTGTGTAAGCTCATTCTACAGCCAATGCAGCTAGTCAAGGTTTTTAATGGAGTTTAGGGTATGATTCATCTCACCCTACAGCAAAGACCTACATTTAGCCAGAGGAATAGCACTTTAAACTCCACAGATTATATTGATTAGATCTTCACCAGTATCAGTGGAATCCTACATATCTTGTTCAAATGCAGACATGTAGAGTTAAGGGAGCTGCATGTCAACCCTGGTAGCAGAACGACACTTGTAGGGCCACTTGTGGAATGAAATTGTCTTATGCCTGGCTTATATATACCTCTGTCCCTGATGCAGCGCAGTTAAGTGCTTCAACCAGATGGCATTCATTTTCACTTTAATGTTTTATGAGTTTTGAAAAGTAAAAATTACTTTTGCAATTACCTGTGCTAATGTTCAGTGTGTGAAAGAAACACTTCAATTGCAGAAAATGTTTTTTCCAGGTTTTATATCCTTTCTTCAGCAGTGTCAATGAATATTCAATACATGACAATATAAGCCAAAGCAGAAAACTGAAGCTTCCTACTTAAATTTAATTTTCACTAGCCTATGTGATCAAAAAACAACTAAGTACACCTCATATGGAATGAGGCCTTATGGATGTTGTATAAATGCCCTGAATTGTACTACCAGTGAAATAATTTAAAGAACTGATACATCCAAAATATCCAGCCACTTCAACTACTTGATGGGGTATTAAGTCTGATCACCTTCTTGTGATAAGGCAGTCAATCCTTCTCAATTACATAGAACAGAGAAAATGTGAAGTATTAGTACACTATGCACTATTTTAATTTTGTGTTTGTTTCTTCAGAGGAGTATCCATGAAGTTAATACAGAAATTAGAGGGCAAAGTAGATTATAAAACACCACTGATATTCTGTTGGAAGATAGCCTAGAACAAAATTACCTATTTCATCTTCTAAGATAGCAATAAAGAATTCCTCATTCTGAGTAATGGATTTTTCTTCCTAGACAGAGACAGACACTCACCACTCACCCCCAAAAAATCAGGTCCCTCACAACATGCATTTTTGCCTCAGAGAATGTCTAAATTAACTTTCTCTATATCCCACATATACTGCTGCAACTCAATAGCTTTTTAGGTGTGTGAGGTTACTTCACTCAGAAATATACTTGGGTGGATAGATAATAGAAAGGAAAGTCATAATGAAGTAATAGCAAAATGATCTCTGGTCATTGTCTGTCCTGAAGGGCATCAAGTGAGAAAGATCCTTAAAGATTGCTACCTGTTTCAAGTTGTCATGACTCTGTAAAGGAACCCTACAATTTCTGTAGCTTAACAACTTCTGCAACTATGTTTAAATGGAAGCAAATGTGGCTTCATCTCATACCGACTCATATAACTCATATATCTATTTAAAACAAAAACAAAGCAGAAAGAAGTCTAGAAAGCCCCAGGAATTTAACAAGTCCATAGTGGAAGGGAGTTACGCATGCTAACAGTGAACAAAGGGTTTAACATATCAAGGACTAAGTGAGCAGGCAAACTTAAGGAGCTATAAAGACTGAACAAGTGACAGCTGATATGAGCAGAAACAACTTGCTAGAGTGGCTATTATCTCCCACTAATGTATTAGTGAAAATCCCAAAACAAAAGCCAACAAGAAATAAGTGAGCAATCTATTCATATACCTCATTTTTTTTTACATCTGCTTGTGTTTTTCAAAGAGAGAGACCTGGAATGAGGGTGAAGAAATTGAAGTACACAATATGCACAGGCTCTAAATATAAATTTTAAACAAAAATGATGATTAATCAGAAACATTGTTGGGAAGACAGTAGAGACTGAAAAAAGCGGTGAATGATAAAACCTTTTTAATTACTCAATACCTTTGCATCCTGTCAAAACACCAGTTGCAAGGGTTTGCCAGGAACACTTATTTTTTCCACATCTTCTATATCAATCAACATGAAAATCAATATAGCACTTCATGGAACATAAATCCTCTTATAATAAAAATTCAATGTCATTAAGCCCCTTGAAAGCCCAGCTTGATATATTCTGAAATAGATTTATATTCTAGAAGCTGTTATTGTGGAAGTTATCATTTGATGTTCATTTCTTTCTGAATATGGGTGGTGCAAAATTCAGTCAAAGTTTCAGTGAGACTTCTAATAAATTTGATGAAGTATTATTAAAAATTATTAAAAATTACTGAAAATTATAGAATTTTTAAGACATTATGCTAACAAAGTACAATGAAGACTGCAGCAGTGAAAACTGTTAATGTTGTAAGATCCACTCTTAAAGCAGTAAATATTTTTTGTCATAGAAGGCCTTTTAGGCTTTACATGTCCACATGTTTAAAAGCAATAATTACATTAGCCATATTTAATACTTAGATTTTAATATTTAATACTTAAATAAAAGGGTTTGAAAGCCCTATAAACTTACATTTAAAATGCAAATATACAAAACCAAAACCAGTAAGGTGTATCAAAAGATCATAAAATATATCATTGCCAAGTATTCAGACATAAAAAAACAAAAATAACAGCTGCACAGAAGAATGAATAGGGTGTTCCTAAAGAAGTCAAAGGAGCAGCAGCCAGCAATTGGATTACTGACTGCTTTTTTCACCATCTAGAAGTAGTGAAGGAGCTTTCTTTGGTAGGTACTATTCTGTAGGCCATGCCTGAGCAAAGAGGATGCAGACACAGGCCCGAGGCTTTTGTGTAATATCAGGTGTAATCATACAGTTAGGGACAGACACAAACCTGATCTAGGTGACAGGGATTGCGCAAACTTCACGCAGTGATAGGGAATGCAGACGGCCAACATCAATGTGAGTGTAGGAAGGAGAGACTTGCAGCCCTCTTAGCACCGTTCACTTTTCCACCAAATCTGCCTCTGTGTATTTTTATCCTAATCTAAACTAGAGAGAAACTCTTACAGGGCAAATACTGAGTTGAAGCAGACTGATTTTAGTGCCATCTGGTGTCTTTCTAAAGTACCTAACAGTTTTCCCAGATAATATGTTCTGCTGTGTGCAAGGATGGATATACCTCCACCACAGCTGCATCTGCTTAGAGCTACAAACCAATTCAAGGTCTGAAATCAAAAAAATTAAGGTCATGTGAGAATACACCTAAACTATTAAGCACTGTCATCCATAGGTGGCTTCTATTTCCCTCAGACAACTTTCATTAAGGTGGGCAGCATGCTGCACAAACCCAGCTCTTGTGCCTGCAAGCTGAGCACAGCACATAGTACCAAACTGGGCTTTTGGGCCCTGGCAGCTCAGGCTGCCTCTCATCTAAAGATCTCTGAACTGTGTGGTGATATTTCGATTTCTGTAACATTAAACTAGGAGTAGAATACTGACAAATCTACCTGCAGAAAACATGCCAATCTGACTTCTACTACTGATGCAACATCGGGGCTCATTCTTTAAAACAAGAACTATGCCTCTGGTATGCCAGTTGCCATATAAACATTGAGTAAAGAGATGTTCCCTTGAATTGCTTTCAAGATTTCCTCAAATGCTTCTAAAGTGTGGCATAAAAGGCTATACCATACCTTTACAAATAGTCTCATTCAACCAAAGTATAAAAATATAAAAACTTAAATTCTGCTTGGGAGACTGCAGTAAGTAATCTTATGCAGATATTCATGAAGTATTTCTGAAAGCAAGAAGGGTTAACACCAAAAAAAGGCAGCATTAACTGCTTGGGAATATACTATCACAAAAGTTGCCCTGCAAGGCTCTGCTGCTAAACTTCTTTATACATACAAAAAGATGTAGGCTGAAACAGAAATTTTCAACAGCAGCCTTTTGAAGGTCCCCCTCCCTGTCAGAAGGCACTACTGATACTGAATTATTGCAATCTGTGACCATCTAAAAAGGGAAATTCAATACTGTCAGCTTTTGAACTTACTACATGTTTATTTACTTACAAAAACAGAGGCACACTGTATGGTTGTTCAAATCCAGTTTATCTAGGCAAGATACCCAGGAACTAAGTATTAATACTATTTAATCTAATTTAAATCAGTTCTCCCAGAAAGCATACTTTTGAATTTCTGCAAAATAGAATGCTATTTTTTTAAATAAAATACTTACCTTTTTCTTTTATTTCTTGTTCTGTTTCTTTTTCACCTTTCCCTAGAATATTAAAAATATAATTTCAATGAAATAAATTTATGTTAATAGGTTATCATCAAGAATTAAAATAAAAGCAGAATCGTAAAACTTTTTCTAAAATAAATGAAGTTGCATTATAAATAAAATTACAGCTTACCCTAAAATGTGATTGGGTGTGATCGGGTAACTATGATTTTATTTTTTAAAGTAACCATAATTTACTGTCTGAAACGTGTGACATTTTCAAGTCTCATTTTCAGAAGTGACTTGGACACTTGGAAGCATTTGTCTTACTGTAACTTTTAAAATAATTTAACCTGCATGTTTTGTAAGTATCTGAACGTTAACTAAGCAATACTGTGGCAAAAGACATACTACGCACTGTAGCAAAATCACGTATGTGTATATTGTGAAGACAGTACCTACAGAGATAGGCTTGCTCTCTCCTGTTTTTCTCCTCTCTTAGCACTTCTCGAGGCTGCCCCATTCTAACATTTCAAGCATCTTGCCTCATCATTCTAACATTGTCATTCTGTTCCTAATTTCTTCCCCCAAAACTTCCAATATTTTTTTCCAATAAACTTCTTAGAGAATATTAAAAGAAGGATCAGTTGGCTTAAAAAAAAAAAAAAGTATTTCTCTACTAACTCTTCCAAAAGATAAAAGATAATCCCTCTCAAGGGCTTTGTTTCTTTTAATTTAGAGATATTTATATACAGGAGAAAGAAAAAAAATTCTTTATTTCTAAGTTAATCAGAGACATCTTTTCAAGATACTCAGTCTTCATTTAAAAAAAAAAAGCTCTTCAGAAGCATTATCTTGGGAATGAAATACATCACATAAAAATGCTGAAAAAAATCTTATTTTCCATTGAGAAACAGGGTTATGCACACATATAAAATCAAACAATTTCATATTCTAATTTTGCCCTTTATTACAAGCTGACAGCTGCACTCCTGAACACGCAGATAATACATCTCCAATTTTTACATTCAACTCAAGGCACAGTGAATATTAACTAGATTATGATAAGGTAAAATCAAATAAATATGGTGACAGTGAAAGTCATTCACCTCTTCAATTACATCATAAACTCCTGACATTGTCAATTAAATTGTAAGTCAGAAATGAAAAAGATCTACAGAATAAGTTACTATATCAGCCCATTAGTACAAGTGTTGTTCAGTACTTGCTGAAATACTGTTTGTTTGCTTGTTTGTTTTTGCACATACAACACAATAAATAAATGATTAAGCCCATCTGTCAGTGCATCCACAGAAATATTGTATTTTTAAAAGAGCAAACACACAACTCCAGATGAGACATAGAAAGGTTTATATAATCATTTTTCTATTTTTTTATTTATATTATATTATTGTTTATATTATATACTATTTTATAGTATAAAATTCACCCTATCATCCCAACTCAAAGCACACAAACAAATCATTGCAGGATAATAAACCATGATACAGCACACTACTTCACCACCCATTTCTCCTGTATCTTTTCCCTTATCTCCAAAACTGATGTTCTCACCTGACACCTTCTGTCTAGTTCCTTCTAGGTCACTCAGTGATCCTCTTCTGCCCCTTTTTTGACATTCACGATATTTATACCAGTACTGCTGCATCACAGGAAGAACAAGTTCTGGTCTCATTGCTCTAATACCTGTTCCTGTCTCCCATTTCCTGTCCAGCTTCCCATTTCTATATTACTGAGGCTTGTACAGTATTTTACCTACAGCTGTCTGTACCTACTTCTGCTCTAGGCTCCATTTCTTCAAATTCTCCTAGACTTTTTTCCAATCTGTATTTTGACAAATTAGCTGCCACTGACTTCACCAAAGCCTCTCCAATGACCTTTATTCAAAATTCACCTTCTTGGTAGGTGCTTTTGAAAGTTATCAAAACTTGATCTTTAGTTAGCTCTGGAGATCTTTTTTCTTTAGGCTCTCACCATTCATACCTAAGAAGTCTCTCCAGCATCATATTCAGTATATATTGCTTTGTTCTCTCAAACTGATCTCCAGCTAACCTTGATAGTGCAAATGAGAGTACTTCTGAGAAAGATTGAAAAATATGATCTGTCTCAAAGGCAGAGATATAAGATGATAAATCTTCCTGAGACTGTTCTGTCACCAACTTAAAGCAATCACAGCCCAAACTAAACATTTTTTTTAGCCCTTCTTTCCATTCCCATTCTTTCCTCAATTTCTCCATTTTCTTCAGAAACTTAAACTAGTATCAAAATTATGGATAAAACTACTCTAACAAGTCTCTCTAGACTTGCTTTGCTATCACTGTGCAATGTATGGACCAGGTGCTGCTAAAAAGAATAGATTTCTAGCACAAATAATAAAACTATTTTTCATGTTAAAATAAGCCTAAATTTTTGTTAGTGAAATATTCTGCATGAGAATTAATGACTCAAGACACATATAAAAGGTATTTCATACCTTGTAGATTTTACACGTAATCCAATCAATATAATAAATGTACAATACAATTTTTATTATTCACATGTATATAACTTTTTAAGCACATACAAATTGCATGACATCTCATTTATTAAATACATGATATTTTCCAATGTCTTATTCTTTTTCTTTACTTCTTGGAAACAATTATGTCATGACATGACACTTTCAATTGCTGAGAATGTGAAAAAGTTCCTAAAAATTGTAGTAAATTTTCAATGTTAAAATAATACTGTGTATCCTACTTTCATTTAAATTTTGATTTCCCTCATTGGTATTTTTCCTAACATTTCCAGAAAAGCAACCAAATCCAAAATCTCATAGATTCACTGAGACATAGCAAGAAGCAATGTAGCAATGTGAAAATACGAAGATTTGTTTTTACATTTTACAAAGTATTTGTTTTTTGGACTTTTTTAATTACAGTTTTTATTCAGCTATTTCCACATTAGAATACAGAGCGGTTTGAAAACTGAAATGGTCAAGGATATTTTTTTGTTTTGAAACACCTAATTGCACAGACACAACACGCTGCTTAGACTTCTAATTTAGACTATGGACCATAAAGTAGACTGTTTCTTTATGAAAGGTAGAGATCATATTTCCCCTACACATTTGCCTTTGTTAATGAGCGAAATCTCATCCATTCTAAGTTAAAAATAGACACTACAAATCTGGGGCAAAAATCAGGCCAGACTAGTTGCAGAATAGCTAATATTTCAAATGGAAAACCATAACACAATTATAGAAGACAATGACCTTAGAGTAGTGCCCATCTCCTTCACATAGTACCACACAGAAATATGAATCACTTCTGCTTGCTAGATTTCTTCCTCCTTGTATACTGCATTTTCAAATATATTTTAAAAAATTCTAATGCTTAGTTTGAAAAATAGTAACATTAATTAGTAGCTGAGGTAAATATTTATCTCCATAGTTATGATATACTGTACTTGGGAAAAAAATGACACTAGAAAGACAAAGATATTCTTCTGTGTTTTATTGCAGCCAAACATTAAAACAGATGAAATATACATTTTTTTTTTTAATATATATAGTCCTCTTGACCTTGCCCAGGTTGGCGTATTCTTGTAAACACGAAGCACATAAAACCACATACCCAATAACAAAGTGTTTAAAATTTGATCACAGCATAATAAACTCTCACAGTCCCATAATCCTACAAATAGGCTGCCACTATTATATAAAAAGTCCTCCATTCACCAGTCTAAAATTTTCCCAAGCTTCCTCAGAAAATATGGCTTTGTAGAAATTATTGCTCTGCAATTCACAATCACAGGTAATTTTACTCTAGTAAGAAAACATCTTGTCCCAAACCACATCACAGTCTAAGAGTATTATTGCTTTCCTGAAAAGTCCAAAGAAATAACTCTGGGACATCTTCTATGTTTGTTATTCACTTGTAACACTCACTTATGTGGAGTCTTACTGAAATCCCCGCCCAAAAAATAAGCATATACGATGTTCCTTTCGCTACAGATGTAAGCATCTAAAAACTTAACTTCAAAAAATGTTACAGAATTTTTATTTTTTAAATCTCCCTGTCAACTGAAAGGCAACCACTGTTAGGGTTACAACATTGATTCTTCTTTTTAAAATTTAGCTTACTTACTTTCTCCTAATCTCCCATATCAGACTTGGTAATTTCTTAAAATCACAGCAATTATTCCTGAGCCAAAAAGGAACACACGCAAAATGCCAAAGAATGAAATGTGTCTTTATAATTGTGGAACAGCAGCATGCAATAGGTAAACACCTGTTATATTAAAATTCTAAATCACTCAAAGTCTAAATTTCAGAAATGTACCATTTATAAGAGCATTAACAATCGTAGGTCTTAAATTTTGATATCCTATTTTCCTAAGGTTAAAGTTCCAAAGCTGATTTTTTTTTAAATTTATTTACAAGTCCAGTATTTATGCAAATTTGACTTTGTCAATAGTCCACTGAATCCAGCTTCCTGAATCCAGCTGTGGTACCATTATATTTGTGGGCAAAACAGAAGTATTTTACTAAACTCAACTTGATTCTAGCTATTCAGCTATGTTTCAATCTACACTGCCTCCTGTCAGACCATTATGTAGTTTCTAGACTTCTTTTTGCTTTAAAATCAAATATGCATAAATAAAAAGCTGTAATTCACACATAGAAGGTTTCTGAAAAAAGTAATTTAGTAATCTGCCATTTTACTGCTATGAATTAAACATACACATTTTGTAAATTGTTAGACTATTTTTAAATGGCCTGAAATTGATGTAGTGTAACTGTTGACATAACATCAGTGCAAGAGATATAAGTCAAAACTTCACAGCTCAGTGTGTGTCTGATTAGTGTTTCCAATAAAGTTCATTGAGGCTGTATGCTATATCAGCAGTTATAAAACATGTAAAAATTCATAATATTATGCGCTTCATTTGACCAAACTGCTCTGTACATACTGTATGAATCCACAACAAAAGATATATATTAAAATCTGAAAAAATGTACTTGCTGCTACATTATAAATAGAATATTAACAAATTGCTTGAACAGCACATATAAAATGCAGATCAAACTCACAGCCCCGTCATAAACACAGGAGAAAAATAAAACTAATGAATTCACTGAACTTGACAAAAAAAAAAAAAATCAGACAGGAATGTAAATTAAACATCCAAATGTTAAAAAAAAGTACTAAAATGACAGTTGGCTATAACCCATTTACAATATCTTAGTGTTCACTGCCCAAACCCTGAACTGCTCAGTAATTACATCGTGAGGTCTATTACAACCATCTGCTCCCCTTTTGTAGCGTATGGTTAGGGCTGGTCCTCCTGATGTAGGGACTTTTCTTTTGAAGCTTTAAGTATCTGAAAAAATAAGGGGAAATCTATATTAAAGGACCAACCAAAACACTTACTTGAAAAAAAAAACAAAAACTTAAATGTGGAAAAAATGCAACTTTGTATCAGGTTAGTTAATTTGAGAAAGCTGTCATTTCTAGGAGCTATCATACTGAATGAATATACACAAAGTTGCTGTAGAAGGTGAGAAATAGGAACCTTTAAATATTTATCTAAACAGTAATTTTTTCTGAGCATATGGCACTTCATTTAATTTGTAAAGGAAATCTGGGTCATGTCACAAATACATGAATATAATTGCCTTTTTTTTTTTTTTTTTTTTTTTTTTTTAAGTCAAAGACAGGAAAATGGAAAAGGGGAACCAGGGAATGAAGAAGGGTCAAAGTTGGGAAGTGGAACTTCTCTACACATATGGGATTTCAGCAGCTGGTAAAATGAATGTGGGGTTGTAAAAATGTCAAGAATGCAAGAGGAAAGGGGAAAAAAAATATTTTAAGTATGAAAATACAGAAGAAGGATCCAAATTTAATTATAGAAAGCAAAGGTATCTCAAAAAAATCAAACACGTCTCTCCAACAAGTACTATACTATCAAAACAACTGCAAATTGTATGTCAATGTAAAATAGGCCAGAAATCCTAAGTGAGTAACTTTTCAAGTCGGCCTATTATACCACTCAAGTGCAATGGTTTACAAAAATGTAGACCATAATTGCAGCTAAACTACCCTACTGGTGGTAAGTTATATTGGTTATAATCTTAAAAGTAAATTTGGGAAATTGAAAAGCAAAACATATGGATGCTTAAAGATGCAGTTGATTAGTATTAAATTTTCTTGTAATATGCTCTTAAATCACCAAGAAACTTTTGACTCACACTCCAAAATATTCACATCCCATACCAAACCTCTTTTCGCTGGACACGCAAAAAAGTTCCTCACAACTACATTCTTCCCCAGAACTATCTCCTTCTTTCTTGCCAAAAAAAATAAGTTCCTATGTTTCAGACAAAAATCAGACAACCTGATACAAATAGGTGCCACCATAATTCAAATGCAGTTGCATCACTTTATAGTACCTGAGAATAAGGAGTCTGTAGCGACATTTCTCACTATTTTTGTAACTACCTGAATCTAAGTTTATTTCACAAATAGGTAACCCTTTCATATAGTTATAGAAAGTGCATACATGCATATAGGTGTTCTTCATTCAGAAGACAGTTCTTAACTGTCTCTAGTATAATGAACTTAGTATATTATTGCTGAATTAACAGGGAATACTTGCTTTGCAAACTTGAAATGAAGTTGCATGAACAAAGAGAAATAAAATTCTGACAACAAACCATATGAACCTTTTCATCGAAACAAAACAAAAAAACACCTTTGACTCCCTGGTAAATATGAATTTCATACTCTAAAAGGGAAAATGGCATAAGGAAATGTTTCCTTTGAACTTAAATTCTCATATTGTAAAAGGGGAAGAAAGTATATTCAATAGTAGTGGAACTTGCAGCTTACTTATGTCTCCTCCTTCTTCTCTTAATTTTCAGGAATGCCACATAATTTCAATTATACTTCATGTGCAGATAATAAGCTGTAAAAAGTGTTACATGACTGGTTGATGATTCTTCTGCCTTCAAAGTGGTTCTTACATAACTACACAAAATACTCAAGATTTTCTTTTTTTCAAAAGAGAATGTTTACTCCTTCCACTGCTATTATTAGTTTTTTCCACAAGAGGTACCAGAATAGAGATAACAGTCCCTTGAAAGCTAAATTCATGGTTTAAGAAGTCTGTTGCACTCGTTTTGAAAACAACTAAAGGGGGGGAAAAAAAAAAAAAAAAAACCTTTCCCAAGGATCAGAAGTACCTACTATTTCAGCACTTGGAAATTTTACAATGATGAGAAATTTGTGTGTGCATATTAGCTAAGACTTACTTAGAAGGCCTAGATTCTAGTTCACTCTTTTTTGTTTTAATTTATTTTCTAGATATCAGCTAATGCAAGTCATTAATTATCTATAACATGACAATTGGGTATTATGTTCCCTGCATTCTATGTTTGCTAATAATGCCAAGAAAAATTAAATTTCCTCATATTTTGAACAGGAGGCTGCAAAATGCAACCTGAAGTAAAATGAAAGTTAAATTATGATAGTTCCAGCAATAATAAAAATCTTCCCTATTCTCAAAACCAGCCTTTTCAGAAAAGCAAAATTTGATGCTCATTAATCAAGGACACTGGCAGAGACTATATCAGAACTTAAAACAGAATTTATCTAGACATTTTACTTTGAGTGCTAAAAGCAACCTGCAAGTCATTTTTAATATTAATGATGTTCAAAAACAGTAAGGAAGGACTCTTTGAATCACCATACAAGAAAAGGACAACTCGAAGGACAATTCCAAAAGGACAACAATGGACAATTAGATTCAATTCCACCATCATATTCAAAAGTCCTCCTGCAACTAAAAGAAGCTATAAATATGGAATATTTGAAAAACCATCCACTACTGTGCAATACATGTAAGATTTCTTTTTCATGGAAGTGGGAAATGTATTTATTGCTACAAGATTGAGTCATAAATTACAGCAGAAAAAGCTACACCAATATGATCCATACAGACAACAGTCAAAGATTTTGAACTGATACTTGGATTTTGAATTTAGTTTTAAAATAGTACATGCAAGTCAAGATCACCTCAATACCCTCATACCAATATAGCTGATACTGTGCAAGTAGAATTATCTACTTTTGAGCTTTTGCAATAGTCCCACCAGGGAATATTTCCTTATTTTAACTTTAAGCAGTAAGTTCAAACATTTTTTCTGAGAAAAAAACATATATCTTTTCTTGTTCTACAGTTGCAACTTAAAATACAACAAACCAATTTACTCCTGTCTTCACTAAATTTTTTGCCTATGCTGTCGAAGGTATCTACTGCTTGTTCTGATGCTGTTTATAAGCTTTGGATAAAAAAGTTTCATACTCATTATGAAACAAAATGTTTTTTAGATGAAGCATCTATTAATGATCATTTACTGCTTTAAACATTTCAATACCATGTGACAGTTGTGCTAAACATTATTTTAAAGACCGCACAGACATAATGTGTTAATACAAGCATTTCAAATCATCTCAGCTAAGGTTCAGCATGTAAATTAATACACTAAATAAACTATGCCTCCAGTCTGTATTGGAGAATCATATAGGCCTCCTATTTTTGTCACTTCTCTCTACCGACACATCCAAGAAGTTTCCTTCCCCACAAGCAAAAAAAACAAAACAAAAACAAACAAACAAACAAAAAACCTCACAGAACACATACCCTGGGCACCACAGCACTTAATGGGTCCTGCGTATCGCAAGGACTAGCCAATGCAGAAAGACACTCAAAAACTCCTTTGCTAAACAGCTACATTATAACTGACTCAAGCTAATGAGAACAAAACAGAAACAAAATTGCATGAACTCTCAGGGCTCCTGGATTACAACTTTTGTGAGTCCACTGTTAAGAGATACAGTTCAATATTTCACTCGGCACAACTATGTTGTTACAAAGAAAACACTAGCAACTTGTAAAACTTAACTCTGAAAATCAGATCAGATGCAACAATATGCACCCGGTTCAAACCTAGAAACTATTTCTCCTTTCACAGGCACAGGTTCATTAGGTAGCTACTCTAAAGATGATTTTGGTAAATACTATCTTCACTATTCTCTCAGACACCTGATGGAAGAACTGGAAGTGCTCTGGTCCTTAAAATCAGTTGCGTCAACAAAAAAATGTGACAACATGAGAAAAAAAGTTCTGGTTCCAGATTAGTGGCTACAGAATGTGCTGCGGTTGGACTCCAGTAAAATTGACTGATATACAGAGAAGTGACATTAATATCACCACCCACAATCACTCAGCCTAGAAAGGAGGTAGGCACATATTTTGAGATCTAAAGTTTATTTTCCCCTTCACAGCAAAAAATACCCAACTCTCTCTCTGCAATCATTTAAAATGAATTTTTAAAGTAAAAGTAGTCACCGTTTTATTTGGAACTGCTTCCATATAACTCAATAACTATCAGTAGCATTTATCCAGTCCAAGATAAATATTATTGCTTCAAAAATAGAAATCATCTTGAATTTACAGTAACCTTATCCCTTCACTCCGCATCACCAAGTAATTCCTTTGCAAATTTTCCATCTAGCTATAATTTGATTTTGGGGGTGGGGGGGTGGGGGAGAGATTAACTTCCCCACTAGATTATCATTTGAATAATCCTCAACTTGAACAGGTATTTCTGTAAATCAAAAGTGCACAATCATTTCAAAGTGAATAGTTCTTAAAATGTTTACAAAAGGTTTTATTTTTCTTTATGTTCAAAACAACGACTTAGCAAGACTGGTCACTAATTTTACTTTTGCAGAAGTGAGATGTAAATTATCTCATCTAAATTTTTACAAGGAAAAGGTTAATATTAAAGTAGGCCAAAAAATAATTTGCAGGACTACAAATTGTTTCAAAATGAAATTTTAAAAATCTGAATTGTACCAGCACAAATCTCATCTCCCACAGTTTCATATGCCACTGAGTATGGACTTAAAAAAAAACATACACATTTATCATGTTTGTATCTGTAGCTGTGAAATATTTTGACTTCAAAATTCAGTTCTTTTTAATCCAGGATGTATGTTTAAGTTAGTCACCAGCAAAACTCTCAAAGTAAAGAATACATGTGATTTCCAATAACTACTGTGATTTAAATGCCTCTCCCCCCACCCTCAATAAAAAGACTGTGAGATTTTGCTCACACTCTTATGGACTACTGGCAAAGAAGGATATTGCTATCAAAACCTGCAAAATATTATACCTAATGTGATGGATGGTCCAGACTCTGCACAGGTATACCAGTTAAGGGAGGTTTCTTCTCATTCTCATCACTGCTAATTAACAGACAGGTGGTTGCACACTGTCTTATGTTGCACATCCAATTTAATACGAAAGATCAGTTTGCCATTTATTTTTCTCCTATCTGCTTATGATGAAGTACTTGGTTATTATTGTTTTTCATTTTAATAATATCCAATCTCTGAGAGCACAATAAACTTGAAATCAGGATTGCTCTGATATCAGTTAACTACAAAAGAAGAAAGTCTGCCCAGTATTCTCTTACAGCTTCTCATGGGAGGCCAGATACATTCCAGATAGATGACTACAACACAGACATCAGATGCTAAACCCACGAAGATTACAGCCACGTTTTCTGATACCTAGTTTCAGAGTTCAGTTCTCAGTACTGATCTGAATACCTACGCTCCCTATGCATGCATGGAGGGAGTCAGGCACAACAGGAAAGAATTCGTAATAGCCAGGATGGTAAGTGTAGGCAATATGAAAACCTGAAGAAAAGGAAACTCATTTTCTGGCTCAGGAAGTCCATAAGCACACCACACAAAGCTGGTGGACACTCTACTTATCTTAGTTCTTAGATACAGTCTTTTTCTTGAGTATGTGTTACAGGCTGGCTGGTGGCAGATGGAGCGTAGTAAGGAAAAATTCATCTTCACATGACCTAATACGGCCATTTTTCTTGCTATAAGTTTTTCTGAACTGGGAGCACTCTCAACTTCCAACACTGAGTAGTGCTATGCAAACTATTAAAATAATATCATTAAAAATACAACATGTTAGCTTCCAACAAACACATCATTATGTTTGTCCTTAAAATAAAAAAGCTGCAGAAACAGAAAAAGAAGTTATGAATGTATTTTCATTATAGCACAAAATTCTATTCTACATTATTTATCATTCCCAAATTTTTATTATATATAAAGTAGTAAATTCATGCAAATGGTACTATACAAACCTGATTCCTCAGATTCAGGGACCACTTTATCTTCAGTATGTTTACTTTCTACTGTTACAAAGAAAATTAATGATGAAAGTTACACACAGTACCATCACAATTTAGTTTTTCTCTCTTCCCTGCCCCCCATCAAATCAATATCAAACAACAAGGAAGAGTTAAATGGCAGAACAAGCAGCCAGGTCAATTTAACAGCAGAAAAAGGTACCAAACAGATTTAAAGTCCAAAAGGTTAGCCCTTCTGAATTATTGACTTTAATTCCTATTACTCCTGAAGTGATTTTGGTTATACTTGTTATTTCTGTGAAACACCAGTGATCACCTCCCCCATTACTTACATTAGAACATATTTTCCAAATGGAAAAACTAAATGAAATAGCATCAAATTCTACCATCGCTGTTCAGACAAAACTCCTGCGTAGATCACTTTGCTCTATCTGACTGAACTGAAGTCATGTTTGAAAAAATCTTCACTGCCGCTTTGACCTCTTTGGAGCACAGCTTTGAATTACATTTGACCCAGTACTGATCTGAAATTCCCTGGCACCAGTGCAACAAATACAAAAATTTACAACTTAGCCTTCTTGAGTAGTAATCTTGGAAATTAACACACTCCACCCCTTGAAGTGAAGCTGGAAGTACTTCATATAGCATATTTCTATGCATTTTTGACACATATGGAATTATATTAACAAATAGGAGAGGAAGAAAAATATTTTCTTTGGTGAACTATAAAAAAATCATACCTGATAGCTTTTTACCAATTTCCAAATCTTCAATAACTTCATCTATAAAAGAAAGTATAAAAAGAAAAAGCATATAATTATCACTTTTTACATGACTCTTTAAAATGCATATATTTCCCTTAAACACTTTAAGATCTCTATTACAAAATACATACCCGGCTCTGTGACCTCATTTATCTCCTCGGGAATGTCCTCAACAGCTAAGGAAACATGTAATTCATAGCAAAGGTGAAACTGAGCTCTAAACTGATAGAACTTACATACAACACAAAAGAACAAAGCTGACACACAGACATGTTTAACTGTTGTGAACAGTGAATCGTTATAAACAAACCTGAACTTTGATGAATTTGGCGGGGGGGTGGGGGGGGCTTAAAATTTTTCTTGCCTTTTTCACTATGGAACTGTTATATTCAGTACCTTTTAAACAAATGCCTTTTTTGCATCAATTCTCAGTAACTTTAAAACTGATTTTTATTTAAAAAAAATCCTTAATCCTTTTGGGAATGGTCACTGCTCTCACTTTCATCTTTTGCAGCATCAGCTGCATCTGATAGATGTATTAAAAAACAAACAAAAAACCCATAAGCTCTTACCTTAAAAGACCTTTACCTCAAGGGGATGTCAAGCAAGATAAGAACAGTGCAAACTTAAAGATTTTTTTAGTAATTGAAAAGTTAGTTTTTTATGATGCATTTGCCTTTAAAAAGCTTACTCATACTGATTGGGTTTATTAACATGTTTCCTATTACTCCTGTTACCATTGTTCCAGGACCGTCTACTCTGCTATCCCAGAAAGAAATTGGAACAGAATTCAAGCGAAAAGCATGGTTTGCAAAGAAAGACAAAAAGTAATGATAGGAGTAGAGGAGGACTGATGACATTGTGGAACATTATGAAAAGCTTTTATCCTTGTGATGCAAAGCAATATAAAAAATAAATAGTTAAAAAGAAAAAAGTTAGCGCCCCAAAAGTAATGTATCTCCTGATTCCATTTTCCCAGTCTCTGACTCCACATAGTCTAAGGATGTGAACAGATAATCTTTCAATTAATTGCAAGGGGTAGTATTATAAAAATCTATATATATATATATATATCTTATTGCAGCACTCAATTATGATCACACATGAAACCCTGCTTGTTAAAGTCCATAAACTACTGACAAAATAGACTAATTCATTGTCATTGTGCCATGGCCAGAACAGACCGCAGAACATGAAATGCTGTTGGAACTGATTGTACAGTGAATTGATGCAAATTCCTTTAGGAACCTCTATGATCATCTTGCATCAAAAGCATGTATAGATTCTTCTGGAGGCAGGGTCTGTGAAGGGGTCCTCTGTTCATCTCACCACTACATATGAAGGAGTTGCACTTCTCCTTGATCTCTGGGTGTGAGAAGCAGAAGTGATTCCTGACTAGGAACTGATGGTAAAATAAGATTCTCCTGGAAAGGAGGATTAGCCATAAGCTCAGGAAAAAGGCTAGGTCTCTCTAGCTTTTACATCCCATTTATGCTTACACATTTTTTCCAAGGGCTTCACAGCTGAGGCAAATAAGCAGGGTAGGGGGGGGAGAGAGATGGGCTAAGGGTTGAATGTACCTTTGGCCACTAAAACTCCTTCAATGGGATCTGGACTTCTGTCCCAAAGGTTAAAGTCAGGATTTCCTTCTTAGTGACAAAGAAGTAACTTAAACTTTTTTTTTTTTGAAGTTAAGAATCACTGTACTTTGCTCAGTAGACAGAAGGACAGCCTGTAAACAAGAGTGTTTTGGAGATATGCTTAACTACTCTATAGCAAGGTAGTCTCCAGGAGGATTTCACAGAAGGAATCATAACGACATGCCATTGTTTCAGGACTCTGTGGCCACTAGTTTGTTTTTTTTTTCTTTTTTTTTTTTTTTTGATTTTATTTTCTTTGGTCTTAGTAATCATTAGTAAATCATTAACTAAATCAAACTAAATCAGAATAGTCTCCAAAGCCCTAGATAGTTATGGACAAGATGAGCACAGTAAAAGGCAGCACTTAGCTACACAGATACAATGAACTACAGCTGACTTAGCTAGAATTTAATAGGAGAAAGGGCATGCAAAGTCCTCAACATTTTTATATCACATATAAAGCATGACAAAGAGGACCAGTATGGGAATATAACCTATAGGAATACTCTACACTTGTTCCAGTGCTAAATTCTGATTCATTCCTCACAAGCACATTCCCATAGGGGGTTTGAACATCAAAAATCCCTCAGAGAACTTACAAAGTAATATGAAAGCCCAGAAAATTATAAGACAAAGCAATTTCACTTTCATATTAAAGACTTTCATAATAATATGATGAAAAAAGGGTTATAATACTGTCATTTCACTAAAGATAACAGTTTCTATACCATGTTCTTCATTATAATCCTCATGCACTCTGTCCTCTGTTAAAAAGCATATATCAATATAAAAATTCATGAAATTTTAAAGACAATAATATACACAAATGATAGTGTCAAGTTTATTCAAGACAAGAAAAACTATTCAAATACATTGTATTTTACATTGTATTAAAACTCAATATTATTAAGAATTCAACTTATGTTGATTTTTTTATTTTATTTTTATTTTTTTTAAGATTTTTGGGGAAAAAAGCTGAAACATTTTCCAGCATCACAAGACAGACTTAAAAATAAGGTTCAGCAACATCAGCAGGCTTTTCTCACAAAATTCATTAAATGATCTACAAATGACCTACATTTCATAATGGAAATGCTCATAAGTCATTTCAATATACAGCAAGATTTTACAGGATAATTTGAAATGCTTTATTTTTGGGAGGGTTGAGTTTCTTTTGTTTATTTTGAAAGACATTACTTATTCCCTAACAGTGATACACACTAACTTCAATGTTTTGGGCAAATTCTAAATGTATTTTATCTACAGAAACATTTCTATGCAATTTAAAATATACTTGGCTCATATTATAGAAAAGTAGTATGCATGTAGGTCTTTGCATTTTTGAGAATGTAAACGAAAATGTGCATGGAATGATTTACTAAGAGATTGATACTATTTATAGGATCCAATTTTTTTTTTTTGGCTTGGTTTGGGGAAAAAAGGTCAGTGCAAGTTCCTTTCATAAGAAAAAAATAAGGTTTTAGATTGTACCTGTATGATGTTCAATAGCATCTTCTAGCATTAGCTCAGTGTCACGTTAAATTAAAATATTTAATATTTTATGTTCTAAACAAATTGTTACGCAATAGCTAAAAAGCATAAGAGAAGTTAAAATGTCACATACTACTTAGCTCATGAATAACACAGAACTAAACATACTTGAATTAATACCACAATGTTTTATATGAAAGTGACAACTGTATTGTAAACACACCCAGAAGTCACACAATATAAGTTTATATGTATTTATAGAAGGCTTAAAATTGAGAATATAAGTAGGACTTGACCCCATTGATTAGACTGGAGAACTATTCACAGAAGAAAATAAAGCCCATGTAAATTCTTGTGGATTGGATTCATGGAGTGTTACGTTCACAACTGTAATGGTAATATAGCTGCAAAACCAGTACTGCAAAAATCAGAGTTTTTTGAAACTATCTGAAAAACTATTTGAAAATAAAGTACGACTGCACAGTGAATACAACACATGACTTTGAAGCACTTTACAAAAAAGGCATAAGTGATTATGTTGCAATTTGAAGTTACGAAAATTTACAAACCTGGAGCTTCTGGCTCACTTACTGTGTTTTCCACACCCATATCATATTCATATGAAACTGTAAATTAAAAATGAAAAAAAAATACATCTTTAACATTCTATTATTTTAATTTCCATCTACAATTTGTTTTTTCAACAGCTAAAAGTAGCTCTACAGTATAGATCTAGTTGAAAATTGACCAATTAACACCTTACAAACAGACTTCTGCAACTGGACACATGTCATTCCAATGGAAATTTTTGGACCATCCGCTCTTCCAGTCTTCTGATATGCCCTCATTATGAAAACTAGACCCATAAAAGCCATGAGTTGCTAGGAAGATTTTTGAATGGCTCTCCTAATATGAATTAAAAATATAATCTTCCATTATCTTCAAAATTCTAAAGTAGCTTCTTTATTAATGTGCAGAAAAAATCACTAGTGCTTATCTACAGAGGACAGCCACTGCCTATGGTAGCCAGAAAACAGACCTTGAAAAATACGTACATTCACTTATGGTATCACAGAAATAGAACAATTTACTTCTTTTCATAGATTAGCTAAAAATTTAGATTCTTTTCCTCTGTGCCTGCAATTCTTTGAGATGCTGTAACTACACTCAATAGGATGCACCAGACTTAACACATGGCACTGAAGGTAAAGTAACTACTCTTTTTTCTTTTGAAGTGTAGCAGCAAGGATTCCAAATTGGTAGCTGGAAAGCAGCAGTTTCTCACAAAGGTGGAAATAAGCAGTTTTAGCTGTATCAAACAGAAACAAAATTATTGTTCTGTCATATTTGGCATTAAGCAATGCTGCAAAATCCAGAACTAACATTTAGCCAAAGACAATAAGCCTAGTCTAAACTGAAATCAATATTTGATGTAAATGGAAGAGGCTTGCGTGTACAATAGACAATTACTAACATCCAGAAGAAAATACTTTTCAGACAACAGAAAAACTGTAATATCCACTTAAAGTTCCTAAATAAATCTCTCTCTTTTTATATGTTAGGTATGATAACAAAACTGCAGGAAGAGGGACTAATGAAACCAAAGTAAGAAAATTCCTATATGGCATCAAGTGCAGCATGAAGAAGCCTAGATGTTTATTGGATTAGTCCAAGTAAAATTTCAAAAAGCATTAAGATCAATTAGGATGTACAGAAGCCAGTGCAAGGACAGTTCATTAGGAAGCATTTGGTGCTGATTGATTCTCTGATAGTATAATTGGCCATAAAGAAATGAGCAGTCCTGATGGAAAGGTAAGCTTTCAGAAGATGACAGCAAGGTTTCAAGTAAGAAGACAAATCTCTGACTGATGACAAGAACAATGCCCAGAAGAATTTTAGCATTGTAGAAAAAAAAAAAAAAGACAGACTAATATGGGCAATAAACCTCATTCCCACATTCTTAGATACAGCCACAGATCTGTTTATCTGGGTCCTAAACATACATCTACAACAGCCAGAAACACAGAAAAAAGTATAAATGAAGTTCTTGCATTACTGAAAACAAAGTTTTCTTACCTATCACTCCATCCCTTATAGTAGCATTTGCAATAGCAAATATGATACACTCCTTTCAGTCAGAGTAAAAACATCCAAGACAATCAAAAAGAACAGTTTGGGGGGGGGGGGGGGAATATTTCGGAATCATGTATTACTAAACCAGCTGAACAGTTTCTCTTTTCCTCTCTCATATCATTTGCTACATAAAGGCATAAAACCAGTATTACAGAGTTTGGAAAAAACAGAATTATACCTGGAACTTCATATGTTTCAGGCTCCATTGCTCCAAGACCATCTGCTAAAATATCAGTGTCTGAGAGACAAAGATATATTTACACATTTTAAAAATTTAAATCAATATATAATGCTGCATACTGTATAACAAAATGTTATGGAAGGATTTCTAAGCAGGCATTCTACGCAAATTTCTTTTAATATCAGAAAGATATTTTATAGGTTGAAAGAAAAAAATACATATGTAAAGCTGAGTATGTATATGCGTGTATAAATACACACATATGCTGTATATACATTTGCTCAAATAAAGACAGCTTTCCCCACAGAATGTTCTGTTCTAATTCAAGCACAATGTTTTAAAATCCACCTGCATGAAACTCTAAGTGTAAAGAAAATAAAATATATTCACTTTTGCCTTCTTAATAATCATGCTAAAGATTAAACAAAGAAAAACAGAATTTGAATGTCTCATCTATTCCTCTACTTTAACTTGCACCATGGACAAAAGGAAGAGATGCAAAAACAAGCAGCTATAATAAATTCAGACTGAAAAGAACTACTTCAGTCATGAAATAAGAATGTCATTTTACTTCCAGAAATCAGAACTTTTAGATGACACCCATTGCATGAGTTTAACAAAAAGATGTCTTAAGGTATACAAAATTTTCAGTACTTCAGATAAAAGCATCTTCTCAGAAATACTCTTCCCTAACTTAGTTTTAGACCAGTTAATTCTGCTTTAATATTTTAATTACAAACAAGTTTGTTTCACCCTATCAACGCTTCAGGGCAGCAGGATATAGCTGTTACGTTCTCAGTGGGACTTATAATTCATATATAGCATTCTCTTACAGAGCCACATTAGAAGGAAAGTAGAGCATGAATAGGACTGTCTAGAAAAGGCTTTTGCAAATATACTTTTAAAATTTAGTTTTATAAACTAGCAAGCCTGGAAGCAGACTCCTTACCTTTCTGAATTGAGTCTGGCAACTCATATGCTTCTGGCATTTCATTCTCTAATTCTCCATGTAAGTCATCTGCTGTAGGAGTTCCAAAAGCTTCTTCAGGTATTTCTTCCTTCACTTGCCACTGGTCATTTATGCTTTCATCTACATCTTCATGTCTCTCTCCTAATTAATAATACAGAATGTTAAAGAATACCAACTCTTCGGTAAATTTTATTACCGGTGAATATTGAGCTTTCAGCACACCTTTAATATTTTTCAGCTACTCCTTGAAGGGGACGGGGGCAGACAAATCAATTGCCCCTTACAGTAGTATAATCCCAAAATATCTGCACTGACTCACCCGTGTCAGAATCATTCATGGGGAAAAACACAGTAAAAACATCTCCATTTAACTATACTTGCACTATATACAGTATTTTGAGGAAGATCTTGTCAACTGAGTGATTTGAGCTACTGCTGCCCAACATCTCTAGAATAATAGGCTACAGTAGTAGAATTTGCTGACTAAACTTCTATAATTTTCTTGGGAATTACAAATCTGTTTATTAGGACTTTCTGTGCAGGCAAAAGTACTTTGAGTGCATACTAAAATAAGAATTGAAGATTTGTCTAGCCTTGGACAGTATTTATAAATTCTTCAGTGATTTCTAAGTATTAATGCATACCAGACTGGGAATGGAGAGCTTCATGAAGAACAGACTGAATTTCCTCTTCCAATTCTACTTCAGCATTCTTGTGCTCTGAAAGGATTACAAGTTGCAGCAGAGATAAGTGCAAAAGACAAAGCCTATACATTAGCTCATGGCTTGCAGCTTTTCGTAGTCTCATTCCATAAGGTTCTGTACAGATTTATTTCATGAATCTCTGCAACCCATGCAACTACAAAAACATTTTGGTTTTGTTTACTCTCCAATTCTGAAAGTATTGCATCTATTTCTAATAAAACTCCTAAAGATGAATTGAAAGAATTTACTTGCAGCTACTTACAGTGGGTGTTCTGCATGTATCTTTTTCTCAGTGGCAATAACATCATTATTTCAGATAACTATTCCTATCAAGAATTCTCTCCTGAGTAATCTTTTAACTAACACTTTCATCCATCACATTCCTACAATTTAGGCAGCAGCACTAGCATGCTATAGCTTGACAACAAAAGGTCAGTTTCATAAGTGGAGGGTTGGTTATTTTATAAGTAGGGAGAATAGATACTAGTATTCCAATAGCAAGGACTTCTCCAGGCAATTCATAGCAGAAGAAATTCCAGACTGATTTCAGGGCCAAGCAAACACCAAACACACAAACCCAGAACATAACAGGAATCGGTAAAGAAGCACTGCCTTCATATAAATGTCCTAAAATTAACATCAAGAAATTCAATGGTATGTGAAAACAATCACAATTTTATTCTCAAATAAAGGTCTGTAATGGCACCAGTTACGTAAACACATAAAAATGACACCTTAAATGGAATATATTTTATAAACGATAATGAAAGGAAAGTAATTCAAGTCTTTTAAAAACAGATTCTATATTCCAGTTTATTAACCATGTGCTCAACTTTTGTGGGTTATCATGTTTAGGTTCATATAAACATCTAGTAGGATGCACTTCTTCCAAGAACTGGAAAAAAATACAGTCTCTGAATAACACCAAATGCCTATCACATACCTGAAAGCTGACATGTAAAATTATCTTTACTGGAACTCCTCTTGAACCTAATAAATTTTACTTTTTTTTTTCTTTTATGTTTAAGTGATT
This sequence comes from Apteryx mantelli, assembly GCF_036417845.1. Taxonomy (NCBI): domain Eukaryota; kingdom Metazoa; phylum Chordata; class Aves; order Apterygiformes; family Apterygidae; genus Apteryx; species Apteryx mantelli. The sequence continues at coordinate 37,975,565 of NC_089979.1, forward strand.
TTTCACCACTAGGCACCAAATTTACTGTATTTATGATGTACTACTTGTTTTAGTAGAAAAATGAACATTTGAATAAGCTTACCAAGTAATTCTACTTTCTATTTTTAGTTTAAAACTACTGAAATGCAAAAGTGCTTGAATTAAACAATAACAAGACACTTTTCTATTGTTGCTAAATCACTTCAGAAAATGAGAACAGTGCTATTACTAAAATTACAAAATTTGTCATATCAATTTTGTTGTGGTTAATATTTATTTGGGGATGAGAATGACTGTTATACAACTGCTTCTGTGTTTTTCATCTGCTTAGGTTGAGACAACTGATTCGATTTTACGAACAGGCACAAAAATTAAAATAAAAAAAATATAAATGGTAGTATGTTTTTTTCCCTTTTCCACAAGCAGGTGAATGATTTTATGAATTTTGATTTTTTTTTTAATGTGGAAAAGCTGCTGTCATTCTGATTGGTTGATAGTGTTGCATATATATTACAGCCACAACTGTACACCAGCATAAAATTATCTGATGTGATATTGCTCCACTGGTATTCATGAGAGCTCAGATGAGTGCCTTCTAAACACATAACCTATAAACTTTCAGTGGTTGGTGATTTACATAAAGTTACTAGCAGTGACTCCAGTTAAATAAACTATAGTAGATAAACACCACATAAAAGCGATAGCATGAAAGATTTATATTTCTAACCAAAGGAAAAACACCATACTGAGGAACCATAACTACAGTTCAAATGAAACAGTGTGTTTTTTGTTTCATCTGTGGTTTACTAGACGTCTTACCTGATTCGACAAACTGCTCAGCAGGCTGAACGATCTCCTCAGATTCTGGTGATGTTGGCTGTGCTGGGACAGATCTTTCTTTAAGGCCTGCATTTTTCAGTTATAAAGTTAATATATAATTGAATCAAAACAAAAAAAACTAAAAGTTAAGAAAGAGACAATCTTGTTCCAATTATTTCAATAACAAAGGAAAAATTAATTGACATTAAACACTTCAAAAGGTATCCAAAAGGTATTCAAAAGGTATATTCAAAAGATATATAAATGATTACTACAGGGCCATACTGATATAATGTACTCAAAGACTAAAGTATATTCAGACAGTATACAGATATATGTTTTGAAGACCTAAAAAAATATAATGAGAAAAACTAGATGGAATTTTAAGCAGCCGTGTCTAGTTCAAAGTAACTAAACAAATCACAATGCTATTCTCATGGTCTGCTCAGTATTTATAAGAAAAATATGCTGCAGTTTTCTTTTCTTTCTTTCTTTTTTTTTTTTAACTGTTCTTCTCTTTGGGGAAAACAGTGTTTCATATGATCATTTTTATATTTTATATATGTTTTTATGAATAACTGCCTTGAACTTTACAATGTACTGCTCATTATGATAGAGATTATCAGACCTTCCAAGATTTAACATAGGAATTTGTAAAGAAATCTTTAGATCTAACTTTGTCTTCAATATCAAGTAATCTCAGTCTTGCATTTCTTTTAACTCCTGAGTTAGTACAGAAAAAAGTATGACTGATGGAATTCTGCCACCAAGATGCTTACTATTTATACCACTAAGTCTTTCTGGATCAAAACATGATGAAAAGCAAGCAAGTAGTAATAATGATCAACATCAAGGTAAGAGATAAAGGTAATTTACATCTTACTTGGATAAATATCTGTCCAAGATTAAGCTGGTCATTAATTCTCATTTTCTGTCCTAGTTTCAGAAACCACAGTGAAAAGCTTGAGAGATTATGCCACAGCCTAAGACATCACATCCTCAAGAAGAATTTATTGATGTTAGCCTAATCCTCCTTTCAGTTATCCTTTAAGAAGGCTTCAATCAAGATTCTGACTGGATATAAAAAAATCCTTTTTCCCTGTGAGCACATTCAGTCAGTGGAACAGGCTGCCCATAGAGGTTGCGCAGTCTCCATCCTTGGAGGTTTTCAAGATCAGACTAGATAAAGCCCAGAGTACCCTGGTCTTATCTCAGTTGACTCTGCTTTGAGCAGGATGTTGGACTACAGACCTCTTGAAGTCACTTCCAAACTGAATTCTCCTGTGATCCTTTGTTGGTTTTCCTAGATTCGATCTTAAATATGAGTTGTGAGGTCAATTAAGTTAAAGATGCTTTCTTAAATAAAAAAACAGCATCTCTCCTCAGGAGGAGAAAAAAAAAAAACCACCACAGAACTGGTTTCTCAGAGTAGTATGCAAAGAAATGAATTGAATTGTAATAATAATTAAAGAAGAACAAGCTACACTATAATGAGTACTCTGCTGCTGCCAAGACTTATAAAAGGAACTGTAAGTGAAACAGCATAAGTATTGTATTTCAAGGCACTAAAGTTTTAAAAAAATTATTATTAAGTCTCTGCTGGAGTCAGATATATCTCAGTACAAATATGATTGGTGTGCCTCAAAACAACTTTGTGTAAACTACAGAGATTTTATTATTTTATGAACTGTGAAAAGCACATATATTTATTCCACTATCCTATATATGTAACATGAACAGGAGAAAAATGAATTAATTCTAATTTTACTTTTTGTATTATCTAAACTACATTAAGTATTTTTAAAAAGTATCATAGCTAAGAGCCCACTACTATAGAGGCAAGATCAGATCCTAGAGAAAAAAGCCTAATTTACACCTTTCTTTGCCAATTTTCTCCTGTCTCATTAAAAAAACATATATATTCAAAAATATTATTGGGTAACACTTACATTCACCTTTTGCTGCAGTAATATTAATGACTAAAAGAGTGAAAAGTTACTTCATTCTATAATCAGCTTTAAATACAGAATGGGGAGGGGGGGGAAGCTAATTACTTATTAGCCACAATCTCAGAATTTAGAATCTGGAAGAGTAGAAACAGCCACACTACTTTCACACATACAATCCACTCTCTTATAATATACACATCCTTTAAAGAAGTACTGAGCCTATAACCTCTGATAACCCACACCTCCATTTTAAGACATCCATTTTCTCTGCTTCATGAACAATAAATGCATTCAAAGCATTTCAAAAGATATTCAGTCCTTCACAACAAGCAAGCACTTACAGTGCATAAAAGGAAAGAAGTGACTAGCAAATGTTTTGTTTATCTTGCACACTTCTCACTTTTGCTTTGATGCTTTATAGACCAGCTATCAAATGGGTGTTTCTCACTGTCCCCTATTTGAACCTGTTCAGTATGCAGTATGCTATATCATATATTTTTTGCAAGATTATTTTCATATCAGATGAAAAAGTAAGTTACACTCAGTTTTTACTTTTGGTGCATTTTTTGAGTTTAAGTGGTAACTTGCCATGTTAAACTGAATGACAATAATATTTCACAGAGATACGTAACAGCACAACAAACCTCCGGGGCAAAAATCTCATTTTATTATGTGCGTATTTGTATAGCCTACAGTGCTGCTCAAAAGAAATGTTCTTTGAAAAAGGAACTATTTTAGAACCAGACAGACTTTGAGTCATATACAAGAATATACAGCAAGTAGAAATTCATTCCAAATTTCACTCCCCAGACAATTACAATTTCTGCTGCACTAGAGGAGAAAACAAAAAGTGACATACACTATCTCCCTCTGCCACCAGCCCTGAGATATGTGATTTTAGCGTTCCTCTATCAAATGTGTAACTTAACACCAAACAGAGCGAAGACAAATAAATATATCTTTATCATCATTGAAACTTAAAAAATAAAACTCATTACACAAGTGCATTTATCAAATATGATTCCTGAAGATAACAAATTTTTACACTTTTTTTTTTAAACAAAAGGCGCCTTCAACAGTATAATTTTTGTAAAACGCATCTTTCCCCCTTCTTCCCACATATATAAATATTTGAAAAGTAGCTCAATACATCAACTCTTTCAATTATCAGAGCGAGAATCTTAAGGTATTGTACTACTTGCCACTACTTTTATTTAATCTATTTTTAAAAAGTTTCCTCTCAAAGAATCATATTGTATCTTACCCTACTACCACATCTTTTAACCCTAGGGACCAAAGCATCTTAGAGAGACATGTATGTGCTCTATCAACACACAGGCATTGCCAACAGTTTTATACAGAAAATTGAAGCAGGCCCAAGAACAGAACATAGGAATCAACCTTCAGGATTTTATCTTACTGCCACCTGCGTGCATACACTCAAGCTCTACTTCACTCTTTTGTTTTATTTTCTTTAAAAAAATACTGCAATATTACAGTAAAAAAATCTTCAACTGTCATCACAAATTTTGTTCTGAATCTTTTGTAATTTTATTGGGTAATTAATGTTTCAACAAAATAAGCAACACTATTTGTCTAGTAAAATTAGAAAATATTCCTTTCCTCAATAAACAAGAAAGCAAGTATAGATTCAATAACATATTGAAGGATAAATCCTTCCAAAGAAATGTTTTGTAACCTCCTATTTATTCTAATTAGACTGCTGGATAAATCACTCCTCACTGCTAAAAATATAGAAGATACAACAGCAAATTAACATAGGAGCTTGCTTACAGAAATGTCAGGTACTTAAAAAGTGCTGTTTGAAGAAAATAATCTTAATAGCTGTAAAACAGAAGCTGTTCTCTAATCAAGTTCAACTAGAATACAGTAACAAAAGAACACCACTCTTCTTTAAATAGGAATGAAAACAAACAATATTCATCAACGGTGCAAAGGTCTAATTTTCATAAGTATTTATTGGAAGCTTCCAGTGGAAGACTGCTACTAGAGGAAAAGCAATTCTGAAAATCTGACCCTGATTTTGAACGGTTGAATAATTTGGAAAATCCGGCCACAGTAAACTGAAGAGTTAACGAAGTAAGTTCAGACCAAAAGATAACAAAGAAAAAAAAGGCAGAATATACTGTCACAGGATCCATACAAACTGTGTAGTAGCACTTTGGCTGAGTATATGCTGAAGTCACACAACTAAATGCAACACTACACAGATGCTCAAACCAACTTTAAAATAGTTTTATCAGTCTACCTAGGGCAACAAAGTTTACCGGAGAATAATTTACACTTCCTTACTATCATCCTATGACAACATGTTCCATTAATACTCTTGTTTTTGGCAAAAAAACAAAAAACAAAACAAAAAAAAACCCAAACTCATGGATTTTTACTGCATGTGTCCAGATAATCCTCATTTGCTTTTAAAGTTATACTTGATACATAACATTACACTTTCATCTCCACACCAAGAAAATAGTATTTTCATACAAAGCAAACAAAGAAAGGAAATTTTTCAGATTTACATTAAGAGTATGCTTAAAAGTAACCGGCATTAATTTGATATTCTGTTTTCAATACACATAAAGTTAGCCAAGATACATTAACATATGTACATATTTGACTTTCACAGCAGACATTTTGCTTTCTGTTTACAATGTCAGTACATGTGTAGCAGTTTTCAAAAAGTGATTAGTGATTATATAAAACCTTTGTTCACACTTATCATTTCTACAGAACATGATCTTCTTATTGCCATATTTACCATATTCCTATAAATATGCTCATCCTTCAGGTCTGTTCCTACTTAGCACAACTGGAACACTGTTTATTTCTTTTCTTTCTTGTCTTCCTTTGCTGAGCTTTCAGAAATTTTGGATGGGTTTTTAGCTATTTTTTTTGTTTCTTTGTCTTTTCCCACCTGAATAATACCATCCTTTTCACTGGCTGATTTTTTTGTCGTATCCTTGGATTTTACATTTTTGTCTAGGCCTTTTTCCTTTCCTTTGTCTCTTTTAACCTTGTCAGAATCTTTCTTTAATTTATCCATCTCAACAGTTCTCTTGTCCTTTCGAACAGCAGCATCTTTTCCTTTCCTGGCTTTCTTTTTTTCTTCCTCATCTTTGATTTCATCCTTCTTGGATTCCTGCTTCTCCTTTACTTTCTTGACTGGTTCTTTAATTGCTTCTTTTACTTTTTAGTTTTTCATTTAAAAAAGGGGGAAATGTTCAATAAGAGAACCATTTTTAGATCAGAGAATATATTTTATGAGCAACTATCTACAAGCTTTGATCATCTTCTTGCTTAATGTTTGTTAAATACCAGTTTAAACGTGTTTATTTAACTACTTAAGCTTTAAGCAATTTAAACAAATCAGCTTTGACTTTTAGCAATATCTCACACCATGCAGCCAGCCATCCAATAACCTTAGCTTACTGTAACTGCATCTGAATAAAGCATTAAACTACTAAAAAACATGCCTCTATTATCTTATTGTTAACTTACTTCTACAGAATGCTAACAACACTTTTGTCTATGAGCATGAAAATCACAACATGTTTTGAATCTTTGATAATGGTGTGACCACTGTAGGGTCTAGAAACATCAAAAACATATCCAAAAGAAAATTTTTTCACAATTTTTTCAACTTACTAGAACAACAAATGAAAGTGTTATAATAACATAAACCTACACTACAATATTTTACAGACATTGTTATCTCAGCTCAGGCCAAAGGTTGAAATGGAGTTTATATACATATTTTACAAAAATAAAAAAATGCCAGTACAAAATACTTAAGAAGAAAGAAATAACAATATCCTGGTGAATTAAATCAACTGCAAAAAAGTTATTGTTTAATTTGGTTTAATCATATTCCATGAAATCAAAGTAACAATGATAAATCAATTACTATATCTTTGCTTTTCAATATATGGTGCTATTAATATATATATTTTTTTACCTAGGTATTGCATCTCTTGTACTTATTTTCTCTATTTAAGTTATATTATTCATTTGGCTGTGATGCAGTATCTAGGTAATATACCAACAGAACAAGTCAGAACAGCATTCTTGAAATTTAAAAGTTCAGTTATTCACTTCCACTTTGCTCAGTGTTGAAAAATACCATCACAGTACCAGCAATATTCCCCAGAATAAGCAATTTTTTACTTTTAATAAAGTTTAGAAAACTTTCCATTAATTTTCTGCAGGCCATATTTGTATTTACTTTCAAGAAAGGTAATACATCCACATTATTTAGAAAAATCAATAAAGATCTGAAATATAAAATACAACAGGTATTTGTATTCAGACAAATAAAAAAAATCTTTTTTTTTTTTTTTTTTTTACACAAAGCATTTGGAAATATATCACAGCAGTTCTTCATTCGCATATCAAACATCTTTGAAAAATAAACCAAAGCACAGGAATGAATTGTTAAATGACATATTTTTTAAATTCTTGGAAACACACAATTTTGATCAAGTCATACCAAGCACAATGCAGAACAAAAGCTAAAAATTTCAAACTGCATGCAAAGATGCTAAGAAAAATTCAGATGAATGTGAGAGCTTTCCCCAGCAGATGTATTTTTTCTCTAATGTGAGTTTGTATTATAAACAAAAAAAGTGTTTTTCACATACTGCTAGAAAAATAAAACAAAAACACAGAATAGTCTTAGTGTGTTTAATCCAATGAATAGACTGTATTCTTTACACAGTAATATGCTGTGTTTAGGTAACTGAACACATCTTAAAAGTCAAGAAGTACCAGAAGTAGTGTTCATCTGGGAGTATGATGCTTTGCTTGGGCTAATTAGTTTCTTAGTCTGTTTGTTGCACTAAACACATTTAGACTATTATGTGTTGTTTTTGTAGCCATTTAATTACAAATTGGATTAATTTCTTATATTATTATAAATTTATATACATGTAGAAATATATATAAATGTAACATATATGTCTTATAATAATTTTATATTTAAATGTAATTATAACCACTATTCCTGCTGATTTCTTTGGTAGGCATTGTGCCAGTTCTCTCTCAAATACATCAACTTATACAATTTTATGTATATTTATTAAACATTAATTCAAATAAGAGATCTTCAGGTATATACAATAAATTGGTCTCAAGCTATCTTGCTTTAAGCTTGGAAAAATTAAGATGATCACTGCAATCAATTCCGCAAATAATATTAAGTGGGAAGAGTTCCCGAACTTTATCTAAATTTCTCCTCCCATAAGAAAGAAATGGATGAAACTATTTAAGTGCAGACTTAAGCAGAAATTAAGGTACTCAAGTCCAATTACAAGACAATAATAGTATTATGAATTCATGAAAGATAAGTAAAAGAGGATTTGGCAGAAGAGCAAATCCTGTGTATACATCAGGGTTTTTTGTTTTTGTTTTTGTTTTTTTACACACAGAATAAGAAGTAAACATTAAATGCTTATAAGCCAAAAGACAACTGTTGTAAAAATGTTTGCACAAATGAAAAAAGAAACTCTAGTTAGGAAAGCACTCACGTTGTGATTAAATTATAACCAGTAACAAAAAAACACTGAACATTGGAGTGGATAATAGTTTGCTGCACTGTCAGACAATAATTAGCCAACATAGCTAATATTAGTAAACATTATTATAACCTGCAATCTCTATTTGCAACACGCATGCATTTCAGACATATCTGCTAAGGTTCACTGACAAAAAGAATATTAAAATACCTTTAACTTTAGTTTTTTTCTTGGCTACCCCTCCTGGCTCCTCACCTGATATGTTGTAAAATGGAAATAGGTTATGAATATACCTGTGATGTTCAACAAACACAATATAACACTTTCAGATCTGTCATTTAAAAAAATTATCTTTATATAGCACAATGCATTGCTATGGAGAGATACCAAAAGTTTGCTCATTAAGAATGAAGTACCTCCAGTACCAAAACCAAGCAGGTATTAAGATGCAAGGCTAATCAACGCAAGCAGAGCACCACACTTGTTTGCACACTACTTGAGGTGCTTATGAAACTTTTTAGAGCTAGCTTAGTTCTCTCCTCACAGCATGGTGCCATGCAATTATAACCACTATCCCAGCTGATTTCTTTGGTAGGTATTGCATCAGTTCTCTCTCAAATCCATCAACTTATATTTCTATATAATTTTATATATACTTAATAAAAATATTAACTTAAGAGATCTTCAAGTGCCTATACACTGTAGATAGTATAAAGTGATTTTTTTCTTACAATGAATTACAATCTATATTTTATAAAACTGATTAGAATAAAATTCACAATTAAGAAGGAAACCTCAGAATGTATAGAGCAGAGGAGGGGAGAGTATTTCCTTTAGGCCACAACACTAAATATGTATTTAGTTTTACTTTATTTTAATTTCTAGTTCTAGCAGTTTGAATACTATATCCAATGAAAACATGTGTTTTGTCATAGGCATTTCTCATATCCCAAAAAGCAGCTGCAATTTCATTTCAATCAAAATACTTACTGTTTTACTTAAGATTTTTATTTAAAATAAGCCTTACTCTCCAGACAACGTCAGGTGCTGCAAGATGCTGATTGCCCTCTTTCCCCTTTTAGCTAACAGAAATTGAGGTCACTCAGCATCTTGTGGAACAGGAGGCATGAATTAGGCAAAAGCCTTCCCCGAAATATAAATGATAATTAGCCTCATCCTTCTAATACCATAAAGAGACTGGATTATCATTATCACCCTACTATAATTTTTAAGACCTAAATCCTCTAGACACAGCTACCTTAGCCACAAAAATCATGTGGCTTGCTACAGGAAAACTGAGCAAAAAAGTTAAGACAAGCTATGCTAAATATACTAATTCATATATCATTCTGGTAAACAAATGGAGATATTCGCATGTTCCAACGTTAGGCTTCTGATCCAGACATACCAGGCTTCTACATCAGACATCTGTATCTCAAGTTTAAATTCCCAGACAACAATGCATAACTACCTGGGCTGTGTCAATACACATCAACGTTTATGCTTTAAAAACTGACATTAACAAATCATATCTTTAATTTTATCTGTTAAAAATGTCACTGTAATCAAGCTACATTTACTTTCTATCTCACATGTTTTCAAACTATGAGCACTGACATTATTGTCAAAATTTCTCTAAAATGTGTTGGCCAGGTTAAAAAAAAGAAAATTAAATTAATTTCCTTACAAACTCTTTCTGGGATATGAAAGTCTTGTTGAGCTCTTGCTGCACAGATTATCATAACTGATGAAATACAGAGTTTCTAACTCGACCAAAAACATTAGTTTTTCAACCTTATTACTTCTAGGCAATAAGTGTGTGCAACTATGATTAAACCATCTCTTCATACAAAAGGAAGAAGAGAATCCAACTTTATGTCATACTACATCATCAATGCAGGAACAAACAGTAAAATTCAGGGGGTTAATCTGGCTAAGCCATATTTAAATTTGTTCCCAGCTCCCTCCTTTTTCACAGTAAAATAAAGCATTACCGAATATTTTAAAATAAGCTCTAAAGACCATGTCTTGACTGGGAAAACAAAAATTTTTACAGAATTTTGCACACAAAAATTACCATACAGATATTTAAAGTAATGTTTAAATAAAAATATATCAACTATATTGAAAGGCAGATTACAAAATACCTTGATCATAGATTACTGATGTTTCACTTGTTAATAAACATTCAGACAAGCTGTAATTAATTTCAATCTACTTTTTATACAATGAAAAGCGTTAAGACTCTCAGCAACATATCAATGCTTATCTATATTTTAACATAAAATGAACAGATCCATTTACTGGTAAAGTGTGCAGAATAATATATTTCAAAATCTTAATTATGTAATAATCACAAGACTATCAACCATAATATCTGTCTGGACTTGATCCCTAAAATGACTACAATATAGGAAAATCTCATCTGTGAATCCCAACCAGCCTGAAGCAAGAGGTAGGTGCAAAAACACTTAGCTTTTCCAAAATAACAACATTCTGGGTTATGCTATCTATGAGAGTGTGGCACCTTGGTAAACTCACTGACAAAAATCTAGGCTCTTAGAGCCCTTTGGGCATATAAGCCAATGCGTGGAATTTTATGAATCACACAGCTGAACTCATAGACCCTCATTCTGAGTTACAATTCAAGTACCTTACGACTTTTTTGATCCAGTTTTAAGTTCCTACTTTTTCTACTTTTCTACTTTTCCAAAGATCTATTTTAAAAAGTTATACAAAAATGACCATATTCATATCAAAGTGGTTATCTTTACATAATGCTTAATGGTAGAAAACTTAGGAAATCTCTTGACTTAACTTATGCTTTGAAACTTAAAATATTGCAAAGCACTCTAATTATGCAACAAAATCCAGTTGTTTCCTCCATTTTCCCGTCATAAAAATCTTCAAGAACAACGTTCACAAAAAGAACCCCTAAGTGAGATCACAGCTTTAAAATTTCAGCATCAAAACAAGAATATATGAATACTAGTTTTTAATCAGAAAAATAACCACTGCAAAACAAAAAGAATAGATAGCACAAGGCACTTACAATCTTTTTAAAGACACTATTTCAAAGATGTTGACAGTTTATATTCACATATTTTTTATACTGAGAAACCTGAAGTTGTTTCTTGCTTACTCAAGTTTTATATTCTTCATTTAGTAATATGGAACACTTTTTTTCTTTACTACCTTTGCTACTCAAAGCTAGTAAAAGGCTTTGACACAAGAACAAATTTCTTTTTATCAGTTTCACCACAACATCTACCTGCCTAAACCCTTTTAACTTGCAACATCATGCAGTAAATTTAAGTTAATTTAAGGTGGCTTATCCACCTACATGTGAAAAGGAATAGGCTACTTCACATTTACCGTAGAAAAAGCATATGGTCAAAGTTAGCACAAAGCAGCTGACAGAGAGCAGCATGCTACCCTTCAGCAGTTTGTTTATCATAGTCTGAAAAACAGAACAGAAAGTGTCAAGCTTTATACTTAGGGCTTGTGTTCAGACTGCTGTCATTACTCACAAGATCCCATCAAATGTGAGAACAGAGCAAAGATTTTCATGATATTCCACCAGTGAGCTTTTCCCAGGCTATTAATCTTTACTTTATGTACACAAAATCTCCCTCATCACACAGAAAAATAACAAAAGATGTTAAAATCGAGGAATGAAGAAATCAAATATAAATCTGTAAGCAGAAGCTGGTGTCAACCTGCTTTCCCTCTCCTCCCCCCCTTTTTTTCCTTCTCCAGAAGAACTGCAAGACAGAAAAAGCTGGGATTCTTTGTGTATGCACCTGCACATAATTATTACTATTGCTTTGCATTTATAATATACTACGTTGGTTATACAAGGTCTGCTAAACAAAATAACTTGCTCACAGAAGGCTAGGAGCTACTTACCTTAAACTGAATTCTTTCTACCTGTTACCTGTATACAGATTGCCAGGCATACCAAGCCTGTAATCCTCCCAAATGCAAGATAGCTTTGTAATTCACACAGCTAGCATAAAAAATTGCAAGAAACACTCTTGATCCATTCTCAGTAATTTGCTTTAAAGTATCTTGCTTATTTAACTGCATAACTTTAGAAGAAAAATTTGAATTGGAGACACAGGATCAGCTGAGAGAAAGAATTTTTTTAAAGGATGGGCTACTTATTTTTTAAACCAAGGCCTTTGAACTAAGCTAAATTGAACCACTTGCTTCAAATTTTATGAAAGACAGAAATATTTGGTGAGAATTTATGCTGACAGAAAGGAGATTCTTTTTTCAGTTAACTTCTGAATAGCGGGGAGGAACTTTACAGTTGGTTTGAGGGGTTTTTTTTCCGTTTTTTTTAAAAGATGGCAGAAAGCATTTTCATTTTTGAAGTTGTCACAGACATATGTTGCATCTTGTACAAGAAGACATAAGAATCTAATAAGCAAGTCTTTTGTCTTGGTTAGGCTCATCTTGAAGATGTCATCCTAACCAACCATAAGAAAGACAGTAATTAATGGATTTCATGCTGCCGTGACATCATTATCACAGCTGCTTAACTGATGGTAATTGAATGGGGAAAATAGTATACGTATGTCCAAAATGACTGAACCATATGCACCAATTTTCCCCTGTCCTTGAATACTAATTAAATCATGCTTAAAATACAGTTTTGATTTTCCTATCTGACCATTAACTCTCATGAACTGAAATGAAAATTCTTCTAACACTTCAATGCATTCTTCCTCTACCCCTCCATCCAACAGTAACCTACATGAATAATTGTTATAAAAACTTAATTTCTTCTAAGGTCAGTCACTGGAGACTAACTAATAATACAGAATTAATATAAAATGAAACCTACAGATGACAACACTCACTGACTTTGAAACGAATTTCAAGAGTGAGAGATTGAACAAACTCTCAAAAAGCAAGAGCTTTTTGAGAAAAAAGTGCTTGCAAAAAGTACTTGCAATAATAATTTCAAGAGATATGCAAACACTTTTCTCTTTATTCTATTCAATTCTAAGTTGTTTTATATGTTATGAGTATTGTACTTTTTTTATGTAAAAACCCTCTTACTATCAAATTAAATATTGTTGAAGGTGGTCACAGAAATCTGGGGTTCAAACCTTCCATAAGTTCTCATCCATTTCAGATCTATGTATATAAAAGTTTTTGTCCTACAAGTTGCTTACATTAGTATCACAACAAAGCAAGCAAAAGCTTATGCTACAAAGGTTAATGCAGTATTTGTTTTGAAGGCTGTTGACTTCTGCTCAAGACTGGTAGTTAAAATATCAAACATTTACCAACACTGGAAAAGGGCAGAGCAAAGCATCCCACACACTTCTAAAAAAACTGGCCACACTGGAAGACTACAACGTTTTTTAAAAGCCACAGACATTTACTTCTGCAGCTCTGTAAAATTTAATTTAAAAGATCTGTAAGGAATATGAAGGTAACTAATGAGCTAATAAGAGCTCTGTGTTCAATTTCATATAAATTATTAAATTTTCATTATTAGCTACAACGACTAGTAAGGTCCTATCATTTAAAATTAAGTTTTCCTCATTAAAATCATTTAACGTTTGTTACTAGTTTTCTACTACTTTAAGTTCTCATACCAAAAATTATAGATAGAAAGCAGCAGCTTTGCCTTTTAAAATTATTTTAATTCTTATCAACTTTGAAGTTGTTTGGACATCTGTAAAAACATTAGTTTATTCAGTGTATTTTATATCACTGATAGAAGTCACAATCAGGTTAAAACTTTAGATTTCAATTCCGTCAGCTAATTTCAAATACATTTTATGGGGACTTGGAAAGAACAATTGCGATACACTTCATTTCTTTGCTTATTTGCAAAATATACTTAGCTTAACCTTTTTGCTGTTAAATTGCTTTTTTGGAAAACTTCCATGCTGATATAACTGAAGACTCATCTGAGTCTTATTACTACCCTTATTAGCCAAGTCCTTCCTGCCATCTTAACAATTAACATAATTAAAAACATCTAAAATCAAACTGTTTTGCTGTAAACTTTGGAAGAGCTATCAAACTCCTCACCATTGATGGGGATTTAACTGTTAACAGGAAAAATAATAGGCAAGAGCAAACACTTCTGAAAAAAAAATACATTCTGAAGAAGGGGGGAAAGGAGGGGAAGGGAGAACAGAAAACAAAGAAAAAAAGAAAACAGAAAACAGAAAGAAAAGAAGAAAACAGAAAGAAGGAAATCCTTGCTTATTTCCTAGGTCTCAAATACTTTGCAAGTTTCCTCCACTTGCTAAGAAACAAAAAACTTCTCAGTTATATTCCACAAACCTACTAGCACATATTCTTTACAATATATGTATTTTTTTTATCTTATGCCTCATATCTCCCAGACTAAGAAACATGCAAGTTGTGTTATTAACTTTGTCATATCATAATTGTCAAATAATTGAAAGAAAACGTGACTGATGTTCCTGTGGCTCAGATGTAAATCTTAAGAAGCCGCATTTCTGCTACGCATATAACTTAACAGGTTTTTTTTTTTTTTTTTTTAAGATTGGGTAGGAACGTCTTGTATTTGAATTAATTTTTTTTGAACTTGCATGTTAAATTGCTTTAAAATTGCCATGCCAAAGCAAGTAAAAAAAATATTTAAATTAAAACAGGTTAAAATTTCAGCCTGCATCCAATAGCATTAAGACTTGAGTATAAGCCTTACATGGGAAACAGATACAAACCTAAGCAAAATTAGCAGGCATCATTATAAATGATTTTGTATAATTTTAAATAATAAACTGTTTGAGTACAGTATTCATGTATTAAAATGATAGCTCAGAGCTTTTGGGACTCAAAACAAATTGAAGAACACAATTATAAACTACCCTTTCTATGCCAGTAACTTTATGATAGCAGACAAAATACACCAAAATATTTTTGGAACAGCTGTTCCAAAACAGTTTTACAGAAAAAGGATTAAACCTTGCAAAACTGCATTAAGTTTTTGAATTTAGCAAGAAATAGACAACATTAAATTCTAATTTCTAATTAATCTTTAATATTCAGCATTACATAAGAAATACATAATCACAGCTTCTCACTTTCATAAAAGGCCCATCTTAAAAATTGAAACAAAATCAGAACAGCCCTTGTGGTGTGATTTTTATATAAAAAGATATGACTGAAAACTTATTTTGAAAACAGACAAATCAGTGGGAATAAACCATATAATGACATACTATCTTCTGAATACAACAAATCTTGGCTAACTTAAAAACAATTTTTTTTGTAAAATTTTCAAGCACTTTTCAATGAAGTGCTTTTATTTGAACTGGTAAAAAGCATCTATCTGAGAAATCAGTGAATCACAAAATAAGTTATTTATTAAAATTATATATCATAGGAGAATTATTGTTATCATGTCTATAATTAAGGATTAACATATAAATATATATTTACATAATGCAGTCATGCCAGAATACTTTACAATCAAGGCGGTTACAAAATGCTTCAGTTAATGTTTGCTAGAAAGACAAATGTTACATTGTTAACAGTAGAGGTTATTACACTTAGTTTTGTAAGTTTTGTGCACAAAATGCACAAATTGAAGCAAAAACATACATAAACCAACTACACAACTGCAGATACACTTTTTATTCTACATATTTACACAACTGTGTAGTATTTGTCTTCCTGTCATGAAAATGGAAGAGTCACTGAAGGCTTTCAACTAGTGAAACTACATTAAATGGCTGATTTTACTTCAATGTTTAAAGCATCCATTTAGGAGTTTCCCTTCAACGCCATAAATTCCTGTCATATTAAGAGTGATGACTTCATGGACATTTTTGAAAGCCAATCAAATTAGTCTCTCAGTCATTGGTTCTGTAAATCCAAAATAACACAAGTCTTTTTTCCCTGAACCCCTTCATTCTGTGACGTACCATCAACGTCATCTGCAGCTTCGCTCTCTTCTTCTTCTAGTATTTCAAAAGGAGTCAATACATCATAGAGAAATGAGAGAAAGCCATAAAACCAATCAGAGCTTTCCTCTGCTAAAATATTAAGGACTTCCTCAAGGGAATCAATATTTTCATTACTGCCATCTTTGGTCAGGCCTACACAAGAATAGAGGAAAGAGAAAGAGAAAAAAAAGGACAGCAGTTAGGTGGAAAGAGAAAACTGTAAAAGGAGGATCTGTGAAAGATATCTCATGTCACAGACAGCAGTCTTTACAGGAGAGCTAATTAAGGAATAGAAAGATGTTAAAAAAAGTTTCATTCTGCAAAGTACAGCCTATAATCTGGACAATAAACATGCACAATATTTTGCTGGTATTTTAAAAAAGGCAGCTTTGGTTTCTCTTTTATTCTTTCTAATCCTAAAACAATTTCATTTATATTGTTACCTTCTTGTGGCATTTACTGATTAAAAACTGTGTTTTAAAGTAAGACTTAGAAATCCTCCACTACTTAAAATTATCCAATTTGACTCTTTTTTTTAAACCATCATGTTCAAATTTGACAGCTTGTAATTAACAGCTGAGAATAACATTTAAAAGGAAACAGTTTTTAAACAAAACATGGCACGGACACACTATTAATGGTAACATATCTTTTATCATGCAGAATTTTGATTTTGCTTAGAAGTGAGGACTCCGCTGTGTTTTTTTGGTTTGGGGTTTGCTTGCTTGTTTGTTTTTTTGAACATGCTTACCAGTCATCGTTTCTATGATATATATTCTACAAGATGCACTTGATGCTCAGGAGTTAATTCCAAAGTTGAGGATATAGAGAATAATAGGTAAAAATCAATAAGTATCCAATATAAAGAGAGATGAGAATTTATTTTTATTATCCTTATGTATGGTTACATAGAAAATCTTAAACAGGGATAGCCAAAGTAGAGAAGGCCAGAACAGTGAAGAAAGAGCTTATCGTATCCAAACTCTGAGATCAGGACTTAGTATCTGGGCTAAGAGAAACACTGATCTCACTGTTGTCTAAAACACAAACAAGCCATTGTTAATGATCTCTCTTATCTTTTTCGGTAGTAAAATCCACAATTTTACAGTTATTACTAAATAACTAACATTTCAACTTTTCCATTCTGCACAAAGATATATATATCTATAACAGAATGATCAAGCAATGACAAACAAGCTTTAAAGAGGAAGAGGGAGGAATTTCCCCCACTTCTAACCAGAACAAATCTGTGTTTATATTGGAAGAAGAAGTAGAAAAGTGGGCTAAGGGTGAAGACAGGTTGTTGAGACAAAAATCAAGTGAACGTGTTGCACATGCAGACTACAAAACAATATTAGGTGCAGGTTAATGACACATTCTAGATCAGAGTCTATGGCAGAGACACTTAACACATTTCAACACATTTTTCTTACAGCACATAGTGAAAGCATCAGTGATAATTCTGAGGAAACTTCCAAGTCCATGATGTTCCACATCCTTGCACCTGGATGTCCAGAACCTCTACTCGAGTGACCAGCCATTCTCTTTAATTTTTCACTGGATAGCCCAAAGGTTTAAAACTGACAGACTGAATCCAGGAGGCAATCAAGGTATTTTAAATATCCCTCTCCAACTTCTTCCATGGCTTAGTTCTATAAAAATTAAATTTTATAGACTTAACTTTTTGCAGGGTCGTGAATCATCATTCTAATTGCTTTACAAACTTTGGACCAAATAAGACAGAAACCAAAATAAGTATGTTTACTGAAGAATGAAATCTGAATTTAAGAATGAAAACCTGAATCCAAGAGAAAGCTCTGAATCTAAGAGAAAGCTCAAAGAATTATAAACACAGAATTATAAATATTTGTATAATTCTCCTCTATCTGAACTTGGCTTTAAAAAGAGAATGTATCTCCTTTAGACAGTATTTCTGTAAACGTGAAGAAGCACATAGAGGCTCCTATCCCCATACTAACTCAAGAATCGGACTCTTGGGCAATTATTTCTATAAAATGCAACATGGAGTATAACAGCATACTTTCTTTGCAAAGGTTAGGACACCAAAGAGAACTGTAGAAACTGGAAGATATGTCTTACAGTCTTTATCAAAAAAAAAAAAAAAAAAAAGGCAACAACAAACTTTCCTAACAATTCTTTACAAAAACTATCTAAGATGAATCTAACACATTTTAAATCTAAGAGTAAAAGAAGTTTTAGCCTTAGCAACAGAAAGGTAAAATAACACATACTGTTTTATAAATTCATCTGACCTTTTTTAGAAAGAGCTAAAATAAAAATAATAATAAAAAAAACAGAAATAAAGCACAAATAAACACTCAACATTTTTTGTCTTCAATCAAGACAGCAAACTTCTGTCAGATAGGCTAGGCACTGTCCACATTCTTCATCACCATCATCCAGAAGAACTGCTTTTCAAAGTCAAACTCATGTACTGGTAAGTGTACACAAGCACAGTAAGAAGTACCTAAAATTATCTGGTGACAAAAATGCAACTGCCTCAGCAGGTAGCCATGTTATGCCAAATCAGTGACTTAAAGGAAATATCTGCATTATTTCTAGAGAAGTCTAAAAATTGCCACTTGTCTCAAACACGGATCTAAAGAGCCACAATCTTTATCTACACAGGTGTTACTGCAACCATGGTGGGGTGGGGGTGATCTTATAACTAATTAAAAAAAGAAAAAAGCCTTTCTTCTTCTGCAAACACCTCTTAAGAGAATGAGCTTATGTGAGCCTTTAATACTTGAAAATGCTACAGTAGAATACAAAAAAAAAGGAAAATAAATATCATAAACAGCTGAATTGTGTATAATCATTTTTTAATTACTATAGCACCACAGATTTTCTGAATGAGCAACCTTTATATGATTGTTTGCAAACATCTTTTTCTGTTATAGCTGAGCTGGAAAGAAAAAAATTGTTGGTTTAGAGAGTTAGGATTCTACTGTTTACTTCCTTTTGAGAGCTCACTAAATATATCTTTTTTATTATTATTTTTATTAGAAAAGAACAGAACATAAAAATGGCTCCATGAATTCTATTGCTTACTCTATAAGTGTGCTTTGAAATCCTACTAAAGCCACTGCTTTTCTGTCCTTAGCTAAAGGAGTACAGATGTTTGACACTCCCACTGTCTGGAGAACTTAACTTTTTTGAAGTCTGAAAGACAGCCTCATCTTTCCTAGTTAAGAGAATAATTTCTTTCAAAGAACAATCAAAATAAGGTGGAAAGAAAGTGGGAAAGAGAACAACCGATAACAGAAGCCTTTGGAGGAGCAGATTAAGATGCCTCTGTTCCAATCACCAAAAAGAGTTCAGTAAACAGAAAGAACAAGCAAGGAATAAAAACTGGCACAAGAAGAGCTCTTAGTAACTGTCTTCGATCAACTGGAATGAGAATGTCAATTAGGCAGCTGGAGTAATAAATGAAAGAAACAAGAAGCAAATGCAAAAGCTTCCTTCTGTTAAAGGGGAGCAGGAGTGTAGAAAAAGAAAAGCAGAATGAGAAGAAGCCTAAATTTTCTACCACTGATAATTTTGTTCAAAAGATAATTTGTCAATTGTCACCCGTGAAGAAGAAAATCTGTGAGACAACTCTATACCAGCTTCAATATATTTTTACCATGACACCTGTAGGTATTGCTGACATAAGGACAGTATATGCACTTCCATAATGAATAATTAAAAAAGGATATAAAACTAATTCAACAAGTGTTCAGGCTTGCCTGGCTAGCTGGGCTTTTCTTTTTTCTTCCCCTCTCTTGCATTCTTTTGATGGAGTGTGGAAGAGGGAGGAGTTCTTCATATCTGCTTATTTCAAAATTACACAAATGCCTAAAGAGAACTTAAACATCAAACCTCCCCTGATTTCAGCATATAAAAAGAACAGACCCCATAATATCTGATACAATCAATCAATCAATAAATAAAATTTAAATCCTTCTATTCTAAGTTATTAGCTACTATACCATCTTTTGAAATAAAATATAAATTCATGTTAGTAGAAGCATTTCTCACAATGAACTTCAGAATACATTTATTATTAAAATACGAATCAAATATTTAAATTCTTAGTGAAAACTAAAGCTTATGGAAGTGGACATTAAACCACTGTAGATGCCAGAGATTTTAATGTACATTGGTTTAATAATAGTAAAGAAGGGAAAAGAATGAAGCATATAACCTACTAACATTAACACCAAACAGTAATCTCTCTTTTTTAAGCCAATCTTAAATTAGCAGAGAAACCACTTGTTGTTATGGTAGTCTCATTCAGAGAAAAATCCCAGAAAGTAACAAGTCTTCAAACATAGCATACATAACAAAAATTCCACAAATAAAAAATATAAAGGAGCCATGCATTCAATCATTTAGAAAGTTATCCTCATGCAGTTGAATATAGGCTTACTACAATACATGTTTTTCTTTACTAACTTCAAAGACTTAATTTTGGAATACAACTCCCTCAAGAGAGAATCTAGTCTTTTAATTTCTGTATACATGAAATAATTTTACTGTGCATAAATAATATTGCCGTATAAATTCATTTTTAAATAGAAACCAGCACAATAAATTGCTGTGAACTTCAACTAAATGGATTATAGACTCGTTACTAGAAAAAAAATGTGAATATTAAAATACAATTTATCAATGTCCAGTAACTTTCTTAAATTGACCATTTCCCTTATACTGCAGAAAATATTCTTGAATTTGAACGAGAAAAAAAAAGTCACATTTCTAAGCAATTTTTCAAAAATAAAAAACAACTTTTGATCTGCGACCTTTTAAGATCACGTTTGAAGTATCAGGCTTGAATACATGATAAGACAAGCTTATAATAGAAACACTGTCATGTACTGGCAGAATCTCCTGCTATATCATGTTCCATAAAACAGAGATATAACAAAGCAGCAACATGTTTCTGGCTACCAGCTCGGCAGTCTGAATGAGACTAATATAAACCACAAGAGAGAATGATATCCACTTTCCATATACTACACAATTATTTGGGAGAAATAAACTGAAAGATTAGGATTATAACTAGACAAAATATTATCTTATTCAAGATTTATCATTTGTGCCCAATTTGTAGCTCTGAAGTGCTTCAGAGCACTGGAGATTCTCTGGAGGGCCTCTCACATTCACATCACTGGAAACTGGTTGAGTAAGTTTGACTGCAAGGGGTTTTGCTAACCAGGAAGGGACTAAATAAACGACTTCCCCCCCCCCCCCAAAAAAAAAAAAAAAAGACTTGCTCATTTCTGCAAATATAAATGGGGAAAAATAAACTGACATTAAACTAGTTTTTAAGGAGTACAAGTCTCAAATAGCTTGTAATAATGTCCTAATTACTGTGGATAACTTCTACCAGTTTGAGACATTCCACTCTGCCCTCAGCTCAAGCTATTTACTATGTTGGGAGTTTTTGTTGGTTTTGTTTTTACTTACTAGGTTTGGGTGCTCAGAATAGGTTTACATTTGAAAAGATCAGTTAAAGGAAAATAAACTTTCTAACATCAGTTAGGCAACAAGTATCTCTCCACAGCTTGATCGCTTCATCATGAACTCGATGGTAGTGCTTAACTGTTAGAGGATGTAGGTAGAAGGGCACCGTTATGAAGTATGCCTACTGTTTAGATTTCTGTCGGAAGAATCCTAGCGAGCAGAAAGACATTTCTCTAATAATACAAAGAACAATATGCCTAAGACCAGCTTTTCAATGTCAAAGAAGAAAAATACATGTTATGTAGGATTTCTGAAGGGCAGAGAAATTGAACAAACTTGTAGAGAATTCAGAATAGAGGGAAAAAACAGTTAAAAAATGTTAGATAAATACAGTTACATAAGAAGAAACACCTGTTAGAACACATGTTAAAATGGGCCTGGCTTAACATGTTTGCATGAACAATATTTCAACTCTTGAAGCATCTTAAGCCCTTACTCTGATCAATTTATTAAAAATCACAATGATCTTGCAATAGTTGATACAGTAACATCAATCACCAAACTTCAAGATCATCCAGCAAGTACTAAATAATTTCCACTTACATTGGCATATTAAGGAAAAAAAGAGTTCCTACAACTTGCATTAAAAAAAAATTGATTTAAATTAATCAATTAAAAAAAAATTGTTATAACATTAAATAAAAACCAAAAATGAACTATTACAACTAAATTATACAGATTATTCCACCTGTGTTTGTACTTGCCTAGCAAAACTTTAGCATCTTCTACATCAAAATCTCCATCTCCATCAGCATCATAAATACCAAGCTTGCCTAAAAACGCAGAGACAGGAGGAGGAGAGAATTAGGAATTCAAAATTTCAAAACTTGATTGCAACACAGTGTTTTCAATATGCAGTCATTGACTATCAATGATAGGCTGCTTCCATACTTTTTTTGATGATTTAGCCCTGCTTGCTTAACCACCTGCTTAAATTTCCTGGAAAAAATTAGAAATATTTTAAGTTCCTTTCTGCACTTCCTAGACTTTATACTGAATACAGGTTAATATTTTTCAGCACATTTCTTTTCGTGCTTGCAGATTGTAAAACAAATATATAATTCAATGATGCACTTTATCTGAATGTGCTTTGCTCAGAATAAAATTTAACTTTACAAGGAACATTCAACAAGTTCAAGCAGGGAAAAAATAATTAAAAGAAGAATCAATCAAATAATCATCATTTGTTTGCAGTTTATATGCTGCTTGACATTCTACACTCTCAGAAAAAAGATAGCTATATTGTTTTAGTTTCGGTGCTATGTTAATAGAACAGAAGCAACCTACTTCTTGGACAAAGAAATAATATTCCTAATTTTGTCAGCGACTATATGACATTTAATGCAGCCAAAAAAGTTATTCCTTTAAACTAGTCCCTTTAAAGTATAATCAAAAAAAGATTTTTATAAGTGACTGAGGCATCATATGTCTCGTTTTTCTTCTGTTTTTGAAACTGTAGCTCTACCAGCCTTGGATATAAGCAAAAGGAGAACCCAGTTTCTCTTCAAAAAGAAATTTTACCATAGAATTGTGGTATTGAGCATTAGGTGTATCTTGGGATCAGCAAGTGAGTAGCGATCTAATTAGTGTTGATAAAATTCAAGCTTAACTATTAATAGGACTGTAACTCCACATACTGCCTGTGGAAGGACTCTGTAGGACCTTCCAGTTTGTCAGTTAATTATTAAATTTTTCACCATCTTTAAATGGAGGCAGAACATGACTTCTATTAAAATATATGAAAAATAATTCTTAATATGGTACTTATAGAATTTAGAAATCAGTTTTGTGGGGAAAAAAAAAATCAGACTTGGGTCTAGAATGGACAAAAATAAGGTCATCACCATCGTAATGAAGCAATCAATCAGAAAGGACCTTTATTGGTTCACGGTTAAACACTATAGACAGAATAAATGCAATACACTAGGAATAAGAATTGTATCAAGAACAGGAAGAACAACTAGAAAGAAAAGAAATGGCTGAGTTTTTCATGTCATTGTAGAAGAACAGTAACTTTTCTTTCTTTTCAAATTAAAAATATGAAAAATAAAACAAAGTTTCTAGCCAAGGGACAGTAAAGCAAGTTTATTTCTCTAGTATCCTACCTTGTAGTACCTCTGATAAGTTATAACGGAAATCCTTTGCTTTGGCTGCATGCATGGTAAAAATATAGAAACCATTATTCACATCACTAGACCCAAATAAGTTTCCAACTAGAAACTTTTCTTAAAATTAGTACAGATCAAAAATCATGTACCAACAGACCTGTAAAACTGTAAAGCTTGTAAAACCAGCAGTTGTAAAACTGCATGTTGAAGCCTGCAAGATCAGAGATAACAGTTCTATCTACGGACATACATCTTCATATTTGAGACATGAAACCTACTGTCATTTTTGCCCTTGGATACTAACAATAGTATCTTAATACAGTCATGTCATGATATAACAGTCAGTGTTATATGTTATATTCAGCTGAAAAATGAGGTCATTCTACTGCTGATTCACAAGAAGATGCCTGACCAGTCATCCTTAACATAGTAAACACTGTCCATCAAAGGGACAGTAACATTAGCCACCCAATTTTAACCCACTGAAGCAAGTTTCTCAGAGCTTAAACTGAAACAAAGCATCTGTACTAAAAATTTCAAATGAACTACTGCATACATTTTACAAACAGATGAAAAATCTATCCTTGAATATTTCTTAATTGTTTAGTAAATGCAGTATTTCAATAGAGTGGGTTTTCCACTTTTATTAGAATTCCATTTTAACATCAGCTTAGAGTCCAGCATTAAAATGCACCTTTTGAAGCACATTGCCTATTCTTATTCTTATCTTGTAGGTCATCTCCAAACATGGCAGTAGTCAATTTACCTAGACAGTTATGTGCTGCTCTGCAGCATCTAAACTAAAGTTTGATATTTTTGTTTGTTTTCTGAAACGTAAAAAGGCCTCCATTTAATGCATATCACTCAAATTATTGGAAGGATCTTAGTATATTTTATTAAGATATAAAATTCTTACCTAGAACTTCTTCATAATCTATAAGTTCAAACCAAACAACTGCTACTGATGTCCAAACTCCCAGTAAAGCAATTACCATAAACCAGGTGAAAAATGAGCTTCCAGAGAGGCCTTCTTTCTTTCCATTCTTGCTTCCTCCATGCTTAGTCTCTGCCAAAATAAGATTCACAAATACAGAAAATGGATTTGAATAAGAAGTTATAAAACTGTTAAGATTGAGCATATAATTAGAATTTGGTCTTTGAGTAATTTTTTTACATCACCTCTGCTACTTGCTTTTTATATCACTGTAAATTACAGTGGAGAGCTCAATGACTATTTAAGTAGTAAAAGTCCCTATAATCAACTAAACACCAAAAAAATTTTTAATTTGTTTTAATTACTTATTTGGAAATCCCTCCTTCTTCCCTATTACCATATATTTATACAAAGTTTAACACTTCTGACATATTTTGCATTTGTGTGAACACTTCTCAGACTGCCACCAGAGAGCAATACAACCAGCACAGTTTTGAAGAAAAGCATTTCTTCACAAGCAATGAAGAGTTCCAAAGCCAGTTATTGCAGCGAGTTAGCTCATGAAATCCACATGAAAATTCCAATAGCCTAAAAAGACTCTAAAATCTAAACCATATTAAGGGTAAGACCCCAAATTCAGACACTCTACCAAATAAAAGTATCTTCTCTGGTGTTTCGAATCAAGCAAAGAGATCCACTACATGCTGAGTACTTTTAGACTTTTGGTCCTTGACTTGGAATGAACAGATTAAAGGATGCTATAGATACTGAATGCAAACCACAACTTCATTTACAACAGCATGTGTGGAAAGTCAGTATATATAAATATATAGTGGTTATAAACAAAACACTGGGGGAAGAAAAAGGCCTCAACCTAGCATGTGGGTTGGGGGTTTCAGATCTGTGCCACCACTAGAGGAGGTGTAAATTGCTTGATATAGTTTAGAATCATTTTAAGTAAAGAGGGATACAACTAGTAAATGTATATCCAAAAAAGAAATCTATGGCCTTTCTCAGTCTGCTCTGCTGCCTCCTGATACCTACCACTGCAAGGCAGGCACTTGGCCACATTTCAGGTCTACCAGCCTATTCTACTTCGTTCCTTCTAAGCATTGGCCTTTGCCAACCAGCCACATTCAGTCCTACTGCTAGGACAAACTGGGTCCAGCAATCCATTTCTAAGTTGCAAACAAACTGCAAAAAATAACCATACTGATTTACTTACTCTCCAAAGAAAGCAAAAGAAATCCCCCTGACCTATGCCATTTTGACCACAGGGGAAATTTTGTTTTTCACTCTGCAAATGATGATGATCAGATATTCAGTTATAAGTAGAAAAACAAATGCTCTCAAATAAACATGACTAGAAGTGGGAAATGTTAAAAGAAGTTGAGCATGAGGAACAAAATAGAAATTCCAGTATTAAGTAGAAAGATAGAAGACCATGATGACACGTCTCAAGCCCAGAGAAACAAATATTTGAGTAGTATCTATCAACACCTTTAAAACAATCTATAATTCATCCAAAGCTCAAAATTCACTATTACTCTTAATGTTTTACAGATATTTTCTTAAACCTTCAGAAGACCACCTAAACCTCCCAAAATTAAAACAATGCAATTAGAAGCAACTAATAACTATTCTGATCTCAATCACATGCATACACTTCAAAATCACTGCAGAGTAAAAATACATTTACATATGGTTACTATAGTAATTATGAATAATTATCTAACACATCTTGTTTGAGTGTTGCCTCATTTCCTCAAAGGGGCCAGAAAACAGTTGAAAACCAATAATTCAAGCTAGCTATTGGAGTAAATAATGGAGGCTATTTTCTTATCTATGTTAAAATATTTGAGAAAAATCTAATTGTCATATTTTGACACAATAAGAGAGTTGATTTTACCATACTAATCGCAGATAATAATGTTTGATATATTTATCAACACTGATCATAGAAAAAAAAAATTCCCTGAACGCCTAAGAATCAACACGATTGTACTTTAGAATAAAATGGAGTAACTTTAAAAGAAGAGTTGTATAGAGACTGATGACTTAATTTGCCTATTTCTGTAATACAAATTATAGAGAAGGGCTTTCAGACTCTGCTTTTCAACAGGACTGCAGCTGTTCTGAACTAACCTTTTAGTATATTCATTGTGCTATATACTGAGTTCAGACTGAAAAAAAAAAAAAAAAAAGGCTCAGCTCAGCCCTTATCAGCCCTTACTGGTATACTATATTAATGAAAACACATTCTTCATTAAGATTACTCATGACTAAGATCGAATATCAAATATTTAGTTTCTTTTCTCTTTTAAACACAATGTTTCCTTGGTACAGACCTTCCAACAACATTTAAAGAGAAACCAAGACACCTTAAGCTTTCATCAGTATATACATATCACTACTGCACAATACCCTAGTTATATGTTTGTGCGAAGTTATGATGAGATGTGGGAAAGATGTGCAAGTAACTTGAAAATATGGGCAAAGGCAAGCAGTGTGTGATAACACCTTCAGAAATATGATCGACTGTATATAAAAAGTGTTTAAAACACTACTGAATTGAAAAATTTAATATTCAGAAATAAATAACTATGCTATATAACAGCAGAACTTCACTACATCTGTGTTCCAGTGCAGTCTATAGTCAATGAAAACTTTACACATATACATAATATTTAATAAGAAACTTTTAGGCTAAATATTCTAGGATACAACTTTGTTTTAGAGCAAACTATACATTAAAAGAGGCAAACAGAAAAGAGAATCTTATTGGATTTCATACATCTTCATTTACTTTACTGTTGTTGCTTTACTGCTATTTGTCTCTGGAGAAAAGGCTTTACACAGCAGAACAACAGAACAGGAAAATGAAAAAAAATACAATTATTTAAGTAATCAAGCATAACTGCTCCATATTTTTTCCAATCTAGAAGACTACTTCAGGCAATTCCTTCAAAAGCAGATTCTACTATAAAAATATCCTTCATGGCAGTTGCAAAGTTACATGTTTATGCTGTGGCTTCCTAGATTACAGGAAAATTTGTTTCAAAATTCTTGAAAAATTCTACTACGAATTTAACCACAGCAGCTTTATCAGGTAACACTTCAGTATAAACAGAAGTTATGTAACACAGACTTCATCTATGATCTGAAAAGACAACCCTACACGCAGAGTCAGGACAAAAAACTGCAAGCCGTTATGGAATATTGACTCTGGATTTGAACTCATTCCAGATAATTAATTCTAAATTCAAGTCCTTTCTCTGCACATACTGCCAGCTATGTCAAAAGTAGGTCACTTTCCATATCTGGTAAGCCTTTGCTTACACCACCAGATGTCTTTATGCAGACATCATAAAGTCTTAAATTGTGCTGGATTCCTCAATGGCAATTTTTTTTTACTATATTTTTTTTTTAAGTCCTATACCTCACCCTCCCCCAAATTAAGAGTCATGCACAGATAAAAATGTATGAAAAAGTTTTTCCATTTACTTTAGTTTACCTTAAAAATTCTCAGTAATTTGGTATACTTCAAAAATAACTTTAAGTCAGATATTTGCATGCAAAATAAAAATGTCTCTTATTTTAATGTGTGCTACTCAGGCAAAGACTAAGTTGCAGTTCACCACCTGCCATAAACCCATGAAATACCACTACTTCAGAAATCATTTAATCAAGAAAACAGAGGCAGCCTGTGATGCAGACTAAAACAGTTAACTAGCTAGAAAACAACAACATACCACAGTAAGCTAGTTGTTTTGCCAATTACAAAGACAGACATAGCCAATATATACAACTATGCACCTTTCATTTGTTCACCAAAAGGTTAGAATTATACCTGTGTCGTCAGCCATAACATTAATGCTTGATTTCCATAGGTAAAATAAGTGTACTGGTATCCAAAAATCAATGTCAAAGGTGGAATAAGAAATGTTTTATCTTCACTCTAGTCTTGTGACAGGAGCAAAAAAGTTTCCTAAAGCTAGCTCAGTTGGAACCTGAAACTGGACCCAACTGAAAACTCTCCTCCAAATCTATTTTTAGAGCAGTCATTCTCATGAGCCAGATGCTTTTCAGAACACATATGGCAAACCAGTGACGCTCACTTTCACTCACTCCTCTTACCAGAGCATGCTGGATAGCGGACTCTTTCTCTTCCCCTTCATCCTTAAGCATCAAACACAGCAGCAAAATGAAACTGAACAATCGTAGTGCAGTATTTTTGCAGCAATATCTGCCTCAGTGCCCAAGTTCTAAAACCCAAACAGCCTGAGCTGTGCTGACACTAAACCCGTCAGCATAAACTGAATCACGAGTCCGGACACAAAGCTTGTCTGACTGCATTTGTTAAGTTGGCCCTTACCCAAGAAACTTTCTCCATGTTGGCACTCCCCTACCAGGCTTCCCTAGTATGCTGTATAGACCACTTGTTCGAAATTTGTTAACTACATTAGCCATAAAAGACAGCTAATGTCAAGGAATGTAGCTCTGAGTCTTCTAAGAGTTACTTGAAATCAATGACATGCACTCTTACCACAGAATTTTCAGCTCAGAACCATTCCCCTAGTATACCTCAAGTTTGCCCCAGCAGACCCAAAGGGGAGCTACTGACAATTTTGCCACAGCAAACCAGAATATAGCCTGCTTCCCAATAGTGCTGTATACTGCAAGCCATAAGGGTAGAACAAGCAAAAATTCTGTTTATTTGTTAAAAGGAGCAGTGAGTTTTATTTTGCTTTGTTTCCTCCCTTCCCAAAAATGGTTTTAACACTAACTCATATCACCCCTGCTTTAAATTCTGACAATATGCATGCTACCTTTATCATTTAAAGCTAAAACAAATGATTAATGATCAACCTACCCTCCTTTTCTTAAGGGACAGAAAAGGAGGAAAAAAACCCTGCAATAATACACTATTCAACATTTTTACATCTTACATTTCGGCAAACTTTTTTTCCCCACTGCCTTTCAATCAAAAGCCAACTCCTTTTTTTTTTTTTCCTTTAAAAACATGAACTCATTAACAGTAGTCCTGATGAAAGCTTTAGTACCTACTACTCAACCCTTCCCCCACAAACACACACCCTTTTTTAAATAACATAGCTGTCAGGTAGATGGAGAAAACAGCAACACGTTACAGCTACTTTGAAAAATAACATAGACCTCATAGTTTTAAGAGCTAAGAACTATTCCCAAAATACAATTCCCAATAGCTCAGGGAAGAATAAAAGTCAGAAATAATCCCCAAAAGAGTTTAAGACTTGTCTAATAGATGTAAAGAAACTAAGGGTAATTGATTCTATAATCAGTGAATCTTTTAACTATTCTTTAAAGCCACTTGAATACATGGAACAGAACAGATGTTTTAAGAAAGGGTTTGTAACTAGCATGTTTCAGCAACGTACATAAGGCACAACTGATTTATAATAAAATAGAAGGAAAATTTGAAAAATGGAGAAAAGTCACCTAATACATGGAAAAAGCAACAGCTGGTAAAGAGGAACCACTTAAAGTGCAATAACATGTAGTCTGTTGCATATGAAACCAATATTGTTTTGACAGATATAATATTAGGCAATTTGTTGCAACTTCATTTTGGCCACATCTACATTTGCAGATACTGCATCTTAATACAAGTGGATTCATAGAGCAAACAACCGATGCTGAGAACCTATTTCTGGGGGTTTACTTCAAACTAACTTTAATCTGGCTGAATGTCCATAAACAGCTGAAGCATATCTTTCCACTTCATTTCATTTCATTCAAAAATAACTCAATATATTCCGAGCCCACTCCACAATGAACAAAAGCAGAGTTAGCGGAGACAGTCAAGAAATTCATTTCAAATGTGCACTCCTGATCTGAACACACTAACCCACATACATAGACCTTTAACCAAGTACCCACAGCTTTAGCTTGTGCCATTTAGAGTGAACTGATTACAAGAACATGTATTTCCAAGAAGTTTTGTGAAAGATGCAAGTTTAAATTGGATAGATATGTATTTAAAATAAAATTCAAGATTGGGATTGTCTAACAGAACAGATGTCTCACGAGGTCTTCTATAGTGTTCAAATGCTTTGACTACTGATTTGTTTGTTGGTTCTTCTTCATATAACTTCAACTCAAATGCTCCAATGACACTCAAAATTAGTATTATTCACAATACTTGTGTAGATGTTTTGAGTTTGAAAATTATTTTCAAGTTGATTTTGCTATAAAAACAAATGCCACGCTACTTAATTTTATTTCAGAAAAGCATAATTGAGAGTTAAGATTTCAAAAAACAGCAGTAGTCAATTCTACCCATATATCACTAGTAAAGTACAAGCAAAGAAACTCAGACAAAAAGACATCAGCTATGAACACAAAAATAAAGACAGGCTTCAAAGCACCAAGCTAAGATCTTCTAATGTACATAATTATTTCTCAGAAAGGTAGATTAGGACATGATATGGAAGCAGTTATGGATTATCACATGAAGAAAAGGCTGCATACCAGCATGGAGTTACCAGAAATTAGAAAAACACAGTAAAAAGAAAAATAACAGAGCACTAATCTAAGTAGAAAAATATCTAAAAATAGCACTTCAGGAGTAAAAACCATACAGCAGCTAGCTGATAGGGAAATTATAGAATAAGTTTGTTTTAAAAGCAAAATTCAGAACTATAAAAAACAGATATGGGAAAGATATTAAAAGAACTAAAATAAGTTTCAATAAAACCGTCCTACCACGAATAATGCTGAATTAGTAGCAATGGAAAGGTAGAAAACATTCTCTCTTGTGTGAGCGTGGCCTAACACTGCTTGGCATTTGTGTCAAATGATCCTTTTAAATATTATGAACAGATAAAAACAACGGTAGCAAACAACTCCCAGTAATAAAATTGCAGCCAAGTATATTGCTCATTTTTTTTCATGAGGGTTTTTTAGGGGGAGGTCAGTAAGAAATATTTTGAGTGAAATATCTACTAAAGGGATGTTGAGAACAGTCTCTGTTGAGACTGTTCTCTGTCTCTGCAGAGACTCTGTCTCTATTTTCCCCTGTCCTATTAAAAGGAGAGCTATTTTTTCCCTTAGTAACCCAGCCTTGCTGTTGTTTTTAATCTCATGATTGGAGAAGGCCTCTGAAACATGACAAAATGATACTCCTTCCTATTGTGAGAAAAGCTATATATATATAAAAAAAAAAATAGATACACATACTTTTTTGTAAATATTTTTATCTTAAAGCTCAGACTCATAAAGCAATCTTTTGGACTGCTCCACTCAGAGAACTCCACACAGAACGCTGATTGGAAGTGCTACACTGAGGTAAAACAGACTTTCATCTTTAATTTTCACTCAGTGCACCAAAGGTGAAATCATACACTTTTAATGGTAAAATCTGAGTTTTTATGTGCTTTTATAAAATGTACTTCAGCAAGCTGGGGAAGGGTTGGTGTTTTGTCTCTGGTTACATTACAAATAGAAGGAAGATATTTACTAAAATGCTGATGGTATCACTGAGAAAATATACCAATCTTAAATTTCCACAAATATCCGTACAGTTCAGTTTTAATATGTTGAAAGTTGTACAAAAAATGACAACAAGGTCTTTACAGATAAGCTCTAACATTTACGATAAAAGTTTATATTTAATAAATGAAATACAAATTCTTTGTGATACAAGATTTATTCTTCTTCATGGTAACTAAGAAATCTTCCTCAGCATTGCAACCTTAAAAAGAAATTAGAAAAAAAAGAAGTTGTGTTTTGCAGGTTTCTCATTTAAAAAAAAAAAATCTAGTCTATATGGTTACAAAGATATCTGTGCAAATTATCCAAGGACTTTAATAAGCTAAATTAAAAATCAGTTAGGAACAGAGAAATGCATTGAAAAGAAAGAGGTATGGTTCAGAGAAAACACAGAGACCGAGACCTAAAGCTGAAATAACAAACACTTCTCTTCATGTGAAAGGGAAAATTTCAGGCAGGTAACTATAACATCCAGTCACCTCCAGGATCAGATAGCACTGGATGCATGTTTGGGATGCTAAACGTACACACTTTCACCTCTTTTTGCACATGAGTACCCTACTCCTGTAAAAGTTTAAAATCACATTCATTTATTATTTTGCAGGCTTTATTTCTGCCCTGTATACAAGTGCAGGAGTAGATACAGCTGAAGAGAGACAGGGCATCAAGACTAGGATAAACTGGAAGGATAGAAGAAGACAGAGAGACATGAAACACCAGTTACGGATAAACAGTGGGCATTATTTAGTCTGTAATAGCAACTATACAATCAAGCTCAAAATGGACAATGTGGTTTGCAAACACCCAAAAGGAGATACTTTGACTGAACAGCTGAGAGTCTAGTTAGAAGCAGAAATTAAACTTTTTTTATGTTACATTAGTATAAAAAGGTGCAGGTACAACAGAACAAAGGAAGAGCCTAATGATCAAAAGTTTAAACAGGATTCAAAGAGAGATGGACAATCCTTTTAAAAACTCAGTCCATTTCTGAATACAAGCCATTACAGCTAAAAGTACTTTTAAGTCTATAGTACTTTTCTGGCTCACAAGAAGTATCACAATATTTAGAATAGTCATTTAGTTGCAAACTAAGATGATTTATTCTCAAGAAATGGTAATTACTTTTTCTTCAGAAAAATTTCAAATACAAAACAAGACTACGATTATCTTCTGGTTGACTGAAGTCAAGCCTCATTCCTAGCTTTTTTTAATTATTATTTATTTATATTTATCCTAACTATAGACAGTAAGCAAATCCTGATTGTTTTCCATTTAAGTGATTTCTTCTAAAATACACACTCAAAAAATCAGAAAATTCACTCAGAAAGAAATCTACTAATAAGAGGAACATCATGAGAAAGATTAGCTTTTTTTTTTTGCTTTTTTAATAACAGAAGACTTTTGTCAAGAGGCAAGCAGTCATTAAAGACAAAAAGTAACTTAGTGGGGAATTATATCATATGATGTTGTAGTTTTGTAAGGCTTGAAGAGACTTTATTTAAATTTTGCACAACAGTGAATTCTACTTGCAGTACTAGCTCCGTACTTTTCAGCGAGGTTTGGAGATACCAGTTGCCTGCCATCATAAGAGCTGCCGCTGTTAACATTTTCCTTTAGGGTTTGATTTATCCAACCATAACTGCTCAAGTCAGAGGAGGCAAAAATGAGTGCAGAGATATATGTTAATAAGAAAAAAAGACTGATTCTGCATCTACTTCATTTCTAAAGGTGCTGGAAAGATTAACACTTTTAAAGGCCAGACAAATTTTGTCCAAGCCATGTGACATTTCTTTTTCTTTTTGGTATTCAGACAACCAACTTTTTTTGGAACAGTTCTTCAGTCAAGATATAGTGTAAGGAAAAATACATACACATGCACACGCACTTTAAGTGACCAACAATGACACTGCTTACCACTTGAAAGATTTTATAGCAGCTATCAACAAGGAATCATTTAAAGGAATATTAAATGCATCCATCACCTACCATGTGAGTAATTTGGATTACTTATTCTTTTAAACCTTTTGTTCACAATTATGACAAGTTATAGATATTACAGTAACAGACTTAGAGAGTTAACACTTCAGGAAAAAACTGTACTGTAAAGACAGAACAAAAATATTTTGTGTTATCTCTTTACGTAACCTAGACAGATTTGAATGAAAAAGTAAACCTTCCTACATGCTATGGTATTTTCCATAGAGACATCAGTGATATTCTCAAGTTTTGTTTTTATCCATATACACACACGTATCCCTAATATAAATAATGTCCAAAACTGAAGTTAGAACTTTGCTCTTCTAATCCTGCTGGATTCAGGCTTAGTTTTCAGACCCCTTCCTACTCTCTCCCCCTCTTTCCAGTCCCGCCACTCCCCCCATTCTAACTTTTAGATCATAAAGGTCAAGCCAAAAAATTGAAGGTTAAGGCTACAAGCTTAAGAAGAAATTTTAGCTAGTCTCTTGATACAAGGTCAACATATCTGACCTTTATTTATACGACTGATAAGGAGATAAAATTAAGTCATCTTCAAAATTAAAAACAGATTTAAAGATTTTTAATGTCTGCTATTTTGCCTATTCAGCTCTCTTCCGCAGAAAAACTAAAAATAATAAAATTTAAAATTACACAGTCTACCTATCTTGTATTTAAATGATTGAATGTGGCCAATATTCCCACATAATTATTATGTTAATTAAATATCTGGTTGTATTGAGACCATAGCAGAGTGCAGGAAAGGTAATGTGTAGAGGAAATAAAAGAAATATTTAAGCATAGAATATGCAAACCCTGCTGGTGGTGACCTTTAAAAAAAGTTTCAACTATATAAAGTTTGAAATTCTCAATTTTGCATATAGCATGCTGGCATTAATTTTAGGGTATTTTTTCCTTGTTCCATTTTCCTATTCTGTAATGTGGGTCACGTCAATACATTTCAACAGCAAGTCCCAATTAAGCCACAGAGGAAAGAAACCAGGTGATGTAGTTTCACTTCTTTCAATTTTTCCCGTGGTTTGAAGGCATTTCAGATATAACCAAATGAAACTCTAGTTGACAAACAAGTACATACAGCTCTGCTATTCATTGATTTCCGCTCACAGAAAAATATAGAACATCTTAGAATTCTTTTTTAATGGCTAAAACTTGTCAAGTTTTAATTCGGACACTAAATCAATTTAATTAGTTTCTTGGAGGTGCTATGCATCCGCAGTTCCTACAGAGTTCAAAAGAACTTGTAGGTGTCTCTCACAGTTAATCATAATGTAGTTTTGGATCTATATATAGTTTTTAAAATATGTTGTTAGAAGATCTCAATTGCAAAAGTATCACTTTTTTTCACAACTCACTTGTTCCAAAAAAAGGATACTGTTTCCTCCAATTACTATGGACAGAAGTACTTCCACAGTTACAAACTCCTGCCTAAAACATTTTTTATAATATTAAAAAAAAAAAAATTAACTACTAAACCCAGGATGAACTGATGTATGGTACATTAGTAATTAACTGTTGAGTATCAGTTAACTAGAACCTCAGCAAATAAATTTTGTTAAACACGAAAACTGCTGTTCAATAGTTAAAAAAAAACCTAGCTATAAATTGTTTTATAAAAAAGCCATCAAACAACTTTGAAGCATTTGTTACACTGGGTAAGTACATTCATGGTAACAGTGCAACTGCATGTCAAGGAAAGACAAAGATTTGTTTCACTGAAAAAGTTTTAGCAAAACTGAATCACACACACGCTACAGTCTGCTTAAACTTAATATATACATATCCACATACTTCATTTCCAGTGTTTTTTAAAGAAGTTTAATAGAGTTATGATTTTTCACTTCAAAGCACATCCCAAAAAACTTTTCCATGCAAACAGCTATAGCCCATAGGATGCACTTAGGAAAAAGATTGCTGCAGGCTATCACACAGGTTACCAGTTTGCCATCTTCATCAGGAAACAACCACTTGGGGTGAATCAGAACTTCACTGCACAAGTTCTCTACAATGAAGAATTAACATAAAAATTAGCACAGAAACAGTTTTTACATGTTTCAAAGTGATTCAGAAATGTTCAGCTGAAAACTATTTTTTTTCTTTTCATACAGATGACCGATAAAGGTATCAGTTCAAAGAAACGGCAATATTGAAATCTCACTCCTTTATGCACTTTGTAATTAGGAATATCCTTAACACATATGCCTTTTAGTGCTAATAATTTTGTTGTCTTTACTGCAGCACTTAAATATCCAGCAATCACTTTAGCAGATCCAACCAAACTCTTCACCTTTCACGTTCATGCCACTGCTCCACAATGACATAATTGAACATAAAACTGCAGATTCAATTTCGCCCTCTCCCGGTGCCCAGCCATTCATTATCACCTCTCCCCTTCTGCCCAAACTACTTTTCATAAAGATTTGCACTGAACCAGACTGGGGAAAGATGGAAAGTCAACTTGCAGCTTGATCAGTTTCCTTATTTGGTTCATCAAGCACCTTTGAAGCTGGTAGTGCAAGCACAAAGAAGGGGAATTGAAAAGAGGAAGACTGCAGAGCCACCTCACACTAGACTGAGCTGAATGTGTAACTATAGCACTCAGATCTCAAGAGATTCAACTCCATCATCCCAATATGATACACATATGATATCTGAGCTGAGTCTAGCTACCAGCCCCAACAGGGAATTTATTCTGAAATTTTAAAAACTAAAATCTGAAAGTTGTCAATGTGCTTCACCCTGATTAGACATCCATTGCCTTACTAAGGGCAAAATGAACAGAAAACTTATACACAGGCAGTCTTTGCTGATTTTCATAGCTACAATATCAACAAGATTTCAGAAGTTACACAGATGCATATTCCACATTCATGAGCAGATTTTAATTTCACTGTAAAATTAAATCCATTTTTGCCAGGAGAGGGTAGATGAAAAAAAAATACTCTGCAGTTTTTTTGCTGTACACAAGTAAATCTGCACAACTACTCTGGAAATTCAAAGTGCAACCCACATATTTTAATTAAAGTATTACGCATATGACTGTAAAACAAGCAGGTTCTAAACAAGAAGTCCAAGATGGTACACACTACAATGCAGAAAACACTAGTAATCTGTATTCTAGATAGTATAACTCAGATTAACAACCATCTGCTTTCCCATGACTCCTTTTCTACTAGGGATGGCTTTTTGCAAACAAGCTTGTGGTTTTGACTTGCTTTGTCCTGGTACACTTAGGAATCAATCCTGAAGACTAAAAGCAATACCTTCTTGAGAGAAAGAGAATGAGAGAAATCCAAATATCAGACACTATGAAAGAGCATGTCATAAGAGCATATGCTGTGTTCAAATCGATTCTTTTTCCTTGCAGAGTTCTTACTGGCCCTGGAAGTCAGTTACTGCACCATTCAGCAGCTAATAGCATACAGAAAATTTCATACAGATAGACCTAAAAGTTGTCTTTTCAGCATTTAGTGGTCATTTAATTCAAGTTCCAGACAAATGAATGAAGAGGTATATCAAGGACTCACTATTCCAATGAAAATCGGCTTCTCCATGCAGAGGCCTTATATGAAAAAGCAATAATCAAAATAGAATTTCTTGGGAATACCTAACTGTTTTGCAATCTTAAGAATGTTATTAACATCACTTTCATTTAATCCAAGATAAGAAAATTGATCTGTATGAAAAGAATAACTGTCTCAAGTTCTGTAAAGGACTTTTAAAAAGAAGAAAAAAAATAGAGGGAACAGCAAAGTGGTCAGTCATTTCACTGATTGCACTGTTGCAATACACCATGTAAATTACAAATCTCCACAGAAGGGGTACTGTTAACTAAAAAAGAATTAATATCAGCACAAAACTGCCTTTGGAAAAGGAGATCAAGTCAACTTAAATGCATAAAAAAATTAAAGAAGTTAAAGATCAGGAAATGATTGAAAAGGGGTTAGATTAAGGGACCTTAGAAAGTCTAAAGGATGAGTTAAACAAGTTAAATGTTTGGCAATACATGCTTTTTGGAGACATAAGGAAATTACATGGTTAAAATAGGAAAAAGTGAAATCAGATGTGTTCTGGGATCTTGCAAAAAAAAAAAAGAATTGGGTATGTCAGTGATTGAGATTATCTTCTATTATGGAGATTAAGGAAAAATTATCCAAGCAACAGTGGAATCATTTGACTTCAACTGTGTAATGCACAGCTTCAGAAGTAACAGAGGTAGGTAAAATAATTTTATACAAAATACACTTGTCTGTAAATATGTTTTCACTCTACTAGCTAGAAGAATTTAAGCAGTTTGGACTGGTAATGTCTTGTGTCAGAAATGAGGTTTCATACAATGCCTAGAATAGTGGAGAACCCTCCATTCAAGCGCATCATTAGAACTACAAAGAAAATAGACAGCAAGTATTGCACAATTATACAATCACTGATAATTATGTTTGTTTGACTTTAAGTCCTCACTTGTGTAGTATAAAATGAATGATACTCACAGAGAAGCATGAAGATAGATGCCTAACCATTAGCACTCTTACTGCTGCAAGCTATCATGTCTTATAAACTCATTTATATTTTTTAATCCATCTGTATTTTATAAGCAGTTAGGCTGCTGACCCTCACTCTTAATGGAAAGCTTCCTCAGAGCCATCTGTGAATCCTCCAAACATTTCCAAATTTCCTGCCTCATGGAAGTTATTCATGACCAGCTTATACACATTTGTTCCTATACCAAAACTGTCCTTCATCTCATGAAGTTCTAAGTAATAGCCAATGCAAGTATCCAATGCTTCATTTAGCTCTGAAGATCATTTTCCTCCTTTTGAGAAGCCACAGTTTTTACAATGGGTTCTGTAGGCTAGGGACAGGAAGCCAGACTTTCCAGTAAAGATACTAAGGAACACATGCTTTCCTGCTCTAAGTACTCCAAAACCGTCAAATTTTGACCTGTTTTTTGCTTCTGTACTCCAGATTAAATCACTGGCACATACATACAATTTTGTAAATGCCACTTTCAAAGAAACTTCCACTACTAGCAGTACAAAGCTCAAATGCAAAAAGAAATTTTTGTACTAGGACTGTCTTATATTAGGACAGTTTTTAGTATATGACTTTTTAAAGTAAGAGGTAAGCTTCTCTTTCTAAAGGATGTTCAATTCCACTTCTGTCATTTCAATGAACCTAAAAACAGTTATATAAACACTACAATTAGAACTAGTTCAGATTTATTCTATGTGGATACCTAAAAACAGATTACTAAATTCAGATTCAGGCAATTCCTTAGGTGCTGAGATTTTCAGATGCACTGTCATCTTCACTGGTGTCACAGTCATGAGCAATGCTTTGGCAAGAACCCAAGTCCTCTCCAATGAACTGTTGTAAAAGTGAATACTACGACACTATCAGGAACTGCCTCAAACTTGAGGTTTGCATGCTTCACAATCTTAATTACTAGACGTCTCAAATGTCCTCATTTCATGTTCACATCTCTCAACTGTGGAATGCTTATTGGCTGCTGTGAAGACTCTCTGCTACTCTAGCTGTTCTTTATTCACACAGGAATCATCATCCATTACCTCTTTCTGCAGCTGCATGGTATTCTTAAGCAACTATGAAAATAACATCAGTTTCATGTCATAATTTCTACAGCTATCCAGGGATTTTAACTGGGGGCAGCTGAAACTAACAAAACATTGGTCTTAATTTACTAGGTTACATCTTGGGATTGTGCCCAACACTTAGACTCACACTGCTTTATACCTCTATATATAAGAATAAATAATGCGCCCCCTGTGCAACTACACAAACCAGGTATCTTAATACAAAGAGATAAGATTTTGCTCATGCTGAATATAAAAAGCTACATAATGCTTTTATACTTAGTCAGAGACTTAGATTCCTGACAAATTTATTTTTCAAAAGGTGACCAACCTTTGAAGTGATACTTAAGATATTATTAACAGTATAAAGTTTGAATCATCTGCAGCATTCAAAATTGTACAAGGGATGCATATTCTTAATACATTCTTATTGGAAATCTGTATTTGGCATGCTGCTTAATACTGGATGATGATCATTTGCCTCATGACTATCAAAGAATACCCTCAATCCAGGAAAAAGTGTAATATCGACTCTACAGCATATGCCAAAAAGGATTTTATTAAAAAAAAAAAAAAATCTCTGAACCACTGTAATATCATCTC
Source organism: Apteryx mantelli (assembly GCF_036417845.1). Taxonomy (NCBI): domain Eukaryota; kingdom Metazoa; phylum Chordata; class Aves; order Apterygiformes; family Apterygidae; genus Apteryx; species Apteryx mantelli. The sequence continues at coordinate 38,016,079 of NC_089979.1, forward strand.
TGAACTCTTTCATGCTTAAGTGATATTTGAAATCTTTTTCTCTCAATTCATCATGTGACTGGTAAATTAGTCCTATATGGTTCATCCTTTCATTAGCATTGTCATCCATGTTATTGCTATATTGAAAGAGCAACAACAGATACTACTTCAGTGTCATCATAACTTGTCATCACTGGGGCTCTGTGCAAGTCAAGCTCAAAACCAAATAAGTTATAATGAGCAAGCATTCTAACCTTTGTTAAGATTATTTCCTTCAATTACTGTAGTATACATGATTACACAATGATTTCCATAACCATATATTTTCCTCTCATTAAAGTATAATCTGCTATTCTTAAAAAAAATTAGTACCTATAAAGCTTTCCATATCTAAATTATCAACACATACTAGTTTATTAATAGTCATATTTGCCAAGCTGTTCTTTATTCGGGGGGGGGGGCGATAACCATCACAAAATCCCTTCTCTTTGCATTTTTCCAAGATTACTCCTATATGCCTCTGCACTTAAGTGAACCATCAAGTTAGATACTATATCTATGACAGATCCAATAAACTCAGACCATAATATGTTCCAGCATCTGAGTTTAAACACATAAATAACAACTGCTTCAGTAGCATCGGAGATACTGGGCATCGAGATTCTACTCCAGGCCTCTGAAAGAAAACATCAGAGTGCACTTCCCTGCAGACCCGAGATCCCTGCAGCTGTGAGACACTCTCGGGGTGACGACCCTGCCCGTGACTCATCCTGACCGTTCTGGGGGGAGTTTTCGAGTGGTGCGCCTCCATCCCCTCGGCCAGACCAAGCAAGTTTCTGCTCCACTTCAATTCCCGAGAAGGGGGACGGCCGAAACCCGAGCAGCAGATCTAAACCATCTGTTCCCGCTTCGCGCTGCCTCCAGGAGCTGACACGCAGCGCACAGCAAAGGCCGAGGGTGCGCGGGGCCGGCGGAGCCCCCCGGCCCGGCCCGGCCCGGCCCCTCCTCCTCCTCCCGGGCGGCCGCCCCCTCGCAGGCCCGACCGAGCAGCCGCGGCCCGCAGCATCCCGCGGGCGGAGGGCAAGGGCGGGGGAGGCTCCGCCGCTTGGCGAGGGCAAGCGAAGGCGCGTAGGGGCGGCATCGGCTCCGCTCCCGCTCCCCTACGGCTCCCCCGCCCCGGCACGCTGCCGCCGCCGCCGCCGGCAGCTCCTCGGCCCGGCGCCACCCCTCCCCGCGGCGCTGCCCTGCTTAGCGGCGGGAACCCCCTCCCCTCCCGTCCCGGCTTGGGAAGCTCCCCGCGAGGCTACGGCCCCCTTTGCCTTCCCCAGGGCGCCGCTCACCTCTCTTGGAGCCGGGGCTGGGGTTGCCACCGCCGCCTTTGGAGCCCTTGCGCGAGGCCATGGCACCTACTGTCAGGTAGCGAGAGGCGGCGGTTGCGCGCGCGCGGCGGTGGCAGCGGCCGGGGCGGGGCAAGGATGAGTCAGTAACCGCCGCCACCGCTACCTGCGCGCTGCGTGCGGGAGAGCCCTGCGGTCGCCGCCAGCGCCCGCCCCGCCCCGTCCTCCCGCCCTCCGCCGGCGCCCTGCGGACGCCCGCGGGCGCCACCCAATCGCGGAGCGCCCGCGCGAAGGAGGCGGGGCGCTGCTCGCCCCCGATTGGCGGCGGCGGGGACGGCGCTCGGCGCCGGGTGCGCGTGTCCGCCACGCTCCCCTCGCCGGCGGCTTGGAACGTGGCAACATGGAAGCGAGCGGGGGCCTCTCGCGAGCGTTCGACCGCGCGGCCGGACGGCGCCGCGCCGTGCCGCGGCGGCGCGCGCTCCGCGGTGGGGGAGGGGCCAGCCCGTGCCGCCGGGGGGCCGCCGCCGCGCGCTCCTTCGGCGCTGCCGCCCTCCGCAGCGACCTCGCTCCCCGCGCCGGGGGGACCCGTGCTGCCCCGCTGCCTTTCAGAAGGGGCTTGCGCCCCCGTGTGCCCCCCCAGCAAACACACACGCTCCGGGGGGCCCAGACGGGCGGGCGGCGGCGCGTGGCCGTTAGTCCTCGCCACGCGTGGGCTCGCGGGCGGCCGTTACAGGCGTGCCGCTGCGGCCGCGGTGCCCTTTGGCCCTGAGGGAAGGTGCCGAGGCGGCAGGCTTTCTCGCTGCTCGGCTATCTGGTATCTGGTAGCCTCTGAGGCGGTGGCCGGGCGGCCTCCCCCGCCGGGGTGGCTCGCAGCCCCTCTCTGCGGGGCGGCAGAGCCTTGGCACCGGCTTCGCGGTGCCGGGAATAGCAGACTTGCAAGAAACAAGGCTGGCTAAATGGAGGTCTATTACTTCAGTATTTGAGACTCTGCTTAAAACGTCTTGTCCTGTTTCTTAAACTGTCTTCCACTTTGTTCAAATGTTAATAATTCATCTATGCCCAGTTTATGCGAAATAGCTTGTTAACTCCTTCAAATGGCATTTTTTCAACCAACATGGTAAAACAGTTTAAAGTAGGTTACATTAACAGATAAATTCTCAAAAAAGCTTTTCAAATCTAAAAATATTTTAAATAAACTGTGACAAAATCAGTGTTGTGTGTTTTTTTTTTTTTTTAAACAGAAATTCTGGATTCTTCTTGTTACTCAATGATCTGGGATGCAACTTGCTTAGATAACAGTGTGGCATAACAGCAAAATACTTTTTAAACAATGACAACAACTAAAAAGTCCACTTTTGAGTCCAGAACATAACTACAGTGTTTCAGATAAAAATAAACAATGGTGAAAATTAGAGCTTTTGAAAACCCTCTACCAAAACCTTATTTTCATGCTGTGTTTAAGGACATCATATCTTTGAGTCCTTTTGTATAGCAAGGCAAAAACTGGCCAACAAGTTCCAAAGTTGTTAGGGAGAAGCAGACATGCTCATAAACATATAAAATTTGTTACAGAAATGCTGATAGGATGAATTTGAGCATAGGATGCATTTGAGCAGATTGGGAGGTACAATTTAAGAAACATAGTGTTTTAAGAATGCAATTCAAAATAGTCTGTAATTCAGATCATTTGTAGCTGGATTTATTGAAAATATATAATTAATAGAAAATAAATGCCTGTGTGGCCATTTTTTGTGAGTACTTCATACAAGTAAGATGACAATGTTTTGTGGTTAATGAGGGATACAGTTTCCTGAAGCTATACTATGAGAATGGGCTGTTTAATAAGAAAAGGGACATTAATAGCATTTAAGCAACTGAGTGAAGAGTGACACTTAGAAAAAGAAGGCTATGTTAATGATTTACTGTATACCAAACTTGTGACTGTAAACAGACTGTAAAATTGCTAGTTCTCTTTTCACTGGCACTCAGCTGCCAGCATTTCATATTTGGTGTATTCTATGCCTTCTTGTACACTTTTCTGTCAAAGTAGATGCTCTTGAAAGAGTAGAGCATGCACACAGATACAAGTGCTTATAACAATATTGAAGTGCTTATAACAATATTGAATGTTTATCTCTGCTCATGTACTCAAAACCTGATCATCAGATATGGTTTTGGAATAAACAGGCTTTCAGATCAAGTTAACAGAAAGTTTTAGGCCTGGTTTATCTACAGGGATTATCTGAAGACAATTCAGGTACAGGCTATGTGACCCATTTTGTGCCATTGAAGTACCTTGGGACAGCTGGGTGTGTCTTATTCTTGGGAATGCTTGATTCAGTTAAATTGGCTGGGCTGCTGTTGAGATAGCTAGATGCAACTTAATAGTGTAACATGTAGCAAATAATCTGATGATCCCTTCTGATCTGAAATTTAATGAAAATTAAAGACAATATTAAAAATGTCATTTTGAAAAGAATGGAGAGAAAAGAGAACAACGTGGGTAGGTGTGTATGTATGGGAAAGCTTGTTTCTTTTTTTAATCAGCTGAATTCTTTTACTGCTAAACATTTGCTACATTGTAACCATGTGCAGTAAACCACAAGAAGATAAATATCATTGTGTTTGTTTATTGGAGGAAAAGGAACAAAGCAGGAAAAGGAATGTAACAATAAGGAACAAGCAAAGTTTGCAGAGCAAAGGTAAAGCAGATAGCAAAAGAAAAAAAAAAACTAGAAAGAATAAGTTACATAATAATGGCAAGGGGTATGAGACAGCCCACTGCAGTCAGTTGGAACCTTTCCACTTACTTGGATCAGGCTCATTTAAAACAAAAGATCAAAAAGTTCTCCCTGTCAGCCAGAACCCCATTTTCCCCTACACCAGAATATCCTAATTGCTAGTTGACACTACAGATAAATGTAATTTAAATCATACTGCATTAAATGAATCATCTATTAGAAGACTGTCACCAAATAATGAGCCTTGCTTGGAAAATAGATGCTTTGTTTTTACTGCACAATATTTTTTCCATAAATACTTCTGCATTACTGCAGTTGCAGCTGTTTGGCTGGCCTGATTCATTCAATAGCACAGTGACTCTGCTGTCTGACAGAAAGAATCACATCCAAGGTGATAAACAGAAGCAGCATTGAAATAATTACACAAGAGGAGGATTCTAGCTGTAGTCTCTTGATTTCTAAAGCAAGCATAAATATATGACCTGCCTGGAGCTGGATGAAAAGATGCTGAATATAAGAGGGAATGTTAATATGGAGAGAGAGAGAGAAAAAAGTGACACATCTTTAAAGCAACTATGAATTTACCCCTGTTTTCCACTTCTTATATGGCAGTTGAATAAGCTTTTTTTTTTTTTTTTTTTGCCTTTGCTAAATTCAGTGCTATGATTTTATGATTTTGTGTTGTGTGTTCTATTGATGGATTTATTTTCATTCATGATTTTTATCTGAATTTGTCATAAAGCCTTCTGTTATACTTCCACTAGGCCATAACATGTCTTCTGTGAAGAAGGTGTAAACAAGTCTAATCAAAGGCTTAGGAGCTAATCCTTATTCTGTTGGTGTTCCTGAGCTATTTTATTCAGATATTTATAATTCCAACTGAATTACAGTTGTCCATTAGATTATGCACATTTCTTATGAATAAATAAGTTTCAATTGATCATTAAGGGAAAGTCAATCCTCAAATTAGAAGGGAAAGGTGATTTTATGACTTAATGCATTGCAATGAAAAGAGGTTGAGAATCTCCAGGATATGTTAAAAATTAATGTGTTAAAGATTGTCTGATAGTCTAAGATTTTCAATAGAAAACTTTGGCATTTACAATTTTAAGGTTTTTGAGCATCCAGATGATACTTCTTCCAGAATGTTTATCCAGGAGGCAAGTGAACTAAGCACCTTGTTAACCAATTGAAAAATGTGTTGTCACAAGCAGACTTTATGTTAAAAATATGTCTTGGGTTTGGAACTTAGGACAGAGAGGATTGTGCAGATGATGGTGTTCTCTGCATTACCAAGTTGAGACTTGAACCGCTGAGCGGCTTTCTGGTTTCTGATGGTGGACTACTGAGAATCAACATCCAGACATCTGTGTTTGACTACCAGAATTCACTAACTGCTTACGGAAAACCAGAGTTAGATATTTTGGGAAGACAGAGGAAGAGCAAGAAGGTAAAGAGTATCTCAGTTCCCCAAACCTAAATGACTGTTTTAAAGTTAACTGTATTAAGTGATTCCATTTAAAGCTAGTTTTATTTGATGATGCTAGTTGGTAGAAAATGGATACAAAAACCTGCAGGCAAAGGAAGTTATATTTCAAGTCAGTTACTCTCAAGGAAGAATTCTCTCTCACTTATGGGTTTGGGGTTTTTTTTGCTTGTTTGTTTGTTTTACAATATTTTCAAAGTAGTAAACACCTGTTCTTAGATTTGTACACTGTTATATAATCTTAGAACATTTTCTAAATAGTTGATGATAGTAACAAATAGAAAGTGGCCATCTGTTGGAGAAGAATTGAGAAGGATATACTTATCTGGAATGTAAGGGTAAAAAAAGAACTTGAGCCAGGTGAAGCAATTCTAGTTCAGGCAAAGGTAAAGTTGAAGGAAGTTTGATTTAAAATTGGTAAGGTAAAACATAGGCTCTCTCTTATAAAGTCTAGGTCAAAAGCCTATCCTCGCTCTCAGCTGATTTGTCTTGCCCTCTCAGATGAGTAAATTGATTAGACTTTGACCTTTGAGCCAGTAGGATGGCCTAGTAGTTTAGAATTTGTTATGGCATTGCTTGGCTTCAGAGTGTCTTACTGCAGGTTTTGCCAGGCATGATTCAGTTCAGCTAAACTGATCCCTGTGAGCATAATTACAGCTGAGAATGTAGCAAACTTCTCTGAGCAAGATTTTGCATCTGGTGATTGGATTTTGCATAAACTGTGAAGATTATCTGGGATTTAAGTGAGGCCTTCTGTCATGTCACTATGCACCAGCACAGGGACATATGGATTTATCTCCTATAGCACAAGAGACTCAACCAAGCAGGGCAAAAGTTTCTTTGTGCACTTACCACAGTTACTTATAATGTGTATTCTTGCAAGGACAATTAGAAGCTAGCCTTGAAAGACCTTTAAACTAGAAGTAGTACCTTTTAGATGGATTGTGCTCAACTGATGAAGTTAAAATAGTGCAAAATACAGGTTGGCTACAGATAAAGACTAAGACAAACCAGGTTCAGTATTTCAACAATCCTGGACAAAATCCTAATTAGAATGGCAGTAAGGTAATGAGGCATAGTCAGCTATTTCCAGCTCTTGCTATAGAACCTAGTAATGAAATCAGCAAGAAAAACAAGTAGAGGAAGGTACTTTACCACCAGTGTACTGTCTACTCTTGTCCCAAAGCTTAACATTTTAGTAGTATGGGGGAAAACATTTAAATGTATAACTGCATTTGGTAAAATTGCTGTACAGACTGCAGCAAGAGCAGTTGTATTAAATGGGTTATCTGAACTGAAAGAACTGGTGATCAGAAGCTATGAGACCTCTAGAGAAGTCCAAAACCAAACAAACAAACAAAAAAACCCTCAAACCCAAGCCTGTATTGATCATAAATTATGATGTCCTAAAGCTCAGAGGATGTGCAGATATGAACAAAAATAGTGATGACTTAATAGGTTGTCCTGCTGGATCGTCCTTTACTGGAAGTGACTTAGCAGGTTTTCAGAATGAACCTGGAGTATTCTTATCAGATCAGCTTAGCCAGCATCCATAGCTACCTACCCCAATACCACATGTGAACTAGCCTTGCTTTACATTCACTCTTTCTAATATGATTCTGTTCTGAATATGTCAGATTAGAAAAGAGAGCAAATTGTCCCAGGAGCAGCAGAATATATAATGCCTAATTTCCTAGAGATTTGTTTCTTTTGTCTCCCAAACCCCTCTTCCACCTCTGCTACAATAGCCTCCTATCTTCCTCTGAATACTGTAGTATACCTGTGGGAAGAGATAACCTGTACAGTCCAATTAGTGCAAAACTGTAAGGTTGGTGTGTTCTGGCAGGACTGGCCAGCACATGCTTGCTGATTAGTCAGCCTGTTGGCAAACAAAAGAACTGAGTCCTCTCTAATGATCTTTGTATCTTCAGTTATAAATAAATAGCTCAACTAACGTGAAAAACACTGCAGCCTTCAGAAGCTTTTACGTACTCCATGATTTCAGAAATAAAGTAGAGAAATTTCACTTAACTGTGTTTAAGATAATTTAAAAACTGAAAGCATGTACAGAAAATAGCTAAACAATAGCTAGTATTGTTAACAAGCTATAAATACTACAGTTTTCCCTGTAGGAGTTCTTTTCAGTATAGAGAACTTGCTCATGTATCCCTAACAGCCAGTTTCAGGCTGTCTGTCTACAGCCAGAGCAAGGCATCAAATAGGATGAGTAGGATTCTCATCAGAATTACACATTTTATGACACCAGAACTGATCAGATGACAAAATCACTCATGCTCGTGTCTTTGCAAGTTGTTCTGGGGGCATGTTCTACAATACTAACTCACACACCTCCAGAGACATTTTCCCAACATCTGGAGTCTATTTCTGCCAGTGCCAAGAGGAAACATGAAAAAGAAAGATGAAGACCTCTAAGCATGAAAACATATTCTTGGATACACCAGATGACACTAGCCTTTCCTCCCCAGTTCTTCATTTCACAGGTGAGAGAATATCACTTAATCTTACTGTTTTCATTACTTAAAACTTTATTTCTATTTTCTCTAAGCCTGTTTCATTTTTCATTGATATACATAGCAGTTGAAGAAAATAATCATAGGATCTTGTCACAGTTACTGCCCTATATTCATTAGGCAAGTGAATTTCAGAGTAGAATTATTTGTGATGCTTCACCCATTAGTCTCTCTGGAGCTTCATGTTACAAGTAGGACATGGACTGATTTGAGTGGAGTTGGCCTAAAATTCTCTGTGTGCCTCCTTTGAGATCTGGTTGTAGGTAATGAATGCTTTCCAGGTGTTTTCTGTCTGGTTAGTTTTTTTTTGTGTAAAAAATATCATAGTAAATAGTACATTTGAATACTTCTTTTTTTAAGTTATGGATTTCTAAAATGTTCTGTAATAAGCATTTTCCAGAAGCCATATGCCTTCCTTAGCTCTACTTCAATTTCCCACAAGTATGTCTTTCCCTCCTACTAGAGCAGAACACTTTCGAGACTGGTTCATTTTACTGCATGTTTAAATCACCCTTAGGGTTTATGATGACGATGATGATGATGATGTGCAATTCATTGTAATAGTCTCAGAAATTTTGATCAAAAAAAATACTGAATGGATAAGATTTATACCTGGTTGTATTTATCAACAAGTAATGCCTGATTTCTTGCCAAACTTTTCAAACTGATAGAGCAATTGACTCATTTATTTCAAGTAGTTAGGCAAGCTAACTCTTGTTTAGGTGGAGACAAACTCATATAAACAGTTGACTTTACTGAAGTTTCAGTGTAATAACATATGGACCTACTGTATTGTAATCTTGCTCCCTCAGTGAGGGGGCAGGAGTACATGTTTGGCAATCAGAATAATAAAATCTGTGAAACAGGATTGTGTGATATCTCTTGTTGGGCGTGACACAGCAAAAGCAAGTGGAGCTGATAGCTTTTTTACCCCAGAAATACAGATGCTTTATTTATCTGTTGTTCTTTGTAATAATGTTCCCAGAGAGGGCATGTATTGCCCCTGTGAAAATCTGAAAACAAACTGGATGTTTTTTGCAAAATGCATCCAATTAATATTTGGTGTGATGAAGTATATTGGTATGAGAGGTATTACAAGGGTATGTATTAGGAGGTCTGAGCTGGGAAGGAGGAAAGGTGAAGTCCAAAACACAACAGAGGTGGGCAATGGGAGCCAGAGATGTTTGATTTGAATGGAATGAAATCAGGAAGCCAGAGTATGTATGTTTGATAAGAGCCTGTTTGCAAAAAGTCTGGAGCACTGAGTTGCCAGCTGTTGGGTCCATCTGGCAGATATAAGTAAGTAACCTCCTGTAGGAAGCAGGTAGTAGTAATTCACCTTACAATTTGGGTATCCTGTAGGTGTGGTGGTCTTGATAGTGTTTCCTGTAAATTATAAGGAGAGACTTTGCTTTGCAGTGAAAGTGTGCCATCATCTTCAATGAAAAGTTTTCTGCTTTGTGGATAAATAAGATCATTTGTATTGAAGGTTTTTCATTCACTATTAATAATTCATGTGACTGTGAACTTCAGCAGTGCTCCTTTTCTATCATATTAGTCAAGCTGGTCAAGTTTAAAACTAAGTCCTGAAAGACTGAAATTTAAAACAGCAAGTTAAAAAAAAAAAAGAGAGAAAGAGAGAGAGAGAGAGAGACTTCAGTCATAATCTGCTAACACTACTCATGCTAAAGTTAGTTCATAATCAAAGACCTTCAGATTCCCTCCCCTTGCTTTGTGTGGAATGGAGGCAGGCTGCCCAGTTATGATACTACACAGTTAAGAATAGAAGAATGGTATTCTGAGCAAAAGAGGGCCCTAGCTCCACAAACTGACATATGCCTATCATCTGTCTGATATCTGGCTTTCCATATCAAGATTGCTTCTCATCAGTGAAGATGTTAACTTTCTTTTCCTATATGTTAAAACTTAAAATAAGCAGCAGTGTGCTTTCTTCCGTATTCTCCTTCCTTCTTCACGTTCCACCTTAAAAATCTCTGTTTGCCTGAAAAAAACTGAAGCCATAGTTAGAGGACTGACACAGTGCAATTAATAAAATTGATACTGTTTCCTTATACTCCTGTGATGGTCTGTATGTGGTCCCCTGTGTAGTCTTACTGTTTGTTCCTTTGGGCTGGAGACCATCTTTTTCTGTGACTGTGTACAGTTCCTGTTTTTCTTAGCTGCTACAGCAACACAGTAAAAGGTAAATGTGAATGGAATAATGCCAGGGACTCTGTCAAAATCTGGCCTCTGTTGTTGATTTTCTTCTTTACACATGAGATTCATAAGTGTAGTTCCTATAGTGACTCTAAGATTGCGCAGAAATGATATGTACAACTGGATCATATTGACTGTTATAACTTTCTTCATTTCAGTAAACTTTACTCATTTACATCTGTAAAGTGTCTGTTTTTCACCCTTCAGATTCTGTTAGTTAATTTGGAATGTACTCTCCTGTGGAGTCTAAGAGAAAACTATCATTAAAGCTTCCATTAGGGTAAAGACATACAATCCTTATGCTCTTTCCTCAGAGTTCTTATTGTGCATTTATTTAATGCAAACTCTGGTGTTTGTTCGTGGTAAAATTTCCTATGACTTCAGTTTGCGAAGTCATGCTTTATAATTCTGATTTTTTCAGATCATTACTTTCTTTGTGGTGTTTTACAAAATGTGCCTTTATATATTGCCAATAGTTGGAGGGTGATTTTGTGAAGATCCAATTACACTGCGCTGTGAGACTGTTAAATGCAGATGTACAGAAAAGATGGTAATATGAACCAACAGCACCTATCACAACATATTAACTGAACTAGCCAAGTGTTAAACCTGATGCTGAAAAGAAGATATCTTATTTCAAGAACCTGTTTGCTTTACTCATGACTGGGTAATAAAATGGCATGAATGTTAATTTAGAAAAACAGCCTGTGAACCTTAAATACTGTACATGCTGGTACAATTGGAACAAAATATTTTATTAATGTAATGGTATTTGGACTTTGGGATGGAGCAGAGGAGGGTGGGGATGCAGGGAAAGAATAGGCAAAGAAAGGCAAAAAATAGGGAATTAGAGAGTTTTATTTTATGTGCTTATGTGGATGAACATGATCCAAATAAAATTTTATTTGCTCAAAATTAAATCAAACCCCAAGATATGTTACTAAACAGTTTTAATTGTTATTAGTTACATTTACAAAATCTAAGAGTGACTTGGAATGTGGGCATCATGTGGAAGACACCAGAAAACACAGTAGGAAATATTTCCAAACTCCAAGAACTTAGTCTGTGTAGGGAGAACAGATGATAACGAAGAAAAGAGATAAATCATACCCACACCCAAGATTAATGTGATATCAGCAAATGTGTGCACTACAGGATATTGGGGAGAATTGGTTGTTGTTTGAAAGGAGAAAAATTGATACATTAAAGGGAGTACGGGGACCACTGAAAGAAATGGCTTCTGATAAGCCTATATGCAGTGAGGATGAGGAGAAAGTTAGATTGATGGCACTTTGCTTAGTTAATCCCGGAGTATTAATAGGCAGTTAATGTTCTGTTAGGCAAATAGGCCCATCAATTCTGTCAGTGACCTACGTAGCAAACTGACCTGTTTGCTATGACAAAATGGTAAGACGGGTGTTTTTATGCCTATTCAAAAAGGTCTATGGTAGTTCTCATCATATTTACAGCTCACAAATTAGGGCAACCTGCAGGTGGCAGAGAACCCCAGAAACAGAGTGGAGTCCATGTTTTGAATCCCTATTTATGTACGGCTTCAACCTGCAATATCCAATTATAGAAGAGTTGAGGCTGTTTCTCTTCATAGTAGGCTGCCATTTCCATTTGGATTAACTAAGAACAAAAGAAAAGGGCAGAGCAGCATGGAGGTAATGCTGTGATGGGAATGGGCCAAGAGATCCCACAGAGGAGGATGTGGGGTCTCACTCTCTTTGAAGGCAGATAAATCTTTGAAGTTTTTTTCTAAGACAAGGCGAGTGATGTTTGCATCTCCATCTGGAGGACCATTCCTGTTAAACTGCAGCCAAGGCGCCAATCTTGTCCCATGGGGAGAAACTGCCCAGAGGTCAAACCAAACTAAAAAACCCCCTCCTTTCCCTGTCTACTGTGTCTTCTTTCAGTGAGTCTGTCCACTTTTAGCTTTATTTTATCCCAGGATCCTGTGGTGAAGCAGAGGTGTCTTAAAGCACAGTAAACCTCACCTTCAGGGATCAAACACTTAATGATTCCCAGCATTTTGAAAGTGAATCTTTTCTGCTGCCACCTCCACATCTTCCCTCACTCCAGCACACTCCAGGCTCCTGCTTCAGTCTTTCACTACTTTCTTGTCTGAGTTTTATAAAGTCTTTGTTATTACAAGATGTAGCTGCTCTTCTGCTAAATAGGCAAACAGAAGGTGGCAGACACAGTTTAAATGAATCAGCTTATTTGACAGTTAACCTGTCTGGCTGATACCTGTCTGAGCCAAGTTAATTGTTAAAGAAACTGATATATTTAAACTGTATCAACCATCTTTTGTTTGCCTGCTTAATGGACGAGAGCTTGCCTTTGTAGAACCCCTGTATTGCTACTGGTAAGTGATGCATTTCCAAGTAAGTGATTAACTTTTAGCCCTGTTATAAGAGTAACAATATACCTGTTGGGAGGACTCTGTGATAGTGCCTTGTCCTTTCTCCTGCTTACTCTAATTTTAATGTTTCCCTCTTTGTAAGAATCTTCCTTTTCCACTACCAAAATTGATATATCTATTAGTGCTGGTCATTTATCTCTTCCCAAAACAGGGCTTGTGTTTGTTTATTTCACTGAGGGAAATGCTAACACATACCACCGGAGGAGGAACTTGATTTAAAGCATTACTGGAATAAAAAGAGAAAGCGACAGGTAAGGTCCATTAGGATCTTTGGATTTTTTTTTTTCTTTCATTCTGAGATCAGTAAAATGTCTGAATGTTCAAGTCTGACTGCAAGGCTTGACTTTCTCTCTTGCCTCTCTTCCCCCAAGACTGAGAGAAGCTGGGTTTTTAATAGGGGTTGACAGTGGTGGTACGGAAGCTATGGGGCGTAGGAGGGACTGTTTAATTCATGTTGTCAGTGAGTTATCCGATTTGGTCTAAGGAGGGTTTATTATCTTGTTTATATATTATGGATGTTTTTTAAAAGATTATTAATGGTGCCTACAGCACTGACGGGTGGTCTTTAAATCATGCTATCTAGTAGATAAAATCCAATTAAATTACGTAACAAATATATACATAGCAAATTATAATTGAGAAACTTTTTTATATATTTGACTAACTTTATGATGCTAAACTTATTTGCATGACTGTAAAGCTATGCATTTTTATTTTGTATAATGTGCTCATTTATAGTGTGTGTGGTAGACCATGAAAATAAATTGGAAGCAAAAAATATAAAGTAAAGACCTTAAAATGTATTTGTATATGTAAGTATAGAGTAAGAGTGTTTTATTTTCTCAAGGACACCAAATAAGTATATGATAGTAATAAAATAACGGAATAGGATTTGACATACAGAATCATATCTACTGTGTACCTAATCTAGAAGTGCCAATAAACTTCTACTCAAGGAAAAGTTTAAAGAGCAAATATCAAGATCTGCGATACACAGAGCCAGTTGATCAGGGCTACACATGTGAGGAACATTCCTTTCTAATCTTTGTAGGTGATCAGTTTATGCCCTGACATGGGACCCTGCAGTGCTCATATTACCTTACGCTGGCTCAGCAATGAATGTTCTTGAGTGGCTGTCTAATCATCCAGCCCATTTAAAAAATCTTGCAATCGTATGTGGTTTAAATTCATGTTGTAGGGAATGTAAAGTTATTATTATAAAATAAATCCGTCCATGGTAAATTGGATGGCCTTTAGTTTGAGATGTGATTCATTACTTTTCTATTTCCACAAAATAGAAGAAAGCTTTCATTAGGAACTTCAGAATTTTCTGGAAACTTGTAACTTTTTTTCCACCCCCAGCTAAAGAATTTGAATGTTCATTATTCTTTATGAAAGGAAAATCTTGGTATTCCACTGGCTTTATTTTTGGTCTTTGTTCCTTTCAAATATTTGCTTATATTAAGCTGAAATAACCAGAAGAACACTAAATGTTTCAATAACCTTGTATATTAATATGTTTAGTCCTTCTAGACAGAAACATCAGAGCTGGAAGAGAGGACTGGGTATTTGGCACCAAAGGCAAAAAGAAGACACCTACTGCGTCTAACTTAATTTACACAAATTATTGTGTTATTTATTCCTAGTTCCACACAGTACCGTTGTTTTTATTTTTATTTTTCCTTGCTCTTGATGATCTTTCTAGGTTAATATTTTGTACTAATGAGAGGTAATTGTTTGCTATGTTTAAGGGCTAGAGAGTCACCATGACTTAGTAGGGAGGGAATTCTGAATTAAGAATTGTGTTTAAGTTCAACAGGGTGACCTCCAAAGGTCACAGAATCACAGAATGGTTGAGGTTGGAAGGGACCTCTGGAGATCAACTAGTCCAACCCCCCTGCTCAAGCAGGGTCACCTAGAACAGGTTGCCCACAACCATGTACAGACAACCTCTGAATATCTCCAGAGAAGGAGACTCCACAACCTCTCTGGGCAACCTGTTCCAGTGATCAGTCACCCTCACAGTAAAGAAATTTTTCCTATATTCAGATGGAGCTTTCCTGTGTTTCAGTCCTATCGCTGGGCACCACTGAAAAGAGTCTGGCCCCATCCTCTTGACACCCTTCCTTCAGATACTTGTACACGTTAATAAGATCTCCTCTCAGCCTTCTCCTCTCCCGGCTGAACAGTCCCAGCTCTCTCAACCTTTCCTCATAAGAGAGATGCTCCAGTCCCCTAATCATCTTTGTAGCCTTTCGCTGGAGTCGCTCCAGTAGCTCCATATCTCTCTTGTGTCGGGGAGCCCAGAACTGGACACAGTACTGCAGATGTGGCCTCACCAGTGCTGAGTAGAGGGGGAGCATCACCTCCCTCGACCTGCTGGCAACACCCTTCCTGATGTACCCCAGGATACCATTGGCCTTCTTGGTCACAAGGGCACATTGCTGCCTCATGCTTAACTTGGTGTCCACCAGCACTCCCAGGTCCTTCTCCGCAGAGCTGCTTTCCAGCAGGTCAGACCCCAACCTGTACTGCTGCTGCATGGGGTTTTTCCTCCCTAGGTGCAGGACCTTGCACTTGCCTTTGTTGAACTTCATGAAGTTCCTCTCCGCCCACCTCTCCAGCCTGTCCAGGTCTCTCTGAATGCCAGCACAGCCCTCTGGTGTATTGGCCACTCCTCCCAGTTTTGTATCATCAGCAAACTTGCTGAGGGTGCACTCTGTCCCTTCATCCAGGTCATTGATGAAGAAGTTGAACAAGACTGGACCCAGCACTGACCCCTGGGGGACACCGCTAGCTACAGGCCTCCAACTCGACTCTGCACCGCTGATCACAACCCTCTGAGCTCTGCCATTTGGCCAGTTCTCAATCCACCTCACTGTCCACTCATCCAGCCCATACTTCCTGAGCTTGTCTATGAGGATGTTATGGGAGACAGTGTCAAAAGCCTTGCTGAAGTCAAGGTAGATAACATCCACTGCTCTCCCCTCATCTACCCAGCCAGTCATTCCATCATAGAAGGCTATCAGATTGGTTAGGCATGATTTCCCCTTGGTGAAGCCATGCTGACTACTCCTGATCACCTTCTTATCCTTCATGTGCTTGGAGATGGCCTCCAGGATGAGCTGCTCCATCACCTTTCCAGGGATGGAGGTGAGGCTGACTGGCCTGTAGTTCCCTGGGTCCTCCTTCTTGCCCTTTTTGAAGACTGGGGTGACACTGGCTTTCTTCCAGTCCTTAGGCACCTCTCCTGTTCTCCATGTCCTTTCAAAGATGATGGAGAGTGGCCCAGCAATGACATCAGCCAGCTCTCAGCATTCGTGGGTGCATCCCATCAGGGCCCATGGACTTGTGAATGTCAAGTTTGTTTAAGTGATCCCTGACCCAATCCTCCTTGACCAAGGGAAAATCTTCCTTTCTCCAGACTTTGTCCCTGGTCTCCGGGGTCTGGTGTTCCTGAGGGCCGATCTTAGCAGTAAAGACTGAGGCAAAGGAGCCATTCAGTATCTCTGCCTTTTCTGTATGATTTTTTGTCACCAGGGCCCTGCCCCATTCAGCAGTATTCCAGCATACATTTTTCTATGATTTTGAGAAAAGAGTAAGGAATAATGTCCAAGAAACCATGGAAGCCTCTCTGAATAAGTAAGAGCAATTGAGTGATAGCAGTCTTCTTGTTATGAATTCTTCATCTGCAGGATAGAGATGATGGTCCATGGACCTATAGGATCTGTGTTTGTCCATGGGTCTAAATGTGATTGGACTGGCATGGGGCCAAAGCAAACTAGTGGTAGCTATTGCAGCACTGAAGGGACTTTTATAGACAGGCCCAGGAAGGTGAATTGCAGTTGCCCAGTAATAATACAAAGCTGATTTGCAGGAAGGATAGTCTAAAGTGTAGCTGTGCTGCCATGCAAACGGAGTGATTTTTTTGACCCAGAGTGGCAATACAAAGCTGAACACTACAAACCAGATGCAATGGTAGAGCTTGTGTCACAGAAATTAGTCATGTCAGAGCACACTGGAGCAGAACTGTGTGATACATTTTTTGCTGGACTGGAGCAGATGTGCAAAAAGAGCCAACTTGAGCTAACAACTCAGTGGACCCCTGGGCGCAATTCTTTTGAATTGTAGCTCAGTAAACCAGGTAACATTAGGAATGGTGTTATGGCCATACTTCTGTTACACAGTCAAATTTGCTCCTTTTTTTGAGTGTATGGCTTATAAATGCACACATTTAATAGAAATATGATTGTGTGTCTTTTTCTCTCCTCTTTTCCCTGAGTACTGCCAACTCTCAATTTTCTGAGGAATGGATAAGGCAGAAGTATGTTAGATGTGAATAATACATAAGCTAAACTAGCAAAATGTAATGCAAGATATAATTGGGAAAAGGAGGAAAGTTCATTGACATGGACTACATAGATTCTCCAGCTGATCTAAACTGGTATGTTTAAAAAGTGCTAAACAATGAAAATATGGTTATACTGCTTTTGGACTAAAGCTGGCTCACCTAAGACAGCTCAGATGACTGCATCCAGAACATGGTTAATCTACAACCTAGATAAAGTCACCATAGGCATTATTAACAGCTGACTATCAAGCAAATCCATGTTGCCAAAGATTCTCAGGGTTTATAAGTAAGGAAGAGGTGAACAGGGTGATATTTTAGTTTCTCTAATCCAGAAGCGCAATTCTGAATGGGGACTCCAGTCACTTTTCTTTTGGAAGAGGACTCCTAGCAGATTGTACCACATCCTTACTGTGCTAACACTTGTATTAACTATATTTATATTCTATATCTTTGAATGACATAAGTATCTTGTTTGCATTTTTAATTGCTATTGTGCTACTGATATAGATGGAGGATTTTCTGAGAGAAGCTTTTAATCTGTATTGCATGTGGATTAAAGTAGTATTGTGATAACATTTATGATCTTTTGGGTGCAGAATTTCAGGGAGCTTCAGGCATATTCTGTGTTTCTTCCTCTTAAAGGTAGAGAGCAGATCACTGTGTAAGATGTGATACAGTAGTATTATAGGGAACATGCAATCCAAACAGCCAAGCAAGACAGTCTTCTCTTTCTTAAGTACTGTGTGACCATAGGACCTGTAAAAACAAAGAGTTGTTTCAGGGAGAGATTTATTGCAGCAGCATGGGGATTTGGGCAGCATTGGGGCTGCTCAGTGCTGTAAAAGCAGCCTATAGGCAATATTCAGAAGGCTGTCCTAAATGAGAACAGTTCTTAGCTGACTCAGTGTAACTAGGTACCAAATAGCGATCTATGGTTTTGTGTCAAAATAAAGCAGATACAGACTCAGATCACACAAATGTATGTGAAATGTCAGTGAAAGATACTCATCTCACAGAAGATCAATACGATCATACCAGCAAATATCTCTGCACACTCAGCCATGGCATTTAAAATGTCTCATCTCTTCTGAGAACCTATACCAGTAATAGGTACTATTCTAGTCACATGTTTTGTATTGGCAGAAAGGTTTTAAGCTGGAGCCTTATACATACATATACAGGTATATATACATATAGGGGTAAAAGGTCAGATTCTTTTCTGAAGTATATCTATTGATGCTTAGCTCCTAATTATTTTGCACTTCCTCAGAATTTGACTGAGATTGGAGGGGACCTGTCCATACCAGGAAATGGCATAAAGTGCAGGGACACAGAGTCTGACCTAGGAGGTTCACAAGCACAATTCAGCATTTCAGAGACTTAGCAGCTCAGTTTTGAAGATGGTGTACACATAAACAAGCTTTGCACAGTTCCCGAGCTAATAAGCTCTGATTCTCACTACTGCACAGTAGCTTGGGCACTGAACTGCGCTAATGCAGCTTTGTTGCTGTGTGGACTGGAGCTGGCTCATCATTCTTAGATTTCTATGCAGCATGCTTGCCCCCCATCACTTTTAACACAGTCAGAGCAAGTTTAGGTCTGTCTGCACCCATCAGTGCAGCATGATATAGGAGTTTGTTTTTGGTGTGCTTTGAATCAGCCCCAGATGAGGTTTGATTGTTCTGTTCTTTAGAACTCCCTTAGTAATTTTTGGACAATAACTGGGGTGTTCTTCAGGCTTGTGATTTACCAGTGTTTGATAAAGAATTAAATTGCTTTGTTCTTCAGCAATTTTGAGTTGAAGAGACCTTGATGGATTCTAAAACAGTGACAAAAGCTAGTTTAAACTAGTTAGTTTATTTTTTTCTTTCATCTCTGTTATCAGACGTGTGAATGTATCATTTTCCATTGCTTTGGCATGCTATGTAAGAAATGTGCATTTGCACTACAACCTGCTTTTATGGGTAACTGGGTAAGTTCAATTTAATAAGAGAAATAAAATTTTTAAAATCAATGTTTATGTAATTCATCTGTAAAGAAATTGCCCTTTTGCTATAGAATAACATTAAAGGAGAAAAAATAAAATAATGGGATGAATAAACTATCATATACTGAACTTTTGTATTAAATATGCTTTTTCTTCTTTCTGGACATGGCTGTTAGCAACACTTTTCCAAGTAAAGGAAATTATGATGGAACAAATGACTGTTTAATAGATTGAATCCCATTTTCTTTTGGTCTAGATTTTGACAAAGGCTACTTTGGTAGGAATGGCTAAGTTATCTCCTCTCTATGATTCAGAGCCCCAGATACTCAGATACACAACTCCTGTTGCACACAGCTTGACCCAAAGCAGGGAGTCCTGAAGAGTTCTCTTGTGGCTACAAGGTGTTAAGCAGTGAGCTGGTAAGTTCAGGTTTCTGCTGAAGAATGATCCCAACAGTTCTCCAAAGAAGCATGGAAAATATTCTTGGACTTCTGGAGGTTAGAAAAAGGAGGAGCTTGGATTCATTTTGGTGATCTAACTGTGGTAATCTGGGTTGCTTATATTCAACTGACAGAAGGCAGAAATATTTATCTGAGATGATGATGACTGGAACTGCCTGTATCCACAGACTGGCAATGGAGAGAGCTCCTGTACAGGAGGGTAATTGTCAGTCTATGTGATTACTTCTGGTTCTAAAAGTTAGAAGATATCTTACATTTTCATTTGATCCTAAGATCAAATTAACTGCTGTTAACTCACCTCTTTTCCTAAAGCAATGTTTCTAGAATTGTTTCTGTTTTTGTAATGGCTGTCCTGGCCAATGCATTGGGATTTGAAGTAGGAACTTCTGAATGGAAAAGTGTGAACCAAGTAGCCCACTATACAGGAGACTGTTTCTAGTGCACAGACTGCATCCTAGAGCTCTGTCCTAGGGTGAAACTCTCCTTCATGTGACTTCTGATGCTAAGGTAGCAGTTCCCAAAACTAATAGCATGAGTTTTCAGTCTGAGCTTAGATATGGTCTAAGTAACTAAGAGCTGTAACAGATTGCATGTATTCTTCACATAGCAGGCACTGAGATCCATAAGTTGGGTTTGCATTCACAAAAGATGCATAATGCCTGTATTTTAAGAAATCCTAAAGCACATAATTAAGTATTCTTAACAAAACTGTTAATTTGATTAATTAAAGAGAGAAAATATTGCAATTTAGACTGCAAAGAAAAAGTGTAAATCAGCTTGAAGTCAGCACGCTTCAGTATTTCTCAGGCTCTCACTTTATAGTTCTGCACTAAAAAAGCTATACATAATATAAAACAGTGTTTAATCTATTACTTTTTTTTCCTCAAGGAATTTTTAAAATCTCATCTGCTCTCAAGCATCTCACTGAGACCTAATTCACTACCCAGTGAATTAGTCTATCTTTTGATTTTACGGCAATGAGTAAGTCCTATTTCTTCTAGCTGAGTATATGTGTTTACATTTCAGGACACCTACATAGCAGTGCTTGCTACTTTAATAAGAGTAGGCTCCAAATGTTATTTACTTTAGATAAAGAAAAATATTTTGTTCAAAAATATTAATCAAGAGTGTATTTAATATACTAATATAAATGTCTTTAGAACTGGATAACATAAACTGGATAACCTCTACTGCTGACAAAATGTGGAGCTTTGGAGAAATACACAAAAAGATTATATTGCTATTGAACAGTCTCTGAAAACAAAAGGGAAATTAATTATTTGGTTTTTCAGACTCTATTTAGAGAAATGTCAAAACACCCTAATGCAATTTCTTTCCCTATACAGAGCTATTATTTGTAGCAAAGGCAGAATTATTTTTTGTTATTTTC
This sequence comes from Apteryx mantelli, assembly GCF_036417845.1. Lineage (NCBI taxonomy): Eukaryota > Metazoa > Chordata > Aves > Apterygiformes > Apterygidae > Apteryx > Apteryx mantelli. The sequence continues at coordinate 38,036,987 of NC_089979.1, forward strand.
AAAAATATATTAGAACTTATTATCCTATTTGCATCCTAATTATTAGGTATGCTATACATTTCCAACATTTCTGTTGTGTTAAGTTGTGTAGTTTATACCAGTTACTTGACTTGGAAGTTTTTGAAAGTAATTATAACCATGGAGTTTTTTGTAATGAGTATATTCTTTTGCCTCTAAGGAAGAGAAAAAAAATAATTCAATTTGAATAAGTTGTACATTTGCAACCACAATTTTATAAAACCACTCCTGCATTTCCCTTCCAAGCTCTTCCAGAGCAGGGGATAGAAAACTTCTTGAAGTTTCTCTGAAGAGGTTTTTACATAATAGTAATATTCAATTTGAGGTTGAGGAGAGGCCTGATTCTGTTTTCATCAGTTTAAGCTCCTGCTGAGCACAGCTGGGTTACAGGTTTGGTAGCTCCCAAAGTCTGACTCCAGCAGCATAAGCTTGACACAGATCCTGCCCAGGTTCAGTGACTATGTGCAGGAAGGATCCTACCAGCTTAGGGAAGTAAGCAAACCTTACAACCAGGATTTGCTGATGTCTTGCTGTTGAAGTACAGAGACCATAACACAAAAAGACCTGCTGCTAAGGAAAGCATTAATCTCAGTGATCAGTTCTGACAGAAATCTCCAGGTCTTTCTGCCTTTGCCCCAGGCAAAGGCAAGGAAAAAGGGTGCTCCTATCTCCTGCTGAGTGATTCAGCTTTTTTCAGTATCTGCCCTCAGCCCTATGGTAGGCAGAGAGCTTCTTAATACTTGTTTTTGTAGTGGTGTTTGTCCCTTTCACAGTAGCATAAGGAAGGTGCCTCTTCTTCCATGACTTTTGTCAATCCTCGCTCTACGCATAAGTTTAAAATTGGCTAAGGCCCCATCAATAGGGGAAATTATTATGCAGTCATATAGCAAAATTAAAACTCAATAGTAATTCTGGATTAATACTACTGTTAGGGCTGTTTAATTCAGAATACAATTACATTTACCCATTCAGTGTAATTTACTTAAAAAGAGAGCATATGGAGCTATTCTAGCCTAGCCGTTGTGAAATGGCTTTTAACACAGCATCTGGTTTTGGTCAAGTCCAGAGGGACTGTGGCCATAGCAATGCTCTCATCTCCAGTCCTCTGTGAGGGAGTGCAGCTTTACCCTCATTGCACAATATTTTCTTTGGAAGTTCATAGCACTCAACTGACCTTGTCATTCGCTTGTGCCATTACTCTCCTATCCCTTCTCAAAAACAATGTCTTGTTCTACTATTGCCCATATATTTTGAGAAATATAATGTCCTCCATTGAATTTCTGATGGAAGTTGAAACTGTTAAAGCTTTTTGTTTCTTTCCTTTTTTTAATACTATGTATGTCATTATTGTCACACATGAAGATAGCAATTTAGGAAATGACTTGTAGTAATTTTCAGGTATATTGTATTCTTCCTTGAGAAATAGAGATTTTGTAAGTAAGTCCCAGTCTATAAAGGACTAGAGCTAGTGAAATTCTCCTTATTGCTAGCACTCTGGGGGAAAGGATCTGGGGGTCCTGGGGAATTGCCCACAATAAGACAAACATTGTCAATCATTGGATATAGGAACTTGTTTGGGACATTAAAACATCTCTGCTTTATTCTTACTCTTACATGGAGGTTCTCTCAGTATCATGTAAGGATAATTGCATGGTGTAGAAATATGATAACCTTAATAGACTGCTTGAAGACAACTGTAATTAGGAGACCTGTTCATCTAGACATTTTTAAAAGACGGGCAAATAATACAATAATAACTATGTTGTAAACTAGGATGAGAGATAAACAGCTAAAACATTAATACAATTGAAATGTATTTAAAATAAATGAATATTAAAATTGAAAACATATGAACCATCTGATCTTTTTAAAATGTAGTATTTTGAAAATGTAATACTGTTTTTAATGTCATGTGCTTGACACATTATACAGTATTCCTCAGGAGTGAAATTCATAACCAGTCAAGCACATACCAAGGGAGATGTGTGAGAGACTATTTCAACACTATGCTATTTTTACAATATACTGTAAAGCTTCTTTACAAACACATATGTTTCACTGTACTCACATGAGGTTTACAAGTCTGATCCTGGGAGCACTCTGGACTTTGAGTGTCATATCCTATATTTGCAAATTTGGCCTTAGTCCACCGGTATCTTAGAAATTTAATCAGTTCACAGGTGTTAAATATCATCTCCCAGTTGTATTATATGTTCCTCTGGAAAGGAGCTTCTTAGGAAGATTATATCCAATGCACTGATAGGAGAACATCTCTCTAGTAAGAATAACCTAGGAATCCAACCCAATAAATCTTACAAGCATTCCTACTGACTGAAAGGATAAACATATACAAGGAAGAGTTTGTATTGATATCATATTTCTCTGTAAAAGGGTAAGGAGGAAAAGAAATGTATTCAGGCAATATACTTACTGCTCATTAGAGGTCAGTATTGAAGCATGACATAAAGAAACAGTTGAACATTTCTTTAGAGAACTCAGTTCTCTTGTATTCAAAAGTGCTTCTGTTGTATTTGAGACAAAATTATATTGAAAACAAACCTAGTCTCCAAAAGTGGAATTTAAATACATTCTCTTAAAAGAGACTTACAGTTAAAATGCAGTGGGATATAGTTTCTGAACATTGTATTCAATACAAAAACCATTAATTCCTTGGTAATTATTTATTTTATGTTATAGAAGTAGTCATTGCTTGAATATAAGACAGATGATTTTGCAGGCAGTGTAAAACAATTAAGCAAAACCAACACATTTAAATTACAAATTAAAAGTGTAATAATTATCTCAGTATAAGCACAAACAGAGATAAACTGCATGAGAGGAAGTCACGCTACTGCCTTAAGGATGAGGCTTAAGGACCATCATCTTCAGTTCCGGCAGATCAGTGCTACAGCCAGAGGTATGGTAAATAAAATATTTTTTTAAGTTTTAGATTTTATGATCGCTGTTGTTTTTTACTGTAGATGCCAAAAGAACAGATACATGCAGTATGGAGCTAACTCTCTTGGTCATCAGTGTACCAAACTGCACATCAGATCTTCCTATTTCAGTATATATCATCAAGATCCATCTCCTTTAAGGCATATTATGGCCCCAGTCCAAACCTCACCAAAATCATTAAGACTTCACTGACTCTTACTAGCTTTTTATCAGGACCCTAAAATAATAGTCCCCAAGGGATGAACAGTTCATATGAGTGGAAATGTTGAAGCAGTTTAACAGTTTAAAAATAGTGCTTTTCAATGTTCTTGAATAATTTACATAATCTGAACAAATGAATTCCTCTGTAGACATCTAATTCTAAAGTGAAGAATCACTGCAGTTTTCATTTATGTCTTAGGAACAGAATTATTAACGTACTAAATCAAGTAAATTAGATATCATGTAAAACTGGGTTATTTTTCAGGATTTAATAATGTAAAATCAATAGAAGCATTTACTATATTCAGGCACTTTCTGGACCTGGGCTGAAACAGTTTTTCAAAAAAACGGTTTTTCAGCACACAGACTACTGTGAACTGCTGCCAAGAAGGCTCCTCCTAGGCAGGAAATGCTCTCACAGTCCTGAATCGTTTAGCATCCTCCCCACCTCACTTTGGGTTTTGTCTGAGGTTCTAACTGAACATTTCAGCCTTTCCATATAAGCGTAAAAGTCACATTCAGTTAGTAAAAACACATGCCTCTCTCTTATGAAGGTTCAGTGCCTCATTTTATTTTTAAAAAGTTTCTATTAGTTTTGAAGGAAAGAAAGAAATGGTGCCCTTAAGAATCCAAAAATCCAGTCCTTGTCTTCTCCACCCCATTCTATCAGCTTTACAAGGAGCTGGGCTCCATCCTATTGAAATTAAATAAATCCCTTTACTGGCTTTGGTGGAAATTAGAATAACCTCTAAAAATGGAGTATCCCTTAAAGCAGTATGAGGGATGTATACTCATCTCCACTGTCACGCTCATTGTCTGTCTGCCATCGTGTTACTCTTAAGAGCCAGTAAAATTATTAGAACACCTTACTGTTATTTTTATTTTAAGTATGGCTTATGTTAAATATGGTACATGAAGTACATAAAGAAATTAAGCATTGAGAATCAAATCTTGCTCTGACAGGCAGGATAGGGTTAACTGTGTGCTTATATTGAAGTACCAGAAAACCTATTAGCAAATTCTGTTTACCATTCTGACAGAAGATGGTTTTGTTTAGCAGTCTCAGGGACATCAATGTTTTTAAGGTGACAAGGTAAATGTAAATGAGGCAAGTCAATATGAATTGTATTCTTGAAAGAATCACAGGGAGTGTTTGGGTATATTAATATCCTAGAGTTGATCCTGTTCAGTGGAAGAAAAATAAGGTTGAAGATTTTATTGTGTAAGCATCCTGGCAGGTAGCTAGCTAAATAAAACAGAGAAAAATATCTGGGACTTGATCCAAAGTGTAGTTAGCTCTAGGCACTGCTTTTTAAAATGTCTAATACCTCTCGTAAACTGTGATAGTAAGTTAAACTACTGAAACAAAATCCTAGAAAAGATAGAACAGTCTGTAATTTTCACACACGTGAGTGGGCTGAGTTAGACTGTGAAGGGACCAGCACTCCAACCCAGCCTGTTGGCTGCTGTGGAAACTACAAACCGTTGTATCTTCCTTAGCAAATTGTGTCAACTTAGCTGTCTTGACTTAGGAATTGTGAAAAATCAGAATTGTGAACATTCAGAATTATGAAAACATCTAAAATCAATTTGACAGATTTTCCCAAAATGCCTACACAGGTTTAAAACTCTCTTTTTAGTTGTTTAACGCATTAGAGTTTCATAAGATGCCTATTCCTTTCAAGTTTCCACACACACACTACTTCATCTTGTCCATCCCTTCTAGATGGAATGAACCAAAAATTACTTTTTGTCCTCACTAATGTATTCTGAATCCTCACATTTGTTTTCAGAGAGAAAAAGACCAGGCTGGTCTTTCATGCCAAAAGCTTGTGACTCTGTATTGTTGTACAAACAATGCTTTGTGTCTTACACATTGAATCATAGACAGTGCTTCTGAGCAGATGCGTCTTCTGGGGCTTCCTCTCTCTGAATGCATCGTTTTGATGAGATGAAAGATCTACTCTTCTTTAGTAGAAATGAAGTATGAAATGGCAAAAAAGAGTGCTTTTGCTAGTAAGGTTTTTAACAGTGAAACAGGCTGTAGTGGCAAAGTAATTATTTTCACAGTACAACTATGTTTGCTTTGGGACTTATGCCAGCATAGCTGGCAGGAATTTAAGATGTCTGAAAACAGGCTTGCTTTTCTTAGACTGTGGCTGCAGAGCAGCTTTACCCAATCTAAATTATGGCTATAACGTTCACATCCTTCTTGCCATCCTGGATTTGCCCTCTCAGCCACTTTGCCTTCTTAGCACCAGATTCTACAGCCATATCCAGATCTGGGCCTGACAGTTCTCTTCCATCAACTTCAGCAAAGTTGTCTTGATTTGCAACAACTTCAAAGAAGATCTGGGTTAGGTCACAATGTCAAACAGTTGCACTGGTACTACACATGAAGGCTGAGTACATTAGCACAACAAATACATTACTTGAAAATTACTTCTTGAAAAACATTATCTTGAAAATTACAGGTATGTTCCCTGATCTGAAGATAATGAATGCCCTCTCATACTTTACCATCGGTGCTTAGTCTTGAATGATAAAAAAACTTTTGGCTAGTAGAAGCAAAAGGAATTCTTTCTGCTAACACTGAGCGAGTTACAAAGTGTTAGTCCAATCAGTTCAAACCTCAAAAGTACCATATGACAGACACAAAGTTAAAAGAAGTACTTTGCGCAAGATGGACATGAAAATTCTCATGTCCATGGAATGCAATTGGGAAACATTATCCAGCATGCTTAAATGTGCAAATAGGGTGCAGAAGGAGAAATAGTAAAGTTATTGCCAAGGGGGAGGAGGTCTGATTTTGCAAGCATTCCAAACACAGTTGGGAATTTTGCATGCAGAATGGTTGAAAGATTGGGACTGAAAGAAAATAAGCTGGAGAGGGGGCAGCAGCTGCTACTCTGAGGAGAAAATGGAAGAAGGACAAATGTCTTCAGTTTCCTGTGCATATAATACCAAGTTTTCTGTGCTTTTGTAGAATTTAATCTATTCTTAAAAGTCCTTTGGGCTGATTGCTCTGTTGTAGCTAATCAACATTCAGTTAAAAGCAATGAAATATCAGAGGTATTCAGAGTAGGGAAGCATACTTTGGTCACAAAACAAAGCAGAAGCTGGAAATGTTGTTTTACAATGTGATACACCAGCCAAATCCCTCTAAGTGGTTCCTTTCCTGATTCTGTTTTTAGTGTCATTAGTAGGAAAGCCTTGAGAGACACTCCTTCCTCCTCAACAGCATAACTACTGCTTATTGTTTCTTGCATCACTTTAATCTGAGCTAATGAATATTAGTTGCCCTTTTTGTTCCATTGGTCTCTACCAGTGGTGGTCAGTGGTCACTGTTGGCAACTTGGTGGCCTAAATAGAATGGGAAGATAGTCATAGGTGGTAGCATCTCCAATATCCCTGCCACATTTGCTTGTCAGTGAGTGAAATGAATAGGAAATGAGGGACAGATGCCTTTATCCAGCCAGGGATGCTCTTCTATCCCAAGCTGTCTTAGTATGTACAGCTCGATGGAGCAACTTGTTTTTATCATTCCCTAGAAGTCCTCTCTTGATGATCTCCCTCTGCTCTTCAGGCTGCTGTCTGGATAAGTGATGGAACATGTTCTTCAACTCCAAGTTATTTGCAAGGAAGTAGAGTGGGGTACGTGTGGAGAGATCAGTTTTTATGCAAATACATAAATGGGTTAGCAACACTATAAGTTAGAAATGATACACAAATATGATTAATAATTACAATAATGGGTTTCAGATGTAGGAAATAACTGTGTTCATGTGATTTTAGTGTAAGTACAGACTCCTCAGGAAAAACTTCTAGAATAAAATTGCTTAATTTTCTACTGTATGTAATGCAGTCATAATATATATTCTGAGGCAGGAGGAAAGAAACCCTACCCTTTTAGTTATTATGTCACTTTTTCTTCCCTCCTCTCATTCTCTCTTCCCTTCAGATGGATACAGGCACAGTTGTTAGACTTTGGTGGACTTTGCCTAACTAGGTCATTCCTGAACTGTATAATACGGTTGAAGTGCATTTAGATACTGAAAGGACTTAATTTGTACTCGTGAAAACAGCCTCCCCATCCATTTGGACACAAATG